>NC_137428.1:56398811-58798811 GCF_964374335.1 Astatotilapia calliptera | reverse complement strand
GTATAGCATACTTAATATTGAAGTTCACAAATGAAATAATTGAGAAAATGTAAATCTGCTTTGAATAATGGGAGCCTTAATCATCAACAAAAACAGTATCCTAAACAATGACAGCATCACCCTGGGATAAGGCATCAACAGATAAGTGATGCTAATTTCTCTCTTTCTCTCTTTAAAATGCCTTTATTACATAAATAAAAACAGAGTCTGATTCTCCAGAGTGCCTGATCTTTTTAAAGCACCTCTGACTCCAACCCCCCTGATGAAAGGCCCACACTAACATCAGGAGTCCAGAGCCTTTACTCTCTAACTTCAGGCAATTATGACACAGAGGAGATCTTTGCCTTCTGCACTCCAAAAGAAGAAGAAAAAAGGCATCCCTTTTTTCTAAGCTTAGTTGTAAAAATAAGCTTGCTCTCCTCAATTGCAGTCACCCCGTGCCCTTTGCAATAGCAGCAAGGATGTATCGGAACAAGCCATGGGGCAAAACAAATCACTTGTGATTTACAGAATTATAAAGATTTTAATAGCTGCAATGTTTCTCTCTCAGATTGGTCTTTATTTCCAGGAGTCAAAGTTTCCTGGGTGCCGCAGGCTTTTGAAAAGCAGTAATTGGCCAACAGAGAGACTTAGGATCTCCCTGAGTGATTGAGGGTATTTGTTGCTATGAACTTGAGGCTATCACTCTAAAGATCACAGGTTCAGGTTCTTAGAGACTGCAGCTTGTCAAGCGCAATTCATTTTGCAGCTGTGGAAGTCAGGATACTTTTCCACGCAGTTTTGTTTAAAGTTTTAACCTTTCTCTGGAACTTGATGGTGGTTCTTTTGCTGATTAGTAATGTTTGCAAATAATTCAGAATAAAAATATGGTCCTCGGGTTTGTGACCTAAAGACTTTTTTGAATTAAAGCAGAGTAGCTATTATAAGGAGAAAAATGAGTATAATCCTGTTGTGTACGAAAAGAGCATCCTGAAGGAACAAAAGACAGATTTTTGAAGTATAATTAAAAATCATTTTTAATTTTATTTTTTATTATGCTGTAAATGAAGCAGCCCACCAGTTTTACCATAATTACACACTACATACAGTTGAATTTAAAAGCCATGCATATCTGCATACATAACTAAACAAGTAAACTAATGCTGTCACATAAAATAAATACAGAATCAGGCAAAATTGACAACTATTAAAAATTCAACAATATAGAAAGTATATCACAATATATAAAAAAAAATACTGTTTTCATCATATAGAGATTACGTAGAAATTTACACACTTTTTAAATCAGTCAATCTAATTCATTGGAGAAATGTATTTGTTACTCTTTTTAGATAAACCGATAAATGATACCTCGCACATCTGCAGAACAATCCCTTAATGTTGTGCTGTTAGGAAAACAAGTCTGGCAGTAGCTTAGCTATATTAAGGAAAACCACCAGGGAGGCATAATCGAGTTTGACTCTCTACCGGTGGTCTCCTTGTTAGTGTTGCGAGTGTCAGAACTGACAGTGCAGGTAGCTCAAATGCCACTTAAGGTTTTAGCTTCAGTGGCTTTTGGAAAGAAATGACCGTGACCTGTGTAGCTTGAGCCCACATCCCACACCCTTTCTGCCTGACAGCCGCTCAATGGCAAGTGTCTGCCAGCATGCCGAGGGGAACGCTGCCAAGCAGCCGGAGATAGAGATGATTACCACATCCCTCTCTCCCTCTCAGCCTGTTCACTGAAAACTGATACCTACTAACAAACTGCTGTCAACATGTTAGCGAGGCAGAGAGAGTGAGAGCAGTAGTATGTGAAGACAGAGAAAAAAAAAGGGGAGAAAAAGAGATGTGTGGGAGAGTCAATGTGAGGAGTCCAAACAAGTTAGGATTAATGACATTGAAACAAGTTTTTTTTTTTCACTCTTTCAGAGCTAACACTGTTGTGGCAGACTTGAAGAATGCAATCAACACCATAAAGAAAAGTTGGGTTCGGTAGGCATTTACCTACAGGGTGATGATCAAATGATGAATGTCAGACAGTGTAGTTGTAAGGTCACAATTTGTCAGGCTGCTGTGCTCGTCATACAAATGCAGTTATAAATTCAAAGTTAGGAGAAATTATTTCTCATGTAAAACTTTTACCCTTTTTTTGCTACTCTAAAAATTATAATTTCTACACAATGAATACTACATTGTCATCGAGTTTCTGTGGTGTTGTGCAGATATGCAAAACGCTTCAGACCTTTAGTCCAGTCACTTAAAACTTCGTCTTTCCCGCTGAGTGGAGAATAAATGCAGTTCTTCCAAGGAGGAGTTGAAAATGTCATTGTTTTTGAATAAATCCCCCACTGCGCCACTTTGGAGTCTCACATTTAAGTGAAATAAAGGAAAAATCACAGCTGACATATATTTTTCTAATTGTTGCAGAAGGGTTGGGGGGCAGAAGCAGCATGGAGTAGCTTGAATCATTGGTAATTATAATATTGCTTGCTAATTACAAAAGATTTTGATTGTCTGATTTTGAGCAGAAGGCCTATTTTAGCCACTGTCTTAATACACATTTGTTTTTGAAGATTGGAAATGACAATTATGATAATGTGCGTCGCAGCATGAAATACTTTTGTCAAAGACTGGAAAGCAGGACATGTTAAGTCCACATATTTCTTACAGAGATTCTGTGAAAATGCTATATAAAGACATTTCAGCAGTCTATTCTTTTAATATCATTTAAAAATCAAGGTATTTTATTCTAGGCATGTTTTTAGGACACTATAGATTTGTTGGAGACTAGTGTGACAGGTTCCTTAAAAAAACAAAAGGCACTTTTTGATATGGCATCCAAAGTGTTTCAAGTTTTCTGCTCTTAAAAAACATGTAGATTGCATCGGAAAGCCATGATCGTGCAGTTCAACTTTATTTTCCAGTTTGGCCCTGCAGAAATGTCTGATATTCGTATTTTTCAAATTCAGTTATTATGTTTGATGAGAAAAATAGAGGACAAGAAAGAAAAAAAAAAACTGTCTGCATTAATTCACTCTGGAACTTTGTTGAGCAACAAGATAAGTATTTCTCTAAAAATCAATTTTCGAGAAGAGACGATGGAAACAAACCTAAGTGCTAGTTTGAACCAACCCCATAAGGCTTCCAGGGAAACCACCAAGCCTAAGAAGCACTTTATTAGCCAGCGGGGGGTGGGGTTGGGGGGGTCAGGAGGACCAGCCCTATCATTGATTGAGGTTGGAGGATGCATCCACAGCTGCACTTTCTCTAAATTTCTAAGAGTAAATATGCACCTTTTGAAGTGGGGGGTGCCTAGGAGCACTCCTCTGCACAGATTGTGTGGGTTTCTGTGGGGAGCTGTAGTTACGGGAAAGATCAATGGACAGGGCATTAGGGGGAAGAGTACACTACACTGTCCAACCCTCAAGCCTGCAGAACAACTCAGCAGCGCCTACATGGTCAGAATTATTGAGCTCAAGGCAGTTTAATTCTGTACAGTGTTTTGTGAGGCTGAACGTTTTCATATTGTTTGTATTGTTTTGCTTCCACTTTTTTTTTGTGTGGTTGCAATGTTGAGAAAATCCTTCGAGTCTGGAGAACGAAATGGTCTTTGAATACTTTCACAGTGGCCCTGCATGCTCATGCTTGTAAGGTCGTTTGCATTCATGCTGTATGCGTGGTTGTACATTTTTTTTTCAGTGTTAGTTTTACAGACATTGTAATTTCTTCGTTTTGTGTAAGTAGACATACTCCTCATCAATTCTACAACTTTTACAGCAAAAATTGCACAATATTTCTGACTGGAATAGTATTGTGTGTGTATAATTACTAACTGGAAAATGCCTTGGCCCATTTTGTGAAAGCATGGAAAAACCCATATCCTGCGCATTGTGTGGGTGAATATGTGTACTTGTGGCAGGCTTTAAGTGCATTAGACTTGTGCTGATTACACAGCTTCCATATTGTGGTTTGTAAAGACTTTGGAAAAGCCTTTTGGGGTAACCACACTTCCAGATGAGGCTAATCTGTTTGTGGTTGGTACAGAGTGATAAGTGAGCAAAGTTTGTTTTTAAGCCTTTTTCTCCCCCACTTATAACTCAGAATAAGCCTCAAACTCAAAATTAAAATATTAAAGCCGAACTAAGTAAACATTCACATTTAAGTCCGTGCAATTAAAACATCTTTTCAATTGTTATTTCATTCTCATTTAATTTTAATGCTCTTCCCTAGGTGAGAATGAGATTACCAACATATAATTTCCTCATAGTGTCAAAAGTGTTTGCGCTCCCAGATGTCGCCAAGATTTGGCTCCACCAGGCTCGGAGATGTAGCCAGAGAGAGTTCGCTTTTACAACCCCTGTCACAGTCCACAAAACACTGTGTCACTCAAGCACAGCCTGTGTGGCAACTCTGGCATTAATGGAGACGTTGACATCTTCCGACAGAGTGTTTATCTAATACTAATGCTAAGCAACCAGAGCCAGTCACCCCCACACGGAGCCATCCAACCCTGCTGCAGTTCTCAGCGTCTGGCAATCACACTAGTTTTCCCATTCATCCCTCAAGACTCTTTGAATTCATAACAATGATGTTGCTGCTCCTCTGTGTCATGTTTTCTTTTTCTTTTTTTTCTTTTTTATCTTTAGCCAGATATCTTACCATCACCCACTAGGCAGCCTGACTGCATCACGGGTGCTTAAAGCAAATATCTGATATTACAGAAAACATTACCTGTGAATGCTGGCTTGAATCTCCAGCTCAGGGCCTCCAACTAAAGTTGTTTACATATTTCTGCTGCGGTGTTATTCTCGGCCGTTTTTCTCTTCACCAGCCCCCTCACACATGCAGACTCTCACAAAGGCAGATTCAAAGTCGTGTTAGCAATAAACATAAAATCTGCAAATTGTATCGACACTTCACGAAGGCATATTTAAGGAATATAGTTTTACTTGGAATTCATTCATACACTTCATTATATACTGTAGTGCATGCTGCATATCGTAAGTTCTGTTAAAAACAAGGAAAACTAAAGTTCTTAAGAAAATGTGAGCTGAAATAGTACATAACAGCAAGCAGTAGGTGTTTTGAGACACACGTACTGTGCAGTATACACTGCACAAAAGGCCACACAAATTCCTATATGTTACTATATGTATCAGAGTCTGATGATGGGTTCATGAAGTGTATGGAGCTATCTTTAGAGGATTGATTTCCCATACTGCCACGCAGTTGGCTGCATTTATATTCCATGCCTGTGGCTCCGTGACCCCTGGTTCTCCTTTGATGTGGCAGGGAGAAGCATAAACCTGGATGAGGCAGAGAGAAAGAAGGCTCAGGGATAGCAATAGGTGAAGCAGTGTACAATAGGAGGGAGGGATAGAGATTTTTCTTGAGGTGCAGGTTTCTTGGAGGGCTGGGAGGAAGGAAGGAGGGAGTGTAAAAAGACCGGTATGAGTTTGCAGAGAGCCATGCGAACCAATGAAGCCATCATCTGACAGATCTGTGAGAGTTTGCACTAAGGGCAGGTTGGTGGTGGGTGGGCAGAAAGGAAGCTGGGCTGAGGGAATGGGATCGGTGAATGGTAGGGGGTTGGGAGAGGGCATGACAGTGGCGTGAGCTGATAGAGACGTCAGCGCTGCTTCAGTAATCTCAAGACGGCTGGCCGCAGCGAGGGGCCATCGAGGGGCCCACGAGAGCAGAGTCATGATAGAGTAGACCACCCCGACAACACTAGCAGGGGGCCCGGCAGTATGGACAAATCAAAGCAGGAAGAAGTAATTTTTGAGAAATTACAGAAATCTCCATGGAAATTAGCATGAAACACTTTCTAATCTCTTGCTTTTCACCATGGACGATAGGGGTCAGTGCCTCAAGTTCTCCAGCCCTTGCTTTCTCTTTTTCCCTCGCCCCATCCCTAATTTCATTATTCCCTCTTGATTTTTTTCTCTCTCTCTCCTGCTTTTTATGTATACTCATTTTACAGCCTGACACTCAGAAATAGCCCCTCCCTCCGCTCATATTCTTCAACCATTCATTTGCTTGAACCCTTTTCATTGACCACAATTAAACGTTTAGATTTCAAAAGCAAATCAAGGGAGAGCCAAGCCATGCCCTCAGAGTGACACAGGATCAAGCTGTTGGGCGCTTTGGAGTCTCAGATGGGGTGAATCCCCCAAGATGTGTCCTCTGCACCCTTCCTTTCGTTCTTGTGGTGTCTGTCAGAGCTCAGAACACTGTTCAAATGAATGGGCGGAGTGAGGCACCCTTGGTTGTGACCATGTGGTTATTGGTAATCAACAGCATTTACAGCAATACAATGAGTCCCTAAGCCATAATTCTTCTCATCACAATTGCGCTCGATTTCAATAATACAAGACAAAACGCACGTTAAGAAAATGGCTGCGGAGCCGTATTGTAGACGTGCATACCCGATTTTCAAATTGTTCTGCAGTTTGTTTGGGTCCTTTCATACTTTTGCTGGCGTTAAATTAGTTTTGGTTTGATTTGCATTGAGCCTTTGCATTACAAATTGGTGCGTGTGAGTTTTCACAAGAGCATAGCAACACCTTATTTTCATGTTTGAATACAATGCAAAGACGACCGCAGTGTAACTGACTTAGGAGAATATATTAATTATTATATTGTAATTATTATTGTTTAGGAACATGTATTATTATGCTTATTTCTATTTTCTTGTTAAATATTGGAGCGCAGAGTGTCATGACTATGGTCACGTCCATGATTTATTCTTTGTTGTTGTGCTTTGTAAATTGTTCTGTGTTCATTTCAAGGACAGAATATAACATTTACTTAGGGAACATAAAATGGGAAAATCCTATTTTGATAGGACAAAAAAATATTAAGAAGGCAATATAGCCACATCTATGTCATTTGAAAGGTGAAAGAGTTTTTCGATTAATTGCTGGATGATAAATTTGAAAGATTTTGCTTTTTGGCAAAAATAATTAGTTTGTTTAAGAGCAATTCAAGGCATATCTAAAAGAGATAAAAGAGACTAGTGCAGATAAGGGAAAAAGTGCCATCTTCCTTTACTGTTATATGAAAATATAGAAGCAATTATGCAAATAATTGCATTCACTTACCATAATTACTATTTTTTAATTCAATTAAGTAATTTTATGCACTTTTCTTGGGAATTCTTGTTTTTATGAAAAATAAATTCTTTTGGTTCATAGTCATGTTTAATAATTCCATCTTGTCACTGTCATCCTGACATGTTGGTAAACGATTTCCCCAATCTCACAATATGAAATTACTTCCACACATCTCCCCTTTATTAAATAAAGATGCATGCAAATTGACAAATAAGTACATCAGGCAAAATAGAAATAATGAGCATTAGGGCTCAAAGTAAAATAAGGGCATTTGATTTGCATTACACTGTACGCTGATTCATGAGGAGTAGCTGCAGTGTAACTTTGGTGAAGACTTAATTAGAGTGCTTGCTGAGTTGGACATTGCAATGACAAGTGGTAGAAATGTGTGTAAGATATAGAAACCTTTCTAACCTCTAGTTAAACCTTCGCTACTGCTCTAACAGTTTGCCCTCTAATTAAGTTCCAAGTTGGACTGCCTAGTTATTTCTTTAGAACTAGTCACAATTTTGCTAATTGCAATTGTAGAAAATGACAGTATTCTCCAAAATCATAATGTATGCTATTGTCCAACATATGTCACAAAGTAGCTGCAAAAATGATCCGCTATGGAAAAGGAGAAAAAAACCTTTTATAAAAGTTTCTAAAATTAGTTTTAATAACAGACTCAGCTGTAGATAAAATGTAGATCAGTTCTGAATCATATTTGTTTGCACAATCAGATGTTAAAATGTTTTGAGCCTTATATGTAATAGTATAAACTTATTTAATAATTAAATGTTGTAGTTGAAATTTTATGTGAAATTACTGCTATTTTTTTCCTGAGTTTTGATAAAAAGAAAAAGAAGATATAAAGCATTTAACCCGGAAAGTACAAACATTTGGCAGGGCCTGAGACACCTGCTCTTAGTTGCGGTTCTAGCGTTAATAGATAGATGGCACTGCATGCAAGGTAGAGCAAAGGGCCAGAGACTTCTCTCAACCACCTTTCAGGGTCTCATTATCCGTCCGAAAATTAACCTGTCAATTTATCAATCAACGCCATCTTGAGTTTTCTGCCTCCTGTTTGGCGACTAGCATTACAACGACGCTGACACACTGATAACCAGGAGCTATGCGTTTGTTAGTGTAGTGAATGAGTGCATTATCACTTAAATGACTGCTATGAATCACAATTGCTGCCTGGCTGTTGATAAGAGGTAAATACACAAGCAATTTGATTTTAAACTATATATCTGTTTATGTATTCTTTTATGTGTCAAGAAAATAATGTCAGGGCCAGATGGACAGTATGTCTGCTTTGTTGCACACTGCTATCTCTAAAAGTCTCACACAATCAATCTAAGGCGAGGTTGTACTGTTGACACTGAATTTTCCAGTTTACAACCGTTGCCACCACGCTGAAAAGGCAGATGTTTACACTAAATGACAAGCTTAAATTTAATTTGCAGGAATTGCAGAAAGGAATACCAAATTAAATTTTAAATTTAGAGAATCCTAATTGATCTGTGATATCAATATAATAATAATAATAATATTAATAATAATAATAACAGTTAAAAAAAATTCAATAATCCTAAAAGATCTTAGAATTTATTAGTCATCTTGGACACTTCTATTTTATTTAATATTAGGAGTAAAACACTGTTAGATATTGTATTTGTATTTACATATATTTTAAACAGTACCGCAAGCTATTATTTACATCGTTATTATGCATCAAAATTGTAATTTAACAATATTTCAAGGGCATTGTACACATAGCCTAATTCTTCTCTATTGACTTTGGAGTTAATGTTACATCTGCTCTTAGAAATATCTAAAAGGAAAGCGGATTGAAATATGTGTTTGCACGCTCAGCATGCTACACAGTTATAATAAGAACTGGGACATGTCTTTATCTCTGAATGGGTTTTAATGTGATAAGCTAAACTAGACCCTCAAAAATCCCTACCACGTGCAACTGCGGGTGGGGGACCTCAGTTGCTTCGCTTCATTCTTCTTCTTCGCTGCTCTCAGGTCATTAGCCGCTACATGACTGGATCGCCCGAAAATGGAAGGACATGAACAGAACCAGACAGGGGTTGTGAATAGCGGGAGGGACGTTTCTTTTTCCAATTGTTGTTATTTGCAAATGGCCTTATTGTGCAGAGGTGTTAGAGAGGTGGGGGCGCTAGTGAGGAAAAACAGAGGAGAGTATTTTAAAATGCTGACAAAAAGACGACAGAAAAAAGAACACAACATCTGGTAATTTGTTTCAGCAAGCTTAGCCTAATGATGTAAGCAGATTACTTTCCAAGAGAGTGGAAAACGGGGCATAGAGGGTTTTTTTTTCCGGTTCCCTTTTTTTCTCGTGCCCCTTTATAGGTCTGCCCCATTAAAGGCTGAGGCAGAAGCCACCCCTGTACCATCCAGATTGTTCACATTGGTGACTCTATATATGCTATTTGCTGCCATTTGATAATTCACATACGCAAGAAGTGGATTTTGACCAGATCAGAAAATTGCTTGGCACCCAGTAGGAGCTCGGGTTTGTTTTGAAGTCTTTTTTTTATTGCCTTGAAAGGGGAAACTCCCTGACTATTGGAGGTGGGATGTAAGCCACGCGATGCTGTGGGTGCTCTGGGCCTGATTTGCTCCTTCTCCACAGAGAGCAGAGATCAGTGGTATGCCCAGATTGAAAGGGAGGGCAGGAACCTGGCGTGATGAAGGACACTGGCTTCCAGTCAATGTGTGGAGGAGACTGGAGGATGAAACACACCATTAAGACCAATTTAGAGTGTTGCTCTAAATTTCAGCAGGACTGATCGATCCTGACAGGAGGGCATCGTACTGCCTGCCAGATCACTTAAACCACTGCCCCTTGTCTCACGTTGCTTAATGTCATGTCATTGGCTATCATTCCCAGTCGAACACTGAGCTTCTGGATTTCGTTTCAATTACTACTTGTAGGATTACCTTTTATTTTTACACATCAGTAATCAATGAGGATTTTGATAATGTCATAATGCAATTTCAGCATTGCATTCTGCTCTCTTTTTTTCCTCTATTCTTAATCCAAAGTGAATTCCTCTGAGGCTAGCTGTCCTGTTGGTTTATTGATTTTCCTACCTTGCTCTGTGAGCATTGGACAGATACTCGAGAGCCGTGTAAGAAAAGAGACTATACCTTACTTAAGGGTTTAGCCATCACGCAACGCAGGCAGTTTGCATGATAATAACAATAGCTGAAAATGAAGCAGAGTACTTTTTTCAATGCAGATCAGAGTGCTTCAGAGAATCAAATAAGACATATAACCTAAAATGACACACACACACAAAAAACACACACACACAGAAATTCTACATTTTAGTAGCAAGAGAAGAATAAAAGCTTGAAATGTTAACTACAAATGACATGACGTAAATATAATGAAATATAAATTAAGAAAGAAAAAGCAGCACAATAAATAAATGGCATTTATTAAGCCTTCATTAATAACGCTAGTGCTTTTTGCAGTGTATAAAGAAATATTTTCTCCTCTATAGGAGCTCTGTATTGTTGTTATTATTGCAGTGCAACTATCTGTCAGTGCTGTGCTGACATTTTATATGCCATCTATTTATTAGTCGGGCTGTTCATTGAGGCAGCTCAGGTTAAGTATCTTGCTCAGTGTCTGACTGGAGATATTGAACCTGTAGCCCTCTTGTCCCAAGTTCAGTTCCCTAACCACAACCAGTTTGCCCCTTTGAAGGATGAGGTCTCAGGAAGAGTGGTGCTATGTATACCACACAGACAGTGATCTATTCTGTGTCTGATATCATGTTGCTCCATGTCACTGACTGATGTTACCTCCATCCCCCCACCCCACCCCACCCCACCCCACCCTTGATGATTAGATCCATGACTGTGCCTACTGTCCTCTTATAAAATCAGCCTGTTTCTTTTAACCCACAAGATGCCAAATCCTTTGTCAGAGGGAAAAGGGTGAGCAAGTGAATGAGCGAGGAGAAAGGGGGAAACGTGAAGTTATTTTAAAGGATGTTATTGCTTCAGTCTTTCCGTCCTTGACAAATGTTCTTCATCTGAGCTGGTGACATGTCCCACTGTATAAGTGGGTTATGAGCTAGAATGTAAGTTATGTAAGTCACAATGCTTTGAGACATCTGCTAAGCACATTCATATGTAATGAAACATAATGTAATAAAAATAATGGCAGGAGCATAGAAGATTTATTTCCCATTATAGGCATCCTTGCTATGCTTTATTGCAAGCTTCCAAGAGACAACACAGGGATTTCTTTTATGGAAAGCTGGTCTGCACACACTCACTGTAAAACTTCAAAAAAAAACCCCACCATCATGTCTTTTTTTGACATGGCCTAAAGTTTGCATCTGCACATGCAATACAGTGATAATGTCCACATGGCAACATAGAGCATCACAAATGTTGGATATTGAACCTTATAACAGCTATAAGAAGTAAGTAACACAAGTCAAATATCATTTTAACAAAACTGCACAAATATTCAGATACTGAGCCTGAATTTCAGTTTGGTCCATGATGAGGGAGGTGAACTAGTAGCTCAGTGTACCTTTAATGATTTGCCTGGTGCGGATCTTCGGGGGCTGTCTATGCCACCAGCTGAGGCGTTAATACAAATATAGCAGATAATTTGTGAGCTAACCTGTTTTTAAGTGGCTTTCTCCAAAAGTGTGACTGGCAGGTGGGGAAACATGGAAGAAGTAATTAGATATTTGCTGGTGCTGAACCATCCTGAGAATTCAGAATTTTCAGATGATACAACTTTCATGTCAAAAGATTTTGACAGTGGAGTAGTTTTATTGTCGTTCATTCATTTATTGAGCATCTTTTCATCGATCGGTCTGTTACAGTTGTTATTTTTTAAATAAAATACAAGTCATTCTACACAAAGAAGATCTTGTTAAATAATCTCATTAACTTTAGCTGTTTTCTTCTAAAAAAGAAATAGTAGGGCAATTGATAAAGTCTTAGCTCCACCTTCGCCGCCTCTCCATTTTGTAATCACAGGCAGTTTGGCAGCACAACGTAATTAGTTTGCACGCCAGATTTCCCATGAGCCCGAACCCAGCTAAAAGCCAATCCCTTCCTCATCAGCAGCCCAGAGACTAAACACCTACTTTATCTGGTTCCCCCAAGGCTGTCCATCCATGGGGAGTCAGGGTGCCCTCAAAAACATTTCCACTGAGGGCTCCAATGCCTCAGGCTGATATGGGTGAAACTTCAGATGGCAGATGGCACAGGGAAGGAAGAAGACTATATTTTTAAGTTAGAACTGCCAAACAAAAGTGGAACATCATATATCCTAGAGCTTTGTGTCCCAGGGCTGGGATTAAAGCATGAAATATATGTTTAGAGAAGCCACAAATGTCTTCGTTTCAACTGGAACTTTAAATGATCAAAGTGCCTGATGTGTAGAGGCATGCTGCAGGGTGTTTTATTTATTTATTTATTTTACATTTTCACCAGTTGACAGTAAGAGAACGTTTCACAGTTGGGTCAAATGTCATTATTGATTAACGGGTGAGCTAAAGTTGGAGCTATTGGTTGTATGTGCAGTGCTTTATATTATATGTACGTCAGTATCACAGCATAATGTCTGCATAGTCTAACAGTCTTTGTAACTGAGTTTGGAAGGACGGACTCATGAAGGCCAGTCTTTTTTCTTTTTCTTCTAGTTTACTCTTTTCATTGTAAGTATTTGTAGATATGCATACATCTGAATTACCTCTGCCAGTCAACAAGAAGTGATCGGGTAGTTTTTAATACCACTAGGCCCATCTGGGAGAAGGACCCTTTTCATTCGACATACTTGGCTGCCTGTCGCCTCACCATAATGGGCACACTGAACGAGCTCTGAAGCAATAGCCAATTAAATGCCTTGAAGGGGATGCCTCGAGGCCCTGCATGAAAGGCTTCAGGTGTGAAATGCTTGTTTTTCAAGAGTGCTGCAAATGTTGGCTGCTTTCAAGTTTGCTATTGCCCTGCTGGCTTCCCCTTCCAGCCCACCCCAGCAGCCCTTCTCATGTGGAGGAGGGTAGAGGGTAGAGGTGATGGGCAAGAGAAGACCACTTAAGTACAATTTTCTATTCAGCGTTCCAAACCTGTGCACTCTCATGTTTTTCACCGCTGCCTCGTAACAGCGAACAGAGTTTCAGGTGATGCAGACAATAGCTTTTTAGCGCACAATGGAGAGAAGAGGAGAAGCTGAAGGGCAGACGGGGGGGGAGATATGGAAGCGACAGAAAGTCTGCGCATGAATCCAAACTAAAGGCGACAGTGGTTGGGTGATGGCGGGGTTGGATGGGAGGGGGCTTAAAAGGAGATGGATTGTTTGCTAATTGTGGTCATTTCTGACCAGAACACGATGGTTCAATGACTACTTTAATGCGTTATTGAATACAACAGAAACTTGAAATGTAATTGCGAGAGAAGCTTCTGTTTTAGAAATTTGTTTTCAGCTCTTCCACTGGAGGGAAGAATGTTCATTCACAGCTCAAGTGTAAGAATAGACTGCCTTGTCTCCGTGCAATAAACTGTTGTTAGCGCCATCATTTACATCTGAAGTGTTACAATCAGCATGAATTGAAGTATTTACCCAAACAGTTATATTTCTAGTGTCAGTTCTCCCAACACAGAAACCCCCCCCATCTTAGATCATTTAGGAGGCACATTAAAGGATGCCCAAAGGCACTAAGAGGGAATAAATCCAGGGGATATTAATCTTATTAGGATCATACATCACCATGGTGTCAGGTGAGGAGACAAATGAATGGGCGCCTGTTTATCTAAGCTAAGCTATGTGGTTTACCTAGCCATTGCTCAGGACACATATTGCCACTAATAAATTGGTTAAGTCTGAACAGAATGATTGTAAGGAAGTTAAGGGACTGGCTTGTCTGAGCTCTTGCCACTATAGGCAGCCATTCTCACATCCCCCTTTTTATCTGTCCAGATTGGGAGTGCCCTTTCGATAAGATGAAGAGAGGAGAAATCAGAATAAATGGAGTCCATTAAAAACCTAATGCATCAACTGCTTGATGAAGTGATTAATACACAGGCTGGGATTGTGATTGATTAAAGCATTTAATCAAACAGTTAAAAAAGCACAATTGGCAGTAGTGCATAAATGTTTTGGATTGCTTGAATGTATAAAGCACTGCATAACATTTTTTTTCCTCTCGAAAATTGCAAAGATCTGTAACATTTAAATGAGTTATTTTGGAGGGTAAAAAGAAGCATTTCTACATAAATCACAAATCAGAGCACGAGCATGCTCGGATTTGTGAGAAATGTGGCTTGCTCAAATTGTGACACAATTATCCCCCATTAAAAAAAGAGCAGTGATTGACTTAAGTGGTAACACGAACTCATTAAAGATCTTTTAAATATCCCCGAGTACACTTGCAGGAGGCTTCCACTTAGTAATCGATGACTAAAATCACTTGCAAATTCTAAGCTGGTGGATGAGTGGGCAGTGACAGGCTGGTAGCAACATTCGTGAGACTTAAATGTCATTCAAATTCACTAATGCAAAGGGAAATACATAGAGCAGATTGACACATCAAGCTCTGTAAAGTTCAAGCTTGATGTATAGCACATCGAGACAGGAAATTACAGATGTTGTAATTATCAGCAATGAGTGACCTCATGTGCTAAATGGTGTTGGGTTAAAGTACTTCTTCTGTGCTTTTAAGATGTGTACCACAAGGAAAGATTGGCATGTATCTGCAAATGGCATGCTTTTATTAAAATTAAATGGCGAAAATTGTGAGAAAGTAATGTTAAGAATAATTTCCAGTCAGAATAAATGTAGCTTTTCATTCACCTTCATGAGAAAGAGAGTTGAGAAGAGGGCACGTTTATTCTGCTAATTGTTTTCTTGCTTGGAAATAATCAGTCACGTTTATTGTGTATAAAAAAAATGCACTGTTGCTGACCAAAGGTAGCACTGCTCCAAATTCAAACGGAGATAAATGCAACTGTTGTATAACACTTTGCTTATTTATAGACCTCAAACCTGCGTGTACTAAGCTTCATGTGGCTTGCTGATGTTCATGGAGCTTTTTCTGTAATGGCCTACAGCAATGTGAAAGAGGTAAACCACCAGAGTTGACTATAAGATGTATGGCGAGGCTATATTATAGAGATATCCTTGAATCAAATAGCGCTTCTAAATTATGCAGCCAGTTTTCTGGATTTGAACCTAACTGACAGTGTTTTATAAAAACATAGGAATAAAAAAATGAGTCATGGAAAGGTACTGAAAGGAACTAAATACTGTACTTTTTTACTACACTAGATTTATGCTATAACTGTAGGTCCAGGGTACTTTCTGGATTTTCTAAATCCAAAATGTCAGATCCATACTGTGCTGTATAAAGTAGTTAACCCTTTCATGCATGAATTATGACAACCTCAATCCAGATTTTTTTCTAAAGTATTTTTATTCATCTTTAGGCATGAAAAAAAAATTTGAACTTCATTTTTTAAACTTTACTCTACTTTTCAAAGAGTTTTTTACATGTCCCTGCCGGCAGGGTATGGAGTGACACTTCAGTGCCCAATGTAGTGGTTTATGTGCAAGTATACCATCAACACTGAGACAAATACATGAAAACAACCTTTGAATAGCTATCCACTGTAGTGACCACTACGTGTGAAAGGGTTAAAATATCTTCATGTCAACCATCCCATCAGAAATATTAAGCAGATATGATCTTTCATTAAACAAAACCCCAAAACAAAAAAACAAACAATGTTTCTATAATGTGCACCTGTTCCTAACTTTCAAGTACCCATTTGAGTGCAATATCTTTTAGTTTTGTCATATTGCTGTTAACAATGTGGACCTGAATATTTCAAGGTTTTTTAGCTCTTTTCTGTTTAACCAGACATTTCTGTGTGACAGTGCCCCTTCTGCCAGTGGGCATTTTGAAATCCGTGGACTTCTAAAGGACCACCATCTTTGATCCTGCGTTCCCTTGTCCCTATAAAGACATTTCCAAAGACACACATCCCAGAAACAGAAATGCAAATAACAAACATACATTACAATGTTCTGTGCTGTTTTTTTCTACGTATGTCTTTATCATTTATCCTGAAGTGGATGGACACATCATTGATAGAGTTGTTTAACTAATAAAGACTAATTTGTATTTCTAGAGTAATAATCGTGTGACACTCAGTCGAAATTACCAGATTCAGTGCATGCTATTTAATCTGAAGTCTCCTAGAAATGAATAGAAGTCATATGAATGACACATGAATGACTTGTTAATTATGCAAATAGAGTGCTGCAGGAACCTGGTAAGTTGCAGGAACTCTGTCATCTAAAAGGGTATGGTGAGCGTGATAATGTAGCGGCTTGGCACGGCTCTCTTGATGTAATGACAGGTCAATTTGACTGGCTTTATGCTTTGCTCCCTGCCTCTTTTCTGTAGACGTGGTTAGGTTTCCCTGCCACTTCCCCCACCCCCTTTTCTCGTGTCCCTTGGACTTTGATTTCTCCTTTGTTCCGCTGGCTCCTCTACTGACACTTCCCAAGAATAAGAGATGCCACACAACCATGACCCTTTCACACCGCACCGATGACCTCTGTCTCTTCCATGCATGACCCCTCACCTAGAAGCTGACAACTTGATTAATTGAAGAATGTTATGATTTATGAGTATCTTCACAGCATGATTAACAAGACAACAGGTGGCAAAACTAAACAGCTAGCAAGAACATTTCTTAAAGGCGAGAAAACAATGGAGGATTATATTTAGAAACTATGTTTTGTCCAACAGTGACTGTCAATTTGGTGAAGCCATATATCATTTTGACTTTTTTGTCTACCACTGCAGTTAGGATATTTTCACAGAAAGGTTTCTTTTGTGTCCGTCTTGTCAGCCCAGTCAGACGCGTGAAGATATGTCATATCCTCACAATGTGGTAAATTAAAGTGCTTATTCAGTGCTCTGACTATCAGCCTAGCACATGTTTGATCCAAAGGAAAGTCAAAAACAGAAACCTGAAAATTCACAATCGAATACATACTAGGTTGTTATGTTGTCTTTAAAACAATGACCTCATGGACATACATAGATATCAGTATTGCATCTCTTAATGGCTCCTACACCACAAGATTACAGATGACATTGTGCTAATGCTTGACTCTGCACAGCAAAAAGTGTCATTTACAGAGCAGCATGTAAGCGAGAACAGTGTCATTCGTGACACAGGGCCAAGTCCAATTGTCTACCCAAAGCTTTGCGAGTTAACTCAGCTGACAGCTTCCTAGATAAATCTGTCTTGTAGTCGAGACACTTAACTGCGTAATGGAAGTTGGTGGTCCAACTCAGGTGACAAAAGGGATAGGGGTGTTGAAGAGGTCATATGAGACCTTCTCATTGACTAAGTCAGTCACAGAGAAGGACTATAGAGTAGGATAGCAGTCTCTTGACATAGTGTCACCAGCAGACTGTCCAGCTGAGCAAAAGCTCATGGTAAGATATGGCCTTTTGTGTTGACATGGATTTCTTCTGACCTTAGCTTCAGGCTGTGACAACTGATGGATGATTGATGGTACTGTTTCAGCTGTGTTGGGAGAAAAGCAAGGAACCTCTTAGAAAGCATTACTTTGACCCAGTGTGACCTGGCTTTAACTTAACTTGGACAACAAAAGACAGTCAGCGGCATCTTTTACACTTTTGTCCCCAATGAAATTTCTGCTCCTGATAATTGTTGAGAAACTTCTTTGTTCCCATTAGGATCAAAGACAACTGTGAAAAAAAGTGTGGCTTTTACACTTCTATGTGCGGTTTTCTCATTTTAGTCTTCTAATATATTCTGTCAAAACCATCACAAGCTGTGAAAGCATATAGTAAGGCTCGGATAAATTTTCGCACTATAATGGCAGAACGACTGAGCAACAGCCTGCGCAACTCTGTGTAAAAAAAATGTTGGGGTGTTGTGTTTACAAAGAGTTGCCGTCACTGAAAAATTAATTATCTGAGAGTCAGCAAAGGTTAATTTTGGTCAGACACCTTTCGATCCAGAGGAGCTGATCCCAGCAGTGCTGGTCATTGCACTCGTGCCTAGCCTAGGTGACACATGCACTGACCTGTGACATGGGCAGTGACAGCAGAGTAAAGTGCGCTGCGCTCCCCTGCCTCACTGTACTTGGAGAGCTTAGAGGGCTCCCAGCTGAGAGGAGCAGGTTAAAGCACAGTGCTACCCTCGTGTCATCAGCCCAGCCGTGATCAGTAGTTTCGTCCTCGACTCTCCGGTCCAGCCACCCACCTCTGTTGTCTCCTAGAGATAGTACTGCCCACCGCTGGTTGCCCCATATGTTTGGGCTGCACACAAGGTGGTTTCTCGGATACTGTGGTTGCTAATTATAAATTTAATTTGCATTTTAATTAGAATGGTGGAAAATTAAAGCCTGCCAGCTGGAGAATTACAAAATGCTTTTCCCTCCCTCCTTTTTTTCTCTCCCAGTTTAGACTGAGCATGACTCTGTCCTGTACTCATTTGTATGAGCACAGCAGTGGCACCAGTTCCTTCCTAGTGTGGGACATGCAAGTGATTTTGTATACTAACTTTCTATATGTGTGGTGAAAACAGGCATATTGTTTACGAAATAATTCATGTCTTCTTTGACACCTCACATAATAAAGTTAGGCATAATAAAATCACAGATTTATTTATCATTCTAAGAACTTATTGAATATCTTCTTCTCTGGCAGTTTGATTGATAAAAGAAATGCTTCTCATGGTGCTCAGTTGATACACTTTCCACTTGTTGGAGAAGTAAGTGATCTGCATGTGTGGGCTGGTAATATCATTCAGTTTCGGTCATTATTTTCCAATCTCCATAATTCGTCCCTTTCCCCGTGTTGTTCCCCCATGGTCATACTCATTCCCTCTCCCTCCTCCCACGGGCGTCCTTGCTCAATAATTGTCATTAATTGATTGACAGCTCTGATAGACCCAACTAACCCCAGTTCTGCTCTCATGTCTATGTTTTAAATGAGAGCTTGTACATCCAGTGACCTTGTCTGCCCATCAGCTCTCAGCAAATGTGAAGCCAATCCAGAGGGTGTCTCACCTTAGCAAACTAGACCATCCTGAATGATTGTAATTGGTTTCTCAATCCATCTTTGATTCTTCTGCATTGTGCATTGGTAAAAGTTTTATTGAAACTCTCATCATATTGCCAGCTATACTGCCCCCTCCTTTAATTTATGACAGATTTGACCATTTTGTAAATTCTCTTGTGGAAAGGCTTTTTACATATTTCCGTTTGTTATTTATTGTGATATTTAGCTTTGCAAAAAAAGGCTAGCATTTTCGATGAACATTAACAGTTTTCCTAGAGAGAGCTCCACCTTTTTTATGACAGCTGAGCCTCTGTTAATATAGGCTTTGTAATTTCGTTCTCTACAATAATCCATGCATGTACTATATCCTAGGCACATGTAATGTCTGACATTCTTCCAGGTTGTTTTGGTTTGGGAGGCTGCCAGCTCCAGTTTTGCACCTCTTTGCAGGCCCAGTTTGATGTGGTGTGAATAACATTCAGACATACACACACGCCCTCATTAGCATTCATTCGGGGAAGCAATGCAGGACACCCTCTCTGCTCTGAGGGTGGCATTTGGCAAGGGCCAAATACACCTGGCAAAAAGTCTCCATCTTTTCCTAGCCCATCATGCTCATTACATTTATTTTTTCCATCACGCACACAAAAACAGTCTTTGTTTTACCCAAAACACATTTTCCAAAAATTGCACACTTGTAATAATCACAAATTATTTTTTGTACCAAAATAAGAAATCATTGCAAGTCAGTACTGTCAAATTACATTTAAATGCAGTAGACAATACGTTCTAAAATATATTTATAATGTGAAATAATGCGTTGTAAAGCTGCCTTAGACTAATGATTACAATTTTAAAAAGAAAGCAGTCCAGTTCACATCCATGCCCTAGAGGGAGCTTCAGTAGCCATGTGAAAAAGGCCTGGCAAGACGATCCACCACATTCTCCAGATCTAAATGTGTACTACTCTGTTTAACAATCCCACCATCTCTTTATGTAAGACACATCCCGTGTGCTCCTTGATCTTTAATATTATTGTTCTAGATGCCATTGATGGCAAAGCTCCATCCAAGCTTCAATCTTGGCATCACTGTATAAGGTGATAGAAACTATTTCTTTGTTTTGCCCTGGTTAGCCCACAGAAATAAAGTTTGTGGAAAGTCAGTCAACATTTGAAAGACTGCATGACAATCTTTTTTTTTTTTCCTATTCCCAACTCATCTGTTCAATAATATTCCTTTAGCTGAAAAATATCTTGGCAACTGGCTTTTGAAGACTCCTTTTAGGTTTATCTTTGTGAATTGTCAAATATTTGAGTGTATGAAGTGGTGTGATGAGGTGCAGAGACAGATATTTGAAGGGATTTTAACTCATTTGAGCAATTACATGCTTAACTGGCCCAAGATAATCTGTCATCCAAAGCTTCTGTCTCGGGCTCTCCCTCTCTTTTCCGATCCTCCACTCTCTCATACCCTCCTACGTGGCACAAGAGAAGCTCAGAATAGTAGGATTTAGAGCACAAAAGCTTACCCTGAATGGAATGAAGGCCTTGGAGAAATTAATTGCTTCTAACAAACAGCATGACTGCTAGCATGTTTTGTGTCCCATTCTTATCAGCCTCAGAGGTAGAGGGGTGGGCGATAGGTCTGGAAAGGATGAACCTAAAAATGAGGGAGGAAGCTTACAGGAGTATGCGCTTAGTGTTTGCTTACTTTACTTACTTTTATTTAATGCTGTCCATGAGCTAAGGGAACAAGCATTGGTGTGGTTTATTTAGACTTTATAATGGTCTCAACTGCTGCATCTGAATATAGCCCTTAATTTTTTAATGAAGGAAAAAATAGAAATTTTGACATTTGGAACTTTAGGAAAGCATCTTAATAAATCTACAGCAAATTCAGCTGTCAGTATAGGGACATGAAATGGAAAGAAAAAAATGCTAAGGTGGTGTTTATATGTTATTTTGGCCAGAGAGAGCAATTTTCCCAAAGGGTTTCAATTCATTATACAAGAGACAAATGTTTGGCTTAATGATGTGTGCATAATCCCATAAGGACGTTTATTTCACTTTTAAATCTTAAAATAAAGTTTATATCAATATTACTGTATTTCAAAAAACACACATAACCTGCCTGTAAACCGTGTTCCCCCCCCCCCCCCCCCCATTAATAGAAAAATAGCTGAAACAGTTAATTTACTGTATGAACCTGGAGAACATTCAAGGAAGCATTAGAAAGGGCGGGTGTGGGATTTACTCATGTGAGGGTGTGTGGCATATTTGCCCCAGTTCTGTTCTGTGCTTGCTCCCACTCCCACATGTCACCATTCTGTCTACCACCACCAGTGTGGCATCCATCATCCACCACAGACGCCGCAGCACCCCACAAAAGGAAGCTGTAGCATGCACAAAGACATTAGCATTTTTGCATCTCATTACGGTTATAATTGCATGCCAGTGTAAGCAGCTCGCTCTCCATTATCTTGCGTAATTTTATCAGTGACGTTTGAAATGTGTGTTTAAATGTCAATTATTGACTACAAAAAAGGAGTGACCTTTGTGGAGTCATTGCTTTTTCTCTCCTCTATCGCCTGTTAAGCCTTCTCTCTCTCTCTCTCTCTCTCTCTTGCTCCCCCTGCTCTCCGTGGTGTCACCTATTTCTTACATCTTACTCCTGTCCTTGTTTTGCAGGTGACATGTTAACTTTTGCCAACAGTAGGTTGTCACATTGGGCAACAACAGTTGGTTGACATGCGTGATGTTAATATACTCCCTGTCAGGAACTTTTCTGATGATCTCATTAAAACCGCTGTATAATAAAGAAGGCATTTACAACACTGACAAAACACATAATGAGAAAACAGTTATGAACTCATAACACCAATTTTACTTAGCATACGGTATATATGATGGTATCTCAGTAACACAGTGGATCCACACACAATGACATTCTATTATCCAGTCACTGATAATTAAAGTAACCAGCTAAAATAATGGATCTTTAATAACAATTATATAGTTGTCTAATAGTTTGGCATTATGTTTATTATCAATAAAATGTACTTACTTTTTCTCTGTTACAATATCAGAATACAGAATATAATATTGAATCTAAAAGCAGCTAACCCACAAGAGATACTATAGGATATATTAAACAGATATACATATAATATTATTTTAAAATGTAGTGCTACTCTTGAAAAGAAAAAATTAATAGCACTTGAAAGAAGAGATAATGTGTAAAAAAACTTTTAGTGTTTAAAAACCTGTTAAATTATGGTCATATAGAGAATCCCTTCCCCGTAAAAGCTCGTGAAACTAATACCTTTATTATTTATTGGATGGCCTGTCCTGTCATATGTAGCCTTCAGCCTTCAGTTTATTTTCTCAAATTATTATACTTTATAAAATACTTGCTAAAAATCGCCACACTTGATGTTTTGATGACATACTATCAACTTAGGTTCCACTTTTCAGTTCCTCTGTCTCTTAATTTCTTGTCCAACAACATCATCAAGAAAATAATTATTTATATATTTCTGAATAATAAAGGCCTTGATTGTTTAAAGTATTGTTTTCTTTGCATAGCTAATGATGCAAAAATACAGTGCTTCTCTTTCATCTGAAATGTCTTGTATTTCTCCAAAAGCCTTTGAGTGTCACTGGTGTTTCGTTTCCTCCTGTTTAGAACCCTCTTTAATCTCTTCATTATATGAAAGGTCAGGCCTTGTTTTTCACCTTAAAACTGAATAATAAATGAATAGAAGATCCAGCACTCTTCATTATCTAAGACTTCTTATTTGAATTATTTCTGATAAATTAGGATTGATTTTCTTTAGCCGTACAATAACTGCGCCGCACAGTATTGTTATTGCATTGTAGTATAACATATGGAAAAGAAATATGAACTGCATAGTGTTTCAGCAGAATGAGCAGGCATGTAATTAGCTGACAACCAGAGGAACCACAATCTTTAAGAGTTTATCAAACTACTTGCACTTCTAATTAAAGAAAGCACAACCCACCAGGATACAGTTTCATTTGATCTGATCTGGAGCAGAAAATCTTCCTATTAGCATCCTCCTCCCCATGAATATGACAGTAATTGCAGTCTCACTCTGTTCCTGTTGTCCTTCTCTAGTTGAACACATTTAGCAAATTTACCTCGTACTGTAGGTTATTATTGTGCCATACAGTCTGGGGAATCAAATAAATCACTTAGGTTATCTTATTAATTAAGTCAAAATAAATGTGCTAGAGCTAATTTATTCCATCCAAATACCATGGGATCTCCCACTGCAACTAATGGCATACTCTGACATTTCATAGTCTTAACAAATAACCTGGAGTAATTCATTTAGATTTTTCCAATTAGAGATTATTTCGTTGTGGTTGTAAGACAGTATACATACGTATAAATTTGCATTGTAAGTTATGCACTTAGTTTTGTTGCATTTTCTTTTGAAGTCCTGCTAGTGCTGTATTAATTAGGAACTGTCTTACCTTAAACTTACTATAAAATAGTTTTTCCTGAAAATTGCATCAAAACATCAGGCACAAGCGTAGTCTAACAGTCTAACAGTTATCTCATAACCTTATATCGCTCATTTGCATTGCTCATGCAGAGACCTGTCATTTTCTCCAGTTAGTAATTTATCAAGCACTTCCCAAAAATAATACAAAGCAAGCAAAGAGACAGTGTAACTGTATGAACCTTGCACATTTCTCCTGCCCTCACCCGCCTCTCCGGCCCTCAGTGGAATAACACTTGATCCATAGCTCTTGAGTCTTTGTCCACGCCTCCCTTTTATGGCCTGTGGGCTTGTGAAGACCCCAAGTCAGCCATGCTTATCTGACCCTAACCTTGGCGTATGGTGACCTTGACCTGCACCTCACCCCTTCCTCGTCCTCAGGGCTACATCTGTTCCTTTCCCTAGGACACCCAAGTAGTTAGTGATATTGAAACATCACCTTGGGGCTCCATTTGTTTTCTCTGGAGAGGTCAGTGAAAGGTTGTCATTAGGACTGAACTTGATCCTCTGCTTCCCCTTAAATTGGTCCATCCATGCGAGAAGTGAGCACACTGTAAATAATGAGCATATAACGCAGAACATGAAATGGAATCGCAAAACTGACACCCTATACTTTTCCTTTTTATATTACAGAGATCCACTTGGGCACAGTGATATGTGCCATAGTCACAAAGTACTTCTATAAACCCAGAGACACATCTAGCACAAACATTTAGCATGTAAGGCAGACAGTGTTTCATAGTGGAACAAGTGATCTCACCCAACATTTTTTTATACCCATAGCTAAAAGAATGCACAGCAGTTATTCTTCTTGTCTCTTTTTCTCAGCAAGCACTTGCAGGAGCCACAACTGTCAGCCTTACGTTTGTCTTGGCTGTAATCATTTCAACTCACTGGCTTGTCCCAGAATGATATGTTGATTGCGATGCCCTTTATTATTTTGCTTAGTGTTTCAGCATTTCTGTGAATTGGCTGACCTTTGTGGGAATCTTCCTGTTATTCTCTCCAGACGAAACAGTCATCCCTGCCACGCTATACCATGGGATACAAAGTTCATATTAATATTAATGAAGACACACCTGACAGTGTCAGGTTTTAATGGATACTTTACTTTAAAGGCGCCTAACATCACTCAATGCGTGATTTTATTTTTTCGAGGAATCATTTTTGATAAATCACAAGAGAGACTGAAAGGGTTTATTCTTTCCTGTTATCCAGACCAAATTCACACAAGACAAGATAAAGGGAAGATGTGTTTGGGAAATTAGGGGGGGAAAAGAAGCCCTCACAATGGTATCATGTTCGCTAAGTACGTGAAAATGTATTTTCTACCTCTATCAGTCTCATGGTATCATATCACACAGAAGTCAAGGGGGAGGCTAAAGGTTACCTCTCTGAAACATGGCATTGATCCTAACACCTGACAGCATCTCTCTTTGTTTCTCGTTCTGTTTTGTTCTTTGTAATTATAACAGTGCCATTTACTGCTTTCAGTGCTCTTATTTTCAGTGTGATACAAAGAAAAATCACAAGAAAAGCAAGAGGCAAGAAATGCTACATTATTGTTAGATGTACTGTATACCCAACGTGTTATCAAAGACAGTAGTTTAGGACAAATTATTCAATTTTCTTATTCTCTCTATTACATCGACCCAGACGTAAGGCTGAAACCAAAGGTGTTGTAGAGCTCTGCATATCATAAATCAGACCTAACTGACATTTTTTTAAAGAGAATGAATATCCACCCACTCTCTGTGGAAGGGCCATGGTATTTGTATGGCCAATGTGACCTTTCTCTATACCCTCTCAGATTAGGTGTACGACAGAAAATTGCGCTCTTGCTGCAGTCCATAAATCATACCAGGCTATTTTTTTCTTTAAAGAGGTATGTAAATACCAGTGTACTAGCTAGGTAAACAACACTAACCCTGATACAAATGGCTTGAAAATTGAAGAAAAGCACCTTATTTTTCAGCTGAAATTGCTTTTGAAACCCAGTTCTGGCACATGGGATGAAGGAGCCATGAAATGATTTGTGCTGGGGGAATAGAAATGGGCTGATGATAACCACACTCGACACAGTTCCTGTGTTGGGGAGTTCTAGCAATGATCAAAGATATCATTGTTGCACATTATTTCCCCCCATGCAGACCCCAAATGCATCTGTATCTGAAGTGACATCCACCCACATGCACTCAGAGTGTATTTAGTTTTAGGGGACAAAGGCCCTCCGCTACAGTACAGCAAGGGTCAAGCTTAACCAGTCGGTCCTGCTGCTGGTCTGACGAGCCTCAAGAGAACTTTTATTAAAAAGTGGTGAGTGTGGTAATATTAATGTCATGCATTTGTAGCATTTTAACAGTGAGACATGAAATTCTGTTACAAATTCACTTACTAATCAAAAGAGTTTATTTCAGTCCACAATCACAATAGTGAAAGCATAAGGTGTACAACAGAAGCATTATGTCCTGGGGTTTATTTACAACCTCTTTGTCAGATAGCAATGTAAGTGGGAACTAATTTAGTGTTTATGTACAGCAAATCTAGCTTTGCAGCATTTGCAGCAGCTATGGATACTCATTATAACACCTTTGAGTTTGTTTCAATGAGTAGCAGGACTTAGCATCAAATGTAGGCAAAACAATTTTTATTTTGTCACTTAGCATAAATCTGTGTCTTTGCCTTAAAAGCCCAAAAAACATGGTCACTACAGGATGCTGGCAGACTTGTCTCACTATAGTTACCCTTTCTTTTAAACCTAAGTATCTTTTCATGCCTCTTTTGGCAGCTCATCAACACCCGGAGTCCTGTGAGTCTCAAGGAGAGCTGCAGGGCACAACCCATAACAGCAACGGTGACAGCCAATTCCCAACATCTGGTACAAGGTGGTGTTATCCATAGCATCGCCGTGATCGTGGTTTCGCTGTGGTGAACGCTGCTTGGCAGCTTGTGGCATCAGACTGCTGAAGAATTACCCCCATCGTGTTCTAAGCAGGAACGGGTGAACGGGCACACTGTTTCATTTCAGCACAGTGGACCATTGATGCCTGCAGTAGATCCCCTGTTATCTAATCAAACAGCACTGGTCAGTTATGATGCCAACTCCTAAATCCACAGCCGTCTGTAAAGCCGTGGGGGAAGATTAACCGCTACAGCGCCAATGTCCTACATTCAAAGACTTCCTCTTAAGATCTTTTTTTCCTAGAAAGTACAGTTACCCATACAAGAAAACACAGACAGAGACACACAGATATACAGCCTAAAGTAAGAGTCCTTCATGGTGTAATGGGGCTATCACAAAGACCACACAGCTTGCATTTTGGAAGAAGACTTGATGCTTTCAAATGCTCTTTGTGACCACTGAAATATCTCAAAGAGGCTTGAGCCTGTACCATTTTAGAGGATTGCAGGATGTGCTATTTTACCATGTAGGTGTTTCATTGTGTGAGTAAAAGGTAAAGAAAAACAAAGAAATACAGTCTAAGACATTATACTCTCTGTCTTGTGGTCTACAGAAACCCTAATAAGAACATGCGTTCTACGGTTACCCTGCTGCATGGCTGCACGTCATTATAACCCAAAAAGCAGAAGCGCTCGCATAGCAAGCAAAGAGCTCTGGGCACTTTTTTAATATTTATATCACAGTCTGGTGTGGCAGTAATGATATTAGGGAGCTGACGGAATTCTCCACCCAGCTGGACATGTTAATTGAGAAGCCAGGATTTAAAGGCAAAGTTCACATTTGTGCAGATGGTGGGACAATGCAAGATGGCAGACCCAGGTCAGAGTCATTTCCAAGCTATACCTTAATGGCAGCATTTTTTTCTTTCTTTTTCCCCCTCATATTTGACACATTCTGGTCCCACAGGTCCATAGCAGTCTTTGGGGCTGGTCCCTGTACTACGGTGCCCTTGACGGAGAACTATATTTTATAGTTGATTTATTCACAAAATATTCTGTCAGCGTTAGTGTGTGCGCATGTGTAGTATGAATGTCTAATTGTGTTAGTTTGCTGAGCATAAAAAATATAGATTTGTAATGAAATTGAATATTAATACTGTTAATGAAAATCTTTAGAAAATCTTTAATGTTTTAATACTTGTTTATGTACAAATTATACATATAGCTTCCCTTGATAAAGTATATTATAAAAGAAAATAAGTGTTTAAAATGAAACAAAAATACGGAGAAAAGTGCCTGAAAGTTGTAAATCTGTATATATCACATGAACATGATGTCATTTACTGGTGCTGCTCCAAGTTTATGTCCTTATAAATTATATGCAATATCGTTTGGTGATAATCTGGCCTTAAATCAATAGTGTTTTCATGAGTTTGAACAAAACAGATTATCAAGGCTAATTAATATTTTAAGTGATATTAACCAGTATAAACAGTAAACTGATTACACTGCGTACAGGCATCGGTGGAAGCTACACTGCAGGGAAGTCTAACAGATGGGATTATCTTTAGTGAGATTTATACTGTTGCAACACGCATCTACATCAAATTAGAGTGCCCAGAATGAGTTCTTCCCCCACTCTGACCATACACCGGAAAGCAGGTGTCTGCTTAATAATTTGGTCAAAGATCAGTGAGTTAAAGGTTGAGGCCAGGGGCAGAGAGGACCAGGGTCATCCTGGTGGTAGGGTGGTGGTGAGACATGATCTCCTCAAGTCTGGAACAGCCAAACCCCAAGGTCATCCATTAGTGCTCTAGCCCATTGGTACTGGTAGACCCACAATAAATTTACTGTGCACCCTTAACCCTTTTAATACTCACCGCGACCCAGATGAGGAGATCAGCTCCCTTAGGGAGGGGCGCATTACATTATTAGCACTGTGTATCCATCGACAGCTATTATATTCTAACAGTGTATTATGGGTGACTTCATACTGTAAATACTTCAACACAAAAATACCAGGCAATAATGTGCACCAGCGTCATTCCTTTAACAATTTTGTTTAGTTGTACTTTAGTGTATTTCAATCAGTTAGTTTGCCTGAAGTCTCCTTATGAGTTGCATTAATATTACGGTGGGTGAGATTGCATCTTTAATTTAAATTACTGCAAGTTATTTTAATATCTAAAATCCCTCCGCTGGCCATCTGTGATCATTTCTAACATGCAGATGATAGTGCCGGTGTCTGGCCAAATTTTCAAAGAACATCTGAGTTATGACTGATCATTATCTGGGCTTTCAAACAATGAACAACTTATCTACCTTTCACGCGATGCGTTTTTCTATTCTTACACAAAAAAGGTGAGGCTGCAAGGAAGAACAAGAATGAAATGTCAACAGTGTCAACCACTCCCTTTAAATAGGAGTCTCCTATGATCCCTTACTACCATGCTCGGTCAAACCTTTCCAGGTGTCAAGACTGGGCGTCAGAAAAAGAAATTAAAGTGACACAGTGTTGACAGGAAGAAAAGACATTCCAGTTTTCACCCCTCTCAGGACAATGAGGGAGCCATCACCTCAACTCAGACACAGGCACTAATGAATCAAGCAACACCTTAACTTCTCCAGTGTAGGAGACTTTTGGCTGGGGGCAACCATATAGTGTCATTGATAATGGGATCCTGTATTGGACTGCTGTTGATTTGATGTCTACAGCAACCTCTTCCATGGCCTGCCATTTTCCCACGGTTTAATTTTGCCCCTTGCTCATAAAGACATCCTGTTGGAAGGTGTTGCACAAGTGTTAGGTCTTTATCTTTCATGGTTATGTCTCTTCTCTCCGAGCATTAAGACCTAGCAGGGTTTTATTTAAGCCAAGACAGCTAAACCAAATTTATTTTACCCACGTGGAATGTTTTAATGTAGGAATGGGGGTAGTGGGAGAACTTCTTTGATTACTCCAAACAGCAGGACTGTAACAGTATGCAAAAGAGCTCTGGGCATTTCACTGTATGTTGTACTAGCTATAACTACATGTGACAAATAAATAAAGAATGAGAAAATCACATATTATATATAAATTATTCAGGACATTGGAGAAAACAAAAGATACAGTTTTTCCAGTACACAGTCATTTAAACTGAGCTGCTGTTCATTCCTGCTAATATTGTTTTAAATTTACTGGAAAGTTTGAATGCCTTTGAAGAGGAATTTTAATTATATCAGAGACTTTTGTGCTCTGGCTTCATCCTAGGTACATACTGCAAGCTGCAATTAATATCTTATTATTGTCCTGCTGCAGTTTTAATATGTGCAAAATGCAGTTTGCCGTCTTACTGCTAAGATAAACGAGGTCTTATCTGAAAAAAGACTTAAATGTCACATATGTTCCTCAAACAATATGTCTAAATATCATTTAGCAATAATGTTGCCTTTACATATATCTTTTTACTTTACCTTAGACCATCTAAAATGATCTTGGGCCCACAGAAGACAACACTGGTTATGGATTACATTCTTTAACGGCTTTTTTTCTTCTTCTTACCTTGTGGATGCAATGACTGGCAGTGACTTTTGGAAATGTTTCCACACAGAGCTTTCCAATAATAAATCGTATGTGTTTTTAATGCAATACCAACCGAGGCCCTCAGGATCACTGCCATTTAATATTGGCTTTCAGTCTTGTCCCTTGTGTGCAGAGATTTCTCTGCATTTTGTGCATTGAGTGTCTTGTCTTCACAAAATGGTAAACCTCTTTCTCACGTTTACTTCTGAAAGACCCAGTCTTCTCTTGTATTCTCCTTTTAGATACAAATCTGGTACTGACCTGTTGCCACTTAACCTAATCAGCTATAAGATATTCTACAAGGTGTGTTATTTTAATTTCTATTTACTTTTCTTTTGTCTTTTGATGCCGCTGTACCATTTTCATTTAAATGTGCTGTTGGCATCAAATTTAAGCGTATATTTTTCCAACCAGTAATTTTTTCTGCTTCACCGTTTCACAGCAAACTTTGCCTTTCTTCTTTTTCAGTTAAATATCAGCTTTATGGTTTATAAATCATAGCACTTAACTTTCCTTTAGAAACAGGTATTTTATGATGTTACATAAAGAAATATTTTGTGCACTTCAGGCACAATCTCCCAGGTAGATTTATCATGCCTGAGCAACATTACAGTATGATGGAAGTGCCTTTGATAAACTACTCAAATAAATTAAAAAGAAATCTTAATGAGTTTCTCACTCTGAGTAGATTTTCTGTACGCCCTCCCCCTCTTATATGTCTTTACTTTTCTGTCGTAAGCTGTCTTCCATTTTCCTCCCCCAGCAGTCGCACACCATACACCCCCAGCTACCCCCCACGTACAAGGTTGGTGGCTGCTTTGTGTGACCTCTGCTCACACTGTTCCATCTCCACATCACGCAGCCAGCCTTTCACAGCGACAATTCAGCAGCAACAATCGCACACTCATCCCTCAAAAAAAAAAAAGACCTCTTGCTCCCTTTGCCAACCAATTAAGAGCCATCTGGGCTCGCATGCTGCAAGAAAGCTATTACAATATCATAACTGTTTTTATTTGCCAAGTTATGTTTTTGATGTGGAGATTCCACAATATTTAAAAACAAAGTCACTCCTTTGACAATAGCTTTGTCTTCTCGAAAATGAAGAATTGTTAAACAAAGAAAATGCACTTATCAGTATTTTTGTTTCGTGAATTTGCACAGAGCCAGTGGAGGGCACAACACAGTTTAAAAAACATGACAGAGCCAGCAGTGCTTTTGATGCTGCCACGCAAGTGTGTGATTCCTGATGAACTTGAGGTCGGAGATTCCCAGTGGCTGCGTAAGGCAGGGAATGGAGAGCAGCAGGGTTCAAGCCTTGGGTCACTGGAGCTTCAGAAGTGGCCAGCTAGCTTTGTCCCAGGAGAGATGATGGTGACGGATTCAGTGGTGTTTTCTCAAGGTCCACTGAACCCTATAGCAAGGACTCTAACTTAGAGCCTGCAGGAAGAGGGAGCACTCCTCTCATCTCCAGTTCACAGAACTCCAAAAGAGGGCCAGTCTGGATGGGCTCCAGGTTGCCTCGAGATACACAAAATCCAGCCATAACCTCACGGTGGCACTGCCAAACCTCATTTCATTCTTTTCCTAATAATAAGGCAGAGTACACATAAGGCCCCTGACATGCACCGCAATGGTTCATTTCACCAGGGAAGTGTTGAACCACTGTGTTGTCAACTAGGCTTTATAAGGAAAGGGGATATGAATAGAGACTCCACCCTGTCTTTTTTCTTTTTTTCCCTTTCAATCTAACCACGTTAAAAGGCTTATTTACCCCTAATCAAAATGGCAGGCCCACGGGCATGGTATGTCCCAGCTGTGGCCCTGGCGCAGTATTTCTCTTCTCCCCGTACAATGTTTTGGGCAGCACATCCAAGCACTCTTGCTGTGCTTGTACTTAACTGAGGTCAAAGTTGCCATTATCTGAGTCTTGTTGTCACTAAGGCCTCCACTGATGATAGGACTCAATTTCAAACCTGAAGCTTTTAGCACACCCGAAGAGTTAACCTCTGTGAAGACCAGGCAATCGACCACCTACAAATCTAGCCCAGGGCTGGGACTGCTTAAAGGAGCATGCTTTATGACATTCTGCCACATGTGCGCTGTTTGTCCCAACCTGGCCCTCTGACTTTTGCCTTTTTTTTTTTTTCCTTTGGGAGGTGATTATTAAAGTCTGCACGTACATACCTTGTTGCCTCATTCAAACTCAGTAGTGAGAACACTTTGCACACTATGTGTGTGTTTTTGTTTTTGTCTGTAGTATTTTCCGTCATATCACGATAGCTTGCACAACGTTCAGCCATATTGGAAAATTGACACTGACAGAGGTTTTTCTTTTCTTTTTCCACAGATTGAGATAAAAACACAACAGGGGATGAGTGTTTGTGGAGGTTTAGGTTTTATTTCTAAAGCTAAGCCTCGTCATCTCCATTTTAGCAACACTTCCTCATTCATGTCAACCCCATGGTGTTGCTCAGTCAGGAATTATTTTTCAGGATATACTAAATTTTGAAAAGCCATCTCTTCCCCCTGTGCCTCTCCTGTTCACTCATTCTTTTGCGCTCCCTCTCTGTTTTTCTCTGTGTCTTGAAAACACAGACAGACACACTCACACAGAGGCACACACATTGTAACATGCATACAACCAGACATGCACAACCACTCTTAAAACTGGTTCTCCCCCCATAGCAATTTTGTCAGAAGTTGACAATGTCTTGATTTAGTTGTCTGGCTGTTCCGGCCAGTTTTCCCTGCTGCGCTAATGTGAACAGGACATCCCGCTGGGCACCAAAGAATACCACTTCACGGCAGCCGCATAGCTGGCAGCTTTTATTTATGGCGCTACCGAAATGAATGGGTATTAGTGTCCAAACATTTCACCATGCTCCTGCAGCCACACACAAAAGCCACTGATTTCCAGCAAATCTGCACTTATTTTATTCAAGAAAACCAAAGCTAGGGAGAGGGAGACAGACAGATAGAAATGGAGGGAGAGAGAAAACATTTATAATGACTCAAAAGACCTCAAAAGAAGAATGGGAATTGCGTTTGAAAAGGATTTACGAGACAGAAATCGAAAAGAAAAAAAAATGGCCACCCTATTTCGCTGCATTTTTGTCAAGAGTCGAAAATGGAAAATATCTATATCCATAAAATGGCTCAACTTTAAGTGCTTATATTCACAAAAAAAACTGCACTTCCTCCACAATCACTCACTTTTCAGTTGCTGTGTTTTGCCTGGTATTACAAAGCATTGTGTTTTATAGGACTGCACTAAGAATGAAAAAGTAATTTTATCATTGCTAAAATTGTCAATTTAAAGTGTTTCCACAAATCGCTCCTGCTGCCATTTTTGCAATCCAGGGTGCCTACTGTCTTGTTAACCTGTGAATTTTAAGTGGATGGTTCCCATTAGATACCAGTAGCACTGCTGACTCCTCTTGGCTTTTCTGTAGGGAGCAGGCTGAGGCAGAATGCTCTGTTGGCCTGGTGATGCACTTTGCCTGGTCTCTGTGTCCAGGACCTCATCAGCACAGAGTCTGCCTGTCCTTGTGTCCCTGCCACTCACCTCCCTGCTCTTCATCTGTCATTCCTGCCCTTCTGCAAACACACTGCACTGACATTTTGAAAAACTCTGGCATTCACCCTCAATATGGATTCTTGTTGATTATAGCTTTCTGCCTGTGAAGATTGCACGTATTATTGACTTTGCAATCCCCATGACTATTTGCACAGCTTTTTCTTCCCCTCTGCATCTCAGAGAAGTCCGGCAATAATATTCCCTCCATTTTTCATAACCTCTTTTCATTATCCTTTCTTTTTACTTTATTTTTTTCCAGTTTTTCCATATATTTTACTAATCCCCTCTGGCCATGACCCTTTCTTTATGCCACCAGAGATCAGAGTTTCTGCAAAGCTTCGGTCACTGATGTCATTAAGATTGGGATCTGATACACTAGATGTCCATTGGTTAAATGCCCCTGGCCTGAACTCCCCATTGTCCCTTAATTCCAAGCGGCAGCTCTATTTCACTTGCCACATAATAGCCCATAGGTTAAAGTTCTACTGCTTTTGCTTTGAATTTACATCTTTCACAGGCTCCACTCTCCTGTTCCGAGCTGGCATTTTCTTTTCCTTCTTTCATTTCTAGTGAGCCGCACTGCCTGCAGGCAGCATGGCTGTTTGTACTGTAGCTTTACTGACAATCTCCCACATCCAGGCATCTTTTGGTAGGTCAGAGGAGAACAACTTGACTTAACAGGTCAACGTAAGTGGGCTCCACCCTTCTTCAGAGGGGAAGCCATGGAGCCCTCCATTAGGAGCTGACCTCCACGTTGCACTGGTCTGGCCCCAGCCAGGGTATCACATGGCTCCGCCTGAGACAGGCTGCTCATTAAAGCCTGCTGCCCAGAGTAGGATTAGGCCTTTTCATGGTTTATCCTCTTCTCTGACAACTGACAATAGGCAAGGCTAGCTGCTTCAAATGGATTGCGCATATGAATCATGGAATTATAATTGCTCTTTCATGATGAGAATATTGGGAAAATCTAGCCACATGCACGTTGCAAAGAATTAATTGGGGACTGTTTTCAAGGGCACATAGCTACACTATATGAGCCTAAGAAAATGGGATGGGTAGTAATGAGGCATTTTCAATACAGCACAGCATCTTTTGCTGTGTCTCTGCACGCAGACTGCTGTTTGCACAAACATATCGTCTGTCTGTAACCTTTACCCATCATGATTCTTTTAGTCAAACTTTCACTGCACTTAATACACAATGGAGTGCCCTGTTTACTTGTGTTGTGATGTTTTCAAAGAGCAACCCTATTAACAGTGGTGGCCTGTTCCTCATGACCTAGTGTTAGCTTCCTAGCGGTGTGCAGGTTATGAAGGGCTGCAGTTTGGACACTGAGAAGGAAACTAAGATGACTCTACCTCTTGAGCTGTGTGGGAGGGAAAAGGATGCTGCTAGCAAAGGCACAGAGCTGCTATTTGCAACACAGTTATTCTTCCTATTAACAACACAACTCTGTTTTCATTATTCATATTTCATGCGGTATCATGGCATGAAAGAGAGTTATTTCCTTCATGGTGCACTGCAGGTTATGGCTTGCTCTCAGGTTGGATGGCTCATAACAAGTTGGGTCAGGGATGGTTTTTCTGGATTTATACATCAAAACAGCCAGCAATGATAGAAAAGCAATATTTCCCCTGAGATATAATGCCCGGTCCCCAGGAGTCGTCCAGAACATGTAGGTTAACATCAATCCGAGTGGTGAAAACCTCAATATGAAAAATATAAAGGTAAAAATGTCAGTTTTTAAACATTACCTTTAGTTGTGTAATGGTAAAAACAAATTTCCTAATTAAAAGTGTGAACAACAGCAATGTCATTTACATATGTAGTGGAGCTTTTTCACACTCATGTGTAATAAACACAATGTGATAAGGACCAGGTATATTTAAAAGGTGTTAATGAACTGCTGCTTTAATACTCGCTTTTCTGTTTGATATTATTACCCAATCAATAACCACCTGTCATCTTAAAATAAATAATAAGCAGTGCAATGCATCTTTAAATTTGTGTTACTTTCAAATGAATTGGCATTTGAGTCACTTTTTATTCAATTTTGCTTTTACCTTTGAGGAGATGTAAAAATATATTGTTTAAAAATTATGATTTTTTAAAAAGTTGGAATAAATTTGATAATGAGTGTTTTTTCTATTTTTAGAATCTTCTTTTAGATGATTATAGTCTTTTAAATGATCATTTGAGTAGTTATTGAAATTTAATTTAATTTATCTATTTATATAATTTGTTTGGTTTTTTGTTGTCAACAGCTACAAATGTGTACGATATTAATTTTGTTTTGTGAGCAACACAGAAATTCTTTTGGGGAGCTGTCCAAAACAAAAAGAGGGCAGAGAAAGGAAGAACTGAAACTCTGTGAGCAACACAATTAAACTCTGGTAATGAGGTCAGACATCAGATCCAGTGCAAGTGATATCATTACACAGGCTGAACGGATGGGCTGTTACAGCTGCCATGCTCTTGCTGTGGGATTAGACTCACTGTCCTGAGGGCGGCACTTTTACTGGGCTGACCCCTGCCTGCCACTGGGGCACCAGCCACCCCTTGGGTTCCTGGGGGGCCTCAGCCCCCAGACCTGGTGCCAGTAGGACCAACAGTACTGCAGAGAAGTGAACTGTGCTGCCACGTGGGATGACAGGACTTGTACTCTAATAGCAAGCACAGAGACAAGTAGGCACCACCACACAATCCATTCCAAGTTGCCAACTACAAATTACAGAGTTCCTCTATTTCTGTCAGCTCATTTGTAAAAAAACAGCTAACAATGACAAGGTGATAAAAGGACATTGTATCAGTGGTCAGGGTGCTGCATTGGAACCTGTTGATAGTTAAGATATGGCCCACAAATAAGGCACGACTGAGTGTAGTGTGCCTGGGAAAAAGAAATCCATTCTGGTGAATTTAAATCATGGTTCATAGTTGCAAACAAGATTGAAATAATGAAACATACAGATTGGTAGCAGTCTAATTTTCTTTCTCCATTGTCTAAGGCCTCGTTTGCAAAGTCCCTAGCAGGAGTCGGCTTAATTTGTCTTTTCATATTTGGTCTGCTTGTGTTTTTTGTGCTGTTCTCTTTTTGTCTCACATGATTACTTTGAGGATATCGTTATGACATTCACCAGCAACAATAATTCTTCTGTTCTAATTCATATCAATTAGTAGGGAATGGTAATTCAAACTGACGGCACAGTATATCTTGAAAGGCATGCGAGGATGTTGTGGCGGCAGCATCACTGTGCAGCCAAAAGCCACCCTCCTTTCCCCTTTTTTCCCCTTTCTGTCTTTCAGTCCACAACAAGGGGCTCCAAGCAAAGAGGACAATACGAGTCGGAGCCAGTACTTTGATAATTAGTTATTGATTGAGAACAATGGCACGGCGTACACTGCCGTATTAGCTAGACGCCAGTAGGTCGCGACACCAAGAGCAGCCATCAAGAAGCGAGGGCCAAAACATGCCTGACTTCCCTAATAAGATATTCCCTCATGTTTTTCTCTTTCATTTCCTTCCTCTTTTTCCTTCCTCAGGCATGTTAGTGTTCAGGCTACATGGGGTCAAAAGTATTAATGCTTGTGCACAAACGAGCGCCTGATGAAGGAGAATTTAATTAGAGAATACCCACTCAAGCTTTTCATACCACATTGCTCTGTGTGTGTTTTTTTTGTTTACTTATTATTTATTTGTGTGGGGGAATATTTTATTGAATGGAAGGAACAAATATTTTAAAATATCGTGAGTTCTTTTGGCTCTAACATGGTTTTCTTTACTTACAAAAATAGTGGTTGCCAAATGAAACATGCCTACCAACGTTGTGAAGCAGTGTTACATATCAAAGACCACCTATTCGTGAAGCATATGTTTGCGTGAATTACACCTCTTGGCAGTTTTCTATAGGCCCGATCTATGCCAGGGGATAAATCTGAAAAGAAGAAATAATAATATTAAACAGCATCTGATATTATTTTATGCATGTGATTGACCCGAGCTCTCTGTATCACACTCTGTTTAACAATGCTGTAGTGTAGAGTGACAACAGATGCGCTTCACCACACATATTGACGGCAGTATTGTTACAGTGGGCGACACATATAAGAGATTGTGTCTTTTCGTGAAAGTTTGGCGTTTAACCAAACTGCGCTAACAAGTAAAAACGAATGTCCTCAAATAACTGGTGGGTCGCCATGCTAAAGAGGGATGTGTCAGGCTTGGCGTCAGAGTGAAAGAAGCTCCCCAACTCACTTCACCTGATCTGTGGCCTGTAAAGATGCACCTGGCATTAAACAGACAGGGCAGCGGCGTCAACTGAACAATGGAGGACTGTCAGGACCGACAGCGGGGCACGGCTCTACCATCACTGCTCTGACAGGGAGGGCCTCAGAGGGTAAACTGCTTTGCTGGAACTAATTAAACAGATGAAGTTATGACATGAATATGCAGATGTTGTTTACATATTACCATATGGTATTATTTCAGGTAATAATGCACAGGAGAGACTTCCCACTCATTAATGTGAAGGGATGGAGTGAAAACACTGTCTATCAAGAGACACTCGGAGCGTGTTTGAGAAATGTGATCAGACTGACACTCGGATGTTGAAATCTATTTCAAGCCACTCAATTAACATTCATGTTGATAGCTATTAGAGTTTGATTAAAATTGTTAACGTACTTGATATCGGACAGGCGATTCCTCGTTGAAAGTGGAAATGATCAGTTTCATTCAAATTCATATGAATGCTGTTCTCGTTTAAAATGCAAAATAAATATCACAACACCGCCAGTGTTTTTTTTTTTTTAATCTACATACGCTAACGACACAATATCATATTGGCGCTTGATTTCAGTCCAGTCACTCATGCAGTTAAATTATTCTTCAGAGCTGCAGTGTGTAGATTCAGACACTCAGATGTCAGTTTCCGCACACTTGCCGTAAACCGCGTTTAATTCTCAATGCACATGCAGTTAACTCAACTTCTCCACGCTTTTTTTGTTTTGTTAAAAGTAGTAGAACTGTCTTGAGTTTTTCCCAGTTCTGTGTGCAGCCTTACCATTCCCCTGGAGCGGGTGCTGAGAGGTTAAGAGGGAAAGGGCCAATGGAGTCGCGTTTAGTAAGAAGTGTGGGATCACGGGGGCCAGCTGGTGGGGTGATGGGGAACGTAATTGTGCCCGCTGTGTGGCTAGGGTGGGGGGTGAAAGGATGGGGTGAGAAACCCTGGAAAAAAAGGGAGGGGAGGGGACACCTCAATTACCTGTGCTCCCTCTGACCCCTCTCTCCCTCTGTCTCTCTACGGACAGACCCACTGTCTGAGAGGCGGTGCGCATTTCCACAGGCAGATGCACATCCCCCTCCTTTGTTCAACATAGCAATTGCTCCTTTTTGTGAAATGCAGAAACTTAATTGCAACATTTTTTTCCCTCTAATGCATTTCTCCCGTTTTATGTCACTGTCAAAAAAAATCCCTTTTAAAAGAAAATCAAAGCTTTTTTTTCCTGTTGTGTGTGTTTATGTTTGATCACAGAACTTGGCCAGGAGATATCAGATTAAAGATGTACAACAAAATAAAGCGCAATTTTCCCTGAACTGAGCAGTTCTCGCAAACATATTCAGCAGGTTACATGCAGCTGTCATAGTTTATTTTGGAGCTCCTGCATTGTCTAATACAGTAAGTGACAGAGACCGGTGTAAAATCAATACTTCACAGGAGTGTGATGTCTTAATAAACTCTCTGTGTTGTTCAGACAGGAAAGCTAGACATGTACGAGAAGGACTACAGCGCAGGCCATTGTGGAGCTGTCAAGTCTAACCCTCAAAAGCAGATGAAGCTGTCAGATTATTAATATATTTATACTGACAGGCCCCAAGTCCACCCCTAAAACCCTCCCCTCTTTCAGTGTCTCTCAAAAAATATGCTCAGCTTCAAAGACACAGGCCACAGGGTTGGATGCAAGGTCAAAGGCCAAATACATTTTGAAAGCAAATTCTCTTCCTTTTGCAACCTGTTTTTATTGCTGTCGCTCCCCTTCTCTGTAGCGACCATTCAGCTGAAACTTAGGCTGAATTGGCAGCAGCTTTCAAAGCGCTTGGCAGCCTGGTGATCCTCAGGAGCTCTCAGCTGACATCTCTCTGGGCTAGTCTATGCTCTGGGGTCAGTGTGAGCCCTGACTCCCAGGACCCACTCACTCAGGCGCTACCATGAGTCAGTCCCGCAGACTGAAATTAAAATGTGAAAAGCTGTGCGACTGAAGGCATTCCTCACCCCCCATGGCATTTTCCTTTCTCTGTGACAGCTCCTCTGAGACTGCTTTTTCTTTCATGTTTCTTTTTTCCCTTTAGATTATTTAACAACATGCGAACAGAGCTGTCAACGAAAGACATGCTTGATCGACAGAGCAAGGGAGCGTCTTAGTCAACATGGGGTTAAATTCGATTTTCTGCATGTTCAGTACGCCAGACTCAAGCCAGTTATTGCTTTGGCTTGATGTTTTTTGATGGATCAATTATCCGTTATAACATGTTGCGATGCCAAACACAACGGCAACTATGACACCTGTCACAATCTTCTATTAGAGTAAGGAAATTGAAATAATTTAATGACAGCTAATTTAGTCTTTGTTTTGAATCTCATTATGGCCGCAGTAATTGTGTTCAAAAAAAATAATGAATGTGAAATATCGCCACATGCTGAAAGCACCTAGACTGCAGCTATTAATTTGATATCTCTCAGTGAAAACTGAAGTGAATAAATTGTGCTTTATCTGATTGAGACAAACATAAGCTTGAGAAGAATAGGAGATCCTGGAGATTTTTATTTCTTCTTTAATATTAGATTCAAATATAGGAAGAAAGCAAGAAAAACATTTTAAATGATTCCTAAATAGAGTATAATTATTTGTAATTTGTATATATATTTATACATATATATGTGTGTCTGTGCATGAACAAAAAACACCTAAAAACTACTATTGTATGCCAAAAATATTTTCCTTTGCAGTCTGAATTCTTGAAATCCTAATGATAATTTACAACATTTTATATTTTAGCTGCGCGCTGCCAAATAAATCCAAGACACTGCTTCACTTTGGGACAAAGCACCAAACAGCAGAGTAGAATTGACGAATGCTTTTCAATACCACGTGTGTGAGAAAGCTGTGTGGGAGCGTCTTATCGGTACATGTGTGCATATACTTGAATTTGCAAGTAAAGAGCCTTATTGGGATTACCCACGGTACATTCTATTTGGTATCATAAAGAGAAAGAGGGAGTAGATGTGTGTCTCCTTTTTTTCAGGGATTCGGTAAGCTCTCTGTCAATGGTTTGGAGTTGAATTGCCTTGGATAGCTCCCCTCATTCCATGGAATGATCTCAGACCTAATTTACAGGGCAGCTCAGGATCCAAAGTATACAAGGCTCTCTTCTGCATAGAATGTGTGAAATAGATAGAGCAGCCATCCCTCAGATGTGCTGAAGTAATCTTCAGCCAGAGCTAGTCCAGCAGGCCTCACCCCTAAAGGGATTGATGCAGTGTCAAAACCTTTGGCTCTGGGGTCATCCTCTCTTCTTGCCTCCTCCATCTGACAAAAGCTGAATTTCTATCCCTCACTATTCGTTTCTCTTTTTTCTCCTATTGAATTCATCAGCAAGGGAGGCATGAGATGTGAGATGTGAATGAAACATTTTCATTAGAAGGGAGGAGAATCCTCGGTCAGAGACAAGGCCGGAGCTGATCTAAGCCAATGACATCCCTACCAATTCTTTTTTTTTTTTTTTGTCCTTCTTACTTTCCCTAGCTGTCACTCTCTGCGGTATGTGGCAAGCTGATTGAAATCAGCACTGTGTCAGGGCCCTCATATCGCAGAAAGACATAAAACATGCAGAAACATCAATAAGCAACAGGCCGCTGACAGCTCTCAGGCACCGGTGCCGGCGAGGAGAGATGAGGGGAAGGTTAAGACTCTGGGGGGATGCTGCGCAGTTGAAGTGTCTTCTTCAGGCTTCAGTGAAATCCAGGAAAGACAAGATAAAGTCTATCAGGTTATCGCCTAGTTCAAGTTGCTTCTCGGACAGCAAGGCCACTGGGACACTGGATGTCAGAAGATCTGTGTGTGTGCGTGTGTGCGTCTTCTTTGTGCGTACTGTAAGCATGTGTTTCTGTGGGTCCGTGTATGTGCTCACGCAGGTGTACAGAGCTGGAGGAAAGACGCTGCACTTGTTAGTAGCTTGACTTGAATTTCCACGATCAAAGCTGAGAGAAAGCAATTTTCCACTGCAAGGAAAAGCATTGTGCCATAAATTCAGTGTGAATTATGTGATGTGTTCAAGCTGTCAAATGACTACTTTGAATTATGTTTCCTGCATTTATTACATCTGAAAAATACTTTCCTTTTTAATTTATCAAATAAGAATAAACAAGAAGAAAAAAAATAGGTTGGATAATGTGCTAGTTATAAGCACTAGTGATGGGCAAGAGTTACTTTGGGATTTTCATTGTGTATTTAATTGACTAATGCAAGGTAAAGGTGATAGTATTTTAGATTGCAGCCTGACACTGTCTCTTACCACTTCTAATTAGGCAAGTTTTTTAGCCCAGCATAACTGCTGAATCTCATTTCTCTCCCCCGTTATTGGCCATCATGCTGCCCTAACCCTACATGGCCAGAATTATTATATGGGACCAATAATCACCCTATCAGGATTCTGACTTTGAAGGGGTAAATTTGCCGGTAATTACTATGACACCCAACCTATGGAGGGAGCAGAGTTTTGGATGAAGTTGAAGTTTCCCCCAAAGTTGAAGCTTTTTATTTTCCTATTGATGGGTTAATGTTGTGGACAGGCGCCCATCTGCATATCAAATGTGACTCCTATTATTTTATGTTCCTCTCTGCTAACAGCGCCTCCCAGCACTCCTCCATGTTCTCCTCCATCTGCCTCCTGTCCATTGATCAGCCTTCCAGGGCATCAGTCTGCTTAACATCTGCTACAAGTTCCAGCAGCTCAGGTAACTATCTAGCTGCTCTCCACCGCCTATTGATCTTCACGTCCACCTGCAGGAACATCTGTTTCGGCATGTCGCTTGTCAACACAAGCGGCTACTTTGTTTCACTTCACATCTTGTCCACTTTCACTCACTCTCACGAAGCAGTACTACTCCTAAATGCTTGCTAAATTGCTGTTTACATTGTTGTAATAATAACAGCAACTGAGACACTCTTCGTAGCTTGGCAGTTAAACAAGTGTCTATATTTAATTCCAAATTAGTTTGCAATTTTATTTTGCTTTAATGACAAATTTACACTAAAGCATTCTTGATTTTTCCTCTATTTTGAAACCTTCTTTTGGAAGAGCTAATAATTTTGGCAGATGTTTTAATCAAACAGACATTCAGAAATAAAACTAAAAAAACCCACCATATTTTATTTTAATTACATCCTAATTCTTTACACTCAAGAAAATTATCTATAAAATGTTTTAGGAATTGTACTTTCAAAATGTGCCAGTGTTCGCAACTTAAAAAAAAACAAACAAGAGGAAAACACGTTTCTTTTGTTGCTGTTGTTTTCAATACGATGCTGGACGTGAGACACAAGACAAAGTCAAGGGCTGAGAAGAGCTTGGATCTTTGAATTTGTCCCCTTCACAGGCTTCTAGTGCTCGGAAGAACCACCGTGGCACAGTTTAATTTGCTCTTTTGTAATGATGGGGCGTAGGTTAGTTCATTTCAATTTTTGATTTCGAAGGCTATCAAATACAGCTCAGATGAGAAATCAATTTTCCCAGCTGCCTTGGCTTTGTGGTAAATAGAACCGCCGCTATTGGTGAACACCCAGTCACATGACTGAGTCAGGGATTAGTTCAGTAGGCCTGTGTTGCCACCACCTCAATTACGGGCTGCCTTTTGTCATTTACCTCTATAACATCTCATTCTCAGGCACAACTCATATTTAATTCATGAAAGCCTCCACAAGAGCAGTTGTACTCGGGTAGTTTGTTGCAGAAAATTTGACCACAACTTTGCATGATAGCAGGAGTGATTGTAACGTGGGATAAACAATGACAGTAAACAGTAAAAGCCTCATTCAGGCCTACAAAAAAAAAAACTTACTATCAAAAGTATAGATTTAAAAAATACATGCAACTTCATCAAACAGCATTATGAGTGTGCTTTAAAAAACGATTTATTGTGAGAAACGGCAATGATAATTTTAACTGGAAAGATAGCGACCTATTTCATATCATAGACAATGACAATAATCAGTGCCATTATTAGTCATGTCATGTTAGCAACTGTATGAAAAGTGACTCTGGGCGGTTCCACTGACAGTAAGTACTTGCCTGAATAAATCCTGTTCAGTTTTGCTTGAGTGTGGACTGTCTGTAATCCTGATTGATCTACAATAAATACAAGTCTCATACACACACACACACACACACACACACACACACACACACACACACACACACATATATATATGTATACACACACACACACACACACACACACGCACACACACACACACATATATATATATATATATATATATATATATATATATACATATGTATATATAGTCTGTCTGTTACATATGTTAAGTCAAGGCCTGTTTGTTCAAGGCTCTCAATTCACAGTTTAAACCGATTTACATTCTGACTAAAAATAAATGTCAGGAATTATTATTTTTTTATACATCTGGCTAATTATTGAAAGCCTCAAAGCTTTTCCGACTCTGTGTGAGTATATTTTACATCTTTATGAAGCGTCAGTTTGGAAATTGAACCCAATCCAGCATTTTCTTTTTCTCAAATGAGCCCTCTTTTCATTTTTGCGCAACACAAATTGACAATTTGTTCAGTAATCAAAGAATCTCCTTTTCATATGGAGCGATTCATGAACACAAAGTAGAGAGGAGGCAATTTCTGGACATATCATGAGATTATATCCATTTGACAGTTATTCTATGTAGTTTCCATGACAACTGTTTGGGTGAGGCCCCCAATAAAACCAACCTCAGCTGTCATCTCTTCACCTAAAAGCTTTGTAATTGCTCTCATTTGCATACTACAATTAAGTGTGTTAGCTCACAGCAAGAACAATCAACCTCCACTAAGGACTGGGGATAGTATAATTATTATATCAGTGGATTTGTATAAAACATTACTGACGAGCCTTTGTTTGACGTCTACATCGTACTGTCAGGCTAGTTTCACCGCTTATTTTCATAAATATACATATTCCACAGATGGTGATGGCTAATGCATACAACTTTAAATGTAATCACTAGTGTCTGTATTTCCTTTTGATCAGATATAACCAATCAAATGGTATTGTATATCTGAGTATAGTGATGATAACAATTATTCCGATGCAACCATATGAGTTATGTATCAGAATTGTGTTGTAGCTTCCTGCGTGTCGGGCAATACAATACAAAGATATTTTTATCCAGTTTTGATGGGAGGCTTTTTGACTCAGTGCTACACTTGACTCGGTAGAAACAGAATGATTTGCAGTTGCGGGACACAGTTTGAACTGCTGATTGAATGGAAAGGTTATGTGCAGTGGGCTCTGAGCATTGTTTCTCTTTCTCTCAGATGCGCAGAGACTGTAATGAAGAGCTCTTGAACTCACAGTCAGAGAAGCTGTGACAGGAGTTCAGGAGGATGCCACTTTGCTTTTGCTGGACATATTACACACATACACACCTGTACGCACACACATGCTCATCCGCGCGTGCACCCAGGGCAAACAGCTAACACGGAATTAAAAATGAAGCCATCACTCATTTATTTTTATTTTCATGTTTTAAGCATTAACATGAACAATGTCTGGTCTCTCTGTTTATATTGGGAAAATAAAAATCCACCATTAGTATGTCTTTACCTTCTTTTACGCTTTTTATTTATTTTAGAAATTAGAAACTTTATCTGTTTTACAACTCTTTGTAAAACTCAAGTTCGTGAGATGTAAACGCTGCCGTATTTCCAGCCTTCAGAGTTTTATTATCGCGTCTGTGATGCTGCAGCACATCTTTCGGGCAGGTACATTTTATTTTTTGCCTTCAGGCCCTGAATTGAAATGGAAGACCAAATGGCACAAATGGCAAGTGCACCATTCCTAGCTTTCTGCAGCCTCCCAACACAAACTGGTCAAGCAGAAATGAGACCTGCATCAATTTTAATTTGTATTTATCCTGCTGATGACCCGCTCCTTTCAGTCTGCCGTCAGAGGCACAAATTACACCCATCATAACTCTGATTTTTACCGGCCCACGGTGTGCTATCAGAAAATTAACATGGTTATATACCACTGGCGGGTTCAAGGTGTCACAACACAATTATACAATCATCCAACCTGACGAGCTCTGACTGGTCGCCGGTGTATGACAACTAAGCTGGAGGGCTACACTGTCTGTCACATCCAGGCGTGCAAGATAAGTTCACTGAAGAGTAGACTGTGCCTCAGTGTTTGCGCTTCTCTATCTAAATCAGTTAAATATCTCAAGGCTGCTGCAGCACAATTTCTTTCTCTTCTTTTTTTTTGGAGGGAGGGAGAGACTCACATCTGAACTGATCTTTGACTTGGCAGGCTTTTATTTGGCCTGGCAAGTTGAGCCTGTGGAATTTGTTGAAACATAAATGAAAGTGAAATGAAGTGGGATGCCTGTGTATTCTTAAAGAATGCAAATTATCAATGAGGCAAATTTCATGAAAAGCCTTGCAACAGTGCAGTCCTATGCAAGCAGCTCACTCTGACTTTCAATCAACCCTAATCCTTGTCTCTCATAAAACTTGGACCAAAAAAATGAGGGGAAGCTCCCCTGCCTGGATCCCCAGTGTGCTCCGTGTCAAGCCATTAGGCTGTGTGAAATGAGGTGCCACTCATGAGTTATAATGCTGCATATCTATAGATGCAATGGTTGAAATATAGCCCTTCAATGCTCAGCTCTCTGTAGGACTTGGGGGAATAATTCTGCTCTGATAGTGGTCGATCCAGCAATATCCCAATTCAAAGTCACAAAGATACGAAGAGGGATGTTGGATGAATTCAAAATAATCCACTTCAGAATAGCTGGGAGATTAATGGAAAAATGTGTGTGTTTCTCATGTGCGTGTCTGCGTGAGAGCAATGAGTGATGAATAAAATATATATTAAAAAAGGGCAGCAAAAAAAATTACTTTCATATAGTGTACAATGATGTTACTAATAAGATTATCAGCCTTGGCGGTGGAATGAAATGACATGCACAGGAATAATGAAAGTGACATCAATGTTTTCTCTCCCGTAAGAAAAGAAATGCCCAAACTATTCCTTAAGATCCAACAGAAGTGGATGTGTACTTTCAGAAAATCTATTTGTAGTCTAACGTCCATTGTTCATTGTGTCCATTGTGGAAACATCAATAGAAGACACACATTTCTACAACCAGCTGTTAAAGATCTGCTCCATGAAAGTTAGTGACTACTGCTATACTTAGAGGCACACAGCAGCACGTAACAAAAGCAAGCTAGCACCAGTCTGCTCTTCAGAAATATTTACCCAGAGGTACTGTAGATGTAACAATGATAAGGAAATAAAGCTAATAAGTGTCACTTTGATGTGACAACAAATTATACATGGCTCTATCAGATCTCATTTCCATTCCACAACACAGAAACAGAGAATACCCTGAAGCATGGCTGTTAATGGGAGGCTGTATCAGCCATCATGGAAAGCTTGCCTCATTACTCACTCCAGCACAACTGTGCCCAGGGTGGTCGATTTCCCCAACGGACACCGGTTCACAGACCAGAGAGGCACTGTGAGGCGTACGACTTGTTTTTCAATGCACAGGGCACAGATGCCGTCATGCTGCAAGTGTGTGAAATTGTAGTATCAGGGAAATTCATTTAAGCTAAACGTAAAACAGAGAATCAAAAAGAAAAGGAATTCAGAATGCGACTTAAAGCTTTAAGTTGTATCTCAAGACTCGTAATTATTTTTGATCAACTTCTAATTGATTCTCTTCAAGGCTTTGGAAAATTACTCTGTGTCGCCATAACCAGCAACCGCTCGTCTTCATTTTCATTATGCGTCTGATTCTGTACGACCTGATTGTTATTCAGAGAGAATTTTCCATTTGGGAGGGCGCCAAATACTCACATAACCTTCTGTCCCTTCCAACCTATGCAATGAATATTTTAAAACCTTAATGTATATTGGCAGTCTTAGTCTTTCCTTTGTCCATACATGATATCTTAAGGGCCCTTTTCCTGCTAAGGGAACACTGGCACTCCATTATTTTTTTCCCTCTTCACAGTCGCTACTGCTCACTGGTTTTACTCTCTCTACCCCCGTTTCTATCCTTCCTGACAAAGTCAATAGGGGGCATCCCTCATCTGTCAAAAACAAACATCAGAATATGTCTCCTGCTTTCCCCCCCCTTTTCTCATTTCCTCTTTTTGTGTAGTGTGGCTGCCTGTTAGACTTACTGTGGATTCTCAGTTTGTCAGTCTTTGCAGATTATAATGTCATTAGTGAGGCTGCTTGGTGACTCTAATCAACATATGCACGTAAGAGCAGTCAAAACATATAAGGGAGAAAGTCCTGGAGAAGTAGCTGACCCTCTGGTGACTCTCTCACCCAGAGGGGTGGCAGCAGCACTTGCTGTGTGTGTTTCAGTGCAATCTGTGGAGCAGATGGCTGGAGTCCTGGGCAGAGAGCAGCAGGTCTCAGTCTGCATGTCACCAGGATGACGGGAGCTGGCTCCCTCTGAGCTTTAGTTAATACCTTCCTGTATGACAGACTTGTTAAAGGTTTGGGTGAAACTCAACTGACTCTTTACAAAAGAACAATACTCTCTCTCTTTGTGTCGCTCTCTCTCGCTCTCTCTCTCTGTGTCACTGTGTTTTGCGCTCTCTCCCCGTGTTGCCTGTTCTGGGTGGTAGTAAATATTTACTGGTAAGTACTGCCCTCAGCCTCTCTCCCTCTCTTTGGCAGTGGGAGTGTATTATATTTAGTATATAGTTTATTAATCTTGCTGTGTATTTAGAAAACATTTCTTTTTTAGATAAATCATTAAATAACTTATAGACGCAGACATTTTTATCACATTACGAATAAATATTTATATAAAACATATCTCCCTATATATACATCGGATTATATATACCATTTGATTATTTCCCACAGACTTACTGTGAGATGTTTCTGCAGAGGCTTTTCGTGCTGAAATCATTAAAGCAAAATAGGCAGTGGGGTAAATAAACATTTGCTTATTTTTGTTCATTTCATTACTCTCTCTCTCTCTCTCTCTCTCGGGCACTTAGACTTTAATCTTGGTTGCTGGCAGGTAGAGCAGGCTAGGCCATGGCTTTTGAGGTGCAAGTGTTGTTGCCTCTCCTCCTCTCTTTCCTTCTCTCCCTCCTCATATTATATAAAGAGTGGCAGCAGGCAGAGTGACAGACTGCCCCAAGAGATGACACCTGTCACTGAGGGGAGTGCTGCTAATCTACAAGCCTCATTTTGTTTGAACTCTTTGTCACCTTGCCGTCAAATCCTCATCTTCTCAGTCACTGCCAGCTTCCCTCCCCTCTGTTTTTCTACTTGCTCTGCTTTGCCCAGTTTCTCCACAATATATAGTGCCTTCGCCATCACACAATACAAATCAATCTTCTCTGGTGAACCATCTCCCCGCTAACGTTTATTTACTAAATGAGTGTTATATATGTTTGCATTTCCGTATGTCATTTCTGCGTGTCGTTATTTCTATGTAAAGACAAAGCGAGTACTTTTCGAGAAAGTTGAACTTAGTGGGGGTTTCTTTACGGAGTGTTTAAAATTGCTTACATCCCGCCAGTGTATGAGAAGATGAGGCGTCCTTGTTCAAATGTTTTTATTTCCTGAACAAAGCCTCATTCATTGATATTGAGATTTGTCTAAGTTAAAGTGATCTGAATAGAAATGCAGTCTGGAGTGGCTCAGTCTCTGTGGAGCAGCACACTCCACCCCCTAGCCAAATATCTATATTGTCCACTTCTACAGACTGTGCTTTGTAATTATAATATAATTCATTATGTCTATGCAGCATGTGTCACAAAGGAGGAGTCCTCCCCAAAATCGTCCTGCGCTGTTCAAGCTGACCGAACACATTCTTGTTCCCATTTTAAAGCCTGCAGCATGGAAATATCCGTTCACACCCCCCTAAACAATAGACTTTCCTTTTTTTTTTTTTTTGTCTTAATTGAGATATCACCAGGAAATCTGACAGTTAACACCAGCCCCTGTCGCAGAGTGGGAAAAATCTATATATTGACAGAGGATGGTAAATAAAGGACCCAATAAAGATAAATAAGTGACAAAGAATGTACTAATCCGTATCATATTTAATGAAATAATAATAAAAAATAGTTAATAATAACAAGGCAGAAATTGTGGTAAACATTTATGTTAATGTTGAGTTTTTGCCCTTAATATAATTTATGATGGCACAAAGAAAAGAAAAACACACACACAGACACACACACATACACAATGTAATCCAAGTTTCAGCAGATGCATCAGCCAACTTCTTTAAATGCTTCCATTAAGTGGAATTATCTTTTCCAGACACATTTTGTATGAATGCATCCAAAAATCCCTATTTCATTTGGATTGCATGGGTTTTAATTTAATCCTTTTCCTTATTAAAAAAATAAGATGCAGCATCTTGAACAATAGTAAGGCCTGTCTGCATCGAACACAATGGCTAAGGTTAAATTGAGGGTTGTGTATACCCTTTGCTGTATTAGAACCATTCATATTCAAATAAAAGCAGACTGAAGTCACTGATTCATACAGCATCGCAATGTGAAATCTCACAGTTGCACTCATAAACCAAAAATGCAATGCAGTTACAATTTCTGATGTTAAAAAACACATTGATAGCACATGTTTAATTTTTGCAACTGCTTAACTGTTTAAGCATGAACTGCAGCTTGTTTCTTTTTTTGTTTGTATATTTCTTAATCTACTAAAGTATATAATACTACACAGCTATCATAAATAATTTTTTTGCTTACAAAACTGTCATTTTTCTATGTATTTTGATTTTTGTGGATTTTGGGGAAGTTGTAAGTCAATGGAAAAAGTCGAGCCTCTTTTTAATTCAGTGTTTCATCATAAATAGATGTTTATTTCTGCAACCACTGTGAAATCCCCCTTCCGGGCTACAGATATCTTAAAAATTAATACGACTTTGTTTACCCATTGCAGACATGCTATAGTTAACAGAACCAGGTAATTTAAGCTCTTGAATTCCATTTTGCCAGTACTTATTTTAGTAATTTTTCATTTGTAATTCCATAGAAATTTAGGAACATTAATCATGATTAACAAATATACAATCCACAACTATTTACTGTGATAACTCGGACGTGTGCTCTGTGTTTAATTAAACCACTGTTCAGTAGCTCAGTAGCTCACACCTGACAGAATAGGTTGCATTATACTACAAAGGACTTTTCAACATGTGGTTGTCACATGCAGTTTATGACCCTATTGGACATCATATATTCACTAGCTGTAATTTCACAGACAACTTTGGCAGGCAAATTGGGAAATTTATGAAATACTGTTATATCAGAAAATCTGAGAGAATCTAATGGTACGTGGTCTGAAGGATAAACCGATTGCCAAGTTGTGATATTAAATTGCTTTTGTAGTTCGGCGCAGCTTCCTGCTGTGTTCACCTAGAATATAGGATTTGATAAATGATGACAAGTTTCTTATTTCTTTACTTTAAATCAAGGCCAATAGACTAATCATTATAAAACAACATCAACCAGAGTGATCACAAACAGAAAGCGCCTTGATTAGACCAAAGGAATTTTTTTCCAGTATACATTCCTATCAATTACAAAGAGGTTTAGCACATATATGAAGAAAGTGAGAGTGATGTGAACCATTTTCTTTTAAAGATTTCTCTCAAGACATTCATGAGCTATACAAGAAAATAAAAGAAAAAGAAAAATATAACACAAATGTTTTGCTGAACCAATATTAGCTTAAGAAAAGAGCTAACTTTAATAAGTCTGCTAATTCGTTTAGGCTTAAACAATTTTTTATTTATTTGTTACTACGTTGTCAAATATAATACAGCCACCAACTTGCCATTAACAAGTTGCAAAATAGCCAGTCTTTTGTCTTCTACATAAATGATTGCAAAACAGCCTGTGGATACAATAATACTTTCAAATTGAATAAAGTTCTAGTTATGGACACCACAAATGCATTTATTGACCAACTAATCACAAATTAGTGCCTCAGAAACATTTCTGTATCCTTGCAGTATTGTGTTCGGCAGACAAATCTCACTTCCTGAGTACTTTTATAATTTACTTCTTATTTCTGTACAGAAATAATTGCACTCGCACACTCTTACCAAATAATATCAGTGCTCAGGTTCAACTGGGTGATGCATTGTCTTTCCCATCCCCCTGTCTTTGTCTGAGCAAAGTCACATGACAGTCATGAAACAAATAATTTCATTGGCTATATTCAGAGCATGCCTACAAAGAGAACAACAGCTTGTCTTGGGAGTCAAGAACTAGGTACAATGTCTTCTGCGATGGGATGGCCAACACAAATGGGCTGGCGCACCTATCCAATTAACACTCTGCCTGCCAATCCCTGTCAGGTCACACGCTGACTCCCATGGCATGCTCTACCTGTCTCTGCTGCTCTCAACACATGCCCAGCTCCAATATAGAATTAACGCCACTTTTCACCTGGTCACGCTGACATGCCATAGATTAGACTGGTGCAGCATGGAGATATGCTAGGCGCTCCAAATGAGGGCACCTGGGGTTAAGATTTCAAATGCAGTGGGGCTATTGTTTTGCCACTTCTTTAATATTAATTAAACTCTGAGGTGAAAATGTTCTTTACCAAAGTACTGCTTAATTCCTCCACAAGTGAGCAACTGATAAGAGATTTTATTTAATGATCACCTGGATGTTACAACTAAGACCTTAACAAAACCAATAAGCAACTGGGACTAAATCCTTCTTTATTAATGGAACAAAATTCTGAAGCAATTATCTAATATTTAAGGCAAAGACGAATTTATTTTATATATTTATTTTGCTACTGCCATAATATCTAAAAACAAAAACTACTTTTACATGTACAGAATGTATAATCATTACATTGCAGTATATCTGCAGAGATATTTACAGCAAATCATAGCAAATGTCTTCGCACGTTTCCACATGTGTATTTATTTATATACTAAATGATATAAATTAAAAAATGAGTTCAGGAGAGTTAGTTTCTTGGACTTGTGCCGTAGTGCACTTTCACATTTCCAGATGAAACATTTTCACCATTTGAAGAAAATAGAAATTAAAATAGAAATTAAATATAGTTAGAAGCTAAATGATTCAGCCACATCTAATATTTCTAAGGGCAAAACAAAAGTACACAAAGAAGAGTGGACTTCACATAATAGTAAGGACACTTACAGTCTACTTACTGTTTGTGTCCTGCCAGCTAGTTTTTAAGCTTCTTATCCTTATCTAAGTAGTAACTACACCACAAGATCTTATCATCGCTCTCCCAAAGTAGCCTCTCTTCAAGCAGCATTGCTACACCCTCTTGCTTTGTCTTGTTCATGTTACTCAGAGTGTCTCCTTATGTTGAGTTGTTGAGAGAGGTTCCTAAATATAGCAGGAAAAGGACTTAGCAGAAAAGATGAAGACTATCTTGTTGAAGAGGAAGTGGTGACATGCTGCTCGTTTGAGGCACCCCATCGTTTTAAAGAAATCAGTCCAACTTTTTTTGTTAGGCTTTTATTTAGTTAACTGTCTAACAAACCTCTTGCAATTTTGAATTTCTCCAAGTGTGCCCTGAGCCAGGATAGGCAACCTTAATCTGTTGTCTATTTGGTGGCCAGAGAAACAGGAGATCCCAGAAAAAACCTGTGCAAGCACAAGGAGCGGGACCCTCTTGCTGTGACTGACCCTCCATTTTGCCATATAATAACAGTTTTTCCACTAGGGAGCAAAATAATTCCAAAACAAGCTGACAGATACACTGACATGGCTGATATTATGACATACAGCTACCTGAAAAATGTGGAAATACCTGGATCTTGGATTGCAGAATGTTTGACTTTCTTCACCAAAATGCTGCTAACTTTGTGATGTAGGTTCAGTTTTTGTTATTTTTAAAAACTACCATTTCCTTCTAAATAGCAGTTAAGAAGCGCTGTGTTTGACACGTCCAAGCTGTGAAACACGAGTAATAAACTTAACTTACTTCCTTATGTACTTATTTAGACTTCAGTCTAAATCAAATGGCATTGCCTAATGCAGGTTTAAATAGATTATAATAGAAGTATTATGCATCCCAAAACTTAGAAACATCACTACAGTATTCTCACAGTTAAAAATAAAATGGAATATTTTTTATATAATATTACTACAAAGATTTGAGTCCATATGTACCCTATCTTCTGCTTAATAGGTGAACCAATCTGAATGAAACTTTGCACAAACATCATCACACATACAGCAATTATTAATATCTCTATATTAAAAAACATTAATTAGCATTCAGGGTTCCTTTGATTTTTAAATATATTATGTTCTTTTCATCATCAAACCTGTTCCTGTAATGTTACATTCTCTATTGCTTTTCTTTTGGGAGTCATGTTCAACATACACCGTCCATACGTAACTCAACGGTCACAAAAAGCCTGGGAAAAACCACCCAGGCAGGTTCCTTTGTGCTTTCTTTGTGGGTACACAACATTTTTGACACGTTTACTTCTAAAACAAAAACGGAAATAGTTATATGCAAAAGATGTGGTTTGCTTTATGCAAGTGATAAGATTTTCTTATTTTAAATTAGACATTAAATAAGTAATGTTAAAAACACTTAATTAAAACTTTGTTTAGATGTTACTTTTTGCTTTGTGAAATGAATAAAAAAACGCAAATCTTAACTTTATTTTGATGTTAGTTACATAATGCATTCAAAAAAGATTATTTGGCCACTAACCCAACCGAAGTAGTAAACCTGTGCTTTAACCTCCTAGGACCTGGTGTCCACATATGTGGACATCACATTTTGGGTTGTCTAGACCAAAATACAAAATTTTGCTCTACAAGTGCCTGATATCCACTTATGAGGACATTATACTGCCACTGTTCTATTGCAATTTTAAACAAATATCCTCATATGTGGATATTATTTTCTCAAGAACAAAAATTAGGTAAAAAAACAACAACAAAAAACTGGTAATTCTTTGTTTTTACATTCATCAGGTGCCAATCAGCCCTAATGTCAAAGATAAATTAAAAATGCATGCCGTGGAAGAGTTCGTGTCTTAGGAGGTTAATATAGCATCCCCAGCACTTCTGCCAATATATTGATATTGCTCTGTCAAAAAGGACAACTCTTCAACTTAAATGTCATTCTAGGGAAGAGGGAAGAAGTTGCAGGGGGCAGCTTGGGGTTATAAACCCAAGTACATATTAAATGCTGAGATTTTTTTGCACTGTATTGCTGCATATTATTATTTTTTTCATAAAATGACACACTAGATGCTTGCAATGTCTGCATATGGTACATAAAATGTTCTGGATGTACGAACCCATGATATTCTTTTGCAGGGACTTCAGCAGGTATTTAAGGTGAGTGGGAAGTCACTTCCACTGGAGGTCATGTTCTCTAACACACACCTCGGGGGATGTTAAAGTAGACCTTGACAGACCAGGGGAAATATTTACAGTACAAAACCCAAATGAATGATAGCAAATGGGCTTTCTCCTTGCTGTCCTCCTGACCTGACATAACTCCTCAGTGTTGTAGACTGCTAGCACATTCACTGCAAAGGCTGGTGTTTAGGTTAGTAGCTGCCAATAAAGCAAATGCCTTGTTAGTCATCAGTCAGTGAAGAAATGGAAACTACACACACTATATTCTCTTCAAAATCAAGAGCAGAAAGTCCCTTAGCAGGCTTTACAAAATGTGAGATATACAAAAGTAGTGAATTACAGTAGCTTAGTGTAAGTTTGGATATGGAATAGTTTGAAATACAAACTTGTGAATAAATGTGCCAGCATTTTATAATATCTGTTTCCTTCAGGGGTTCTATTTACTTACTGAAAACCATTAAAGTATGTCATTTAACACCTCAAATATTCGTCAGTAACAGATTCTTTCAGAGACACAGCTGATTTTGGTGTTGTGAGTTGCCAGATGCTCTGTTTTTGATGTTGTCACCTTTCAGGGATAACTGAACTTTTGTCTGTTTTGTCTTTTCATTAATTATCTTCCAATATGTGTTGAGTGGATGTGGATTGCTTTTGCAAGTTAAAAGCATTTTAATATGTTCATAACTACAGTATGAGTAATTTCCACCAGTGACAAGTTAATTTGTCACCTCATGTTATGTTTGCTTCTTTAAAAATGGTACACGAAGCTTTCAACAGTGTACTGTATCATCAAGCATATTTGTGCTGTTTGTTGAATAAAATACTGTAGGACAACATTTATTCGCATAACCCTATAAACTCCGGCTAAATAATAACTAATTATATATGTAAATCATGCAATGGTCAATCATCATTGACCATTGCATGTTTGTCTTTGTGTTTTCTAAAGTCTTTTTGGTGAGCAGGCAAAAATGGCTGCAGATGATCACTGATGACTGTAGATATTTAATTAGCAAACCTTTGCTAGTCCACTGGCTCCATCTTTCTTTGGCGGTAAAGAAAAGAAAAATGTAAGCACACTCTTTCTGTCAAAGGCTAATAAAACAGGTCAAATGCAGCTTTATGGACACATGAGAGTCAGCCAAGTGGTGGGTTGGTCAGCCCAAAACTTGTATCTATGCGCAGTTATCTTAACAGTTGGTCGATATTTTGAAGCACATTCACGTTCTACTGGAGATTGATTATAATCACCTTCATCATGCTCATATTTTTCATCTAGTTTTCTTGTTTAAAGGAATAAATACATTGGTCAGAAGAATTAAGGGAGCACTTAAATCACACATCAGACCTTGCTAAAGGACCTTGTTAAATAGTGAAGTTCAAAACCTTACTGTCACATATTGTGTAATCTGTCACATGTACTAAGTGTGAACACTACTGAGGTCATTTTGTAGGGCTGGAGTGATGCCCTTCTACTGCGCCGTCCAGTTTCCCCAACTGATTTCTTCTCCATACTCCATATACTGTGATGGTCACGTGCTCTGATAATGTTCTTGAGGAGTATAAGAAGTATAAACCAATGTGTTGCTTTATTGGTTCCTGTATTTAGTACAGTATTAGTACAGCTGTGCCCAAGTTTAGCTCTAGTGCACATTTAGTCTTGTGTGATGGTAAGAGCCAGATTAACACAGTAAATAAATGTTATTTTTACTGACCTCAGTGGTCTCACATCTCACCATATATCAATGACACAGTTTACACTTGATGTGTTATGATACCGTGTTATAGACATTATATTATATGTATTTAATATATATATATGATCCTAATACAAAACTGTTCGTTTAAAGGTAGACTTGCCGCTGTCTAAAAACTATTTGCAACACTATTAAAGCAATATTTCTATATTACAATGGTTACCATAGTTAACATCCATCCATTCTCTTCCCCTTACCAGGGTCGTGTTTGGCCTGGAGCCTATTCCAGCTACCATAATACGAGATGCACGCCCAGGACAGGTCGCTAACCATAGTAACAGTGACCATTTTTTCAGTGTCCAGAGACTAGGTTCCTTAAGGAGGAGTTCATTGTGCATATGCAGACATGCATTCGTGTTAACAGTGCTTTGCTAGTGTAGTGTTGTTAGTCAAGTAATGTTTTGTTTTTGTGTTTTTTTTGCCTATGACTGAAGTAATTTGATAAATGTATCTGATACATATGAATAAATCCCAGCTTCTGCATTATTAGTGCATTAGTCCATAAAGTCACATTAACTATAGCAAATAATTACCATGCAATTCTTAGGACTGGCTTCAGCTGGGTCACCAGTTTCCTGCATTTCTGTTTTGAGTGTCTGGCTAGCAGTTGATTAAATTTAGTCTCTCAGGATTTGCATCCACAGTTCTATACATGCATTACATGGCAAAAATTCCTCTGGTGGTCCATCCATCCATCCAGCCACAGTTTTCCTCTTTATTGAAAGTTTTGTTACAGTGTCAGCAGGCTAAGCAGGATATTCCAAATATTCAGGTATATATCCAGATATTCTCCTAATAAATACTTTCCACTTCCTCGTGGGGGATCCTGAGACTTTCCCAGGTTAGATGAGATACATAATCTCTCTAATGGGTTTTGGGTATAGCCCAGGATCTCCTCCCAGTTTGGCATGCCCAGAAAATCTCCATGGGTAGGCATCCAGGAGAGATGCTTACCAGATGCCCTAACCACCTCAGCTGCCACTCCTTTTGAAATGGCTTTGAGATTTCTCTGGATGTCTGAGTTCATCACCCTGTGTGTTGCTGAGCCCAGCCACCCTTCAGAAAAAACTCATTTCGGCGACTTGTATTCAGGGCCTTGATCTCAGGATCACAGGGTTCGAACGCAGATGGCTCAGTGCCTTTCTTCACTACAACAGTTTGAAACCATTCCTTCATTACTACTGATGCCTCACCAGTCTGCCAATTGAACTCACGCTCCACTTTCTCATTACTTGTGCATAAGATCCCAAGATGCTATGACTCCTTCAGTTAGGGCAACCTCTCTCTCAAACAGAGAACCATGGCTTCAGACTTGGATGTGCGATTTCCATCCTTGCTGTTTAACACTTGGCTGCAAACCACTTCATTGCATGCTGAAGTTCATAGCGTCATGAAGATAAGAGAACCACATCATCTGCAAAAAGAAAGGGTTCTATCCTGAGCTTCCCAAAATGGAAATCCTCCTCACCCTCATCACAATGGATTAGAAATAAGGGGCTACTCTAAAGTTCAACATTCACTACAACCTAATGGACTGTGATAATCGACCTGGAATTCCATACTACTAGAGCACACCTCACAGTTCAGACTACTTCAAACTAGTTCAAACTCAGTTTTACCTTCATCCTACTGACTGCAAACTCCAGAGGTACAAATGATTTTGTCCTGCTCTTTGCAGATGACGTGCTTCTTTTGGCTCCATGAGGCAGTGGCTCCTAGATTACACTGAGGTGGTTTGTAGCTAGGTGGAGAATAAGCACATCCAAATCTGAGGCCATGGTTCTCAGCTAGAAAAGGGTGGAGTACTGATGCCTGGTCATGGATAAATACATTCCTGCCCAAAGTGGAGAAGTTCAAGTATCCCGAGGTCTTGTTCACAAGTGAGGGTAGAGTGCAACAAGAAATTGACAGGCACATTGGTTTGGATGGTGTAACAGTTTGCTGTGGTGAAGAAAGAGGTGGGCGTAAATTTAAAAGCTGTCAAGTTACAGTTTAATCTATGTGCCTACACTCACCTTTGGTGTGAATACTGACTGAAAGAAGCAACAGAAATTAGTTTTCTCCAAAGGGTCTCTGAGCTCAGCCTTAGAGTTAGTGTGGATCTTGGTCCCACAGGATGTGCTAAGACCACAGCCAGTACTGTTCTTCATCGAAAGGCGCCAGCTGAGGTGGTATGGATATCTGAACAGGACGCTTCTTCATTGCCTCCTAAGAGAGGGGTTTTAGTTTTTGATTAAAAAAAAGATCTTTTGATGATTTTACATAACTAATAAATGTATTATTGCTAATAATGCTATTACAACTATAAATGCTACTAATATCTTGCTCTTATAGATGCTTCTTTTAAAGTTTTCATACACTACAAGCATGAAAGCCATTCTGTATAATGTTTGCTTTCTAAATTGGTATTTCTTTCCAAATAAAGAAAATACTCTTTTCTTGATTCAATGAATATATCATTCTAAAGAAGCTGTGATAGAGGATTAAAAAAAGTTTGTCTAAGAAACTGACATTAAACACTATATTTTTCAATTTCTACTTTTTATGACAGGTGCCAAAACGCACTTTGAAACTCATTGAAGGAAAACTATAAATCTGTAGCCAGAAGAGGATCAAAAGTGGTTAAATGCAATGCCACACTAATACTACAAAAAGAAACACAGCGATTTCAGCAAAAGCATACATACAGGCTTACTGAGTATGTGAGTAGATTCTGTGATCATTACATTCGAAGCTGGATAAATGGGTTAAATTAGATTTTGCAACCACAGACAGCATTCAGTTGAATGGATATTAGTAACTGAATCAGGACACCCTGCAAATGATTCTTGTGCCAGATCCTACTGCCAGGACATTTACTGTGGGGAAACTCACAACATGTTGGTTGCAAAGATCATTTTTACACAACCCACTCACCAGACAGGCCGCTGATATTGGATGATTTCTCGGAAACCCAGATTACGCTCGTGACAACATTTTTGAGCATTTGCTGCCAACATTTTCCACTTGATTATTCCTACAACATCTGCTTATGACAAGTACAGTATGGTTAAGGTTTGGTTAGGTTTAGACAACCGAAGCTACTTGGTTTAGGTTATGGAGAGGAAGTGCTCAAAAAATAACTACATGGATAAGGTTAGTCAGCTGAAACATGCGGTAGTGGTTAACAAATAAAATCTTCAAACAACCCACTAAAATGTCTGCATATTTGATGGAACTAAATCAAATTTGCACTTGGCTATATCTGAAACACAATGTACCATTTTTGAGTAGATTATCCTCATATTACCAGTTGTCATCTTCCTCTTTAAATACTTACAGGTTACTGGTAGTATGCTTTGAGTAGCAGTTTGTCACAACATTGTATCTATTCAACAGCTGTTCCTTCTTTAAAAAAAAAGTCGCTATAGTAATAAGAAACAATGTTACTAATCACACTATGTTTAATGGCTGTACCAACCAGTTTTTCACAGTTATTTAATATCACAAAGTTACAATTAACATATCATAAATGAAATAATTGTCATTAACACATAAATTAGCAAAGGAATATTATCTCATATATGGCTTTGACAAATGTTCAAGCTTTGTGTTTCTCTTTACTTGTCAACCAGTGTAAATGTTAACCAAGAAATAGGTATGGTGGGTTTTCTTGACCCCCAACACTCCACCCCCGAGCAGTAAGAAAACCCTCAGGTGTACTTTTGTGCAGTTAAGAGTCGAAACAATGTGATACATGACTCCCTGTATGCAGGTGTGAAAATTCAATAGTACTTTAACCATGGATTTTCTCTTTGTCAACTTGAGCAAGGGAAATATCATTAGGCCAGGTTTTCCAGAGATAAATTTAGCTATCATGGGATGTTATAAACCATTAACATCAAGCAAAGACGTATCACTTTCCAGGACTGAGTATTGTATGTGAAAGGCTACACTAACCCCAGTGGATCCCAGTGGATATTAAACTAACAGTTCTGGACTCCGGTGGGCATCTTAGCAAAGAGATCCTCTTTATTATACTGTAAGTCAGTGGCACAAATATGAGCTGAGTGATGTGAAGCTTTTTAGGGAACTCAACCCAGCAGCGTTGTAGGAAGGGGTACAGCTTGTCTACACTGCATGTAATTTGCAGATTCTTTACACTGTATTGTGTATGCTGACAGGTTTGTGATTTGTTTGCACTTCATGGGTGTCTAATTGATTAAGATTAAAGGAGAATGGTTTGTCTGGCTGTCGAAGAAAATTCCTGGCTGATTTGTATTTGCTGTGCCCCTCCTTTTTAAGTGCGAGTAAACCCTCCAACTACACACCTAACATGAGCCAACACAGGCCACATGCTGGTCTGCATGCTGGTTCACATGCACTGCATGACACAGCAGCTGAATAAAGCCATCACTTACTTACTAAACAACTGAGCTAGTGGCATTGCTCTCAGTTCCAGGCAGCTTCGCCAGTCATGCATATATTCACGAACTCGCATTTGCACATATTCTGCTCTTGTTGTTGTTAAGAAAATGCAATTTAATATTAAAAAAGACAGTCTTTACATATATATGTTACATTCATCATCCCTGTTTTCAAAAGGGAAATTAAGTGATAATCAGACTTAAATTATTCTTCAAATATGACATAAAATTCAAAAATGACATACTGCAGAGTTCAATAAAAATCAAAGTTATTGTATGTCTTGATATTTTTTTTCATATTTGCAGTGAGGGTTCTGTGATGAAATTATAATTGGAATGGACAAAATCCCTTAAAGTGTCTCTTGTTTTAATTAAATCATAAATTTAAAAGGTAGAATTAAAGTAGGTTCAATAACAAAGAGAAAATATTATGTCAAAGTCAGAGAAGTGGATTTATTTTCACTGCGAACTAGAGCTATACTACAAAGTACAAGAACTGAATCCTGTTCTACTCCACTTTCTTTGATAGTGGACCACCATGTTATAAATAATGTATTAAAGGATTTACAATGCAGAGAAAGAGAGCTGCTTTCAGAAGAATGAAAGTTCCTTTACTATAGCGCCTGAAAAAAGCGTGTTAACTCTTTGCAGCCCAGACCCAATCTGAGTTATAAAAGACTTCATATATTTTCTTTTGTATTGTCCAGGTTAAGAGAGTGTTTGGTTTCCTTTTTACAGTTTGTGGTAGCTTATTTTTTCTGCCAAAAGGTGTTTGAGGCCTACTGGGACCACTTAAAAGTTTATGCAGAGCACTAGCCAAGCTGGACAAAAAAGCCTTGAAGTATGCACACACTGGCCCCTTTCTCAGAACCTCTCAGCTCTGGCTTGGGGGAGTGTTGTTGGTTTATGAGAGGGAAAATAGCCCCAGCCTTCTGCAAAAGTGAAATGGGATTAAGGCCTTTGTCCGGCCCACAATGGTGAGGGGAATTAGCAATAGTTGTAGGCACTTAGAAGAGCTCTCACACAGAAGCTTATCCCAGATTTTGCACAATAATCATTTGAATATCAACAGTGTTTTGCAACTACAGCGCTAATGTATAAACCTCTCTCTTTTAGATATCGAAATCCCCAAAAGGATTTTTACCACTGGCTACATCACAAATATTCACGCTTTTTATTGAGAATCATATTTTTGAGTGCCACTGCGTTTTACGTCGTATTAAACCACAGATTGAAAGTGGTGCGAAAAGCCTAAAGTTTGTGGTATTTATTTATATTATCTTTATATTTGTTGACTTGTAAACAAGTGATGAAACAGCTGAAAAACTATGTCTAATATCAAACGGTGTAATGATAAATGCACGTCTATTTGGGCAGCCAAGCCACTTCTATTTGTAAAAAAAAAGTTCAGTCAATGCTGTATTTTGTATAATAATGTTATACAAAGAACAGCATTATAAATAAAATGTTACGGTGAGGATTTTGTATTTAGATGTTTTGCTGAAATTCTGTCAAATTCTATATAAAAGAAAAAAGAAAATATTAGCTTTAAAATGAGAAACTTTCAGGAGAGAAGATTGTTTAAATTTGAATCTTTATGTTCAATCAGAAGTTATACGTAAATTGTGTGTTTTGGGGTTTGGTTTTTTTTACCACATTAGTATGGAAACCGAGAATCCCATGCTCTATCTGACCACAGCGTTAGACAGAGATAACTCTCACAGAGGAGGAAGAATTGAGACCTTCTGCCTCAGTTGAGTCTCACAAGACTGGCTTCAAGAAGTGTGATGGCCTCAGCATTTTTGCCCACACAGTGAAAAACGTATTGTCCAAATCACAAAACATTGAGTGAGATCAGCAGACTTGTCAAGAGGCCCTGGCTTGAATATGAATGATGAGAGAAAAGCAGGGTGGTCCTGGTGCTGTTTTGGTGTTAGGCAGGTGAACATAAGCTCAACTGTCCCTGCCAGCTGTCTGTCCAGAGTTTACCAATTTAAAAAGAGAGAGAAAAAAATAGCTGTTTAGCACTTTCATGTAAATTAGCACCAGTAACGGAGAGAAATCATCTGCAGACACTGGTGTAATTTCCAGAATTTATTTAAATTTCTTGGCATGATTGCATATTTTAAGTGCTAAAATGTCATCTTAACACGTCTTCCTAAAAATCTGATACCTCAGGTATGCTCCAAGCACTCACACTGAAATGAAACGGCTGAAGGTGGCTTTTCAAAGTGAACCCACGCATGAATTTTCTGTCAAAATGAAGAAATTAAGACATAACACCTCCCCTTCTTTCCTGTCCTTAACACATGCACGCTTGCTAGTTCAATTCACTCAAGTGTCTGCATAGTATCTGCATTCAACTGGATACAATGATGCACAAGATGAATAAAGTTATCTCTGCAGCTGAATGGGATGTTGCTTGTGGGAGGGAATGGGGAGGTTCCCTATATGCCTGAGCTGAAAAGAGCTCGGCTTTGAGGGCCAGTGCTGCAGAGGTCAGGGCCCAGCTGCTTTTAGGGGTGAAAGGGACACCGGCAGGCTGGACTGGCGCAAGAGACCTAACAAAACCAGTCGTGTCAAATAAAGACATCTCAGATTGGCCGTTGACAGATCCCTTCCCAAAGTTGCTGAACATGCTTCATTCAAACTTTGCTCTGGTTTGTATCACATTTCACAGTCAGACTCCCATTTCACTTGTTAAGAACCTAACATATACAGTAAAAACCTTTATTTTCGTTTCCTTTGGTTTTGATTTGATTTGGAAATCAACATTTCTACACAGGTAGGATACTTTTAATCATTTCATAGTTCCAGAATTTTATGTTAAAGTAACATTTGCGCCTTACCTTAAACCTATATAAAACATTTAATTCGCTTGAATATTTTATCTCAGATGTAGAGGTGCATTCTTTTCAGATATCAGATGGATATGATGGATTTTTGTATGCTGGAAAACGTGTTGAAGTGTGTTAGTAAAACCACCAAGCACTTTTCTAAAAGTGTTTAGTTGATGAGGTTATTTTAGTTTGAAATTGCAGTGTTGATGGTGCTTCAATTTGAATGTTTGTTTTTTTTCCAAAAAAAAGAGCGAGAAGACATAAGTTCTTCTCTTTCTCTGAGTTTGCAGATTTTATAGAGTGCAGACATTTGCAGTTTAAATTTGTGGGGGGGTAAGTAGGATAATAATCAGGCCACATTATAAAGAATTGATGGTTCATTTTCCCTGTCAGCAGTACCAGAGCTTTGCCCAAAGATGTGCCGACCTGTGCAGATGGGGTTCAAAGCCAATTTCCATGTTAAAAACTCTGCACGCTCCAGAAATCCCTCACACTGACTCTCGTTGATCAGAGCATATGACAAGCCTGTCTCTTAAAACAAGTCTGCTCATGTGAGTAAATGGCAGTTTACAACTGCACAACAAACAGTCTAGCCAGGTTTGAGTGTAGTAATAGTCTTGTTTTCATGCATACCCAGAGGCAGTGACATAAAGACAAAAGATGGCTGTAGAGTGTGCTGTCAAAATGGAAAATATGCCCCATTATATGTCACACAGTAATTACACAAACTGTAAAAAGTAGTCCTATCATATTTAATTTTTTTTAGTCTTACTCTTCCTTTTATCCAGTCTGTGTCAAGTGTCGTTACAAAGCTTTAATTCTTGCCAGAAAATCAGTTCATCCATTCATCATCAGCTCACATTTAAATTCATTTTCCTTCAGGCTGCTTTTTTTTTTTTTTTGTTATCCTCCTGTGTGCCGAGTTTACTAAGAGACAGAAAATCTGTGAGAAGAATAAAGAGATCACTGGGATGGTGGAAATTTGTTTGATGAGTTATGAGATGAACAAATTTTAAAAAGGAGAAAAATACATCTGCCAAGTATCATCCTCAGTATCCTGAGGACAGCATTTACCTCACTCTTTATCTTGTTGTGGACTGCAACCCGAATTCTGTGTGTTTGCACACATGCACAGACACAAACTCCATTGTGCAGAAAGGGAGAATTATACTTGTAAGTTGTGCGTGTAATTAGCCCATCCCAGAATTTGCCTTTTTTTTGGGGGGGGGGGGGGGTAAAGCTATCTATCTTAATTGCAATCACATATTCTTCAAGAAGAGAAGCAACTGGAGAACAGTCTCATTTTTTAGACTTTGTTCTTTGTTCACTGTTATCACACGACTCTGTGTAATGGTGTCTGTGCTATAAGCTGCTAGCTTTCTCCTCCGCGCTGGATGTATTATATCCATTGAAATGCCCGCTAGCTGCAGAGTATTAAGTATGGTGAAAACACAATCTTGGTGGGGTCTGCGCGACTAACAATAGATAGCGGCATGATGACTTATTAAACACAGCCAAACTGCAGCATGGCTTTTCTCATTACCTTTTCAATTCCCAGCCTATAAAGCCTATGAGTCTGGTGACAAAACTCTTGCCATGTAATTCTCTCCCAGGCTTCTTTCATCAGCCGATTTCGCAGAGAAATATGAAGCTGATTTTATCGCACTCTATAAATTCACAAAAGGCCTTCAAGTTGCCCCCATGGAAGACATACCTCATCTCAGTGATGTGCCACCACTATTGCTGATCCCGAGCATTCGATAACAGTGCCTCTCCTTTTTAATGATTTGACAGACATCAGACATGAGCCCTATAGACACGACATTTTTAATACACTTTTCTTTGCTTGTTTTCACCAGGCTCCTCAGATGAAAAAAAACATATCTATCACATCTCCCTCTCTCTCTCAATAAGTGATATATATATATATATGCTTGTTTCTTTTCATAAACATATTTATAATTATTACCTATAATTCTCCAAATGTCTTTGTTCTGGTAAAAATAGTTTCTTTAAAACACAGCACAGATAAATAATAACAATTCACAGCTGTCAAGTCACCTAAAAAATAGCAGAATGACATCTTACGCAAACTACAAATTAGTTGGTGGGGAACCAGACAAAAATAAGCAATAATAAGACACTTACTGTCATATATTGTTAAATTCAGTGTGTTTGAATTTGCCTATGTGTTACCCAGTTGTGTTCACTTTCCTCTCATCTAATTCTCCCATGTGGTTTCTGGCATATTTGCAGTATGCTGGCATACAGCAGGGATTGTTTTCTTTGAAATGTTTTGACTATGGTGTCATTTATTAAAACTTTCATCATGCATGGCTACCTAATCAATTGAAATGCAGCTGCTTTAGCCCCAAGCCTAGGTGTAGCTTAGACCAGCTTTCATCAGCTCAGCCTTTTAAAAATAGAAATCCTGCTATGATGAAAATTTCAGTTTGAAATGGATATTCAGATTCCCCACTGGGCTGTAATCGTATTTAAAGTGAGACTGTTTTACAAGCATTTCCACAAATGTATATAATTAGCACTATGTGTGATTGTCAGAAGGTTTAAAAATTAGCAATCTTTGCTGCTTATTATATCTCTATATATAAACATTTGTGAGTCAGTCAGCACTTTTCCGAGTCTGGTTTTCAACAGCAACATCCCTCCTTAGTGCTAATTAGATTTCCTCCATTATAATGTTTGATAATGCCTCAAGGTTTGGTTCCTTCTATCAGAACATTTCTGCAAACATTCCCTCCTGTTAACTCTTTATGGACCTGCATGACTTTTTTTTTCATATTTGCTATCTTCACCTCCATAGGGAAAATATTATCTGCAATAATCATTGTCATCATCATAATTCTCTTCGTGGTCTGTTGGCTCCAAATAAGTAATTTAGTTGTAAAGCAGCTTCATTTATTTTGCCTATTCATTTTTCTTCCTATCATATATCTAAATACAAATCTTCATTTTATAACTGACAGCTTATTACCTCTGAGCACATGCTGATAAATTTAATTCCAATGAGTTAGCTTCCATTTTCGGATCCTATTATCCACTAATATGGCAGCAGCGCGTGGGAGGAGAAAACTTACAGGACAAGAACTCAAAAATAAAATATATGTTCTTATATATAAATAAAAAAATAAATTACTATTATAATTATTGTTATTATTATTATTATTATTGCAGTTGTTTGTAGTACTTGTAGAATTATTAGTGCCAGTGTTGCTGCATAATTACACTGAACATTTATTTGTTCTTTGTCTATTTTTCGTAACCATAATGCATTTGTTTTGGGGGGTTTTTTATACAAAAAGTAAAAACAAATAAAAAAATAATTAAAACAAACTATTGAAAACTTTTAAGGCAGTGACAGGTTTCAAATGCAAAAGCTGTAAATTTTAAATTAACTTTTTTGTGTGTTCGTTTTTCTTTTTTTCAGTCAAACTGAAGCAGCTTTGTTATATAAAACGTCCACAAAAGGCTCAGCATTCTCTGTGTGTGTGTCTCTCTGTGTGTGTGAAGTGTGAAGGGAGACTGTTAATGATGAGTGTCCCATTTTTTCCCCCAGTTTATTCATAAATATATGTCCCTTTATGAACATATAGCTTCCAAGAGAGCAGCATTATGCTACAGTTGGGTCCATTTTAGTGAAGTAAGTAAGTAAGTAAACAATTATTATTAGCTTTGATGTTGGCCTGAATAGCACTCAATTAACAATGTGGCTAATGAGCCCATTAAGGATGAAAGTGTTCTCAACAGGTATGAGAGGATACTGCTGTTTTTGGAGTCTCAGTTCTCAGCACTGAATGCAGCATGAATAACGGTGCTCTTTCTCAATCGCTTCAAAGGCCAAACCTCTACTGCCCAGAGAGCAGAGTTAAATAAAGGTTTGCCTGCAATTGAAAAAAAACCCCAACATATTAATATTTTAAACATATTCCAGAACAACAAAAATCTATGGATAAATATCAGAACAGCAAGTTAAGCCATGATAATTCTGTGAATAAATAAATTCCCCTCGCATATGTTTAGATTTGGAAAAATAAATGTTCTTTTTCTCCTTACTGCCCGAGAAAGCCCTAAATCAGTTTGTGTATTTTTAAAATTTCAACAAATTTTTGCTGTAATTACATCTTAGTTAAAGTAAACATGAGCTTGCCTATGTCTAATAGTAATTATCCCGCAGTACAAATAAGCCTTGTCTGCTGCAAAGAAAGAAAAGTGAAAGAAAGAGAGAATGTGAGGCTTTCTGCAGCCCCAGTGTTTCCTCTGAAGGACTTCCCACTGAAACGCACCGAAAGCCTGATGCGTGGATTATTTCCACATTATTTGCTGCTGGATTCCAAAAAGTTCTTGTTAACTAGCAACAGCAATTCTTTTATACTGACCGCCTTGTTTGACTGTTTGTTTCTCTACAAGAAACAATTTTGCTCTTCTCTCACTTTACCCACCAAAATAAAGATCAACTTAAAAAAAATATTTAATAAACTGTTATTATTATCAAAAGTTAAAAAAAAAAACAAGATGACCTTACAAAAAGTTATTTCCTTGTTCTGTTAACTTTGTAAATTGTTGTATTTGTGTGATCAAGCAATAAATAAATATTTAAAAGAGCTTTTATTTATATGCAGGTGGAAGGAAAAGAATGATTCTTAAAAATAAAAATAAAAAAACACTAAAGAAATAAAGGGCAAAATGGTATTTAAAAACAGTTATTGTCCACCAAAAAATAACAATAAGTAAATATACGATATAGCAGCGTGCTGAATGAATTTATCTATTTGTAAAACCTGCTTGTCTGCAGAACTTTCAGAATGTTATCAGTAGTTTCAGCTCAAGAATACCTTGAGGTGTTTTGAGTGTAAATCCGTCTAAAGCTGCCAGCACTGACATACACAGCATATGCTAAATACAGATAAGAGTATTTTTAATAGATCGGCAAAAAGTCTCCCCACATAGCTCAATGGATGTGCTTTGAATGTAGTTGATAAGTTGGCTTAAGCTGAATGCTGTATCCCAATGCAACATTGTGCTACTGGGTGAGCCCATCACAAACTAGCCTTCCAGTAAAGACCACTTCCAGGGGAGGGATTATAGAAAAGCCTCGAGATCAGCTTCATGTCTTACTAGAGTTTCTGATTATTAATAGTGCGATGTAACAGAAAAAAAAAATAGGCGTTGGCAAGGATCATATGGAGAAAATATCTTTAAGCTGTTTATTTACCTACAATGTCAAAAAGAAGGAATGGTACGTGGGGCATACTTTTCTAAATTTCATTTAAAACTAATTATATATGCTTTAATCTCACCATCCATTTAAATAATTTAAATATTTTACAATGTGTGTTTATTCTTTATTTTAATTTTGATAAAACAAAAGTAATACCCGTAATAAGCAATTTTAATAGTAAACACGTGGGAAGGTGTAAATTAAAGAATTCATATATATGAAAATATATAAGTGAATTGATTTCACTTATTATAACCGCACAGTTGTGTTTTCAGACTGATGAATTTGTGTATGTCTTCATTTCAGGATGGGTGAACTTAGGTCATGAGCTTTGCCTTCTTGTTATTTAAATGTGACGTTGCTTTATTTTTGGACAATTTGTCTGTTTGAAATGAAATACAAAAAGAAATTGAAGAAACTGAAACTTTTTGACATTTTGAAAATAATAGATAGATAGATAGATAGATAGATAGATAGATAGATAGATAGATAGATAGATAGATAGATAGATAGATAGATAGATAGATAGATAGATAGATAGAGTTTTGAATGGCTTTGTTTCTCTTTAGATCTCCTCAGGTCATCTGATTGTGTGGCAGAAGAAATGAGAGGGGCAGATAAGCCTCTTTTATGTTTCCAAGCCACTTAAAGAGCTGAAGCACCAGCTTCTGTTGCTACTCTGCGAGGGACGAAAACAAGTCATTTGTGTACAACAAAATGGCTTCTTTCTAAAATGTGTTCCCTCAGATCCAGAATATGCTATAAGAGTTACCACTGCTCAGATAGCTTTAAAATATAAAACTTACATTTCACAGGACACTCACAGCACTTTCGTGAAACATTAACATTTTAAAATGATCAATTTCGGGTGTAATGTTACTATACTTGGTGCCTTTTTGAGTTTTTATCCCATACTTGATTTCAGTTTTATTTTGCGGTATCAGACTGTTTGTATTTTAGTGAAATAATCCTCGGTTATATTTGTATTTTTTTCTAAATTGTGAAAAGCAGAGGGTTTTTTTTTCTTGTCTTGTAATATGGAAATGTCCTCAGTTCCTGCTATATGTCACAAGGGCATCTCTTCTCTGCCTCCTTAATAAGGTAGTTCTGCAGGCCTCTACTGTAATATATTTCACCAATAAAGCAATTCCAAAGCCAGGCTGGCCTTTTGACCACCACTGAGAATGTGGAAAGCAGCAGGCTGCCTTTGCTAACTAGGCTTACTCTCTAATATTAGATACCTGTCCCTTGGCTTTTCAGAGGGGGGCTTAGCAGTTGATATTTTCATTTGGTCCTGCCAAGATGCGACACCCCCGCTTTAATCTTGTGTTTGACGCTAAGCGCTCTGTTCATGAAAAGTCTCAGTGAACTTCAACCTTAGGGTGGTGCTGTCATACAAAAATGATGTGGTGGGGGAGTGAAGCTGGTTGGTCTATCCTTGACCTCTCCCATTGGCCTGCCAAAGTCTTTCCCCTGCCCTTCTTAATCAGGTGGGACCCTTCTCTTTTAGAGTAGAACATAGTATATTCTCTGCATCCAGCTGTGACTTTTATACTAACTGGCACCGATAAAGACATAGAGTATTATTTTTATTTTTTTAAAAAGGCAAAAGTTTTGTTTGTTAGTAGAAAAAAGCAAATTATCTGAGGTCCAAAAAAGAAATCTGTGGATTAGTGAATATACTAAAAATGAATCATAAAATTTAATATTAAAAATATCTCTTTAGTAGTTTATTTTATCATCAGTAGACTTGAAACATAGCTTATTAACAAGGATTACTAAATCCGGTGTTGTAGGCTTTAAAAAAAAAATCACTGATATGCATGATTAATGGTCTGAAATGTAAACTAAGATCACTCCTTTGTTGCTGGTAGCCACTTTTTTGTCATTTTATCTAAGCTGGGGAACATCAGTGCACATTTTAAGGTATTAAACATTGCTTGACAATATCAGAAGAAGGACCTGGGAAAAGTAGGGGTTGACTAATGAATTTCTTATGATGAGTAACTGCCCCTGCTTTCAGCTGCAGATATTGTGCACCACTTCGTGTTAGCATTTATCGCGATGTTGAGGACAAACAAGCCACTTCTCTGCAATCGTTAAGGCGAGTTTCCCTACTGATTGATGTGTGGAATCAATTGCTCCCCATAGCATCCATGTCAGTCTATTACCACACTGCCTGGTAATGATAGGCTGTTCTCTACAAGATTATAGAGCACTGTCACAAAGCAACAAAGACTTGCTTCCCTGTGTCTGACCTGATGTGCTATAATTGAGAATAGCTTTATTTTTACGCTGCAGGTAAACAGAAAAAGTATGTTTACGGAAGGATGTCTTTATTATATTTAAAATACAGGTGCTTTATGTTGTAATGCAATGAATTATTAATATGGACCGAATGACTGAATATAAAGTCTGTTTTTAATGGTGTGAGCCTGAAAAAATGATGTATGTGTAATCAAAATTGTGTTTGAAATGTGTTAAACTCTTCAAGAATAAAGTTTTTGTTTTCTTTTTTGCTGAGAGATTGTTGTTCAAGTTGTGAAAAAGAAATAACTTTAAAAGAAAAGGCGGGGGTGTGGGGGATTACATTAAAAACACATATCTGATCAGAATGCTAACGTATTCAAAGTCACCAAAACAACAGGTGTTTTCCCCCCAAAATGCCCCTCTGTGTAACTGTGCTTTTTTTATCATGTGAATACACTGCAGCTCTGTGACTGCCAAGCTGACTGCCATCCAAAGCAGTAAGTGCCAGCAGCATTGCAACTCATTTAGTTTGTGGCCCAGGGATGCATCACACAGCCCTGATCCTGATTACACATGATCAAAGATGAGTTCTTCAACAATTTGATTATGTTTTTGAGCTTGACTAAAATCGACATCCAGTGTTCCTCAGAAATGACTAATTGAAAAGACTTTCGAGTGTTATATTGGTTTAATACAACAATTGCCATTTCCTTCAGGCTGACCTCAATCATTGCAGGAGGACTACAGTATGTGCTGCATTTAATTACCTACAGTGAATTTGATTATCAGAAAATATGGTGCATATCAAGTGATTTCTTCGGCTAAGTAATATTATTCTGTATAGTTAGAGCTGGAAAAAGATGACATGAGAACTTCAGTCAAAACAAAAGGCAGAAGCTAATGAGACTGGTTAGTGATTCAAATTTATGGAGATTTTATTAATTACAGACACCTATCTTTTATCTGTACCATTTGGTGGTGAAGTAATTAAAACCAACAATGACAGTCCCAGCAGTGGAGAAAGCAAACAAGATCAAAGAAAGTGGAGCAGTCAGGAGAAAGTCCCGTATACCCTGGACTGGGCCTGGCCATGGGCAACGTGGCCTCATTAAAGTCAGACTATGTTGATCATCAATTAACCTGCTTTGTTGGGCTTCTGATTTGAAACTTGCATAACACCACTTTTCCTCGGGCTCTTCAGTGATTAAGGTTTGTGCATAATGTTGGCTGGAGGTGACCAAGATACATCACAAGAGCTGCCCCGTGTCATGGAGGGACAACTTTTGATTTGTTGATTGAAAAGGAAGACTGAATATTAATTGTCTTTGATGCATAATAATTAACACAACATTTAAATAGCCTTCATCTTCATCGCCATTATCTGCTGTTCCTATTATTGCCCAAGTAAATGAAAGTAAATGGAAATTGGAAGAAAATCTAGAAGACTAGAGTGATTTCTTTTCTGCTGGAACATTTTTGCTACTCCAGTAAATTGATGTTTGATGACATTTAGGACATTATTACAAATTGCAATTCTCATCACCTATGTGAAATGTTTTGAAAGAATTTAAACCTGCAAAAGTTAAATTTATGAGAGTTGATTAAATTTGCTTTTTGAGTTTGAAGATGGACTCTTTCAGACCTCTAATGCTGTATGTTTAGCAAACCCTTAATTTGTTTGGTGTGTTTTAATAAAAAAAAAAAAAGTATGCAAAAGTTAACCCATGATCATTTTCATAAGCATTTCCACATGCCAAGCTTTTATTTAAAGCTTTTTTAAAGCTTCTCTTAAATGAGTTTTAGTATGTCAAAAAAAAAGAATGTTGAAAAAATCAAATCTTATCTGAAAGCTGTTATACGCCATTTACATATAATTAATTCAGAGCAGCTACTAATCAAGATGTTTTAAGTTGGTTTAATTGACTCAAACTCTAAAGCGAAGATTAACTCAAACTCCTGGAATAGATCACAAAATCTCACCACTGACAAAAAAGCCAGGGGACCGTGCTGTATGGACAACAAATGCATGGCCAGTCTTAACTTTTATTATGTGCGGCGGAGGTCATATTTCAAATGAGAGATTAGCTGCTCATCACAATATTGGTGGATTATCAACTACCTGCAATGAAAGCAACCCCTGGCTGCGGGTCGATAAGAGTTTGACTGCATTTCGAATTAATTTTCTTGAGCTTAGAGAGCCGGGCTCCTATCTTGTTATTGATCACAGCGTTAATCCATAACCAAGCTCATCCTTTCCCCATGGAATGAGCAGGAAAATATAAAAAGATCACTTTGGGGGGGAACTCTTGACTCCTTTTAAAAACTGGAGCAGCCTTAAGAGTTATTTAAGAATACGTTCTCTGATTATTATTTCACCCGTCATCTTGTATTGATCTGCATGTGTTTATTGTTCTTTTTACGACGTTAAACACTTTTTGTACCAACATTTAGGCAGGTCTGTAGTCCTTTGGTGTTCCTTTTTGTGTTTATACATGACGATTGATTGATTCCCCCGACACCAGGAACACTTCACACCTCAGCTGTTTTCTCTGTTTGTCTTTTCCAACAGAGGGACCTCCACTGTGGATGAAATTTAGCCCCAACCTCTGACCTTTGGGGTTCAGCGTTTGTCTCCAGTCCAGTGACCACAAACAACTCCTGGATTGCTGTAAATGTCAGTGCAGCGTTGTCCCCGCCCTCTCCCCTGTGAACCACAGAGCTGCACTCAACCTGCACTAACAGGACACTTTCATGAGAGCTCCATTATCAGTTATGCTGCATTTGATAGCTCAGATTTCATGATGACCATTTCATAAATTAAACAGCAGTCATGAAACAAAGAGCTAATAATCATTTTTGTTTTGTTTTTCAGATTCGGCTCTGCCAGTCTGGAATTTCATAGCTTAAGCAACTTGATGTATTGAAAATATGAATGACTTTTCATCATTTAAACTTCGGTAAATGTAAGATTTTAGAGCAGTAAAATTAATGTGACCCATTTAGCACACAAAATAGCCTCTATCATCCATCATAAACCTCAGTTTTAATAGATTGTAATTCATGTTCCGAAGACGTCGCTTGTAATGCATCCCATTTTGAAGCACTTTGGCTTTCCCTTCCCCCACCCATAAACACACACTCTCCCTTTTTCTCCTCCCTGGGCCTCCTGAGGTTGGTGTCTCTGCTTTAGGACTCTATTGTTGCCTACTGCTGGATAATGCCCTTATTAATTGTACCTCTTTGTAAGGTGTCAGCTGTAGCCTCAGATTGAGATGGATGGATCTCTGGAGCCTGCTCCCTGGCCCTCCACAGACTCTCTATCTCTGCACAGCACACAGATGCAACAGTGAGTGCTGCCACACTATGACTAAAACCTGAGATAAAGCAGTCATTTTAATTATTGCACCAGATGAAAAAAGAAAGGGAGTGAATAGAAAAGAAATAAAAGAAACATTTCCAAACTGAAAAGCCTGTTTTTGACGAGGTGAGGTAGCATTTCATGTGTTTCAGGTATCTGTATCCATGGTAGTGATGAAATTTCTTTTTCTTTTTTTTTTCATTATTGATTATTTTAGTGTGTTACAGAAATACTGGTTAATTAGGTAGATTCAAGCCTCTGTGAGATCAACAGCATTAACATCAAATCCGTTCCCTCTCATTAAAGGAAACAGAGTCAATTTAATTAATGCATATTAATCCCCTGTGATGCTCATTTTAGCTTTAAAAAAGTGTGACAGTCTATGTTAGATTTGTCTATTTCTAAGGCTTGATCGTTTTCCGAATCAAAATGAGACCTCGGTTTGAAAGAAACTGAGGTCTCACTTTTTCTGAATTTGTAGATTTGTTTATGAAATAGTTATTGATGGATTACCAATATTTTTGTTTTTGTTGCTTTTTTTTGCTTGTTACTTGGTTTCAATAGATGGTAAAAAGGACAACAAATAATTTTTCATACATCTAAACCCTTGACCCCTACGCTAAGGAGATCTGGTGGCTCTGATATGCTGCTGGGAGCCTTTTGCTGGCATGATTTTGGTCCACTTGCCCCCGTAGAGAGGACGGTCACTAGAAATCAATACAAAGTTGTTCCGAATGATCACCTTTATGCTGTGATGAAACATTTCTATCATGATGGGAGGGGTCTCTTCTAATGTAACAATGCACCCATCCATAGGGCATTAGGGGTCACTGAATGGTTTGATGAGTATGAAAATGATGTGACTCATATGGCCTTCATAGTGACCACATCTCAACTTAACTGAACACCTATGGGAGCAGCGAGTTAGAAATGTGCCTGCACCACCATCATCAAAAACAGCAAATGAAGGAATGTCCTTCGAATGAATAGTGTTCATTCCTGGCTCAACATTTTACAGAGACAGGTTCTTTCAGTATGCTTTAAAAGTGATCAGCAACAACATAGATTTAGTCCACATCCCCATACTTGGTCACCAACAAAGAGTCCTGCAAAAGATTTTTTCTTCTCCCGCATAACCTCGCAAGGGTTTAATTACTTTAGCTTCAATGTTATGCTTATGTTTACATTTCAAACACTCTTATTAAACTAGGCAGCTTCCTTTTCCTGCCACTGCTGGTACCTGTGATTTCCTGAGCAGGGCACACCACCCTCACACGTCATGTCAATAGTGCTTTTTGTTATCTCGTCATTTTTTTTTCAGTGTTCAAACTTTACCAGAGGAATTTATTTTTTTTATCTGGAGTTAGAAAATTCTCTTTTTGTCGTTGTTTTGCTTTTTTTTTTTTTTGGCTTTTTATTATCAATGCTTTTTTCCAGATATTTGAAGCATTACAAGAACATTTTTGTAAAAAAAAAAAAAAAGAAAAGAAAAGAAAAAGAATGTATGTATCTTTTCATGTCCTTCTTGATTACCAGTTTCCTTGACTCACTGCAATTCATTTAAAGCTGTTTGCTCACAGTTCTGCTCAGAAACAATGCTGTAGTGGTGCAGGCAGGAGACTGAAGTAGGAGAGAGGAAAAGAAAAAAAAAAAACAGACCAGAAAATGGAGATCCATTCCCTTCAGATCCCATTTAGAGAGGCCCTGCACATTTTTAAAGTGTCAATTGTTTTTGTCTCTTGAAGTGTAGATGGAATGTTTGAATTCCAGTATTAACTGTAGTGCCTGCTGAGTTAAATTATGGTCCCTGGGCTGTGGGTTGGGAGTAATCAATAAGAATACACGAGGCAGTGTGTAATGTGTCTGCTCCTAGCAGCAGGGACACTGTCCCCCTTACCCTGTCCCCCAGCAGGTTAGATAAATATGATACTGAAACAGGGCACACTGGATTATATGATATCAATGTAGAATCAGGGAAGTGCTATTACACTCCCCTAGCCCACTGTGAGTACTATTGACAAGGTTGGCTTTGAACACAGTAGTGTATTGGACTCTCTCTCTCTCCGTTTCCTCTCTTTTTTCCTCTCTCTCTCTCCCTCCCACTCTCTTTCTGTCTGTATCTCTGCATAATGTGAAGAACCCCAGGAGGAGAGGGATCTATATTTCACTTAGCTTTGATTAAAATGGCTATTTTATGCTTGCGCCTTGAAGTTGTGTTCATTGCTCCCGCAAGTTAATCTGTGAAGAGCTGGCTGTGATCATAATTTCTAAATTTCCAAAAGTGTTTATTTCGTGCGTAAAGACCAAACATTAAAACGTACAATCGATGCACAATGGTTTTGATTTGAAGCGCTCCATGACAGAACCCCCCAAAACATTTCCCTATTGATAAGTGAATCTGTATTTCTTTCTCATGTTGACCCCATTAAATGTCCAGCCAATTAAGCCATGTGCAGATGCTGTCGTCTGCTTACTAGTTGCTCATACAGTAACCTCATATCACTGCTCACTCCGATTATTGATTTACGCTCTCTTCTGAGTGGTGAAAGATCAAACCTGGCATGTCTAAAAGGCCATTATCAGTGTCCACTTCAAATAAAATGCTCCAACCTGATACAGCCCCTTTTCGCAGGTCGCAACCTATTTGCCCTGTCCGACCACCTCCACCCGCCTCCCCGCCCTCAGCATCATTATCATTCTTGTGTTAAATGACTTACAGGTCAAGAAAACTGTGCAGTATTGATGTGTCATGTGTGAATAATCCATGTCGCTTCTAGACGCCACCTGCAAAATCTCCTGCTTCATCAGGTAGCTTTAGGAAGAAAGGTAAATAACAAATGTTTACAGGACAGTTTAAAGCCAGTTAAATTTAATATGCAGTAGATGTAGCTGAAATTTCATGCACTGGGCAATTTTGGAAAACATGTCAGCTCTTGAATATCCCTTCCCAGAGCATTATTTCTAAAGGGGAAGAAAGCCTTTGATTCTACACAGAGCAATTCAAGTAAAGGTTCATAGCAGCCCTCATCCTTCTTTTGTACTCTTCATTTAGACCCCATTAAAACCCCAACAAGTGCGCCTGGGTCTTTATTTATTGCACTGCTCCACTTTCCAAAGTGCATTTTGCATTCTAAGAGGAGTCTAGATATTAAAGCATTTTTAGGCCAGGTAGCTGTGACACCGCAGTTGCTTTCACACAAAAGATTTGGCAGAAGCTAATTTGCATATAAGGTCAGAGTCAAGCTCCTGATGGAAGTTGTGCAGCATCCCTGTCTCTTAGCAACACTCTTTCTCTCTTCGTGTCTGTGTTGAATTGACTGCTCCCTGGCACTCATCTTTCACCAAGGAAATTCATAATGAAATGCCACCCGACAACCTGCATCCATCTCTAACACCGACACTCTTCACTTCTCTCTTGGGTTGCAATACTTTTACACTGAAATTAATAAATCGCCACATTGTTTAATGACAAGGCGGGGGAGAATGTCAGTGCTATTGTCAGTGTGCGCTCAGATTTTCAGCAACTTTTGTTTTATAGGGGGGGGATAAACATGTTTATTAAGAATCGTGCCAAGATTAGTGGCAAATTAGCAGGTAATTGGAGACACCTGCAAAACAAAAGGGAGGATGGAGAGGTGGTAGCGTGGAGAGTGTTAAAGGAAGAGCTTCTGGGCTGGCCTCCACCAATTTATTGGTGGGGGAGGCATTTAAAAAGAGGGGATTTGGTATGTTGAGAAAATGACTTTTGTCTTCTTCCATGGTGACAGAATCCAGATTCTGCCAAGAGATGTTAATAGAGGGTCAAATTTTGGACAATAGTATCCGTCATTGCTTTCACAACTGCCTCCATCCTCCAAGCTGAACGCTTTCTCCGCTTAAAAGAAGAGGTGTGCTCCAATTACTGTTTTTGGCAAAGGCAGCCAGCCATAAACTATACTATAATTACCGCTCTGATGATGATTTCTATCATCTTGGCCACCTTGGTCACACGTGGTCTTGGCCCAGCACATTTAAACTTTCTGTGAAAGGTCGGATCCATACACATTTATCTCTCACTCCTTCACATCTTCCCGCGTCCTTTTTTGTCACTCAGATCTTCTTCTTGTTCCACCTCCTGCTCGTCAACAACATCCAAGTCATGACAGGTGCTGGGCGGACATTAAACCTGCTGTTTTCTGCTTCCAAATACGCCGCGTTTCAAAACTCGTTTCCAGACAGAATCTGGCTCCGTTTAAGAACCGCGTGAGGTTTTAAAAAATATATAAAGAAATAAATAATTTCCGTGCGCTGGGAATTGTTTCATTATTATTTATCCTTTTATTTTATTTCAAATGAAAAATAAAAACAAAATATTAAAACGTAGGGCAATTATTATGTATCATTGTTATTATTATTATTATTATTATTATTATTATTAGTAGTAGTAGTAGTAGTAGTAGTAGTATTTAATTCGATCCAGGCTGTACATTTCTAAACGCGAAGAGGGGATAAATGAGAGATTATTCATTAACATTGCGGTGATGCACCTGCGTAAAATGTTTACGTGCACACAGCTTTAAATGGTGACGCATCCAAAAATTAAATGACCAGGGAGGTAACTACTGAGAGCCTGATGAGGGATTGTTTAAACGATAGAAATTAATGCTGCTTTGTCTACAAGTATCTAGTCTTTCAGTGTGTTTTTATATATTTAGATTATTGTCATCACACAATGAAAAATCAACAGAATGCGCTTTTGAAAGTTTTTTTCTCCCACTATTTTAACTGATTTTTTTTTTTTCATTTGGTGTGCCGGTCCCAAAACTCACGGGACACGGTTCTTTTACCAGCCCCGTGTAACATCATAGACTCGGCGCTTTGACGCTCTCTGTAGCCGACAACATCAGCATCCCAAGTGAACAAGCGGGGCTCTCCTCTCTGTCGCCCCTTCATTCCCCACTCTGCTGTTTTCCGCTGCCAGAGGTCGTGCTGCTCTGTCGTGCGGCTTTAGTGACTTCAGCATAACCAAACGACTAATTGTCACCCTTTAATTGCGATTCACTTTGCCCCCTCTGGCTTTTGCAATGCCGTGTAAAATTGTACCAGCATAAAGTGATGTAAATAACAAACCTTTTTCTGAAGCTTATCGACTGACGCGCATGTGTGTGTGTGTGTGTGTGTGTGTGTGTGTGTGTGTGTGTGTGTGTGTGTGTGTGTGTGTGTGTGTGTGTGTGTGTGTGTGTGTGTGTGTGTGTGTGTTTGAAAGAGAGAGAGAGAGACAGGGGGGAAGACACCTGCTCTATCTGTCCATCTCGGGATCATGAACACACCAAGTAGGTCTAATTTCTGGGACATTCAGCTGGGATATGTCTCAATTGGGACTGAGATCAGAGGCTGTGATTGTCCATTGGTTTAGATTGGGTTGCTCAGTGCAATTCTGGGAACTTTTATTGCAATCTACAGATTGCAATGATGGAGAGCCCTCGTTGTGGCAGCACTGATTACATCAGCCAGTCTCTGTGTCTACCTTTCATCTCAGGTATTTATTCGTTCTGTACGATCCCTAAATAGCTGCAGCTTCGATATGTATTTGTCATTGTCCATACAGGGACGCCTTCTCCATAACTACCGTTAAGATTAACACCATGCCAGCTTCATTTCATCCATTTATTCTTTCATACGCTGATCTCAGTGCTTGATTAGGACTCAGATGAAGTTGGCGTTAACATACAGATGAGTTTATTAGATGTGCCTTAAAAACACAGTTATTCTTTGAGCTGTGCTGTAATGAGCCATGTACTTTTTTGTTATTGTTGTTTTTCAGAGTGGAGTTTAGCAAATGCGTCTGTGAAAAGTTACTTCAGCTGTGAAAGAAGCCTATTCACTGGAAACAAGTACAAATACTGAACTGTAAAAATAAATAAATAATTGAATAAAAGTCTGATAAAATATGTTATCACTGTATACACTGTCGTTATAATATTGTTGCAGATTCAATGTTTTATTATATTATGCATGGATAATATTCAAATCTATAAAATCTATAAATATCATCTAAATCTATAAACCAACAAAGATAAAATAAGTGTAATATTAATAATAACATAGTATAAGTAGCAATAATAAGTTTAAGGTATCATGCAATAAAAGCATTAATATCTAAATGTTCATGAAGTAAAAGTACTCCTCTTGCAGGTGTTACTGTTACCAAATAATATATTTACATTGGAATACATTGATACTAAAGTTGCCTTTTGGCAAACTGATATTAAAAATAGCCATTATATGTAAATAAATAAATAATTTCAGATCCATGTTAATTCTTTAATAATAACGATAGTAATGTGATTGTGTTTCTTTTAAATTTTAAGTCATTTAGAGTGAAATTTGAAAATACAGGCTGCATATGCTGACTAGTCAAACCTGTAAAAATGCAGCATTGCTATATCAAATCCTAATCTTTAGCTATTAATTGCCAATTAAAAATAAGCTGCGCAGTACTCATTTGAGTACAATGCAGTACTCAAATGCAGCAACTGAGTAAATGCACTGTATTACTTTACACCTCTACAGCTGACAATAAAACCTCACTCATCTCTCTGCAGGCTGTGATCATTATCAGCATGCGATTTCCAGCATGTTCTTATGAGCACCAGTTTTGTGACATATGGAGATGCTTCCTCCCACAGCCACACCTGACTGTCTGCACAGATGATATCACACAGCTAACTGCCACAAGATTCCCAAAAGGCCCTCCTTTACAGTGAAACATGTCATCTGACCATGTCACCCGGCTAAACCCAAATATTGTACATTGTTGGTAAAGAGAGGTCAGGCAACTTGCAAGTCGGGTATTTCAGGCTGTGTGCTCTAATTAAGTATTCATGAAACAGCAGTGGGAGGAAAGTATAGGTTTACACGACAGTGGTGGTTGTCGACTACACCACCACCACCACCACCCCCCGGCAGATAGGCCATCATTCCTAGTGTACTTTCAGCAATGATATCAAAAAGGTTTTTTTTTTTTTTTTTTGGTCAAGCCAAAGAGAGGTCACTCTAATAATACCCAAGGTCAGTGGTGGGAGCCAGCGAGTCTCCCAGTCATTATTCATTTGTTCACAGAGTTAATGACAGTTGCAGGGGGAATTTAGAGCCAGTAGCCATGTGATGTCACCAACACATGCCAAGGGATTAGGAGGGCAGGCAGGGGACAAGAAGTGAGGATTATACAGAAAAGACAACAACCTTTACTGCTACAGCACCCAACTCTACATGTTTACTGCTGGAGTTATGACAAGTGATATCACAAAATGAGATAACACTAGCATATAAAAAAAGAGCAAAAAAGAAGAAGAGAGAAACGGTGCCTTTAACGTGCACCTTTTGACATTTTCTTTTTTCTTCATGGAAATATTTGATATGTCTAGTGACCTCAGTTTGATAAGGGAACATGTTTTTAAACCAAACTCCATCATTCATTTACAGCCTTTCGGTAAATGACAAAATATTGTGAACGTTTCCGTGGTGGGAGGTGATGTCAGTTTCTCTCATTTATGTCCCCTTTAAAAAAAAATTACAGTATTTTAAAGTCACCAGATTATTTGCTGTGTGATAGTTAAGCGCAGTAACAACACTGGTGTAAAACTGGAGCCTGTGGCTATCGCACAGAGAGAATGAACAATGAACACACCTTATTCAGTCATTGGGCAGGCAGCACACAGTGAACAATGAACCCCTCCCTTCTGTCTAGCACCATGTCTGATAATGACCACATCCAGCAACACTGATAGCGCTCTTCTATTATGACCTACATGAGCATAAATATAGCTCAGATAAAAACATTTCGGGAGGAATATTGAGAATATTATCAGCTGTGAATGTGCAGCAACAGACACTGTGTTTTTCATGTTTTTTTGTTTCCATTGTGTTAAGTGAAAGGTGAAAAAATATGGACTATGGATTGCTCATGCACCTGCTGTTCTCCTAATACATGAAGTACAAAGATGTAGTTTTGCTCTTTAGCCTAAAAGGCACAGTTGTTTCTTTTCGCAGGATAGTTAGTGAGGAAATCATATGAATTTTGACTTTTCTTTCCTTTGTTTCTTTATTTTTTTGCCATTTTGGCCTTTTTCTTAGCATCCAACATGCAGATACAGTAGATTCCCTGTTTGAGCATAAGGTCAGAGAATAAATATGAACTGTGGTTTGCATTACTTTCAGATGAGTGAAGCTGTCAGACCAATAATATGAGCTTTCAGCCCTACTTTCTGCCACTTATCCCCCATTCTAGGACCAAGGGGTCATGTGAAAATTGAAAGTGACAGTCAAACCAGCATGTTGAACAGGCTGATTGGACTAAGCTGTCATGGCCCAGATCAGAGCTCTTTAACACCAGGCCAATCAGAGGTCTTTCAGTCAAAACCGGCGGATCCCGATTCAGGACAACCTTTAAAGAAAGAGAAAAAGAAGTACCAGTATGCCAACTGTTCAAGGGAAAAATCCCATTGAAGAATTGGTAAGTGTTTGTTTAGTTTAAAAAAATAGAAAGTAAGAAAACTATCTCTGGGGAAAAATCAAACTTCAGAGTTCACTGAAGAGCTTTTCTGTCAGGCGCCAGGACTCTGCTCTCGTTTCCACTTTCAGCCCACTTTCAGAGGGCTTTTCCTATAGTCGCCTGAATGAAAATGTTTGTTTGCAAATGATTTAATGAGCACACTACGCTGTCACATGAAAGACTTTTTTTTCCACTTCATCGTAAGCATCCCCCCGTCAATTTATATTTTGTTCCATATGCAGCATTGCATGAAGCTCCGTCGAAACCAATCAGCTCACCGTCATCTATTCAGATGATAATAAATCACGTCATTATCACATTTACTTGGGTCCATCTTTGAAACGGAGGGAAAAAGAAATATTTTTGTCAGGTGGAAGAATAACTTATGATCCTTTTATGTCCTGCTGAGAACCCTTGAAAATAATAATACACCACAGCAGAAGCACATACAACTGAAATGCGCAGAGTGTTATAAATCTGATGGGATTTGCATATTTTGCCTTCCTCAAGTTGCAGGCAAAAGAAATCACATGGCATATTTTAAAAAAACAAGTGGTTAGAAAACACAGGCAGGAGTTAGGGTTCACGTTAAGACAGACATGTTCCTCCAGAACTCTCTTGTGATTGAAAATGTGAGGACTTCAAGGTGAAAGCTTCTTCAAGAACAGTTTTTTAAACTCTTCTGTCTGAAAGACTCAAAGTCAAGAAGATTATTAATCAAATAATCAGTCATAATGTGCTTACTTGAACTTTGTTCCTTTTCTCTGTCACCATAGCAGTTTCCCTCTGGTTCATTTCTCTTTTGTTTCATCTTTAAACAGATTTACTTTATAGTGTGTCAGAAATGGGGGGGAGAAAAAAGCTTTACCAGTCTCAAAATACACTTAAAACTTGGCTGTCAAATAATGTTAGTCCTTGCTTAGGGAGCAGTGTCATACAATGTAAGAATCAAAGTGCTAAATCTCGTCTTCTCCGCTATTTGACTGGCTGGTGAGTTTGTCACATGTTTAAAGAACAAGTTGGCATATTTGTCAGATTTCTGATGCTAGTATTAAACAGGATATTAGTGTTGTATCATAGAAACATAGCAGAAACTTTAAAAAGATATAAATCCAAATATAGTAGTTTAGAGATCTTTTAAAATCTTGTCACTAAACAAAACTCTCTAAAAGGTCAACAGCTTTCAACGGGGCTTTATGTCAAAAGTTATGTTGTAAATAAAAACGTTGCCCTTATTTAAGAACATTGCTCTGTGCAGGAGTCTGAGGCGAAAGGAAAATTCACACTGTTGGATTTTGCAGTGAGAGTAGTGATTGGCTGAAATAGCTTGACTCAACACTTTGGCAAAATTTACTACAACTGCCTACTGGGGTTTGCTTTGGAGCACACTCTGCTCTGATGCAGAGCACGCTCGCTTTGTGTGCATATGTGTGTGTGTGTTTGTCTAAGAGACACAGAGAGAGATAAATGCTGCTTAAAAGTACGTTAAAAGTCATAATCAATAACCTTCATGACATATTTTCTTTTAAATTTTATTTGCAACCCGGACCTCAAAGTCCTGAAATTAAATTGTGTGTATTCAGTTACATTTTCTTGGCTTCACAGTTGTCGAGACACTGCTCCACCTCCACTCTATTAGGAAACACATGGGGAATAACGATTCTCTGTTTTTTTTTTAATGACTTCTTAATATCATAAAAACTCACCTTCTTTCCTTAAACGCTTAACTTCATCTCTCCAGAATGTGTTTTGTGTCTGTGGAATCCTCTGAACTCTTGTAGGAAAAAAAAATGTTTGATCATTCAAGAAAAGACCTAAAATTAGTAAGTGATCGCCACAAAATATCAGCCAGGAAAGAGCAAAAAAGGCTCCTGCTTGGCTCAGGATTTAGAAAAGTTGCTCAAAAAGCACAACAAAGTAACAGTAAATGTGGCGCATTATATCCTTGAAATAATGAATAATGTGTGAAACAATCTCAGTGTAATTTATTTGGTTTCTTGTTCCTGAACAGTGCCAAAAAGATTCTACATTGGAAAAGGGGGGTGCTCCACATTTTAACTATAAAGGTTCTCAAGCAGCAACAAACTGAATATGTGAGTGAATTATAAAACACTTCAGAGTTCAGAGTTGTTTTCCGTAACTCCTTCTTTGTCGACACACACACAGCAAATTAGAGGAGTGTGTAGAGCACGTTTTGTACATTACATTTCCTTTGCACAAACACACACACACATGCACGCCCACAGACATTAAAGACGCTGTTGCTTTAACTGAGGAATACATGTTTTAATGTCAGAACAAAAAAAAGAAAGAAAAAAAACATGGGTTCTCCTCTTCTCTCTAAAGGATCAGGTAAAAGACTTGTCTCCTGCCTTCCAAAAGCACTCGTCCGGTGTCCATCCCAACATCAGAATTCTCCAACCCATGTTCTCCCTTTTTTTCTGATTCCACTGATCTGAGCTTGAAATGCGAAGACAGCAAAGTACTAAGCCTTCAAACGTGTGATTTTTTCAAAAGATCTCTAGAAGCAATCTCTGCCTGACTGACCCCTGACAGCTGCAGATCTCTTTATTTCTCTCTCTGCTGGCACTTCATTTGGTAGAAAAGCTCTCAGATTCACACCTCTGTCAGGCAGCACAAGTGTTTATTATGTGCATACACACAGAATATCCCGTATACTGCACACCTCAAAGACATGCAGTATGCAGTCTTTTAATAAACAGGCTGAAAATTGTGACAAAAAATATATCCATGTAAATATTGCATCCATTTTTTAAATTTTATTTTATTTCATTCTTTTGTTTTACATATTTATTGGGAATAATCTAAAAAAAAAAAGTAAATAAGTGTTGCCATGATTTGTGTTTATAGAAACATAGGTTGTATTTAGATATTTTTTTAGACCCCTGGTGTGAAGAAAACCAGTGTGCTGAACAATATCACAATGAACCTGCTCTTCAGAGCAGACACATTCTGCAAAGGGTTTGACTTTCTCCTCCTGTCTGCCTTTTCTTTATTCTTTCTTTTAAAGACATTTTAAAAGTCAAAAACCAAAAGATTTCACACATTAAAAGAGCTTCATAAAAAACAGAACAGTGGACTCAAAAAGAAACAAAAGGCAAAAAAAAGGAAAAAGAGATGAATGTGAAAGAAACACATACTGTAAGTGGCAGTTACATTTAAATACAGTCTTCTATTTTGCTAGATTATAAATATCCATACCAAAACAAAATTACCTGAACAATAGCATGTGTTCTTATGTGCACTTGTCTTGGTTTTATTATGGCAGCTTTTCCACCGTCACTCGGAGTGTAGGGTTTGCTGGTGTCTCCCTCTCTGGAAATGAGACTGCAGGCTCTATCATTAGATCGGATAGCAAGTCTTTATGCAAAGTGTTTTGCATAATTACATACCAAAGCCAGAATAGCCACCCTCAAATTTTATGGGTCACAAAGCATCAACAATTCCCGCATTATTGTCCACCAAAGTCCAGCCCCAGCAATGACAAGGGACGAAGAAGAAGAAGAGGGTGAGAGTAAAAGGAAAAAACTGCTTAATCTAAGCTTGGGAGATTGAATTTTCCTTCCAATAAAAAGTAAGAAAGATTATTCCCAAACTGACACCTTGTTTACATGTAGTTGTAGAGTTCAGAGGACTGGCCAAAGCTTCAGGGAGCTTGATGACTGAGTCCACAACGTCAGCATCACGAAATGGCTCAATTTAGGTCGTTCAGTTATCGCCTTACCTACATTCAGATGCAAAAGCGAACTTTTTAAAACAATTTAAAGAAGTAGAAAGTGTGATTTATTTATTTATTTTGTTAATTGTATCCAATTTTTCGCAGATACACAAGTAAATTACACGTGTGCGTACGTACAATGCAGTGGCTTTAGTAATGATAACTAATACTGTTATTCATTACTGAGACTACTTGAGGCTGCGGGGGGCATTTGTTTCACTATCTTTCATTTCAGTGTGTTGACGCTGGAGTTTAACGTTTTTAGGTCAAGGTTTCAATTCATAATTTAAAAGTAAAATCAGCTAAAAGACAAAATTTCATAAAATCGAAATAGTTCAGCTCCCACCGCTCTTTGAAGTGCAGAGGAGGAAAAACTGAAAAAAAAATATAAATAAATAAATAAATAAAAAGCTGAAGGAAGCTTAAGCGAAAATATACCTGTTTTCAGTCATTCAAACAGAGAGAATACAACCGGATGAGAAATGATATCGAATGAACTATCACATGGTGTTATTTTACACTTTGTTATATCAGGAGCGCCGCTCGTTCACAGGCCGCTGGAAGCACCTCCGATCCAACAAACAAACAGGATCGCAATAATAAAAATCATAATAAATATTTTACCATAAATTGTAATAATAATAATAATTACGAAGCAAATGAACAACAGAGAGAGATACAAGAGACTAGTGCCAGCAGGCCCAGAGCGCTTTGAAGTTCAAATTGAAAAAGGTTCAAAATAAGTAAATAAATAACATAAAATTTAAAAAAATCCAGAGTGTAGAAAAAATAAGGCCATATATAGATTATATATTATATTATCAATTATTTTCTTTTAGAAATTTCAAATGTGTTCTGGACACTTAAAGCAGATTTATTTGAAATGTAACACAATGTTCGATAAACGGGACACAAAAAGCATAATGCAGATCAGATTTCAACATAAAGCAGTTGTCAATAAATGAACACAAAATATCGAAACTGCACCGATCATCGCGAATTTGGAGCCTGCGGGGAAGAGGCGTAATGAGCTTATAGCGCAACACTATGTGAAACCTGATCTTCACTGTTTCTTTGACAAACAGTAGCTGGGTTTGTTACCTACTGTGCTTTCTATACTTCTTTTCCCCCTTAAGTAGACATTTAGTTAATAATAAGATTTTTTTTTCTTCAGAAATTTGCATACATTTCAGCATAAATGTGAACAAAACATCTGGAATTCCATGCTTAACCTGTCCGACTGGAGTCTGCCGATTATTTACCCTTTGATATCTGTATTTAGTTTCATTCGGCGTATTTTGCAGAGAAATCAAAGGTGGTCAGGTAGACATGGAGCATTTCACAGGCACAGAGAGAACTGGAGCGCAGCTGATGTTAAACATGCAGAATAGCGCCATCTCGCTGTTGCAAGCAGATACTCCTTCACATTTCCCCCCTTTTCCGCGGAGACCCTCGGTGAAGGTTTGTCCCCTCATAAGGTTGACCGATTTCTGTGTGCATAGCCAGCTATGACAACAGCCTGCATGCTGCTGTCTTTTGGCGGCCACCAGTTATACTGTTATCGCTGTTCATTAGTGCAGGGGGTCCCGGAGCGCATCCCGGGACCAGCGGGGGTCACCGAAGGAGGGGGTGAAGTCGTCCTCAGCAATCTGAGAAGTGCTGTCATTTCACTGTAATCTAATTCAACAAAAAATGATCACAGTCCGACATATACACTGGTTCCCAAACTGGGGTCCCGTGAGCTATACTGGTTCGCCGAGGGAGATAAAATGGGGTCCTCGGAAATCAGAGAAATAATTTAATTCCTCTCGTGATTCACGTTCAGCTTCTAGTTGCACATTTACAGGATGTATGTATACATCCTGCGTGGATGTTGATCCTGGATTTCAGCTTCCCTGCTGCTATCTGCTAGTCTGCAGCACATGGAGACTGTGTTAAAAAAAAAAAAAATCCTATCAAGCCTCAGAAAATGTCAGACGTGGGTCCCCGTGACAACATCTTATCAAGCGGGGATCCGGGGGCTGTAAGTCGTAACTGCGTCTGGTGTTCGTGACACGAAAAGGTGTGGGAGCCCATGAATTGGTAGCGAAAGAGCCCGAAGAGAAGACTTGTTCACACACGCGCAGTGTTTATGTCGCAATATTGTTTGGGTGAGCTGAGAATAAAGAGAATGCTACTTTAAAAAGTTAAGGTAAAAAGAGGCGACTTTAAATTTAAGCGCAACAGCTTTGAAAATATAGGATGATTTAAAAAAAAAAAAAAAAAAGGGAATAGGAAGGAGTCACAAATCCTTAAGGATTTCTTGAGGATCTGAGAAACCATCGGTACGTGGACGTAAACATAACATCGTTTATTTGTTTGTTTATTTATTTAACCATTCACTTTAATTTTATTTTGTTTCTATATTCATGTTTTTTAAGAAACACTTGAATAAGAAAGAATCCGATATCTGCCGCTATTATGGCCTACAGGTCAAATAAATGCCGCGGGAGACTCAGTCTAATATACGAGTAGATGTTTGGCCGTTTAGAGCTTGGTGTTTAATTTTATTATTTTTTATTTGTATTTTTTTTATGTTTTTTTTTTAAAACACGAGTTGAAATACGCAAAGTCCGTCCTACAGAAACACTTTAAACGCTTTCCCGTGGCTGTTTACAGAGAGGGACAGAGCAACATATAGCCTGGACGATGAAAGAAATGTCATAAAGTAAAATAAAAGAATAATAGAAAATGTTAGCAGTCCCTGTTTTAGGTTAAATGGGTACAAAAAAGTCGAATTCACGTTCTTGAAGCTGAAGTTCTCGAGGATTTCCACAGCAGAGGTGAGTCTACAAATTTACATTTTTGGAGGATTTTTGTTTGGCTTATTTTTTTTCACCTGTGGAATTTGTGAACGTGTAGGCTGCTGATCACTGTGTTGGTGGTGGAAATGGTGATGATAATAACAGTGATAATGATGACGATGATGAAGATGAAGGCTGGACAAGAGATAACGCCCAGGGTGTGAGATTTATTGTTAAAGCACCTTCAGTCTACCACCAGCATCGACCAGAATTACGCCAAATTAATTTCACAGTTTGAGAGAGCTTTGCCAAGTGCGCGTTTGAAGTTTCGGCAAACACACGCACCCACACACAGAGGGATAGACGCTCACTCATAGACGCTCACTCTCTCTCTCTCTCTCACACACACACACACACACACACACAGTTCCGTGGTGAGGGAGGTTTACAGGGAGGAAAACAGAAAACATCCCCATAACCGACGGGTAAGACAGGCAGAGCTGCGTGTGGAGTGACACGAGCGAGGCATGGCAGGCCTGTCCGTCAAATTAATGCAGAATTGATTAAACATTTAGCTTCTATCTGAGCAATTTATGCAAAATTTTACGTCCAGCGTCTTCCATACACGCTAATCACTGCGGCAGGTATCGCCATCCTCCTCCTCATCATCGTCTTTTGGCTTAAGTCGGACACCACTGTTTGCGCAATAGTGCGATTTAAGTCAACAAACCTGGTTAACTGACATCGCCAATTACGCAGGCCTAATCAGCCACTTTGTAGTTACACGCACAAGCACGCGCACCTCCAAGGACCTCCAAAACGCACGCACGGGAACCCCCAGGTTAACGTGTGGGCTGTAGGCACATTCAGGGTCCCGCGCCAAACGATTTCAGAGTGAAGAGTGTGTAACATTAATACTGCGACCCCTGGAAGACTGACAACCGCTGCGGTGCACCTAATGGGAATCTTAATAAAGTATCTATGTACCCCGAGTAACAAATCAATGCAAGATGTAGGCCTATATCGATCAATACCTATGAAGTACTCATGATGAAGTAATGCGTTAGGGTTTGGGGAGGCTGAGGGGGGCTGTCTAATATCCAGCAGAGTGTTTGCGGTCTCTTCAAATCATCCCTCTGGCTCACCGCTCTTCTAAGTCCTCCCCTCTGTGTGTGATCGTCTATATTAAGACAAATTACAACGTGCGCTTTAAAAAGGTGCCGGTCTCCCCGCTTTGTAGTTTCGGGCGCACAGTAGTGTGACAGAAACCCAGCAGCATGCTCCTCTTAAAAAAGAACGAAAAGTTTTGTTCTCTCTCGGCCGTAAATACATTTTAATATTGTAAACGGTCTTCATGCTAAACTCGGTGGCCAAATATCAGTTTGCATTCTGATCCATTTGGCACGTAAATATTCAAACTACCGCAGGGAATGTTTCGCTGGCACCGAGATGGACTAGCTGTGAGCGTGTTTGGGCTAAAAGAAAACTCAAATAGCCTTCTCGAAACGGGCATAAATTCAGCACGGGGTATATTCATACTCCTGGACTACATCAGCTGCAATTGTCTTTACCTCCCCTATTTAACGGCCACAAAGCGCTGCACCCCTTTTGAAAGTCTAGCAGTGTTTTCTCCCCCCCTTCCCTTTCCCCCCCCCCCCCTTTCTTTTTTTTCAAGTGAACTTTGTCTTGGTAGTGTTGCCTGGCCCTTCTTTCTGCACGTCCCCTTCTCTCTCTCCTTTCGGTCCGAACACTTATGAAAACTTCATGAAAGGAACCGCTCTGTTTAAGTTAAGCGGAACAAAACTCAGTACTATCGATTAATATCGGCGTAAATATAAAAACGGCGTGCTGCAAACAAATCTTCATAAAAGTAAATAAACCCAGGAGGTCTACAGTTGTGCGGGAAATATGTTCTACATGTTCTATAACATGTTCTATAGATGCTAAATAACCAGGAACAAAATTCGCTGATGTAGTCAACAGCAGAACGCGGTTCTTTATAGGCGTAAATTACAGTCGTGGGTCTCACGAATTTCCAAAAAGAAAAAAAAAGGCTTATCCCCCAACTATGACATTTTACCTTCGACCCCCCCCCCCCCCCCAAATAGTTTGTGTGTGTGCCTGCTCATGCGCTCAGGATCATGTGAATTTGGACTCTCCGGCAAAGAGATGCCCAGTGGCCGTATACTATCTGCTCCATTCACACAGACTGACGCAGTGGGATACAGAGTGGATGACAGGTGCTTAAAACACACATTACTTGTAAAGTTACAGCCTAATAGCAGCCGGCAGCTGCTGTCATGGACGCGCGAGGAGGCGCCTGCATGTGCAGCGCCGACCGCCTTTCCGTTTGTGTTAAAGTGAGCCGAGGTCTCCGAGGTCTTGGGAAGCTACAGTTCCAGGGACAGCGGGTAGATGGCACAATTTTCTTACATTTATGGACAGAGTGCAGGGAAGGCGTTTGCTTTAAGGAGAAGTGAAAGGCAATTTATTTTAATGGCGAAAGACAAAGTGGAGAAATGATCGCAAAATAAAACATTTAAAATAAAGAAAACTGCTACAGAATGGGAAAAAACAGTCTTGCATCTGCTGATTGAGCTTTCATCACCACTTTATAGTCAATGTGTAATATTAATAATAACATTAATAATATTAATAGTAATAATAATATTAATTATTTTTTCCTCTGTCTTCAAAGCCCGTGCGTTAACATATGAGGCAGGTGCCCCAAGCTGCTAAGCCTTTGACTTGTAGGCTACATTGTAAATGAGCTGCGGTGCCTGAAACTATATGGAATAAAGCGCATGCAGTATGGGATAATTTGTCATAGTGATAGTGCCAAGGTACAAATAATGTGCATATGTGCATTTGTGGCTTAACTGCGCAGACATGTACTTGTGTGCTGTCGTGTGAAGTAGACAGCGGAAGAGCAAGGGAATGCAAACCATATCCTTATCTTATTAAACAAATAGCGCCACTAATAGCCCGTGAGCCCTAAATAAGTTCTAAGCTTCTGTGTGTAAAACCCCAACAAACTAACCGAGCATTAAAGACTCTGTATACATGCCACAGCCTCGTAGCATCGTCAGCAGGCTGCAGGATTTTTCTTTAAACTTTTGCTTATAGGCAAAACCAGCTCGCGTGTCAAACAGTTGGCACGTCACGCAGACGTAAATAAAAGTGACGTCGCAGCAAGTTACACCTTGTTGGTTTTTTCCCCTGCATAATGCTAATAAATGGACAGAAGTAGAAATTATGGAGTCCAATAGATCCAATATGTCATGAAAAAAAAATTCTGTCACCTCAAATCAATCCGGTCAGTGTCGAAATCCAACCGGTCAAGACCCACTCGAAAGCTTTACTTTGACATACGTGGGTGAATTCTGCATCCCTCAAAGTGTTCACCCCCTGCTAACACTGTGAATGGTAAAAGTTTTTTTTCTTTTTTTTTGAGTGGCCGGGGTTGCTCTACTTTAAACACTCTGTCCAATTAACTGATGATCGCGTGTAGCGAGATGTCCACCTTTAATTATCAATATGGGCTTAGTTTGGCCCCAGTGTAGGCTATACCTCAGGGACAGCTTGGTTGGACAAACAGGGGAAGCACCACTGTATGGATAAATAGCGCTTTCAGCAAGAAGCCAGTGATAAAAGACCATCAGCGCCACATTATAATCATCATTTTCTTCATTATCAACAGCAACACAACCACACAGGCGCACTCACAGATACACACCAGCAGCAGCGGCAGGGAAAAAAATGCGGTGAAGTTGGCTTTCATACCGATCCTGATAAAGCTTCTGCACAACAAGGCTAATTCTACTTCAGATTTAACTTCCAACTAAGCCAATACTAATAATAATTATAGGGCAAACAGTTTTAGCGTCAGAGTAGAGTGCGTGTAAATAGCTGGCACTGTAAACCTTTACATCCACTTCTCGAGTTTCTCACACACATAACAGCAACGATAACGATGATGTGCATTATGCCGCCTATAGTTCAGGAAGTTCTGGTAGTGTTGATGAAGCCCGGTGAATCGGTTGGAAGTAAAAATAAAAAGCAGAGCATAACAACCTAAACCACTGCCAGCGATAGAGAGCAATTCTATATTCATGAAATCATTCAAAGCGGTTTCCCTTTCAATACGATTTATCTTATTTTGATACTATGCATAATGTACAGGCTCCTATATAAATTCTGCCCATTAATATTTATGCGAGCGTACAAAGGTGAAACTTTATTCCGCAGATAAAGCGGTGGGAAGGCAGGGTTTGGTATTTCCTGCACTATGGTCGCAGTCCCGTGTGAGGGCGGGCTACTGTTATGAAATGTTATTATCTGTTGAGGCACTGCGCCTTATTACAAGTGGTATTCCATTTCTGGGCTTTAACAGACAGCAACCTTGAATCCATCATTTCCCAAACAGTTTGGTAATTTAGAGATCAGGATTTAGGAAGTATAACCTTATAGGGAAATTAAAAAAAAAGAAAAAAAAAGGGGGGGGGGGGGGTTAAGGTACTGAGCGGGCCTGTTGCCGGATTGATTAATTATTTTGTAATTCATTAATCACTTTCAAAGGGCAAAAGGGCAACATCCTGCTACAGCAAATTGACTCCAGTCACCCCCCCCCCCTCCCTTCCCCGTCCACCAGCACCAGCACCACCTTCAACCGACCACACACACCCCCCGCGCACGCGCGCGCGCACGCACACCCATACAAGGACAAGTTCACACATAAAGTTTGGGAAGTTAAAAAAAGAAACCATGAAAAACTGGTGTTTTCAAATTCATAAATTATAATTTAATACCAAGAACAAATTTACAGCAGAATGCTTGTTTACAATAAGCTAACACAAACAAACAAGAATTGTGTTCAACTATAAACTTTCACACACACTCACATATATCACTTGCAATTAATAATAATAATAATAATAATGATAAAAAAAAGTATCTATACGTTATCAATACCCTGCAGTCATATATTTTTATATATTTATATAAAAACGTGGGTCAGTTTAAACTGTTCATAATTACAATCATGTATCATTCTCTGGTCCATATGTGGCTCCGAACAGCCAAAGATCAGTGTTCAATCAGTGATCCCTTTTAATTCAACCACAACATGGTGTTTTTTTTGTGTTTTTTTTGTATGTGTGTGTTGAAGAAAAGCCTCAAAACAAGGACAAAATTGCTAGCTTCCAAACGCACACACACGCGCACGCACGCACACACACGTTCTCGCACACGCGCATGCACACCACGGCACCTGTCAGAGACCAAAAGGAGCCATAACACTAAAGTTAAAATATCAGCTCCTTTTTTTTTTTTTTTTTTTTAGGTTTTTTCTAAATTTTTTTGTCCCCAAACCTGCTCACCCTGTTTAAGTCTGTAGCCTAATAATGAACGTCGTTTCTTTTCTTTTTCTTTTTCTGTTGCTTTAAATACAAGGGCTAGTGTACTGAATGCACAGATTATATCTATACAGTCCAAAAAAAGAGTGAAAGAAAGAGAGAAAAAACATTTACATTTATATATCAAAGGTAAAATAGGTTAGCGACCTGTGGCCATGCATTCACAGTCTAAATATACATGAAAAAGAAAACATTTGTAGTAATATGTATATACATTAAAAACATAACCTTCAGTGCTACTAGCTAAGTCTGCCACTCAATTTTGAAGACGTTGTATTACCGAGAAGGAAAAAAAAATGGCAACCACAGATTTTTCTTAATCACATATACTTTGTATGAAGGAAAAAACTTGTTGAAATGAATTGACCTATATTTACAAGAATACTGCCTCTAATCAGTTTTTTCAAGTGAAATACATGACTGGAGTTTCATATCTAATTGTGTCGTCCCCCCCCCCCAAAAAAAAAAAAAATGTTGTAGGCCTACTTTAACATCGTTTTGATAAGAAATCACACCATGCTTGTCAGGCACTTAATGCTTGAAGTGAATAAAGGGTGACATTTCAGGGACGCTGTAATAATACTGCTATTAAACACTACTCTGGCTAGGCTTCAAACTTTTATGACCCTTGACCTCTCCAACTTTTTTTTTCTTCAAGCAAGCCAACTATGCTTTCAGTACAGTTTTCAGCTTCTGCAAAAGCTCTTAAATGCGCATGTACTGCATTTAGAGCAACCTATTTTACATACCTTTTATAACAGCAGGTCTAGGCAACTTCTAAAAATTTCCTTTTTAAGAAAAAATATTATTATTATTGTATCCAATTGGGGAACTGAAGCCAAATATTCAGAGCTGGATGAAACTGGGAAGATTATTCGCCAAATAATTAAAATCGTGTAAAGCCCTCATGTCTGTCAGCGTCAAACTAATTAATTTAAAAATTTAAGAGAGCTTATGCAGCTTTAGTTAAAAGCAGGAGTGGAAAACAAAAGTGGATCCTGTAACTTCATAGTAATAAAGAGCGAAGTGTTTCCGCTGGGTCATAAAGTTTAACATGAACTCCAAAAAAGAAAAAGAAGAAGAAAAAAAACTCCCTTTTGTCCAGATTGGTCATCCTAACAACATAAGTGCGTTTGCAGCATTAAGCCTAGATCATAAGTCTATTTTCCTATTGCTGTGGTTTTAATTCTTTTTAGAACTTTTTTTTTCTTTTTTTTCATTATTTCACCTTTTTCAAAATAAACCATTGTCTTAGAAAATAACACCACCTGTACTACAGAAATCACATAGGCCGGTTTGGAACCAGAAAGGAGGAACAAAGAAAGTACAAAACACAGCTATACATGGACACAGGACAAGTCATCTGAGAAAAGAAAATTCACGTTTCGTATTTTCCCTTTCTCCAGTTTCTCTTTTAACCCAAATTTTCATTTTTAAATGCACTTAATACTTCAAATTTCCTCACACGGATCAACAGAATCCCCTTTCCCTTTTTTTCCCTCATTTTCTTCTTTCATTAAAAAAAAGGATCGAAGCAGGTTGTTCTGCATGAACACTGGGAGCATGTATCTGCCATTTTGAAAGTTCAATGGATGTCTCAATTTTTTTTTTTTTTTTTTTGAGTAGGGGGGGAATTCACAGTCATTTACGTCAATGTCTTTCTTCATGAAAGCCAGCCCCGTGTAACAGCCGGGTTTTTTTTTTATTCCTTCCACAAAAGCAGCTATAATCATTGTAGTCTCGCAGCCCCCCAACCCTACCTTTTGTTTGTTCGTCGCCTTCTTGGTTTACTGAATTGGCATGTAAGGCCAGTTAAAACTGCTCCCCGAAAGCAACATATCCCTGATGAGAGTTTCAATGGGGGTTTTACCTACCAATCGGACGAAAAATAATTGTTCTATGACCGAGGAAGAGACTGTGCGGAGGGAAGGCAAGCGGAGTAACAACTTCCCAAACCGTGTTGGCTGGTTGGGATACTGGCTCCGGACATATTCCTCCAGGGCGCACTGGGACTTCTCCTGCAAACTTTCCACATGGGCCACATCTGAGAGGCCACAAGCATCTGAGAGGGGGAAAAACAAATAAACATTAATAAAGTGTAACCTAAAGTGTTTCTCTCACTAGGAGCTTTTTCCCACTGTGGTGATACACTACAGCGAAAATTGATAGCCTGTCACATAAAAAATAAAAATAAAAAATCAATTATTTGCAGAATTAAAATCTCAACATTACATGTAAAAGTGTAGCTGAATGGTCTCAAGGCTTGATTTAATAAATATCGATTTAAAAAAAATAATAACAAATTATTATATGACAATAATACAATAACCATAGCATTACGCTAAACAAATAATGTAAGGCACCATTAACCAAAATACGCTTCCACATGCATGCCAGTTTATTTTGTTTAAACTATTTACTTTGATTTTTATTTTCTTATCTGCGTGTGTGTTTAATTTATGAAAAAGGGGATGGGGGGGGGGGGGACTTGCCATCTTACAGGGGCAGATAAAAATGAGAGCCTTGCTTCCCTCGTCATATTAATTCTGTGTTTCTCCTTTCGTCGCTATTATTATCTATATTTTCCCCGATAAAGCCATTTAAAAGTGAACTAAATAATTAAGCATATTCATAGTTAAAGACTGTGTTTCAGATGGGCCTGTGTCTTTCACAGTCAGAGGCAGTGCGAGGTAGAGAGGGGTGGGGGTGAGGGAGGAGAGAGGGAAAGACAGGGAGACCTACTGACCTTTAGTGAGCAGAGATTTAGCTCGAGAGAAAAAAAAAAGGGCCAATAGCCTACGGAGCTGCCGTCATACTATACCATCGGAGACGCAGAATCACTATCTATGCTGCTGCATGTGGGCGGCAGCTGATGATGTGCCAAAAACGCTTGTACGCACATTGGGTAAGTTTGTAAAGTTGATGCATGACAACAACCAAACCGCCAAAGTAGCAAAGGCGTGTCACTCAGGCTACAACACACAGCTCACGTTCAAGCCTCCGGGACTCAGGTATGGAGGAGACAAATTAAGCCATCGTGGATGTATAAAGCCTTGACAGTAAAATTCAATGACATGAACTATGATTTTATTTCAGAAAGGGCTAACTAACCAGCCACCATGAGCTCACTTGAAGATTGCCACAGCTAAATGAAATAAAAAGACTGATGGCTTGCAGGTATGGTATCATTTCAAAGACATGCATTCAGTCGTCGGTGAAACCTTGTAAATCTCTTCCCTACGTGTTTTTTTTTTATTTTTATTTTTTCTTCTTCTCCTTTAACGGTGTAGTTAATGTAACAAAATAGCCGGGAAGTTTGGGTTATGTTTAGGTCATGACCCAGTTCTCGAGCGAGTCCAGAGACGCCCTGAATCTTAGGCGGAGAGAATATTTCTGCAAATAAAAATTAAAGCCGCCCCTCTTGTCACTGCGCAATATTACACAATGCTGTTAGACTCTCTCATTTTTGCAAATATAGGGGTGTCCGTGTTTTTTATGTATTTATTTATTTATTTATGTATTTTTTTATGGTAGCACATGTATGCCACCTAAATGACAAGGAAGCGTTGAAACCTGGGCAGTGCTTTTACTGTGTGCAAATGGGACATTAGGCTTGTCTTTCTTTTTCTATTCCCATCCCCCTCGTAGCCTGACATCATTTATATCTGTCATTTCCTACAAACAAGACGTGGGGTATACACACAATGATAAATGGCCGAAAAGCCCAAGTGTAGAAATTCATCTGCAGGCTATTTGAGTCTCCAAAAGAGTTCTAATATCTCGATTTTATGATGCCTGAAGCAATTATTGCGGAGTTATCAGTTTTATTTAACTCGAGCTTAATTTGCGGTGGGTTTTGTGTGTGTGTGTATGTGTGTGTGTGGGCATACTTTGCTCTGCTTTGTTGTTCATTTAAACCAAGATAGATCTGGTGTGGTCATTCCACCATTTTCATTTTATCCTTGCGCATGTGACTGATAAATCAGTTGATCAATCGAGTGATTTTATAATTGAGTAGCCTAGGGTCTGTCTGAAAGCCCTTGGCCATGAAGGCAGCATAGGTGAACGTTTAAGAACAGCGTTCATCTAATACAAGCAACAGCCTCTGGCCAGTGCTGATATATTTAGGTCAGCGTTGATTTAGCTGATGTCAGTGTGCAGGTTAGTGACATTCACACACACTGAACTTGAGTGAGCAGTCTATTGTCTTACCTGTGGTGAAGAGCACAATTGCCTTTAAGCAGCTATATTCAGCAGAGTCAACGTGCAAAGCTTTGAGCTTTTCCACTTGTTCTTGGAAGATCCTAATGTGGTCCATAAAGGCCACCACTCTGTCCGCAGACATGGGGGAGGCGTGAAGGCCAGCCGCCGCTAGGAGAGGAGCCACATGCAGGGGCATGGAGCACTGCGCGGCGTTGAGCACAAATAACTCACTCCACGTCAACCTCAGCAGAGCCACCTGGTCTGTGATCTGAAGGTCTGGAAAGAAGGGAATATTCCTGGCCCACTCCACGGCACTGAAGAGCATCCTGGCTGCTAGTTCACAAATGTTCTCGATACCCATTATGTTGTTGGGTTGCATGCACTGACTGCCATACCGGGACGTCGGGTAGGGCTCCGCTCTCAACAGAAGAGAGATATATCCGGATAAGTAGGAATGGCAGTGGAGTGGGTCTCCATTTGTCAAGGCGAACTGACCGTGGTGTGGCTGTGTGGGTGGCACCCGTCCCCTTTGCACGGCTGCAGTAAAAAGAGAAACTACAGATATTGAAGCCTGAATTCTACAAATGATCACAGACATTCTGAGCATTAAGGGTGGCTGTTAAACAGTACAGTATTTTAAAGTGCAGAAAACTGAAATCTGAACGCCAAGCTGTAAATGTTTACTAGCCTGTGCAGGATCAAAACACACACACGCACGCACGCGCGCGCACACACACACACGCACACACACATATTATTACCCGAGTTTAAAAAGAGATAAGACACAGTGCCTTGATAATAAAGAGGCTGTAGTGTGAGAAACCGTACACTGAATATACATATATATATATAAATTTAAAAAACAAACAAACGGGGATGCGCTTTAAACACAATTAAGACAAGCCTCGCACATGTCTAGCTTTAAATTGTTGTTATTCAGCAACAGCAACATGAGCTGGCTGTGAAGGAACACAAAGAGGGCAAGGGAGACCTTGCATGTTTAACCCTTAACCTACTTAGCAATTCATCTCGTTTTACCCCATACACGAAGGCCTATTTTAGACTAAAATTCAGATAATTTCTCCGGGTTAGACGGAGCACGATCGTTCTTTTTTTAAACGCACAGTGTCACGCTAATGTCCAGCTTAAGACACAGAGAACAAGGCAAGCGGCAAGATGTGGAGATGTAGCCAGAACACGCTATCTCTTAATTCGCCACTCGCCATAATAGCGCAGAGGGCTATTGTATCATAAATTCAACACAGATGTATCTCTACGGCAGTCACGGTATCACATTATATTCGGCAGCTTCAGTTTGGCCACGGGTGGGCTCGTATTTGTCAAATGCAGAGCTATAACGCACTGGCGCTAGACACTGTAATGCATGGCTAAAAGGAACATCCGGAGAGCCCCGTCTCGACCACAGGCAGAGAGCGGCTCCATTGCGTGCTCCAGCCACACAGCCTTGGAGGGAATAGTCGGGAAAGGAAACATGCTGTGGGAGCGACATGATATGGTTCGATGTCTAAAACCTACAAACGCACAAACACACACATGGATAAGAGAACAAAAAATCCCAATACCTTCCCGTCTCATGCCGACTTTAAGGCATTTTTTGAGGCGGCAGTACTGACACTGATTGCGGTGGTGTTGGTCGATTGGACAATTCCTGTTGGCACGGCATGTGTAAGTGAGGTTCCGTCGTACGCTCCGTTTGAAGAAGCTCTTGCACCCCTCGCAAGTAAACTGGCCATAGTGTTTGCCACTAGATTTATCCCCACAGACCACGCATTCAATGTGCTGTGGCTGTTTCTCCGACTGCTGCGACGTCTGGTTCGTCGGCGTGGACTGTGTGTTGTTCGGGGGTCCTTGGACCGGAGTCTGAGGGGTCGGAGGGGCGACCTGAGAGGCTGTCAAATTCAACTGGCCTGCTTGAGGTGTGGGAAGAGATAGTCCTCCTTGGGTTTGCGAGGAAAGGGTGCCTTGGGTGTCAGCCACATCGTCCTGGGAGCCTCTCCACACTACCATTGCCATATCTATCAGTCAACGTAAAGAAACTTTTTGTCTGCCGTTTTGGTGTCGCGGTGAATAATGTCTCAAGGAAACGCGGTAAACTGTGATTAACAGTCGGACACACAAAATGCCAGATCTAGCCTACGCTGAATCCAGTCTGAATCTCCCGAAAACTGTCGATTTATTGCTGTTGGAGACGTTGCCGAAGCACGTTTTCAAAACTGATGCGATGGCGAGCTGAGTCGCTGCCTTGCGCTTAAAGGCCAAGTCCAGGGGCGCTTACAGTCAGCCATCCAGTACACCCATCAATGGGAAAAGGTGGGTTAAATATTCAAAAATAACCAACCGAGGTAGCATGGGCTAGTCAGTGGATGATGGAGCAGGTTGATAAGACCGTGCTCGCAGCAGCATAAAACAATTAGTGAGCACACTGTAGCAGCTACTATCAAGTTCCAGCACAAGTCTTGGAGAAAATCACCAACTGGGTAAAAAAACAGAAAAGAAAAAAACTGCGTCTTCTTCCTTTTCTCCTTGTGAGGTAGCGCCAGCAAGCGCGCAGCTGAAGCCAATGTTTTGAGAGCTTGGAATATGAAGACAACTCTTCCCCAAAAAAGCGAAAGCACTAAAACAAAAAACATAAAAAAACAAGGATCACAACCTACAAACCTCCTCCGTGCACTGAAAAATAATAGGAAAAAGGAGAAGAGAATCAAAGTGATCAAATATGTTAAAAAGGCGGAGGTTAGGAAGTGATTTGCGATTGGTAGGAGCCGGGCTGGCAGAATGCTTTCTCTCTGATCAGCTCACTGAGCTCTCTATATAGTGAACTTTGACACGACTGCTGCAACTTAGCACACGTTACCATGGAGATCTGCTGCCATATAAGGAAGGAGAGTGTGTTTGACTGGTCAGAGCTCAGGGACCTCCCCCTGAACCCCATTGGCTAGTCGGCACTTGTGCTACTTGGTACCTTGCCAGAGCCAGCATGGAGGTCGAGAGGGCCGCTTGGTCCTAAAAAGAGACGTTTTTCGGAGAGAGTATTCACTGATAAGTCACTCAAATCACCCAGACTATAAGGTATACTCACATGCAGCCTGGTAAAGCTTTAGCAATTTCAAGTGGGGAAAAAAGGAAAATATCAATAATTCAATGCAGTGCATCATGTCGCGCTACAGTATATCCGGTAACCCTATAACAAGCTGAAATATAAAAGAAGATAGGATTTTTTTCTCTTTTCTTTTTTTTCTTATCCCTGAGACACAGATGCACCTTCTTGGCATGACCTGTGTTCATTACAGTCTTGATCCTTTAGGTATGTGGATATAAAGACAGACTCCACTGCTGAATGAATGAAAAAACAACACACAAAAGAAACAAAAAAAAGGCTGTGTGATGGGCTACGTTAATTTAAGACTGGTGATGCTGTTACCTAGACCAAATAACATGTTTATTATTATTGATAATAAATGCATATAAAAAAATCAAAACAAGTGTAGGCTTCGATTTGTCTTTCCATGCACACTGTAAAACCAGACACTGAATAAGGTCGCTCCCCATTTAAAGAAGAAGAGAAGAAAACGCCACCTGGATTTCTTTATTTCTCATTTTAAACAAACCTCTATATTTCTACGAGGCTAATAGTACATATTAGTGCTTTCCAATCGTACCAGGTGCTACACATCACAATCCACATGTCTCGTGAAATTGTCGCTATCGCCTGGTGAAATCATCCCACAGCTCGCCGTTGCCTAACAAAAAAATCCCGCAAGCCACAAATATTAATCATCTGCATGGTCAGGAGGTCCAAAAGCATGATTTCTCCAAAGACAGTTTTGTCTGTATATGTGGTCAGAGCTTGAGACGACTACAGCTTTAAATGCGGAGCACAATTAAAATGTCACTCGAGGTCAAAGGCCATGCCCTTCACTTTAAGGCTAGGGTGAAAGCAGAGTCCCCGTATTGACACACCACACAAAAACGATACCTTAATACTTGTCGGATTTTTGCTCACTAAAATAAATAAAATAAAAACATCTTATTTTAATGACGATAAGAAACAAAGTAAACGATGCTGTGTTTGTAACAAGGGGGAGAATGGCTGTGCCCACATGGTTAATAATAATAATAATAATAATATATTATATTGATATTTGTGTGTATTTGAACGGGGCTGATTTACTTTCACCGTGGCCTGAGGCTATCAAACTTGAACTGCAGGTAAAACTTTACAGAGCCCTCCAGATGAACCTACAGCCCGGTCACTGTGTTAGCCTGTAGAGAGAGCAGCAGCATGCATGCATTGTCCCAGGATCTATTACAGTATATGGGTGCCCCCTAGCGTATGAATTCTTTTTGCTTCAAATAAGATTCAATTTAGAGGAGCCGTCGGACACGGAAACCGATTCAGTCTGCTCTCTCGCATCGACCAAACTAACGAGCACCATTTTAAACTGATGACTGTTTGTTTAAATTCTGTTTTACATGACTTGGACGGCAAACCTTTGAGAGTTGCCAAAGTTGGATTTACTTTTTGCCACTTCAGGCAGTCCCAGCGGTGGTATATAGACCAATTGTGTCTTTATTCTAGAACAAATTAGCCGATTATATTTTGTCTGCATTACTATTTTGTCGGTTTTGTTTACAGATCCCGTGAACATGGAAAGTCTGTAAATAAAATACCCCGCAAGGTACTGGCTTATCGAGGACCCAGTTTTGCTTCAAATGGTAAGTATGCGATTTGTATGCTTTATTATGATAAATCAGCAATGTTGCAATGCTTTATCCTTCTGCTCACAATTAAATCTCATATTAAATAGGCTCATCTCTTCAAATAAAAGACGTGTGCTGCAGACGGAGCATAACGTAGACTACATATATACGATGCTTCTACAATGCGCACTGACTACGGACGACTCCGTCAGTCATCTCTGCCTATTATCGCAGCGTTAATTTATATGACGAATCGCATCAAGCCCAACTAGTTTGCAAACACCCATTCATAAAGTTACCCGATAGTGATAGTGAGGCAGGAGGCTGTATTCTTATAGTAACAAACCTACCAAATGCATATGTTGCTGATTCGTCCGTAGCGGGATGCATCTTCTCTCTTATTCAGAATATATTTAGTCTTCTCTTTTTCGACACAGTGCTCAGACTGAAGCTGGCAAAGCTTCCTCTCCAACAGACGGGATCAGACACAAAAAGCACGCTGTTTATTGGAAAATTGCAATGTCTGATCATGCAAAAACTTTGGAGAGCCAAAACAAACAACTGATTCACGTCATGTGTTGTTAGGCGAGAGACTGGAAATATAAGTTGACGTGTCGTCCGAGCAGAATATCATTTGATTGCCTCTGGAAATGATAAGTAAGCTTTACAGCAGGCAGAGAGAGAGAGAGAGAGAGATCCTGTGCGCCTTTTTCTCTCCTACAGTAATATGGCCAAAACGCGCTCGTACGCGGCTGCTTTGTGTGGGCTATTGAGGCGAGAGGGAGGGGGTGAAGTCAGAACAGACACCTGTCTTTAAGTATGGCGAGCAATCTTTATGAGATTTTGCATATTAGGAAATATATGGAGAAAGCAAGCCAAGACGCAATATCAGCCAAGCTATTATTAAACACGTAAAAATTAATTTAGCATAAATAATTTAATAAATGCTCTAACTTTATCCTACAAAATGCTAATACATGAGTTATTATTATTATTATTATTATTATTATTATTATTATTATTAAGAAATATCAGTAATGACATAAGAGGGTAATTAACCTTTTAGCAGATACTCCTTTAGCATGTATGCATCAGGCAGATAGTAGGAAAGCCTATATATAAATTATGACTGCCCAATGAACCACGCGTAAATATGCACAGAAATTTGCGCACTATTTTCTTAACGCATAAACGTTCCCACAGCAGCACAACTGCTTAACTATTAGACCCCCCACTTCAAAACTCTTGTCCTGCAGTTTTTCTTAATTCGCGGATTTAAAAGTTTCCTGTGTGATTTGTACTGGTTCTCCTTTTCAAGCAGAGGATAAAAGCAGTGTATGCTCAGCAAGCCTGCATGCACATAACAATTGCGCTGCCCAACGGGATCAGTATCGATTAAGAGGAGACAGAGGATGTCGCCTGCACTAAATATTTACTGATCACAGACAAATAGCTAGATCTTTAACGATTTCCCATGCTCTGACAGGGAGAAAGGACTAAATCACTTTATTATTGTTAGTAAAACAAAGCACAGTCTCTGGAACACGGGACTGGAGATGTGCTGATTGGAATGATTGCAGTTAAATTAATCGATAGCGAGATAGACAATTCTTGAGATTTACGGGCGTGCGAAGGAAAAGCTTTCCCTCCAATATCAGGTTAAACTGGGAAGTGCGCTCCGACGTGATTATATTCTGCAAAACGTTATAGACATATACTAAAAACCGAATGTAGTTAAAAAAATTTTTTTTAATTCCTACAAATATGCTTTTAAAACGCACCAAGATCTAAAAAAAGAAAATTGAACTGCTGACGGCCAAAGAGCTCTCTCACACTTGTGCTAAATGTCAAAAATGAAAAAAAAAAAAAAAGAAGAAGTTGACTTTAATCTTCCTCCACCAAGTCCTTCATGCAGATAGAGGGATACTGACCCGGAGGTCTCCAAGTTCCCGGCCTGATTAACCCTTCCAGACCCAAGCAGGAGCAAAGGTTAACCAGGCTAATCAACTTCAAGAGTCTGATTGAATTAGATGACAGTGTGGAATCAAGACAGAAACTAAACTGTGCCACTTAAAAAACACCCCGAAGAGAGATATTGGTCATATTTTTGCCCACTGACGCAATCTAAATCAAAATATCGTAAATGAAGAAAGAATTTCAGATAACTTATAAGCTGATTATTTTCTAGTTAAAAAGGCAGCACGTCAAAAAAAGATTACAAGCATAACACACACATTAGTACAAAAACAAAACAAAGAGCCAAAAAAACTTAACACCTCCAAATTGTTTCTCCTTCATTTGATTATGGTGGATGTGTCCCATATTTCATGGGACTTTCATCTGTTGCACTGAATATCAATCAGTACCTTTTACCTCCGGTAAAGGTTGACTCTTTGGAATGGTAGGTCTTTGTGATATTATGGGTAGGGGAAAAAGAAACAAACCAAATATTCACATTTTTTATTTTTTTTACCAACATTATTACAGGACCAAAGAACAAAAAGGCAGCATAAGAAAAGTAGCATGATGTAGGGATATTTTAAAGTTTACATTTTTATGATAAATAAACAAACTTAACTTAATTATATCATTAATATAGAATTTGTTTTATTTTATTTTATTTTTTGGCTTTTATCCTGACCAGACGTACACTGTAGTTTATTTTGATATGAATATTTTAATGGTTATATTGCTCTAAACAGGGATTTTGTAAGGTTTAAAGACTACTGTGCTTGTTTTTCTGATGTAAATGTAATTTTAATTTAGTCACAAAAAACAGCATTCCACTACCTCCAGTAACAGCGCTTTATTATAAATGTGGTATGTGTGCAAGCAAGTTGACGGCATACGCGTGCAGGCAGTATAAAAGCATTTAGCTATGTGGAGTGTGAGGAAAAAAGGTGTGTTTTAAAGTGTGTTCGTATAAGCAGCCATGCATGTTTCAATTGAAAACCTTACATAGAGTTCATTCAGCGGCGTGGATCACTTTCTCTCTGTCTGCTTGCCCCAAGGGCCACTATCTAAAAAGGCAATAGATCCCAGATAGCTCACTGTGTTCAATTTGCCAATGACAGATTATAGTGCCAGTTTAAACAGATAGGGATCAATTTGTCTCAATGAATTCTTTAGGCTGACTGCCAGCATGCTCTTAATGTATTTGTAAATGCTTTTGGTTTGAATCATTGCTGTTAGGTTTAAAGTGATCAAAACTGTAGAGAGAGAAAGATGAGTGTTGTAAGCGATGTGTTGTTTTGGCTGCTAAAGACTGCATAGATGGAGCATGCATGATGATTACTTCAGGCAGCAGCATTGTAGCAGCAATGACCAGAGGGTCAATGGTTTAACTCCAAGGACTCGCTGGGAAAGTCTGGGTAGGGGAATTGTGTGATAAGTGCTCTCTAACCCCCAGAAACTGCTGCTGAAGTGCCCATCGGCCAAGCAGATTAAATCCCATCTGTCCCAGTGGAGCTGTACGGTGACCATCAGTACAACAGTGCAGTTGTACCAGGCACTTGTGATATGTGTCTCTTTGAGCCCCTCACTTTTCCTTTTGAAAGAGAAGAGTGGGCAGTCCGCTTGCTTCACACTTTTTTTTTCATGCACTCAGAGAGAAAAAGTTTGGGAGAAGAAAGAAGAGAGAAAGTCGTAGCAGCATTCAGTCTCGAGCCAGACGTGGCTCACATGTGGCCCCAAAGGCAGCAGACAGTGTATTGAATTACTGTAACTCAAGGTGTAATGTGGTAGCAGTGGGGGATATGTAAAAACTACACAAACGGATGTAGTGGAGGCTTACTTCAGCTTCAGCTTACCGTTACAGCTATTCAGTGTTAAAGTGTGTTGTTTCTGTTCTTGAAGGTCATTTACAGTCATTTATAGCTATAACAGCAGCTTACGTTCTCAAGTGATAATCAGCCAGTATTTGATTAACCAATTATTTCAAACTGCTTCTGTTTTAAAAGCCTTGTATCTCCAGTTTAGTGATTTTCGTATATGTTCCTTCCTTCCTGAATAACTTTACTGTTTGTAGCATGAGGTCTCGCATTTGTGAGATCTCGGAAATACACAGTTTTTATGTGATGGTCTACCACGTAAAGTTATGAGATAACCAGTTAAGCATTAATGTTTTATATGTTAGTCAAGAAGTTAATTAAATAGTATTGTGTATAATATCAATTTGCAACATTTACCACTAATAAAGTTTTAAGATATGAGCTGTGTTTTGACTGCTTTTCTCTTTATAGCACCTACTGTATCATACATGTTAAGAATGAGGTTTTCCAGTTTTACTGTGATTGTTTGCCTTAAATGTATAAGCTATCAGTGTCTTGCTCTAGTAATTTGGCAGGATGCTTGGTTTTTTGGTGCTTTTAAGGTGCTAACGATGCTCACTGAAATTAAGATAATAAAGTCCTATTCATTTTATATTTGAATGATATTCCTGTGGCATTAATGTAAAAAACAATTACAATATCCTATACGCATCTCTGGTAATTTAATGATTAGGAGTAAGGTACAAATTAAGGAACGTTTTGATTATCCAACTACAGCTTCTGCAGTTTTACCCTAAGTTTCAAAACTGAGAAGCATTTGTCAGTTTTGAGATTTATGTGACTTACAGGGTTTCAACACAGTCGCACATAAGCTGTAGCTGTGCAATATAACTTGGACCACTTTTGAACACAAGAAATGCAGACTGAGAAATCAATCCAGAGTAAATGTTCTGTCATCAAAATGCACGTCATTGTAAAAGCACTGCAGTCACTGATACTGTAACTATGACCAAAACCAGCAGTCCATGAATATCGACAATTTTAACCACATCTCCACAGACACATATTCAGCATTTGTTACCAAAACATGTTCTATAATAGCAAATATTGCAATGCAATTTTTTTAAAGTCACATTTAATCCACATTTGTTCAGTGGTCTATAAGGGAGGGAATAAACGCAAGATGGAACGTGAGTGGGATCTGGAAAGACCTCCACATCCGTAATGACTCGACATAAGAAGAAGAAAATTTCATGACTTTGAGAGTGAAAGCCATTTGAAACCAAAAATCACGCATTGTTTGTCTCAGTTACTTTATCTTCACACGAGGACATACAGGAGTTACTTTTAGCTTTATTTTAGAACGTGAGCCGCAACACTTACTGAGTTGAATATTAGAGTTGTTTTTCTCACAATAAATTGAGAGGGGAGTTGTAAAAATGTTGTGATAATGTGCAGAGGTTGAAAAAAATAATGTCTTATTGTGATCTGAAATATATGTTGAACAGTGTGTATTTGATATACAAAGTTTTTAGATCAGTGTGTAGCAACTATATTTCGCCACTTCTTATTCGCTAATGTATGAAGGTTAGGATTAGCATTTTGTTATTAATGCAAACTCTTGAACATACTACTAGAAGTCACAAAACACTAAATGAATTCAGTATGTAGTACTTCAAGCTGTGCAGTAGCGGGATGATTGCCCAAAGGTAAAAGTGCATCTTCTAAATGTGAACTGTGAAAATAAACGAGCAAACAACTGTAATGTTAAACAAACTGACTGAAAATAACTATAGAAATAAAAACTCTAAATGCCTGAAGATATCACAAATTCTATTCATGTGTTTTTGTTTTGTTTGTAATTGTCATGAGTAATCTGTCCTTTTGTATGTAAAAGTATAAGAACACGGACAGGAGGTGTAACTATTGTTGCTTTCTGGCATGTTTTAGTGTGACAAAATTAAACACCTGATGCTGACAGCATTGTCTTTGACATCCCTCAGTTATATATTTTTTAAACAAGTAAGATAATTTAATTCATTGTATTTTTTTTAATACCAAGATGGCTTTTGGTTATATCATGGTAACTAGGCTACCCTAATTATCAGACCCTCAAATTAAGCGGCACCACAGACAATGGCGTTGCTTCAGCAACATCCCCCCTAAATTATAATGATTTATGAGAGAATCATTTAGATAACTGCCACTGTGAAACCTTGATTATTTTGTATCCTTAGGCTAAGACAGTCCTGTGTTTCATTATTTTGATTGTATTCAAACAGCATAAGTGCATTTTTATACTTTATATATCCACAGATAGCTTATTTAACAATTTTACATTTTGTAATTTGACAAATTATAATCCCGAAAAACAACAACTAACCACTACAGATTCATAGTATTAAGACTTTGGTGCATTTTACAGTCTGAAATGTGACTTGTGTTTAATTCAGCAATATTCAACAGGTACAGGAAATAATTATAGAAATAAAACACAGCTCTGAAACCAAGATGCTGGTGAACCAACACAAAACACTTGTGACTTAATCAGCTTTGGTGAATCACAGTCAGAGATGCATCTGTTTGCGGATCAATCGACAGGCGTAACAGAGCTGTAAACAACAATGGTGGCTGCAGAGCGAGTCTGTGCAGCCATAACGTCTGGCACACAGGAACTGGAAAGCAAGAAAGCAAACAGAGAACAAAAATGAACTTATTAGCTAAGTGTAAATACCAAAAAGACGAGAGCTATTGCGTGATCACCACTGTCTTTATACCAAAAACAAATGTTATAAACTGGTGTAATTTCCATGACAACAGCTGGCACAGGAGTGTGTGTCCTCAGGCAAAACAGTAGAAAAAAAAACGAAAAGCGGTGGCCACACACGTCTTGTCGTGTATGTGTGGGGAAGCCTCATCTGGCTTGCAAAGGAGAAGTATCAGCAGGAAAAAAACAACAACACAAATATGTCTTGAAGCCAACAACAAAAACCTTCAGCTGGTGCCCATTAAATTACTAATTGAGTGAAGAAAGGCTCAGGGCAGTCCTGTACTGGTACTGAGGTGGTAACTTAAGTTCATAGTTAGCAGTAGGAAATCATCACAATATTGAGTCGAACCCTTCTTTCTTTTGAATTTACAATTCTGTCATCTCACAGCTTTAAAAATTCATCTCTGAATCCTACGCATTTCTCATGTCACTACAATATTCCAGCTTCTGTGATTTCAAGAGGAATTTCCAAATTTTACTTGGCTTTACCTCATTAGTAAAGCAGATGAAAAGGCCAGGCAACCAAATATAGTTTACCCATATTGTGTAGTTAATGGCAGTCAGCTTGGTACTGTACAGAGGTGCTTTAGCACTGTGCCTAGCAGCAACAATCCTCCTGGCTGTTTGGCCTTGGATAATATAACAACTTACTTTTGAAATAGATTCTTCAATTGAACAAGCTTTTAGTAGCTTTCAATTAACACAATAACTTCTATTCATTTACTTTTTTTGAACAGGTGTGCACTATGAACTATGCTTTTGTATGCTTATTTTTTTAATTCACTGTTTAAAAGATAAAGCCCTAACAAACAGCGGTACATCTCATAGCTACGTGCTCTTTGGCACACACCGCCTCACATATTTACTTGTTTAGTCTCTACAATACAATCAGGTATATTCTGATGCTTCAGTAATTTCCCGTCTCCCATTCACTCTTTTTTTAGCCATAGTGCCATTAACTATAATGGTGTTGGTAATAATCTTTTACACAGAGGATTTTTAGCTTCTCAGACAGACTGCTCTACAGTGTTAACTAATACTAACTCTTGGCTCCGTTTTTGATCCAGATTTCCCCGCATGAATGAAACAGTAGTAAAGCTTAGCTTGTTAAAAAGAGTGTGACTGATCTTTTCCAGGAAACATACAGTAGGGGGACAAATCTGTACAGTCAGGTTGAATAACTGGCATGGCAATGAGCCCACAATGCAAGGATTAGATCCTTTAAAACGAAAACTCTGAAGCAAAATGACATCATCGTGTATATTGGCTGGAATTCGTTTCTCGTATGAGAGAAAGCTACTTTTGGGGGGGTTTGAATAGAAACAACTATAGGCAATTTACACATCAATAAATTTTGCTTTTCTATTTAAAAAAAACTATTTGGGGAAAAATAAATATGCATTTTCACTGTACATACTGTAAGTCTTTTTCTATATATCCCTCATATGTTATTTACACTCTCTGTGCAGATTCTCAGCCAGGATTAAAACTATGGTGTGATATTTGTCACCTTTATCACATGATACACACAATATAAACACCTCGCCTTACTTCTGAACTTGCTCTGCCCGTATTAAACTGCAGTGATAAAACAGTGGTCTACAAGAAAAATGCCAGTTTATTTAAATACCATATTGTTTGCAGCGCAAGGTGAAAATAATACCATAAACTATAAGGCTGCCCATAATAATATGGGTTCACACAGCCAGGCTGCGAGGGGGGGAAAAAAAGAGAAAAAAAAAAGTAAGGCTTGTTTCATCAAGCTAATTGCCTGTTTGTGAGCAAGAGCAAACTTTTCTACCACCACTCTATTATGGAAGCTCTTTCTTAATCATAAATAGAGCCCTTGTATCCCAGAGGGACTTGCTATTCTAATTTACAATTGAACTAAAGACCAAAGCTATCAATCTTTCACAGACACTTTATTTCTGCCCCCCTTTCTCTCTTGTAATTGTGGTGACATAACCATAAACAACAGAGAAAATGCTGCTGTGACTGATCTGTGGAAACGACAGCATTAACACACGAGTTGCACATAAGCACAGCCACTCACCACATGCATGGTTTTGAGCGCACACACCAAGGTGCAGTCAGCAGTTAGTGCATGCAGTGGATAGCGACGCACACTTTCAGAACCTCCCACTGGCTCGTGGAGATCAAACTGGCCTGGATGGGGAAATTTGGATATGTTAAACAAAGTCTTGATACCACTTTATAACAAGGAAATCTTGATACATTTTTTATTGTAATTAAAGAAATTATTTAATTTGCAACTGCTTATAAAGTTATATTATTGGTAATTTATCATTGCGAGGCTGTGAAAAATCATGCTTTCCAGTATTTACACAATTTATAAAACAATACTATTATTGGTGAGGTCCCTGAGAAGCTATAAAAGTCTAAAGATGCTAATTATACTGTATCATTATAGCCACATTCTTACATTTCTTACAACCCCAAACTGTTAAAGCTGTTTATAAACTCACTGTGTCCAGCAAACATTCTTTTCCCCAGCCTGACAACCCAAACACTGCTCTCATTGTCTTACAGCAGACATTATTAAATGAATTATTAAACAACATTGAGAAAACAATTAGCCACAATTTCTAAACACGTTATATAAGGTTCCTTATCAGAAAGGGACGCCGAGGTGTAACATATCATGTTAAATACATGATTTAAATGTAGTGTGGGCAAGTGTGGGCTGTGGTGAAGGCAACAAAGGAAACTCGATATTATAGCTTTACATCTACAACAAAAGCACAAGAAGTTCTCATGCTGTCATCGTGCTAGTGTAGCGTCTCGGACACATTCCTGCTGACAGTGGCAATGCAGTGTCACCACCGCCGCACCGTGTCCCGTGATGCCTTTAATGATGAGTCTTTTCATTAATGAGTTAATACAAAAACTCTCAATGTCATCAGTAAAGATAAGAGGGAAGAAAGCGCTGCATTGTACACATAATGACAGGCTCCCTGCCTGCCCCTGAGATGTCACGGGTCAGCCATGTTAAGAATGTGTGTGCCCAATCATCCACTGATCTTTATCTGGTGGGCCTGCAGCTAACCATGACATGGGCCCAATCAGGGGTGCTGATGAATGGACAAAGAGACCCTTGAATTGTTGAAGCTGCCACATGACTGCTTCTCTACTAAATCACGATGACATTAGCAATCAATATAGCAATTACTGAACAAGATATTAAACATGTTCTTTAAAGCAATGATCTATACAAACTATACTGTACACTTTAAGAAGTTTTAAAGTTTTGTGTAAATTACAACATTTTTGGCATATGCTTTGGTAATCTGCAAGTTCATATACTGGCACCCGGGTTCAAAATGACAGATTTAAAGGCAGAAAAAAAGCAAAACACCACAAATAACTGATCCAACTTTGGGATTACACCGTTCCTCTTAACACAGTTCTCGGCTAACGACATACAAATTGACAAATTAGTACCTTAGATGGCTTTGGATGTCATAATGAGGTGGAATATAAAAGGCGGAAGAGATAAATTCCAGACATCACTGACATCATAAAACCTGACAAATTGTAATAACAGACTGTGTAATCCACACCACTGCCATTCTCATCTCTTCAAGCTCTCCCTGACACCGTCATAGTCTCAGATTCAAGTCTGCAGCCAGGTTTAGACAAAAAACCTATCCGGTCCAGTGACATTTGTCTCGTACTACATTATCTGAAATCAAACGCTCTATTCCACTCCCACCGTTCCATATAGAACAATCAGTCCGGCCCTAATGTGGGAATGTCTGTAATCCTCACAAAAGGACGCTGACATTTATACCCAGCAGAAATGAATTAGACAGGGCCTGGATTCCTCCAGTGGCTTTGTGCATGCTACACTAGACTGGGTGGATAGATAATGACACTTTATTACAGGGTCATTATGGCAGGTAGCTCTCATTGATGAAAAGGCAGATCTAGTCAACACAGGCAGCTGTGAGACAGGTGACCCGGCATGTTAACAAATATGGCAAATGGGCATTATAGGAATAATGAATTCAAAAGAAGCTCTGGGGACAGATAAACATAATAGCAGGAGTCATCTAAGGATTGCCAGGAAAGATACACATCTTATGACTGGTTTAAAGAAGTATTCTTAACTATTATGGCCTTGCTTTCCCACAGGTTTGGAAGGTGAGAAGGGGATCAACGAACCTTCATAACTCAAGTTTAGGGAAATTATTTACATATATGCTCTGTTTACTACTAGTAATTTTTATCTTATTGTATATTTTTATTCTATTTTATTCTACTGTATATAGTATATTATTTTATTCTATTCTGTACAGCTGTGTACTGTATTTATTCTTATTGTATTCTAATTTTTGCGTCATAACTTTTGCACTGTCCACTTCCTGCTGTGACAAAACAAATTTCCCACGTGTGGGACTAATAAAGGTTATCTTATCTTATCTTATCTTATCTTATCTTATCTTATCTTAAATCCAATACTCTGAGTTCTGAGGAAATCTGTCAAATTCACTGCAAGTCCATTAGATTTTTGCAATTTATTAAAACAGTAAAGTGAAGCAGACAAATTACTATTTTAGACCCCTTATAATTGTCAGCAGAAAAAAAGTAACTCAACTTCAGTTCAGTGTCAGTGCACCTATTTCACTCAAGGATGTGTGATAAGAAAATCACTGATCGCAGTGCAGTCACAACCATCACTCCAGCCCTTGTTGAGTAATTGTCAAAAAATCATTAAAGGTTGTTACTTCACAGAAAGTTATTGTTACAGTTACTGTCATTAGAGATAGTGTAAGAAATAAAATAATAAAAATGCATATTTCCTTATTTTATTGGAAGAAAGACTGGCTGCTCTGCCCCATTTCCAGTCGTTTAACAAAACGAGACTCATTACTTTCTAGTTTTAGATCCATAATTATTGCATAGACATGAGCGTGATGTTAATCTCCTTGTTTAACTTGCAGAAATGGATGTAAGAAGTGTTTTCTTGATCTATTAAATGTCTTGTTAAAAAATAATAAAGTGCTAGATTTGACTTTGGTTCTAGATACTTAATGCTATTTAGATACACTCCATTAAGAGCTCTGTTTTTATTAAGCGAGAATAGGGTGTTATTGCTTTCTTTTTGCTTTTTTGTTTGGTTTGGTTTTAGTTAATACCAATACTGAATATTTTCCTCTTCAACTGCTTTTCCTGAGTTTTCTCCTGTTTTTCTTCTTCATCTGAATCAAGGGTTTTAGGGCAGAGGGTGTCTTAGCTAACTTGAAAGCACTTTTTTTCACTACATAAACAGAACTGACTTGATTGAACTTGATTTTAGTGCACATATTAATCCTGTGCACTAAATCAACAAAACCCCATAGCAGCCTTTAAACCGAATTTATTGATCATGGTCACTGCTGAAAATGACATCAGGCCAAGAAAGAAGTCATCAATATGAACTCGAGTAATGATAACACCATGCCAAACTCGAGTCTAGTGCTGCTCTCAAGGGTTTGGGATCACTTCATCTTTCAGTCTGTACAATCCATCTAACTCCTGATAATTTATGAGGCGGGTGTCTGGACCAAATTGGCAGTTATACTCCGATAAGACTGTTTCCCACTGCAAATAGTTGGCTTTTGAAATTTATGTTTAACCACTGGATAACAGTGGAGGAGGTTTTCACATTTTTATCAAAAATATGAAATTGGTCACAACAGGCATGCTGCAAAGCTTAAGAAAACAAACAAACCAATAAAAAAACTTGTGTCAAAGTAGTTTTTTCACAGTTCAAACTCCAGCCTGAAGTGAAAAGTAAAGCTGGCCACATCTGCATTGGCTCTACTCTTGCCAGTCACGGGGTCGGGTTGCTGCTGGTTTATGGATTCTGCTTACTGAACTTGGATGTTCATCCTGTTCTTTTGTCACTGTGCCAAACGTTTACCCAATGAGATCAGTCTAGGTGGCTGCAAATCCTATAACATGAGATTAGCTCTTTTGACTCCACAGACAAGATAATGGCATTAGCTAATGTATGAACAATAGAATACCACTGTGTGCATTCTGGTATCTCCCAGAGACACACACAAGCACTTTTGTTCTGGATTCAACCATTTGCTTTGAAATCTTTGTCCCCACCTGATCAAGTAAAAGCACTCACGAGCTTTCCATCGACACAACCTTTTTTTTTTTCAACAAAATAAATAAACAAATAATCTCCGACTGATCGTCTTCTGCACCGTGTCTATGGCTGAGGAACCTACGCTCTAGTGTGAATCTCTTAAAAGTGCTCATCATCACATCAAGTGATTCTCATCACGTACAGCATGTGCTATTACTAAGTCATAGTTGATGCGCAAGTGTTTTAGCACTGTAACCTGTAACTAAAGGTCAACCTGACAATGGCAAGCCTATTCAAATGCTGGAAGCTCTTTCACCAAGTAAAACTCAATGTTTTCTCTCATAAGCCTAAATAACTTCAAGATGTTGCTCTCATGTGACATGCTGAACACTTTGAAAGAAGTTAGAGGCAAGTGGTCAAACGCAAGATTTGACGTGACAGCTTCCCACCATGGACAGACTATATGAGCCAGTGGTGGCATATATTATACCGCGTGCACCTCTTACATGGTAAAAAGTGTCAACAGAAATAGGCATGTAAACAGACTTTATTGTTCATTTCAGCCACATTTCTCAAGGGGCTGCACTTGAAGTCAAAATGCATTTGATTCAGAATGACATCTTTTGGGCTTATGGCTACAAAGAGCTCAAGAAGCAACTAATTATTTTTCTCCCCGTGAAAACAAACAAAAATGAAAGCCGTTACACATTATAACCCTACTGATATGAGACAGACTACTGCTTTAACACAATATTATTAAACAGAAATGAGGAAAAACAGACAAGGGGAAGAGCTCAAAGCACAACCACGAGTGAAAGTCCCTCAGCCAGTGAACTTTGTGACCTGTGAGCTTTCCATGTGACCCCCACCAACAAGAAATGCCTTAGGTAATTCAGATCAAGTTAAGGTGTGTCACTTTCAAACAGACTCTGTTGAACTGGCCTGCTGGAGAAGTGCACTGCTCCCCCTGGCCAGATGGCTTTTTTTCTCTCCTTTTTTTCTTTTTTTAAATTTATATATTAAAGAAGGAGAAGCTGATAGTTGCAGGTGCAAGGCTGACACAAGGGCCAGCTTTGGAGGCCTTCATAAAGGGGATATCCATTGCCTGTGTTTAATCAGAGCCAGTGGGACGGGATGGGATTCATTGCTCTCTGATGGAGAGCACTGTTATGAAGATGGACAGTCACTTTGCTCTCTAAGTGAAACCATCGTTTAGCCTCAATTCCCAGAGAAAAGGGCCATTTGTTATCCACAGGGGAGTGCAGCAGGGGTGGTTATGCTAGGTGGAGGCTGCATGCATTTTCCACACAATTACCGTGCATAGCCATACATTTATGGTCAGAGAAAACTGACTCTGCTAAAGCCAAACTGATGTACAATATAGAGTTTGAATATCCTTCACTCTATTGCCAACAGAGGAGGAGTAAAACTGGTGCACGCACACACAGACAAAAACAGACACACCTGGTAGGATCTATAAGCATGCCTGCGCATATGCGCTCCCTGAAAAGCAGGGAGCATGTTACTGTAATTTTACATCAAGTTATCCTGCACAATGTCGAGAACAACATCTCTGCAAAACTTCAGAATAAGAATACGTTTTGTTTTTGTATTTTTAGTCCAGAGTCTTTTAAATCTGTTGCTTTTGACAACAGGTTTAAGGAACAGTTATGCTTATGACATTTAAATAATTATTATGGTGTGATTAAATTTGGGGAATTACAATTTTTGTTTAGGATTAGGGAATAATGCAGTGAATAATGGGGTAAAAAGGTGAACATTATCTGCAGGTGTTTGAGTTCATGTCTCATACTCAAAGTTTTCATCACCTGCATGAAAGCCAGACATGGTATACGCACAAGTACCCCACAAAAACAAGCACTGATTCTATCTCGTCGGGTGTGAAATCATCCGGTACAATAGATAGATAGATGTAGAGTTAATTTCAGACCATTTTCTAAACCCAAAAAGCAGGTTTGATGGCTTCAAACAGTTGGCTCTGTTTACTCGTTGCCCAGTGTTTTACTGCTGACCTCTGTAGGTCTGTTAAGATTCATTTCAGGACAGGTTTGTCAAATGACTTCTTCAGCAACAGAAGAAGAATGAGACTTGTCAAAAGGATTGGCATGATGAAAGAGACAAGTCTATGTGTTTCCAGTCCAAGAAGATGACTGTTGCGTCATGTATCATTCGAAGACAGAAGCTCCGCTCACCTTGTTCATGCATTTGGACTCTGATGTTTAATATGCTAAGTGGGCGAGTGTCTGAAAGGTTAATATATAGGAATAAAGGCCTTTGATGAGTTATTGCTAATGATAATGGCTAATCAAATTAATGAGAATTAATTTGCTAAATTAAATATTGTGTCGCCGGCTCGCACGCCGTACACACATACTAAACACACAAGCACTGTCAAAATGTCCTCTCGTCTGACATGTTCCTAATTTTCTAAGTCTGGCACCATGCCACAGTATCCTTTCCTTAGCTGTTAGTGATTTTAAATCTCTCTGCTGTATCCACTTTCAGGAATTTTCCAGATCCATTGTTTTGTTTCTAAATAACCAGAGTTGACAGGCTCGCCTTAGACCAGTGCTTTATAGTATCAGTGTATCTGTGCCTTTTCAGCCACATGTTGTATTTCACACTTGCATTGCCCTGTCTCAGCTATCATGCCTTTGTTGTGTTTAATAGTATCTCCAGCCTTGGACCACATATACCAGCCAAGCGGTCAGAGTGTTAGCACTCCTCAATATCTATTACAATTAGTTTTTGATTAAGGAACCCTGTGCGGCTGTTTGAAGCCTTTAATGTTGTGTCAACTGGATGATGATGGAGAGAGCAGTATGGACGCCTCCCAGTAACAAAGCGGCCAGTAAAAGGCTCAGAGTGAACCATTTTATCTTCTTAATGGAAACCAGATGACCTTTCTTTTTTCCCCCCTCCCTTTTTAGTGTTGAAGTTTTTCTTGAGGTGATATTGACTCAGAGTATTCTTTCACTTATGTAATCTATGCCAGGGGTTTTGGCAGCTTCATTTCATCTTACCTATTTTGGCTTTTGCCACTGATTTTGACACTGTGTAAACCTTGAAACAAAGCACACGTATCAGCTCCGATCTACAACAAATCACATACCGTAAGGATTGTGTGCTAATCAAAATAATGTTTTAGCTTATTTGAGAACTTGAGAAAAGTCCCAGCTCCATATCATCTGAATATTATGAGATATGAATTGCTGAAGAGGCACTTTTCAGTGGTTTTAATATAGCCATTAAAAGGATTTGAAAAACTCCAAAAAGTCACCGTCCTTCACAACTTAAGCATCTTTTGAAAAGACTGTGTGGTTTAAGAACACTTGATTACAACTTTCTTACTCATTTAAACAAGTTCCCAACTCCCATTTTTATACATAACTTCCAATGTGTTCCTTTTGTTACCACTGAGGGCTATGTTAAAGTAAAGAGCAGGTTCCTGTTCACAGCATTTAAGTTTGGATGAGCTATTTTTGAAGTTGAGAACTAAAGAAATGCATCGATGACAGGTACTTACATCCGACAGTTTCACCTACTATTTCATAAGGAGACACAAAGTATACCGGTAGTCAAAAGTTACTGTATTTAAATGTATGCATCATTTCTGCATTTTCCATAGTTGTCAAAGTTACATTTTCAAAGTGATTCAAAGACTACATAAAATGATAATCCCAGGGCAAACATATAAAAACAAACCACAGATTTTTGTAGCTACGTTCCATCGGTTATTCAGTAGTATATTATCTTTAAAAATGCCAGATAATTTATTTATTATGGATAATTTGACCACTTTTCGAAACATTTTATTCAGCAACCGCCATTATTAAGTTCGAAAAGTTGTTCTCTACACAGTGTCTACTGAGAGATTTCAAAGGAGTCAAAAGATTTCATAAATAAACATGTCAAGAAGAAGTCTAAAGGTCAAACAACCACTGACTTTCTGTATTTTAAAAAGCTGCAAAATATTCAGGATACATGTTTCATGTGCCCTGGTGGATTTGAGTGACCACACGATGAAGTGATTCACGGGAAAATAAGTTCTCCAAAAGTACTGTGGTACTCTTGGTTAGCAGAGGAATGTGAGAAAGCAATAAAAATAGTTTCTGCATTTCATCAAAATAAACAAAATAATCCTCATGAAAGCTTCAGTGAAGTTCTGTTGAGACAGAGCATTAAAGAGCTATTTCCTGCATGACCAAAGCTGTTCACTGTACTGATTCTAACACAGACTAAGTGGATGTCAACATTATCTCTTTTAGTAAAAAGGAAAAAAAAAAGATAAATCAAGTAGGTAATCAATCACTGATTAAGTTAGAAAAAATCTTGCCACTGCTCTGACTGATGCAGTTTTCCCCACGATCTATTTATTCCAGTTATCTTTTTTTAAATTATCATTATTGGGAAAGAATAGAAATCTTCGCATACTGAAGGTCTTTCTAATGTTTGACGCTGCCGAGGACTGTGAGCCCTCTCTGTCGCACTCGCAAACATGAGGGGGAGATAAAATAAAGTCCTGGCATGCAAGCAGTCTGATAAGTTGCAGCTTGTGTAGTTTTGTTTAGTTTACTTAATCCTTGAGCTGGAAATGACCCTGTGAACTTAAGTTGGGCTGAATGTTTTTTTCTGCTTTTTCTCCTTTTCTCTTTTCATTTCCCTCAGTCAGCACCTAACGCTCTGTACAATACCTGCATAACAATTTGGATAGTTTTCAACTATGTAGATCTCTGGGGTGTAGTGTACCTGTCATTAGAAAACTGTGTGCTTCTGTTATTTGACAAAAGCTATTCAGAGGTTTATGAAGTGCATTTGCACATAACAGGTCAAAGATCGCTGTCCTGGAACAATTACATTTAGTCCTTAGCACCTGTTTGAACCTGCTTTCGTCCATCATGCGTTTGTGTACACATGGCCTATAACCTTGCCAACCTTGGCTTAATCATTACCATGACCTGTTTATCAGATTGTCATGGAGGTAACCATTAATAAGTATTTACTTAACGATGACCTCAGAAATGTGCCTGCTCCCTTTGGCCTACAAGTGTTAGCCCTATCAGAGAAGTTGCCCTGTATCGTGTCTGTACTTATAGCACCTGATAATTTGAGAAGTGTGTGAAGAAAGGAGAAAAGAAAGAAATGAATCTGGCTGAGAATTATATTGGCTTTGTGAAATCCTGCCATTTTCCTGTAACCAGCCGCGTTGTCCATCTTGTGTTTAGCTGATGCAGAATGATAACTCACCAGTTGTCTTCCTCAGTGAGATGAGTAATATATAGCTGAGAGGTGTACTGACATAGTTATATCTGTTGGTGTCCTCGAGAAGACAAGGAGAGTCAATTACAATGGCAGAGCAGAACGCCTGTGCGAATGTCAACTCCCTGCACAGACGGCTGTGATAAATAACACCTGACCTCACACCAGGCGGTGGTTTCTCTGCAGGGCTCGAGACAGACCTGCACGAGGAAATGTGAAATCAAGGCAGAATGTGGGGCACTTTTGGAGAAGGGTGTAGGGCATAGCACAAGAGGACAGGGGACGTCTGAATGAGCAGCAAGACATGTCAAGAAACATAGTGCAATTGCACTACTGGTGTTTATTTTACGGCAATGCTGAGAAGATATGAAACACTCAGGGGTGTTGTGGCAGGCCCTGCTGTTATTCATACCTGTTTCTGACAAGAAAAACAAAGCTCCGACTCGTCCTGCACATACTCTATTTGTCCGCATGAGACATAAAGCAGCAGGTTGGTCTGCCCGGGACTCCCATTGCGCTCGTCTGAGTGTAATCTTTGTTGACAGAAAGCAAGTGTGGGTATCAGGTCACTTTCTATGGCTTCCAGTAATGCACCACCACAGTGTTCTGAATCCAACAGAGACAGCGTGCAGATTGTTGATGCTCTAAGTGCAGAGACCTCTATGCTTGGTCGTGAACAGACTGGATTATTGGAGGTCCAGTAAAGATGACAGCGGCAAGGTGAGGGTAGCATCATACAACGCAACAGTGAGTGCAGAATATTGTTATCCAAGGTCTGCATATACATCTATCTATCTATCTATCTATCTATCTATCTATATCTATCTATCTATCTATCTATCTATCTATCTATATATATCTATCTATCTATCTATCTATCTATCTATCTATCTATCTATCTATCTATCTATCTATCTATCTATCTATATATATATATATATATATATATATATATATATATATATATATATATATATATATATATATATATATATATATATATATGAGTGTGTGCGTGTGTGTGTGTGTGTGTGCGCACAAGCATGTGAGGGGCAGAGCAGGGCAAGTGGGGGAGTCCCAGGTCCCACGGGAGACACACTGGCTGAAAGAAAGGAGGAATGAGCAACAGGCAGACACAAGGGCACAGGCAGATGTGTGGAAAGATAAATGAGGAGATAAATCACAGAGTGTCTGGGCCCAAGGCATTTGCATTCCTGAAATGAAACTCCAAGGAGAAACACTGCTGCGTACTGAGCTTCAGTGACTTTAAATAAAATGTGTACAGTGCATGTACATGTGACGTGTGTTCGCGTGTTTGGGGAAAGGGAGAGAGAGAGTGGATATTTTTCTTCCTAGCAGCTATACAGTAGTCTGTATCATATTACTTCATCAAACAGCATTCAGAGAGGACTACATTTCCTTTGTGGAGCTCTAATGAAGTCAGACAACTGTTACCAAGTGGCAACAGCTACTGGTGGGTTTTAGAGTTTAGCACAGTGTATTTAAATAAAACTATCAGCTGAAGAAATTGGAAGTAATCTTGATAATAGCAACTTCTAAGCTTTGGATGCTAAAATAAAGGTTGGACAGGGTCACCTACACATGGCTTATTTTACGCAGGCCATGTTTGATCTATGGAGTCCTGGGTTGTCTCAATGCCGCAATGAAGGACACTCCCCTTCTGGGATCACAACACTTTACATCTGATTTTCATGTCCATAGAACAGACAGTAAAACAAGAGTGTGATTGACAGGGGGAGGGGTTGAGCAATTTATTATATTTCCAAATCCTGATCAGAATTTTCCTGCCTTAAGCAACACTTTGGAAAAACAGTGGATGAAAACTGCAATGAAACTGGAATGTTTTTACAGAAAGAATTTTGTAATATTATCGGAAAATTAAAATGTGTATTTATAATTGCATTTTCAGCAGCAGAAGAATGACGGCCGATTCACTGATTTCAGTTCGGAAACTCCATCTGAGTTATGTGAATATAAAACACAGAAACAAAATTTTTCTGTTCCTGCATAATCATTCACCCTGGTCATAACACTACCAGCGCTGGGACTTTCCCATGAACAGAGGAGACAGAGGACTGAGAAAACTCATGGTGGGAGGCTCTGGCAGTGTGGGAGGGAGCATGAAGGAGAGACTGTCATCACTAATTCCTTGCCAGGCAGCCCAAGAAGTGTTGACTAACTAATGACCGTGTTTAACAAGTGAAGTGTATCATGCTTGAGGAAACACAGCTGGATATGGGTCCTGTGCATTGAGTGACTCTGGGAAAACAATTCATTGTCTTAAATACTATCCACCCACAAACAGTTTTCTCAAACTGAGGAGAATACCGGCTCATGAATGAAGGAGAGGGAGTTAAAGTGGCAGAGGGGAAACAGCTGGATTTTTAGAGGAGTGCGGTTGGCGGTTGGGTCACAAAGGCATATCTCAGTGGTACTGTGGTGGGAGTGGAGGATGAAACGGTAGTCTAGGGGTGGCAAATGAAGGATAGAAGGATTAGGAGTGCAAAGAAAAGGAATGCGACTTATCTTAAAGATGCTGGTAGAAAAAGAATTAGAGAAATGTTTTACTGCGTAAACTGTGATCTCTCAGCTTGTGAAACAGTCAACAACAGCTCATTTAGAAGAAATATGTCATCTTTGACAGCCTAAGTTCAAAAGTATTATGTGGTAAGGATATGAGCCACATAAATTAGAGTAGGGAAAATTAAATCACCTTTCTCTAACAGCATATACCTCAAAATTACATGGGATTTAAGCATATGTTATCAACTTGTCTGACAATTATTTCGACTGAAATTTGGCATTTGGCAGCCCCGCTAACATGTGCTGGGATGATGCAGTGTAGCCAAGTAAATGTTTTATATTATAACTACAGCACTCCTGGCCAGACTAAGGCACATGCTGTTTTGTATTCCTCTCAAGAGTGTGTTCATAACTCATTTCACATGCCAAGATTTTGTTTGCCTATAATGAGGCAGAAAAAAGGAATTCCATTTTACAGCAGTGCTTTAGCTGAACGGTGAACTAGTGTTCCACTAAAATTTCCCTCTAATGAGCATTTTTGCTCACTATCATTTATGACCAGGCTGTAGTAGTTGCCTTTTGACCACACAATCTGAAAAAATCATTCCTGTTTATGGTGTCTCCATTACCTGATTACCTACTCTATACAGTATATGCTAAGTCAGCAGATTGTACTGATTTTATTTGTAAGAATATACACTTCTAACTCAGCTCTGTCACCTGCATATTATGTATCATGATATGTATATAGGATATCTGATGGATTCTACTGCCCTAAAAAATAAATTATTAGAACTTTAATGAGCCAGTTATTCAACGTTTTCATTGCAAAATCAAAAATGTTAACACGCTAAAACAAGGATGGCGAAGATAATAAATGTTATCCCTGCTAAACGTCTGCATTGTTAGCATCATGTTGTGAGCATTAAGCGAGAAGCGCAGTGCTAAATGAAAAAAAGGCATGGCATGTGCATGCAAGCTAAGAGTACCTTTAGTGTCTCCAAAGACAGCAGCCTAGACTGTACAGAAGTTTCAGTTTCACCTTGGTTACATCTGATGAACATTCCGTGTTTATGTCCATGCAAAACGGAGTTGAATATTCTGACATTATCTTACTGTTGGCCTGCTGGGAGTTCTTGATGATTTAGGTAACACACAATTTAGCAATAGCAATGGTGTCATCGCAATATTTCAACAGTCTATCTACTGGAAGAAGATTCCTCTGTTTAATGTAGCAAAACATGACAAACCCACAATCTATGAACATCAGGTGCTCCTCTTTATAGCGAGGAAGACGGAGGAGAAGGTGGTAAACTGACCACAATCTCTCCTCAGGGATTTGAGGCACCTGGTTAACAATATTTCCATCATCAATAGCCTACAGAGTTTTGGTCAGAGAGCAGAGGACTCTACTTCACTTAGACACCTGCCACAGTTAGCACTGCAGAAATACTTGTGCACTGATGAAGGTAAAGGGCAAGCTTGCTTCACCAAGACCGCAGATCAAGAGTTGCAACCAATAAGCAACTTTGGGTCCCCTGGTGGGAACTGTGCAAAACTCGGAAGGGAACACAATTGCTTTTGAACCTGGCAGTGTAAAGGACAGACCATAGCTGGCTGCAGTCAGACTCTGATTTCAGAGAGGGGGGCAGAGTTCCAGAGACAGAAAAACTATCTGACCCTGAACCCTGGCACTATATTGACTCCACAACCAATCCCACAGATGAGATCACAAGAGGGAAGAAAGTGTCTCAGCTTGCTGCAAAGCTTTGCTGGAGTCAACAGCCAATATTGGTGCCTTTTGGCCAAACCACCGGCCTTATTTTTTGTTAAATAGGAATTTGATCGGGAACTTTTACTGTGACACCCATTCATATGTTGCACATCTGATATGCTTATTTTGTACTTATGCAAACATTTCTAGCCCATAGCTCCCCATGCTAGCTGCCTCTCTGCCGTCTATTCTGCATTACTAATCATTCTGTACTGCTGAATGTGGTTGCTCTTACAGAACCACACAACCATTGAACTTGGGCATTTTTATAAAAATCACATAATGCATTACTTAGATGATTTTCATGTCCATAATTTAAAGTATGGACAACTTAAATTTGAGTTCTGAACTCTGCGTCACCTTTTTTTTTTTTTTTTAAATTCCCAGTAGAACACCCAAATATTTTTCTGAACTCAAACTCTGGAGAGATTGCTGCCTATATATTCACTCACATTCTCTCACACAGCAATAATATTTAACCAAGATATCAACAAAAGTGTTTTCTATTGCCAGAACCTCGTGAAAGCAGTGGAACTCCCAAACTCACTCACTCACAAATAGTGAAATTTGACTGCAATTTCTGCAAATACAGATTTGTATTTGCAAACCGTATGTTAAAGTGTTACAGAATATAAAATATTGTTAAAACAACAGAGCATTTACACATTTTCTGTAAGTTGGGGTTATATAGTATATATCAACAAACCAATGAGTAAAAAGTACACTAATAAATTTCAGTTTCACAAGAGTCTAGTCAAACCCCCACATGCCAACTTCAGCTAGCCACACACACACACACACACACACACACACACACACACACACACACACACACACACACCCAACAACATTCTGCGAATGAAGAAGCTGTCCTAAGCCACATAAATCTGTGCTATTTGATAGTGTTTGTGAAACGTTTACTTGTGACCTGCACTTTCAAACCCTTTAAGCCAACCACATGACTGAGGGAAGTGAAGGGCCTTTTAAGGCCCTAAGTATTGCCAGAGTCCTCCTTATATTACTGATGATATCTGTCCTGAGGAGTTTGCTGACAAGAGCCCAGGGATCAGAAATAGCCATAAAGCAGATGGGAAATTACATCTTATCCAACACATACTGAAATGGCCTGTCTGTTGATAGAAAAGGCTCACTACGGAGTCTTTAAGCAGGGATTTAGCCTTTGACCCATCCTCCTCAAGCACATGGACACTACTACACCATGACTCAGTTGCCACAGATAGCTTTACACAGTAGTTCAACAAATGCTGTAATACTGGTACGTCTGAGTGCTAAACAGGAGTCAGGGAAATCCTTAAGCAAGCCATCTGGCAGAAATATGTATTATGTGCTTGTACAGAGTTCAGCAAATAGATGTGTATTGTTAAACTACAGTGATATGACATGTTTGTACAGAGTGTGCTGCATGAGTTCACCCAGCACACAATTTGATTGAATATTAGAGAGAATGAGTGAGAGCGTGGAGCAACATTAATCCGTTAAGCCCTTCAATGATGGCCTCTGACCGGGCCATATGAGATCCACTACCCTCTACTAATCTGCTCCAAACAATGATGAACCCAGGAAATGGCTCTTGCGTTGTACAAACTGTTGACAGCTGGATTATCCAGTTTGTGGCAATGCCAGAAAATGTCAGAAACCCCAGAAAAGTGCATATATTAATGTAATTTAAATTGTTTGTATTGAAAAATTGTAAAAAAAAAAAAAAATCAATAAAAATCTCTCTCTCTCTCACTCTCTCTATTTATATATATATATATAGTGCTTACAACAGCAGTCTAAAGCTCCTTTGAGTGTGCAAAAGTTGACTTAAACTAATGCTAAATTTGATTTATAGCAAAAATGAGTATCAGCCTTCATAACTGCATGCCTATTGTTTATAAGAACATGTAACAACACTCACCTATTTTAAGTCTTTTTTTCTGGTATTACTGCTTAGCAAACTGCTGATTGAAGGGGCGGCACACAAAGGTAAATATGATTTCTTTCTAGATGCTTTCTCAGGTGCAAACATTTTAAGTCTGCATCATTGCAAGCATGTTGAGACTTTTCATTAATCTTTTTCCACCATTATCATCGAAGCGTTTTACATCTCAGCAAAAAGAAAATAGCACATCGCCCAACTCCAAATGCCATCTCGCTTTCATTAATACTAAAAAAAAAAGCAGACTGGAAATATTTTGTTCATACTGCAGACAAAGTAAGTGGGAGTTCTACTGCTTGCACACTACAACAGAATTAAATATAGTTTATTTAAGCGATCCAGGTGGAAAGGTGGTGCAGTGGTTAGCACTGTTGCCACACAGCAAGATGTTCTTGGCTTTAATCCAGTCATGGAATTTGTATGTTCTCCTGTATCTGCGAGGGTACTCCAGTTTCCTCCCACAGTCCAGGGTTAGGTTAACTGGTGATTCTAAATTGACTGTAGGTGTAAATGTGAAAGTGAATGGCTATCTCTCTCTCTGTATTATCCCCGTGACAGACTGGCAAACTGTTGGTGGTGTACCCTGCTTCTCATCCTATTAAACTAGACTCCAGCAACCCTGAATTGGATAAGTGGAAGAAAATGTATAGATGGCTATTCAAGGGCTCTTTAAATTTATATCACATTTGCTGACATTGCAATTTTGTAGATAGATTTAAGATCATCATCCCCAAACTGATCTTCAAATGCACACATAAAAATAGAGAAAGAAAAAAAAATCAATTTTTTGCAGGACAGAAATGTCCTTTTGTTTTCAAGACACAGCCACAATTTATAAATCAGGGAGATCAGGAAGATTAAATATAGAGAGAATAAAAAAATTGGTGACACAGTGGTTTATCTGCAATTTTTTCTTGAAATCTGTTAATATGAATAAAGACACAACTTGATCATCCGATTTATTATTTTAGAAAACTATTCATCTGATTAAAACCTTTAAGATTTGATTGACATACCCACATTCATCGTCTGTTGATTAAGATACGTAAATCACACAAAGTCATCTCGTAGAGGTTAAAGTAGGTTCTTGTTTTTGAAAAGAGACAAAGTGCTCCTGCAAGGTAAAAATTGAACAAAAGAACTTACCTCACAGCATTTGCTGGTCGGCTTCTGACCTTGAACCCACAGCCAGAAACAATACAAAACAGATTCAAGTGTTACACTTACACAGTAATTAGTTGGGTTATATGTGACAAGTTTGGAGACCCATCGTCCCAATAAAACAAACAAACAAACAAAAAACAATTTTAGTTAATACCACCAATAATCCTCTGGACCTACTTAGCCAAAAGCATAAGTATCTTTGATAAAAAATAAATAAATAATAATAACAAAAAAATATTAAAAGCACTGGAAAATTAATTATGTCCCTCCACCCAACCATCTGCTTTACTTCACACAGACCTCGTCTTGTGAACTCTGTTCTACATTTTTTTTTAAATTAAAAAATCTATCCACACACTTATGTTTAATGATTATAGACATAACATGACACTGGTGTGCACAGGAGCTGGTACGCATGTCAGAGATGCAGCTTATGATTGAGGATCTTCCAGAAAAAGGAACGTAGGTGTTGTTTTTGATACACAGGAAATCGGCCCCAGCACCTCAACAGTAGTTTTACGCAAGCTTAGTGGAAACACTGACTGATTCACACATGGGCTAACTTTAAGATAGCAAAACAAAAAGTAGGAAGATTCAAGTTAAAATGCTGAAGGACTGCATTGTGTTAATGCAACTTTTTTAACCAAAATCACTACGTAATCTTTTAAAAAAAAAAAAACCCCATTGTTTATTTCTAAAAAAAGGGGCCCGGAGAAGGAGAGTTCATGACGTGTGGAGAGCAGCAGCAGAAGGAATTATCAGTCGTGGCTGTCAGACAAGTGCTAGTATGAATGTAGCAAATAATGGCTCAGTGTGAGGGGTGCTCAAAACTCTGCTGTTCCTACCCCAGCTTGTTGAGACAGTTGATTCTCTATGGCAGTGCCTCAGTGTTGAGTATGATGCTGTCCATGGAGCTTTACTGTAATGAAAACATGGCCAAGCGTGGCTCTAACTGTCCCAGACTACTCCCATCATAGTACTGCACTCTGTATCAGATTTGAAGCTGCAATCCCGCCCCCCGTGGCTCTAGCACCCAGAGTAGGTGCAGTGACTAAGCTGACTCTGGGATATCCCTTTGCGTAATGAGGTGGGATAAAACTTGTGGTTAAAGGCCCCATTCCCAATTTTGAGTTTGGAGCATATAGTTGCTGATGACAGTGGCCTGTCACAAAATTGTTTGGCAGCCATCAGAGACCAAATCTAGGCCCAGGCAGTGAGCAGGAGGCATAATCCTGTTTTTACCCATGCTGGCAGCTTAAAGGAAAGTGGGGTCCACCATTTGGATTCGCAGATGATGGAGCTGTCTTCCCAGCTGGCCTCTAATCTAGCATTGCAACGTAGCTATGCTGTTACTCTCCATAATATGCAGTCATCCCGACATGCAGTAAGTGGATGAGCTGATAAATGTAATGTTACCAGAGATATTCCCACCCACTGCCATAAGGCAGGCTCTTTAGCAGCATGCAGACATGTTAATGGACAGTTTAACAGAAGCAGAGGCACATACTGACTGTGTACACTATCTGCTGGTTGTGGGTAGCCATTTTTGACACTATATGTCTCGGACTGATGAGCCACAGTGCTATAAGAAAGTGTTGTGCCTTCTGACCCAGACCCACCCTGGTAAAAACTTTTACACGTTTTTCAAGGTGCCCACAAAGTAAGGCGACTCCTGTTGGAGACAGCAACCCATTTAGCAGACACATCTGTTTGTTTATGGCATTTTAACCATTTCCTTTAGCTTTTGTAGGTCTTCTTCTCCGCTATTTGGAGTATCTTTGGTCTTGGTAGATACGTTTGTCTAAGCTGACTTTGTTGAAGAACAAAATTTACTTTGTCTTTGAAAGAAATCCATTGTGTCACTTTCACTGAAATTCCCTTATTTGTTTAAGTTTTTTTGTGCCATAAATGCCACTTCTTCTCAGCTTTTTCAGTTTATGTAACACAGACAACACAATGTATGGGTGTATGTAGTCCAAAGACAATAAGCCTAGTATAATACATCATGTGGTTCTGACAAACAAAACAACAAACAGAAACATTTCTTGCAAGAAGGAAAACAGTGAAACGATAATTTACTCACTTTCACAAAAGAAAAATGTAAAGCAAAAAAACCAAAGTGAATTATTAGACTGTATTGCAAGAACTTAAATATTATCTTTATTATACTATACTGCAAAGGCAGGGAGATTTATACACACACACACACACATTCCCCAGTGTTCTCCGGTTGGCTAGGAATCAGACTTTGCTGAAAGAAAAATCCCTCCTACTCCCATCTTGATAGAGTCCATTGAAACGAAGACCCCACACCAAGACTAATAGCAATGGGAATCAGCTGAAAATATGTGACATAATCACATTAGTGTCTTAAAGAACACAAAGCACATAGTCAACTTCCCTTGATCAAGGCGCATCTGGAGGAGCAGGGGACTTGAAACACAGTCCTGCCTTTCCCCTACCGAAATGAAAACAAGCTGTTTCACTATGCTTCCAGGCCAAAGAAGAACAAGAACTTTGACACAGTAATGGATTGCTCCAGCAACCACACAGCTTAAAGCAGAGATGCCAGAAAAAAGGGAAAAGGGAAGATCTTGAAAGATTTCAGAATAACGCCCACTGCTTTCCCAGTGCATTTGAACTCTGACCCGAAAGACTGAACACACAAAGCTACAATTTTTGCTTGATCTCCTTTGAAAGCCACTGTACAGCAATGTGTTGTTGTCCCATCTGCGTTAACAGTGCTCTTCGATTGTTCTGCTGCTGATATCTTTCATCCGTTTGATATTTACATTTTTAAAAAACTGTACAGTGGTAACAGATTCCAAGTAAAGGAAAACAGCGTTAACCCCCCATAACAATTGTAAAACAATACTCTGCGAACTCTTGGAAAATATTTCAAAGGAAGAATAATGAGTGCCGAAATTGTTAGTTGCCAAAGAGTTTCCAGCTGAGCACATATAGAGAAGTGACAGTCATTATAAGGGCCTTGTGCTTTGGTCCAAGTGTTCTTTTAAAATATGAATGCCAGTTAATATTTTCCAGAGGTCCTTCAACACACGTTTAATGCTCACGTTTTGTCTTCTCCCTATCCAAGGAACAAAGACTGTTTTCTGTTTCTGCTCTCAGCCTGCTGTGCGAGTAAGGGCCTGGCCAGCCCATTAACACCCACCTCAACATGTTCCATTCCAGCATTGGGAGCTAATTACAAACACTGGCTAGGCTTAAAAACCTCTTATAGACAGCAAAGAAAGAAAGAAAGGCAAAGAGTGAGGCGTTTGAGGGCGTTGGAGAGAGAGAGAGAGAAAGAAAGCAAGAAATAGAGAGAGAGCTGGTGGGGACCAAAGAGGGGGGCAAAGAGGATAATGAATCCATAGGCAACGCCTCTGCTACAGCGTAAATAGTTGTTCACTGCTTTTGTCGCTCATCAAATTCCTCAAGAGCACAGGCGCTGAAAGGTGTGGCTGTGTTTTATTCTCCTTGTGCCTAACTCTTTCTTTTCACCCTTTCAGCATCTATTCCTGTGCAGTGTGAAGTGGGGGCGGGTGGGTGGCGGTGCAGCAATGGCCATGACCCCAAAATGAAGCCGTTTGAATCTGTACGTGTGTATTTGTGTGCATGTGTGGCACAGAGAGTAAATGTTAATGAAAAAAAATTGTTGTAATCACCGAGGAATGCTGATTTGATGTGAAGAATTATTAATTAGAAAAAAAAAAACTTTTCTAAAGGTGTTTCCAAGAAGCCGCATTCAGGAAAAATAGAAGAAAGAAAAAAGAAAAGAAAATTCTTGTGTTCACAGCTACAACGTACCACTAGATTTTAAAATGTTATTTTTTAAAGTTTTAGACAACTTCTGAACGTATAATGGGAAAATGAACAATTTATTTCACCTTGTGCTACATACATTTCAAATTAGAAAAAAAGATACTTTTGTGCTCCTTTTATATCTATATCTTGAAAATGATGTCAACTTTACTGAATGTATTGGTGAAAAACTTGATGGATTGCAGAAATGGATGAAAAGGATTTGAATCTTTAAATCTCAAATCCAAGATCCTAAAAAGCAGAGACAAGACAAAGCTAAAATAAGACAATCTTACCTTTGTAGCTGTAACTACAAAGATACTGCTTTTTTTTAATATATATATATATACACTGCAAATCTCACCTCAATATATCTTCGCGAAAGACATGTGACATGCATGTGGCTGACTATCGCTCCGAGTTGTGGTTAGCGCAGTAGTTCCCACATGTAACTGTCTCTAATCAAGTCCTGTGCCTCGAAGCCCGAGGCACAAAGATCAGACAGATCTCAAAGTGTGCCATCAACCACAAATTACAGCCCTTGATTTGAGGTTAACTGAGAGCCACTCCTCCAAGAATAACAGAGACAGCTGTAATACCTAGATTGGCAGGAACCTGTGATAGAGCTTAGAAGTAACACTTGGTATCAAATTTGGCATGAAATCAGGTATTGTTACAAAAAAGCAGGGGTAGGGATCAGGAGTGTTCATTCCCCTTGGATACTGAGTAGATTATTCTTTGGTGGGTTTCACAGAGAAAAGAAAAAACTATGGTAAACTATCGGTGTATTAAGATCCAGTTGAACAGTGAACTCTCTTTTTTAATAATTTCTTTTATTATCTTTTATATTCTTTTATTTATTTATTTCTTTTTATTTATTTTGGTTACAAAAGGAACTGTTCTGGATGCCAGGCCCAACACCTCTTCTTGATAGTCTGTTTCTTTTCCACATACAATTCAAATTCTGTGTTTTCTTTTTTTTTGGAAAACTAAAGCCCTCCTGCCAAATGCCTTTTAAGAGAACTTGTAAAAATTAAGAGTCAAGACTGCTCAACTTCACGTCGAAAGGAGGCTTTTATCATGTGTACTTTCTGGCACGTAAGTAAACAGAGCGGGGCTGAGTGGTAGCCTCATAAGGAGCAGCACAGTGACATTTTGGGTGCCAGAGTTTCACTTTTTTTTATGTCTAGGCTTAGTTTGCAGTCACCTTATGGAGTGCCTTTAGTTACCACATCATAAAGCTGAGGCAGACATTTTCCCCTGCTTCTGTCACCTCTTGCTCCTAAATCTGCTTTTCAAGAATGCTTGAACTCATTTGTTAAGATGCGAGCCAAAGTAAAGCAAAAACATTTGTCATTAGTTGGCCGTGGACGAGGGGTGCCCCAGATGTAGTCCTTGTGCTGGCTTAAAAATGCAGTGTGTGCATGCGTATGTGTGTATGTGAGTGTGTGTGTGCTAACCAGCCCAGCTCATGTGGCTCGTCGGCAAGCAGCCAAGAGAAAACGGCCTCCTACTGTTTAATGACAATAAATTTACTGCCCCACTCTGCATTGCTCTTGTATTTTGTAAACAAGGATAATGCTCTTTTTAATTGAGCACCTGGTGACAGAATATGACCTTGCCCACGGTGACTCTTACCTAAACGACACCACTCGGCCACAGGTTAACAGAAAAATCATAATGCATAAGAATCTACTGCTTCATCGTTTACATTGTCTTTGGTGAATTGTGTTTGCCGGGCAGCAATAATAATCTTTAAAGCCCGTATTTCTAGGCACGCTGCTATCATAACAATGTTAAGCAAAAAATCAATTCGGCTAAAAAGCAAACCAAAAAATAACTTTCTTTAAAAGATAGGAATTATGTATTTCATACTTCATCTCACTAAATGTGGCTCATTTTCTATAAGTAAAAACTTAAACCCCTTTATTATCACCTCAAAAGAGGGATTATGGCTAATTGAGCATTGTAGCCAGATAATTGGGCCCGAGGACCTATCCACATGGAGAGAATAACCCTCCTAGTCTGATTCTGAAAAAGAGACAAAGCCAGGGGGAGGAGTAATGTGAGTTGAGGGATTCTCACCAGCTCTTGTGAGAGCTTGTTTCACATACACAGCTCAAAGTGGAGCTAATAACTTAACGCTAGTGTGTTTTCACTCTTGAGGGGTCTTTCTCCTTGGAACTTAGAACATTCTCCCAGATCCTTTGGTAAGGACTCTTGAGGGATTTTATTGAGCTTGCCAAATTCTTTACAAAGACTTTCCCTCTCTTTATCTGCCTCTGTGTCTCGCTCTCTCACAGACACACATTAACGCTCTCGGTGTGTGCCACAGAAAACAACTCATAATTATAAAGGATTAAACAGCATAAAGCTTAAGTGAGCTAGATAGACACTAAATATCTGATCCTGTTCCTGCACTCTGCATTTCAAAATGGAGGCAGAAACAGGGAAAATAACACTCTTAAACTTTTATATCTATATATCTATATATATATAGATATATATATGCATGTCAGTCTTGTGATATTGCTATGTTTTTTGTTCAGTAGGTAGAATAATAAGTGTAGCTTTCCTAATTGAGAAAATACTGAATAACTGATACTTTGCTAATGACACGAAGCACCTTTTTCTTTTTCTGAACAAAGGATCACATTATAAGAGTTGTCTAAAAATGTCTAGGAAGTAATGATTTTAATTTCACCATATGAATAAAAACAAACTAGTAACCTGGTACCATTCAATTGAATAAGCTCTGCACTCCAGACTGGAACATATTTTAGCAAGTTAAATATTTACTTACCTGGATTTAATAATAGTGAAGTCTGTTAAAATGTGAAGTGTGAGTTAACACATTGTACAAGCTAAATAAAATTGACATTGCTGTACAGCATGCATTCTTCCTCACATGCCTGAGTCTTTCTCTGCAAAAAAAACATTTTTTATGATGTCAGAAATCTATATTTCGTCACCTGGAATTTGGAAAACCTATACAGTAAGCACATAAATAGACATTAATCAGGTTTTACCATGCTTAAAAGCCAAAAGTCAATAAGAAAATTGCTCTTTAAGCTAGAAGCACAGTTAGTGGAAGTATGTTAAACACTGCCAATGGGGTCTGAATCCTCTTGCAGTGACCCTTATCCTTTCACATCCTCTTTAAGACAAACAGTTATAGACTCTTCTCAGCTTCTCCTCTAGTGCTACATCTCAGTGACTCTGGTTTTTCTTAGGGTGACTCATTGTAAACAGTTGTTCATCAAGCCACAGGTTTAGAGTTTCTCTTGATTAGTATGAAGAAAGAAAGCTCAACACCTCCAATAGGAGGTTGATCCATCCATCCATCCATCCATCCATCCACTTAACTGCTTATACAGCTGGGATGTGGTTAACCTGGAGCCTTTCACAGCTGACACTGAGCGGAGGTGGGGTTGAGAAAGTGCACATTAGCGTATTAGTTTTGTATAATCACCCGCCTTCCCAAGTAGCAAGTAGCACCTTCTAGACAGAAATTAAATGCTTGATCATTCCAAATTTAAAAAGAACAGTATTTCACAGAATTTTCTTTGTAGTTACCCTTAACCTTACGTTTTAATCAAGTAAAGAAAGGCTACTTATGAGTCAGGATTTCAATCACATTTTGCTGCCTGTATAACCTACTGAAAGTATTGAAAGAGTGGATTAGGCACAAAATCAAAGGTTTTTAAGAGAAATACTCAAAAACTCAAAAAACTCTCAGAAAGACTCTTGCTATGACAGAAGAAAAAAGTAGAAAATGTGAATTACAGTATTGCTTTTTTTATAGTAGCAGATGTACAGTTGTAGTCACAATCATTGCCAGGTTTCAGATTAAATCATGGGTAAGAATATGATAGTAAAAGGTCACAGGGAAACGTATGGGGAATAATCGCTAAAGGAGCATCACAACACGGTATGTTGCCTTCTGTTAATATCATATAGCATTCTACTGATGATGAACTGTGTGGCAACCCCTGGGACCAAACCCAAATAATTCTAAAAAGGTCAAAGATTTACTTTGTCTAAAATTTTCTCTAAATGTGACTCATAAACAAACAGTTTACAGCTGCTTTGTGCCAGTGCTTGAGGGAATGAAACATGAATCATTGCGTGCCGTCAGTGGCAGTGACCCTGGGGAATGATACAGTATTCGATTCATGGAATAAGCCTAGAAGAGATACTTACACTAATTTTTCGCCAGAATTTAAAAAAAAAAACCTACACGCTTGTGCTGATATTGCATTAGCGTTGCATCATTTTGACAAACTGGATTTGAGTGATTGGTTACACTGGAAAGCACTTTTGCGCATGAGAATGTTTTATGGAAAATCTCAAATTCCCTTCCCACTGACCTTTCCACTGAACACAAATGCTTGAGATCTTTGCTACTACATATCCTGCACCAGCTGACTGTGAGTCAAGAATCAACCAAAAAGTTGTTTCCGTATATAAAAGTTCAGACAAATGAAAGAAAAACCCATTTGTTGTGCGTTACTAAGGTGTTGAGCCACCAACACTTTCCACAGCATAACCGAGCCATTTGATCCCTTGGCTGTAGGGATTAAGGGTTCGGGTTTTTACTTTCAAACCATCTGTAGATAAAGCGTTCAAATTTATTTCCTATTACCCCAAACACGAGCACTCAGTTTGTAAGAAATAGCTCAAGCTAATTTGATTAGATAACAGCAGCATTTCTTATGCTGTGGTTAAAGGCTTCAGCACTGTAGGGCCAGTGGAAGCAGTAAGCAGTTAAACCACAGTAGCAGAAAGGTTAATACACTCAGCACATGTTGCCTCTTACAACAGGTGGTGCAGCACCATCGGCGGCTCCCAGCATTCCAGCTTTTCCATGCTGGTGGCCCCTGGTATTCTGGGATTTACGCGGCCTCCCCTCCTTTCAACCACAGAGGCCTGACTGACAAGCTAATCGTTGGGCTGGGATCCCCTCAGCTATTGATTCCACTGCAACACAGCACCTCCCAGTCAATGAAACTGCAATATAATGCTTGAGCTGCAAAGAAAAGGGGAGTATTAGCGTGTTGAGCAACTGGAAGAAATTTGCTGCTGCTGCCTCCACTGCTTGCTACTCGCTGCAGCTGCTGGTAGGTAGAAACAGAGCGGCACAAATAAAGTAGGGAAAAATGTGTCTCAGGGGGTAGAAGCTTGAAGGGGTAGGTTATTAAAAGCCACAAAGTGGAGCCCATGCTGGGCATAGAGAAATAGCCACAGCATGGTAGAGGCACAATAGAAAAGAAGGGGGTCTGCTTTCTAAATTGTTCTAATCCTTTGAGTGTTTTATTTCATTTGGTTTTGTAGTTTAAAAACACTGCTTTGGACTGTGCACATGCTTTTGGCTTGACTACAAGACATCTAAAACGCCAGCGTTTGTTAAACTATCCATATGTATTTGTAAGACAACAAGGCATTTTTATATATGTTTTTAAGGTGTACGATGTATAAAATAAAAATAAAAAGCTATGTTTACCAAAGTAAAAAAATGTATTAAAAATTCTCACAAGCCTCTTCAATGTTACTGTGGAAACCAATAGGCACTAATTTTCACCACGTTATTTGATCACTCCTTTTACTTTTAAGAATTCAATACCAAGCTACTCTAAATATTGATCTGTGAGGCACAATGGCTCCAACAGTAACCACAATTAGTCGTATTACTGTTGGTTCCAGTCATTTAGTCAAGTATCCAATTTCCATGCTGTGTGAACACTTAATTAAAACAAATGTGTTACAAATATATATTGGGGATCAGCAGCCTTCAAAAAGTCTCTTGTGGCTCGGCAAGTCAATGCAACAAGGAGGATAGCAAATCAATGACACTGGTCAGTTATGCCACAGGGATTTAATCAAACGTGAATACTGACAATAACACCCAGAGAGGACAGTAAAATTATGGCTAATAGCCTCTCTGGGAAAAACACCAAACATGCTGTTAGTATCCAGTAAGAATCAAAAAAACAACTGTCAACCATTCTTCATTGCAGACTAAATTAAAAACGTTGAAGGGCTTTTCAAAAGCATACAGCACTCAAACATTAAAGAGCGTTGGCATGGGCGTTCATATCAGCGTTTGATGGGTGGTCATGCTTTCCAGTGATTTCATGAGTGTCCTTTTGAATTTCCATTTGAGTAAGAATGTACTTACTGTACTGTCAGCGTGACCTCTTCTGATATTTGTGGCCTGTTTATATTTGGTCTTAAACATGTCAAGATAATGGAGCGGATCATATTTGGACACAGTCAGAGGCCTGTGTTATTTGTCTCCCAGTATGACATGCAAATGAGTTATTGGTCAAAGCAGTGACTGCTGTATAGCATATAAGCAAAGGTCAGGAAGGTTCTTCCACATATACAAGGACAAACAAGCAAACATCTAGAATCAATAAACATGGAAGAGGCAACAGGAACAGGAAGTAGCAAACTACAGCTTAAAGGGTCAAACTTATGCACTTTTTATTTGCAATAATCAACTCCGACCTGCAAAAAGGTGCAAAGCAAATAATGCTTTTGTTGCTGTCTTCTGCAAATACTATTCAAAAGTGCTTAATAAAACTAAGTGAGCAAGACATATAATAATGTCAAACCAAAATGTGATTGTGATTTTTGGGAGATTTTTGCATTGTGCTTGTTGTCTCTGATTAGAATAAGGGATAATGGCAATTCTAAAAACCTTTACATTTAAAAGATGTAAACACATATGATGTGTTGCCCCCTGTGCCTGTTGAGGGTTCCTCTCAACTGGCATCCAGCGTGTCAGTTATGTTTAAACATAACTTCTGCAAGTGAACCCTTGTATGTAAGTATGGCACTCAGTTAGATACACTGTTTTTAATGTACAGCAACAGGGAATGTATATTTAGCCCATCCCTAACCAGTCATGTAACCAGTCAATCAATGAAAATTGATTCATTTTAACACCATGTTCAAGGTTGCTAAGCAAAGTAAGCTATGCCTAGCTCTTAAAATCCTACAGGGATCTAAGAGAGCCTCATTTAGGAACCCATCTTAAAGCATCTGGGTCTCTCAGTAAAGGGTAGAAGTGAAATGCTCAAATGGAGCATCTCTCTAACTAAAATGTGATTTAAATCCAACTTACTAGTGCTTGCTGACTTTAAATAAATAATTTCTGATGGTATGTGCTCAGCCTCAGCAAAGGTATGGCTCTCTCCAACAAGGCCCCGATCATTTTTATTGTCTTCAAGATAACGAAGGAATCAGTAGCAGATAGTTCCTGCGCCATAAATAGCATGGATAATTAGATAACCTGTCAAAATAGAAATCTGCTGTTTGTTCAGGTATAGGGTACTAAAATAACCAATCCTATATGCGATGGCCCTAGTTTTCTCAGGGGTGCTACGTGGAATTCCTCAAAGAGCCGAACAGGTGATTAGACCGTCTTTATAAGTCTAATTACTGGTTACTTGCTGTTTAAGAATGTTTCCCAATGCCAGATGTGTTAGTCGACTCTGTGCCAGATGTGCGAGTGTTATCGTGCATCAGTAAATGAAACACACATGTAAATATCAAATGCCTGTGCTATATACAACACAGAGCTTCTCTTCTGATTACCTTTACCGTGTATCGAAAACGTTTTGCCTTTATACTTTGCAGGACAATTCTGAAATAACATTTCAAGATTATGGAAACAACATGATAATAACCTGTTGAAAAAGAGGAAGTCGGCCTTATTTTTATATGTGAGTCTCCATGGACCACTTTCTCTGTGAACCTGAACAGGCAGTGATGGGCTGAAAGTTCCTCTAAGATGTATTCCTTACGTTGTGTTACAGCTAATGATCTTATAACTCAAGTTTATGGACATTTTATAATGGAGCAGTCTGTGATTTATCACAGTGTAATGCACTTTTAACGAAAAAGAAAAGCACTAATAGAACAAAAGTACTTGAACGTACTCTGTGCATGTTTGAGTTTAATCCAAATTTTAACAAGTAAATAAACATGTATGTAGTGCCGCATGATTCATAGTTTAAATATGACGGCAGCTATCATTACTCTTGGGTTTGTTTTCTCAAATTGTTTTAATTGGATATGAGAATCTAGGTTACTGTTTTTCAGGTCATTCTCAGGGAAACATGAGCCAAAATATCTTGAAGTAAAAGAGGGCCAAACGGTTTTCCGAACATTCCCTCTCCCCTAAAAATGAGCTTGTGCTCTGCATAAACAGTGTTGCTCTGACCACATTTTTCAGTCCTCAGCCATTTCTAGGGCAAGTCTGGACCCCTGGGAGTCTACAGAAATATCCACAATATCAGAGTGGCTGACTTTTTCCGAGGATCACCTTTGTTGTTTCCAAAGGCCTCAAAAGTATACTGGAGCTGCTTGACATGTGACAACAAATGGTATTAAATCCCTCAAAGTCACAGGATTGTGGAATTGCCAGCACTTTGCAATTTCTTCTAAAAAAAAAAAATACACAATATGTTGTACTTATTTCAAGGCAAAATCATGACCTGCTTTCAAACTACACTGTAATGCACCGCGAGTACACACATGCAAAAGCAGATGTCAGATGTCACAGAATTAGGAGCATTTACTTAAAGTTTTAAATCTTCCTCACAGTCACAATAAAGCTGTCTCTCACACAATTTTTCACATGAAAGACATAAAGGTTTGAGTATAAAGATCTGGTTGTGATCGATGAAATGCCTTGCTAAAATTGTAGATTGCAACTTTCAGAAAGTGATGAACAAGCGTACGATGTATTTTCCCTGGGTTTCATTTAAGGGTCCATAAAAACTAAATTAGATTTGCCTGTGTATTCTTAATTTATTTACAGAAGTCATCTGAACAATTTACAGCATAACTTACAATAGGTTTCATTGGTTTTAAATATTTCATGCCAAATTAAGTTTTCTGGTCAGTTTGCTAAGTCAAAGGGGAAAAAGAAAATTCCTAAGTACCCTTGGTCATTGTTACATGTTCTAGTGTTTTTACAGCAATGCTTTTTGGAGATTTATAGCATGCTTACTTTACAGGACCGCACTCTAACTTTCTTTTTCTCTCAACTTTTGTCCAGTTATCCCCTTTTCACTATAGTTTCCTCCTGTTGTGAACTAGGAAGAACAGCTGGTCATGTTACATTAAAAAGTAAAATTCCCAGGACCTATGTTAACTGGTATATTGTAATTTTTTATAGACTTGCAATCCTATTGTCTTCAAGTAATAATTTTTAGACCAATATACATAAAAAAAAACAAGCTAACTAATCTCTGCTGATAATCTAACCAGCTAATGCTTCTAATGAGACAGAAATCTATGAGTTTAGATTTGTAGGAACAGAGTGTTATCTACTGCGTACAAACCCTTCGACAGGTTGATTAGTAGAGCATCAATACTTCACATGCATCTGCAATATCAATTTTTGTAGGTTTAGTTGTACCACACCATACTATCACAAAGATTATTTTAAATGTCTCATTGGTCTTTAAGGATCAGCAGTGCCAGATATTTAACTAAAACAGTTCTCCTTTGATTTTTTCATGAATATTTATGCTTTTGGAAATAAAGACAAAAAGACCAAAAAAATATTGATTGTCTGTGCAGACAATCAGCAGTAATTCTGAGAAACGCTTACACCCCTGCAGCATGTAACTCCGAACACCAGAAATGTCAGGCATAGCACAGCAAATTACTAATTTCCTGTCTGTGTGTATGGCAGCAGGAAGTTAGGGATACATCCTCCCCTCTGGCCGAAGGGAAGGAAACAGTGTGAATGGACAGGAGATGTCACTGACCTCTCTGAAGCGAGTCAAGGCTTGACCTTGAAGTCTAGCTGACTAAACAGAGGACTTAAATTACTCAGGCTGAACAGAGATATCACCACTAAAGTTCTCTCTTGACTTGTTTTTGTTATTGTAAAAATTATTTTTTATAAAAGCTGAAAGAAAAACTACATACAGACTGCTGACATGAGCACTGTAATATCTCCTTAAACTGTACATTACTTTACATTTTCTCAGATAAAGTACGTCAGTCGGTATGCTCTGTTTACAAGCCCTCCTTTAACTGTAATGCACTGCATGCTGATACAGATGAAACAGTGATTATTATCTGAATCTACATTAGCTTAATACTTTCAAGTGATCCCACTGCCCATCCCACAAAAAACTAACATGCTACATGTGTTAGATCATAAAGGTAAGAGGCAACTTCCTGGATTTATGAGCCTACAACACGGGATGAAACCATTTGGTTTTTATTATTCCATTTACTCTTAGCTGGACCACAAAGTGGTTCTGAGAGCTGTTTTATGTATTCAGCTGCCTTCCCCTCAACAAGCATGTGGAGCCGCTTAAATAAACCATCAACCAGAGCACAGCTGCAACAACAACCGATCGATCGGAGGCAGGTTACCGTCTGAACATTGCGCCGCCAGCACGCTGGCTTCAGCAGGTGGGGTGGGAGTTGTAATTTGCTGCTGAAGGGCTTTTGTGCCTGCCTGACTCCAGAAAAACTGTAACTTGTGCCTCCCTTGATAGATAGCCATGAAGGCTGATAGAATGTGTGTGTTTGGAAGAGATTCGCCGCTGTATAAACAATCGACTCCCCACCTTCCACAACATCTGGGAACTCTCAAGTATTGAGGCAGAAACAAATAACCAGGGACTTGTTAGTTTTTGATTAGATTTTAAACAACTCATCATGGCTCATAGAGTTCCCCTCACTGCGCCGCAAGGGCAGTCACACAGAAATACACAAGAAAAAAGCCCAAAAAAGCACATAATGGCAAGACTAAAAACAAATAAACATAAAGCGCTCATCATCATTCAGACATGTTGTTTTTTTAAGAAATGTAAACAACATTTTTTATTTAAATAAGCCAGCAACAGATTTTTTAACCAGTGCTAAGTAAAGCCTTTTTATAGTTACAATATGGGAAACAGTGCAACTAGTTCTGAAGACAGTGGCCTCACGGGGCTCGACAAACATGTCTCAGTGGTATTTATCTCACTGAATTCTGTGTTCTCACTTTCCTTAATCTCATCCTTCAAACAAACAAGCAGCATCGGATTCTTCTCCCTATCAGTCAGCTCAGTCATGTTTGCCAGTTCTTCTTGAATGAAAGCTGTCCACATTATCAGTAATCCTCTTGTCTCGTTTAGTTCAAAGTCTAAATGAGTACTCTGAGTAAAGTCTGGACCTTTCTTTGGCATAGAAAAACAAGGGAATTCTTTTTTTCTGCAAGGTGGAAAGCAGTGCTGCATAAAAGTTTATTGGTTTGCAGGGGAAAAAACAAAAGCATGCATCTGTGGCCATCGATAATAACTGACTCATAAGAAATCACTTACGATGCTTCACTGGATTAAACATTATTCCACTACATTTATAGAATTGCATAGTTGTAGCCTTTAAAAATTACTCTTGTTTTCACTGTTTTTATTGCCATTTCTGCAACATTCTGCAGTGTAGCGCCCAGTGTCAAACAAACTAAATCACTCTCACATGTTTTCATGTGTTACTACATATCTGCTGTCTGTCCATGTGTTTGACTTATGTTTACACATTGTCTGTCTCTCTCTCTCTCTCTCTCTCTCTCTCTCTCTCTCTCTCTCTCTCTCTCTCTCTCTCTCTCTCTCACACACACACACACACACACACACACACACACACACATATAAGATCACACAATCCTACCGACTGCAGCTGAACTTTTGCACTGCAGAATGGTGCAGGTTCTGCCCTTGCAAATCCGGTTGCTAGACAATCTAAGCCAATTACAGTATGAGGGCAAATGGTTAACCTCCATAATATACATTTCCCAGCCTCCTTCTCTGAGCTTTGCTTGTCATCCCAGGAGCAGAGTTATGCACCAGGCCCATGTGTCCCAAGCGACCCAGTTTGAATTGGCTCAATTCATTAAGCCAGGACCCGTGCACAAGCTTGAGTTCACACGGCGAAGACACTTGCAACAAACAGCTGCTGCACATTCCTGATGGGAGGGCCAGGCAGATGTCCAAGGAAAATCAAAGGGAGAGACAGGGGAAAGTTTACGAGCCAGCGTTTGCCAACCTCAATGAGAAGCTCTTCATCCCCTCCTCAAAGACAGGGTGCAGCTGGCGGAACTCGCCGCCCTGTCCTGTTTGGGGCTCCCCTGGTTCTCCCTCTCCCACTCAAAACACTGCAAGGACTCAACATGCTGACAATATCAGTTGTCTCCTCTGTCCTCTCTTTTTGAACAACAACAACTTTGGCCTTTAGCAGAGGTGGTCTGGGGTTCATTACATTTTATTCCCTTGACATTGTTAAAGTGAACTAATTCAGATTTTTTTTTTTTTTAAAGGAGAGTTGCAAATGCATGACTATAAAAGACAAAAAAATAAGTGTGTGTACAGTTAATGGCATAAATTTAATAAAGTTAAGTCAAGCAGGGGATGGTTCTGGTTTTTAAAGGCACTCTCTTTAATTTGTAAAAATACATTTTGATAGGTTATTGAATGTTTTTGAAATTTCTTTTTGTTTTTGTCAGATTGTTTTAAGTGGAAAGATTTCTACATTTTATCAAAGTGCTCACAAAAATGTTAACAACTGCTCATGTTGGTTTTTTGCACGTGATCTTTCTATGATTTTCTTTATAAGTAACACTAAGTGAGGATGTGTAGCTCATTATATTTCAGGTCCTTGAAATAGAGGCATTGGTATATAATAAATAACAGTACAAGAGTTTGTGTCATTTATTATGTGTGCTCAGCGTACTGTGATTGGAAACATGCCTGTTACACAGCTGCATTTACAAAAAGCACTAACAAATGGTTACGGAAAGAACCTGAAAGCAACATTGTTGTGGATTTTGGTGGTGGGACTATTGTTGTTCTACATATTTCTTTTACATCAGCTATCAAATACCACCTCCACCACGGCACCGTCCTCTCATCCATCACTTCACAAACCAGGACAGGAGCATGGTCATGCTTATACGTCTCTCTCTGTGATGCTTTTCCTTTGTCCTGAATGCCACCTCGTGACCCACTACTGTCACAGCTCTATCCCCCTCCGTCACCCCCACTCATCTCCACCCCTGCTTCACTGCACACAGACACAGCGTGATGCCAGCTGTAATCACTGTTGGACACAATTTCAGGGACAATTTGAAGACTATTTATTATCCTCGGTCAATAAAAAAACAGAGGGCAAGCATTTTCTGGATGTTCATTTGAGGCCTATTGGCAGGCTTATAGATGGATCACTGAGACAGCAATTACTGAACATGTACAGTCTTTGTGTGTGTTTACATTCTAATTAATTTAATTCTTTCTGGATGATGACATTTACAATTCTTCACACTGTGTTGACTCAAATGCAACGCTAATTTTTCATGTCAGCGAAATATGTGCTCGTAACAACACCAAGCATTAGAGAATATTACCTCAAACAAATAATAAAAGTAAAACTAGTGTGCAGTCTGCAATGGTGAGTAAGCTCCTGTCTGGTTACTAAATTGAATATGATGCCCGAGAGAGCTCCCCTGAGGAAAAGAGTGATAAAACTCCCGGTAAATGGTGCTATATTCATTCGTGGCCTCTTCGGATTAGGTGGATGGGACAAACTTCCCTCCAGGGAAAAGTTCCTCAGCAGGGCTGCAGGTAACACAAACCTCTTAATCACACATGACCTGCCAGCTAAGAGAGAGTTAAGCAGCAGCATGGGGCCTCCCATAGTGTTCCCTCCCTTCCTACAACATCATTAGCGCAAGCACATAGTCTGTCTGCATCCATCCCGGTGTTTACAAACACCATAATTGCAGGAAAAATGGTGGTTTACTTTAGAAAGTTCCTTAGGATGAATTTGAAATTTATATCATTTGTTTTTGTGCAAGATCACATTGCAAAGATCTCTCCCGCACCGCAGTGTCAGTGGGGCACAAGTCTCGGGTTCATTTATCAAAGTGAACTTTTAAGGGGAAAAACATCCTGAACTGCAGCTGAAGGCTTATATGTCATCAGCTATTAGAGCGACCCAGGGTGATGTTCAAGTTGGAGGAATAGTGTGTGTGCCCTTGGAAAAAGCTGACAGTGGGTGCACATATTTCAGTCTATAAATAAATAGAACATATGTAGTGTACATTGGTGGCAGGCGTGGGCTCTGCATTGCACTCTGGGGCTAACATAAAAGTTTTATCAGTCGTGATTCACACCCTGTATTTTTTAATCAGAAGTATTTGGACGAAATTAAAGAAACAAAGATGCTTTGTGCCACTTTTACGTAAAAACAAGAAAAACAGGAGGCCACAAGGGTGAAGGTTTTAACTTTTTAAGGGTGACCTCTGCAGTAAAGTCCAGCAGCAGAGGTTTAATGGCTAGGCAGTATATAGTTTATAATGGTCACATACATAGTTGCCTGATGAGGATGTCTTTACCAGCTAATGATATTTATCGTGCATATCACAGCTACATGGAGATAATACTAAATTGCAGATTCTTTTAAAACTTGAAGTTTAACTTGGCTGTGATGCAATTTGTAAATTTCAGAGTCCATTGCTCTGGCAACAAGTTTTGCAAGGGCCAAAGGCTACAGGAGGTCTTTAAGACCTGGGGCAGTTGATCCATGTGCTGGAATGCAGAGGGAGGCTTGTAAATTAGAGACCTAATGAAAACTCTCTGGTGTCCAACTGAAGCAATCATCTGGTTAGAATCAACCAGTTATTCCACTAATTTCCCTACCACTCTCCCAAAGCCCTTCAATGCCTAATTTAGAAGAAAAGTGCATGTTCCATTTTACACACCTGCAGTTTGAACTCAGGACTGTGATACTTTCTGCAAACTTTTACCACCACTTATTGTGAAAAAGTGGGTAATAACAGTAAACTAATTTGACGTAGGCCCATATATGTGTAGTCATCCATATCCCATAAAAACATCTAATTGCAACTGAGCAAACATTTTGCAAGTAACCATTTTAAATAACTTTGAATATAAAGGTTACAACACCTTAAATTCAGATTTTTAATAATTAAGCAGCTGTGGTACTTGCCCACAGCAAGGTCTAAAACATCTCCCATGAGGCTTGGTCACTACCTTCCTTGGAGTTATTCAACCTTTCACCTACTGCCCCCCCTCAAATCTGACCTTTAACCAAATGCCATTTGCTTAAAATCTTGCTGCCAGTTTCAACCTCTGGAATCTGCAACACATTATAAGAGGAGAATGGAACAAAGCAGGAGCTTTGAAACCAGCCTGGTTATTAGTTTGCTGATTCGGTTTACAGGGGCCAAAAGCAAACATAGGATAAACAAGTTGATAAAGGAAAGGTGTTGAAGAAGCTAAAAGAGACGTATGACATGTGGCACCATAAGGAAATGTTTCTTTCCAAAAGGGGAAAACGGCCCATCTTTTATTTAGTTGGAACGATACGTTAGTGCATCAAAGGTGGTTATGGAAATGATAAAGTGTGCCTCAACATCTGCAAGTTTGAAGTTTTATATGTTCAGAGCAATTTCTGTTTCGTGCCTGCGTTTTATCTTTTTACCGTTTCAATGCCAAATGTGGACTGAATATCAAATGATTCATTTTCTCCAGTCTTCACTTCTCGTCTTTGCTCGCTTTCAATGTCTCTGTGGATTTTGCTCCTCCTCAATCTCATATTATCTCAGTTAGAAAGTGTGTTTTTACCAGGGAGGCAGCAGTGAGTGGAGGTGCTGATGTATTGAGCGAAGTTGCTTGTCTTTGCTGAAAGCTTTTGTTTCCTGGGGCTCTCTATTCATCACAAAGCCTTTGGTGGGAAGAGACATAAAGACAGGCTCTGACCCTGGTGTGAGCCCTCTGACCTCTGTGAACCCAAGGGGACAGATTTTCAGCAACTGTGCAATCACTATTAGTTGACCGCAGGGTCTGTAGTAGAAAATGACTGGAGCCAGACAAAATGAATGGAGGGACTTGGTGGGAAAATCTGGTAATTTATAGAAGTTGAGAGTCTATTTCAAAAGAAGTGATGGTAGATCAGCTGACATGTGGGGTCAAAGGTGATGTTTAGGCATGATTTCCTGCCTGTGTTACTGTAACATCTGTGTGTTAAGAGACGCCTGGGACTAAAGTATTTTGACCCCTAGGGGCATAATCTGGAAGGAAAAAGCAAAAGAAAGTTATTACTGCTGATGTCAGTGATTATGTTTGGAATAAAGCCTTTTGCAAAATGCATTTTACCTTGAATTATTACAGTGCGTTTAAACATTCAATTGCTTAATGATCATTAAATGAGAGCAAACAATTGCTAAATAGCTTGCCAAGCGAACTTTAAATAGACCACTTCATTAAATTTACTTTTAAAGACAAAAGAGTCCCCACTAAAATGGCTCCGGTCATGCTTCTCCTAAGAGACCAGCTGTGATCAAATGGATCATTTTGGCTCTTGCACTGTCATCTACAAGTGTCCAAGTGAAAGAAATACTGGGTGTCCCCAGCCCCAAGGCTAGCCATTAAGTAAATTGGCCTCTCTAGACCTATAGCTGTGTCACTGTCCGTGATGAGCTGCCACCTACTTGACCCAAGGACAGGAGTCCAGTGCTGACCAGCAGCTGTTCTGAGGGCTTGTCTTTCCTAGCCTGGGAAGTGGTTCCTAATTAGCCTCCCACACCCATAAACGTGTCCAGTAGGTCAGTCACTCAACACTCATTGATCGCACTGATGTGTTCCATGCTGAGGTTTAACTTAAGCTCTGTCATCAAAAAGAATGAGCGGGTGACACAGGCAGCCTGCATGTGTCAGTAAGACCCACAGAGGTAAACTTATTACTGGGGTAAAAAAAAGAAAGAAAGACAGAAAGCAATAAAAAAGTTGTGATGTTGTGCAAAAATAGATATGACAATAATTTTAAACATATATTAAATTTATAATTTTATATTTATTACATTCAAAATAGAACAGATATTTTTTTGCAATATTTTTTTTTACTGAAATTGCTTTTGAATGCAATAACTTCCACTGTGTTGAATTTAATGAGGGTGGGAACAAGGCACATTTTCATTTGTGTTGCGTCACTGTAATCAGTTATTAATTAAAGAGATTAAGTGCTGTAGGTTTTTTCTTGATAAATGATTTCAGCTGTGCAACAGCTGCAACACACCTTTGTTGTGCTTTCTGTTTCATAATGCACCTAACTGACTGTTTTACTTCATAACCAAGAGACTGGAATGTGTACAGTATCTGTATTGGGCACTAACTTGCTGAAATAAGCAAAGCATCTTCTTAAAAGAGTGCAGCCAGTGCTCATTAGGTGGGAGCAGGCTGTCTATTAATCAGAAAGTCAGTGGTTCAATCCCCTGCTTGTCCTTGGATAAGATGCTGAACCTCCCAGGTGCATCCACTGGTGTGTGAGTATGTGATAACAGACAAAAGTACTATAAGCGTATAAAGTGCTATATGAATACACAAAAAAGAGTGCTTTGAGTGCTAAGAAAGACCAGTCCAATAAGACTTTGGCTGGATGCATATGTCATTCAACATCTTTAGTCCCTTCACAAAGTGTGTGGTTTGTGTGTGCTGATAACTGGTTGGATGGTCCCGCTCATCTTTAACCTCAAGGAAGGCAGGTTTATGATTTCCAGGAAGATTATGAAATTTTCATTCATCCAACCACAGAGCAATATTTCTTTGCATCATTAGGCTTTAAACTTGTATTTGTGAATGCAATGATAAACACTGTTCACAGAGAATGACTTTTCGAAGTCCCATGCAATAATTTCCACTACCTGAGGGTTTTTGTGTTTTGCATACAAAGATTTCTACCCATCAATAAGTGGTGAACCACTACTTCACTTCTGAAAGACAAAGCCTATTTTGATACTGAGTCATACTATGAAAATAAGATAATTTGATAATAGTTTTCAAATCTTTTACAGATGCTTTATGATTACACAAATGTTCCAGACTCCCCAATCGCAAAATGTGTGTTCTATAGTCTCAGTCATCACTGGTGTTCTCTTCAGATTTATCTCTAATGACCTATTACACACATTGGGCCCAGGTCAATACTTCAGCAGTAACAACCACTGGTTATGACGGTAATGATAAATGGATGGAGCTATACTCGGCCCGAGCTCAATATCATCTCTGGCATGTCAGACACAAGGTTCTCTTTTATCGAAGTTGCAGGAAACAAGTCTTGAGGCTCTGCCCTCTACAATGATTCCTCCAGATATTTTTCTCGTCCTTCTCTACCCTCCATGAGTTGTTTTTCTTTCATTTAGCTGGACTCCACCAATAAAAATGCAAGCCAATTTTCCAGCGCATTAACCCAAGAGATCTTTAATACACAAGAGTTTTGGTGCAAAGGGGACGGGAAGGCCTCATGGAAAGATGGATGGGCCTGCCGACTAAGAGTGGGCAGTTTTCCCACTGCCCTGGTCTCAGCCTAGGACAAAGGCCTCATTGAGTGTGATGCTTGACATCAGCATCATAAACTAGTCATTGCTACAAAGACTCTGACACTTTAAAGTACCAGCTACTGCCGCTTTCTTTTCACTTCTTGTTACAGCATTGCTTAGGCTAATCACGTCACTTGCAGTTGTTCCTTCTTACTCAAGCTGGAAAGGGTTCAAAAGTAGCATAATGCAAAGAGGAATCAGGAGAGTTTTGAGTTTTAAATGTCCCGTGTTTGCAATTATACGTTAAAGAGATGGCTAAATAGAAAAAGTCAAGTTTCTTTTAGACTTTTTGGTGATTAGAAGTCATCATCACCATTATCATTAGACAACACAAGATATTTTTGAGAAAGTTAAGAGTATCAATCACCTTAAATAACAGAGAATAATCTTTTTCTGAGGTGAGTACAAGGTCAGTATGTATAATATGCCCTAGCTATATGAAAAGCATTCTGTCATTATTATTATTAGTGTGATCATCCTCAGTTGCATGAACCCATGTGAGAACTACGTGTTAGGGAATTAAGTTTTATCTCCTTCTCGTAATTTACATTATTGTATCTATGTATTTACAATCATGAGCTTGATTGCAGTGGAGCGCATGTAATTTTCTGACTGCATTTAGCTCCAAACCTTTTTAACAACATCACTGATAAAACACAATAGATAATTGCCTTGGCAAACATTTGCAGAATATTACCTCTACTTTTACTACTGTATGCAATAAATACAAGCTCGTGTTCTGGTGTTGGGCAGCGGCGTCTCACTGTTACCACTCAACTGTTAACAGTGCCAGTGTTATTTTAACAGAGAGAGATTAAAAAAAAACCCCAGCAAACAGCAACAACAGTTCAATAACTGTAAAGTCATGCCATTAATAAGACAGGATGATATGAATATGCCTGTGTCAATGGAAGTCTGATGCTCAAACATGATGTCCGCTCAAAGCCAGTTTTCAGATTCTCAATGTCAGGGGAAAAAAAGGCAAGGGTGCACTTTAATAGATTAAACATCGAGAGCCAGACAACCACGCTGCCAGGGAGGTGCTGATGGATGCAGTCGCATTTAATATGAATTCATGCTGGATTGCAACAGAAAATAAAAACCACACAGTGTGAAACACAATGTAGCAAAACATGGTAAACGTATTTAGCACAAAGAACAACTATAAGAGGTGTTATTATGGTTATTGTTACATCCATATAGGTATATATGGTTACCATATAGGTAACCATATATAACTATATGGATGTAAACTGATATAATAAATGGATAGATAAGCCATAAATATCTTCTAAGATATGGGTTTCATCCTAACATTTCAGTTCCCTTCACTCTTTTACATTTATAAACACGCTTCAATGACTGGGCCACAATTACATCTGACTGAAGCAATTTTTCTCTAGTGGCCATACGTCAGCAAACAACGCATTCTGATTGAAAGGAGGACGTAAGCATGGGTTTCTATCTGTGTGAGTAAGAAGTAGAGGGAGAAAGGAAAAAGGGGAGTGGGGCATTGTTGTAGGGAGAAGCTCAGACTGAATACATATACAGGGAAACAGCTGCTTCACATTGCTAACCCCTGGAACAATGTGAAGATAGTATGTTTAGACAGGTTTGGGCAAGAATAGAGGTCACCAAATCTTTAGGGGAGATGTCAGTCCTAGCTGTCAGCCACTGGAAACACGGTGAAAAAATATTAGTCCTCGCTGCCATCTACTGCAGTTTTACTCTGCTCTAATCCTGCAGGTTAATATAAGAAAGATCTGGAGAAATGACAATTTCCTCCCTGTGACTGCTGTTAATTTCCTCAGTGAGTTTGTTACAGAGATCCAATTCACTCCGGAGGAGGCAGGAAACCTGACAGTGATGTTACTTGCAGGGAAATGCAGAAATAAAGGTCTGATCACAGGTCTTAAATATCCTCCTGAGACCTGAGAGCTTGTTTGGGATGCATTTTTAATTTCTTCTAGCTATTTGGGATGAACTATGAGTCATTACTTTGTTATGTACGTTTTGTTTGCTTGTTTTACAAAATTCATTTCCTCATTTTGGTTCAGTGGGTGTATAAAAGCATACTTTAAGGCCTTAAGATCACCATGCTATACATCACATGTGTTTAATATCTATATCTATAGACATTAAAGAACATGTATACATAGGTAGCAGAAGCCTAAGCATACTGCACAAACTGTGTGTGCTCCCACTCTCAAATTGTACGTGTGTTTCTGTTTCTCATTATCTGACATATTAAATGACTTTTTGCCAAAGTTTCACTTTTCAATTCGTTGCTCGGCTTAACAAAGTCTGCTTGGACCCCAGCATCCAGGCAGCCTTTTGAATGACGGTGGCATTACGCTGTTAATAGTTATCTGTCCTCAAGTCCTTGACCTCCTTGAAATGTAAACAGGTTTTTTACACCACTCTCAGCACTCTTTGACCATGGCAGTTTTGTCGACAGTGGGGCCCGGAGATAAGAGAGCAAGGGCTGAACCTGTTCCGGCCTGCACTGCCCTCTGCAGCACCTCTGCTCCAAACTCAAGTCAGATTTCTCCTAGCACTGCCAGATCACATGGGTTAATCTCTCCTGACCCCGACTCCTCAAAAGCACAAGCCTGGCTCTTTTGGATTCAGTCCCGGTGCGAGTGCAACACAGTGCCACGGAAGCAGACCCCACACACATCCCCCATGTTAACTGGCACCAGTTTGCAGACTTCAGAATAGTGAAGATAAGGTACAAGAATGTCAGGAAGTCCGACACCAATGAGTGGTATGGTAAACAAACAGTTGCAGACGTCTGCCCACATCCCCTGCCTCTTAACGACCTTCAATTCCACCCTTTTAAATGTCAAGCTCTGAAATATGGTGATTTGGTAGAACTATTTGTGGGAAAAATAAATAAATAATGCTGCATTAACAGACAAAATTATTTGTGAATTATGCTTTCAAGCAAACATGGATTAATATTAGTGAGGTAAGTGTTTCTACAGGCTACTGTAATTTTGAAAACAAAACATAAAAACCATTTAATCATATGGGAGACTGAAATAATATCAAAGATATAATAACTGCACAGCAATATAAGAGAGTTATTTCAACTCTAGCTTAGCTGCTATGAAAAGTTATTGCAGCATTTGTCATTAAAAAGGGCAAGTATTGATTATATCTTGCAAAGCTATAGTAGGTCTACACCTAGAACTCATTTATATACGTGCTGCATGCTTAGTCAAACAGTCCCACTGCAGAGCCCTGCCAAGCTAGCTAAGTACATATCACACAATATTGTGTGTGACATGTCCACAGAGGTTGTAGGCAGTGCTGAGGTAGAACACTGACAATTATATATGCATGGAAGGTAAAAGGAACAGAGCTGGATTTCTACTGGGAGACTAACGCTCTGATATCCTTCCAGGGTACTTTGATCCCTGTGGTGTAGTGAAGCAAAAAGCCAATCATTCTTAACCACATAAAAGTTAACAGAGCATGGCCTGGTATTTAGCTTTATGTTTATCTGTGTTATTAATGTGGGCAAGAGGAGCGTGGCCTGTCACTGCAGGTCAGACTGGCAGGTGCTGAGCTCTTCAGATGCTGTGATTTCACAGCCTCTTTGCTCTCTGCTTCAGGTGAGTGAAATGATGCTTGCTTTAATAGGGGACTTGAGACTGGCATGTGTAGGAGTAGCATATGCCTCCACGACAACAATTGCCACGTCGAAATCGGTGCTTTATACTTCCTGCATTTCCCCCCACAGAGAATAAGGCTTTGATAAATTGTAATTAGTGTGCTGAGGTTTGAAATAAAAAAAAAGAGAAGAAAATAATTTGTTGATGTGCTAAATAATAGACAGTGCTTTGAGAAGAGATAGCATCTGGGGGACAAGTGAGTGGCAGCGGCAGAGTGGCAGATGAAGAAATGTGAGCACATTTTTACACATTGTCCGAAACCACAGGCAATCCTGATGAAGATGATAGAGGGAGTCTCTGATTAACCATCCGGTAAGCAGGATGTATGTCCCTGCCAAGGCAGACAAATGGAACTATTGTAATGCTATGACAGTCTTTGATCATTTCTGTGTTCAGGGAGATATCTTCATCAGAAGTGCTCCTTGTTAAAGCTGTCACACACTAACAGGCCTAAATATTTGCGCTGTATTAGATTCCATGTGCTATCAATATAGAATAATTGCACTGAACATGTGAGTATCCTCAGGCAATGATTGGCATTAAAGCGCATGATTTGTCTTTCTATTTGATTAGATTTAATTTTATTAAGCTTTTTAAGATCCAGTGAGCGGCGTTTAAATATAATTTGAATGTAAATGGCACATTAGGAGAATCATTTGCTATATCACTCAAAGTAACATTATTTTACATGTGTGTTAATCTAACTTATCTGCAGTATGTATATCACTGCAATGTTGAAGTATAGACTGTTTGACCCTATAGCAGAGATCAGAAAACTTTTCACAGCCAGAAGCCCATCTGTATGGTTCCACTGAATATGCATGGGGCTAAATATGGTGTAGCCTGAGCCATTAATAATCTTGTCATCATAGTTCTCCAGTACATTCAGTTATTGTCTAACTTACTTCCCTCCGAATTCTGCCAACTTCCCATTGCTACAAATGTCAGAGTCTAAGTTAAGAAAAAAACGGAAACCTGCTGAAAGGAAAGCAGTGGTTTACTTTTCTTTTGCGGGATTAAACATTTAGAGACTTGGCAAGAGACGTACCCACATACATACAAAGCAACCTGGCTGTGCACAGAGAAGACACTTTTGGTATGTGAATGTGCGTGCATGTGGGAGCCGGCCTGGCCCTGTAGCAAGCAACTATTAGGAGTGAGAAAAAAAAAAAAAAGGGGGGGGGGGGGGGGGTAAGAAGACTGACGCAAGGTAGCATTTGCAATTGGGAGGTTTTGGTTTCAGACTCTCTAGTCATCAATCATCCCAGGCCTATTCTGTTCTTTGACAGCTCACTACAAGGCTTGACATTTAACACTCACGACCCTGGACAAGGCTTTGCTCGAGACCAGAGACTTCAGAAACACAAAAATTGAATAGAATGACACTTTTCCCCTCTTCAGTAAGTGGTAAAAGTGAAGCAAAGCAGATACAAATTAATAATTCCCATCTGCATTACACTTCAGGCTGGTGAAATTACTGCTTAAGGCCCCATGTTACCCTTTTGCCCCTTACTTTGGCATACACAGAACAGCTAAATGAGAAAGCCAAGAGGTCTCTAGGCCTATTAGACTAAATGCTAGTATGTTTTTTTTTTTTTAAAAACATGTGGATGGACTCTATGAACTTTATCCAAGGCAAACTTGAAACTACAACACATGAAATCATTAGCAATCTTTAGGAAATGGTAAAGCACATATATTTTCATAGCTTAATGTTTCAGTTAGCAATGCAGTCTGATGGAATTCGGATTAATTGTACACTTTCAAATTACGAGGGAACGTTTCTCTGTCCTTAAGCTTCCTCTGATATTACACTCATTCAAATTTCCGAAGGGAAATGAGCTTATGCTTTGTGACCACATTTGGTTTTCTGCCTTTTTGGGTCAGTAGGTCGCTATAAACAGTAATAATAATGACAAAACACCGCCCAGATAATAACCGACATGACCTGACATCAACTGGATAACACAGCACCATGGCCTATAAAATACCAGATTTACTGAATTTGAACAGGTTTTTTTTTTCTAATGTGCACATCTGTCAGTCTAGGGATGTCACTATGTGACCTTCCCAAAACTAGACACATTATATAACAAACACCTCTCGCTTTTCAGACACATACACACATCTCTGACACACGATAACTTGACGACAATCACGATTTTCATTTACACAGTTTTCTCTAAGGCTAGATGAGCAGAAACCTCACCGTCTTGCTTCCTTCGTGGATTTAGTATGTGTGCGTCGATAGCATCGCCTGAACACCAGCGATATCCATTCACTCTTATGTCAGGGAATTGATAGCTTGTTTCGGATTGTGTGAACCACAGAAAATCTCTTCCATCTTTGTGTGTGATACGCTCTGCTTGCTGCATACTAAACATGTTGCCAGACAACTGGTCATGTCTTAACTGTGAAACTGGCAACTATTGTTCGCGCTGCTATTGAACATGCCTCTAACGACTCCAAGGGCAACCTTTCATCTTGCACAAGGTACCAGGACTTTAAAAATATTTAGTATATTTTAAAGTTTTTAAAGTTACAACAAATATAAATGTATAAATATGTGGTCACATGAAAAATTATTGAAAATATATATTTATATTTTAAAGCAAATAGCGTAAATAAATGTATTGCAACTTATTCATAGTAAGTACTTAGTAAGTATGCAGTAATAAACATGTTTCTTAAGGTTTTCTGTCACTCATCTTAATTTGTCACTTTCACTGTGTGATAAGAGTGCAGAACAAACAAAGTATGCAAGTTGCACACATGTGCATACACATGTCAACACACACACACACTGAGATAATATACACACACAAACACACCAGGGCAGATAGCCATCCAGGCGATTGGTTGTGATGTCATCATAGAAAACCTCTTTTCTGTGAAAGATTCATCAGATTATGACCAAAGCCGAGCCTTTCTTGCAACACTCCACTAGCTGCACCATATGGTGGGTCCTAAAGCCACGGGTGGAGGGTTTAATGACAGAGCGGATGTGCAGTGCACATGCCGAGGGATGTTGGGGGATGGGCTAAAAAAAACACTCATCAAGTCTTTGGCCTGGAAAGGCTGCACAAGGTCAGCTGTGCAGCAGGGGCAGGTTGAGGGAACCAGACACATGTCTACAACAAAAGGCAGGTGACCAGAGTGCAACTTTGTCATGGAAAACACAAGAGTGAACAATAAAATATTTTATCAGCAAGTTTCCCTTACTTACTATGTCAGCTCTAAAAATCGCAGTGCTGACCCGTTTAGCGATTAATAATAACATCTTTTCTCAAATACACAAGGTCGATAGTAAAGGCATATCTCCAAAATAGTGACATGGAGATCCAATCCTCTTGGCAAATATGCACAGCTGCCAGAGAGGGGTGTGGGGATGAGTAAACAAAGATGGACTCATAATTAATGTTTACTAAGGCTGATGCAACTGCATGACATTTCTACTGCTGCACGCCTTGTCCACTGACCACAAATGATCTCTATAAACACTTTCTTAGTCTGACATCTCTCCTTTAGAGCTGAAAGCATGTTTAAACATAGATTCTTAATTCTCTCACCAACTCTGGGTGCCTAATTCTTCAACAGCCAGTTTGACATTATGAAGGGAAAAGGATGTAATGCAATACTAAATTCAATTTGATTGCCTCTGATTCTTTTCCTTTTGAACATTTGTATATTTTAAACCCCAAATTTTTGGAAGGATTTATTTATTTATTTTATTTTTTGGGTGCATACCACCACAGCCACAGCTTTAGATAATATTAGCCCAGCAGTGGTGAGGTGGGACATGGGTCAGGCTGAAGAGTAAGACAGCAGGGCAAATGATTGATGGAGTTGTGGTTGGTCTATAAAGGTCTGGAAAGAGTGCTTGGAGATAATCAGAGAGAAGGTGTCTGCGGGCCTCATAACCCCAACGCACACAAACATGCACACACCCACATACGCTGACTCAAGAGAGAGATGAGACAGGAGCTTCCGAATTATTAAGCAGACAGAGGCACTGATGATGAAATTCTGAAGGTCGGGCGTAACAAGAGGCACCTTACAAGGGTCACAACCTCTTCCTTGCTGGGTGTTTTGTTCTTTGTGCCCCCCTCACAACATCACCTTCCCACCTTCATGTTCACTGGGGGGCAGGTGAGTGGGGGAGTTGTGTTACATCCCTGTTTATCTGTTCATGACCTCTAGCCGGCAATTCTGCACTTGATAAGAGGAGGGCTCGCCTCATAATGTGCGCGGCAGCTGATATCAGCCCTGTATCCTTGTGAAATTGATTACCAAGGCCCAGGGAGCGTGCAGAATATAATAAATAGAGATGACACATAAGGCACACATGGACTTGTAGGCTGATGGGTAACACCGCCTCAGCAATTACCTGCTACCCACTTAAAACAGGGGTCATGCAGGGCAGGTTGGCAGTGGAAGGAGTTATGGTTATTTCTTATTTTCTCTGCAGGGTGAGACACTCGGTGAAACATTTCTCTCCCTCTCCCTCTGTGTATAGGTGTGTGTGTGGGTGTGTGTGTGTGTGTGTGCAACCAGGTGTGTGTATGTCATGCAGGGCACAGAGGTTCAGTTGTGTGAGGTTTGGGTGTAAAGGCTTTGGCTGGGATTTTTACTCCCTTGCGGGTGTATACACAGATGGCTGCAGACAAGTGCGGACACTACAGACATGTAGTTATCTTATTGCTTTCTAGATGACCTGAAAACATGAATTCTCCTTAGTCCAAAGTCTGTCTATTTTCTCTTCCCCAATTATTGTACAGATGATTGTTAATTGATCTGATCTTAACAGATGTGGGTAGCAGCCTCGCTTTAACATCCCTGACCATTTTGGTCGTTTAGCGCATGCGCAGGTTGTGCATTTGTAGCGTAGTGGGCTACACACAAGTCCACAGGGTCAAAACAAATTAGAGGGTACAAGGACATCAGAACAGAGCCCCATGTATACCCTCTGGTGAGGAAATTCAAGTCACTTGGACCCTAGTGGACCATTGCATACAAATGGAGAAAGTATAACCCTAGCCTCAGAAAGGTTAAGTCCAAACACATTCTTTCATTAATAATGAATGTCCAAACTATGACTGTCATGTTATAGTTTCATCACTATAATGCTAAAGGTAAAACATAGCTGACAATTTAAATTTTCATGCAGATATTTTTAAATGATATTTTTTTTTTGGATTTTAATTATATATTTTTTGTAATAAAACTGGTACAGTATAATGTGGTATTTTCTCTCCTGTCTATAAAAAGAGCGATAACATTTTAAAACCAGGAACCAGGAAGACATCCTTGTGTGACTGAACAGGTGCTATCGAGAAGTTATAAACAAGCTTTCGACAAAAGCTTAAGCCCTTTTCTTTCACATCATCCCGTCACCCCGCTTATAGCAATTAAATATCTGCTATTTTGCATCTTTTATACCATACACTTGATGTGCTTATGTAGGAGCTGTATATCACAACACTGTGGAAAACCTAGCGTTCTCCACATATACTGTATTTTCCTGTAGCCTCAATTAAGATAATTATAGAGAGGAAAACCATCATTATGTAACCAGACATCATAGTTATAATCATCACTGTAAAAATATAACAACCCTTAATATCTCAGAATCATCTCATAACATTTACAGATGACACATTTTCTTAATCATCTTTAATCTGCATGCCCTTTATTGTCCCACCAACCATCTTTCCCCAGCCGCTCCGAGATCATCATCACTCATCAGTCTCGGGAGCTGTTTTTCTTGGTGTTCAAGGTTCTTTATTTGTCACATGCATAGTTATACAAGTCAAGGGTTGGTGTCAAGGGTTGCTAATAATGTAGTTGTGTTCCACTTGCATCACAACTTGGAAACAAAAAGAATTGCACAGCATTAACATTTTTGCATCATATGATGTTGAATTAGGCCACACGATATATGTGTCATAATAATACTTTTGCAGATACTTTCAAAAGTGTTAATATAACAAGTTAGATTGGAGCTTAAAACCAAAATGGGCCTGAATCTGAATGTAGTTTTCAAAAATTATAAGAAAACAATGTTTATTGTCTTTCATCGATTCTTCAAATGTAACACCAGATGTTCCTTCAGATAACAAACAAAGAAAATAAGCACAGAAAAACAGGCAAATATGTAACATTAAGAAATTTTATGATAATTTAAAGCAAGAAGTATATTTTTGCATTAATATTTTTTTTTAATTGATTGCTAAAGCAAATTAAGATTTGGTCCTAGTTAAACCAAACCAAGATTCTAAAAGAAAAGCCTGACTGGCTAATGTCGCAATAGCACATGGTGCTTTCAGCCTGTTGTTTCTTCTAAAAGAGAAATCATCAGCATTATACTTGATTGTGCACTGCACTTTTAATTGGCCCAAAAGTAAATGTGTCTGTTCATGTTCTTAAAGTTTCCACCTGAGACGTCTTAGTGAGTGCAGTCCGTAATGTAGGGTTCATTTTAAAAACAAGCTCTCCAGTTCCTTAATGTTGGCATAAAGCAGGCCATGTAGATGTGGTGCTTGCCATTTCAATGAAGAAATCTGAATGGCTGTAAGCTGCCAGGCAAACCTTTATATCTATTTGTTCCACTTGTCTGGCTCTCAATGAGTTTAATCAGCTGAGAAGAAGCCGCGAGGGGGGTGTTGCCTTACCCGCCCATACATTAGAGAGCCCCCCTTGCACCACACACTCACACTCAAATACACACAACCCCACAGCCCCATTCTGTGTGCATTGATGTGAGAGTTGAGGGTCTCCCTCTCCCCTGTTGCCTTACGGATTATCAAGTACACTTCAATTACTGCCGATCGATACACTTCTGGCTGCAAAAGGGAGTGTGAGGGAAATTAGACAGACTTTGGGTATGGCTGTGACTACAAAGCAATGGATTAACACTGATATGCATCTCTTCATTTACATCAGGAATGGGCCCATTCCCCATCAGCATACTGCACTCTCCTCTGAACGGACGCACATTCACATAGGCTTTAAGGGGGACTTTTTGAAAGATTGCTTCTTTAAGTGCTGGGCAAGGTGAGGGCAAGCCTGTCATATACTGTAGGAGGATTAAAACATACTGTAGTCACAACGGGGAAAGGGCCGCTGTAACCGGGCTTTCAAACTAAATACAAGAAAAGAAGTCTTGTATGGAACCATTAATGTCATCGTGATAATACGGTGTCTTTGTAGAGGTGTCTTGTCTGTGGATGTATACGTGTGTGTTGTGCTCCAAATTGGCCAACCCTCAATAAATGATTAAAGACATGCTAATCCCGGAGCACTTCACAGCTACATTTACAATCAAGCCAGGTTCAAATATTTGCTGTAGAAGAGAAGAAAGGAGCATTTCCACTCTTAGAAAATGCTTGTCAGCAGATAATACAATGGCTGGCGTTGGTAGGAAATAATGCCGGCGTAGCCGTCCTCCTAAACTGAGAGGAAAGGGAAATGAAAGCAGTACTGTGGAAGAGGATAAAAAAGAAGTAAAAGTGTAGGAAGAGATAAGCAGTGGCTGTATCCCCCCGAGGCAGGCTGTGAAGGTCTCCTAAGCACAGCCCCTGCCTCTGAACCCCCTCCAGGTCATCTGCCCTTGCTCTCCCACCCTTCCTCTCTACAGAGGCAGTAAAAACACTCCAACACCTGGGTTCCCCCTGTGCTCTGTGCAAGCTACAGTACAACACACCTCGGACTTCATTTTTTCCCTCTCACTCTCCGCAGACAACACACAAAGCAAGGGGGCTTAATGATTAGGTCTTGACATAAAAACAAAACCGCGTTTCTGATAGGTTATTGTGAAGGCCACCCTTGTCCTATAATGACTCCCATTACAACATCTGTAAAGAGATTATTATTGACTGACCTTCAAACATTCCAGAAATATGATGTAATTCATGGCTTTAATTTGAAGACCACAAGGCTACGGGGCTTTAATCCAAACTTTTAGAAATGATTTACATCCTTCTATCCATCTCCAATTAGTTAGGGTTGCAAATATTGCCACGTTCATGCCATTGTGAATCAAACAGTTTTGGTCACTATAACTTAGACGTGTCTGTCACCGAGGCTTGCGTTTACAAGACCCGCTGAAACACATCCACTTCTCTCAGCTCGGGGTGAGCATCACATTACACATTACTGCCCATAGTGGGAGTTCAGTTTTGTGTCTAAAATGCCTCCCTCTCCAAATAAAGATGCCTCTCCATTGAAAGCTCCTCACTCTACCATGAATTTTGGTCCCCCCCCACCTCCCTCCGTCCCTCTATCCCTCCTTCCCTCCCACTGCAATCTGTCCTGCCAGCTCCCACGGTTTGTCTTTGGAAGTGATCCGTCCCTGAGCGTTGAGCAGAGCCACTTCATGTTCACATCGGCCCCAGAGGCATTCCTTCCTGCCCACTACTCTTGCTTTCTTTTGTCAGCCAAATGGATACCAATTAAATCAACTGTTCTCCAATTAGAATTTGGAAGAATCCATCTTGTTCAGTGTTCTAAATCCCACTGCTTGACTTCTTTCTCTCATGTAGCTCCTTTCCTGGAATCAGTTACAGAGAAAATGAGACTAGTTATTTCCTGCAATAGGATACTCCTGGGTTTCTTTGTCTTTTTTTCTGTTTGTTCAATATGTTAATAGAGTATTTAGTCAAATGTTTATAGGACTGCACACGAGGGACGTTATTATGGTGCAAGTTAGGCTGAGGGCAATGGTCGCTTGTGCAAAAATGAATCGGGACTTTTATGGAAAAAACAACAACAACAAAAAACCCTCCTAAACCGAGGTAATCATTAGCCGCAACAATTTACGGTTAATGTCTTTCAGTTGCACAATTTTAAATGAGTATTTTCTGTTTTTCTCTCTGGTTAAAATCAAGAAAAATTTCTTCAGAAACATGTACTCACACACTGCCCTCACACAGAGGCCACTATTTGATTAATACATGGAGGGGCATATCTTAATCTGCAGACATGGACAGCAAATGGCTTGGACTTGAGCCACGTCATTATTGCCTAATGGTCGTGTTCAGAAAGTATGCCCCATTGTGTTTCATATGATCAGGCAACACCCCCTCCTGCCACTCGAAATCACATCCAGCTAAACAAACCAGCCAGCCTGCTTCCTGTGGAGCAGCAATTCATATCCCAGACACTAGTTTAGACGTCTGCACCCTGCAGCCTGCCACCATCCACATGTGGACTCCCCACCCCCACCCCCACCGCCAACCCACCCCCACTCCTCCTCCACGTACAATTGAAAATACTGTAAGAATATCTAGTTGTGCAGTTTACATCACTTACTTTGTTTTACATTAGCCACTTGTTAGCTTTGGAGCACTGCTGGCAATCAGCCCCCTGTAGCGTTTCAGTAATAGAAATACCAATCCAGCCAATTGCAACTCCTCATGCAATGTAAAGACAATAAAGTGAGTAACTTAATGAGGCAAATGTGTGCACCCTGATTTGCTTGTGATTTATTGAAACATAAATAGTCCTGATGGAAACGTAGAGCTCTACCAACAAGGAGCTAATCCTGACATGGTCATTTAATACTTTCATAACAAAATGAGGAGATGAACACTTCAGTCCAAACATTGAATCCTTGCTTTCATTGCTAAGCAGTTCCATTACTATTATTATTCTTTAAATTATTTTAATTTGCAATAATACAGCATCACAAAAGGGTAAATCCAAGTAACTGTCAGAAGACCACTTTAATCAATACAACTTATTCAGCTGTTCTCTGTATGAGAATGGCTAATATGCAAATAGTGTCACTTGGACACTTCTGGTATTGGACGTTTGACGGCCCCCTACTTTTACTTTGTTATGCTTATCTGCTTTAAGAAAGGCGGCTTATTGTGCTTGAACAATGGAAGCCTTCTTATGTCCATCAGTGAGGAAAGATGGTAACTGACATTGTGCAACAGCTCAGCAAACAAACTATTTTCCAAAGTCTTTGCAGGTTTGATATCATCTTCAACATTTGTGATTTCTTCACAAACAAGCCCAATTTTTAAACTTAAAATCTTCTTATTAGTATTATAAACAATATTTTGTATTTATGTGTAACAAAAGGCTTAAAACCACATTTTATTGTCAGTCTACAAAGAAATGGCCCTGAGCTGTTTTCGCCATGTGATGCCAGTTTTCCCCCGGTTTTTGTAACAGTCAATTGTGTCAATATTGCACTGCCTTTTCTTTGCAGATACGCATCAGTTCTTCACCCCTACACGCTATAAGAGGTAACATTTAACTGAACTGAACCAAAACCAACCCGCAGTACAGTAGACAAGAGCAGATTAAAATTAAATTCACTTACTCGCAATTTATTATGAATGCCACTAATACCATATTGTTTACTAACACAGATCTGAATGCAGTGTTGACAATAATTAATAATATTTTAGCCTTTCTCTGGATAAAAATTGCATCCAGGTTTCTAGATGTATGTGCTCCTTTTTTAGTACTCTCCCGCCCTCAACCCCAGAGCTGAACTTCCAAATGCCTCCAGTCAGGAAATCATCTGAGTGAGCTCTTAATGAACACCAAAATACAGCACTTGTTATTCCAGCTGTTGATACAGAGAGGTTACTGAGTGCATAAACAAAGGCAGTACATAATTTTCACTCTTCAAAGTAGCTTGATTTATGTCATACAAAACAGAATTAATATGCATAATTTGTATCACATGCAGAAAATTTCCAAACATTAGTGCTAGAGTTACCTTGGAGTATTATTTTATTGAGTTTCCCATTTAAGCAGTTGCTGCCACCCACAGTTTAAATCCTTACTCACTGTAAAGTAAATAAAGGAACAATCACAGATTTTTTTCCCAGTGACTAATTCCAGAAGAAGAAGAAGAAGACGAAAAAAAGAAAAAAGAAAAACAATTAAAAGTCCCTTCCCCTTCCCATCCCGGCTATTCCCACGCATTTTTTTGGCAGAGCTCTGCTGATGATCTCCAGAGGCTTTGCTTCTCGAGGAACTTGTCAGGAAAAGATCTACATTTCCCAGGGATGAGTGTGGGTGAAAGTGAGAAGGAAACTGAAAGACAGAGCAGAAGTTTGAGTACAAGCCAGAAAGCGCGAGTTAAAAGTGAAAAGAAGAGTCCGTGTATTGACAGGGGGAAGACATGAGGTTAAGAATTTGAAGACCGGGCTCAGGGTTGCAGGGGATTTGGGATATTCACAGAAAAGGGAAAGAAAAGGCTAAACTGAATAGAAAAATGGCACCTATCTGTCAGGGGTGCCGAGCAGACTTTTGTATGATAAGAGAAGTGATGGCATTAGGGAACCAAGAGAGAAATATAGATCCTTTAATGTCACTTTTGTTCTTCAAACTGTGACCCACTGAACACAAGTGCATTGCTAATCAGTTTAACCCTGTTATACTGGTTCAGCTTTGCAGTTTCACATGATGTGTGCTTGACAGCAGTGCCAGGCCCACTCTGGAGTCAGTGTGGCCTGGAGCCCAGGCCGGGGCAAAAGCCCCGACCTCAGAAGCATACTGACCTGGTAGGGGCACACCTCTCATGGCATTTTGACATCAGGTTCAGCTACAATAGAAATCTCTCCAACAGAATCTTATAGACTACTCAGCCTTCCACTATTATGATATTATCCTTATTCAAATGAGGGTTCATTTCTTTTGTTTTTTTATTTGTCTTTGGTGACATTTTGTTGATGGACTGGGTCAGTCTGATGAGTAGTGGGTCACAAGCTGACAAAAAAGTCAAAACTGGTTTTCTTGGCTGTTCAGAGATAAACACACAGCATGCCTGTTTGCTTAATCTAAGAGACAGATAAGTGACCGAAATGCTCAAATTTGATATGGCTTTATATCTAGGTTAGATTTCCTAGGCATAACACTAATATACAAACTTGCTGATGTCTCATAGATGACATGCTTAGTGCAAACATTACTTAGTGTTATAAAAGCTGTGGCTGAATAAAAAGAAAATACATCAGAAATATTAATTTCAGCACAGAATTAAACACAGTTTTAGTCCTTCCCTTTGTTTAATAGTCTAAGCCAAGGATTACTATCTTGTTTTCTTTCAGTCAGTCTTGTACAAATTCATCTCGGGGGATCTGGAAACCTCATAAGCTCAACAGGAAGTCACTACCGTCACACCCGTTAGGTCAATAAGCATTCATACATCACGGGAGGTCCCACCGTTAGCTGCGGATACATTTACTGTATAAAATGCTGACACAGTTCTTCTCTCAGCTTCTCATGTTCCTTATCTTATTTAGTGCTTTGAAACAACAGCAGTTTTAAAGTTTCATGCACTAATGTCTGTCTTCAGTAGAGCTTTGCAGGGATAAGGATTTGTTTTTCTTAGTTTTTCAGCTTGTTGTGCTTGAGAATACAACGAAGCATTTAGCATCACATCACCAAGCAAGAAGAATGTCACAATGGTAAAGCCTATCTCTGCTAGCAAAACCCATCACCATCTATCTTCTTAGGCTGGATTTAGGTATGTAGACCTCATGCTCTTGTCAGCATCTTACCACTGGATCTTGAGATTGTTTTATCACAGACGTCTTCACATTAGAGACAGATGAAGCTTTACTCTTTCATTCTGTTCTTATAAAGCCTCATGTCATCATGCAAGGGAATGAAAGAGTGATTTCTGAATGTTATATCATTTAAAAATAAAAAACACTGTTCAGTCAAAACAAAATAAGAATTTTAGAATAACTGTGATTTCAGATCATTTATATGGGCAGGAAAATTGACTGAGTTACAATGAAATTAAATGAAAACGATTTAAAAGCATTGATTACCTTCAAATGAGGAACATGGTCTGCCTATAGACAAATAAGTTATGACCTACTAAATAAAGTGAAAGACTGGCATTTGCCTAACTAATGTTTATATGGCATTGAGGATATGCGTGTATTTTTTTTGAACTGAGATTTGTGACCATTTGTTTATAACTCTGTTACAGTCCCACCATAGCAATGCTGCTGTGCTTGGGATCACTGTTCTGTTGCATGACCCAGTTTTGGAGAGATGGCTTTACTTGACTCTCGAATACCTTAGTATACAGAGGAGTTCATGGTCAAGTAAATGATTGCAAGGTGCTGCAAAGTCCTGCAAGGCAAATCCAAATCTTCACACTGCCACCACTGTGCTTGACGGTGGTGGCGCTTGTTGTAGGGTGCGTTTGGTTTTCGCCAGTTGTGGCACAGTGACTTCTAACCAGACATCTCCAGTTGTTTCATGACTCTTGTGGTTTTTTCAGATGCAATATTGCAACATTTAACATCCTAAGTGACCAGTAACATCTGAGATAGCGCTCAGGTGTTTTTTGTGTGTGATTTCTCAGAACTAAGGAAGACTTTTGAGTGCTCTTTCTCACTGACAGACTTCATTCTGTTTGGAAATGGTCATAGAATCCTTCCAAGAGAGATGTACAACAACAATTGCTTCTCTCTCTCTCTCTCTCTTTTTTTTTTTAAGAAATCCCTCAGTTAGAACATACATACAAAGATAAAACATCTTAAAATGGAAACTAGCAAACAAACTTCCCGTTTGCTTCTAACACTGTTAATGGTGTTTGTTTGTCACTCACAACTTTGGTTAGTAAGTTACATCCATAAACTGTACTGCAGCAACTCAAAAACATACATATCTATTAAATAAGAGTTCTAGACTAGAATCTCACTTTTTATAATCTAGGACCAGTGTCACACACAAATTACTAGGGGTGCAACGATACTCGTATCGATATTGAACCGTTCGATACAGTGCTTTCGGTTCGGTACACAGCAAATTCAAAAGTGTTAAATGTTTTGGTGTTAAGAGTCTTCTTGCAAAAGTAGAGTTAATTTTACTCTAAGTAGAGTCACATCCTTTTAATGCAACTCTGAGGTGTAAAATAATAGTAGTTAAAATCGAGTGTTAAAAATGAGTGTTTCTATGTCAAATCTGGAGGTGTTACAATGGAAACATTAACTCTTGACCTCTTAACTCTGAACTCCTACAGGGGCTATGACACCAATAGAGTAAATTCACAGACTCCGCCCCCAGCACCATAGGCTCCAATCGAAGCTGAAGTGAAGCCGTTTCAGAACATTTTGCTCTACATATTTGAGTTGTTTGCCATGCTTGGTAAGTCGTTTTTTCAAAGATTGTTTCAATTATTGTTATTAGCTTTTACTTCTGTGGCTCTTTGGAGTTGAGACAAAGCTGTGTGAAAGGCATTAGCCATGTTGCTCGGTGATAGCATAATATTCTGTTTTAGCTAGCTGAAAGGTATTGTTTGCGGGCAAATACCACAGCCTTGAAAAAAAGCTTGCATGTGAATTTTCAGTCAAACTTTTGGTCAAATACACCTAAAACAATGTCTAGAATGTGAAATATTGGTATAATGGTGCTACTTGAAGCCTGAAAATGATCTCCCATAAAAAAATTTAAAAAAACCGAGCAAACAGCAGTAGCAGGCGTCCTGACTGGATTCTACGTTAGCATAGATCCCTCCAGAGTTTTGTGCACACGGTTTAGGTAAAAATTAAAAAGGTTGAGGTTTTACATTTAGTTCAGTATTACCTGTTGCCTGTGTCCTTGTCTTTTGGGAAAATACTTTACACAAGTAATGGCTCAAAAAGGATTCCTTTTTTTATTTTACTGAGCTGCAATTGTTTACTGGATTATTTGTGCCATTAATTAGTGTCAACTAATTTTTTATTCAATCTCCACACAGGATATGCTTGTGAAGATGGAATATGGGGGAGAGCAGAAGTGCGTTGAAGTTCCACAAAGAGATGAATGAAGGACATGCATATTGTATTGAAGAAATAAGTGTTGAGAATGCTGTTATTTGCATTTACCATGTCAGACCTTTTGATAAACAAAATTCTAATGAAAGTGAGAACATGTACACTGTTACATCTTTCAGAAAATGTTTTGAAATTGTGGAGCACAGTTCAGAATAAATGTTTTTCAAAAACCATTGCGTCTTTTTAGTAAATGTTTATTCCCAAAAGAAATTTCTAGAAGTTCAGAACAGTAAAATTCCCGCTTTTTAGAATGAATTAGAAGATCACTCTTACGTAGTTAAACTAAAATACTCTTTGAGAGTTTATATATTAACTCTTAACACCAAGTGTTAAATTATCAACTCCAGACAGATTTGGTGTTTAACACTAAATCAGAGTTAACGTACCAACTCTCCAAAAAGAGTTAAATTAACACTCTCTGGTGTGGACCCATATAGACACTTTAATAGTGTTGAAATCAAATCCGACAGTGTTGATTTGGACATGCTGGATTTGCTGTGTACGCATATGTATCGAATAATACAAACTTTTTTATTTATTTGATCAACTTTTCTTCTGACGATGCTGTCTGTGTTGAGTGCTCAGTGGATCTGCGTTCGACTACTTCTCCTAGGCTGCACTGCACATGGACGAAAGTAAAACAGTATGTCGGATGTGGCACGCAATGCTCAATTGGTGGGAACTAGTGCGTTAACGCAGTTAGCTTGTTAACGTGTTGACACCGTCCAGCCCCAAGCACGGGGCGATCCGTGGCAACTTGTTAACGGAGATTTGCCGTGTTATGGCGTTAATGTCATTTTAACGAGATTAACGCTGACAACGCTAGTGGGAACACAACGAATATGACAGCACATTTACACCGACATCATCCTAGTGCAAAGTGGAAGTAGACAAAAACAACAAGCACACATGCTACAAACTTTACCCGAGTCATTTAGACAGCCGTTAGCACATGAGTCTCCTTATGGGGACCTGATATGTTTAATATGCTGCTGAGAATATACCCCAGAAGAAACGTATAGTATAGCTTTTATTTTGGAAAGAGTCATTTCTCTGTAATAAACTCTCTTTTCCAAAGATGAGTGATTTCTCGATCAGATATTTTCTTTTTATTATTTTGTTGTTTCAGCAACATTCAATTTAAAAACTGTACTTCTGAGTTAAAATATATATTTATAATTTTAATAAATGACAAATTATAAAGGCATGAACATTTTTTTGTATTGAAAAAATATCGAACCGTGACACCAAAGTATCGAACCGAACCGTGAATTTTGTGTATCGTTGCACCCCTACAAATTACCCACAAGGCCATGTTCCTTAAATGCAAAGTCCCACCTGGAATCACTGCCCTCAATCTCCTATTTCTTTCATCAGTTAACAGTAAGCACAGCGCTTGTTGTCAAATGGATAAACAAATGCTCAACTTGAGGCATCTGAGTAGAATCAGGGATCTTCGACTGATACTTCGACTTTCGGGGGGCAGCCCATGTGTTATCCCATTGCTGTACATGATATGGGTCTTATGTCTCAACTTGGTCACAGGCTACCCAAGTGTCAGTTTGTCTTTATTAAGCAACAAGCAAGTTTAATCAATGCTCGGGAAACTATATGCTTTCTTCTCTCTAATGTGCCATTAAGAGCCATTCAGAGTGACTGAACAGTTGTCACAGAAAGTGGAGAAACACTGAGTAATCAATGATAGTTAAGAACTGTAATTTATCACCTTGCCACCACTGAGGGTTTGCGAAATGAGCCCTCCTGCTTGTAGGAGAGAATATGCTAGGGGAAGCTTGGGTGATACGGTGGCCGAGGCACACAAGGGTCAGGGCCCAATTACTCTTCATCTACTACTCCTCATCACCACTGGCAGAGGCACAGTTCAATTGCTGCATTATCTAAGCATATCAATAGTGCAGAATTAAAAGTCATTGATTTTTTGCAAGTTTGGGGGGTTTTTTTGCCTCTGGTGAATAGAAGGTAGCAGGAGCTGCAGTACTGAACTGATGTCTTTAAATGAGTAAACGCAAGGTGAGATTGAAAAATTGAGAATTCTGTTTTAAAATATACTAAAATAAATGCAATGTAAGCTTTATCAGTAGTATAATACATAATATTAGAAAAAAAAAGAAGTGTCATCATTACATTTATGCCAATACTTTAACATAGAAATTGAATTTCAAAAAGACCACCCTGTTAGAGCCTCATACATCTGGCCATTAAGAGTTCACAGAAAGCTAGAGTCTTTATCATGGCCAGACTTTCCTGTGAAAATGACCTAATAAACATAAATAAAGACACTAGCGACCACACATCAGTCACTCTGTGCATGAACAGTCAGAATGACCATAGCAGGAAAGAGTTGAAAAGGCCAAAAAAGAGAGAGAGAAAATTTTCAATTTCAAGAGCATTATTATTTTCATTAATCATAGCCCTGCCATCAACCTATCCTTATGCCTTAGTGAGAGATCTATTATACGCTCCATTTAGCCTCAGCCATATTACCTCATATGTTTTCCTGGCTGACCAAATAAGACTTAAGAGATAAAACAATTTACTGTTCATTATGATCCATGTCACTGGAATCAATCTATTAACCTGTGTTAACTGGGATGGCTGGCGAGATCCCATGGACTTTATTGAAGTAAAGAAAATGGATATTTATGTTTTGTATGTCTACCATCATAAAATGACCAGGCATTTAATTTGCCCCCTCCAACTCAGTGGATGGCTTTATTTTTCCGGTGGCCAAGGCGCCCTCCTCGCCTTTAAGCAGCCTCTGACCTGTGAAAGATTCTAACAAATTAGCTTCTATTGTGAAGCCAAAGGTGCCATCAATGAAGAGACGCTCCACTGCGCCTAAAGTATGATGGCAGAGGCAAGCAACAGAGCAGAGAACCTTGACATGATTGAATTAACCCTTTGTAGGAAATGTGCTGATAAGGATGGTGGTGGAAGGTGGGGTAAAGGGCTGTATTGCCTCGTATTTACCTCGTCTGACGAGAATCAGATGCTCAACCTGAATGCCGCTTCCTAAATACAGTGATTTGGGGCAGATATTGTAATTATCTGTGTGATATTTAAGTATGCCATTCACTGTTCAGCTTCAGATACTTCCATTATGCACAAAACTTTGGCAAAGTGGCTAAAATTGTCTACATGTTAACATTTAGAACTGGCAAAAAATTGTGTAGAATGTAGAAAAATGAAATTGCAATACGGCACCACATGAACCATGCAGGTTCATGCCTTAATTAATGGCCATCGACCTAATGGCGAGGAAAGGAGGAGGACCTGGAAGTTAGTGTTTGTTTTTCCTAAAAACTACATTTTGGGAACAATTTTAATTACCTAAAAGTTGAGACATTAAGTTGCACTTAAGCCCAGATATTATTCGCATTTTAATAGTTTTCCCTTGCTGTCAGTGAGCCACAGGCTGATTGACAGCAGTGGAGCTGCTTCAGTCCAGCACTAAGCAGCTCCAATTTACAAATATGGAGTAATTGTTGTTCATGTAGACAGCTCCAACAATTACAATTTAAACAGACCTACTCTCTCAAGTATCCCCAAGACAGTCAAAAACACATCTTTTATAGATCTTCTATCAGAGTAGAAAGACCTATAGTCTGTTGCATCTTCTAACCTACCTTAAAAGAGATATTTAGTCAGTGAAAACAATGACTAATCCCCCTTTTATAAACAGAAATCTAAAAGAAAAAAACATGCTTTAAACTTACAAAAAGGGTAACAAATTGCTCCCAGGTAGCAACTTATTAATTAACCAACTGAACTACTATATTCGTAATATGTAATTTTGGCATTAATAAAACTTATGGTCAAGATGATCGATGAGATACTTAAAGCAAGCTTTAAGCCACTGCAATATTTTACTTATAGTACAGAAATCAATGGGGAAAAATGACAGTCTATATGTTGGGAAAGAAAACGATATACTGCTACATTTAAAAAATAAAAATGAGTGCAAAGCTGTGATAAAGAGGTCAAGCAGTCCAGCAGGGCACAGACATCGTGGCATAAAAACATGGCTTTTATTGCCCAACAAGGATTTGAAGAGAAACTCTGGATGCAGATTTAAGAGGAGGGAACAGGTGTCACTCATTCTGGTTCCATATGAATCCCTTATTCAAAGTCCGGCCCGCAGACCTTCATTAAGATCAATATCCCAGCAAAACTAAGGTATCAGTATGAGAGGACACACTGAGGGAATACAGCTGGTGGAAATTAGACAGTAATGTTCCATCCACTGGGCTGACAAACAAACACAGTGGCAATATACATTGGCTACTTTGTTAGGTACACCTGTTCAACGGCTTGTTAATGTAATTATATCATCAGACAATCACATGGCACTAACTAACTGCAATTCAGGATGTAGACGTCTACAAGACAACATGCTGTAGCTCAAAATGAGTATCAGAATATGGAAGAAAGGTGATTTAGGGCTAGTTTGAATTTAAATAAACTACTGATATACTGAGATTTCCCCACACAAAGATCGTTTACAGAGAATAACCTGAAATAAAAAAAATATATAATATAATATAGTGAGTGGCAGTCACTGCATTTTCACTGGCTGAAAATGTCAGATGTCAGAGAAGAATAGGCAGACTGCTCTGCCCATTACAACCAAACTGTGCAGAAGAGCATCTTAGAATGCAAAACATGTTGAACCTTGAAGCAGACTGACTACAGCAGCAGAAGACCACACCAGATTAAAGTCAGTTTAGAATAGTAAACACTGAGGCTACAATTTACACGGACTCACCAAATTGGACAATAGAAGAGTGGAAAAATGTTGCCTGGTCTGATGCATCTCGATTTGTGATATTCAGATGGTAGGATCAGAAGTTGGTGGAAACAATGTGAAAGTACGAATCCATTTTGCCTTGTATCAACATTTACAAGCTGGTGCTAGTGGTGTAACCGTGTTCGGATATAAAAAACAATTCCCCACGGTGTGTGGTTGTTATGCTTAAAGCTCAGGTCCCTATCAGAGGCCTGGGAGATTGAGGGTTCGGCACAGTTTTGTTGCTGCTCCAAGGACTCCGCTCTTCTGCACAGAGATCGTGGATGTTGTTCCTGGGATTTGCTGGAGAAAGTCACCAAGCTTTGGGGTCACTGCCCCAAGAGCTCTCTCTCTCTCTCTGTATATCTATCTATAAACACACACACACGCGCATTTTTTTACAAAAATATATTCTAAAAATCTTTACAAATTCTTCAATATTTATTACATTTCATACAGTTATATCATTAAGCTCTTAATGAATATCATAAAAAGACTTCATACATTCTAAAACATATAATATATCTGACATATGCAGTGTTTATAGTGAGAAGATAATTGCATTTGACTGAAACAGGTTCATAAAATTGCTCATAAAGATTTTTGATTCTGTTAGGATTCTATTTTTTCATTTCATTGCATTGTAAAAAGACTGAACAAGGATACTGACATTATCATATTTTTAATCAGACCCCAACACCTGTGACACTTTCCATCAAGAAAAGACAGGGTGCCACCTATGAATATATGTTTGGATAGAAAATTAAGGTCACAGGTTACCGGCATGATCTGCTGTCAAACACAGACTGAAAATGTGCTTATTTGTTTTCTAAGTCAAGACTGATTTCATTAAGATGGAGAAAGGCCAGTGTGACATCAAAGAGAAATTCAGCTTATGTGGTGAGATTAAGCCAAACATAAGTGTGAGGAAGCCACTTGTCTGCCTCAGACGGCAGATTGCAGAGGAATTTGGGTATACTTTTTTACACCTATGTATAAGTCACTTACCTTAAACTGCAAGGTAGGAACAGTTTCTTTAGGTGATGGTTCAAAAGAAAAATATTTCTGTTTATATATCAAAAAATGTGTTCATTAATATGGAGATTCAAACCAAGAACGTGTCCATCTGATTATTAAGCTATCAGGATAGGTAAACACCTTTTAAAATCAAAATGTTGGCTGACACTAGACCCAAATGTCGAGTGGTTTACCCAAGGAAATGTATGCACCTTATGCCTTTAGCAGAAGCCACACAAAGGGAAAAAAATAAATAAAGGGAATGAAGGATCCCATGCCACTGTATTGCCTTTAGGGGACTAGGAGTGTGGAGAGGACAATGGGGTCAGAGCAACTTGATTTGTATCTTATGTCCTTTGGGACAAGAGAATACACCAGTCAAATCCAAGTTACCTGGCCTTTGGCTACCCTGTGGCTCCTAAACAATAAGGTAGGATACTCCTAGATGTCTAGGTGAAGAGTAGAATGGAAACTGCGAGTAAGAGACACAAGGGGAGAGCGGTGGGTGGGGCACTGAAAAAGTCTTTCAGAGGTATGACTGCTAAACGTTATGAAGCTACCATGGAATGGGACCATTTAAGTTTTTACACCAAAAATGATTTCAACCACTGGAAAAAAAAATGTAACCAACATGTCAATTATGTGAGAACAAAAGAAACATATTATCCATATGGCGCATATGATTATTCTTCTTCTTAGTATTTCTTAAATGTCCATACATGAGTTTCAGTGACAAGCACATAGAAACATACTTTGTGCCATGCTGTTGTGCTCTGTGAAGAGGCTCAGTATAACTGTGAGGTAGTCATCAACATGAGCACTTCTCATTAGTATTATACACACTGAAGTGTTTTTGCAATCCGAACATTTCACTTGTCCACAAAACGTGCATTTCGCAGTATTCAGAATAACAATATGCTGCCATTGTACAGATAATTGTAGATCTAATTAACTGAATGAGCGGAGAATCAGAGGAACAGAGAAACTGTTCAAGGGTAAACGGCGTACATCCCAGTGTTTATCATGCATTTCAAGCATACATAACAGAATGAAAACACATTTTCCCATATAATCCAGGCTCAACAGCCAAATAAAAAATAAATATATAAACCAATGAGGTAAAAATTTGTTCTAAAACACAGAGCAAATCTAGGCCAGGCTTGGTGAATGGTGATTTGACATATAAGCTCCTTGTAAGACATACTCTCCAATATGCAACCAAATATTTCATTGCTTATGCTTCTTAATCATTATCAGGTACAGAAATCTGGCCCTAGATTATAATGATTCAGCTGCACTGCCACTCTTAAACCAGCACCATAGATCTGCAAGAATGTGATTTTTGGATAAATCAGTCATTTACATACATCAATAATTAATATGTCCAGAAATCATTAGACTAATCCCATATGGAAAAGATATATATAAATCTTATAAAGTTTGTATCTGTAACTTGTATGAAAAGCATACAAGGGTGAAAACAGATATAAGATCCCTTGAAAAATTATATAATGAAACTTGTATGTTTTGGATACTTACTAAAACAACATATGAAAGTATTGAGAACGTGGCCACTTTCATGAGTAAATCATATAGGTTTTTACTATTTCTTTTCCATATGGGATGTAACTGCAGCAATAACAAAAATCAAGTTTGGACAACCGTAAAAGTTACATTAGAACAAGATTGCAATCTCGGCTGCATCTTGGTAGGCACCGCTTAATAAATAGAAACTTAATGACTTTTGAAGAATGTAGGTCTGAAGCAACGATTTGTGGTATTATGAACAATTCAATAATATTAATGATCTCTACTCACAGACAGCTGGAGAGCTCCCAGTACTGCTTGACTGCATTCACAAATGGCCATGGAGTACTTAAAACTTTGTTTCCCACTATTTTGGGCTGTTTTTTGTTTTATCTATAATGTGCTTACATCCCTTATTAGCATTGAACTATTTGATGATAGTCATTAATACCAAAGTCTTTTTTTCCCTTGATTTTTTATTTATTTTTTTTGTTACATAACACTGACATTCCAAGAAAGAGCCAAGCGATAATGATTAGGTCTTAATGACACAAGGCCTCTCCAGGGCTGTTTATGGCTTCTCTCAGATTTAGTTGGTTTTAGTGCTGAACAACAGAGTACATGTTGAGTTTAATGGAATAGCAGAAGCTTATGTTACAGTCAAACTAGGAGAAAACAGTGGTTGGAGACCACAGCATGATCAAAGTTATTGCAATGGTGTACAATAAACTTGCAAACCTGTTGAAATGTTTGCTTCAATGACAGGAAGAAGGTCTGCAGCCACTTACACTGTTGAATATATAGTTAGCATCCATTAGCTACTTAGAAATGCTAAATTTCAATGTGAATGCAGCTGAAAACTGACATAAAGAGAAAATAACGTGACTTACTAGAAACTGAATAAGTTAGCTCCGTGCCTGCTGGATATGTCAGCAACTTAATATACTGTAGTAAAAAAACAACAAAAATAGTGATTTAATTCAAGATTGCTTAAACCATGAATATTGTACTCCAGTATGTTATGTTGTGTTTTAAATAAAATTTCAAAGAATTTACACGCAGCAGTGATTTTGTTATGCTGCTCATCAGCTGAACCCCATAGGCAATCAAGTCAGCTTGAACTGAGGTTGTCTTCACACTACACTAACCCATACAGATGAAATGGCTCTGGTACCCTATTATCAAGCTATGATATGACATGTCTCACATAAATAACATCCACAACTTATCCTTTCTTTGCCTTCCTCTGTGATATGAGTTTGTCAGGTGTGTATTGACACGTTTTGGCTTCCAATGAAAGCATCACTACAAGTAAGGTGGAAAATCAATACAAAAAATATTACCTAGTTTAGATGAGGTTGTAAGGTTACTCTAGTATGAACACATAAGCAACACACCTCAGCTTATATCACCTATAGGTTGTAGGATAGAAACAGAAAGGGAAACGCACACAATGCACACCTGATCATGTATATTGAATGCTAATGAGATGAATGCAATATAAATTCAAATAACACACTAATGTGTTTATAAATTAACAAGTTATTCAGAGTTGGATCATTATATTACAGTGAAACACCACATCATCTCACTTGTAATCTTATTTTTCACTGTTTCCAAACCAGTTCCACTCTACACCTACGACTGCACAGCCACTAACAGCTCCAACATCATTGTGAAGTTTGCGGACGACACTACAGTGGTGGGTCTTATCACCAACGGTGATGAGACGGCTTACAGGGAGGAGGTCAGCGCCCTGACCCACTGGTGTCAAGACAACCATCTCACCCTCAACGTCGCAAAGACAAAGGAGTTGATAGTGGACTTCCGGAGGTGCAGAGAAGTACACACCCCCATCACCATCAACGGCGCTGCTGTGGAGAGAGTGAGCAGCTTCCGGTTCCTTGGAGTACACCTGGCTGAGGATCTTACGTGGTCAGTACACACAAACAAAACAGTGAAGAAGGCGCAGCAGCGCCTCTTCTTTCTCAGGAGACTGAAAAGATTCGGCATGAGCCCCCGCATCCTCAGGACCTTCTATCACTGTGCCATTGAGAGCATCCTCACTGGATGCATCACCACCTGGTATGGCAACAGCACCGCCTACAACTGCAAAGCTCTCCAGCGAGTAGTGCGGTGCTCTGAACGGATAATTGGAGGTGAGCTTCCCTCCCTCCAAGACATCTACAGGAAGCGCTGCCTGAGGAAAGCGGGGAGGATCATCAAGGACTCCAGTCACCCCAGCCATAAACTGTTCAGACTGCTTCCGGTCCCGTACCAGCAGACTGAGAGACAGCTTTTTCCATCAGGCCATCAGACTGCTGAACACGTCATAGACACCTCAGCTTCACTACTGGAACTTCAACATTATGCACTCCACACTGTATATAAATGCCACTTGTTTTGCACATATTCAACTCTGTATATTTATATTTTATTATTATTATTATTATTTTTATTTTTATTTTTTTTTACTATTTAATTTGTAAAAATGTGTATACACACACACACACACACACACACACACACACACACACACACACACACACGTAGGAAAATATTTAGTATACACATCCAGAAATGCATACACTATTATATATTGTACATATATTTATTAGTTTCAGGTTGGCCATTCTTGTATTTTGCTCGTTTGTGTTGTTGTGTTTGCACATCTCTGTTGCTTGTGGGGCTCGCACACAAGAATTTCACTCGCATGTGCTGTGCCAGTGTGCCTGCACATGTGATGTGACAATAAAAGTGATTTGATTTGATTTGATTTGAATGGGGGTTTATTTACTCATGCCAAATTGAATTAAAGATATCTTACTTCTTATTCAAACCTGCTCCTTTCTATTCCTGCGATGTTTATTTGTACAATTCAATTTTTTCCCCTAGCATACTGTATCTATTAAATTTTAGGTACTGTACATTATCTTACATTTCACCCTCCAAATTGCATGCTATTCCTTCCACTTTAACTGGTCATTCGGTGACTGACTTTCTATTTTTGCTTGGGTTTATTCAAAAGTAAATTAGTAGGCCAGTAACCAGCGCTGGACTCACCTATTTGTGTGTTTAATTGGCCATGTTGTCGCTGGAGTTAATTGGTTCTCTGAGTCCAGGTAGTTACTAAATGTTTGGCAGCATTAGAACCTCAGCACTTTTCCATTAATGGTGCGTGAAATGAAATGTTTGATACTGCAAATAAAATCAGTGATATTCAAGGATGTTATGGTTGGTAATGTGTTGAAACTGCCATTTAATGGGTCCTGGAAGATTGGGGTAGTGTCAGCCGGAACCGCCTGGGCCCTCTCCTGACATTGCTAGTTGCCTCTCCATTCCCTTAACGACTGTCTACACTGATTACACAGACCCCCCAAAAGCTTAAAGCTGGGGAAACAGTCTCTATTAGTAGTCCAATTAGAGTCATTAGCATATTCTACTTCATTTTGATGCAATGATTATGCTCCACAAAATATAAACCTTATATGGAGGAAAATTACAGTCAACGAGAGCGTCTGAGGAGGAAAAAAAAATCTGGTCTGTTGAGAAAATGGTGAACAATTCTGCAGAAATAAAAAACAAATAAACTGTTTTGTTTTTATTAAATGATGACAGGTGTAAATGGTGTATTAAATTATGTTTCCAAGGGACAAGTGCTGTCTTGTAAATTTTCTGAAAGTAGTTGCTATTAAGTGCAATATCTCTTATTAGACCCAATGGTAGAAAGAATAAGAAAACACCATTAAGTACTTTGATCAAAATGACAATCATGAACGTATTATCAGTATACACTTAAAAGAACATAACCCATAAAAAAGGATTTGTAGAATAGTGGAAGCCAATGTTGGCTATGATCATTTGGATAAACTTGCCCTTTAAAGATCCCAGTGCGAGTGACACCCTCCCTTATGTCCCACAACACAAAAGTAACAGCATTAATTAATTAATAATTTGCCTGTTGCTAGGTTTTAATGTTTAGAGAGGTTAGCCTTTATGATAAACAGGGGTTGAAGTGGGCTGAACAATCCAGATCAGTGTTCCAACATCTTCATTTAATGAGCAATTAAATATGATGGGCAGGTTAATTAATCTTTCTGTCAAATGAGTTAACTTTTCACGTGCTGAGGCCTGGAATTCCCTTCGGTGATGGCATGAAGTACTTGCTCAGTCACTCTCCGGCCTTCAAGGTGCAGACTGACATAAAGTTACAGTCACGAGACTTTAGCATCTAGCTAAGTTAGCAGAAGACGAAAAAGCAGGAAGAGATTAAGTTTGTTTTGCTTTTTTGAAGTGGTAGGTAATTTCAAATGCACCTTTTTAATAGACCAAACAAATATCACCAACTGTTTCTGTGCAGCTTATCAGAAAATGTGTTCCCTAGCTAAACAGTAGGGGTGCAACGATATTCGTATCGATATTGAACCGTTGATACAGTGCTTTCGGTTCGGTACGCATATGTATCGAACAATACAACATTTGTAATTTATTTTATCAATTTTCCTTCTGACGATGCTGTCTGTGTTGAGCGCTCAGTGAATCTGTGTTCGACTACTCCGCCTAGGCTGCACTGTCGAGCGCAGATCCACTGAGCGCTCAACACAGACAGCATCGTCAGAAGGAAGAGCGCAGGGCACCTCCCCCACCCTCATTCAGTTCTGGTGTTTGGAATTATTTTGGTTTTCATGTGACATATGACCCTGAAGGTAAGCGAGTCATGGACTAAAGTAAAACAGTATGTTGGATGTGCCATGCAATGCTCAATTACATTGGTGTGAACTAGTGTGCTAGCGCAGTTAGCTCGTTAAGGTGTTGGCCGTCTAGCCCCATGCACGGAGCGATCGGCGGTAGCTCGTTAACGGAGATTTGCCGTGTTGTGGCGTTAAGGTAATTTCAACGAGATTAACCTGAAAGCACTAGTGGGAACACGACGAATATGACTGCACATTTACACTGACATCATCCTAGTGCAAAGACAAGTGGAAGCAGACAAAAAAAAGCAAGCATGCTACTAACTTTAGCCGAGTCATTTAGACAGCTGTTAGCACATGATTCTCCTTATGCTGCTGAGAATATAGCCCAGAACAAGCGGATAGTATAGCTTTTATTTTGGAAAGAGCCATTTCTCTGTAATAAACTCTCTTTTCCAAAGATGAGTGATTCCTCAATCAGATACAGGGCTCGCAATATCGCTAGCCCGACGTCCTGGAGCTAGCGATTTTTTCAGTCGGGCTACCAAAATCTATCTCTTCCCTGCCCGTCGGGCTATTGTAGGAAAAATATATGTCAATGCTTTTGCATTCTTTCAGAAATGTAGCTGGGTAATTATGTCATTGGCATCGGTGAGCCACTGTCAATATGTGACATATTGAAGTCGCGTTTGAATTTGCGCTTGTTTTTTTGCTTTCACTTTGCAATCGTGCGAACTGTGTATAGAGAGCGACAGCACTGATCTGTGAGTGATGATAATTTGTGCACCAATTCCTCTGACATCGTCTTATTAATCGTTAGCTTATATGCAAACATGACAAGTGAAATCTCCCGCAGCTTAAACATGTGAGAGGTTGATCGCGCAGAGAATCGCTGAGCTTATGTGAGTGAGTGTGTAAAAGCATTTCAGTTCTGCTGAGCCAAATAAGACAGGTCAGGGTGAAGAAGTGACAGCCAAAGAAAAGCTTACCACAAAACGGAGAAGTTATGACAAATCAGACTATAAGGCAAAAAGAAAGTGCAGCTTTATGGTTTCATGGACAAAATAATTTCTGTGGCTGCAATATGACGAGCTAAATAACCAGGGGTGCACATAAGTGGTCCGCAGGTGCGCATTCGCTGTCAAAATAAAAAACACGCACAAGGGTTAGGGTTAAATTTAAAAACTGTACTTTTGAGTTAAAATATATATTTATAATTTTAATAAATGACAAATTAAAAATGCATGAACATTTTTTTGTATCGAAAAAATATCGAACCGTGACACCAAAGTATCGAACCGAACCGAACCGTGAATTTTGTGTATCGTTGCACCCCTACTAAACAGGTAGCTGCTCTGTTTCACAGGGAGATAAAACAATATCACAGATGAAGAAAGAGGTCCAAGACAGGAGAAGATACTATTTTTTAAAGGTAAGGATTGGTGAATGACTTAAATTTTATTTTTACATATAATGTCCGAATTTTTTCTGCAACCCCAGTTTAAATGTTGCATTGGCTAAAATACTGGAAACATAATCACCCAGGATTTATTTTAGGTTCTGCTGAAAACAACTTTTAGTGATGTGTTTGAAAGTACTTTGCACATATTAATAGGCTACTACTTTGCCACAATACTGTGGAACAGAAATTAAGAGCCGTTGGACCAAATCAATACAATTACTGTATTGTGTTTGTTGAGTGATTACTTTGGAGCACCTTCACTTTACTTGTCTTGGCCAGCAACAGATTAGAGTTAAAAAAAAAGTGCATCAGAATAAAATAAGTACCCTTAAGCAGGTTCTGGCTGCCCTGCTTCCCACATTAACCCAGGCTGCCCTATCCCCTCCTGCCTTCAGATATGGCTATTGAGGCATTTAAATTTACATTGTAAGCAATGGAGTCTTTCCAAAAATAATGCTGTAACCTGGTAATAATTTAATTTCATCGTTTTGTTATATGTGTCTATTTTGACCTCCCTCTTCTCTCTCAAAAATAGAGGAGCAGCAGCCTCCTTTGCCTCTGATAGTTTTGTACTATGCATGTAGATTACCTTCTAAGTGGGCAACATTAGCACTTTAATGTCTTGAGCCTCAATAGAAGGAGAAATTGCTCTGTAAACCAGAGGTGTGGACTCGAGTCACATGACTTGGACTCGAGTCAGACTCGAGTCATTAATTTTATGACTTTAGACTTGACTTGAAAAAATGTTCTAAGACTTGTGACTTGACTTGGACTTTTACACCAATGACTTGGGACTTGAATTGGACTTGAACCGGTTTACTTGAAAAGACTTGATATTTTACCCCAAATATAAAATTTAACATGCATATTATATAGAGATTGAAAATGTGACGTCATTCACGGGTAGAACCGCAAAGGATTCTGGGAACTCGTGGCAAGCGGTACTAGCGCACGCAGGCTTTCAATTAAAATCAGTTATACAGCGATAAAAAGAAACACAAAAATGTCAAGAAGCCGTTGTATTATTAACTGCAATAGCCGGTCGCATGACAGCCACGGGAAGCCGACGGGTAAAGAGATCGGTTGTTATCGGATTATGTCGTTGAAGAGAAAGAACACTCCAGCTCACAGGTTAGTCTGCTCCAAGCATTTACACGAAGGTCAGTGTTTTTTAGTAGTTAATACGTCATTTTCATAACATAATTGGTGATATAGGTTACAAGCAAGTCTGGCGCTGAACAGAAATTGTCGCGCTATGCTCCTTTATTTATTGTGCATAAATAGTGAATTGTCCTGACACAATATTGCGTTTCGCTTCTGTTATTATGGTACATTGACAAAAACACATACTTTTATTCACAGGATAAAACAGGTTTTTTGTATCACTAATTGCCCAGTACGATTACAGCATACAGTATTATTGTCACTGCTACATTTCTGTGATGCTACCAGAAATTATTTCCACTACTAATTAATTACCATTGAGCTCAAAGGTCCTATTAATAAACGGTTAAGGAATGTGTATTTATGACAACAATTTGTGAGACTGGTAAACTTATGATACATACGATGGTCTTTCGTTCTACACGGTGCATTTCAAGGTCCTGTATCCATCCGGCGGTAAGCTGTACCTGGGCTTGTTGCAGTGGCCTGAAGTTACTAAACTTCATGAGTGTATGCACTCACTCCAAGAACCGTATGATTATAAATATGCATATAAATATGCTACGATGAGATAGCTGACTTCATCTAACTAGCAAATGTTGTCCAGGCTACGTTGGTGATGCAGTTTTTTTAATGTGTATGATATTTTTGTCATGCGATTTTAAAGCTGGTCCTACAACCGCATCCAAGAATAACATGCAGCTTATCTCAGAACTGTCGGTGAAAATTATTCTTGGAGCTAGGTTTAATTGAGCTGCATTTTAAAGAGGTGCAATTTCACAATTTGTGTATATTTTCTAAGTTCACTATTTTGTCATGTGTTGAGAAAAACACAGATTTTAAAATTACATGGTCTAATATTTACATTTAGCATAACTGCAACATTATTTTTTCATTATTTTTTTTTTAAAGACTCGAAAGGACTTGAAATTCAAAGTTTCAGACTTGTGACTTGACTCGGACTTTTACACCAGTGACTTGAGACTCGACTCTGACTTGCCTGACATTACTTGAGACTTGACTTGAGACTTGAGGATAAAGACTTGAGACTTACTTGAGACTTGCAAAACAATGACTTGGTCCCACCTCTGCTGTAAACCCAGATGTGTATTTTTTTGTGTTAAACGTTTGTGCTTTCATTACTTTGTAAATTTATCAATAAGCAGAGAAACCGCAAACTATAGCATATGGAACCCATTGCACATAAACAATGCAGCAGCTCAGTATTTTCACTTAAATGTCTTTTTTTTTCAAATAGTGATGGATCACAATTGAAATAACAGGGCATACTGTTTTTAATTCTTGCAAATCACAAACAATTATAATGATTAAATAAATTATTAATTGCAGTGCCAGTCATTTAGAGATGTTCTTATTCTAATGACAATGCTAGTAATGAGAAATTATGAACAAAATACACAGCTGTTTGTTTGTTAGAAAGCAAGTTGACAGATGAGTTTTAATGAGCGCAGCAGTGCAACAGTATCAGGTAATAAAGGAAATTAAAAGTTTGTATCTCTGATTCATAAGAACAAACAACCAGACAGTATTTTGAAATGTAAGTGATTTCCTCCTTTTCTGCACTAAATGTTGAGTGGCAAGTTACCATCTTCAGCTCTGTTTTAGCTTCATCTGAAAGTCTTTTCCGATTATTTAGATCTTTAATCTCTAACTGAATACTAAAAAAGTGTTTTAAAAGATCTGACCGAATTGCGAATAATTAGAGGTAAACATTCACCGTTTCCCAGAAACTATTTCACAGTTATATAGACTCTTATGGAGAACTGGATACTTCAATCTGTAGTTGAAGGTGTGGTATGAGTTGTAACAAAAGTAAGAAAGGGTCGCCGTCAGTGCAGAATACATTTGGCTCGTAAACTGAATATCTTTCTTGCTTATAGGATCTTTGCTATACAAACAGGGTCCAAATAACAGCTGATATTTGTTGAGAAAAAGACCTCTAACTTGTGTATAAACTGGTAAACATGCAGGTGGGAACACAAGTCTGTTCTTTGTGATAAATATTCAGTTGCTGATGACTGAACAAGATAACCAGCGTGTCTTCAGAGGTTATCGGGGAGGCTGCCACATTTGGATATATTTTATCAGTTTATCTGTTATCTTTTTGGCTAGTGGCTAGCACAGAAATAAAAACAGGGGAGATTTTGAATCAAAATGAGATTGTACTTAGTGAAATCAATATATTTCTCTACATAACCTTTTGTGTAATGCATGGACAAAGATGCTACATTTTCATTTGCTTTTAAATGTTAATAGAGCATTTTGTAAATGGCTTAAAAGTAGTAATCAGTGTTCATCTCACTAAAATGTCTGGCTTATTTGTATTAAGGAAATGTCAATTATCCCATACAAAACAGTGTCATCAACGTCAATGTAATGTATTATATATCAATCAAATACATACTTAAGATCCAAAAGGTTGACCACAGGAGAATGAGATTACCAACATTATATTTAATAAAAGCCATCGGTAAAGCCCTGCTGATTTGGCTGATGAAAAACACAATTGATCTGTTTCTTTTTGTAAATTAGAGGCTGAAGTAGATACAAATTTTATTTCCTATCACCTACATTTGGTGAGAGAATAAAATTGTAATTAATAAAACACCTAAGTGCCAACATCTGAGAATTATTCTATACCTCTTTGCCAATTAGGCCTTTGAAGGTGGGACCTCTTTTGAAAGAGGCTTTTAGATTAATCATATTATCTGCAGGTTCTGAAACAAGAATGGTTCTTGACCTCGTCTTCCATAAGAATCCATTATCTTAAACTATCACAGTAATCCTGGCTTTGGGTGGGGAGAGAAGGAAGCAAGAATCAAGCCTAATAGATAGCAAATAAGATTAATCTATGATCTAAGTGCCGATTACACTTGGACCTGCCCTTGAACACTCAGGTGTAACCTTGAGATCTGCATCCACTCTTAGCCAGCAATTGGATTGAAAGTCCCTTAAGGGCTTCAGGTGGTGGAGGGGCACTTTGCCAAGACCTTACCCCTGAGAGATCAAAGGCCAAGCAGTTTAACCCTTACAAAACCGAAGGTGTTAAATATAAGGTCTATAATAGGTGATGGATGTATGCGCCTCGATATTATATAGTACCACATGAAGCAGATTTTGAATTAAGAGGTATATGCTAAATAAACAGTTAAACATGAAAATAAATAAATACATATAACAATAGGCTCATTTTGCTAATTGTATACAGTTGATATTTAAATAAGAATTCAAACACATTAAATTTATATTAACACCATTAATTATATTTTGATCAATCTCAAACATGCAGCTTGTATGTAGTCTATTATTTGCAGAAAGAGCCATTTGCCTCTGCTCTGAATAATGGCTTTGTGATAGACTGTACATGTTTAACATATGGAGATCAATATGCAAGGCTTTCACTCAAGGTTCAGATCAGCAACACGAATGAGCCGTAGACAAACACAGACTTGTGGATCGATGCTCCCCTCGGTTTGACTCTGAAGCTGACTATTTGATTAATCTGGTGGGGCAGCCAGGGAAGAGAGACCAGGCATACAACAGCTGATAGTTTCATGCCATTAGGATGGCTAGAGTAATGAAATTTCATTTAATTTGTCAGGAAGAGAGTGCTAATGTTAAAAAGCTTTTGGGTAATAAAAAAAAGTCTTGAGAGATGTGAAGGAAAGCCTTAAGTAATTACTCTGTGTATCTTGGGTCCTCAAGATGGAATATTTACATTACTGTCATGGAGGTCCTAAGAGTAATTAAATTAGTGAGGTGGATAAGCTCTTTATTCCCACATTTTTCTGGCCTTTTGTGAAAGAAAAGACTAATATGTGGACAAAGCCACTTTTCCTCATGATGGAATTGCTTTGCAGTTCAACCACAGCATGGAGGCTTAGTGAATGACTGTTATTTTATAGCATATTAAGCATATGCCACCTTTACTCTTTTGAACTTGAATGTGTATAGTAGCTGGAACCTTTGCCAGTGCGAAATATTCTTCAGTAAACCTATTAAGGCATTCCTCAAGATATGAGACAGCAAGGTGCTTGTGTATGCATGATTTCTTTTATGCCATTTTGATGTTGTCAAAGAATTCAAACATACCAGCAGAGGCTCATTTGTTAAACCTCGTAATTGAATGGCGTATGGCAAAAGCGCTGCTGTCGCCGTAGGTAGCACCTTTTTGCAAGGTGCAACAGACAACTGCAGAAGTTAAGAAAATGAATTGCAAGATAATATAATGAAAGATATGTATTGGAGTGGGAACAAGGTTAAGCGTAATGCTATTCCAGTTTACATTCCAAGGGTACAGGCCCTATGATGGTGTTAAAAAAGGTCTTCACAAGAAAATAACCATAAATCCAGCAAGCTGTGTGTTGCATCTGACATCTCTATCCGGGTATATCAGCATCCTTTCTCACTCTATACGACTCTTACCAAGACAGATGTGTGAAAGGGCCTGGAAATGTATCTGACCGCTGGCTTACTATAATGAATAACTTCCACTTTAGGTCTTGCAATGTAAGCAGAAAATCCACCTTGCAGACGCTGGAGCTCCGTCATGAATCTAACCCGACAGCCGACATAATATAAAGGCGACAACACTTGTATGACTTCCATTTTCTTTGCTTTCTATTGATTTTCAGTTAATAACGGAGGGAAATACTAAACGTCCATGCTGAGTACCTAATAAATCCTGTCTGAGCTTTTTTATTGAGGCGAATTTAATAAAAGCACTGGGCTAGGTATGGGGATTTGTCTCAGTGAGAGCAGACAAAAAATAGAGATGAGTGGGGAAGGGTAAATCCAGATGCTAAACACTCATTCAAGTCTCATAACAACTGAAATTTATCTTAACTCCAAACTCTTTAGTTATGAAAAAAATATGTTTTTTAACATCTCGATTAGGGATTCTTATAGTAATTTGACAAAGGTAGTTCAGATTAACTTCAGACTCTATGGCCTGAGTGGTAAAAATGTATTCTAACATGTTAATGTCTCCTTAAAGTCCCGGAGACGTTAGCAATAAATGATATGTTGTTCACAATAAGTAACTAATGGCATTGCTGTAAATAGTATCTAAATGGTAAAAAACATCTTCCCTAAGGGTAAAATTCATCAACCAAAGCATAATTTGTTGCTCACAAACATCAAAAAGATTTCATAAAATTAGATATCTGTGTTTAAAATGAAAAAAAGAGAAAAGAGATAATGTCTGTTTGATTTATATCAAGGTAAGAAGACTACACCGCTACTCCTGATTCGCCCTCAAGTCAAAAGAAATAGACAGCCCAGATATATTAAATGAAGGTAAAAGATCAGCTATGTGACCATGATGTCAATCGGTTAAGGCAGGGAGCTCACTGAGTCAAAAGTCTCCATGAGAGCTAATTATGTGCCTTTGAGGAATAATTTAGAGTACATAACATCAGTCCTTCCACAGAACAAAAATAACATGTTAAATTAGCGTTGATAACATTTTGCAGTTTCACATTCAGGTTAATTACTACTGCTTATGTCAATGTCAATGACTTTTTGACCATGTCATGTATTCCTTTTATATTTTTAAGTGTAGCAACCACCCCTGTCTCATTATCTCATCTGAGACAGGGAGTTTTGAAAGTATTTGAATTTATGAATCTAGCCTTTATTGCTTCATTATTCTATGACTAAAGTGGGCTTTTTTTTCCATCACATTCGAGGCTAAGAAACACAAAACAATATTACTTTGTGCACCGTTGAATCTGACAAGCACAGCAATTAAAGAAAACTAAACCTTTATCTCTGTGGCAGTTCCCCATTAGGCCAGCTTCAACATGTATTTTGCATTGTGAACAGTGCCATCGCCAATTCACCTAAGAAAAGTATTTAGCTTCACCTAAACTATTGGTTTAATGTTATAGGAGAAAATAAGCAGCATTTTAAGATGTGTTTTACACATCAGCTACAACCAGCTAATTAGCTAATGTCTCTAGCCTATTTTCCTATTATCTTTTTCTACACACATAAAAGACATCTAGATTTTTTTAAGTTAAAAGGAACCAAGCTTATTATGACTTAATACCATTTTAGCAGTTCAGCTTAGCTGTGTCTTTATGCTAATTGATGCTCAAGGGTAGGCTAAATTATTTATAATTGTATGTGAATGAGGCTCATGCTGGTACAATCTATGCGACACCAAGACAACAGGATAATTGAAATAGAGATGAGACTGTCAATCCCAAGTGCACAAACGAACCCAAACTTTATCTATGGCATCGTGACATCACATACCACAGTGTTTAATCACTGTTGATTTAATGTTAGAGAACACAGACCAATTCTGAGGAAAATGGTTATGTACAGGTGATGTAGAGCCGTTCAAGTCTTGACAGGTAACGCCAACAGTATTGTCTGTAAATGTTTGCTTACATTGTCAACTTTGACGCTAGAGGTCTGATACTGAGTGGAGTGTTCCTTTTAACTAGCTACGAACTCAGTAATTTTGCGCCACAATAAATCAGTTAGCCCAGGTCAGTGTCATTGTGTCGATGTGCAATTTGCAACCATTGTTTGGTTGTCTACAGTAAATGTTGTCCGTAAAATCAACCAGCAGCCAACATGTCCAAAAGGAGCTTTCTGCAAATGATAGATTACCACTAGTGGCTTTTACTGCATCTAGTCCTGAAATCCCTGATGTAGCAGACTGGAACAATAATAGTCTCTCTTTTTTCACTTGTTATCCCTCTGTGTAAATAAATCAAGGGAGATAGCAGATATAGTACAGTACAAAAGTCTTAAGTTACCGCTGATTTCTTTATGTTTTGTTTCTTGTAATTTTTAAAGTGACCTTGAACAATAATTCTCCAGACTTTCTGGAGGTTTTTCATCATTTTTGTTTTGACTTTTTTTCTTTTCTCTTTTTTTTGTTAAGCCACCTAAATTGACCTAAGAGTCATTAAAACAAAGTCTAACTCAATGATGACCTTAGCAGAACCAATTTTAAATGGTATATTTAGGCACTTGCAAAAACACATCATTTGTTCCAATTTTTTAAACGAATCTGTGAAAAATTTGGGAATCACCTTTTTCGTATATCTCGGCATGATGTGCACTCTGTCCTTAAACAAACTGAGGAAACTGGACAAGTGATGCACAAAAGAAGAAGTGGTGGGCCTAAGAAACTACAGATGAAAAACAGTATCCAAACAAAGACCTAAAACAGATACATCTGGCCCCTCAACACACAGCAGAATCCCCTCCCAATCATGGATTGGTCTCTCCAAAGCCCAGACCCAGATCATTTGACAGAGAACAGAATAAAAGGCAGCCAACATCCAAAGAATAGCCTTATATACTGTTTTTCCACGTTCCAATAAACTGCTGCTCCAATAAATCAGACTTTTGCACATACCATATATATATATATATATATATATATATATATATATATATATATATATATATATATATATATATGTAGGATGGAGTAGGATAATGACTTGGGATGTACTTAACTGATCCTATAAGATGTGCATGACTATAAAGATGCATCACTTACAGTTTACTGTTTATTGGTATTAATGCTGCATTATTAAATTGCTGTAGAAAAACAAACATAACAAACACACAATTTGATAGCTTTCCAGACATTATTCTATAAATCCCACAAATGAAAAACAGTGGAAGTGTTGCTTTTTACAAGGCACTGTACCAGAGAGTTCTCAGCATGCACTCCTCTTCGATTTCCTTACCACCCTTTTGTCTGCATGAGAAAAAGCCACTCAAGGTCAAGCCATTAAAGGACTACCTCTGCTGTAGCTAAATTTTCTCACAATTGTAACCTACAGCAAGAGATTAAAAGACAATTGATTCAGGGGAAGAGGGAAACCAGGTATACAGACATGATAACCTGTACAGGTCAAGTATCCACATCAGTGGCGATTATCATTATCTGCTATGCCAAGTGAAAAAGTAGTGTTTATACATAACTTTACTATAGTTTAGACTAAAATAAAAACAAAGAAATACACTGTTGAATACACTTTGACGTTTTTTTCTAAATAAATTTCTTTCAGCATGATGAATTTGTCCCTTATCAGCCGTTCTCACCCTCCTGGGTTAAGGCACGCAAGCATACTCAGAAAACTTTTGGAGAAGAAAAAAAGGTACGCTAACTTTTTGATGGGATGACCTTAAGGCACGCAAGCATGCTCGAGAAACTTATGGAAAAAAACATCTAAGGCACACCAACGTTTAGACTCTGATGAAGGCCACAAGCTGAAACACATTGGTTTAACAATAAACTTGTTCTCTATACTTCAAGTGTTGCTGCAGCTTTGACCTCTTCTTGCTTTTTCCTCTGCCTGATACACACTGGAAGTATGCAAAGTTGTGCCATATGCTTGTACTTTGCTTTTACACCCACTTTTTTTTCTAGGAATTACTGTAACACTGTTATTAACGACGCCAACAAACACAAATCAGCCAATAAATGTAAATTAGCTGGGCCTTCTGGCTATTCACAATTGATAGAGGAAACCAGGGACAACCCCAAGTTTTCTTTTCAGCCCTGTAACCAAGGTGACAAAGAGTCAGATTACAATGTGATCTGTAGTAGTGACTGCATGAATTTCTTTACTAATAAATTGTTCACAGCCTTTCTGGAAATGTATCAAGTACAGATTTTTTAATAACTGCTGATATTTCTTTAGACTCTTTATCTCCAATTCTTATTTCAAAACTAGATTCAACAATTCCTTCCTATAAATATTTCTTCATCAGCATGCTAGTTAGACCCCTTTCCTACAAGACTATTAGAAGTCTAACCACTAATTAATACTACAATTTTAAACACAATCAGTTTATCACTATTAGCAGGATAAGTACCACAGGCTTTCAAGGTGGGTGTAATTGAACCAATGCTTAAAAAAAATGTCTTAGCTAATAATAGACCAATTGTGAGCCATTCTCAAATTTTTTTTAAAGGAGTTGACAAACTGCTGGGTTGTCGTTTGGAAGTGGTCTATCTAAAGAATTTCAATCAGGTTTCCAGAATTTATGATAGCATTGAAACAGTCTATGAATTACCTTCTTATGGCCTCTGACAGTGGACTCATCTCTGTGCCTGTGCTGTTAGTACTCAGTGTAACATTCAACACTGTTTATTAGGGGTGCAACGATATTCGTATCGATATTGAACCGTTCGATACAGTGCTTTCGGTTCGGTACGCATATGTATCGAACAATACAACATTTGTAATTTATTTTATCAACTTTCCTTCTGACGATGCTGTCTGTGTGGAGCGCTCAGTGAATCTGCGTTCGACTACTCCGCCTAGGCTGCACTGTCGAGCGCAGATCCACTGAGCGCTCCACACAGACAGCATAGTCAGAAGGAAGAGTGCAGGGCACCTCCCCCACCCTCATTCAGATCTGGCGTTTGGAATTATTTTGGTTTTCATGTGACGTATGACCCTGAAGGTAAGCGAGTCATGGACTAAAGTAAAACAGTATGTTGGATGTGCCATGCAATGCTCAATTACATGGGTGGGAACTAGTGTGTTAGCGCAGTTAGCTCGTTAACGTGTTGGCCGTCTAGCCCCATGCACGGGGCGATCGGCGGTAGCTCGTTAACGGAGATTTGCCGTGTTGTGGTGTTAAGGTCATTTCAACGAGATTAACCTGAAAGCACTAGTGGGAACACAACGAATATGACTGCACATTTACGCCGACATCATCCTAGTGCAAAGACAAAAACAACAAGCATGCTACTAACTTTAGCCGAGTCATTTAGACAGCTGTTAGCACATGATTCTCCTTATGCTGCTGAGAATATAGCCCAGAAGAAGCGGATAGTATAGCTTTTATTTTGGAAAGAGAAATTTCTCTGTAATAAACTCTCTTTTCCAAAGATGCATGATTCCTCAATCAGATACAGGGCTTGCAATATCGCTAGCCCGACGTCCCGGAGCTAGCGATTTTTTCAGTCGGGCTACCAAAATCTATCTCTTCCCTGCCCGTTGGGCTATTGTAGGAAGGAAAAATATATGTCAATGCTTTTGCATTCTTTCAGAAATGTAGCTGGGTAATTATGTCATTGGCATCGGTGAGCCACTGTCAATATGTGACATATTGAAATCGCGTTTGAATTTGCGCTTGTTTTTTTGCTTTCACTTTGCAATCCTGCGAACTGTGTATAGAGAGCGACAGCACTGATCTGTGAGTGATGATAATTTGTGCACCAATTCCTCTGACATCGTCTTATTACTCGTTAGCTTATATGCAAACATGACAAGTGAAATCTCCCGCAGCTTAAACATGTGAGAGGTTGATCGCGCAGAGAATCGCTGAGCTTATGTGAGTGAGTGTGTAAAAGCAGCAGTATATATATTTTAGTTCTGCTGAGCCAAATAAGACAGGTCAGGGTGAAGAAGTGACAGCCAAAGAAAAGCTTACCACAAAACGGAGAAGTTATGACAAATCAGACTATAAGGCAAAAAGAAAGTGCAGCTTTATGGTTTCATGGACAAAATAATTTCTGTGGCTGCAATATGACGAGCTAAATAACCAGGGCTGCACATAAGTGGTCCGCAGGTGCGCATTCGCTGTCAAAATAAAAAACACGCACAAGGGTTAGGGTTAAATTTAAAAACTGTACTTTTGAGTTAAAATATATATTTATAATTTTAATAAATGACAAATTAAAAAGGCATGAACATTTTTTTTGTATCGAAAAAATATCGAACCGTGACACCAAAGGATCGAACCGAACCGAACCGTGAATTTTGTGTATCGTTGCACCCCTACTGTTTATCACCATACATTACTACAAAGATTATAACACACTGTTGGTATTAAAGGAGCTGTGCTTTAGTGGTTTGAGTTGTATCTAACTGATATATTCCAATTAGTTCATGTAAATGCAGACTGTTCTTCACACACACACGACCGTTTCACAGGTTCTGCAGTAGGACCAATACTTTTTGCATTACACATGCTTCTCTTAGCCAATGATATTAGAAAACACATATCTATGAAGTTAAACTACAGGCATATCATGAAAACAAAGGCCTGGATGTCTCATAATTCTTTCCTCTTAATTCAGTCAAAAGTGGGGTTATTATATTTGGCCCCCATTGTTTTCAGTTCCTTTCACTTTCAACCTAATTATTCTCATTGCCTTTCTTTGTCCTTCAGTAACACTGTGAACAATCTGAGTCGTTTTGATATATCCTTCAATGTGTATTGAGCAAACATGTAAGACTGCTTTTTTTGTTTATGCGCACAATATCTCTAAAATTTGAAATATTCAGTGTCAGGGTAATGCTAAAAACTAGCCCACTAATTTATTATTATCTAATAAAACTTATTGTTAAGGCTACACCAGGAGACAATCAACCACAGCTTCATTCTGCTACTATATGCTCAGACTGCTCTGAGTACTCGCACGTCGTTTATAGATTGCTGCAGCATTTATTAAATAAGTCTGTGTTTCTCCCAATGCTGTTTTCTCTTCTTTTCCTTCTTTTCTCTTTCCTCTCAACCCCCAACCAGTCATGGCACATGGCTCTGCCTCCTGGAGCCTGGTTCTGCCGGAGGTTTCTTCCTTTGAAAAGAGAGTTTTTCCTACTGTTACTAAGTGCTTGCTCGTAGTGGGTTGTTTGATTGTTGGGGTTTTCTATATCACTACTATAAAGACTTCACCTTACAGTCCGAAGTACCTCAACGCTACTGAATTGAATTAAACTGTTGCATATAGCCAAATCTGGCAATGGTTTGAAATCAGTTAGTTTCCTAAGTAAAGGAAACTAATTCAAGGAACCACAATCAAAAGCAGAGAACATGCAAACTCCTTATTAAAAAGTAAGGAAATACTTCTTGCTGTTATGCAATGAGGACATTTCCTTACACTAATTACATGTACCATAAAATATAAAACAAACCCTTAAATGCCACATGTAAGATTCAGTGAATATTTATCCAAAGTCTTAGTTTTGTTTAAAAGTTATGCATTCTTTACACCTTAAAGAGATACTAGTGGCATATTTTTTCAGATAGAAAGCAGGTTAGCAGGCCAAGTGTTTATCTGCTAAGAGAGCAGAGTCTCAAGTAATTGAGTGGAGACATTTTATTAATCCAAGTTATAAACATCAAGTACATCAGCTTATGGGACTCCCAAACATATGGTAATTAGCTTTTACTACACTAATATAATATATTAACACCCCAGTCCCTCCCGAAGACATGCATGTTAAAACACACACACAAACACACATGCACCCTCTCATTACCATATTGCACGAGAGGAATCATTTGCTTGATTGGACATAGCTTTTAAATAGTCAAGAGGTCCAGCAACCCAGAATGGGGTCTTAAATTTTCATCATGAATGACCTACAAACTACTGTCTATGAAAGAGTCATAAGATGCTTCCTACTCAAGCAACAGAAGTGTCAACTTGAAATATTAAAAATCAGTAGTCACTGGTGTGTAGATGTAGATTTAAAGAGAATAGTCCAATTTTTCTAGGACATTTTAACAAATGAATTAATAATTAAATAAGCCTAATCAAATATTTGCAGTAACCCTGTTTATTCCAGGTTTATTTATTTACTCTTCCCAAATTGATCATCTGTCCACCAGATTGTATTCATGTTGTTAGCTTAAAAACAATAATTCATTTCAATTAAATCAGCTGTAGTTGTTTTTGAGCTATCACATATATTAGTATCAGCAAAAGTAAGGTATAGTACTGTGTAAGTCAAGTGTCAAGCCTCCTTCTTTATACTTTTAAAGTGCTCCTGGTTAATCATTATCCAGACATATCTGGATAGAAAAATATACAGTAAAACATTATCAGTGATGGATTGGTCTTCCTAAAATCCAGACCTCAACATTATTGATGCAGTGTGGCATCATCTTGAGAGGGAATAAAATAAAAGGCAGCCAACATCCAAAGAAGAGCTTTGAATGTATTTCGAGAAGCCTGGAAAGCTATTTCTAGGCCCTGTTGAAACTAAGCTTACCTAAAAGTTCACACTCTGCTGAAGAATAAGCTAGTCATACCAAACATTGACTTTCAAGCTCATTAGAATAGTGCAAACTCTATTTTTTCACCTTATAAAGTCCCTATCAAAGGTTTAAGACCACTTTAAAAATGGCAAAAAAAAATCATATTTTGCATGGTTGGATCTTAACAAGGTTCCAAGTAGAGCTTCAACCTGCAATAAGAAGAAATGGGAGTGAGACAAAACATTTATTGAAAACAAGGCTTAAACTAAAACAGGCTGTTTTACAGCTGATCAAACATTTAAGACGACATGCCTTTAAAAGGTCAAATCTGTGCAAAAATGTGGATTCATTGTCATTTCCTGTCAGGTAGTCATATTGTCATGACATTCTGATGGAAAAGGCAAATAAAACTTTCTGTTTTTGAACGTGGTCACATTGTTGAACTGCATAAGCAGGGTTTCTCGCAGGGTGCTAATGCTGCTGAGGTGGGACGCACTATCACAGTCATTTGGAATTTCTTAAATGATCCTGAGGGTTATGGAACAAAATAGTTAAGTGGAAGGACCCAAAAAAATGTCACCAGCACTGAGCCGGAGGATCCAATTGGCTGTCCGTCAAGACACTGGATGATCCTCGACCCCAATTAGGGATGTTACTGGTGCCGACTGCAGCCCCATAACCATCGTACAGCATCAGAGACTGAAGGCTGAAGACTGAAGCTTCAAAAAGAAAAAACGTCTTCAAAGGCTACGTCTCCTTGAACTCCACAGAACTGACCATTTGGACTCTTCAAGAGAGCACCAAAAATGGGACATTGAATGGTGGAAGAAAGTTTTATTCTCTGATGAGAAAATTTTTAACTTTGATGGTCCTGATGGTTTCCAACATTAGTGGCATGACAAGCAGATCCCACCTAAGATGTTTTCTACGTGGTACAGTGGAGGGGGTGCCATAATGGTCTGGGGTGCTTTTTCCTTCAGTGGAACAATGGAGCTTCAGGAGGTGCAGGGGCATCAAATAGCTGCTGGCTATGTCCAGATGTTTCAGAGAGAATCCCTCATAACTGAGGGCCCTCGTCTGTGTGGTAATGACTGGGTTTTTCAACAGGACAACGCTACAATACACAATGCTTGCAGGCCAAGGGACTTAATCCAGGACAATAACATCACTCTGCTGGACCATCCTGCATGTTCCCTGTGAACCTTTGGGGATGGATTTACAAAAATGGACAACAGTTACAAACAGTAGATGCCCTTCCTGCTGCTGTCTTCATCACTTGGAGTAATGTTCCTACTCATCTCATGGAAACGCTTGCATCAAGCATGCCGCAACAAATTTTTGAAGTGATCAGCAATAACGGTAGAGCTACTCATTACTGAGATCATGTTTGGAACTTTGATTTCTCTTTTTGGGGGGTTGGAGGTGCGGTTCTAAACTTTTGATCAGCTGTAAAAGAGCTTGATTCAGTTTAAGAGTTGTTTTCAATAAATTGCATGCTCAAACAATGTTTTGTCTCACTCCCATTTCTTTTTTTTGCATGTTGAAGCTCTACTTAGAACCTTCTTAAGATCCAAACATGAAAGACATGATTTTTTTTGCCATTTTTCAAGTCGTCTTAAACTTTTGTTCAGGACTGTATATTGTATTTCCATTCATGTTTACATGTTTCAGTAAATCATTGCAACCATTTCTCATTTTTAGGACAATTTAAACACATGAGAGATGGCTCTAAACCTTTGAACAGCAGTGCATCGTAGTCAATGGAGCTTCATTTATACACTAGCAGAATCACCAATCAAGCATGAGTTTCCAGTAATATGATAACAATATCACTTGTAGATTTACAAATTATTCACACAAAAAAGAATCTAAAATCAGTTGACAGCTCACTTAAATAGAAGATATTTCAGATAAATGAGAGATTACTGTAAACTTTGAATCATGTACATTTGCTATAGTTAGGTCAAAGAATCAAAATATGTACCTAATAATGAGCCTGATAGGCCCTCTTTAAGCCCCCAACCATATATATAGTGTAAGGTGAATCTGTTAAATAGCTATCGGAAAAGTAAAGAACGCACGTTATTTATTATTGAGCTGAGTTTACTCAAGTCACTCAATAGCTAAGGAATGTGGAATTCTTTGCTTTTGCATGTCATACAGATCTTTGAGAAAAAAATGTACCAGATTTACCAAATAAAAGCCATTACCAAAAGATCTTTGTATTTATCTCTAATTTGAAAATATGAATTGTTAAACTTTGAGACTCCAAACTGAAAGACTTTCTGCTCTTGACTTTCACATTTTAGAAAAACAGAAAAAGCTTTCATTCAATTCATTTATTGATTCACTTTGAAATTGTTTGGAGAAGTAAATATGTCATATGTCATGATCAGCAGAATACTTAGCAGCAAATGTGAGATTGTAAGATGTCATTAGTGATTAGAACTGCTTGCAAAAACTGTGATTTTGTTTTAAGGAGTGTGTCTGTTCACTTTTAATAAGCAGGCAGGCTGCACAACAGTTTCCTGTGTTTTAAAGCTTATAGTACCAGACCTTCTCCATCTACTCAGCTGCTATTATTCTGTCAAGAGCTGCTGTGTTTTTGTCAAGAAAGGAAGTTATTTCATTTCCACCTTTTGTCTGTATCTGAATGCGAGCGACGCTCTTTCAGCAATATTCACTCCCCTCTCCATCCTAACAAAAATATACAACCTTTCTTTGGCCCGCAACGCTTGTTGGTTGCAGAAAAATAGGAATTTCCTCGATTGGTGTAAATCCCCACACCAGACTTCAGCTGTTGTTTTTTCCCCCTTTCCCCCCTGCTTCAGTGGATTACAGTGTTTCCATCAACCAAACAGACAGCCCCTAGAGTGCGAGATGATATCATCAACAATGTTGAGTAAATACTCATAAAACCTTGTTTCTTCCATTATGATCAGCAGCATTAAGAAATAATAAAATAAAATTATGAGAATGCAGGTTGACAAACACACCCATTCAGAAATATAACTAAGCCTATACTGTTGCAGTCGCTGTCCTTAACATTGAAACCATTGGTCTGATAGCTACAAGCGTCCAGCACTGTTGGTTTCAACGTCCTCTGTTTAAAAAAAAAAGTGTTCGTCAGCTGACCTGGAAAACCAAAGTTTTGAGTATAATCACAACTTTTCCGTTTTGGTAGTTGCATGTCCCAATGCAACCTGGGGCAACAGTTAGAAAGGCTGCTTTTAGCAGAAAGAATTCAATGACCATATTAGGCATTGTTTAGAACCTCTACATATTAGCTTTCACACACTCTGAGCTATAAAAGAAAAAAATGACTAATGACTTTCAAATAACTAATTTTAAATGACTGAGGCTAATACAGGCCAGATGATATGAATGTGCCATCCAGCAGCAGAGACACATGTTCTGTGGAAACAGGATTTGGATTAAAAATTAGCGATGTGGCCTTTTAAGTAGTAAGATTAATAAAAGAGAGATAAAAAGAGGCAGTCAGGTAGATAGAACCCATTCTTAGACTTGGCTTGATAAGGGAGTGGGAGGTCTCTTGCAGGCAACATCTGCTGTCATTAACAATATCAAATTTAATAACTGTCAACTGCAAGGGAAATTCCCAGTTCTACATATTTCCTCACAGCATATTTAGCGTATTTTCACTCTTGCATAGCTGTATGTTGCAGTATGTGCTGTATAGAACAACTTGTCCATGCTCCAAAGACTCATAATCTAGAAGTCAGGGGTGTCCTTCACGTCCCACCACTCCTGTTATTGTTGCTTCCTGACCTCAGTGGCCTCTGCAAAAAAGACACTTTGCTTTAGCAGGACTGTTGTTAATCCTTTCAGGCAGCTATGAGCTTACCCCTCTGCTACTGCATAGCCTACAATAAAAGTGTATTACTTTGTATCTCCAATACAATTGAATGATATATATATATATATATATATATATATATATATATATATATATATATATATATATATGTATATGTGTGTGTGTGTGTGCTAATAATTTTATCATCTAAAATGATGGATAACCAGGTAAACTGGCAACAAAAAGGTTTTACGTTCATATTATGTCTCCCTCTGATCAGGCTGATTTTACCCAGTAAGAATGCATTCATTCAGCAATCTTGCTATCTTGCTTTTGGCTTTTGGCCACAATATATGACCTGTCCTCCTGCTGAGGGGTTCGGACACATTAGGAGCAATGAAGCTAATGATATCAGAGCACTCTATAGAGCACATCAGTGCACAGGGATGACAAACCTGTCAGAAGACATAATCTAAGAGGAGGTCATAACATCTTCAGAAAACCGTAGCGATTTGCACTTCTTTCTCTGCCATCCCGTAATAATGGAGCGCCAATAAATTCCTTACCTGCCATGAGCCAGTGAGTTCACATGTAATAGCCAATGACATTAAAGGATGAAACATATCGTGAAAAAAATAAAAACGGTGGTGTTGCTAGACGTCTAAGACCTTGTTAGACACTTAATTATCAAAGATGCCAGGAAACCTTTTATGAATAGCTTATTTTGAGGTGATTTCTCTATTTTAGTATCTTTAGCAATACAGGACTACTTTTCACTAGATACTGAGCAGTGAAACAGCAAAATATTCCTCAAAAAGTCTCACTTTTAGTGTTGTAAAGCGGCAGTAAAGTTAATGTTTTTACCCAGTGTAAATAAAGGCTACTGTATTGGCTCACTAAGGAAACTAAACTAATCTTAGGCCTGTTCAATTATCCATTGATCACCCAGCTATTTTTTTTAACTCATAATGTACTTTAATTGTTGGATTTTAAACTGAAAACTGGTGCAAGGGAAGAAGTATATGAAGTCATCTGATGAGAGCTGTATTAGACATAAAGCTACATTAGCTAATGTGGTGGTAAAAGTGATCAGATCTTTTTTGAAATTATTTTTATTATAAATGTCTGTTTCTCTACTTCTATTTAATTAAATACATTATAAAGTACTATTATTCTGTGTTATTAACTCGTAACATAAACCATTACAACACTCGTGTTTCTTAACAAAATTAATACAAATTCGTTGCATCTTTCAACTTGTTTTTTTAACAATTTTGCTATGCCATTGTGTATTCTATTGGATCAGGAGAAGAAAAATGGCTGTTTTGTTCTTTCAACCAATGTTGGATAGCAGAGACAGCAGAAAAGATTGGTGAGTAGGTCTGCGTTTTGAAGCATACCTGTGTTAATCCTGCTCTAGATTGCTGTGCTGAGACTGCTTGTATTTACATATGCAGAGGATCCCGCTGTTTTGAGCACACCATTGACAAGACAGAGCAATTAATCATCCCCAAATACTCCCGCCGTGCAACAGACGACCCTTGCAGAACATGCTGCCACGGAGGGTGTGCAGGTGTGAATCAAGCTGCAAGAAAAAAAAAACTTCAGAGCCAGTCTCTTCCTCAATCTTTTTTGTTTGTCATCTCTGGACAGAACAGAACTCATATCTAATGCTTTCTTCTGCCCTGTTTTTTGAATGAGAGATATTCGTTTGGTGCCAGATCATCTCATATAGAGCTGCAAGGAGGGATGAGGTGGACAACGGTTCAGCAGGGCTGTCGCCATGGCAACTTGATTTGATGATCTTAAAAGGGTGGCTATAAGCAATACTAGGAGAAATGTGCTTTTTGCTTATGGGCTTGTCTCCCATTGATCAAAGAACGTTTTCTTGTAGGGAAAACTTCAGAAAGGGGTACAAAGTCTGGTGTCTGGCCAAGTTTGGTGTCTGCTGAAAACATATGATCTCACTTGTATCCCCACGCTGAATATTCGGTGTTTCCTTAAAATAGAATCCCGAGTAGGACCACCAACTTTTGAGAGATCAAAGAATTAATGAGACATGATGTGACTTCCTGCTGGATGGCCTCACTGCTTACAGTTTTGCTTAAGTATTATAATGAGCAAATGCTTTAAAAGTAAAAAATCCTCATAATGTTTATAAGATTTGGTCTGAAGATCTTTTATGCCAATTTTTGTAAAGATTAGAAAAACTAAAATTGAAGAAAAATTGAAGAAAAAAACAACCCTGACACAATTCTGCCACAGACTGCATTACCCTTGTTTCCCCATCAGCCTGGTGGTGGGCCCATTTTACAAACCCTATTTAAATGATCACAACTCAGTTATTGCTTGGGTTTCTTAAAGATGGGAAGATGGGTTTTATCATTATATTTGGCGTATCATGGTAGATCAAAGCATTTATAAGGTACTGCTGTCTGAATGCCGACATAAAAATTAGAACATAAAACATAAAAGTTCTGCCTAGATTTTAACATGTGTTCTTTACATTACTACAACTCCTCAGTTCCTCAAGTCCTTAAAGATGAAAATTAATTTCTACTTTTACAGCTAAAATTACAAAATAAAGGTTTAAGAATTGGACATTGCTTCACAGTCTGAAAAGTTAGCAAACACGGAATAGCCTTAATAGCCTTAATACTAGATAGGGAGCACTCCACTGATGACAAAACACAAGTAAGACTGCACAGAAGAAATAATATCACTATTACTGCTAAAACCAACTAGTTAACAAAATTTTCCATTGGATTTATTATCTGCTTAGCTTAGTGCCGCCTTACAAATCTGCGAACAGGGCAGATAATTATCTCCAACGACTTCAGTCATTCACGATGACCGACGTCGGCCAAGTGATGTAGTCAACATTTAGATCTTCAGTGTATAAAAAATTTATTTCATGGACGAAAGGGTAATGTCAGGATGGCAACATCCATGTTTTCTCAACTATACCTTTGTATTGTTCATTAATAGTATAATGCAGCAGCATTATTATTTTTATTGCTCTTTTATTTACAACCAGTTCTAAGTTATCTTTCTGTTGCTTGATTTTTAACATGTAGCACAAAGTGGGTTTACCTGATTGTGGTCTGCTTACTGCTTGTGTACTTGATTGGGGGCTGGGGGACATTATATCTGAGGTGGCAATATAGAACAGTAATGAGCTTAAAAGCTAATAAGCTACACAAAGCTCTCTCTCTCTCTCTCTCTGAGCACCACACTTCAGCTCAATATTTAATGCTGAAATGAGTAGATGACAAACAATATGAAACCCTAATATATGTTTTGTTAAACAAATACCTCCTCAGTAATTATTGCATAGAACATCACCAATATAGCGAATTCAGAAAAAGTTAAAATGCTAAACTTAAATTGGTCTGCAGCCTTCAAAATGTCAGCATAGCATATAGTAAATTTGTCTTATTTCTTATCAGGAGAAACTCACTCCCAATTGTCTTCATACCCCTGGAGCAAGAGAAGACTGTTGAATTTCACTGAAGACCATCTGCTTGTTCTGAACAACTGGGGAAAAGAACATGCTGAGGTGTACGCTCTCCAGATAGCTTCCCTTGGCTTCTGATTCTTTTGCCTTTAACGTTCCTTCTGGCATCCTGTCTTTGGAGATGCTGCATCCGCAGGCCTCTGGGAGGTCTGACTTGTTGATGTGATGATATATCAGCTGTCCAAACATAGTGTCTTTAAATGCATTTTCTACACAAAAGTTCCTAAATGATTAACTTTTATACATACAGTCTTTTTTTTCTTTCTTTCTTTCTGTTTTTTTTTTAAACTGCGGGAATGTCCAGGGTAGTTTTTGGGCCAAGTTAGGCAAGTGACACACCTTTATTTAAGCACTGCCCCTACAGCCAAGGGCAATTGAAAGCACAGAAAATAACACCATTGGTTGTACGAACATCTGCTCCCTGGATATTTGATTTCCCAGGCAGATGTTAGACCCCAGCTGCTATCACAAGATAATTTGTATGTTTGTGGAGAGAGCTCCCATTTGGCTCAGTTGATGGTTATGTCTTCTTTTTCTGAATCAGCCAGCCACATTGTTAAGCATATTTTACAGCCTCACCCAACCTAATGCCCCTGTGTACATATACTGTCCAAGTAAAATGTGTGTGTTTGTTTGTTTTTTGTGCACTTAAGACATATATTGCATTGTGTAGAGATAGGCCAAAATCTCACCTGAGTCAAAGAAGTCATTTAAAAAAAAAGCTGACAGTTGCCTAATACAGATATTTCACAGTTCTGCAGGTTTGAGGTAAAATTGTAGTAGAGTTACCATCACATAATTAATCTGGGTTTTTTCCTATTCTCAAAAATTCAAACATACCGTATTTCTATTTTGTATCTAGCTGTTTATATTTGACGAGCAACTATATCTCATGCAAGAACTAAAAGTAAAGACAAAGAAATAAACAAGAAAAGGAAGAAAAGGCCTTACTTTTCGTGCCTTCTTGATTTTTCAGTGACCTCGTCCTATCTGTGTCAACACTAGAGTCAAACTGATAACTCCTCAGGCATCAAAAGCCATAGCATTTTATTGATCTTGTCATGTTTAGAAGCTCATAAAGGTTGTAACATCCTCCTTAAAGCTGCAATAACTGTAACATTATCTGCAAACACTGTTTATGTGCATATTGGAAAGCAGAAGAGTGACAGCAGATACAGTGCGCTTGGTTTTCAATAGTTATTTAACCAGAAAATGAAACTCTTGAGATTGAGATTTTCATTTGCTGTAGTGTCCCCAGATGACGTAGCCAGCATTAACCTAGTACACAGGGGAATTTGGAGCTCTCACAAAACATCTGCACAGATACAGGGAGAACACGCAAACTACACGTAGATGCATCCCACATTGATCCTTTCACTGTGAGTCAACAGCACTAACCACTGATGCACTGTGCTGTTTTCTGAAGTAAAGGTAACGAGTTGAATACACCACACTGTCATCATAACCATCTGTAAGGTCATAAGGTCTGGGTCTCTAGGCTTTTACTTTGAAAAGACTATATGGAAATGTGCGAAGTTAAGGCCCACCCTTCGCTGCCTCTGATTGGGTTATTTTTAGAGGATTAGGTCGACACATGACTTATGAGGAATGACAATTGGTCAGTTTAGGCACAAGGAGTGAATCAGAGGCATAGTATGTCCAGAGCCATCGAGTAAGTGACTTTTTCTCTCGTGCTATTTTAATTTCAAGTGAATATATTGTGTTCAGATCCAAATCTGCAGCTATCATCATCGTGCACTCCTCACATCCTTTGTACAGTAGCTGTTCCTTAGACTCATGCTGCGGCCACGTCAGACGCAGGTACTGGCATCATCTGTGACATGTCAAAGAGTACAGTGTACAAAAGGATAACTCAAGGAAGATTAGTCCCACACCTGACCCAGGGGGAAAACTGTAGCATTATCTGCTTGAAGAGACTCATGTCAGAGCCTCACAGGTCTTGACTGACCCCACCACTCCCCACTTTTGTCGAAGGCTTTAAATTCTCCCCTCCCAAGTTCAGAGTCGATTTGTTATCAAATCAACCGTCGAGTGTCTGATTCATTGCTATTCAGCACTCCGGCTGATTTATATGCAGAATGTAAAACAGATGCCTTATGCGATACATATTTATGGTGAGCCCTGCTCTCACAAGATTTATTATAGGTTCTTTCATCGGGGTGCGCATGAGCTGTGCTATGATGACTTGTATTTCCTCTCAGCTGCCAATGCCAAACTCATTAAAAAGAGGTGTGACTATTAATATACATTGTAATACTGACAGCTCCTAATTTATAACCCAAGTATATGTTTGGGATTTCTTCTTTCTTTTCCTCCCATTGTTGGGGTGGGGGTAGTGATCTTTTTGTATCTTCATATATATGTACATCCTCATGTGAACAGACGTGCACACGCTCGTATTGCTCCTGTGCATGTCTATGCAGTCCATGTATCATGTAAATACAGACACCATTTTTCATTTTTTTCCGCTTATTATATCTCATATTGATTTATTGGGTGTAGTCCCTTGACCCTTAGATACTTGGCTCTGGGCAATATGAGGTCCAATACGTGAAAAAATACAGCTTACTTTGAGTTACTCCAAACTGATATTATATATAAGAAAACACATCTATTTAGAAACTTCAGAAATCATACAAGCCATACTGTGCGCTCATATTTAGCTCCATTACTATTGAACAATGTAGCATAATCCTTGGAAAGTTCAAAATAAGATGAGATAATATATATGTTATTTTTCATTATTAATTAGATTATTATTAATATGTCATTAACCAGTGTAATGTATTATGGTTATGTAATGTATTATTGTATAATGTCCTATCATATGCCACGCTCATGTCATGTGTCAACTTCTCAGCCATAGTAATTTTTCCCAAGGTTACGGTATATCAAACTTCGTTTGACTTAGCAGAGAATATTCTCATGTCAGTCAGTATCCTTTTGTCACTTGTATTAAATACTAATACATACCTTTATATTTAGTACACATCGCACTCAGAAATCATCTGAGCCATGCAGTGATAGCAGTAAAAATGGGAATAACTCTCACCTGTACTCTGCATATATGAAATATGTTATAGTCTTCTATCCTGAAGTTAATGTGTTTCGACATCAGTGATCAGCACAGTGGAGAAGCCAAAGCAGTAGGGCTCCAGCAGCATGCTGTGCTGACCAATCAAAGGCATTAATCATGTGTGTTTATGGTAATGTCACGGTCTGCAGACAGGCCGTGCGGTGGTGTGTGTGATGGACCCAGGTGCATACACAAGTGAGTAGACGGGAGTGGACTTAACAGAAAGCGAGCCTTTATTATGGCTGAAGACAAAGTGCACAAACAAAGCAGGGATGGCGTGACTAGACTATAACTAAACTGGGAAAACTAATACTGCGACAAACTAAGAAAACTCAGACTATGATGATCACTGCAAGGACTGACCGGGAAAACATGGAGGTGAGAACACAGACGACGCGACACAGACTGTACGAAACACAGAGACTAAATACACATGAGGGAAGATCAGGGGAAGTGGATGCACACGGGGAACACAGGTGACACTGATAATCATAACAAGACACGGCAGGAGTGAACGTAACACTGATGGGAGATGGGCAAAGTAAAGCAGGAAGTACACAGAGGTTCAAACAGGAGGAGAGAGAGCACGGGGAGAACGCAGACATAACGGGCTGGGGAAAACATAGAATAAAGCACAAAGAGAGACGAGGGCTCATAAATACACAGAGGGGCACACAGGGGGTAAGAGTCACGAAGGGAAAACACATAAGGAACAACGTAACAGATCAACCCAGGAAGCATGGCCTAAATAAAGAACAAAATACAAAAATACATGAAAACTAAGAATACTGGGCCCACATGGCCCAGGACCATGACACCACCCCCCCCTAAAGGGCTGGCTCCCGACAGCCCAAACCCGAGAAACAAAACACAAGCGAAACAGAAAACACCCCACCCAGGGCGGGAGGCGGGGGACCAGGACGGAGGGAACAAAACGAACCAAAAACAAGGAGCACGAGAACAAAACTGAGTCCACAAATACACAAAAGAGTCCAGAACAGGAAGGCGAATGTCCAAAGAGGCCCGAAGGCCAACCCGAGAGGCGACAACACAAAAGTCCAGTCCAACCGTTCCGGAGGCCGGCCACGGGAAAGGTGGCCACGGTGACAGAACAGATCCGGAGGCCGGCCGCGCGGAAGGCAGCGGCGGAGCAGTTCAGGGGGCCGGCCGCGCGGAAGGCAGCGGCGGAGCAGTTCAGGGGGCCGGCCGCGCGGAAGGCAGCGGCGGAGCAGTTCAGGGGGCCGGCCGCGCGGAAGGCAGCGGCGGAGCAGTTCAGGGGGCCGGCCGCGCGGAAGGCAGCGGCGGAGCAGTTCAGGGGGCCGGCCGCGCGGAAGGCAGCGGCGGCGGAGGAGACGACGGAGCAGTTCAGGGGGCCGGCCGCGCGGAAGGCAGCGGCGGCTCTCCAGTGTCAGGCGTGCCGGCCATGGCCCGGTGGGCACAGGACCAGACGAAGCAAAGGCCAAAGCCGCGGCAGACGAGGCTGAAGACTCTGAGGCTGCTGCAGCTGGCGAGGGCTCGGAGGCTGCTGCAGCTGGCGAGGGCTCTGAGGCTGCTGCAGCTGGCGAGGGCTCGGAGGCTGCTGCAGCTGGCGAGGGCTCGGAGGCTGCTGCAGCTGGCGAGGGCTCGGAGGCTGCTGCAGCTGGCGAGGGCTCGGAGGCTGCTGCAGCTGGCGAGGGCTCGGAGGCTGCTGCAGCTGGCGAGGGCTCGGAGGCTGCTGCAGCTGGCGAGGGCTCGGAGGCTGCTGCAGCTGGCGAGGGCTCGGAGGCTGCTGCTGACGGAGACTCTGATGAAGCCGCAGCAGGCGAAGCACAGGCTGGAGCCGGCGTAGCAGAAGGTGGCTGGATGGGCTTCTCGGGCCCTCCAGCTGAGACAGACGGCTGAACGGGCCCCTCGGACCCTCCAGCTGACGTGGCATGAGGCTGGTGCGGTTCTCCAGAACCCCCAGCTGACGAGGAAGGTTGCTGAACGGGCCCCTCGGACCCTCCAGCTGACGTGGCATGAGGCTGGTGCGGTTCTCCAGAACCCCCAGCTGACGAGGAAGGTTGCTGAACGGGCCCCTCGGACCCTCCAGCTGACGTGGCATGAGGCTGGTGCGGTTCTCCAGAACCCCCAGCTGACGAGGAAGGTTGCTGAACGGGCCCCTCGGACCCTCCAGCTGACGTGGCATGAGGCTGGTGCGGTTCTCCAGAACCCCCAGCTGACGAGGAAGGTTGCTGAACGGGCCCCTCGGACCCTCCAGCTGACGTGGCATGAGGCTGGTGCGGTTCTCCAGAACCCCCAGCTGACGAGGAAGGTTGCTGAACGGGCCCCTCGGACCCTCCAGCGGAGACAGAAGGCTGAACGGGCCCCTCGGACCCTCCAGCGGAGACAGAAGGCTGAACGGGCCCCTCGGACCCCCCAGCTGACGTGGCATGAGGCTGGTGCGGTTCTCCAGAACCCCCAGCTGATGAGGAAGGTTGCTGAACGGGCCCCTCGGACCCTCCAGCGGAGACAGAAGGCTGAACGGGCCCCTCGGACCCTCCAGCTGACGAGGCTTGAGGCTGAACGGGCCCCTCGGACCCTCCAGCGGAGACAGGTGGCTGGATGGGCTCCCCGGGCCCTCCAGCGGAGACAGGTGGCTGGACGGGCCCCTCGGACCCTTCAGCTGAGACAGGTGGCTGAACGGGCCCCTCGGACCCTCCAGCGGGAACAGACGGCTGAGGTAGAAGGCAGTCTGAGGCGGAGAGAAAGCTCACGCCATTCCTAGCCGGCTCAGAAGCAACCTGTACTGCCGACGTGTGGACCCCTTTCGCCGTCTCATGAACCTGGGCTTCATGTGGTGCAACTGTGAGAGCAACGCTAGAAAAGATCCTGGATCCTACAGAGTCAGGAATATGGTTTGTGATTTCATTGTGCGCTTCATAAAAACTGTTACACACAATCCTTTCATTATCACAACCCGACTCTGACTGGCCCTTAGTCTTAACCAGAGGTAGGTCGGCCACAGCATGGATGTTTATGAAATCATGGTTAATGGTGGAGCGGTCTTTGGCACCAGTTTCTTCGTAGCTGGGCCCCAAAAAGGGTAACCCAGTACACTCCACTATGACAGGCTCATGAGATGAGAAAGCACAGTCACTCACCTCCGTCATAGGAGGAGTCTGGGACAGAACTAGGACGGGTGCGGACTGGACAGCTGCTGCCCCCTCCTCTCCAGAGACCTCAGCGCAGTACAGACAGTCCCTAGTCGCTCCCTGAGGAAAGCTAGGCAGTCTCTCTTCAGACCCGGTAACTTGTTCACACAACGTTTCAAACCTGGCATGAGGTGGCGTAGCATTTGTTAAATTGTCAGAGGTAACAGAAGTTACTTCTCGATCACCCACACAACTAGGGCTGCTCGCTGATGGTTTCAACACATTAATTCGAAAGTCACATGACACAGAAAACTTCGAGTCTGAACCTTTACTCCCAGCATCCGACATTATTTCAGAGAAATCCACCGACTGCAGGTTCACTGTGTGAGACTTAACGTCCTCATCACTAGTTAACTCAGTAAACCCCTCTGACGTGGTAGGAAGACATAACACAGAAGTACAATGGTTGGTGGCTGTAAACAACGGTGGGTTGGTTATTACAGCGTTGCACTTTACAGACGATCTGTCCTGTACTGCGCTAAAAACCTGTGTAGAGCTAGGTGCTAGGTTAGTGCCGGCGGGCACAGACACATCTTCATTAACGGCAACATTTGAACTGTTGCTCATAGTACCAGGGTTAAACAACTCAAGAACAATACAGTTATTGTTTGCATCAGCACAACATTTAGGTTCAGAAGTCATGACGCTGAGGACACAGTCATCTTTATTGCTGTTAGGATTGTTAACTGGTTCATGGATGCTGTAACCTGCCGAATCAGCCGGGTCACAGTCAGACAAGAAGTCTTTATTCACAGCAGCCCCTGAAACACTCTCCTTTGACTTAAGGTCTTTGGCTATGGGGCTAGATACAATGTCAGAAACTGAGGCAGTGGTACTCACGACTGGATGGCTGATGGAAGTCAAAGCCTCAGATGGCAATAACAGAGGGACCTCCTTGGGCTGAGGCTCAGAGCGCCGGCGGCGAGAGTGCCGCTTCTTTCTATCCGTGGAAGCGGGCGGGGTGAGCGGTGGAAGTCCCTGGCAGCTCCGGGGACCCCCAAGAGCCAGTCGAGTTCCCCGGAAAGAGCGCTCGTCACGATCAGGAGCGAGCCACGGCTCCCTCCCGAACTCTTCCACTAGCTGTGCGTCTGCGGCGTGCTGCTGCCCCACGTGATCGACGTCCAGGACCCCCACAGCGTCCGCGGGATGCTTCGTGGAGGGCGAGACAGGACGTAGCAGTGCGCGACGGCAGCGAGAACGCCGCTTTCCCCTTGAAGCGGCTGTGGACAAAACCTGACTGTCCCTGGCGACCGGCTCCTCGTCCTCCAACCACATCCGTGCTAGAAAGACAGCAGGGGACGAGTAGTCCGATCGGGGCGGCGAGGGCGGGCGGCAGGTGCGAGGTGGGGAAGTTGGCGAGAACTCCTCCTCGGGGATGAGCCAGGGCTTCCAGCGGAGCTCGTCCTCGCGATACGCCCGTAATACCTGCTGCCGCTCCTCCTCACCAAAGTCAATAGCAGCTGGCATCTCCTTGAGCCGCGTAGTGCAGTCAGGCGATGGCGAGGAAGCGGAAGCCGATGGAGCGTGAGCCGAGGGTGCGTCGGCGGTGAGCCACACCGTACCGATTCTGACCGCTTCAGGCTCACGAGGCAGCGGGGAAACAGAGCTACAGCATGGCTCAGGCGACGGCTCACGCTTACCGGGCAGCTGCTGTCGCGGGCGGAGTTGAAGAGTGGAGGCGAGAAAGTCTATGATGAGGGGATGCAGCGCCTCCCATAACCAGGGGAATGCGGACATGCATACTCCGGCTTGGCGGGCTAGCTCAACCCGTTCCTCCTCCCCGGAACACTGCAGCCAACCGCCGCATAGCGACTCCACTGTCCGAATGATCTCCCGGTCTTGTGACGCTGGGTCCGGCATGGTCGCGTCGTACTGTCACGGTCTGCAGACAGGCCGTGCGGTGGTGTGTGTGATGGACCCAGGTGCATACACAAGTGAGTAGACGGGAGTGGACTTAACAGAAAGCGAGCCTTTATTATGGCTGAAGACAAAGTGCACAAACAAAGCAGGGATGGCGTGACTAGACTATAACTAAACTGGGAAAACTAATACTGCGACAAACTAAGAAAACTCAGACTATGATGATCACTGCAAGGACTGACCGGGAAAACATGGAGGTGAGAACACAGACGACGCGACACAGACTGTACGAAACACAGAGACTAAATACACATGAGGGAAGATCAGGGGAAGTGGATGCACACGGGGAACACAGGTGACACTGATAATCATAACAAGACACGGCAGGAGTGAACGTAACACTGATGGGAGATGGGCAAAGTAAAGCAGGAAGTACACAGAGGTTCAAACAGGAGGAGAGAGAGCACGGGGAGAACGCAGACATAACGGGCTGGGGAAAACATAGAATAAAGCACAAAGAGAGACGAGGGCTCATAAATACACAGAGGGGCACACAGGGGGTAAGAGTCACGAAGGGAAAACACATAAGGAACAACGTAACAGATCAACCCAGGAAGCATGGCCTAAATAAAGAACAAAATACAAAAATACATGAAAACTAAGAATACTGGGCCCACATGGCCCAGGACCATGACAGGTAAGGTTCTGTAAAATCCTGAGAACATAATCAGAAAGCTCATAAGTCAGTAAAAATGTCTAATTTCTACATTTAGAAATCATACACAGTGATTTGAGGAATTTGTACTGAATGCTTTAAGCTAAATTTAGGAAATTAACACTAAGAGCTGATCGACCCTATTTCTAGGTATGGCCGTAGTTTGCATATAATAGATGGCTGCTTTGATGTCATCTACTACAGCGGTCCCCAACCCCCGGGCCAGGGACCGTGAGTCGTTTGGTACCGGGCTGGGAGAGTTGAGGCTCGGGTGTGAAATTTATGGTTTTCAGGGTTTTTATTGGTTTTTAGCATTATTTTTTTTAATCATTTTTATCGTTAACTCAGTTAACTCTGTTAACTCTGTTATGAATAATTCTTCTTTTTTTGGTACCGGTACTGGTTTTATTTTTTTGTATTTACCTGCGACACCTTAAAGGTCGCTCCGTGAAAATATTGTAGGATATAAACCGGTCCGTGGCGCAAAAAAGGTTGGGGACCGCTGATCTATCGGATGTCCCAGTGTGAAGTTAAGTCCCAATGAAAATCTAAACCTCTTTTTCTATTAACACTTTGATGTACAAGAGGTCGATTTGACTGAAGAAATTATTCTCCCCACTTGAAATCTTTCCTGTGTTATACTCCTTTTTAATTGTAACTGAGACCATTTTACAACATATTTTACAACATGAACTCTGAGTGACAACGAGCATAGAGTGGATACCAAAATTGATAGCCTTAATCTTATTATAGTGTCATTATGAACTAATTTAATAGCGTCTGTCTCTGCTAAATAAAATGTGAGCACTGATTATGTTGGATCCTGTGATGTCTTCATACATTGGGCTTGCTCAGGTGCATTCTACCAATCAGATTGAAATCTGGTGTTTTTGCAGGCTGGGTCCTAAACAGTTTTTGCAGTTTGGCAGGGGACAGTGTTCTGCTAGTGGAGGTCACCATTGTTAGGGAGGGCTGTTGCAACATTGTTTAGGTGGCTACTACATTAAAAAGTAACATTTACACCAAGGCCAAGACCCAAGGTTTCCCAGCAGAACACTAATTGCAGTGAGCTTATCACCGCTATTCACTTCAACTATCACTGCCAGTTATCAACATTTTAAACAGCTGTTTAAACACATGATTGTTTGTAATCATTCTGAAAATGCAAAGATGTGCAGACACAAGTAATCACTGCTGCAGTTTTGCCTTTTTCAGATGACCAAAAATCATATGTTGGGATGACTATACACTGTCAGTCATCCCACCAGTGTCACTGTTGCATGGGTTAGTAATTAGTTCATAGTTTACCTTTAAAACAACTCATCCTGTCAGCCTGAGAAGATTCTCCTATATGCCAAGTTCTGAAGAAAATCATCAGTACTAAAATATTCAAATTTTTTTCTCTAATATGTTATGATGGCTTCAGGCAACTAAAAAAAATCTGGCTTTATCGGAACGTCAAAGATGTAGAGACAAATCCCTAAAAAAGCGTTATTAAGAACAATACTTTTTTTTTTTTACTTTAGAAACTATATTCTTCTGTTTGCAAGTTTATCAGTGAATTCGTGTTTCACAATAATTCACTTTAAAAGAAACACCATATGGAAAAAAAAACAAAGCTGTAATGCAAATGCAATTATCAAAACTTACAATGTGGAGTAAAAAATATACATACATAATTTAAGTAATGTGATTTATTTAGTAATAATGCTTGCAGGGGACTATGCATTGGTTATTCTATATATACATTTGGCTGTGGCACAGAATCTGGTTAGCATTATTTGGCTATTATTACACTAATGAGTAATAATTTTTGATTTAACATAGGACATAGGATGCTTTTGTCCCGACTTTTGAAATCCATGCTAAAGTTTAAATTTAGAACACTACATCTTCAAAATACAGAAAGAAATGTCTGTAAATGGTCAGTTGCTTTTTCAAACAGCCACATGAAATATCTCACCTGGTACTCTAAGACAACAACAAACCAAAGAGGAGGAGAGTAAAACCATTTTCTACTCTTATCCCTTGACGTTCAGCATGCATCCCTGCCATCTATCCCCATTTCTGGCTCTCTGTGTCTCTCCCTCAGCCCACACTTGAGATGCTTTTATGTTACACGACCACTCGAATTTGAGCCCAGGGGGACACTATGGGTCCCTGAGCGAGAAAGCCCCCAAAAATCTATAGACCAGATGTATGATGTTATATGGTCAAACTGGCAAACACAAAAGGTCTAAAAACAAAAGCCATGAATTAACCGAGAGGCTTTCAACAGTGTGTTTTCAAAACAGCCCAGCTGAGAGCTCAGATGCCTCTCCTCCTTCTCAGTCACTCCCTCGCTCCAGCCTCGCTCTCAGCATTTCTCCATCTCTCTTTTCTCCCGCACTCCCTATCTCCCCCCTTTCTCCGTCTCCTCCTCTCTGTCTTATTCTCTCTCTACCACCCCCCGAGACTAAATGCTTAAAAAGAAAAGAAAGGACACCATTTTTGCTAATTAGTTGAGGACTTAACAGGCGCAGGATATGCTGCCTTAGTTTTTCATCTGCTGTCCACGGGCTGTCGACTGTCCTGTGAAGTTGAGCCTGTGTGGCTAAAAGTAGAAGAAAGGAGCAGGGTAGACACACACAAATGCCTCAGTGGAGATCCTGAACAGGCCTCCAGTGGGGGTTGAGCTCAAAATGGGGGCTAATCATTAGTATTTAACATTTGGGAATAAAGAACCCTTAAATTAGAAGTGTAAATGGCTCTGCGCCCCACCTCCATCCTTAGAAATGTTCACAGGCATTTTTAAATCAGAGGGGTTTTTTTTTCCGGCATGTGTGGACCTGCATGTGCAGCAACAATACATATAAAAGGAAAAAAAAAGAAACAAGCACATTAGCACATCCACAAAAATTATGGTTCATACTCCTCTTTTTCACATAATCACTATAATTTTCTTCTTTTGGTACTAAACAGAAGCATTAATTGAATATCCTAATTTATGTTTGCTTTTTCATTTATTTTTTTAAATATATTTGCAGTCATTAATGTGAAAAATCTAATTCTATTCACATTAAAAAATATATATTATCCTTTGAACATGGCAATTTAAATTTACCTTAAAGTTAAAAGGAGTTAGTGTGTCAAACTGTATAACTAGACTTTAATTGATAGGTGATACTTGCATACAGTAGGAACACTAACACTCTGCAGACACAAAATGGTCAGCTGGAGTAAGTTGTAAGTTGCTCATTTTAAAATATTATATGCCATATCATTTAGTTGATGTTCATATAAATGACACTGATTAGACTGATCTCTGTCTGTCTGTAAAACTGGTCTCATGGCCATGTCTATATTTAATATATATATATATATATATATATATATATATATATATATATATATATATATATATATATTTTTTTTTTTTTTTTTTTTTTTTTTTTTTTTTCCATAAAATACTTTGCATACAAATAGGGAAAACTGCCTGCTATTTCTATCGTACTAATAAGGTAAGCAAACCTTAAGTATAAGGAAACTGTTTTTTGTGTAATCAAAAGCAGGTCCAGCAGGTGAAACAGCAAAAAATATACACAGACAACGAAAGCTGAAACTCAAGCCATAAACTTAATTTGCACTTCAGAAACCAGCAGGTCAGGTACAAGGCTCTTCTAAAACTGTGAATTCATAATCACATTAACATATGCAGCACTACAGCAAACAACTTTCAACTGTAAAAACCTCTTAATACCCATAACGTATTTCATGTCGCCGAGTCTGGGGAGGAAACTGACATGGCTCGCCTGAGTGTCTGAGGTTTAGAGAAGCACAACAAAGTGGAAAATTAACAGAGTGGAAACTTAATAAACAGTTGCTTCGCTGCAACACAACTCGGGGTAATTCCCGCAGGAAGAGAAAGGCCAAGAGCAGAGGAATGGCAATGAGACTTTCAGCGGCGTCCTCCGCTGTGTTAAGACAGGAAGTCAGGGGTGAGGAGAAGGAATCTGAAAGTCAGAGTTCAGCAATCGCTTTTGAAAAAGTTCAGCGTGTCTCTGCCTTGTTACGGCCTCTCAGCATTTCTGCCTCACAAGTTAAAATGCTATCTTCTCCCTGATAACCGAGTCAGATAAAGCATCTGCCAGAGGTACAAATGGTAGTTCTGTTGTCATGTCCTAAAACACTTGTACAGAGATCTCTGTGTAGTTGTTATATTGCACGTTAAAAGGACCAGGATAAAATGGTATAGGCTGCTAACGTTCCCGGCTACTTTCCACAAATGGGTGTATTTATCAGAGATGTAAGACACACATCCTATTAAACCAAGGGCACCAGAGAAATTCCTCACATGATCACCACAGACCCATAACTGTCTGGGACAAAAATGGAGGCAGTGCCGTATGTCAGTTATATGGAGCAATAACCAACTTAAAGAAGTGTGGTAATAGAGCCATTTACCTGATCCTGAAAAAAGAAGAGAGAGGACTTGGCCCCCAAAAGCCACACATGCACTCGCATAAACACACACACACACACACACACAGTGACACAAACAGTGGGGGTTTGAACAAATAGGTCTTTCTTTCTTTTTTAAAAAGTGTAAATAGAGTAAAAATATGGCTACAATTCTATGTGAAGAGTTGTAGAATACAATATAAGAATGTTGTAATGCAAAACAAACAATGTTGTCTGCATTATTGGTGAAATTGTCCGAACTGTTATTTGACTTTGGATGTTATATTTTGTGGCTTCACCATAAACACGCTGCTCCATGCAGTGTGCATAGGTGCTTGAAGGTGTTCATGCTGACCATGTTCTGCAACTCAGACTTACACAACTTACCGAGTGCCTAACAAGTGGAATTTGTATTTTTGGCAGCAAAATGACACAACGAGCTGTGTAGTGTGTCACAGTAAATATAGAGGAAACTGAAAGTGCTTGTGGGTACTTTTTTAAAAATTTGACCAGAGGTGAAATTGCTGTACTAATAACAAACTAGTAGAAAAAAAGGAAATTATATCGTATTGGTAACGCAAATGTCATAAAAATTAATATATAGTAAATTACTGCATGTGTAAGAACATATAGTGAGATTTTGTATATTTAACCACTGACATGACTGCCTGTCACGACATATTACCAGTGTGTGAAATGTTTTGTTGTGCTTTGTCTTGTTATTGCTGTTGTCATTGAGGTGGTTGTTCTTGTCACACACACATCAACCATACACACCGACTTGTGTTACTGAAACCGTTAAAGACTGCTGATGCGGGGAGGTGAACACACAGTTGCTTAACTCATTATGCTTCTTTCTTTTTCTGACAGGCAGCGCAGAAGTGCTGAGTAATCTGACTGCAATAAACAGCACAGGGGCGTACAGCCGCTAGCAACGACCGCTAAAAAGTGGAATGGAAATACTTACAAGCAGTCAACAATGAATTATAATAATAGAATAGAAAGAGGGTGTTATGTGTGGCAGCTTACTAATTATTTTATACCTAGAAAGCAGAATGAACCCACATAAAGAAGAGGCGAGTGAACTTCTTTGTGTTGTGTACATCCCACGAGTATATTGCCATCATTTTTGATTGCAGTCATAAATACGGAGCACCGTTTCAAAACAGTGCAAGCTGGGAGAGTGTATGAACGAGCATGTTGTTCAGGAGTCAGGCAGGATTATGCTCTGAAATCCTTTGAACCAGGAGCAGCGGGGGCCACTTGAGGCAGGGCAATTGGGCAGACTGTGAAACAGGTCTCCAGTAGAAATGTGCTTATTTATGTAATCATGCAAGAAATATCTATTCTGTTGCTTGTGAAAGGATCTAAGATGGGAACTCCAAGCGTCTCTTTTCTCGGATTCTGGTTCAAAATAACAGTATAACTGCTCCCCCTGGTGTGCTTATCACTGCACTGCCTGAGAGAATAATCTGTGGTGTAATTAGTATGCACCCTCGGGTCAAAATACAAACTTTGTAGGAGTGCATTTTCACATAATGCGCCAGCTCTGTAGCCTTTCTTTCACCTCTTCCTGGCAGCCAGAAAATATTGCAGTGCATTCAACGACTTCACTGAATACAAAAGCAAAAAAAAGGAATTGTTCAAGTAAGACAACATAACCTGCTCAATTAAAATATTTGCTATCACAGTCAAAGTTTCACTATATTGTCCCGTAAGCTTCTTTCTAATCCTTGAGTGTTGAACCTTGAATTAAAATTTATCTCTCTGTCAGAACTTCAGAAAGTGGGGAAAAAAAGCAACACGGATAAACTTGCTCTCCTCTCTCTCCCTCTGCTTCCCACACAACTACACACACATATACTGTACATCCCACACATACACAAACTCATGTAAAGACAAAAAGTACTTTTCATAATTCAGTAAGCTCATAAATCACAGCAGGTTGAGGCTCCACAAAACCTCTTTAACATCCTTTAAGTGTTAAATCATCACTTTGTAGGAAGAGCGAAGGAAAAGACAGGAAAAGGGGCAAAAGAGCAAACTAGAGAGAGCTGTACTTTTTCAAGAATTAAGTCTGGGAGTATGCAGTTCTAGCCTTTCAGTCAAATATGTTGCCATGCAAGGGATTAGAGGTCTGTGACGCACTAGGTCTTGACCTGTGAGCCTTGGAGCCTGGCTGTAACTTGACCCAATACCAGGTGTATGCCTGTGGGTCAAAGGGTTGGGAAAGCATGCAACAAAAGACAGCTCCTCAATAAAACCCTCACTGCTCCAATTAACCATTTTAAACCTTGTTTTCAAGCCCTCAAATAGCTCCTGCAAGCATGGGTTGCAATGTGTGGTGCAAAGCCTCATATTACCTTAATTGTAGAAGCCTACACAAATGTCAGCTAAATGAAATGTGTGGTGTGTATATCCTAATAGAGAGAATGTTAATGGCATGCTTACTCCCTGCACCCGCCCGGCTTTGCTTTTACTTTCAAAATAATTTACTGCGCCTTTAAAGCACCCCGTCATCTGCAGCCAGAGACCCATAACTGTCATGTGAGTCGATCATTTACTGGGCGATCTCCTAAGTGTTACGTGTTAATGGGTAGAAGCTGTAGAAAACATAGGGAAATAACTAACACCTACAGAACCAACAGATCAACTCTGTAGAAAGGGAAACTATATCATTTCATAACACATTCAGGACTGCAGCAGTTAATCAAGCTACCTGCCAACAGAACTGCCGTTTCTCATGAACGTGTCAGAGGAGATGTCTTTAAGTATGCTCATATGGGACTGAATAACTGAGTGGGATTCTTTCAGTTGCATTAGTTGTTGACACTGGGGAGTTTGGAACATTATATTTTCTGGTGACAAGGTTAATGTAACATAATATAAGCCTCTAATACTCTGCTTATTTCTGGCTATAAAGCATAGCTGATTTCGTATGTATTTACGTCTAATTTTTGAAATGAGACGCGTATGATTGCACAAACGATTTCATATTTGACTGTTTCCAGACATGAGTGTGATTGATTTAACTTTCTTTTGAGAGGTAAAATAACAAAAATATGTTTGTAATTACATTCCACATTAATCAAAAAATGTATTAGGCGTTTCAGGCTGGAGTGACCTCCTGGCTCAAACTGACTACACTTGGAGTCCACGACTAGCTGGCCTCAGAGAGTTATTAATTGCTCCAGCATGCCCTTGCACAATGTGTTTGGATAGGTGTTTCTAACAAAAAATCCTTTGTGTTGCTTCACTTTACTCTGTGACTCAATTAGGGAAGGAAATGAGAGTAAATACAAAAAGCTATTGTCTGTCTCCAAGTTCCAGCACGAGCTGAGGATCTTACATAACGTTATTGTATCTTGTCTACAATAAGTTTTATACATTTTAGCTGAATTGATGGAGATGTTACGGGATCAGAGAGTAAGATTGCTATTACAGGCTGATCTTAGTTACTCCTGCTCTCTTTTCTATTTCGTAGATTGCATAAAGTGTATGTGAACATCAGAATAAGCAAGACTATAATACAGTAAAGAGCTGTAACTGATAATACTTAGTGAGGTAGTACAAAAAATGCAAATTAAGATTTATAACCCAAAGCTACCATGCACATCTTCATACTACTTGTTTTTGTCTTACCAAAAAAAAGATCAGTTTATCATCACATAAGTCAAATAATGAATAGAAATCCTCGTATTTGACATTTGTTGCTTGAACGGTGCATCATTGATCAGTTATGGTTTCAGCTTCATATTTTAGGTGGTTTTTGATTTATTTTCTAGGCACAAGCCAACAGTGTCAGTATAGATGTCATAACTGGTGAAGTTCTGCCAGCATGGGGATATACCATCAAAAACATACAAACCCTTCAGACAGTTTCCTTTGTTTTGACAGTATGCTTTGTCTCTCTGTTTCACCTCTGTGTCTCTCCCTGCCCAGCTCCTCTCATTCACTCTACTAGCCTTGGAAAGGGGTTTCCTACTGAGGCAAATTCCAACGTGCACTTGCCAAATGACCCATGACCATGGGCGGACAAGGTTACCAGTACTGACTTTTACAACCATTTCTGCCTCCATGCTAGTCTCTGTGTCTCCCCAGCTGAAATAGTAAGCCAGATACCGTTGTAATGAAAAGCTCGAGGCTCAGGACAAACCTGCTGCTCTGATGCCCTCCAGGCTCAAGCTGACAAAAACATCAAGACAATGACAGCAAAGTATGAAAGGTGAACAAAACCCCAAAGGATATTAGAGAGATGGATGAGCAAAAGGTGACAGACCACTAGAATCTGTTCGCTAAATAAAAGTGCAATTTAGGATCTTTATGGGTTCCTTGTGTTGTACACGGCACCTGTGGTGTAGACTAGTAGGTGCTGTGTGTTTTGTTTTGTTTTTTCATTTCTTCTGATGAGACTCTCCCTACATGGGCCAGCTTTAGAAACACTTCACACAGTACTTGACCTACAGTGAGTCCATTGTCATGCTAGGTGACACACTGAGGAGATGCTCTCTTATTTATTTATTTCATTTTAATGATGAAAATCACACAAATCACATGATCACACAGAAACAAAAATATGTCTTCTTTTGTTTTCTTTCAGAAAAAGAATCCAGCACTCTCTCTTCTTGGCACGTGCAGTGGAGTAAAATCTTTTTGTGAGTAACACAATGTGACACCACGGTCAGTAAAGACTGATGTGAACTTCAGTCATGCAGAGCATTAGTGCTGCAGACTGTGCTAGAGACATAGTGTATTGGAATAATCCCATCTATAATGCAATAAACTGCAGTTTAAAAAATTATGGGTAATAAGAGTACATTCTGAAATTCTGAACATGGGAGACGTAACAATTTTATGGCATAAGTATTAAAGTCTTATGTCAGCGGTATTAGTAGATGGTTGCCGAGATCAGCCACCCTGAATCCTGATCTGGCAGGTTTTCTTTTTATTCAGGCTATCTAACATTTGACCATTGCAAAGTTCTACAAGTAATGATGCCTCCTATATTGTTTTTGTGCTAACGTAAAAAACTATGAGATATATTGACATGAAAAGGAAAACAAAAAAGGAAGTAAAAAAGAAACTGGAATCGTCTCAACCTGAAAAATGTGCTGGGCAAAGATATTGGACTTACCTTGTAGTCATCTTCAAAATGGCAAGTATTTGGGCACCTTTTAAATCTAATGGCTTACTAAGTAGTGAGGTGTACTATTTTGTGAATACTTTGTACCCCATTGCTGACATATTAACCACAGTGAGCTGACCAGAGCATCGAATTAAAAGCCAAGAACTCACGGCCATGTCTAACTGGCAAACACGTTTTTAGACAAAAACAACAAACACAATGACGACTGCCAGTGTTGTGGTGAATTCACCAAAAAGGTGTAAGGTCACTACCTTAGAAGTTGTTGTTTTTTTCCCCCAATCTTGAGAGCCAGACGATATATTTAGTGTTCAACAATTATAATAGCTACAGAATGATTTTACTTAAGCCTCAAGCAGACGTACTGTTTTTTTTTGTTTGTTTTGTTTTAACTTTTACTTCTGGAGATTTCCCAAATTTATAAGCTCATTATCACATAGTTGGATTGGTATGTCATAGCTGTGACCTTTGGAGACGTCAATAAAGAACAGCAAAAATAAACCACTTACTAAATAAAAGGACTGTTACATTTACAAACCAACTATCATTTAGATCGACCAAAATAAGCTACCATCAACAATTTTTCATTTAAAAATATTGTAACTAGAATGTTTGACAGGATACCTTCTTTCAGCTGGTTTCTTATTCTTAAGGTGTCGCCACAGAGGGTGGCTCCCCATGTTTGATTTGACTTATTTTACTCTGAATGCCCTTCCTGATGCAATCATCAAGGGATCTGTGTCTCCACTCTGTCTTGAACCAAGGGCTTCATATGTTAGGCAATTGGGTAAACCCCTACACCAGATAACAGACAATATAAAACAAATGTTAAAATCTAGATATACAGTGCTTAACCAATTTTCTAAACCAACCAACTGCATTTTTTTTATAGTGCCAAATCCCAACAACATTTGTATCAAGATGCTTTGTATTTTAAAGTAAAGACCATGCAATAAGACAGAGAAAACAGAGAAAACCCCAACAATTATATGACCACCTATGAACAAGTGTTTTGGCGACAGTGGGAAGGAAAAACTCCCTTTTAACAGGAAGAAACCTCTGGCAGAACCAGGCTCGGGGAGGGGTAGCCATCTATCATTACCAGTTGGAGTGAGGGGGAAACTCAAACAACACTAATGTTTTAGAAACTGTAAAAAACTTAAAAATGGCTGTTTTCACTGAACTGAATTCACATTGTTAGACCCTATTTCAAGTATAATGACTAAAATGTGCTTGACCATCGTTTTCTGTTTTTTTGTAAAACAGTAATTTTGAAAATTCACGCATAACAAAAATGTTAGCATTAAAAATATTTTTGCAGTTAAAGAACTTGCACATACTCGTGGATAAACTATTAGAGAAACATAAAAAATGATTTTCGTAGCTACCAATACTGTTAATTTAGGGCAACTGTTGCATAAACCTTACAATAGGTGCTAAGCACTGTATGTCCATCAGTGACATTTTGAATTGTTAGTTGGTTTTTCACTGTACAAAAGTGAACTGACTGTTTTAGAAAACCATCAAACCAAACTGCACTCATGCTCATTCATGCCCCTTATCTGTTACTCGAAAAGGGTTGTAAAAGTTAATGGTGCTGGGATTAAATAAATGTATTCCTCCTGTAGTATTAGCTCTATTTTCATGTCCCAGTGAATCGAATGGCCTATTGGACTGGAGTGCTTCTTTTTGCTTCTGTAGTTAAAGGTGTGTATCTTACATTGTTTCAAATTAGGAAAGATTTGAACCGCAGTAGGATCATGGTGGTTTCAAAGGTCTGTTATTGTAAAAAAAAAAAGAAAAAAAAAAGAAGAAGAAGAAGAAGAAGAAGAAAAGAAAAGAAAAGACAGACAAAGGCAGTGGACAATCTACATAATTACAGGGCAATAATATTCTGCTGACCCTACAACACCATGACCTCTCTAGGTTAAGTCAATGTGTTAACTGATGATCTACAAACACTCTGGAATTCTTCAGTTGATTTTGAACAGCTGTGCAGAAGGCACTGACCAAACACACAGAGGAATATGTGTTAATGAACAAACAAAAATTATTTTTCAACAAAAAAATGGCAGAAAAGCTTAATAAGCTTTAGTGTGTCTTACTTTTTTTTTTTTTTTTTTATCTTTGACACATTACTTTGCTAAATAAACAGTACTGACTAAGCAAGACCCCACAAGCTCTAAGAAACATTATACACCATTTACTTTATCTGTAAAAGTATTTCTTTTTTCTTTTTCTTTTTTTGGACTAAAAAGATTGCATCAAGGGGGAGACAGAGGACCAAATGGGAACAGTATCTCTTTTCTTTGAGAATTACATGAAGAGTGAGCTAAATATGAGGGAGGAAAGCATGCATGAGTGGTAGGCAGTGCCGGAGTGTGGTTGTTCATGAGGGTATGAGCTCCTAGCCCCCAAGGGTGCAAACCCTGTCAGAGAGATCATAATAAACTGTCATCTGTACCGCCAGGGGCTAAAGTTCTATGCTGGTGCTGAGACCACAGGAAGACTGAAATGCTAAGTGATGCCACACTTTAGAGGGCTTCTGTACTGTGAACACACGAGCCTGAAGATAAGAGTGAATTTATTTCCAAAAAATATCAGCGCCCAGAGATCAGATACTAGAAAGCTGTACACAGAGATCAGTATACTGAATAGCAAATCCGTTCCTATTATTTTGGCTCTCCTATTTATACAGTTAGGCCCATAATTTGTTGTAGTTTCTGTAGTTTTGCCTGTGTACACCACCACAGTCAACTTTGCATCAAACAATCAATATGTGGACGAACAGCAGACTTTCAGCCTTCATTCAGTGGGTTTTACCAACAAAAAAACAACTGCTTATGAATTACAGTGGTATAGATAGTCCCCCATTTTCAGAGGCTTAAAATTAATTGGACAATTAGCTGGCAACCAATTTCATGACCACGTAAGGCTTCTTCTGTTGTGATTTCATAATACATGGACATAAAATCTGAAGTTCATTTCAAAGTTTTCCATTTATATTTAACAGCTTATCATTGTCATTTTAAACATGACGACCAAAGAGGTGTAGATACAACTGAGGAATGTCATGATTAGACTGAAAAACCAAAATACAACTAGATAGCAAAAGCTTTATGAATATCAGCAGTCAGGCACATGTTTGGAAAGAATGAATCCATTGGCCAGCTCAGCAAAGTTAAAAGACCACAGGAAACAACTAAAGTGCATGATGACAGAATTCTTTCCATGGTTTAGAAAAACAACTTTGCAGCATCTAACCACGTCAACAAAACTCTCAAGGAGATGGGCACATCATTGCCAAAGTCTACACTCAAGTGTTTACAAGAAGACCCAAAACACTGGTTACATTCAAGAACAGGAAGCCCAAATTAGACTTTGCCAGAAACTTTGCCAAAAATATCCAAAAGAGCCAGCACAACTCTGTTAAAAAAAATCTTCGGACAGAAGAAATCAAGATTCACTTGTACCAGAATGATAGGAGGAGGAATGTATATGGAAAAGGAGAGAAACAGGTCATGATCATGAACACTGGAGGTAATGTTATGGCATGGGCCTCTATGGCTCCCAGTGGAACCAGGTCACTAGTGTTTATTGATGATGTGACTGCTGATTGAAGCATCAGAATGAATTCTGAAATGTGCAGGGCCTGCTCTCTGCTCAGATGTAGTTTATTATACACAATGTATTATGTATGAACGTTAATGTATCCAGGCAGTGACAACACAACCTTGTATTGAACAAAATGCATATTTATAGGATTAATCTATTACTAAATACATTTTAGGGGAACTGAAATTGCTGTCTGGGATATCTTGCGACGATTGGAATGATTTTTTGTATTGCTTGTTATATTGTTATAGCATACTTAAGTTTTTGTGGCAGAACCAAGAGGTTGGTGGAGTTATCCTGCACAACAGGAGAGTGTGTGGGTAGGTTTAGGCAAGAAAAGCACTTTCATTTCTTGTGCTTGAAGGCATCTTTGAGTGTCTAAGCAAAACAAACCCCTTTTTCTAACCTTATAAGAATGATGTGAGGGCTTTGAAACAATAACAAACCTTAATTAATGTTTGAGTTGCCAGCACACTTTCACTCGATAACAAAAAGTACAAATGTCACTTGCTGGCCTGGGGAGGGGTGGTGGGGGTGGTGGTGGTCAAGTATACATGCTCATAGCCATGTGAGGAATTCTTCACATCCGCCTCTCAATTTCATGGCAAATTTCCTCCAGGACTACATATGTTTGGGGAATGTAAAGTAAAGCAGCAGGGGGCAGTTCTCCTGGATTAAGTCAGCTCATCAGTTTATCATTCATCAGACAGCAGGAGTTTGAGTACAGAAAAAAAAAGCAGGAGGAAAAATCCCTAATTTTCTACAGCCATACCTTCCTTTGTACTTCAGGATTAACGACAGGGCTGAGAGAACCTGATGAGTTTAAAGCTTCAGAGGAGAGCAGGGTGAAAGAAAGCCAGATCAGAACAGAGATACCATTAGAGAATCTCATAAATCAAGAGTGCTTATGGCGGGGGAATACGCTCTTAAAGACCATCTGGACTTTCCAACCCTAACATTTATTTTGAGCTTCCTCCACTGAGAATATGCTTTTAAGGACAGAATTTTCTTCGGTATTACTGCACTACAAGTGGCTCACTTTCTGTTGTCTCTGCTTTGTCCATTTTATGTCTGTGATTAATAAAAGAGGGTCATGCTTTAGAATAAAAAAAATGTAAAAAGAAGCAAAGGCCAAGACACCGACCGGCACTGGACCACCACCCCCACATCCACACCCTTCCACTCAAAATTGCACCATTAAAAACAATGTGTCACCCGTTTTCCATGATCATCATGTTCGAGTCAAGCTGACACCCAGGCATCTCAGAAAGATAACCATAATTCTCTCTAAGGCCTTCACAGGCCTCCCAACTTCCTGCAGACACCTCTTCCTTTCTGCGCTTCCTGGTGTTATCATAATCCAGGACCCAGAGTGGACCTTTGTGGCTCATGGCCACGTCTTCCGCTAGCACACGTGTGCGTCACATTATCTGTTGAGAGGCCAGACTCCGCTTCCTGTCAGGTTGTGGAAGGGTTGTGCAGTAATGTCGGGAACAGGAAAAGGAAGTGGACATGACTGGTATAAGATGAGAGAATGGAAGGAACAGAATAGCTTACAATATCTATCCCCGCCTGCTTTCGTAATTTATAAACAACTGTCATATTTAAGTATGAAAGAAAAACCTTTTTGGCAGTATCACAATTTTAAAAACAGAACATCAAGCTAGAAACTAACCGACTTGGTGTAAACAGTTCGAGCATAAAAAAATATAACAGAAAGGACAAACAAAAAAAAGTCAAAAAAGTACGTTGCTGAAGCACCTTAGCTCTATTTCTTTATTTCTCTTTTTTATTTTAAATTTATTGCAGAACATCATTCTTCCAAAAGATGGTGCGTCATTTCATGCTATGTTAGTGGTAGAGAGTGCTGTAGGAAAACTATGGCGCAAAATCCACCATAGGTTTTAAATTAGGTTGAGATCTGGTAATTGTGACCACCATAGCGGAATGTCATCATCACATCATTTAATGGTCCCCACGCAGCATGGATGTGAATATTTTCAACCTCACGTAAACTTTATAAGCCGATCCTTGATTTCATTCTCTTTAAGCAGAATTTGTAGGCCGTGGGCCAGATTTTAGGTGCTGGAAGCGTTCTAGTTGTTGTTTGTAGTCGCTTTGCTTCAAGGGCTTTTGATCAGTTGTGTTTGTCTGTCTCTCTAGAAATCAAAAGGGGAATGGGAATGTCATGTATCTGTAATAACAGGATTTTTGCTTTTAAATGTATCTGCATTTGTAAACAATGACTGGCGACAGCTGCAAAATCTTGGGCCAGATACCTCCTGGCCGCAGAAAAGTCAGCAGGCTCGCTGATGGGTTCAAAGACCACTTGCATCAGGACATAAATGTTTTGTCACAGGATAAAGGTGATCACTCAAAGTAATTTCAAATTGATTTACAGTGACCCTTCCCTCTAAAGAAACAATTGGAGCCAAACAATAAGTGAAAATGCACCCAACAGTGAACCAGAACCACCAGACCTCTCACAGTGGGGTCATGGGTTCAGGTTTTTTCTTTAATTTTCCACCAATCTGTAGCCAGTGCAAAAAAACTGAGAGGTTAAAAAAATGGCAGGAAAAAAAATACAGTGTATGTGCTTGCACATCTACATATTATTGCCCCCCACTTGGCTGTAGCGTGAGTGAAAGTCAAGCCATGAGCTTGGTCTGGCTTTGCACACTTAACTGGGCTTGGAGCTCTTATTTCAATGGATGCCTAAGTAGAGTTTGACTTTGAAGGCTTTGATCCGGAGGCAATGCTATGGCATTTGACTCCTAGCTAAAAAAAAGCAATGTGTCAGACCTCTGGGGTCACTGGGATCACTTATCGCGGCTGAAAATAACCAGTGGCAAGCCACGATTTGGGGAATCTAAAAGAGGGCTGACATTAGCAGGTGCCCTGAGGTGGAATAGAGACAGCTACAGAGCAGGTCACTGACCTTGGACCACAGAGAACTTCTTTTTCTTTTTCAATCTTTTTTTTTTTTTAAACCCGAGGGCCTGGTTTCACTTAGCAGAAAGCTTCTTCAGCTGAAACTGGTGAACAACAAATACTTCGCCAAGTATATAAAATGCTGCAAAGTGAGTATCAATAAATGGAGTTCTACAATGAGGTCAGATTTTCTAAAACCATTGTTGTTGTGTTGAAGTATTCTTATGAATGCCATCATCTGAGGTGCGTTTTTGAAACTTGTATAGGAAAATGAAACCAACATAACATATTCTTGTATGACGTTAAACAGCATCAATTATTAAGTAAGTTGCTATATTAAAGATGTAAACATCTATGATGTACCAATCATCACAATATGCAAATATTGGAATTCCTCACAGTGATCTTTGCTAATAAGAAGAATACAGTTTGTTTAAATTAAACACTTTCCAACCTTTGTTTCAGAAGTGTTTTCTGACCTTTGTACAGGAGACTAACATTTCTGTGAAACAACAGGATGGAGATTACCTACTAAAAACGGCTTATTTAGTTTTTGTTTGTTAACAGTTTGAGAATAGTTTAAAAAGCACACATAAAGGTGATTTTCCTATTCAAGAAACTTTTAGGAAGCATTCAAAAAGTTCCTGCCTAGACACTTTTAAACACTGGAGTCACTGATATGTTTTGAACATTGCAGAATAACAGAGGCAGCTTGTGTTTCACTGTACAGAATGGCAACACTGGTGGTCTTTGTGATATATTATGTCACGAGGATCATATAGCATCACTAAAGTCATTTTAAACAACTCAACACCAGTAATGTGCTGTTCCTTGTGTGACACTAGCAGGTGCTCTTTATTTTTGGTCCTTTGTGCTTAGTCTTCTGAGTAACTACGTAAGCTTTTTTTGTCATGTATCATAGCTGACAAATATTTAGTTACTGGATATTTAAAAACTGAATCCATATTATAAGCTTATTCCTAAGAGATATGATGGACAATGGAATTGTCTACACAGCTTTACTGGAGTGAGTGATCAGAACACCAAAATCACCCACTGAGTTTGAGTTCTCAAATCGCTACGAGAGTTCTTGTAGCACAATGCATTAACCTATAGTGCCTATGTTCAGAGATACAGTTTAAGGTGTATTGATAAAGAAAAAAGGCCGTCTCCAAAACAATCCAGTCATGAGCAAGTTCTCTCCTCTTTAGGCCTATAGCTTTACCAAATTTTACCAATACAAGGTAAAAATATGTAATTAATTTTTTTTGAAAAGATAATTTGGTAACTTCATCTTTAAAGCTATATCATTTTAAAGGTTTATGTTTGTCCAATCACATTTTTACATGACAACTGTCACATTGCAACTTTTTTTTTTCACTGTAAGTATTGGAAACATTGACGTTCTTTGTGATATACTGCAAATACAGTGAAAAGCCATTGAATTGGACAATTGTTTAACTACATAATTATTTAATTGCCAGTGGCTGCTGAAACACATGTCAACATGTCGTTAGAATATCTCAGTCTAATGAATACTACATAAAAATTCTTTACCAGCATCAAAAATTAAAGGTAAAATCTCACAGAAATGTCCTTTATGTTCGTAGTTTCAAGAGGATTATTGTAACACAGATTTTTGGTGCGCTGTAAAAACATGAAAATGGTTGGAGGAAGACCTTTCGAAGCTAATATATGCTCCCACGAGGACTAACCCATTTCACTTTAATGACCCGATGACCTTTTCTCTTTAACCAAGCTTAGTGCTAAGAACAGCAAAATTGTCAGTACGCTGTTCAGTCGCACACTTGTGTTTTGCAAGGTGTAATGAACACTGCAGGCTCCTAGAGCGGTTTTAGACTCATCATCATCTTGCTAATCCTTAAACCACACACTACTCCTGAGTCAGCTGCTGTTTGCCCAAAAAACAATGGATCCCAATAATGGCACTGGTTCAATAATATTCGATTAAAAAAAATCCAAAAGTTGATCATTTACTGTCAAAGCAACAAATCTTTACATTTGAAAAGCTGCAATCACCAATGTCTTCTTTATTTTTTTTTAACTATTCCTTGATAGTAGCTTTTTGTCAGTTTGAAAAGCATCTACTGACAAGCTTTATGGCACTATCACTTTGATGAAATAAAATATGCCTTATAACCAAATTACAACTATGTGGCTATTTTTATGGTTATAAAGGCCCCAGTCAAAAATCACATGTCAAAACATGTATATGTTGACACACTGTGTATAAAAATATCAATTTGCATAAATTATGCATGTTTTTATTTATTTAAAATTTTACAAACTATTCTACTATAAAATAATTAAATAAATAGAAAATAATTTCATTAATTAGGGAGGCTACTCTTTTAAAACACTGCCTACCAAGACGTTAAAACAATTCCACAGAACAAAAGCTGTCTAAATCTTCTTTGTGTCTTCCATGAACACAAAGGCATATTTGGAAGAAGACAAAGCTGATGACAAAGCTTTTCAGTGTAAAAACATATTAAAGTCTTAAAATATGAAAGGGTGTAAAAGACATGAAGGCGAGTCTGAGGTGGCATGTGAAGGAACAGAGTGCAGAAAAGAGACAGGGAAAGGAGAGACAGATCAATACGAGTCAGGAAATAAGGTAGAAAAGGTTATTTACTTGACATTGATCGGTTGTAGCAGCAGCGGAGCTTGGCCTGTTTCTCTTTTGTTAACCTTTAAGCCCGAGTATACTCACAAATGACGGGGGAGTTAACTAACAGGTGTAATTTATGGATCGAAGGAGGTCACAGTACCTCTGTCACTGACTGGTGATTATATTTTTGCAGCGATGAAGAAATAAGTAAGATCAACAAGCGTGATGAGGATGAGTCCACTCTGAAGACCGATTTTTAGAAAAGGCATGGTGAGATATGAACTATTTAGGTCTGAATATGAAATAGACAGAAGTCCCTATTTAAATAGAAGCTGAATTTACTGCACAGTGTGGTATTAGCGTAGTCTACAACAGCAGTTGCCAATCGAATGTACAGTAATAAAAATGTTTAAAGGTTTACCATGAAAAAAAGCAGTTCTTGTATATAATCCTAGTTCTTCTAAGGTAGTCCAGCATCGACACTGAGTTCACGACTGAAACTGTTTCTGATTGTATCGTATTGCTTTTACACAGTAGTATTAAGGCTTGATAGCACGAGTTATTGAATTTTTTTTAAGTAATCAGTTTTGTAAAATAGTAACTGACCCCGAGTAATTTTTCTGTAGATCCACAGAGAAGTATGGATAGTGAAAAAAAGCATCGTCATTCTTAATGGCATTAGGTCTCAAGATTATCTGTGTTTTATCTTTCTGTATACTAAACAGGATATTTTGAGATTGCAATAATAGCATACTATAAAATAAGTTTGAAATATTATTTTTCTGAAACAGATGCAACGAGTCATGATTTGATATTACATATAGACTTTGACTGTATCAACAAAAGGAACAAGAAGCTTCAATAGTGATATGTGCAAATGATTACCGTAGGCTGCTTTTAGAAGCTGATCTATGCGTGGCACTTCTAAAGTAGGGGAGACCGGGGATAGTTGTAACGTGGGTCAGTTGTAACACTTCCAATTTCTCCAATCAGGGCTAAGTTTCAAATGATGTGACTCATCCTGTGCATGCCCAACTCAGTTCTGCTATCACATGTGAAAAATCAGCACATTTTGTCAAACACAGACAATTTAACACAAAAAAAAGTAATTTGTGTGCCAAAAAGTAAGTTTTTCTACTTTATTTCAATTTCTAATAGCATTATTTGCTTTGCAGTTAAACTCATCAAACTTAAATTGTGTTATTTGTATGTCTATGGGGATATATTCTGTGTAGGTCTTTAGTGCTAATGTTTTAGGCGTTGGCTGTAATGTTAGCTAGTTCATGGCTATAGGAGTCTGGGTCAGTTGTAACAATAATGCAGATGTTACAACTTACCACACTATTACTTTAACTTATATTAAACAAGTTGGGGCAACGACATCAGCAGAGAGAGGTTCACTGGTCGCATTTGTATATGCGGTTAATGCCATTGGCAACACAATTCCTCCACTGTTTGTGTTCCCACACATACATTATGCAGACCACTGTGTCAGAGATGGACCAGTAGGAAGTACTGGTAGTGGAAATAAATCAGGATGGGTGCAAGAAACAGATTTCCTCATCTTTCTGAAGCACTTTGCAAACCACACCAAGGTAAGCCATGATAAAAAGTAATGGAATTGCGATGCTGGTGAACAACTACATTTTTTCAGCTTCATTGTTATGTTCAAAATTGGTGCAAGAGTTGTAGGTTATAATGCCCACTGATCCAATGAGGCCAAACTCAAGGAAGACCAACCAAAATTAATGAAATATTCAGTTGCAGAAAACTCCATAATTTGTCTTTTTTGGGGGGTTGGAATATGTTCAAAAGTTAGATTTCTGCATTCTGTCACACACACACACAGCTACATAAATGGATGTAAGTGCATTCATGTGTTGAATAAACAAAGATTACATGTTAATGTTTTGTTAGTACCCTTATTTCATTGTGTTACATTTCACCCCAGGATATGTTACAACTAACCCAGACTATGGGGTTAATTGTAACATTTCACTCTTTGTGTTTGAGGCCATACCATGCAATGGGTAATTGTGCTGCAGAGAAAATAGCTGCACTATTTAATAGCAGAGACATGTAAATACTTTGCATTACATTTTGAATCCACTACCTTAAAAGAGCTCCAATTTACAGACAGAAATGTCAAAAATGTTACAACTATCCCCGGTCTCCCCTACACTGTTCGATTTAGTCATTAAAAAAAAAAATTATATTTATATAAGCCTGAATTAAGACATTTGCTTATCTATTAATATTTGCGGAAACCGTACGTAGGCAGTAAGCGGGTTTTGTTAGCTTTTACTACAGAGAAGGGTCATATTGTACTCTTGCCGCACATCAACATTACCTGGCCTCAGCCCAATGTGCACTGCTAGACATCCATCATGTCTCTTTTTTAGTCCATGAAGATGGCACAGACCTGATGCACTGAATGAGGAACTATTTGTTCTTCCATATGCCAGTACTTGTAATCGTTTTCTCGGGATCCTGCCAAATTTTGCCCTTTGCCAACAAGGGCCACATGTTTCCACAAAGGAAAGTCTGGCAAGTGGCAAAGATGATTTTGTAATTTGGCTTCAGTAGAAAAAAATCATAATACCACCCATGTTAGTGCAAGCATATCATTGTCCGACTTTATTTTTTCTTCTTTTTACCATTCAGTACATAAAGTTACATATTCCTATACCATTACAACACCATATACCACATTTACAATAAAAAGCATTGTTCCTGATTTCAGAGATGTTTTACTTTCTCTCTGTAAGTTGGCGTGTATTAGATGCCCATCCACCTTAAGGCATTTGTGTGAACAACCTCACTCATCCTTCTGTTTAGCCTCTTTAAGGCTCTGTAACTTAAAGAAGTGGGATTTTTGTCATTGGCCACATTAACTTACTGAAACTTAGCCAGCCCCACTGAGTTGGCAGGGCTGCTAAATAAACATGGATTGGTTGCTCAGGTTCACAACCTCTTCACGAGGCACAACCGTGTGCTCTAATGGAAACATTCAATGCCGTGCCAAACGCTGTCTTTTTTTCCCTCTTTGTTACACTCCTGAATTGCATTTAGTGAGACAAAAATGGCTGCATACACAAAACACATGGAGGGAAACACTTATGCTAAACAATGAATGCTTGAGTAAATGCCTGCCCGGACTTGTCACAAGGGTTATGAAACACTATCAGAAAGTAAAGTGTAACAAAAAATACATACATACATATTTTAATGTCTTTACACAGGTGTATGGGCGTAAGCACTTCTCAGAAATCAGTCCATTGTGTATTCCGGTGACTCATTTTTAGAGAGGAAGTAGACCCATGGGGTGAGCTGACCCTAAAAGAGCTGGGAAATTTGTTTTTTCGCTCCTGAACTTGGCTATATCTCACTTTCCAGAGGTGCCTGTCCCACTCACTCACTCTCAAGGACCAAGCCAATCTCCCTTTGTAAATAGAACTATGTTTTATAATTCCACCTCTCTCTCAGATGACCATATCAATAATGCAGAGGAACCACATCTGTCCAGAACCATGAGATTATTTCTCTGATTTGGGCTGACAGTTATGGTAATAGTTTGGCAAACAATCTACTCCAGCAACAATGACCACAGATTACAGCTGTTTTCAGATCAAAGAGACTGCAGAGCGGCCCATGATTGATTGCTCACCAAGAGACAGAGTCAGGCAGTTCAGCCCCCCACATCTCACTTTAGCCTCTCTAGTCTGATAATGGAAACATTCCTTTATTTTTAATCTTCCTGGATTCTGTTATAATTTGGATACCAGAGGGTCCACTTAATACTTTGCTTTCTAGGCTTAGCTGCATTTCTTTCAAATAAACAGTTTGTTTATGAGTAATTTAATTGTATTGGAAAGAAGTGCTATGTAAGAGACACAAGATATAATACTTTGACAACAAACTGAGACACAATGTGAGCGCCTTACTCCCACCAGGGGCATCAACACTATGCATTCGCTGCACAGTATGCATAAGATCAGCTGTACTGTCTGGATTTATTTTTATTTGTGGGCTGTAGAAAATGTATATTATGCACCAAAAGTTACGTAATGGTTACTTTTGACTAAATGTTAAATACAGTATAAATGCTTTTGATTATGCTGTGTCAATGAACAAGGTTAAGCTTAGTGCTTAGCCTTCATAAAACTTAAAACGTCCTCACACATGCACAGCATAAACCTTTAATGTAAAACTGACACAGTCGCTTGGCGCTCGTCACTGTAAAGAATTTGTGTATAAACACCTTAGCTATTCAACAAAGCAGCTCATTATTTATTAATGACACAAAAGCTGTAACACCATTTGACTAATATGAATTTGCATATTTATTAAAACAGGAGACATTTGTGATTAATGGGATCCAGCCATGTCACATGTGGATTGGGGGAAAAAAAATTGTACCTCTTGTATCGCTACCCAAACTACCAAGACTAGTGTGAATTACTGCTTAAGCTGTGTTATACACTCTTGGGACCCCTTGTGAAGCTTTACACAAAACAGATAAATAATATATTGTTTAATGACAACAGGATCAACTTTAATAACGTGCACAAGTTGTAGGTTGAGGAACACACTTTACAATACAACATACAACATTACCTGAGATTACGTTAATTACAACTTGGTTGACTTATTGAACTGTAAAATCTTGGGGGGGGGGGCCTGATTCAAATGTAACCTATAAAAAATGGGGAAAAATAAAAAAGAGAATAAAAAATTGTCTTGACGACAAGGACATTGTCAGATAAGTGGAGAAGGGCAGCCAGAGAGCTATTTAGAGTGACGGTAAATGGCCTTTTTACCATTCCAGCTACCCCTGCACCCCCTTCCCCCGTTTAGGGATGGCATTAGAGACTGCAGACTGACATACATTTTTTATAGCTTCATAAAGTCGTCCAATGACCAGGTCACCCTTCTCATAACTAGGGAGCAGAACGCTTGAAAAAAGCCATTCATCACCATGAAAGGGCCTGCTTGTCCAAGCGCCTTCAAACATGCACACAGTCTGGCAAGAGACGCTCAGCACAAATGCTAACGTACTTCTGCCACTAATGCCAGATGACCTTCTCACATCTATTAGCGAGCTGGCTGACACAGAGGGTAGAGACGAGCCCTTCTTGTCTCCTGCAAAGATTTCAATGACAAGGAACAGAAAATATCATGCATGATAATGGCCGTTGCCTCCAACAAAGCAATCTTTCCCATTTTTTTAAACAATACAAGGTGATGTCAGGTGAATATGAAATAATCCATGATTAATTATACACACAAGAAATCTTTGTCTCCAAGTTTATTGCCCTGTAAATTAGTCGTTATTGTAGAGGTGCAGTTAGAGGTAATATAACAGAATAACATGACATGCTTTTTTAGATGTCCCCTTTGATTTGGCAAGTCACAAGGACCTCCGGTGTCGAACTGGAACGCCCCTCACAGACAAACCATCAGACCACCAAACCCCATTAGTGTGCAATTAGTGACAGCTGGTGGGTTGTCAGCTTGGTAATGGCCTCAAAAGGAGTACCCATGGAATACAAAAACCACCAGTGATGCAATGGATTAAACCTTGGCAATAACAGTCAAAACAGAGAGCTAGTTATACAGAGACTCATGGCCATAGATCTCCAATTCCAAAAGTATAACATGCACAACACAATGTTGTCTAATACCACCAATCTGTATTATTGCTGTTTTTTAATGCATGACATTAGAGCAACAATGACTGAATGCCGGGCCCTGTGAAAATGTAAATATATTCAGCTAATCTCATTTTAACCAAAGGTGTTCTATTTTGGTACTCTAACAGTTCCTCCTCTTGCTGGCCTTTCAATTCAAAAGCAAGGGCTAAGCTATGAGGCACAAGAGGTGGATGGCCTGAGAGGGAGAGGGAGGCAGGGAGAGGGGGGGTGAAGTAGTTTAATAATTTATTTAAGAGGGAAAGAAAGCAGCCAAGGGGAACAAATAGTGTTTCTCCCAGAACCAAGCCCCTCTGACCCCAGCCCTGCGTACCTGAAGCCCAAGCCCTATCGCATTAGTGAAATTCTTATTTGATGGCATTTTAATATTCTGCCTTGATGACTTTTTAGCAACATTTACTTTCGGAGGTCTTGAGTGCTTCCCCCAGAGGAAATGAAACATGTCAAAACCCATTACGAAAAAATCAAAATTTAAATACCTCAGCCGTGTTAGCGGTAATACACACAATCCCCACCGCTCAGAGGCAAGGCTCACAAACACTCATCTGCTTGCCGGCTCGTAATGAGTCTGTTTGATGGGTAAGCGATTTGTGGGTCACCGAGCATACGTTACAGATCCAATTTAACCCTTGATTGCTTGTACTCTGGAGGACCTGGGAAAACGTGTTATTGAAATTTAATACCAGATCATTTCTTCTTCCTCCCATGCAGGGACAAAGGTATGCTTACATGACTCCTTCGATGGCCCGCGCAGATGTGGGAGGCGGTGGGAAAAGCAGCCAAGGAGGGAAGGGAGAGACAAGACAACAGAGAAAAACAAAGACAGTTTTATGCATGAAGGTAATCCTTGCTTCATCTGCAGGTCTTGCTAAACACCAATCCAATTAGCCCCTGAGGGCGCTACACTAAGCACCACCATGGTTGAATATGTGCTTTCTATTGTGTGATACATCAATTTTACAATAACAGTTAGAGCAGTTTGCCATTGGTTGTTAATGTTGACACAGAAAAAAGATGATTTATAGTAATTGTGCCAAAACAAGAGAAAAAAACACTGGTATGTTTTGGGGCAGAATTAAAATGATGAAAATAGTCACTATGGAGTTTCTCATGAAAGAAAATAGCTAGCTCCCCCCCCACCAACATCACCCAAAAAACATGCATTATGGGAAACTTCTATTCAGCCCACGTGCTTGTGTGTGCACATGAGCATTATTTTACTAAGCTAAATGTTTGTATTTTTTTTTTTAACATTTTCTATGCTTGGTATGCATCACTCAGTGAAATGAGCGCCATCCATTACAAAAGCTAGTTTTTTGCCAAGCAACATCATTTAGTTTGGTGATAAAGACAATTACAATTTTGCCACTTTGTAATTTGAGAGAAATACGGTGCATCCTTGAACAAGACGCTGACATGTACCATGATGACTTATTAGTCATTGAATAACAGTGTCCAACAACACTTTAAAATATAAATGAAAGGTTTTAAACTGAAACCAAAATATTTTGGTTATAGGGGGAAATTGGGAAACTATTTTTAACAGGAGTACTTGAGATTATTTAAAGTAGTATTAAAAAGTTATTTGTTATCAGTGTTGTTTAAATAAGAGTTACCATCATTTAAAAAAACTCTGATTACTGCTGTAACTCCGAATAGACTGGTATATAAGACTGGGGAGCTAATTGAGAGCTCAAGTGAGCAGTCAGCTGGCTGGCATGGCTCATTCACAGTATTTGTCATTAGACCCGACTGCAGGGAGAATAGAGTGCACAGCACCATTCGTGTGTAACCAAGATTTATGCTAATGTCTCCCTACATATGCTTATTCTACATATCTATATTAAACTTAATAGACTGTTACATTGCTTCTTAACCTCAGCTTCCATACATGATTACCTTTTCTGATTTCTTTGCAAAATGGCATATAAACACGGGGCAAGGATTTTATCAGCGTGTCAGTGAGTTTGTTTCCAGTGGCAGCCCATGGCTCTCATAATCGTTTTGATACTTCAGGGACTCTATCAGAAATGCCTGCCTAAGAGGCAACAGTTAACATGTCACTCTGTAATTTCCCAGAAAGCTTAGTGTATGCCGGCATTTTCACTCACAGTAGTTGCGGTGAAGGATCAGAGATTCTATAAATTTACACAACTACATTTCTTTTACAAATAAGAAAAAATATTACTAAAGTCTATACTCCATGCAGCACATCTTACAATAGATTCAGGAGAACCATGTGTAACAGAAATATAATTATTTTCATTTATTTCTGTTCACACTATATACGTAATATATACATGTACACGATCAATCAAACGTTTAGGGTCACCAGGGCTTTTGATAAGAAGTGGTGTACATCAAATGCATTGCAGTGAATGTAGTCATGACACTATGAAGGTTAGAAATAATGATTTTTCACATGAAACAGGAATGCAATGGTAGCAGCCACGGTTGCCATCATTGACATTATATACGTTAATTATATATGTTAGTTTCATCCCGTGCTTTCTGAATAGGGTTTCTCTTGGGGGTGACTATGCATTGGATGACCAGATGTCAACAAACTAACTGTGGGACAAAGAGTATGTTTGTGTGGGACAACATGGGACATGATGCTAATGCCAAGAGGGGTTTAGCATTTGAACGATCAGTGTATTTCTATTTGAATGTGACATTCCCAACGTCCTGGCTACAAACTAATATTATCACTGATCAGTGGTCAGGAAGTGGCAGTGGTAAACAAAAGCATTTAACAATAAAAAATAACAAAAAAAAGCATGATGAAGGTGCATGGTGCATGGGAAGGAAACAGCCATACATTAAACATCCCAACTAAATAAAACACTTCACATACCTCCACATATTGTTCTGCTACCTATGGGGAGATGCCAAAGGGTGTGGAGTCTAATGCAGCTAAATAGCCCAAAGAGCTGGAAAGCCTGAGTCTGGACAGTAAAATTGAGATTAAATCCGGTCCAGTTACAGCCTTACTCTGAAGGGTAATTCTAAGATCCCATTAGAGCTTGCCTCACCATAGAGCACTCCGACCCAGTCAAAACAATGCAGTTTCTTCAGCACTAGTCTCATGTAAAATAGCTAATAGCTAATGCTAATATTTCATATTAGTTTATACAGAGAACACCATATATTTTATTTTCATGGTTTCATGTATGCATTTATTTTTAAAGTTGAATTAAAAAGGAAATAGTGCGAGCTCAATTTGAATGAAGTACAGGAATGGTACCTGGCTCATAAACTTACATCCACTGAAAGCAGATCTTCTTGCACAGACTTCAACACACTTTGCTGCCATGTTTCTATAATAACCCACAAAGCACAAATCAAACACTGGCTAAGCATTTTGTGATAACCAGTATTGTTTTTGTTTTTTGTTTGTTTGTTCCACAGCCATTGTTGGGTTTCTTGGTAAGGGAGATTGGGGTTTGGGGTATTCTAATACCTCAGTGTTAGCAGAGGTGGCTTTAGGCTCTTTAGATGGTGAAGTGTCAGATTTAAGGGGTAAATTTTCAGGAGGGTGTGCGGCAGAACTAATGTGCTGGTGAGCTAACTTTCCAGAAAATGCAAAGAGGAGGATTTATCACATGCCCATTTGTCATTTTAGTGATTTGCCCAAAGCTAAGAAGAGCCAAAATTTGGGTCTGCCATTGACAATACAAAACTATTAATATTTAGCATTGTTTAAATCATCAAATTAGACAAGCAAAGCAGAATTTTTAACAAAATGTAGAGTTTAGAAAAAGGGCTATAGTTTGCAAGGCAGACCATTGCCATTTAAAACTTACACGGAGTGATTTGCTTAGAGGTCTGTTTTCATAAAAGCATAAGTTACTGTTTTCTCAGCTTTGAAATTTTTAAACTTCGACCAAATCAGAACAAATCTTTCATTTACATACTTTTACCACTTAGTCTTTTTTTGGAACATGCATTCACACACTTCCAAGTTTTGTGGACTTAATAAACATTTTTAAAGCAACAGATTTTCAAATTAAATAAAAAAAATTCACTTGCCTTTCATTTGAAAACTTGCAAAATTTTATATTTTACCAGTGTATTAATTGTTATATCACAATAAGTGATATCTTTACTTAAAGCTACAAAAAGAGCTTCAACACAGTATTGATGCTTTGTACAAGAAGCTGCAACAAGCCATGCAATGCAGGCCAGAGATCCACTTGCCCTGAACAGACTCCAGGCTCTCACTTTACACTCCATGCACTTTCGACTCCCTTTTTCTCCCAGACTACCCACTTTGCCAGGCTCTTGACTTACAAATTGCTGCTTTAGACTTGGTTTCATTGTAATGGCTTTCTAAAAGAAACATCTGAAAAAAGCTCACTCGGGCGCTTATGCCCCCCATGCAATACAGCAAAGCTGGTCTTTGGCTAACAGTCAACACACTGTTTCCGCTTGTCCCTCAAAGTAATAACCTCAGCACTGTCAATAACCTCTCTATCCATTCTTTAACCTTCCCATCTTTTCAATCTACTTGGACGACTTCCAAGAACCACGAAAAAAGTTAAAATGCCCTGGACATAAGCCCTCAATGGCTCAGCGTAATTCCCTCTTTAAATGTAAGACAAAAATATCAGGGCTCTTTAGCATGCCAATGAGACTGCACATAGAGAAGTGTTCCCAGTGGACGGGTGACAGGAAGAAGGGCAAGTCCCTTCTTTGCAAAAGGAGTCTCTGTGTGAAGAAGATTATTGAAAAAAGGAACCATTTGAGGTGACACACATGCACACAATTACCTACATATTAGGCCAATATGCATATATTGACACTTTAAAGACACACTTTTATTTGATACCTAATTTTAGAGTTAATTCTGCTATAAAATGTCCAGAATATGATAATATGCTTTATCATATAATATATCTCAGCAACAAGAGTCAAGGTCTCCTCTTGTAAGTGTTTTAATCGGCAGCAGAACATTTACCCTTTGGACCATAATAACACCAAGCTTTCAAAAGTGCAATCTGATTGAAAGCCGTGCAAACCCCTTTTTAGGCTAACTAAAGCCTAAAATACCACTCCACTCAATAGCCTTGTACATTCCATCACACTCACCAGGGCTAAGAATTAAAAGAGTAATCCAATGAAATATTAATTAATTCATTGTGGCATTTTCACTTAAGTGCACCATTTTCATAATTGTTCCATAAATTATATTTTCCACTACATTTGCCTTGGATGGATAATTAATTTCTGGCTTTACCCTTTTCAGTTTGATTATGTTTATGGAAACTGCAGAATGAAAATGTTTGTGTGTCTTTTTACACACAAATTTAGCAGAGCTTTTATGCGTGCCAAAATGTGATACTTATTTGCTCAACTGTGTGTATGACAATTTCACACCTAAGTTACAGAGTCATGAGGGTCACAGCCAAACACAGTCTTACTGTACAGTCCCTGAGAGCTGAAGCTACATGATTCAAGATGAACTATAAAACTAAACAAAATTTTACAGGGCTTCCATGAAAAGATCAAAAACACCATGTGATTTAAATCTCACCAGTCTCCCCTTCAAGGTCATCTTCTGCTGCTATTTTTAGATTGACCTTAATGACCACTCGCACTCTTATCATGCCCTTAGTTTTGTGCCTTGAAAATTAATTGCTGATGGGAATCCTTTGACACTGTAACAATAAAGCATCACATCAAGAAATCCCAACATCTTCAACATTAGAAAGAAATCTGTATAAATATATAAGAATAAATTTGTATATACCATATTTTCCGCACTATAGGGCGCCCTTAAAATCTTTTAATTTTCTCAAACGACAGTGCGCCTTATAATCCGGTGGGCCTTATGTATGAATTCTGGTTGTGCTTACTGACCTCGAACCAATTTTATGTGGTACACGGCTCTCAGAAATCTGTCAAAAATGTTTTAGTACGACTTTGGTAAGCTATGAAGCTGCACCGCATTACGGCTATGAGTCAGGAGCCTCGCAGAGTGGTCTGGGTCCAAAACTCTGTCCGCTTCAGGTCCCAAAGTGCACTGTGGCATCACAGAGAGTTAAAAACTGTCTAAATTCTTTCATGTTTCATAAAATGATGAGTGTTGCTGCTTTACCAGGTGTAACAATTAAGTTTAACATCCAGGCATCCATGAAAACTGAATTTATTACATTTAACAGAGTTAGAAGTTAGCAGGAAGTTAGCTCGCTAATTTCCACCTAAACATGATATACCATTTTCTGAATGAGCAATTTCTGAAAAAATTAAAACGTACAGCTCTGCTATTACTTTGAACACAAATGAAGACAGAAAACTAAACAGCAGTGACGTTTGTAGGGTTACTGAAGTTTGGCTTGCTGGTATATAATGATGTGCTACGTGATCGTAGCGACACATCTATGTTAGCATAACATAAACAGTGAAGCTGGAGGAAAAATGCTAATGCTTGTTTCGCTTAATGCGCCTTATGTATGAAAACAGACCCGTTCATCGACAGTGCGCCTTATAATTAGGTACGCCTTATGGTCTGAAAAATATGGTAAAGGCTTTGCTGATGTCAGAAGTCAGAGGAAAATTAACAGACTGCTTCAATTCGATAGAAAGACAAAAGGAAATCAAATAACCACTCGTTATAACCAAGATATGCAAAAGAGCATCTCTGAATGAACCTTGAGTCAGATGGACTACAGCAGCAGAAGTCCACACCGGATGCTGCTCCTGACATCTAGGAACAGGAATCTTCAATGTGGGTACAATGTGTAAAAGAAAATTTATGCAAATGTTGCTTGGTCTGATGATACTTGATTCCTGATATGATAGTCGGATATGACAATTGATGCAAACAAGATAAAAGCTCATGATGGGGTAATGGCGGAGATATTTGGCAGGGTCTTTATTATCAGATGAACATTCATGTCAATATGGAACGAAATCTCTCAGGATTGTTTCCAGCACCTTATTAAACACACACATACTTTAGTGTTTTGGTGTCGCTATCACTGCACTCTTGAGCGTTGTTTCCAGCTGAAGTAGGCAATTGTTTTCAGCAACACAGTTGCGATACAACCTATTAAATTCCACGTGACTACCAACAAGAAGAAACATCAGAAACAAAGTAGCCTTGAACATTTATGTTAATGGTCTAATGAAATGTTAATTGCACTAGATTAATCCAAAAGAACTCTCAAGAAACAAGTGTTTGCTTGGTAACATAAGGTGTTTCCACACATGTGCTAAAGCTGTGATTTTTCTTTATAACTGTTTCCATTCTTAGTATTTAAGAATAGAAATATCCTTATCAGTCTGAATCAGACATTACACCTTCTTTAACCTGCCAGCTCTCTCCAATCGAGCCTATGTGACGTCCACTTGCGCTTGCGTGAGAATAGAGAGGACATTATTGAGCAAGTGGGTGTCCCCATTTCCTGCTCTCTGCATGCTCTAGACACAGCCCTTTATCTAAAACATAAAGTAGTGAGAAGAGAAAATGTGTCTGATGCATTTCAGTTTGCAAGCTGCATCCACAGACTTTAATAAGGCAAGATCCACACAAACATAACTGTGTGTTGGCACATCTGTTAGTCAAAGCAGCCGTAACTTTAAATCTCGGCAAAACTGAACTAGTGTGCTTAAAAATAAGAGTCGGTTGTTCAGTTACAGTTTTTTTCCTTACCATACAGTAAGCCTACTATCATACTTATTAATGCTGTTTAGCTGGGCATTTTAACATGGAAGTCTATGATGACTGACTTGCCTTTGGATTCAATCTCAAGTGGCCACTCAAGAAACCAGTAAAACAACACACATCTAACACAAGGATACAAATATACTATATATAGACTACCACTTACACACATGTACAATAATCACATCCTCTATTTTTTCCATGTATATCTTCCTGAAAACTCATCGGCTTCAGAATCTTTTTGAGGCCACATTATCATTTCACAAGGCAAGACAGAAGGCAACACATGCCCAGAATTGTCCTTTGGTCGTTCCGACTCAGAGTACGCATCAAAAAGCTGTGCTCTCCCATGAGCTTACTGCCATATGCCACTGGAAAATGTCACCAGTGAAAGTCATTATTATTCACCGGTATCAGAAGTGCATTTCCTGTGATTGTTTAGAAATACAGGGAACCAGATTTTATACTTTAGAGTTATGTGTTAAATACTAAAGCCATAAAAACCTGAACAAAACTTGAGAATAATATCATTTGGCTTTTGATTAAAAGGAAAACAAAGTTAGCATCAAGGAATTATATTTGCTACTTAATAATTAATGAGTAATTATAAAAAAGGCATATTGTGTGCATACGAATGTAGAATTCCTTAAGTAAAGATAGTTTGTTATATAATATGAGGGTTATATTTATATATGTTATATATGGTTTTAATGGGATTAACATGGTTTCTTGTTGTTGTTGTTGTAAATAAATTATTCCATCCATCCATTAAAAGTTGATAATTGTTACATACAGGATTTGGTAACACCTATTTTCTCTTTACTAGAATTAGGGAGTTGACTAAAAATGCTTGGCTAATTGAGTTTAAGATTCAAATGCTTCACATTGTTATTAGGGACTTGCTTAGCAGAGAGATAAAACAAAACAGGATGTCATCTCTCTGCATGTTTGTTTATATTCACAGAAATACAGTATCACTTGTATCAATCCTCTGAGCTAACTTATATTGGGGAATATAAAAAAGACTGCTGATAACAAATTAAAATCAGAATTTCATGGTGTCCCTCTGAAGGTATTTGCTATGTTCTAAAGTGTCCTTGAAACCTCCTACGTAAATGCTTGACTAACACAAAAATTTAAACAAAAGTGACTTCCACAGTCAATTATTTTATAGCTGATTGTGAATACCAGAACATGGGTGCTTTGTGGCCAGTCTTCTCAGATAGCACTGGAATGCTTTTACGTTTGATAAGAGGGCTAGTTTCCACAATGGCCCACTGTGGAGCAAGATTCAGGTGGGTGAGGGATAATAGTCTATTTTAATTACAAACTCAGCAAACCAGACACATGGGGAAAGCAGTGTAGCATAAATGTTTAAGAGAGCTTTGTAACACAACATGTTACACTGCTAACTTATATCAGACATGATATTTAAGACACGTTACCTTTGATGTCGTTTTTTATTTAATCCCCAATTTGGAAAGTACTGTTATTATACATTGCTCTATAAAAGGCTTAAAAGGGAATTGTGGGGTTTCCAGAGAAGACTGCCAGCTAGCAGCTAGGAATAATGGATATTTTTAATGGTTAAAATTGGTGTTGTCCTTATTCATGCAAGGACAGAGAGACAGACAGAGAGGTAACACTGTTCTGCGTGTTAGATGAGGGAGCTGTGCTGTTATCTGCTGATCCCAGAACTTCCCTTGGAGCACCGGAGTGGGTCTGTATCACGTAGTGCACCCTGCACTGGGACTCTGCTGCCTGCTGACAGGAAAGCTCGATTAGCGAGCCACAAAGAGGCCAATATAGAGGAGCACTTCCTCAGCCAAAGGGGGTTTGTCCGGAGAACACGCTCCAACCTTCTTTCCTGACAGGGGACAGTGACAAACACATACACAGACACACACTTTCTGGCCCACCTTGGGGGAATACATGAATGATTGGGATTTGGGTTTTCCGACACACGTGCATGCATGAATCCAGACACACACCGCGACACATTTATAAAAAGCCTCGCAAAAAGAATAGACGGAGCCTTACTGACAGGCAAAGTGACTGTAATCTTTGTTCCAGTATTAAAACACAACTACTAAATTGATTTGGAAAGAAACAACGTTTATGTTTTTAAAGATTGCTGGCAGTCATCCAGAGAGAGAGATGCGTATGTTTGGACTGGCCAAAGCCCTGCGCGTGCTGCCTTCACTCGGACAATGGGATGTAGATGTGGAAGTGGGCCCGGGCCAGATGAGGAAAACGAGATAGCAAGGGTGGGATGAGGGGTGGAGGTGAGCTGAGCATAGACTGGTGGCCTGTTATGGGACCCTGTGGCGGAAGGGCATTGTTCAGCAGAGGAAAAACACAACAACAATAAAAAACAACTCTTCCTGAATCTTTTTATATGATTATGTAGAGAACAATTGAGTGGGTGGGATCCGCTACTTTGAGGATATTGAAAGAAGTCTCTCCTTTGAGACTTGGAATGATCCTTTCACACCTTACCCTGGAACACAAGCAGGAAAATAAAACAATGTGAGCTGCTGAGCAAGAAGCCTATTGATCAAGAACAGTGTCTCCATTGAGAGAGATTACAATGGCCTTTGACCTATGACACATTAAGCAATGAACCAAAGGTTAATGAGGGGAAAACTGAATAATGATCAATCTATATTTTTTCAAAGTTACAGCACAATATGAATTATGCTTAGCATAATGCAAAGTCAATGAGCATTGAATCAAATTCAATTTAAACTCGTGAAGGAGTATTAGAAGGTAAAGCATAGGAAAAAAAGAAAAACTTCAAATATGTCAAGCTTACATAACACACAGAAAGGCGTAGATCTATACCTCTACCAGATAAAGGCAAACCTTGAGTTGATGAGATTGTACTGTAGGGCAGCGGTCCCCAACCTTTTTTGCGCCACGGACCGGTTTATGCCCGACAATATTTTCACGGACCGGCCTTTAATGTGTCGCGGATAAATACAACAAAATAAAACTAGTACCGGTACCGAAAAAAAGAAGATTTATTCATAACACACGTGATAAGACCCAGGAAAACCGAGTTAACGATAAAAACGATAACAAAATAACGCTGAAAACCGATAAAAACCCTGAAAACCAGACATTTCACACCTGAGCCTCAACTCTTGCGGCCTGGTACCAAACGACTCACGGACCGGTACCGGTCTGAGGCCCGGGGGTTGGGAACCGCTGCTGTAGGTTACTGTATGAGTGAAAATAAGATGGAAAGCCTAGTAAGCTGAGTGTGGTGCATGTGCACACGTGTGGTAGGGATGCACCGGTTTACCTATCAGCTAATAAGATGACATTCACCAGCGGCAGTGGCCAGTGTTTGTCTGTTGTGTAACATTAATTTTGTAATCCTCATGTGGCCCATTTTTATATATTTTTATGATTGAGTTTGTGCTTATTCAGTGATAGTGTGATGAATGGCTAAAAGACTAAAACAGTTTCCTTGGTACCCCTGAATAAATAACAATACCCCCACTGCCCATCACACACACAGAAAATAAATCAATATCTAAATCAACTGTCAGCCAAACCTTAATTATTACTGGTATCAGCCATGATTTCACAATAGGTATATTCCTAATGTGTATACGAAGATGTTATGAGGCCACGTGATGTGTAGTTCAGTGTTTGCCTTTTTAAGCTGCTTCTGCTTGGTTGTAGATTTCACTAACCCTAAGGTCATGCACCTGATATACCTTTGAATCCTGCTGGTTGCTGGAGTGTAGAATCCTCTTAGGGAAAAGATGTGTCCAGAGATAAGAGTCTGGTGTGATGTTACGCATCATGGCCCTCAAGGCCTAGACATCGCTTTTCTCTTCATCTGGTTTTCACATTTTTGCTGCTTGCCATCGATTCAGTACTAGCTCAAGTCATCTGTAGTTCAAGCATGTATTGCATATTGTCTGCTGTTCAGTTAAGGATACAAATATTTATAAAGTACATTTCTTGTCAGCATAGGTCAAACTAAGCATACTCAACGTGTTTGTTACACATTCCTGATTTCTAAGGGCTTCCATAAGAATGGTTTCAAAGTGCAAAGTCAGGTGTGATCACAAGAGTGATCACAAGAGTGATAACACTAATAAACATGGTGAGATGGTAAAAGTTGGATCTGTGTGATTTCACTGGGATGTGGTTGTTTCGTAAATTAACCTCTGAGCTGAGCCACATATGCCTCAACATAGTCATGCATTATTTTTACGTATTATTGGTTACTGAGGATCTGCAGTTATTACAGTATTATATGGATTACATATATGTACCATACATTGCAACATTACATTTGCAGAGTTGGATATTAAGCAAATAGAAGGTCACTAGAAGGTATATTATAGGATATTTTTTTAAACCATAATCAAACTTTATTGCTTTTCCGCAATATGTACAACAGTAATAGAATGTAATACGGTCACTGACTAACTGTTCAATAATCAGTGCACATCATGCTAAGAAGACAACGACGGATTTAGTCATCTTAAGGCTAACGCTCAGCATTAGTTAAACCAAATGAACAGATTTTTAAATCCACATAAAAAACAACCATTTCAGTTCTGTGTAAACAACAGTGAAGTTTTAAATGAGATGGAAAGTGAAAAAATAGGACCCAAGTGTGCCAAAAATCCTTAAAACATCTAACAAAAAGAATCCTGAACCTCCTTCCGAAAGGTAAACATTTATTACTTCAGGGGTGCCTGATGGGCAGGGAGGCAGTCACTTCACCAGGCTGTAAATGTCATCTTCTCTTTGACACATTAGAGGCAAATGTGTCAAGGCTCCAGTGGCAATAGAGCTTTGACCTTCTTTTTCCTGGTCCAGAAATCTAGCTGGCCAAAAGCACAAGTAGAGCTTTCAAAGAGTACTAATAGAAGTAAGTCGTCATTGGGGAAATGGCCAAACTAGTTATGTAAATATAAATGGAGGAAAGAACACAGCCACAGACTATATAAATATAGACACTGGAAACACAGATTTTACATTTTAAGGTCATGAATAAAAACAGCAATAAAAACAACATAAAGTGAATTTTAACCAAAAAACAATGCAAAATAAAAATTTGTATAAACTACTAGGTTTATTTTTCTTTAAAGGTTTTATGTCCTTATTCTGCTACATCAGTTGCCATTAAGCACAAGTATTGAAACTAACTTAAGCAGCTCCAACTCTAAAAAAAAAAAAAAGAGTACAATAATCTCTGAGGTGTTTTTTTTCTTTCTTTCTTTTTTTTCTGGTCTAACATTAGGCTGCCTTCTGGAAGTTCTGACCCGGGCCAGACACCAAGGCTTCAAAATTGGCAACTGTCTCTCCACACCATTAATCAGGCACAAGGGCTGTCTCCCATCCAGATGGGGAGCCTCTCTACAACCAGAGAAAAATAAGCAGGCTAATTAATTCTTATTGTTATAGACGGAGGGAGATTAGATGGAGAGAAATTGAGACGGGGACAAGACGTGAGAGTGGTGAATAAGTCACCTTTAACAAAGGCCTGGACTCACAATATATTCTTCCTACGTGGTCACTGTTGTTTCAGCAAAATATATGTATGATTTGAAAATGCTGTGTGACTGAAAGGGGAAGACAGAGAGACATCATAGCTAGAGGTTAATGAATGATAACGAGCTTGGAGCACTGTGGGACGCAGTGTGGCAGTGATTAGACAGGCCCAGTAGGGCACAATCAAACTTTGAGTTCACTTTACAAGCCTGAATAAGATAACACAGAATAATTTCCACAGGCTGTTTTAAAATATAACTAGACTGAGCACCTAGCTACACACTAACACCTAAAGATAAATGTGGCAGACACCTTGAGTTCATATTTGTATTTCTCTTCCTTCTCCTAGATTTGTTGACGTGATCACTGAGTAAACATCTCTAAATATCAACACATGCAACATTCCAACAAGACATTTTATTAAATAAGTCAGGAAATTTAACTGTAGCTTTAAGGAAAGTAGTGCTTACGAAGAAAACACTCCGATCTAATCTAGAACATTTAAAATGAACTCAGCATACATTTACCACCTACATTTTGTGACTATGCTCCACCCTTGCTCAGTATAATGTTGGCTTCATGTACCTTGTGGTACTGACGCGCTTCTTTGTGAAGAAAACGTCCAAAAATAGAAGTTGATTTGAGTAAAGTGAACTTTCAACTTTGCAGCGTGGAAACAGCTCAGCAGTTTAAACTGAAGCATGCTGGATACCTCATTCATTATTGAAAACTGCATTTAGAAAGCCATATTTGGAATCTGCAGTGCTTGGGCAAAACTCAGTGCAGGCTGATGCTAGCATCAGCTAATGTGAACTAATGTTAGTGAAGCTACCCATAGCAAACTAAACGCCTGTGCTCATTCTAATTCATGTAAGACTGTACACCTATTGTGTGAGCTCTACACACATACTGTAGATACACAGGCCACTGAACGTTGCTTCATGCTACCTACATTTACTTATTTATTTAGTTCATTTGAATAGGGACAATATGTATGAACCATTTCCACATACCCAAGCATTTATAGCCAAAAGCTTTTTTGCAGATCGGAGAAGGGCCTTTAAAATACATCAAACTAAACAAAAGAGACACAAGAAGCAGTAGAAAAGACAACAAAAACGCAAGTGACTTGTAGCTTTCATGATGCCTGCTGTGTGGATCTCAGCCTTGAGATTCTGGAAGTAAATCCCATTCATTCTCTATAGATTTAGTAATTATCAGTCGTAATGTTGTAACCAATCAAAGCAGACTTACTACAACCTACGATACTGTAAAATTATGATATGGACTCATGTAGAAGCAACAAGTCTGTTTGATAATTACCTTCCCAAAATCTCAGAAAATAACTATTCTTCCTTCAGTCCTGCGCTGAAATATTAAAGCCTCTGATTGGTGGAGGTTGCTTAAACAAAATCTACAACATAATATACAAAAAAAACGTTAATAAATATACAAAAACGTATACAAAATATACAAAAAGTATAGAAAACTATTAATACATAACATTATTATTAATTACATAAACACTATAATAGGTTAAAGGATTAAATTCAAGAAGGTGGGAATTCATTCACTATTGACTCTAAGATTTGCAATTTGTTATGGGCTTCACTTTTCTTTCTTTTCTTTTGTCTTTTTGATCCCGATCAAATCATTTCATGGTCATGATTCACATCATGGCAGCTTGGCTTGGTTCAAAACTTGAAACAGAATAATAAAACCCTAAACAGTCTCAAGATCAAAACATTGCAGTGACTTGTCAGTACCTTGATAATGTTTTGAAGGGTCATGTTTTACAGCAGAGAAATGATTTTTGAACACAGTAAAAAAGGGGCTGTTTAGCGAATCAATATACAGGCTTCAGGTCATGTGACACAAGACAGCAACGGCTGTGCTTGGAGATGTGTTTTCTATGAGCAAGTTTCAGTGAATTTTTTTTCTCAGAGTCATGTTTGAAAATGTTGCGCATTTAGTACTTTAATCTTAAAGTACTAAACTGGTCAAAATGTTTTTGTAAGTAATGAATATGGTTTAATGGCAAGTTTTTCTAAAGGGTGAGTTAATCCTCTGTGCAACAGCTGCTTTTAATGTGTGAAGTAAACACACAGCAATGCCATAAAACTGCTCCATAAACATGGAGTAAAGCAAACTGTCCACAGCTTTTATGAGAATTCACTAGTAATGAGCAATATCACCATGCTGGTTTGCAGGATAGAAGGAGCGACACCCTGATTATAATAAACTGTGCTAAAAATATTTTTATTAGTTAGTTAGCTCACTTCTAATGAATCTCAGATAACACTAACATTGAAAAACTGAATTGCTTAAAAGTCCATGCGTTGCAGAACAAAAACCACCTGTAGGACATGTTTTTTTTTCTACTATTACTAACAATATTATATACAAGATCACTCTCAGGAGTGTTATAATCACTATACCAAAAAAAATAATCTGCAATTTCTGAAGATGTTAACATCAGTAATATTATTAGCACTAAAATAATCATCATTGCAATAATAATTAAAAAAAAACTCACAACAACATATAGTTATACAACATATAACTCTATGATCACAAATTCATTTAAAAATTCTAGTGACAAATTAATGTATAATATGCTGTAACTTACGAGCCAACTGGTTGGTTAATTTGCTCTGACCAAATCGTGACACACTCCAAGTTGTCAAGTTGTCTGGTTGACTACAGCCCTACACCAAGCCCAGTCCAGATGTTTCCAGAAAATATCTCAAGTAAATTAAATGTTCAACCCTGACTAACAGAGTTAAAATTCTTCACAAGCACTGCCGGCCAAACTTGAGTACTGAAACACATCGATATTGCAATTTCTGAGTGTTGAACGATCCTGTCATATTTCAGCATTATTTAGTGAAAATGTTGTGAATTATCTTTACTTTCATGACTATCCTGTCTGAGAATGTTCATTACAATAGCACTAAGCTGCCTAAGAGCTATTTTACACATGCATTATGGAGTCTGGGCCACAGACACTTGCACTCTTTCTTGTGCAGACATTGTCCCTCGTGAACCTGTGAACATGCTCCACAACCTCATGTGAGGCTGTGAAGGAATCTATTATTTTTTTCAATCCTGAGGGAAGGAGAAAGGTCTCTGGCATCATTATTTTTCTTCAAAATGTAACTGACTTTACTGCACACCCTAATTTGCTTGCCGTAATTATGGGTCATGATCCCCTTTTGTAATTTATAAAACCTTTTGTTCTTATCAATAATGAATGGGCTTTAGCAAATCATGGTGCTATAATATTTTGATATTATGAAAATGCTAATGCGTCAGGGACCTTAAGCCTTATCGGCCAGGTCCGATGCTCTATTAAACAGCCGGCAGAAGAAGTTGGACGCAAATTGCTTATGTTAATGCCCCAGTTGTACCCAGACAGCATGAGGAGTCTGCAATTAATTTCATCCAGGCGGTGGATGGACAGGCAAATTTATTTCCCTTCCGCAGGATGGTGGCTCCCCCTCCTTTTTCGCAGGTCTTCATGCATAGAATTGGAAAGGTTGTGAGAACAAGAGATAGAGGGTAAAAGGGAAAGTGAGAGGGGAGCAGTAACTTAGGAGCAATCTGTGACCTAATTGAACAGCAGCAAAAAGGGAGGGCAGTAACAGGGAGACAAGAGGCGAAATCTTCATTCATTCCACTGACAAGTGTTTTCACAACTTAAACCTGTTTTATTAATTGTGTTTGACATTTCCCTAATTACTTTCATTTACATCACATCAGCTCCTAGCACATTATTAAACTGCATATCAATTCAGCGCCATATTGGAGAACAGAGTGAGGTGTGGATAGTGACTATGTTATAAGCCCTTATTTTATTACAAATAGTCTGGTGCAATAACATCAAACACAACTGCAGTTTACCTTGCAGCACTGGGATATCTGGTCTGTAAATGTAAATAAAGTTTAAGCATGTTGGACACTTGAGTAGATCTCAAGTGTGTGTATATATATATCTATATATATCTATACATCTATATATATGTATATAGATATAGATATCTATCTATTAGGGGTGTAACAATACTTGTATTGATATTGAACCGTTCGATACAGTACTTTCGATTCGGTACGCATATGTATCGAACAATACAAATTTTTTTATTTATTTTATCAACTTTTCTTCTGACGATGCTGTCTGTGTTGAGCGCTCAGTGAATCTGCATTCGACTACTCCGCCTAGGCTGCACTGTTGAGTGCAGATCCACTGAGTGCAGCGCAAGCTAGCAAGACAGAAGCTAAGCTCGTTGCAACATGGCAACTGCCTCAACGCTACCCGAAATTGAACCTCTCCCACCCTCATTCAGATCTGGCCTTTGGAATCTACCTTGGTTTTCATGTGAAGCATGACCCTGATGGTAAGCGCGTCACGGACAAAAGTAAGACAGTATGTAGGATGTGACCTCAATGCTCAATTGGTGGGAACTAGTGCGTTAGCGCAGTTAGCTTGTTAACGTGTTGACGCCGTCCAGCCCCACGCACAGGGCAGAGATTTGCCGCGTTATGGCGTTAATGTCATTTTAACGGGATTAACGCTGACAGCACAAGTGGGAACACAACGAATATGACAACACATTTACGCTGACATCATCCTAGTGCAAAGACAAGTAGGAGCAGACAAAAACAACAAGCACGCATGCTGCAAACTTTACCTGAGTCATTTAGACAGCAGTTACCACATGATTCTCCTTATGGGGACCTGATATGTTTAATATGCTGCTGAGAATATAGCCCAGAAGAAGCGTATAGTATAGCTTTTATTTTGGAAAGAGCCATTTCTCTGTAATAAACTCTCTTTTCCAAAGATGAGTGATTTCTCGATCAGATAGATTTATTATTTTATTACTTTGTTGTTTCAGCAACATTAAATTTAAAACTGTACTTTTGAGTTAAAATATATATTTATAATTTTAATAAATGACAAATTAAAAAGGCATGAACATTCGAAAAAATATCGAACCAAACCGTGAATTTTGTGTATTGTTGTACCCCTTCTATCTATCTATCTATCTATCTATCTATCTATCTATCTATATATATATATATATATATATATATATATATATATATATATGTAGAGAGAGAGAGAGAGAGAGAGAGATATATTTATGCACGTGTCCTGGGCATTTCTATGATTTAAACAGTCAGCTTTCATGTCTTCTTCAGCACACAGACTATAAAAAAACACTTGATTAATTGACGCCATAGTTTCTAGTTGCATGGACCTACCTTCAAAATACCGTAGCATGACAAAACCACACATAGTGCATGTTATTTTTATCCTTCTTTGAGATTCGTAAAAGATATCTTCTCAGAGGAATATGCAGAAGCAGAGAACCAAGGCATTGTAACTCTGGCCTCACTGTTCATCTTGTTAGAAACCCTCATTGGGGCCCTCACAGTCAACTGGAAACCCCACACCTTCCCCTTCACTGTCCTTTCATTTGTAATCGCACACTCCCTGGACAATTCCCACAGCTGTGATGAGAGCATTTTTAAAAGAGAGCCTTTCACAACAGACAGATCGGAAGGACAGGACATCGGCATGAATCCAAACAAAAGGCAAAAAAAATAGAAAAAAAATTGCTGTGGCGTGTGGACAAATAAAGTGTGGCAAGAGAAAGAAATGTGGGGTTAAATTAACTAATGCCAGTTATTCAGTTATTTCTTCAATTACTTGTTCAATCTATACAATCTAAAAAATGAAAATAAGCATCCATCATAACTTCCATGTAGAATGTGAGTTGTTTTCTTCAACCAGAGTTCAAACCACAAATATTCCAGTTACAAAAATAATCAAAAATATAAAAAGCCAAATTAGCAGAGAAAAAATTCTCCAATTGAATGACATTTTACGTTTAATTCGATGCATTCTCTGAAACATCGTCTTAAATAAACTAAGGATTCCTGAATGCACCTCTAACCACCAATCTGTCTGGAGTGTAGGCTTGTCAGCTAAATCCAAATAACAGTGATTCTTTCATTTTTAAATACATAATGGAAATAGATGAGGATGACTCATAAAAATTTATACCTCAATTCTGTGTTTTAATTTATAGCCCACCCTCCAGGCACATATTATTCAAACATTAATATAAAAAAGAACTGTACATCAAAAAGTGTCAGCTTTCACTTTTACCTCCATTCACAGTCATGCATATTATATGTAGACTAGGCTTGACTGTTGCCCATCTTATAACAATTATACACTGAGTAACTAGCAGATTGATGGATTGATAATGTCCATATCCTACATTCAATATACTAAATTTTTAATGACCATTTCAACACCCTTACCTTTCACTTATATGTTTAGATAATACACTTTATGCAAATTGTAGAATTCTATAAATTTTAGATTTGTCTCTATTCATCTTTCTCTGTGTCTGTGAGAGATGCTCATTGTGAAATGTGATTAAAATCTTGTTCAAACCATTCATTTTCTTGGTGTGTATGGTCTTTGCCCTATCCACACATATACAAAACAAAGCTTATGTAGAAGAGAAAATAAATGTTTAGCTAGCCATCCATCCATCCAAATAAGTTATGTCAGGTTCAGCATAATACTTCCTTAGCTCTGTAATCAGTATCAATACTATTGGGATTGACCTCTGCTCAGGGATTAATTAGAAAATACATGCAGGCTAATCATCCTGTATAATGTATTGATGTGTATCTTGTTTCATTAACAATCATCAACAATCCGTTCATGTGATGTGATTCTAACAAACTGTTTGCCTTAGCTACAGGGGCTAGGTAAACACAGGCAATTCTTTTTTTTCCTTTCCCTTTTTTTCCTCACCAGATTCAGTCCCTTATGTTTGGTAATCGGCATTGCTAAGTCAGAAGACATCAGCTTGACTCTATAAATTACCACCTGATCCTTTCTTCCTGGATAATTAGGTACCCATTAGTTCTAATCAAGTAGTTACTTAATTATTGCAGTAATTAGTCTAATGGTCTAGCAAATTGAAGCTTTATCACTTTCAGATACTTAATGTTCTTGGCAGAGTACATCACAAGTGTCAAGGCATGGGCTTTAGCAATCAAGCATTAGAAAACAAAGTTTACACCATGTCATAAATAATATTACTACGTTCGTGTTTTGGTGCATTTTTCCAAATTCCTTTGTCTACAATTCTAAATTCTGGTACTAACATGTTGTGGAGAAATCTGAAACGTCAACCAAAACATCACCAATGGTCCGGAGAAACAGCTCTGCATTGTGTTGTGTCAGGTTATGGTAGTACACTTGCACTTACATGCTTAAACCTGCAAATGCTCCTGAAAAAAAGTTAATTTTTTTCACAGTTGTTTTCTTTCTGTATTCGTTCAATTTGTCTGGTTTGTTTCAACATTCTGCTACAGATGTCAAATGCATAGGGGGTGAGTGAAGGCATTGCCACAACACTAGAACTTCACAACCACAGACGAGAAGCGAATAGGTTGTCTTCAAACCGCAATAAATTGCGGCTGGTTTGTCTGTCATCACCTTCAAATTAGCTGCAGTTTATTGAGTCTGCCGGAGATGCAGGACGTTGGCGGGCAAAGAGCGTTGCCTGAAAGATGCCTCGGTCCGTCTAGCACAATTAGACGGAGCTCACTTTTGACCCAAACATCCTCAATCACCTTGACCAACAGACCTCAAATGCAAAACAAACTATTTACATGTACAAAAAAACTAATGACTGTATTTAAGAAAAGAAAGGTCTACATAATATTTGAATAGAGAAATGTGGATCATTCCATAATATGGACCAAATATTAGAGCCAAACCAAAATGGGCTCACAGCTAGCTTGTGGTGTAGGCAGTATATTTTACTTTTGTTTGTTTTCTTGTTTTTTGACCATGAAAGTTTTACTGATCACTGATATGCTGAAGTTTTGAACACAAGGCTCTTTCAATATTTTATTTAAATATTCAGAGACAATGCGGAGTAGTGGATGATAACCATATATCGAAATATGTATATATGTACTGAAATTATATACTTAAAATATCATAAGCATGATAAAATACTAACCATTTTTATCTGACTAGAAGGGCCCTACTTCACATTGCGGTTTAATGAGCAGATCTATAATCAAATATAAGCTGAAAGGATTCCCTCTTTCACCTTCAAATTAAGACTGCGTACTTGCAAACAATGCAGTCTTCTTTATGTGACCTATTTGTTGGAAAAAGCAAAATGCCCAACGAGATGCCTTCATAGAAAAAAAAGTTAAAGGCAAAACTCTGCAGTGCTTCTTGCCATATGACAGGAGTGTGTGAAAACTGACACACAAGAGTTTTCAAATTGGGGCCCGGGGAGCCGAAGCATAAAATAACTTCAATCTCAGCAGCTCTCCAAGGAACAGAGCAGAAGTGTGACCAACAACAACACAACAACAGTGAGGCAGGAAGGGGTGAAGGTAGGAGTTATTAGAGGATAAAACATGCCTCTCCATCTCACTCCCTCTCTCTTAGGAACCCCAAGGATGATCAATGGATTTAGTCAGAGGGATATTCAAGCAGAAAATTGCTGCCTTTTTGCTTTTCTTTGAAGTATTTCCAGAATACATACCGAACCCCCTGTCCACCAAGGTTGAAAATAACAGCACAAGTGCAGAGTCTACCAGTAATCCTGGAAAAGGGAGAAAAAGGTGGGGGAGGGTGCTAGTGCGGGCACCAAATGTTAAAGGACGCAGGGAGGGCCTAGATTGAAACTTTGCAGGTATAAAATTGAAAGCACCCAGCTGAATAGACATAGTCAAACTATGGCTATTTTTCAAAATGGAACCTCAGTGACCAACATAGAAATAAATAAAAAAAAATTGTTAAAAAAAAAAGGAAGACGATGAAGAATAGAAACAGTGCAAGTGCTGAGACCATGCAGATATGGTTGCGTGACTTATTACATATAGTTCAAACCTATTTACTTTAAAGATGCAGTTAACTGAACTGTAAAAACATTTGCTAAACTAAATCTTATCTTTGAAGAAGAAACTGTTAAGAGCCAAGCTGTAATTCTCCATTTTGTAAAGATTATTGATTTTTCAAATAATATAAAACAGATTTTTAGGGTTAATGGTGAAGCTTGACAGGCTTAACCCAAGTGGTGGATAGTGAGGTCCTTCCCAGCCCTCGGGGGCCCCAGTGGCACTGTGCAGATGACAGCAGAGGCATGTGGCACACTCGTGGCATTATGAATAGGACACAGCGATGGGGGACCAGATTCCTCAGCTCCCTGCTGTGTGGTGTGATGGCCTCATCTGTTTTCCCATCGCTACTCTAATACATCTGCAGCATATTCCCTCCTAATTAAGATTCCACAGTTCTATTTGTCATAGGATGGAAAGGATATCACATAGGGTAGTTTAGCCATAGTTTTGGATTAATCGCTGGGCAATTCACCACACGCAAGAATGCTTAGCGAGACTGAGGAAGGACTAAGTCTGCTTTTTTCCTTCATCTGTTACGTTTATAGATAAGCCTCCATGGGAATTGGATCTGGGAACTATCTGTCACAGCCTATTCTCCTTGTACATTAATAGTAAGTAATGCTTAATAGTGTGTAGCCATTATAGTCATTGCTTAAAGGAAAGGTTCTTCAAATTGAGCTCTAATTTGTTGTCCACACAGAGATGTGTAATTTTACCAGAGATCACTTGCTGTATTTCAGTAACCTTGCTAATGTACTTTATGTTGTGTATGAGTCTTCCAAAAATGACTGAATTGTTCAAGTGAAATATACCACAACAGTGTGGTCTGTTTGATCATTCTGATGGTGTCAAAAACACAGTGAAAAGCATAAATAAAGACAATTACTTCACTGTCAGTAGAATATTATATCAGCTTATCTCATAAACTTACACAGGAATATACATATGATGCAATGCCTTTGATGTCACCGTATTATTGCCTCATTTAAGTAAACAAACTGTCTCACAAAACTCTCAGAATGTAAGAATAAGACTTTCAGCATAAAGATACGGCACCTATTACAACAACAACATATTCAGGTAGGTCACCATAATATGATGCGTTTTAGGATAGTTTATAAATGATCAGCTTCATGTAAGATGTAAGAGACACATCATTTAATGGCAGTTCTGAGGTTTAGCAATGGCACGCCAGAGTGTCCGATCTTCACAACTACAGAGATTCAATTAAGGTGATTTTCTGTGCCCGTACTGCTCAAAGCTAAGGCACATCTCTTCCTGTTATGTCAAATTCAACCTTGTGAAGCTTGACATAATGCATGTGACTTACACTTGAAAAAGATGCAACTTAGCTGGCAAAACAAGTGATTTGATTTTTGAAAATTATTCATTAAATTGCCGTTTCTTTGGTGATCTTTAGATCTTTATTGAATACTTTAATGAGACATTTTTATAGTTCTGTGATTTTCTGTGCTATGAAATCATTTCAAAAAGTATTTATTTTTCTCAACAGCAAAAGTCTAAATGAGTTTCATGAATAAAAATATATTGCAATAGTTGCACTATAATATTGCACTATGATGTACATAGGCCAAAATACTACAGGTAAATCCCGAAGAGTAAAAGAAAATATCCCTCATTTTCAACATGGTTCCTATCATGTCAACAGGGAGGGATTTCTTTTTATGGTTTAATTCAACAATAGCATTTGCGATTGGGGTTTTGGGCATCTCAAGGGCATTCCTGGTGAAATTACTGAGACTCTGCACCATTTATCACAGCCTGACATGTGTCATGTTCCAGATTCTGGTGCAGAGAGGTTACAGCTGAAGACAGCTCTCTCTTTGTTGAGCAGCCATCAAAGACAACATCTCGTATTTATTAAAAAAAAGAAGAAGTAGAAGAAGGAAAGCCTGCAAAAGCATAGAAACAACAAAACGTGTTGTCATACATTCTTCTCTATTTATCTGGACTTCTCATAATGTATCCAAGCTTAACCCCAGAGAAACATGAGTTCATTGACATGTTGTGCTTTTAGATCAAATACATGAGAACATGTTTTTGCATTGCATTGTTTAGATGTTTTAAACACAATATAAACTAAAGGCAGTGTGAATTGCCCATTCTGGTTTGGATGTCTTTTATAAAGCAGCTAAAGCGTTACAACAAAACACACTGTCAAAAGTCACATATACTGTATATTTTTTAGTCTGCTTTTTTTAAATGAATATAGCTTTAGACAAATCCCTGTGACTTCCAAGCCAAGGTCTTTCATTTTATTTATTTTGTTTACTTTTTTGGAGTGCAAAAACATCTAAATAGGACCAAAAGAATGAAAAATGTTTTTCAGCTTGCTAGCAGTAACTGAATGCATATAATAAACTGTAAGTTCTTTCAGTTGTAGCCTAAATTGAAGATCGCTTTAAAAAATGGAAAACATGTCAGTGTTTACACAATGCTCACAACAGAACGGTGGAGTCACCATGGTAATGTAAGGTGTTACCGTTTCCTTGGAGTATCTCATATCGGTGAGCTTCACAAGTCATACACACTTGAATACTGACAATCACGACAATAAATACAAACAGAGGAAAGATGATTCATTAATGGTGAAATTGTTTTCAAAGTCAAGCGTATTTATATGTGATGGGAGCGCTTAACTTTACAATTAAACTACATGATATTAAGGAGAAAAACAGAGAACATTTTCTGACATCATAAATTCAAAGACAGTTGAAGCATTTTTTTCCATGCAAGTGATTTGCAACTGTGTTTAAAAAAATTTTTGACTGGTCTTGGACATGTTAGCTACTTGTTAGGCAGTTACCCTATAGCAGAAGAGGAAAAATATGAAAGTTGGCTGGTTTGCTAATATTAAACAGAGGTACAATCTAATGTACTTTGATCTGGACAGCCTGCCTTTCTGATGGAGCTCAGAGACAAAAGCAAAGTCATGAAAAATGTAACATTTACTGATGAGCAGTTAGTAGACTGAGTAATGTGTAATGAGGAACAGATTACACTTCTCAAGTAGCTCTCTCAGCTGTTCGTAGCATATCTAGTGCCTGGCAACATTTGTTGGAAGAAATGCTTTGAGAAATATGGACAATTTAAAACTAGCGTCTCATCTTTCTTTAAGAAAATCTTTAGCGACGCCATCTCTTTAAAAGCTATGTAAAATGTCATTGTTTAAAGAGTGCGTCAATAAATGCTGACATTGTTAAATGTAAAGTACCACACAAGGGGGAGGGGTGCTTTATAAAATTAATTAATTCTACTGCCATTATTTATGACTTAATATGATATACTGGTGTGCTTTATAATAACACTGAATGTGCATATTTCTGGTGGTGACAGTGGAGTAATTATGTAGAATGCCTTTTACCATGAATGTACAATATTAATTACAGGCACGGTTGTTTATCAATTGTGAAACACTGTTTAAAAGCTGTTTGGAAGATTGCCATGATGACCCAGGCTTGTCTCCTATCTTTTACTCGCAGCTGCTTATAATGTGACACACTACATCCTTTTTCAGACCACTGATATCCAGGTTAAGAGAGAGGGGAGGGATAAAAGGAGATTCCTCTGTGGTTTAAAAAAATGTCAAAAGAAATCAATCAAAGATTCAAAAGCATGATAAAGCTAGCAAAGACACAAGAGTAAAATATATTATACGACAAATGAAGGGCATGTGATCTAAACATTGCCTTGAAATACTGAAACGCTGTTTTCGTCAGTGTGTTTTTACTTTATCTCTTTGCCTCGCTTACCTCTTAAAACACACACAAACACACAGCCAGGTCAGGAACCAATTTGGACCATGTGCCGCTAATGTGCCATCACAGGCATGACTCGCCTAATCCTCTACATTATGTTGGATGAGAATCTGCACTCTGGTAGTCTAAAACACCAAAGGAGGATTTCATCCCAGGGCATTCTGTCTCAGAGTGCAATGTTATAATCATCTGACAAAACTGACCGCGCACTGTGCACGGAAACGAAGACTGGTAGAATTGTTTGTCTTTATATGTGCAGATGGTGTGAGTTTGAATTATGTGCATTATGGTTTGAAAGCAGCTTTGAAAATACAGATGGCAAATTTTTGTAGACTAATGCTGAGATTACAATAACAGTATTTTTCTTTTATGATTTATACTGACGTTAAACAAAGATATTGTTTATGTGTATTCTGCTTAGATGACCGGAATGATTGACATTGTCCAAAATGCATATGTGGGGAATAAATAAAATAATCAGAACACAGAGACCACATACAGTACTAACGACAGCTGAGACTTCTTCCTAAAATAGCTTTGCCTTTCAGAAAAACAGAAAAAGAATGAAAATTAAACCGACTCACCCCAAATGCTTGTGCGACATACAGCAACACAAGTGTTTTGAGGCCAAACAATAGGAATCCAAAAGCTCAGTCCTTAGCCAATTATGTCCCTTTGCAAAAACTTTGAAAAGCCCAAGGTTTCAGCATAGCAACTGGGGTACAATGGGAAACACTCATAAATGCTATAAATTAACATAATAGTTGCACTGCGGTAACAATACAAAAACAGAACAGCCCCAACTCTGATATTAGAAATGATGTTAAAGGGAAAGAGAAAGTTAGCTTTCTCTTACACAAAGACCGCTTAACACGTTTCACTTCAACAAATGCGTCTTTCAATGCCTGAAATATTTTAGCAAAGACGTAACCAGCAACTGTCCAAGCAGTCTCTAACTGAATGATATAAATTAAAGCCTGTCTAAGAACAGACACCATTGATTACGTTTTTAGAAACCAGTAGACTGAAACACATGGAGAGCTTTGGCTTTTTTTTCTTTTCTTTTCTTTTCTTTTTTTACCAGGAAGAGATGGTTTAATGCAAGACTAACCAAACATACAGGGCCAAGTATCACAGAAGATTTGTTGTTTAGATTTGACAATACTGTTTAAAATGTTTAAATCCCCTTTAAAGGCTGGATTACAACTTTGTTTCCTGTGACCACTGAGAAGTAAGTCTGCTTCATATGAAAGGTAAATACAGCATAAAAATTGTTTTTTACACTTTAACTAAATTGAAAAGCTGTTTTTTTACTTCACTGCTGCTAATACAAAGTTACCACTTTTACCTGGTGTAGAGATTTTTTCCAGCCACATAGCAGGATCTCACTGTCAGCTTTACGCTGCAGATCAGTGCTTCTATAAAGCTTTCATTTATTACATGTCAGTACCATATATATGTGTTGTGTTTCTGTGACAGATGCCATGCTTGCAGAACATTACACGTGCAGCTTTGAGAGGACAGGACAGACAACAGATTTCCACCATGCCATGTGTCTTCACTGCCCTCTACAGGATGAACCTAGTGATGTATGATGTGTCCTTGTGTGCTCTCTTCACCTTTTGTAGAACTCGCAAGTCTTTCCTCTAGTTCATACACAGAGGTTCTGGTACACAGTATAGATGTAATATGATTTTACAAAGCGGTTTAAAACAACACCTGTAGGGCGCAACTGCACAAATATCTAATTATTTACGTCCTCTTGCGACATCATGCGTAGATTTAAATGTGATTATTTTTATCCTGTCTTAGCGAGCAGGTCAGCTTGGGGTTAGGTACTGCACTCACCTGCTGAACTTCTCAAAGAGGACAGAGTAAGATTATCTGCTGCTAAGGTCACTGACCTAGCCCAGAGCTTAAACAGCAGAGCAATTAACTCACGCGCAAATCCCAAATCAGCACAAACCTGCTTATCCTAAAGACTGGATCTGTCTGTGCGTTTGTCAGAATCTATTCCTAAATTTGCAAACAAGGAGATTATTTGAACTCTTGTTGTTGGTTCAATAAAGGCTGAATGCCAAAAAAGAGAAAATCACTGCTGGCCCTTCAGGCCCAGCTTCCTCTAATATTTAAACCACACCAGCATATTTAAAGGGACGTTAAAGGCAGAAAAAAAAGCTACTTACATATAAAAACATTACACCTAGAAGTTGTCATCAACACTATTCTAACTTTTATTAATGTGTTATCCAGAATCAAGACATAACTACCTATTGTGGAAGCAATGTTTCAGACATTTGCCCATTTTTACTTTTACTCCTATTTGTTTTTGGCACATTGTCTTTTGAGGCTAAGAGCATTTAAGTTTGAAGACACTGATTATTCCAGCTGACTAGCATACAAGTACAGATATGTGTAAAAAATATCCACGCTTCTGTTTGCTCTATCATATCACATAGTCTCACGATTCTCACAAGATACAAGTGTGCCTCTTTGAAGAAAACAGTTCTTAAAGTTACACGTTTGATTGTGAATGACCCGGTTTGGGGAGCGTGAAGAGGTGACTATGTGAAAATCACAGAAGTAAACAGTTATTAAAAGCATTTTGAGTTTTGACGCAGAGCCACAAAGTAGTCACTGATGTCGTGTTTGCGGTGAATTTTTTAAAGCCATACTGTCTCACGTGTCCTCGAATAACCTCCCCACAGCAATTTCCTGACTGTATGCATGTGCGTGCTCTCACACTCTGTTGAGTCCACTATCCCTCTCTCACGTGTTCTCTTCCTCCTGTCTCCATCTCCTCTGCACTCTCTCCCACTTCTCTTTGTCTCCAGTCTTGGTGTAGGGCAACTGAGGTAAATGTGCCAAACTGCCCTATTTAGGTCACACTAACAGCACAGCACGGTTCACTTGGGATTCAACTCAGCTAACTTCGAGTGCATTCACGGCAGTGGGACACTTCAGGTCATGGCATTATCTGTGTGAATTCGTCAACAGATATAATGGGCCAGAACCTACTGTATTTACTATGCTGCCAAGCGCTTCATCATAATGATTCTGAGAAACGCTCACAAAATCAGGCGATCACGTTGCCGCTAAAAGCCATTACCGGGGTGCACTGTAAGGGCAAGGGGGTCAAAAGAGGTAAAAGTGATCTGGCTCTTTAAGAAGTGGCAGAGGGAATTACTGACATCGTACACAAGGACAGACAGAGCAGCTGCTGTCACTTTCAATGGCGTCATAGATTGCTTCAGAAGCACCATCACTGGACAGAGTAGCCCAAACAGCCTTATTGCCCCCACTCCCCCCCCAACAAAGGGGTGCCATCCATTGTCAGGGTTAGGCCGTTGTTTTATAAATCTTTGAAAACTGACCCACAGTGAGGCATATTTTTATGTGGTGACATCAACTCTGCTGTATAATGTAAAAGATGCTTTTTTTAAAAAGATTTTTTTAAGTAATATTTGCAATGAATATCTTGACATTCACTGTATTTGGGGAATTATTTAAAATGACTCACATCATATACATATATATATATATATATATATATATATATATATATATATATATATATATAAATATATATATATATATATATATATATATATATATATATATATATATATATATATATATATATATATATATATATATATAAAATGTATATAACTGGAGTGTGGGTGAGCATGGTGGCAACTGAGCTGTAGCACATCAGCCACAAATGTGATACCCCACTCTTTCAATATGGTATTTTCAATTTTTATTTTTTTTCCTTCCCGGAAAGCTTCTTAAAAATATTTCTTTCCGTGGTCTGACTGTCATATCTAACATTCATCACGAGAGTACATGATGGGAATTGTACTGTGTTCTCCTGCCACTCATTTGTTATCTGTCAAAATATACTTGCTTTCACATTAAGAGGGCAGCAGTGACAAGCTGGTAGAGTCTGTGTACGTGTGTGTGTGTGTGTGTGTGTGTGTGTGTGTGTGTGTGTGTGTGTGTGTGTGTGTGTGTGTGTGTGTGTGTGTGTGTGTGTGTTTGCGCATGTGAGGCATGGGGGCTTCAACCGCCAAAGCAAAACAAGCTGCACTAATCTGACGTGATCTGTGACCTCCCCTCATCATCTCATTGGGTGTGAGGTCTTGGGTGTGGTTATTAAGGACACTGATCTTAAAAGGGCCTTCTGCTTGCTCACTGATTATTATTCGCTGGGCAGCTGTGGATGAGGACACAGCTGTTTTTCGATTGATGCCATTTTTAATATTGCTCGTTCTGCAAAAAGTACATAGTTGATATATTTTTTTTCTTTTTTATAATCTAAATATAGCATTTGATAATGAAGATGAAAGGCTGAGTAGTTAGCTTTGTCAAAGGTAGTTTGGAGCTTAGCATAATGCAGTAGGAAAGAAAGGGTCAGCAGGAATGAAAGGTACAGATGTAAGTTGCTTAGTGGATGCTGGGGGGCGCAAACACTGCTCAAACCCTGAGAATAAGCAGGAGCACAGTGTCAAGACCTGTTAGAGGTTTAAAAGTGCTATCCACAGTTTACATCCATGTCCAGAGGTATGTACCCTTCCAGCAACCTCTGCCCTATCCACTTTAGCTGTCTCTGGTGTTAATTCCATGTCCTGGAGCTGAAACAACAGGATCACAGCCACCACACTAATACTCAATAGACATTGACCTACTTTGTGGGATTATACGGGTAAAAAAACTGATCCACTGCCCTAATGCCAGCAATGAAAATGATCTAATGGTCCTAACTGCTCTGTTTAATCTGAAGCATGCTCATGTTATTAATTTCTCATTATGGGAATGCAGTTCTCCTGATGGGATTAAATGCCCCGCTCTGGCTCTCTTTCATTCGTTGACCTCCCCGCAAAAACACAAAGGCTAAAAACCATCTGGTTGAACACTCACTGATGTCCCTTGTTTATTTGTTTATGTCTTTCATGTTGTTTGTTTGTGCATGTGGTGGTTTGTGGGGTGAGTTACTCATCCGGTTAAGACTTCCCAACAATTTGGAGGCACGAGAGCGGAAAGGCTAAATTGTGCTGAGAAGGAAAATAAAACTAAAAAGCTGAATACCCATGCTTTGTGCCTCACTAAATTCTTGTGTTTTTCCATATTAATATATATATATATATATATATATATATATATATATATATATATATATATATATATATCTGTCGCCCCTCCACCTGGCAGCAACATAAAGAAATGAGTATAAAACGTTATCTGAAGGTTGTATAAATGACCTACAAGTTGTTTCTTCCTGCACAAATTAATGCTCAAACGCAGAGTGCCCTTGGCTGCTTGTACATCCAATTTGAACAACCAAGATCTGTTTTTTTGGTCCATTACATCACCACCAGGGGGCACTTGATTCATCAAGCATGCAGTGCAGTGTTTGACAAATTGCCGTAGAGGTAACACGTGTATTCAGCAAGGGAATTAGGGAATAGGACTGGGTTTACAACCAGCCTCCCACCCTGACTTTTTCCTTTGTGTTTAATCTGCTATATCATGACAGCCGGCAGCTACACTGGAAGACTCACTTTAATGGTCCATGAGTTTGTGGTCAGGGTGGTAGAAGAAAGTAAGGTCATCTATACACAACACTGCACTGTAATTTACTTTGGAAGGGATTAGTGCACATTAGCAACAGATGAGCAATATGTACTGAATGCCTTTGTATGTATTTGTCCATATTTATCTGTAATCTTTATCATAAAGGGGGGGAAATCTTTGATCAGCATTCACAGACAAGCTTGCAGTCTTTGCATATTCTCCAATCTATCACAGCAAATTTGGATATGAAAGGCAACAATTCAAATGGCTGAATAAGCATAAAATATGTCTAAACCCGAGTCTTTCGGTGTATCTAATAACACCAACATGACATGTCATACATCATATCACCCATTACCAGTTAGCCATATAAAAACAAGATGAAAACATGCAGGCTGTTGACAGATCAGAAGAGGTATTTGCATTGCCCTGTGGTATTTACTCTTCATTGACACAACCTGTAGTTGTAACAGTGTGTGCAGAATGTTTCAGGGGAAATCTGTCGCTTTTAAAAATTGTTTAATCACCCGGATGAATATCCGTTTAAATTCAGCCATAAAAAGCATTGCTTTAAATTAAAATTTAAGAATACGATTTGTCACTTTGTTGTAAGAGACTCCAAATGTGACAAAAAAGCACAGCTGTAACAGCTATATTTTAAGCATGTACCTTTAAGTTCAAAGAGTAAAACCCTGGGGGAGGTGGATGCTATAAATTATTTGCAAGGGAAAAGGCATGATGCATCTTTTAACATGTGCAGTCATTTCAGAGTGCAAAACCTACAAATGTCACGTCCTCTTAGTTCAAAAGTAATTGGTCAGGCTGCAACAACAAGGCACAAGGGGTAACGAAGCAGTTTGCCACTGTAACGGACTCAAATGACATACTGTGAAACATGTCGGTGAGCTAATAGACCCCATCGCACGAGGAGGGACCACAGTTTCATTCTGTCCTTTCAAATTAAGCTAAAGAGGTGCAACAGTTCTTTACAGTTCCATAAGCAACATTACTCCTCGGTAGCACCTCATTTTTAAGAGTTACCATGGCATGACATCTATTAGTAGGCACATTTACACTATAACTAAACTCTAATTCTATCACTAAGAGCTAAAAGTATAAGCCAAAAAATACTTGGATAATTTACAGTATAGTATTATTAAATAATACTAGAATATTATTGCATTATGCTAAAAAAAAAAAAGAGACAAAAAAGGATCTAAGGAGACAAGTTCTTGCATTTGAGCGCTATAGGTGAGCAAAAGAGTGGCTCAGAAGTGCACAGGCTATTAAGAGGGCAAACAGGGGGATGGTGTGCATTAGGGTTGGCTCACAGAGCAGTGACCAGCCCCCATGGTGCCTCACAGCTGCATGGAAGATGGTGACAGCAAGGGAAGCAGGTGATGTGCTCCAAGTGGCTCTCAACCACTTTGCAGCTTGCTGTGTGCTTCTCTATACCCAAGAGATATCAGATGTCAGACCCGATAAATATGGCTCAGATCACAATTCCAGTATAAAATTAGGTCCATATCAAATCCAGTAGTGGCTTTTCAGGCATAAGTACAAAATAGAAATCCAAATACAGAGAGTATTGTGACAACATTTTATGAAGTGCTTGTTCTACGAGTGAATAATCCATGCTATTATAATCTGCTCATTAATGTTTTATGTGTTCACAAAGCTAAACTGAACATATTAGTAAGGATGTGTTTAATGAGGACAGAGAGCTTAAAATAATGAAGAAGAAGTCAGTAATGGTTTATTGTACTTATTAAAGTGGACGACTTTTTCATATTTCAGAAAAACAAAAACATGCCCTTACATTTCAGTTCTTACTGAAAGAAAACTGAAGTCCTGAAAGTGTCGTCTTAGTTTCAGGAGAAGACACACTGGCAGCAAAGACATTTTTTGGTGAATGTGAGGACAGGATCACATGTGCACCACGTAGGGAAAACTGAACACAAACTGGATTTTCACTGGAGGTAAAAGACGTTTTTAATACAATCATAACTTCCCTCAGAATGAGAATTCATTTGGGATCCATCCACAGCACACAAGAAAATATGTGGACAACTTATAAAACAACTCTGATCTGATGGGACTACAAGTTAAAAAACAACAACAACAACAGATCTATTATGTGAATGTAAAGTTGACACTGCTTCATAGGAAAATAACTGTCACGCTCCCATCACTTGGTAAGTGGGTCACAGGACTGTACATGACCCAGACATGGGTCCCGGCCCTCGGGGTCATGGGCCAGTCAGGCATGAGGTGCCAACTGAGCGCTTCTGATTTAACTCCAAGTTAGGTGGCCTTAGCTGAGCCCCTGAGTTGAGCCCCTGGCTCATTCTACTGACACAAGGCACAGTCTGTAAGGAACCGCAGGGCTCACACAGTCACAGTCACGTCTTCATCAGGACATTGCTATAGTATGCTTGGACTGACACCACCAACCCTCTGTTTCCTCCCCTGCATCCTTCCATACAAGGAAAAGCTGCTAGAAAAAAATCTTCTGTATTGAGTACTTTTATTTTGCCCCTAAAACATCCTTTGAGACAAGAAAAGTCAAAATAGGAATTCAATTTTAACTGCCCAGACCTCGCTGATTGAATCCACGGGCAAACATCAGTCTATTGCTGAGATCCCCTGCAGTGACAGGAAAGCTTTTGTTTTCCAGGAATGCTTGGTGGACAGATTATAAAGCTGTAACAAGGGAGAAGAAACTGATCCAAAATAAATTCCTGAATAAGGTCAAATGAAAAAAAGAAGAAGAAAGGCTTACAAATAAAACAAGACAAAGAATAAGCAGCCAAGAGTAGTTTTCTAAAGACATACATACAAAAACAGCAACAACTGCAGGTTAATGAAGCTCAGAAACACAGAGGCTGGACACGTCCCTCAACCAAGCTGCTTGCTCAGAAAGTTTGAGATATTAAACTACAGTACTAATTAATTCAACTGGCCTATGTAACCCTAAGACAATTCATACTCCAGACTGTAACATCTTTATTGATCTCGGGAATGCTTCAGTGGGTTCCCTGCGCTTATCTCACCATTAAAAGCATCTCTAGTGAGGAACCACAATTTAATTAGATGACAATCACTTATAACAATGCACAGCTAACAGCACAAAATTTGCACATTATTGCTGGCAGTGATAAATTTCAGTATCCCAGCAGGCACAACTCATATCCTACATTTAACCCCTTATTTACAAGCTGCTCCTGTTTTGCAACGTCAAAATAAAAGGATGGCACATGGAAACTTTGATAATAGCAACAATACTTTCTCTGTTTTTTGGGATATACATATTCATTTTTTTAGGTGCTATAAATAAAAACTTAATGACTTACTAGAAAAACTATTTTGGAAAGCTGAACTAAATCGACGCGCACACAACCAGGTTGTCTTTGTGAGCTTTGTGTCCCTTTGCAAAAGGGTCAAACAGTAGCAATGGCTGCAAATGGAAATTTCTCATTCAGTTACACAAACTGTGAAGTTCCTAACGATACCGAAGATTATCTGAAGCTGCAGTATGAGCAATGCATTAAAATGCCCACTGGAGGGCAGTATACAATTTAAGCACCATGAACATAAGATTATATAAGGAGGCAAATAAGGGGAAAAAAGACATTATAAGAGATTTTGCAAGACTGTGTAATCAGGCAAGTCACACTGGCTTTGTAAGAAATTACAGTTATTAGCCCCTTCATCAGATATCAACCCTCGCTGTGCTGAACTTTAAGAAAAGAACAAGAGGCACAGTTAAACTTAGAGAGAACATTGTTATTTCCAAGCTACTATTAACAATATTTACTGAATGTTTTTGGCAGAAAACAAACAGGAATGAGGATTAATTGACCTGCAAAGTGAAGACTTCATTCAAAAGGTCATCAAGACAACAATAAGATAACACTGTATTTTTGCCAAGGGGCACATATAGAGGCCAGGGGCTAATGGCAATGAAGCATTTGTCAGTCATCCCTGTATTTAATAATCCCTAGCTCTCCATTTTCTGCTGTTTGTTTATATTAACCTCTGGTTGAACCCTCTTTAGTGGCAGCCTCCTTTGCCAGAAAGTTCAGTGAACATTCAGCATGGAAGCGGAGAGCATGTCATCTCGAATCTATTAGCCCACAGGGGAGATTGCAGCATCCAACAGTATCTCTCTCTCTCTCTCTCTCTCTCTCTCTCTCTCTCTCTCTCCCTCCTTCTCTCCCTCATTCTCTCGTTTTCTCTCCCACTCTCCTTCTCTCACTCTTTCTCTCTCAAACAGACAAGTGCACACACACAGAGAGAGACTTGCAAACACACACAGTAGGTGAGCTTCTAACCCACACATTTTCCATGCTGATGGTGCATGTAACTGAGATTATTAAAGTGTCCTGGTTCTGACCTCGCCTTTTCACTCATGCCTAATAATCTCATCATACTATGCACTACATCACTCTAATACAGAGCTCGGCAGAGCAAACAAAGTCAAGTTTGGGGAAAAATAGAAAAAAGAAACTAATTTGAAATGATTTTGTTTATATTTCTTCTGTTAAAAATTATCTACATATAATGGTGGAAAGACAAGAAATGCCAGGTCACATCTATAAGGAAAATATAGTATAGACTGCACATGTCACCTGTAAAGGAATTGCTTGTGTTTTAGGTTGCTAGTCAATTAAATACGATCTTATATAAGACAGGCTAGGCTATATATGTAAATCATATTGCTTGCAAATCATTTAGAGAGTATATTCTGTTTAGCTGTGATGCCTGTGTTTGCACTTAGCCCTGTGTAACTACTCATAAAGTGATGCCTAAAATAAAAATATTCATCTCTGGGATTTAAGTGGGAGTTTTTCAGTTGCAACAAACATGATTCTAAGCCTCCATCAACTTTTACAAGTTATGCCATTTCTTTGATTTTCTTGCACCTGAAGATCTTGCCTGTAAAACTAACTGTGCATTTAAAGGAGCAGGGTTGAGGTAGTTGATTCCGATTCACTATTTACTTGGCAAGATAACTGGATGCACCATGGCCATTGGGGCTTTTAGAATAAATATAATTTAACAGCATTTAATATGTTTATGGCTGATGCCGGAGTATAAATATCACAATAAATATTTTAAAAAAGAGAGAAGTCTGTCACTGTAGCACAACTTAGTAGCTACATGTACACAACCATGGTAAAATCCAGTGTATGAAGTTTTAAATGTGTTTAATGTTCCAGAATTATATGATAGAGACTCCTCCAGTTTTCACTGTTTGCCTGGCCTGTGTGTTTTCAACGGAGATAAAGACAGGAACTTCAATAACGGTCATCCCCCTGTTCATGACGAACACTAGAGGTAAAAATAAAACACAGTATGCTCAAGACAAGTGTGCCAAATGTCCTCCAGGTGAGAACTGAAGGCAAGGCAATTTAGCTTCCATGTACTCAACAGCTTTATGTGCACGCGTTAATGCCTCAGCTGCAAAACCCGTTCGATGTTAAGGTCTAACTGTGCATTAGCGCGGCAGTTATGAGGCCATTTCCAGAACACAGTGATTTTAGCTATGTTATCTTTTATTATACTGGCAATGTGAAGGACTATGTTATTTTTGGAATATAGCTCAGGCTGCATAAATCTGAGCTGGCAGCATTCCACACTGATATACATTACATGAACATTGTTCCTATAATGCCATCATTTTCTTTTTTTATTATTATTTCTGCATTGGAGACATTGTATTAAAAGCCTGGCACTACTAGCACGGTTTAGTCACATGGAAACTGTCAGAGTGTGACAGTCTTGCTTCTGGGCCAGTGCACATCTGATTTAGTCACCTCTTAGTTACCTCTGGAAATAATCTCTTATCCTCTGTCACTTTGGAGATAACAAGAAGTGCTGTAAAACACAGGGTACAGTGTAGTCTTACTCAAAACACAGTCAATTCACCTTAAAGAACACCTCTGTAGTTATAGCAATGCAATCTTTCTCCATCATTTACAGGAAACTTTAACAACACAGTGCCACAGCAAAGACTAGTACTCTGCATATATTTAGGCAGATTATGTGTTTATATTCTTATTCATCATAGAGTACCATCAGGAATTAATTTAGTCTGGCATAAATCTTCTCCACATTCACTGTCTGGGATTACACGAAGCAAAAGATAGGCAGGCAGGAGGGATCCTACATGTAGAGAACCTGGTAGTTTCTCCAAGATCTTTAGAAATGATAGTGATGTGAAAATATTACCTGATATCTAACATGTACGATACCTAAAACCCTGTATGAAGTAATAGGAAACATTTACCACAATAACAGCACACATCATGTATGTAGTAGTATATAAAAACATACAAATAACGCAACAATTAAGCCTTCTTTGGAATGCCTGGTGTTGCCAGTGGTCCGAGCCTCCATTGGGTTTGAGTATGTGGCCTGTTGAGGATTACAGGTGGATGATTAGTGAGATATGATGAATCTTAGGGCCAATCAGGGGTCAAACAGGTATGAATAATTAGTACCAAAACATGTTAAGAACTTCTACCATAGACTTTTAATGCAATGTTTCGAACATTCATACCAGAATTTCCTGCATTCTTAAATTCCTTCTCATATGCTCGAATCTTAAATCTACCAGAAACATCTCACATGCCGGTTCTTACTTGGCCAGATCATTTCTGTAAATCTACACTTAGGGTTGGAGGTAAAACTCATTAAGCATGGGCTCATCCTTATGGGAGAAGTCGGTTTCTTCCTCATTAAATACATTTCAGTGGCCCATTTATCTTGCTGGCCCATTTTCTTCAAAAACACGCTGCTTAACCTGGAAACAGGAGATAACCTCCAGCAAATACCCTCAGCATCTCTGTGTTTGATCATATTTAAACAGCCAATTCTCACTCTTAACTTCCAGAGGCGTGTTCAGATTAGTATCCCAGCAACTGCTTACAGAGTCACACTCTGGGACACTGGAGATTTAATACAGTACCTTGCACAAGAATAGCATTAGGATTAATAATGGTGGAGGAGGCTACAGATATTTAGCATAAAATTAGGTCACATACACCCTCCCAGGCTAACAAAATAATTAGAAGTTCCTGTGTGTTTTCAGGTTAAATAAAAAATATTAAAATAATAATAATAATGATATAGAGAGAGGCATGAAAAAGCCTTCATAGGTTGGTTAAATGTCCCACTTTAACATTTCCTTGTAGTACAGTTGTGGAGGAGATGTTTCTTAAAAGCTGGTATTTTAAAATACTTTGAAATAAACAGAAAGTCATGGATTGGGACAAAAAGTAAAACAGTTCAATTTTGTCAAAATATGCCATTCTAAGTATTAAGTTGAGTGTCTTTAAATGTGACTTTTTAGTGCCACACTCACTGGTTCAAACCTTGTTAAGCATTTGTACAAAACTATGGGATTGTTCACGTCTGTTGTTACACCAGGAAATTAAGAATTCTCACTAACAGCTTTAGCTGTTGTTATAAGCAAGTTTAAGCAGGTCCTGTGTTATAAGCAGAGGTAGCAAAAGTACAGACATGCTTTACTTAAGTAGATGTACAGATATTTGTGCTATCAAATACTGCACTAAAAGCTGAAGTACTCATTTAACTTCTTTATCAAAGTAAAAGTAATAAAGTACAGGCTCTAAAATGCACTCAAAGAAAGTAAAACATAGCTTTTGTAAAACTCTGTTCAAACCTGTTCTAGTTAAAACACTCTAAAATATCTATAAATTCTCTTTTGCCTCTTTCATCCCTTTGTATGTGATACACCCTGTTCATATATACCACATCTTTGTTTTAGCAGAGTTTTACAAATGTCCTTTCTCACACAATCCTAGAGGTTAGGCAAATGTGTTAACCACAACACAATGGAACCACTACTAATACGAATAAGCTTAACATGTATTTTTGCAGCATGTTTGGTATGAATTTGTTGGAACAAGTAGAAATGGTGCACTGTTAGCATAGTTTTGGGTGTGTTTGTGTTCATCTAATGAGTGTAAGTTCAGAAGCTCCTTTTCTTTTAGCTCTGATTTCGGTCTCTACCAAATCCTGAGACAATTAAATAACACTTTTATAGCTTATTCAGTGAACCTGTGGGAGAGAAAATCAAATATAGAAAGACAAAGAAAAACCACATTGTGATACATTCTTAATGAAGATGTTCTAACATAATGACCTCAGTCAGGGAAAAGAGTGACTAACAGGCTGCACTGTTTTTACTACATGCGTCACTTCACCCCGAAGCATATTTTTACACTCCATGTCAGTTTTCTTCCAGCTAACAACCCTTTTTCTGACCCACTATGCTGATTTTATACTGGGCAGTCAGCCCAAAGAACTGCAGGACTGAAGCTGCTCTGTTGACATACCACTTACACCATGTGGCTGGTCATATTGATTTTGAAGCATTTGTACAACGAGCATGTCCAGACCAATTCAAAAGACTTATGATCTTTATACTGATTAAAAAGTTTATGCTTTTTATCATCAAGTAACAACAACAGTTTAATACAAAGACATACACAGACAGTGATCAAGGTTGACTATGGTAGTTAGGCTTTTAAAGAAATCACAGACGTGGTCAGCTCTCATTCGTGTGCAGATTTAATCATAAATCTTTCGGATGAGCTTTCTGTGTAACACGAGCAGATCATGTTACATGTTTTGATGCCAGTATTTCCCCTGTTCTTGTGTGAGGGGTTAAGAGAATGTAGTAAAGGTTTGTTTGCTTCCATATTGCTCCCTGTCGTCACCAATAAGTAGCTACAATGTGTCTTGAAAGTCAACTTATAAAAGTTTCATGGAACTCAGAGAGCTTAAGTGATCTTCTCCAGCTCTGCAGTAGCCTGCAGCGTGCAGGATGTCTGCTTATATTAATTTCATGGAGTTTAAGAGGTCACCAAACTCATTTGGAGATTCTTACTCATTTATGAACTCTGCAACCCTTCTGTTCTGCAGTGCTTTAAGCTACTGGTGTAGCGATGCTTAAAAATTATATGGAACGTTATATGGCAAGGTGGCAAAGAGGATAGCACATTTGGAGTTTCAAATACATAGAACATGGCTGAATGAAAATGCACTTTGTAATGACATTTACCTGTGTTTTAATGAAAGGTATGCGTGCAAGCTGGTGTTTTATCTGCCTTGTGCGTTGGGAATTGGCCAGCTGGGGGGGGATAAGGGCCTTGAGAAAATTGGTTTATCCAATATTCAGAAGATTTCCAATAAGACAATGAGCTACCCAGAAAGCAGCTTAGCTACAGAACAGTATAACTCGCAGTGAAACTGAGTAAAGGAGCTCACTCGATGGTCTTAACTCGCAGAGAAGGGATGCTGACAACAAAAGGGGGAAAAAATCGAGCATTCCTTTCAATTAAAAATAGAGTTAAGATACTAAAGAAGGACTATAAAAAGGAAGTAGTTAAGGCTTAGTTCAGAGGTTAATCTGATAGTACTCACTCACACTGACCTCAGAGCAGCCTGACTCTCAGAGTGGGGACAGCTTCACTGTCCACAGAAGCCCTTTGACAAAGCCAGTTTGTGGCAGTCTTTCGTCTGCAGGAGATCTCCCAGTGAGCGTGTTTAAAGCCAATGAGGCCTCACATCTGTGCAGGGACTGAGCTTGGTCAGGGGGATAGTGGGTGATTAATTGATGGTCACATCTCACTGACTGCTGCCCACACTGCTTTGATGAAGAGGGATTAGGTTGTGCACCATAGGCTTTGCTGATAATAGGAGAACGAAGAGGAAATGCTCATGTCACGCTCCATGGCAAGGATTTCAATCAAAGGACCACATCATTCACAGCACCAAGACTTTCTGAAACAAGAAAAACCCTCAGCTTCCTGTAGTCTTTTTTTTTTAAACAATCATGACTAATAATTGGCTGCATGATTTGGAGAGGGAAAGAAACCCCTCCACATTCGGTATGTACTATAGTTTTTGAAATATCTATAAAAAACTACACACCAAGCAGATCTTTCTACCCTGTGCAGGTTAACGAGCCCCAAATAAGCACAGTATATCCTTTTTTCATATTAAAATCAACAGTAAAACAGAATAATGCCACCAATGCTTCCTACACGGAAGCATGCTTGCTCATACAAAAGGATTATTTTCTACCAACAATCCTGAGCATGATATGATGAACATGGACATGATAGAAGGTGGGTGAAACTGATTGCCTTGAGGTTGTAAGGTTTAGGTACAGTTTCATCTATCTGAGCCTTTATTTAGCCCCCTATCCTGTCTCAGTACTCGCTGAACTGAGATCAGTCTGCAATTTTCCCTGGAGACAACACTAATGTCACATACCTACTTGGCACACCAATATTTCACATCCAAACCAAACCTATTAAGGATGACTACTTACCATAGACAAGATATGTCCTTCACAGCTGCAACCTTCACATTCAGTGTATTTTCAATCTTCGCACACGTACATGAACACAAGCACACCATGTGTTCACATACTAGTGCTGTGCATACATTTTATTTTCTTCTTTTTTAACATTTCGCATGCATTGTCCTCCCTGCAAACTCCATTATCATAACCTTGAAATGACCAGAGCAGAATGCTATGATAAAAAAGAAAACACAAATAACTTTTTTTGGCATTTCAGTATACAGATTTGATTAAAATTAAAAAAAAAAAACGTTATTCTTACTAAACAGCTGTCTTTATTGAAATAAGAAAATAAAACTGTAATGTATCACAACAAGGATAATCCTAAAGTATAAATAACAGTGTATGTTGTTTTTTACAAATTAATTACTATGTCATGTTCTTGCACTTCTTAGTTGTTGCTCCCTTCTCTGTGATGTCCAAAAATTGTTGACCATACAGTTAACTTCATTCATTTTTCTGTCATCCTATGTACCACCCTAACTAGCATTAGCCAAAAACAATAGTGAGATAAACACAAGACTGTATTGTTATGTTAAACGGTTTTTGTACTGTATGTTGTATAACTAAGATTGGCATACTGAGTATCAGCACTAATGAGCAAAAGGAAGCACATGGGCTACACAAGTTACAGCTAGCTGCTTTCCCCAATGCTGCAAGAGAAAAAAAGAGAGGTAAGGTAGAGTTAAGTCTTAAGCTGAATACATGCTTGAGTATTTTAGCTTAACTCCAACTTAACTTCTTGAGCTTGGCCTATCTGCCATAACCACAGTCTTTCTCTAACCTTTCACTGGTAGTGTCCCGACCGAAGTATGTTTATTGATTTCAGTGCTCATGTTTTCTCTCTGAGCTTCTCTGTCACCCGACTGGCCGAGACTGCCTGCCGCCCACCATAAGTCTGGTTATATCCAACATTTCTTTATGTTAACAGGAAGTTTTGTTTTCCTTTTGTCTACAGTTTCTCACTGTAATGAACCATATGAAGTCTTTTGCCATGACTTGACATGATGTTTAAAAACAGTCGTTTAGAAAAATCTACAATAATTAACAGTTTGTGAAGGAGCAGTTGTAAAACTCTGAATCTATTTGATTTTTAACTTGCACTTCAATTATTGTGTCTACACATATAGCAGACACGATGCAACACTGTTATTTACTTTGCGTCATGTTTCTGTCCGTTTTTTGCAAAAAGGTTTAATATTTATTCTTTTAGCTTCTGATTTTAATGATTATATAACTATAAATAAATATAAACAAATACTACGTCGTTTAGCTGTTAAATGCAACACCAGCTTGCAAGCTTGTTACTAACTTTTTCTGCCTGTAACTTGGTGTTGGGAAGTTGTGGACAGTATTGTGATTCTTTTCAGAACTAAAACACTGTTAATAGGATAAGCAAACACTGAACTGAAACACTGCAATAAAGCTCAGTTGAATTGGCTCATTAACAGTTTGTTTTTTTTAATGTAACGTGAGAAACAGTTGTTTCAGGCATTGTCCAAAAAAACTGGTTTATCGCAGAATTTTTGATGATTAGTTTTATCTCTACTGATGAGAAAAACTACTGAGGATTCTTTTGTATTATTTAGGATATTAGAGACTGTGGTACATCTGTTTCCTGTGGCAAAGGATAGTGCAGTTTGATTTATGCTCTCCCCGATTCTATTGAACTACACAAAGGAACGCTCCACCTTGACCGCTCTATTAAAGCAAGAAGCCAAAGTTATCAATCGAGGTGCTGAAAGGAAGGAACTCTTCCCAACAAGCCACATGCTTTCTCCGCCTAATGGATCACACAACGCTGCAGAGAGCAAAAGAGAGAGTGAGTGAGTGAGACAGAGAGAGCAAGATGTGGCTTCTACAGTATGTTTTTGACTGATTATGCATTTTTTTCATAACCTATTCATAGAAGATAGATTCATCATTCCAATTTGTCAAACTAGCAAAGATTTCAATTAATTATGTGCAGCGAAGGACTGGGTGTATTAGGCCTCTCTGTCAGCGCAAGTCTGAGTCCCCATTTACCGGACTCAAAATAAAGAGGTATCAGAGAGGTGCTTGGATCCACCAGTAATTAATTTGATGAATGCCTTAGCGGCACAAACAGTGGCAGCCGTGCATCTTTTCATCAGACACTAGCAGCAGTCTCTGCTCGGTGCTAATTTGCAGGGGGCAGCTCATCTGTATAGTGGATGTGCTTGTGGCTGGGTCTATTCTTCAACCCATGTGCTCACGGACTCCTGCTGTCCAGACAGTGTGTGGGGGCCTTATGTTTTCTGTCAACTTTGTCCTTGTGCCAAGCAACTTGCTCCACTTAATGCCCAGTTTTTTGACTCTGTGGCCTGAACCTGATAATGGGAGTCCTACTGGATTAATGGAAGGCGCAGTGCTGTTTTGCTGCCGATGCTCTTGTAGTTTTTCAGGCATAGCGCTCCAGCGATGACAACCATATACTGTGTGCGTGCCAGATATGAAATTGATAAGCACCGTGGCAAAAACTCCAATATGATCAACTACCAATAATCCATTATAGCACAATGCCTTATTACAATCTTTAGGGACATGGGTGCATCTACACAATGATAGATAAAGGATGGAACATGGTGGGAGGCCAATCTAAAATGATGGATCATATTATTGTTATTAGGTGAAAGCTTCAATGGTGGCTATTTGTGATGCATGCTGTCAATGTCGACGGGAACCTGAGCCAAACAAAGAAATAATTGGACCGGTGCCACATAATTCAAGTTCATATTTTCACAAGTGGGGGAACCTCATTATAAATCAGGTCACCCAATGATACAAGACCATAAATCAAAAAAAGACATAGCTCAAACAATTAGATAATTACTAGACCACCGTGTCACTGTTGCTAAGATGTTTTGCCACGGAGAGAGAGTGTCAGGAGTAATGAAGGGTACAGAGAACCTACAATCACAAAATATAACCAGTAACCAAGAAGAAATATACTAAGCTGATAAGCTTTATTGGTTGCATAACAACTGACAACTGCAGGAAAAGTTTTGCAGTAAAAAAAAAAGTATTTAGGATCACAATTAAAATGCTAACTGTCATCTAACTGTTTTAACAGCCACTTTTTGTCAGAAACTACTTAATCTATCTTGTGAAGACACCTGTGAGTTGTATTGGGAAGGGTCTTTAAGTCTTTACTACAGTTTTGCATGGACTGTCAGTGACCCCTAGTGTTACTCAAATTTCCAGTTACACTGCTTGAACGGCAGTTACTCTAATTATATCTATGGCTTTTGATTACCCCTAGGCAGGGAAGTTGCATGAAATCCAGAGGCAGGGGTCCAATTGACCCCAATTGAAAGTGTCATTTCACAGGACTGCCAAGCTGGAGATGCTTGTGCAGCCCAGGATGTGGGGATATTATTTCAACGTTCTTCGCTCAGCTGCATTGTTTGATATTTCAACAGCTCTTCCACTATGTCCCCCTCTGCTTGGATGGGCGGGTGTAGAGCTGCCTGTGCAGTTGTTGTGTCAAACCAGAGTGCAAGGAAGCTCCAACAGCAGTCAAAAATTGAGGTCATAGCACAAGAGTGAACCAACTGGAACAGATTGTTGTGGAACCTCCAGGCTTTTGCAGACACGTGTTGAACCCAGCACAGCATGTCCTCGCTTTTACCTTACTATCCTTCTTCACAACTCCCCTGACAGCAGCTTATGGGCAGGGAGAATATATCCCAGCTTTTTGCTTTACTGCTGCTTTCGTTCATCACATGAGTAAATGATATGATGGACAGACGAGCATCTTAATAATATTTTTTACTATAGTCTAAGATATAGAAAAAGATAAAAAGATGTAGCACAGAACATCTTAACTATTACTACCAGCATTTATGTTAAAAGCTTGAACATTGGAATTCTTTATTAAATAATGATATGAAGATATCAGCAGTAAACTTAAAGGTGTTTGATGCTAGCGCTATAAGATGATGGCTTATTCAGTGTCAGCTTTCTAAACCCAGCACAACAAAATGTTAATGTCTCATTAGATTATTGTCTCTAACACACTTTAAATAGATGTTAAAGCCACTCTGCATAAGGCTCATCTGTTCTACTACAAATCCTATGGAGAAGAGGCAGCGTTTCAAGGCACAATTGATCCTTTAATAATGTCATGGCTGCTGTATGACCCTTGGCAGGAGGTATATTTGTTCTTGGAGGGCGTAGTAGAGAAGTGAAGAGCGTGTTAGTGTGAATGAGAGAGAGAAGCAGGTACAATATCTGTGTTTAAGAACAGTGAGCTCCAAAGTGTCATCTTGTGTTAACAGAGTGCAATTGGTAACTTTTCTGACATTCTGTCATTATTGTCACTTTACATGAAAGCTGGGACTGCAAAGAGGGAGCACTGACAGCAGATTGACCCCAGATGCTGTTCATTTGATTGATATCTCTACAGACAATGATCTTTTTCTGCACTGCAGTGGTGGTTACATAGGGAGGCGTTGGGAGGGGGCAAATACAGGAGAAATGTCACACTAGGGAAGTCAGTGAGGCGTAAAGCCCTGCCTGACGAGTGCAGGGTCAGTGGCTCCTCTCTGCCCCCTTTGTGCCCCGGGTAAAATGATCTAAGTGATTCTGGACCTCTGCCACCGATCCGCTGGAGTGCAGGAGTCAACCGCGTAGGCATGGCAGAGTGAAGACTAGCTGCGGATTTGCTGGTAAAACTGCATGTAGCGTGCTAACGCCTAGGGGACAAACTCATTCCATGTGGTGGTTTCATCATTATATATTTTTTCCCTAACTAAGACATATTATAATAAGACATATAAACCACTTGCATGCTTGTATCCATAAGTAAGAGCCAAAACATGCACATTAAGCACTTGCTAAATGCTACATTTGTTATAACAACTTGTGATGCAAAGGTTTTAATGAAGCTGCTCAACTTTGTACCATATACGGGAATCTTTCTCGTGCTCATAGTGTTTCTTTATTTATATCATGAGTTGAGCCTCCCAGATGATGAATAAAGGGGAGAGGTTAAGATTACATTGTTCTGGTAAATTAGTTGAGAGAATGGCTGCAAGGCAGGAGCCATATCAGTGGCTTAATCCTTAAAGACTGCTGCAGAGTACATACAATATGTCTGGCTAGCTCTCCTTGTAAGCTGTCTGTGTTTGATGATTGCAATCAACATTAATTAAATGTGCCAACATTGGCTTCACATTAACTAACTTGGGGAAGAGTTCACACTCAAATTCCAAAGGTATAATAACACACACATATTCTAGGGCTGTATCCATATGTGCTAAATATATAAAATTAAAACCAGTGAATTGCAGTTTGGTTGCAATTCCCATGATTATACATTTTTCATAGTTTATTGTATAATTATAGAAAATTATAGAAAATCAAAAATGTTTAGGGATATTAGCAGTAAGCAATCAACGTGTCTGCATGCAGATTAGTGTGTTAAAGAGTCAGATGGAGCAAGTTATGTGGCAAGCTCGTCACTGTGCAGGGTAATAAGGTCAATGCAAAAAATAACCCTGGGCCACATTTCCCAGCAAATGTGTAGAAACACACATGCACGCAAGTAAACACACAGACACACCACTCCAGTATCCCGGCCTTATGCTGCAGAATCCAAACCAATCGAGTCAATTGCCAGAAAACATGACATGACCTTTCAGATTCACTGAGCATCAACCATGAGTGGGACTGGCGTGCTTTCCGTTTCAGCGCACCCTCTGCCCCTCCCGCCCACACGATCACCCCCAGGGCCCTAAACCCTCCACAAATAATTACTCTCGGTGGAGTCTGTACTGCTCAAGACACAGCCAAAAAAACTTGACTCTGATCTTGACCCATACCTAGGGTACTCTCACTATTAAATCATCCCTCACAGGGGTTTTATTATTTGAACAATTCAGTCACCATAAATTGAATATGAGTAAGGTCAAGCTTATGTTTAGACATATTTGTTTAGTGATAAATGTCAGAGGCTACACACCATTCACAGAAAAAATATGTGCAGGATTCCCATTAAATGTCATATTTAAATTATACATAATCACGAGTTATAGAAACACGCAGCAAACACACACAGTACCAGTAGTACTACATGGTAGTGTAAAGTACCAAATAGTGCTAATAAGCAGGATAGGGATGTTACTTTCACCAACTGTATATGGAGCTGCTGACATCAACAACAGAGGCAATAAGCAATAGCATTAAGCACTGATTCCCTCCTAAATGCATATTTAAAGACTTTAAATGATTATGCATCACTGATGTAATATGACTACCACCTACTGGTTAAGAAACAGACTCTGCCAACCATCAGTGCTCTTAAACAAAACTTTGTATGTCACGATGTTACAACTGGACCTTGTGTGGATGTCTTTTTTCTATAACTATGTTATAAGAATACAAACTCTTCGTTGTCTGGTGGGCAAACATCGTAAAGCAGTCAATGCTTCTTGAGTATCTCACATTTGTCTTGGCATTTATGCACATGCATTTTATGTTATTATACAGGATGCATCAAAAAGAATCATCTGATTTCAAAAAGCTTTATTTTTTAAAGTAGGACCTTATAGTAAATTTTAAAATACATGGCTGAATATAAACTTTGACATTCAAAACTTACAACATTCAAACTTCCAGTGTTGACAAGTGCTCAATGTGTCCCCTTCTGGATGCACAGGATATGTCCATACGATAGACAAAGTTGTCCTTTTGCTAGCATGTCAGGAGTCACTGCAGCCACTGTAATTGTTTTGCTACCTGCTGGCAACCATGTGAACCTCGCCGATCCCCTTTTTGAACATTTTTTATTGGAATTAAAGCACTTTGACATTAGATGTTTTTTTTCAATGCACCTTGTTATTACATGGATTCATGCTGATTTAGCTACAATGAAATAATATTGACTGACATATCTGATCAATTTAATGGTCTATCTATCCATAGTTTTCAGTCACATGACCCAATCGCTGCCCAGGGCCCTGTGCTTCGTACGTCGCTTACTACATCCAAGATCAAATGAAACATCCAAGACCAAATCATCGCGCTAACTCTGAGCTCGCTATTCCGGTTCCCCGAACACATCTGTTGTTGACGATTAGTATAGCTGGATGAAGTAATGTGAGATCACTGGGTGGCCCAACAGGGGCTACGCATCGATAGTAGAAACATTGATCAGCAACCCTTTGATTGGTCGGCGAAAATGTCGAAGGAGCGCGCTCGGTATTTTTCGGCAGCAGAGCAAGAACTCTTGAGTGAGGGATTTCAGGAGTTTCAGAGTTTAATTAAAACGCAAGGGAACACTGCAAAGGCTGCAAAAGCAAGGAGAGAGGGCTGGCAGAAAGTTGCTGACAAATCAAACTCGTAAGTAATTCAATAATAACAATAATAATGGAGTGGATTTATATAGCGCTTTTCAAGGCACCCAAAGCGCTTTACAATGCCACTATTCATTCACTCTCACATTCACACACTGGTGGAGGCAGCTACGGTTATAGCCACAGCTGCCCTGGGGCAGACTGACAGAAGCCAGGCTGCCATATTGCGCCATCGGCCCCTCTGGCCAACACCAGTAGGCGGTAGGGTAGATTTATCATATCACACCATATTATCCAATATTATATTACATTATATTATATTATAATATGTTATATTATATCCCCTTTCACATTAGAGCCACAACAGGACCCACTAGAACATGGGAACAAGTAAAAGTGAAATATAAGAATATTCTACAGAATGGTAATATTTATCACTTATATTGCTTGTCGTCTCTTGGAAAGAGACCCTGGAATACTCTGTTTGTTTGTTCATAACAGCAACCAAGAAAAGGGCAGAGCAAAAAAAAAAGACAGGTGGTGGTCCTGCACCCCCTCGTCAACAAGTTGGTTAAGTGAATAATACCCTCACGGGAAAATCGATATCTCTCTATGAGCACACTGTCGCGCTGAGCTAAAGGATCCTGTCTGTCCCGCAATATACGCTGAATTCTGAGGACTCTCCTTATCAATCTTGCACCTTCCGCAATGGGTTGCTCGCGTAAACGGACAGGATATGACTGCGACAGACTTCCCAAATCCACCTTCGCTTTTATAGCCGTGGTCTCTCATCTTGATTACACGAAGTAATTTACAATTACTACTCTGAAATATGAATTACATCTGTAATAATCACATACATGTAATAGAATGTTAATAGTACATTTCCCTTTTTTAGGGAATGACCTGTATGTATCTGTGTGAAATCAATAAAAGGATCAAGTGCTGCATTATCTTTAGTTACATTGATGTTATTTATTTATGGTGAAACAGTGGTGGAATATCGCTGTTGCTTTCGTATGAATGACGCGGACATACCTGCGTGGCCGCGATCTAATCCTGTTTACATAAAGTGAACCTGCTCCCCAGCAGGTTTACGCTTACGGCTCTGTTGCTATGACAGCAAGTCCCGGATGGGCTTCGGGGAACCGAACGATCCAGGATCACGCGAAATCGTCAACAATCTCATCCAGCTAACTCACTTAGCGCGGTACGAAGAACAGGCCCCTGGTGTGCAAAACAGTGCTCCAAAATGAACGCAAACAGTGGAGAGTCATTAGTTCTGCAGGACAACATTGTTTCTAGTTTCAAACTGGTTTCATAAGACCAGTAATATGTCCTGCTATTAATGGATCAATGTTCCTAAAGAGACACTTATGGTGAGACTTGGTAAGTTTTAAAAGAAAAGGTAGGTTTAGGTAAATATTAATGTTTCACACTGACTGCTCAAAATGAGTGTTACACTCCTAATACTGGAGAACCACTACACAGGGTGGGCCATTTATATGGATACACCGTAATAACATGGGAATGGTTGGTGATATTAAAGTCCTGTTTGTAGCACATTAGTATATGTGAGGAGGCAAACTCCTCAAGATGGGTGGTGACCATGGTGGCCATTTAGAAGTCGGCCATCTTGGATACAACTTTTGTTTTTTCAATAGGAAGTTGGCCATGTGCAGTGTTGGGGAGTAACGGAATACATGTACCACCGTTACGTATTTAAAATACAAAATATGAGTAACTGTATTCCGTTACAGGTACCGTTTAAAAAGGTGGTATTTAGAATACAGTTACTTTGTTGAAATAAATGGATTACACGGCGGTACTTTCCTGTTTCGTATTGTGGCGGGTCAGGACTGTTTCGGTTTTGTTTGACAGCTACGTTCTGTAGTTCCAGGCAGCAGCGTTGCGGTTGCCATGGTTACAGGGTGACGCTCTGGCTCTGCATGTTTCCTGGGTGAGAGCACCTTTTTGTTGTTGTTGTTGTGCTAAGCTAATTGACTATGTGCACGTTAGCATATGCTACTTCCGGTGCGGAAACTCCTGTGGGGAGCTTTGTTTCTGGCGTCCTATTTGCGCCCTGTTTACAGTCCAAAACAAGTTAAGCAAATGAATGAATCAAGCGGCGATTTACATTTCTATAGATGTTTTGGGCATTTACTCAATATATCTGTAAATGATGTTCATTGACTTGTCGATATTTTTTCCCTGCACCTCAGAGCAAAAGAGAAAAGGGATTCAAATGTTATATTTCTCAGCTGTCCCTCTTTTATCGCGGGTGTTATGTTCTAAAAATAACCAGCGATAGGTGAAATCAAGTAGCCAATTTTATTTTTTGACGGTGCAAAATGTTTCGTGGACATCGTGGACATACAGTACTGCACTTCAGAGTCACACTGCTAGCGATCGATGCAGCGATTCTGTACTGTACAGAATGCTTCCAGCTTATATTTACAAGCTGGAAGCATGTAAATATAATAATAACCACTGCAGCCAAGAAGAGTGCCTGACAAGCCCAGTTGTAAGTAAGCTATTAAAACTCGACTGTACACTGTGTTCGTGTTTTCCTCCGAAACAAAAATTTCCGTTGGAGCAGCCTTTCAACGCCTCGCTCTGTCTCTCGCAAGCAGAGTTGACCCACACAACAAAGTAAAGCTATTTTTTGGCTACGAGCCCGACATGGAACCCGTATTAGTCAGAGGTCCCTTTACTACGGTTCGGAGCCGCGGACCTTCAGTAACAGTAATAAATCACACAGCAATAGTACATTCAGATAGTTGTAAAATGCATGATAATATGTTAAGTAATCCAAAGTATTCAGAATACATTACTCTCATTGAGTAATGTAACGGAATACGTTACAGAATACATTTTAGGGCATGTATTCTGTATTCTGTAATGGAATACATTTTAAAAGTAACCTTCCCAACACTGGCCATGTGACACATCAAACTTATTGGTAATGTCACAAGAAAAACAATGGTGTGCTTGGTTTCAATGTAACTTTATTCTTTCATGAGTTATTTACAAGTTTCTCTTTGTTCACAGCCATTTACATGTCAAAGAGGTTAACACGTGAGGAGCGGATCAAAATTGTGTTGATATCTGGTGAACGCAGTAACTGGGTCATTGCAGCAGATTTCAATGCAAGACACCCTACGAGACCACCCATCTCCCATGCTACAGTTAGCAAACTGCTTGCTAAGTTTCGTGAAACTGGTTCGTGTTGGATTTGCCAAAATGTGGATGCAAGAAAACTGTCACTAATGAAGAAATATCACTGGCTGTCCTAGCTTCATTCAGCAAGAGCGCACAGCGTAGCACTCGCCGCATGTCACTGGCCAAATGACCATTTGTCATTTTTTATTCATTTAAACTTAAGCTACAAAAGCCTGTCACTTGCCACAGTCTTTAGCAGGTTTAGTTTACTAATTCACTCTGATTTTATTATGTTCCAGTTTACATTTATGAGCTTAAAAGTCAAGCAAGCCTGTAAACTCAAAGTTAGTTTTACCTTGTGTTTATGGACTGAGACGTCTAAGCAGGTCATACTGTCAAATTGTGCAGTGTCCGAAGTCTAGAAGACAAAGTCAAAATGTCAGGGGTCAAACCACCAGGCTGAATCACTGAGTGGACTAATTCCTGGTGTGTACACCATTCTGCATGGCAGAACCTGGTAAAGTCATGGATCACTGAGGATTGTAGCAAATGACAGTCAACAGTGAACTTACAACAGTGAAGATTACAAAGTAATCAGCAACCTCAATGTTTAGCCACTGAGCTGTAACCAAGCGATTGTTGCTCACTAAAGTGTGAAACGTTTCTCTTCACAGCTTAACAAAGCAAAACTGACTGCCTGCACAGTATTGAAAATAAAGGCATTCTTTTTTGCTGATCAAAAAACTTATTATACCTTTCTTAATAAAAATCTAGCAACTTTGCAAATTCAGAAAAATGAAGACTGTAAATGGTAAAGTGTGCATACTACTAATATGGGAGGGTGTGTTGGAAATCAACAAATAAATGCTTTTTTATATCAAATTGTGCCTCAGCTCCACTTCATGTTTTCATTCTTGCTGCATATTTTTCCTTCCCAGCTTATTTATGGGAAAAGGCGCACATCTGTGACTTTCTGTGCATACCTATTGTTCAGACATCTTCCTAAAGGACTACCATTGAAAAGCATGGATTCCTCTCGCAGCTGCAGTGTGTCAGAAGAACTCTTTGTGTTAGATTGTGTATGTCAAGAAAGTTTTATAAAGTGAGAGTTCATTTACAAGTTGATTTACGGCATGTTTTTATGAACATCCATTCAAGGACACTCTGACAGAATTCAAGTTGCAGAACTGTAAAAAGGTTGATGTGACAATTCATTAACTAAAGATGGAGACATATCAAAACCTTGTTGATATGTACCTTGATAAATAAGTGAAATGAGTGCTGTTTCTCTTTCAGCATAGATAAAATACATAACGAGAGCACAGATAGCAACTATGTGAAAGTCAAATGTCTAATTTTTTTAGCCTTTGTCTTTTACTGTTCTATTATCCTCTTTCTAACTTACCTGTCATGGTCCTCGTGTCTCTACCATTCTTCTATCTCCACTTTGTTCTCTTCCTCTCTCTCTGTTTTTGTTCTTACTGCTCTGTGTGTGGGTGTGTTTATCTACCTTACAAGGGTGGGATCCTCCTAGGATCTCCGCCCTCTCTTGGGCGCATCTGCATCAATCAAGCACCAGTGAATCATTTGGCAATCAGCTGTTTCCGACTTAAGCTGGGACCTGACCTTTAGTCATTGCCTGAGTGTTGTCTAACCACGGATGGCCCAGCAGCGTGCCGAGTCTTTGTTAGGAGATTGTGTTTTGGGGACCATCCTTCCATTAGATTTTGATAGACTGGTCTTTTGAACTCAGCGCTTCAAAAAGCCTTGGTATATAGCACTATCTGCACCAACATTGTAAACATACTCACTGAACTCTCATTCCTGAGTCCTTTGTTTGAGTCCTGTGTTTGAGTCCAGCCAGACAAACCATGACATAAATAGATTTAAAGACTGATACAATTCAAGGTCGAGAACATTTAACCCTTAGCATTCAGCTTATTCCACTGTCACATCTGCATCATCAAATTAATGTCAAACTACAACATATTTTTGCCTCTGAGAGGGTAAACCTTTGTGAAGCACACCAGGGAGGATCCAACAAGTCTCTTTTCATTTACCTCAAAATGGGGAAGGCAGAATGATACGGGGCCATAAGCCTTAATACAACAATCTTATTTCATGGAGGATACTGCCCTCTTGCCCCTTTTGTGCCTCTGAAGTTGATTTGAAGTCATGGTTTGTCCTTTTGATATGATGTTGGGTCAGACCAATTTGCCACCTGGTGGGGTAGGGGAAGAAGGGAGGTACATTTTTTAATTGTCAGGTCACTTGGTGCAGGGACAGAAGATCCTTTGGGCACATTGTCTGTCTTTGTGTGAAGGACCAGCCATCTGAAATCCCCCACCTCATTATGAGAGAGGGGAAAGATTAATTGACCAGTTCACTGACTGGCAGCCTCAAGACAAGATCAACTTAGCAAGGGAACTCAGCAATTAACATTGGACTACAGCACCTTTTCTTATACCAAGAGTAATCCTTTTATCATTAGTCTTTATAGTTCTATGAGGAAGATCAAGGCTAAGTTGCCCTTTGTCAAAGGTACAAAAAAAGCTCTAGACTTTGACAGCATCACTTAATTTTAGTGATAGCACGGATACCTCGGCTGCTAAAAAGACTTTAAGTGAGGTTGCAATAAACATGCTTTTTTAGTTGATAAATTAACAAAATATTAACAAAAATAAATGATATTTATAAAATATTACATCATGATATGCCAATCCCATTACTAATATATTAACTGCATGTAACAACTTTATGGGACAATTCTCTTCAGGTTAACTTCTCCTGTTGAGCGTTGTGGCATTCTGACATAGATTAAGCTTAAAATATTTTTATATATTATTATAAATTAATATATCCAAATATTAAATGAATCGTTCCCAAACAAAAAGCTTTCCAAGAAGATCTTCAATTAAGTTAATTTGATTTTCACAAATATATTTTATATACTAGCAAACCCAAAAGGAGACAATGACTATCCATCAGTTTTGAGGATGAATAGGTCCAGACAACAGAGGTGTCAGTGATGTGTTGCCAACACCTGCTGGTTCCCATGACGTTTGCATCACTAATAACAATACTGATTTTGACAGAAAACATAAAATGCATACCTGTATACATGCAATCTCTAACACACAAACACACTCTCTCTCTCTCTCTCTTTGCTTTTCGTGTGAACGCGAATGCTTCAGGGGGGAACAGAGTGCTGAAAAGATGTCATCATCACTCTCTTCAGGAGGCCATTATAGAAAGGAAGCTAATATACTGTGCAGATATTCCGGCATCTTTTTTACCAAGGGCTGCATATCCCTTGTGGGTGATCGGTAACATTGGTTGACATTTCCCTGGCTCCAATTAACCTTCAATTTGACTCTCAGTTTTGCCTGTCCTCTTTTATTGTCTTCTTGAAAAAGTGGAAAAGGGATGGCAGGGTTGGAAACAAAAATACCTTTTCCTGATGTTGACCATTTCCTTTTTTGCTCTAATTGTTTTCTTTCCCCGTGGATGCCCACAAAAAATAGAACAAGGATGTGTTTCATCAGTAGGTCATGGCATTATCCACAAAAGGTTAATACAGTGCTGCTCTGTATTGTATTGTATAAAATACCTTCAAATGGAAGACAAGTGAAAGTATGTTTTGTTTGTAATACAGGCAGATACTTAAAACACTGTGTAGTAATATTATATTCATTGTGATTTTCTTTCCCTGAAAATTAATTTGTGTTTATTTTTAGTCAGGTATTGTTTTAATATATCAGTAAGAATTTGTCTTTATCTTAAGCTATATTAGTTGTGGTACTGCAGTCAGTGATTGTTTGGCTTGCAGAGATTACAAAAATGCAATTTGTACTACAGCATCCCTCCAACGTGTTGCTTCTTTTGCTTTTTACCGTGGTTCATCTAGCGGTCACTGACTGCCAGCGTTGCACATGTAAAAACAATCTGACAATTTACAAGTCACTTCATCTTCTACATTTGTTCTCAGTGCATGGAATTCCAGAGCATCCCCTCTTGTACTATAACAAACAAAACATAACTGTGAATCAAACCAATTTTTCTGACAACTGCTCATTAGCTAACTTGGCATTTGGTTCATTAGGTTAATATAAGACAGAAGTCACTACATTTGGAAAAATGCACTCACTGAACAAATTGTATACACCTTGCTAGTACTGTGCTGGATCTTCTTTTGCTTTCAGAACTGCCTTAATTCTTTATAGCATAGATTCAATAAGGTATGTTTAAGTTTGAGGTGATTTGACCTTTTTGCATTATGCAGCTAGAAGAAAGCCATCTAAAGATGGGTACACCGGGGTCATAAAGGATGGACATGGTCAGCAAAAATACCAGGCTGTGGCATTTAAACAATGCTCAACTGATACCAGAGTTAGCAAAAGTACAGACATTCTGTACTTAAGTAGAAATACAAATACTACTATTAAAAAATACTTTATTAAAAGTTGAAGTACTGATTCAACTTCTTTTCTCAATAAAAAGTAAAAAAGTACAGGCTCTGAAATGTACTCAAGTAAAAAGTAGCTCTTTGGAGGATTCTTCTATTTTTTTGCAATGCTAACTGAACCATGTACTTTATTAACATAATGATAAAATAATATTAGTATAGGTGACTTTGCCTTTAAACAGGAAAATGAGTACAGTCGGGGCTTAAAGTGGACTCAGCAGGTGGGGGAACCCTAAAATTAGTTGTAATGGCTCAGTGTGGCAAAAAGAATCATAACAATGCAATAGGGCGACCGTGGCTCAAGGGGTTGGGAAGCGCATCTGTAACCGGTTCGATCCCCGGGCTCTCTGTCCTGGTCGTTGTGTCCCTGGGCAAGACACTTTACCCTACGTGCCTACTGGTGTTGGCCAGAGGAGCCAATGGCGCGATATGGCAGCCTCGCTTCTGTCAGTCTGCCCCAGGGCAGCTGTGGCTACAACTGTAGCTTGCCTCCAGTAGTGTGTGAGAGTGAATGAATAGTGGTATTGTAAAGCGCTTTGGGTGCCTTGAAAAGCGCTATATAAATCCAATCCATTATTATTAATAGTATTTACTGAGAGCTGTAGTAGATTTTCTTAGTGTACAGGGTGTGATCAGCTGACCTGCTGCTCTTTGTGGATGTAGACAACTGAATTCAACCAGATGTCAGCAGATGTTTCATGAGTTGTACTGCCTGATTTCCATCCTCTACACTGACAGTACACTGTTTGTGCTGTCTTTTTTCTAGATGGTATAAAGTTGATATAAGGGTGGAATTCAGTGAATTAATCTAAGCATCATCAGCCAAAATTCATATGAATCTGTGTTGCACTTGATGTAACCTTACTCTGACCATGAAACCATAGCCACCGCCCACCAGTCACACACTGTTCAGTACTTTAAATCCATCACAATAGAGCAAACTAACCTGTTTATCCTGCACTAACCTGCAGAGGATGTTCATGCATTTCATGCAGGATTTTCATTACTACCTCAGTTTGATTTGTAGCATGTTTCACAATATGAAAAAACATAATGTCACATGTACAGACCCAATATCTAACTTAAAAACATGAGGACTTGATCTAAGCTTTAACTAAACAGTCTTTACCTTTAAATCTAACCTCTCTTCTTGCTCTCCTGTCCTGTCCTGTCCTGGCTCTCTCATCTTTCTCCATCTCTGAGTGAAGTTAGCTCTTTCTTTTCTCTCCTTTTGAAATACAGCAGCTGGACCTTTGGCTAGCAACACAGTGCAAGAAACTGAACACAAACAGCTTGTGTGTTTGCTGATGTTTGTTTGGGGTTTTTTTGTTTGTTTTTTTCGCCTGTCCCGTTTGGTCCTTTTGCCATCAGAATTATTGTCTGAAGACCAAGAAAGATGCTGATGTTTGTTAAGCTAATAGAAATGCTGCATTTGAAATGACCTGACACTTAAAAAAAAAAAAGTCACTCCCTTTATGCTCCCCACTCCGCTTTTGTAGCACTAGCTAGGTGCTGAAGTACCCGCAACTTACGGACACCCGCAGTGGTTCCAGTGTTCTAGCAAAAACAACCCTTTTAACCCCTGACTTTGGCACGCATCATCTCTTTATAAGCGACATCTTCTGGTGATCAATACACGAACAGGACTGCCATTCACGCGTTTCTGTTTAAGCTCAAATCGGCTTGGTGTTTGAAGGCTGGCGGTGACGAAATAATAACTCCACCCAAATGCGTTAGGGCAAAAGTAACAAGCCTGTTTTGAAAATGTGAGGAGTAGAAAGTACAGATGCTTGTTTTAAAAAAGAAGGGAGTAAAAGTAAAAAGCAGTCAGAAAAATAACTACTCACATAAAGTACAGATACCTGAAAATTCTACTTAAGTACAGAAACAACTGATTTTAAGGAGCTCAAAGTGTGTGGAGAAAATATTCCCCACACCATCAGCAGACTGAACCGTTGGCACCAGTCAGGATGCATTCATGTTTGCACCAAATTCTGTACCATTCAAATGCTGTAACAGAAATCAAGACTCATCAGACCAGGAAATCTTTTTCCAATCTTCTATTGCCTGATTTTAGTGAGCCTGTGTGAATTGTAGCCTCAGTTTTTTTTGTTCTTAGCTGACATGAGTGGCATCTGGTGTTGTCTGCTGCTGCTGTAGCCCATCTGCCAGTGACTTTTTGAGTTCTCATGCCTTCCTATCAGCTTAAAGCTGATATAAACCCTAGAGATGGCTGTGCAAGAAAATCCCAGTAGATCATCAGTTTCTGAAATACTTCGACCAGTTGGTATGCCACCGAGAACCATGTCACATTCAAAGTCCCTTAAATCACCTTTCTACTTTCAGATGCTTGGCTTCAGTAAGTCATCTTGACTGTGTCTACATACCTTCACTTTACCCTCTCTGGTAAATCAAGTTATTTTGCATATTTGTTTACAACAGTTGCATGTTTCAGTAGAAAACTTATATTTGCACCAGAATGCTAATAATCGCATTGCAGGAGGAAGCCATAATTTAAAATGCAATGTTAATATCTTGTCCCGCACCTTTTAATGAATTGCACACTTGTCCATTCCCATTTAAAGCATTTAATTACACTGTGTGTCATTTATAGTTTGCTGTCACTAGTGATCTATAGATTACAGTAAATAAGACTATGCATACACATTCATTCAAGTTATAGTGTTAATGTGATACTGGTGTATAACACCAGCTGTTCACTATTCTTTAGAAATCTACTACTTTCCAAAAACATTTTGGCTGAAAAGACCGCGCATTAACACAAGGTTACCAAAGCTTGTGACCTTGTTAAACTGAAGTACAAGCTAGAAACACAGATGGCATCATGATCCAGTACAATGCCCCAAATGTCCTAGCCCTGGTACGCAACTAGGGCGAGGTTATACAGAGCCTCAAATCTCATAGGACTGGAGTGTTAGCTCAACGTCAATCACAGTAATGATATCTGACACAGTGGTGAGGGTGGTGACAGGGCAAGGTTATGTGTCACTGTACGCTCATGGCCTGCATGAAGACCAGGACTGCCAGAGCTATGTCTCATGTGAGGGGTCACCCTTAGGGTCCAGAATCCAAATTAATATACCCCACACACAGTTCCACTGCACCTCTGAGCAAACCGCTCCCCAGTCCCCTGGATGAAGGCCTTTGTTGACTTGAATAGTACCCAGAGAGCACATCAGCACTGACATTATATTATAATATGCAAGGATGCTTGTTCTGTCTTTCTCATTATGCAGATGGTATTAATATTTATTTACTTATTATGAATGACCCCCATCCTGGTTTTTAGAGAATAATCAAATGTATATACACACAGTACTACCAAAATCATTTTTTAAGTTAATTCACCAGTATTCACAATCTCTTTAATTCAAATTCAAATTTTAATGCTAAAATATAATTATTTCTGTTATCTATGTGAATGATTTTGTTCTTCTTAAATTGAACACATACCAAATGCCCCAACTCTGGTACACTGTGGGTTATACAAACATTTAATCAGTTACTGGTAAATAACGGGTTAATTTAACAATAAATTGCAAAGCTGATTAGTGAATATTAAGAGTTTAATAGTAATATTAAACATATTCAGATTAAAAATATATTAAAATGCAGAAAATACATCAAAGCTTCCATGTAAGAACCTTAAAAAAGGTAATTTTCACTTGATAGTTGAGTTACATACTCCAAAGATAATTGCAAAGGCTTTAACAACAGCACCCAAGGACTGTGCAAAAACTTTGATGTGGTGCCGTAGGGCGCTACATTGGAAAATAAAAAGCTCTGTAAAGCTCTTTCCATGCCTTCAATATGATACATTATACTCGATATGGTTTTATGAAAAAAGAAATTCAAGGTCATTGTTTACTTTGGGTTCTAACAGTCAATGTCAAATGCTTAGCCAACCTAGGTATTTATGTCTACCAAGACCTAGTATATTCTTGTAAAGTTTGAAGAAATTTTAAAGTTTTAAATGATTTCCACATTTGGTGTGACCTTGACCTGATTTTCATCAAAATTAAATCAGCTCGAGCTGTTATTGGTATCGACCATCAGGCAAAAATTTTAAATTATATCTTAAAAACTGTAGACACTAGACCCAATAACAAACAGACAGATAAAACCTGATTATATACTCCCTCTCTCCGGTTGAAGAATAATTACTAAATACTACTAAGCTGAATCAAAAAATTATTTGAACCCATCATGAAATAAACCTTACTCAGTCCACAGTCTTAGTAGTCCCCATATACAAATAACCCAGCATTATTGTGTTCTCTCAAAGCATAGATAACATCAATTTTCATAACAGCTGTACCTCCCTTGACAACTCAACATTTAGTCGTTCCAGGACTCTGAGAACTTATGTGCAGCCTCTCCTAACTATTACAGCACACCACCACTCTTGCAGTAGCATGAGATCTAAGCACGCAGCGATGATGTTTTGGTTTGAATGTTCCTCTACTGGTGATGGATTGTTGAATTACGCCCCTCAGTGTTGTGAATCACGTTCACCTGGGCAGCTGACGTTTAATCAATAAACATCTGAACTGCTGCCATGACCCCGAGTCATAACGATTCAGTTTGGTTTCCCCACGCCGACTACTGCAGAACCCCCACGGATTCCTAAGACAAAGCTGCAGTTACCTGTGGTTCATCTCAACATCCATCCAGCAGATGAAGCCAAAACTCTCACGCTCTATTTTTTGCAAGACAAATAATCAAGTGTCTTTCACAGTATACAGCAATCAGGTATAATCGGGCCTGTGTCAACACTTCAATAAAAATGAACAGAACTACTGTTGCCCTTGTTGATTGCAAACTAAATGTGCGCATACACTGAACTAGTTTTATTTTACCCGAACAACTTTCTGATCGTTTCTATAAAGATAATTTGGGTGTAAGTGAACAAAAGTTTAGGAACAATGTTACCAAAAAAAGAAAAGAAAGAAAAAGTTGGCAGATGTGGGTCAAAGAAAAGTGAATGAAACCAGTGTTGGGCATATAAATACTGCAACATCATATGTGATCATATCTTTGTTTTTGTGTGGTTTTGTGAGTAAAGGTTCAAACCTTTGGCTTTAGAAGTATATGTGAAGGTATCACAAATTAATCACACAATAAAAATTGAAACTTTGAACACAGGATAGTGAAACATGCAGTAATGTGGCCATACAGCCGTGAGTTCACAGATGTGGCGTACATGAATCTTTCACCTCAATGAATATTTAATCCTCATTCTGAATCATTTAAGGCAAACCCCTTCTGGTATTCTGTGGGCAACGTGGTTTTATCTCTGTCCCTCTCCCACCTCTCTTTCACTTGTTTTGCGTTTCTTCTCTCTATCTCTATCTCTCCCTATCTCTCTGTCATCTGGACAAGCTGTTCAGTGGCCCTGAAATACTGCAAATCATGCCGCTCTGTTGATCACCATTCAGTGTTACACCTTGAGTCTGAATGCAATGTAAATGATATGATGATTCCCTCTAAGGCAACGTTAACTTTACTTTCTTTCAGCTTCTTTAAGTGAAAGGTGACTTTATGAGACAATGAAGTCAACAGTAAGCTTCACTTCAATAATGCAGAGGTTGTGCTGGCTGAACATACAACAAAAACAAGTTAATCAGAGAACATGATATCAATTACTGCAGAATGATTTTCTTTAATTAAGAGACAGGTTTATATTGTCACTACAAAATCAGACTGGCATTTGAGGTTACTTTGGTGTCTTGTTAAAGGAGTCAGCTGGAGGTCATTTGTGGTTTCGGGCTGAATGAGTATGCACAAGTGGAAAGCAACACTACAATAGCAATAGCAGGTCTGCTATTGTGATATGGCAGAACATGGGTCATGTCTTCATCTGTAAGAAGTATTTAAAACTGATAATTCACCCGTGTGGCTTGGGAAGAATTAAGAGTTTGGACAGCCACCCAATAGCCATAGTTACCGGTAAGCTATATACAGTAGTTAGTTAGCGACGCAGTGCTACTTTACTCACTTAACTGTGCACTCTGTAGCACTTGTCAAATATCAAATGCTTCTTTAATGTCAATGAACAACTTGCAGTGTAACTTAAAATTGATTACTGTAGTTTGATTTCCAATGTGAAGGACACACGTTATGGCAGATATGCCTGACACGTTCCAGTGACCTGAAAGTACCACTGCACTGAAAATTGTTTATCTAAATGTACCGTATTTTTTGGATTATAAGGAGCACTGTCGATTTTAAGTGCACCTTATAGTGCAGAAAATATGGTAAAGCAAGTGGGAAGTTTGTTAAAAATTACTTCAAAAGTCACAATTTTGTTACTAGATGTCTGGGAAAGGAGCTGACACTGACACATCTCTGTGCAATAGACACACCCAATTGACTGAACAGATGTGTTACTGAATGCTACTCTGAAGGGATTCATATGAAAGCATACAATAAAAACAAAGTAGAGACTAGCTATTCCAAAGAACACTCAAATAAGCACTACACTTTGCTGCAGAGGTCAGTTTAGAAATTACAGATTGCTTCTATTCGCGGACAATCAATCACAGTTAAGTGTGCTTATTTTCTCAGATATGTGACTCTTAGTCACATATCCGATCATTTTTTGCTACCTGAATTCAACTTCCTGTCCAAGTTAATGCATGCATTTTAAACACAGTCTGTTGCTGGGTCAACTGTAAAATGTGTCAGTGGATGAGTAGTTAAAGATTTCTTTGTTTTACTACAGCACCAAATCTTTGTCATATACACTTAGGTCCACTAATATTTGGACATAGAGAGCTTTTTTCTAACTTTGATTCTGTAAATCACCACAATTAATTTTAAATGAAAAGCCTCAGATGCCATTGAAGTGCAGACTTTCAGCTTTAATTCAGTGGACTGAACAAAAAGATTGGATAAAAATTGGGTAATCTTGAACTCATGGACATCACCAGATGCTGGGTTTCCTCCTTTTTAATGCTCTGCCAGGCCTTTACTGCAGCGGCTTTTAGTTGCTGTTTGTTTGTGAGCCTTTCTGTCTTAAGTTTAGTCTTCAAAAAGTGAAATGCATGCTCAGTTGGGTTAAGATCAGGTGACTGACCATTCAAGAATATTGCACTTCTTTCTTTCTTTAAGAAACAACTGGGTTACTTTGACAGTATGTTTGGGTCATTGTCCATCTGTATTATGAACCATTATGAAACAATGTAATTAACTCTAAACACCTCAGAATTAATTCAGCTGCTTCTGTCCTGTATCACATCATCAATAAACACTTGTGTCTCAGTGCCACTGGCAGCTATGCACACCCAAGCCATCACATGATGTAGGAGGCTTTGGATCATGTACTGTTTCACATCTTCTCCATACTTTTTTCTTGTGATCATTCTGGTAGAGGTTGGTTGTGGTTTAATCTGTCCAAAGAATGTTTTTCCAGAACTGATTTTTTTAGATGTTATTCTTTAGAAAACTCTAATCAAACCCTTCTATTTCTAAGGCTTATAAGTAGCTTGCACCTTGCAGTGAACCCTCGTATCTACTTCCATGCAGTTGTCTCTTTATGGTAGACTTGGATATCGATATGCCTTCCTGCTGGAGAGTGTTGTTAACTTGGTTGGCTGTTGTGAAGGGGTTTCACTTCACCATGGAAATGATTCTGGGATCATCCACCACTGTTGTCTTTTGGGACGTCCGGGTCTTTTTTTGTGTTGGTGAGTTCACCAGTGCTTTCTTTCTTTCTCAGGATGTACAAAACTGTATATTTTGCCACTAATGTAGCAATTTCTCAGATGTTTTTTTTTCTGATTTCGCAACTTAAAGACGGTTTCTTTCACTTGCAAGTGAAAGCTTACTGTGATCAAGTGAGAGCTCCTTTGATCACATGTTATAGGCTATATATATGTTATAGGTTATACGTGCACCTGTTTAACTGTTCATTAATGCAAAATCTAATCAGACAATCACATGAAGGGTTGATTGAAGTGACATTGAATGTGAAATGGTTGTTTGTACCAGGGAGGCTGAAAACATGAACGCATGGATCCATCCACCATTGCATGAATGATTCAGGTTGCTGGTTGTAGTGTAATGTTGTGGGGGATATTCTCTTGGCACAATTTGGGACCTTCATTAGTATCATTTGAATTTCATTTAAATGCTACAGCCTACTTGAGTATTGTTGCTTACCATGTTCATCCCTCTATGACCACAGTGTACCCATCTTCTGATGGCTGCTTCCAGTAGGATAATACACGGTGTCACAAAGTTCAAATCTTCTCAAACTGATTTCTTGAACATAAGAATGACTTCATTGTTCTCAAATGACCTCCACAGTCACCAGATCTCAATCCTGCAAAGCACCTTTGGGATGTGGTGGAATGGGAGAAATGAGAGATTCACATCATGGGTGTGTGGCAAATCTGCAACAACTCTATAATGTAACAGAGTCAACAAAAATCTAGCGAAAATAAAAATATCACAAATAATATCAGCTGACTCCATATGGACCTAAAATGGCAAATAAAAGACAGGGATAATAAATACAAATCTATTTGTCTGGGAAATCTTCAAATGGTAAATGGCCTGTATTTATATAGCGCTTTACTAGTCCCTAAGGACCCCAAAGCGCTTTACATATCCAGTCATCCACCCCTTCACGCACACATTCACACACTGGTGATGGCAAGCTACATTGTAGCCACAGCCACCCTGGGGCGCACTGACAGAGGCGAGGCTGCCGGACACTGGCGCCACCGGGCCCTCTGACCACCACCAGTAGGCAATGGGTGAAGTGTCTTGCCCAAGGACACAACGACAGAGACTGTCCAAGCCGGGGCTCAAACCGGCAACCTTCCGATTACAAGGCGAACTCCCAACTCTTGAGCCACGATCGCCCCTCTTCAAGTAGTGCATGTTTTTAATGTGTTGTTTTTATATTGCTTAAGCTAACTCTTTTTGGCTAAAGTCCCCCGTGTGTTAAATTAATACCTTTTAAGTTATGTTTCAGTCTTTCAACATGGAGAATGAGTTTGATCATCATTCAAGTTTGCTACTTAAGTGACATTATAGGGCTTTGGACAAGAACTGTGAAAACTGGTGCCAATGGTCAGTTAATAGTTAGCTTAGCATGTATCTTCTATGTACCAGCAGCTCTTGAGCTGACCCATGCCAATGTGCTGTAACCTACAAAGTGTTTGTCTGATTCACAAGACTAATGAGAGTAAACCAGATAATGGCATTTCAGGTCTCAAATATATTTCATACAAACAGTACAGTTTTGGACTTATGCTTAGTGCCGTTTCGTTTCACTATCTTTGTGTTAGCATGCTGATTGTAGCGGGCTGTTTCTGTCCTGGATGTAGTTTTCACTTCAATCACACTCTTGTCCTTTTGTGCAATAAACATAAAAGTAATTTCCTGATTTCCACTCCTTAAAGACAATTTCACCATTTTTCTCCTCCTGCGCACAAACTGAAATCAGTTGATTGTAAAACAAGTGTGCAGAAAGAAAAAAGCATGTTTGGGGTTGTTGTTAATAACACATTACATTACTGCACTACTGAAAAATGTAATGTGATTACAGTAAGATGCTGGGTTTTTGTTTGTTTGTTTGTTTGTTTGTTTGTTTTGTTTTGTTTTTTACCAAATAGTGATTAAAGCATATTGTGTGACAAAAGCAGGCTTCCATAATAATGTTAATTATTATTTTCTATGTCTGACAAATAGTTATATTAACCACAGATGCACCAGAATGAGCTGTATTATTTTGAAATTGATTTCAGCTGGATATAGCTAGATTAAATACATTTTTAAAGACATTTTATTAATCAGTTATTTCCATGTTTTTACTCAGTCTATGTCTTTGAGAAGACGGGAGGAGCTTCTCAGCTATGAGAAGTTGAGACATCAGAAGACATCAGTGACTAACTAATAACAGGAAAGGATTCAAATAATGCCAGAAAACACTTGGTATCGCCTAACAGACGAACTTAAATGGCAAGTTCTGAAAGACCAATAGCCCCATCTAGTGGTAAAATGAGATACCACCACTACGGTGAGTGTTTTTTTTTTTTTATAAACTCCGGTCCTTTGCCTTAGGACAGAGGGACTAATATTAAGGTTATGACAGACTCTCAGCTCAAGACTGTGTGCTGCTTGATACTGTGCTCACCATCCCATTTTTTTCACCAGCAAAATTACAGCAGGCAAATAACTTGAGTCTCAGCGACTTGGATGAGCTGTAATGATTATTTTCCACCAACAGATGTCAGAATCATAGAAAATGATCATTTTAAGCAGAAAATACTAAAGGGCTGTCTTTTTTTATATACATTATACCTCATTTTATGTTTATGAACAGTTTCTTGTCTTGCATCTTGCTTTCTTGCATTTTGTAATTAATACTTTTGGTCATTAATTCTGCTATCTTAATATTCAGCAGCAGTCCCCTAACTGTAAAACAGATTCTTCAGCTTTTAAGTTCATGTTGATTTTGTTTACACCCCAAAATAGGTATAGAAACACAACAAATACAATATTTGTGAGTTGTTTTATGGACTGAAGCAACATTATAAGTAAAAACACTTCACAGCATGTCTCTTTACTAATGAATCCACCTTGACATTTGCCATTTGTACTAGTTTGCATTCACTCCGATGTCATTGTTGCACAGGTACAGATTTAGGACCAAAAATAGTACAGCAATTGGAATCAGAATTTATACAGTGCAGTGAAAAAATATTTAATCCCCTTCCTGATTTTTTAAATTACTTTGCATATTTGTCATACTTAAATATTACATATCATCAAACAAATTCAAAGCCATTTCTAAGGCATTGTGACTCTAGTGTACGATTATTCACAAATGGAGACTTGCCACTCCTGGGAAGGAGTGGCCAGCATACCAAAATTACTCAAAGAACACATCAATGACTCATCCAGGAGGTCACAAAAGAACCCGGAAACCAAACCAAAAAGAATGCAGAGCTTCATGTTACATTTGCCAAACAACATCTTCATGATCCCCAAGACGCTTGTGAAAATATTCTCCAGACTGATGAGAAAAAAGTGAAACTTTTTGGAAGTTTGAGTGCTGTTATATCTCGAATAAAACTAAGACAGTGTTTCATTAAGGAACATCATACAGTCAAACATGGTGGTGGTAGTGTGATGGTCTGGGGCTGCTCTGCTGCTTTGGGACCTTGACAACTTGTGTAATTGATGAACTATGAATTCTGCTTTATGCCAAAAAGTCTTGGAGAAAGACCAACCATCACTTTGTGTTCTGAATCTCAAATTCAGGTTATGCAGCAGGACAACACCTCAGCAAGTTCACATCTGAATGGCTCAAAAAAAGACAAAATGAAGGTTTTGGGGTGATCTGCCCAGACTTAAATCTGATTGAGATGCTCTGGTTTATGCTAGAAAACCCTCCAGTGTGGTTGAATTAAAATAATTCTACAAAGAAGAGTGGGGCAAAGGTGATGTGAAAAACATGTTAATGTTTATCACAAACATTTGATTGTACTTGTTGCTGCTAAGGGTGGCACAACTGGTTATTGGGTTTCATAACACTCATGATACACTCATGAAAATAGTATCTCTATAATCTCATTCCTGTATATCACTCTAATCTGCTGCATATCCTCCTCACCACTCGTCATACTCTGAGATCCTCCTCCTCTGTTTGCGTGACCACTACGAACTTTAGAGTAACAAGCAAAAAGACTGAAAATTAAATAAAATTTAATTGAACTGACAACAAATTTTAAAACCCAATTAAAAAAAACTTTAATAACTCTTTATAAAACTTTGGTCTATCATCTTTAACCGATTGTAACCGATGTGTTTAGCCTGAAACATCGCGGGTGGCGCTATTGCATGCTCGTATAATACCAACACGTTTTAGAGTGCGGCGAAGAAGAAAAGCCAACCAGACTGGTCTGGGAATTAGTGACCCATGCATTTTGGATAAGGTAATTGGAAAGAAACAAGGTACTCTGGGCGTTTGAAGTCAGTAAAAGTGTTTTCCTTTGGTCTTTATTCTCCAACGAATGACCCTGTTGTACTTATAATAGAAGTAAACCGAGTCGCTTGCTTGGTTTTTGTCGCGATGACGATAGTTTGTGAACCGAAGTCGAACTCCTTAAGCTAACCTGCTAGCATTAGCTCCTTTTAGCTCAAGTTACTGCTGCATTCAAGTGCGCACAGTAAGCTCCGTTCTTAGGAAACATGTTCTGTTAGTACTGTATATGGTAAGAGTTTTTGCCCTGGTGGGGGTTGCAATTTCCATCACAAAGTGTATTTAAATTGCCCAAGTTATGATGTCGAAAAGTTGGTAGATTAAATAAATGTTGCGTTTAATGTAATAGAATTTCTCCTAATCTAAAATAAAGACACTGAAAAGGAAAACAAACTTAACATTTTCAGCTTGTAAATGAAAACAAAAGAGCATGCCATAGTTTTAGTGTTTCTCGGGAACTGGATCATCAAGCATCTACCCAGTGATAATTCTGTCTTTTTATAAGCTTTTTGGTGCAGCACTCCACAGTCTCAGTTTCTCATATGACCCACTGGGAAGATTGCCCACCTCTCTTATGCCATAATAACTAGAGCCTGGTGGATGGGTTTTGCTTGTTAAGTAATGAGGTATCATTTATGCTTCAGGTTCAGGAGTATACTGTATTTATTGAGGCTGCTGTCTTTTTAAGAACAGGCAGGCTGCAGTGCTTTGTGTCTTGTTTTATTTAGTAGAAACAAGCCCCCACTTACCCCAAATAACCAGTGGTGATTGTCAGCCACTCTGCCTTTTTATTAGCACTATTCACATTCAGTACGTCTGTTAATTTTTAAAACCTCATGATGCAACTGTAGCCCATGGACTTGCTAAGTCACTCTCGGCTGGCTTAAGATTTCAATGTGGAGATTAAGCTCAGCATCAGTACATATTCACACACAACTGAATACTGTAGACTAACCTTGTGTTGTGGGTGGATCATCTCAGATACTGTCTTGGCTGAAGCTTGGTTCAATTTCGTTGACTTCTTCCTGCTGTATGATTGCCTTGTAGATAGCAAAACTGTATATATATATTTTTTTGTTTGTTCATTTTTTAGAACACCTCCAGTCAGAACATGGTTAATCATCTTTAAATAGAAACTAGCCAACCTTGTTAATTCTCTTTTGATTACCATCCAATGTTATTGTAAAACATGGTAGAAAAGCACATTGATCATTTTAGTGGAGTGAAGATTTTGGGCCGTTTATAACACTAACATAACCCAACTGTGTCTACATTGCACCTTTAATTATGAATGACAAAACATAAATTTGTACAGAACTTACTTAAACATAGAACATATGTTCCATGTAACTTTATCTACTGTGCAAGTATGACTGTGCATGTGTAAATATTTGCTATGTGCTTACATTTACAGGTTGGTGTTTAATTATGTGGCGGGGGGAGAATGGTCCGCGGGCTTTCCAGGCCCCGGTGGATGTTCACGCCAGTGCAGATGGCCAGGTCTATATGTTCAGGAGGAAAACAAATGAATGTGCTGCATCTTCAGACGATGAGGAACTCGGTGTCATGGAGTTGAGACCACGGGATTTCCAGGACCAGGAGGACAGACTGAAAAATGTCCCGCTGCTGGTGCGGGAAGTGTTAGCCGATGATAATCTCAGCAAGCTTGCACTGCAATATGGCTGCAAGGTAAAAGCTTTTTCATAGCTGCAGACATTTTTGTTAAATTATTTTTCTTCATGTGCTTATATTGATGTACGTTTGTCACTTTTTCAACAGGTAGCCGATATAAAACGGGTGAACAACCTAATGCAGGAACAAGATCTATTTGCACTGAAATTCATCAAAATACCAGTTCAGCAACACAGCTTCTTAACTGAAACTTTCTCAAATCCGAGTGATCCTCAAGAAGAAATGCCCAATGCTTCTCAAACACCAGTGGAGCCTCAGAACAAAGCCAGAGCCCAGCCTCATATACAAGAGGCCACAGATTTTCTCATGGAGGTGGATAATGATATAAACAAACTAATTCAAACCACAACTGATCGAGATGAGGAATTTCTGGATAACTCGCAAAAACAACAGCATTTTGGGTTGAAAGGACAGCGTCGGACCAGTTATGGTGCTGACTGGGGAATCAACTGGTGGAACGCTGTAGTTGCCATGCTCCTGATAGGCATCGTCCTTCCATTATTTTACATAATTTATAAAACAAAAGGTGCTCTACAGCCAAAAAACACATCAGTTATGCCTCAAGGATAAGCCTCAGTACAGCAAGGCATAAGGATCTTCACGAATCAGGATCGGAAGGCTTTGATCTTTGGAAAACCTGAAACGTAATTAATACTATTCTCTTCTTGGGCTTGGTAGTAGCCCACGATCACAATGATGCAAAATCTTTCAAGATTTTAACTCAGTGGAGTCTCTACCTTCAAGTGAAATGTCTGAATACTGTTCTAATTATTGTCACATTTTAGGACACCAACAATTTGTAAATTTTTTGTAAAATACACTTTCATGGAAAATCACTTTTACTGAAAAACAGTCAGCTGATGTCCCAGATCCTCAGGTGCTTCACTTAATTTGGAGCATTATTGCATGTGCATTGTGAAAATAATCACTCTACAGCCTGAACATCAATAGCAACCACACAGAGTATTTCTCTGGGAGAAAAATGTTTATCACAGTCTGCCTTTACACCACTGTATGAATGGATGAATGGTTTCAGCTCTGACATGTGAAATTAATGCTCAAGTGCCTTGAACTTGTATTTTTTTCCTAATGTCCTGCTATGGGGCGACTTCTCTAGTCATGAAAGAAAATCATAATGGTAAAAAGATTATGAGAAAATTACTGCTCACATGATTTATTACCTCAGCGTATGGACACTTTTCCCAAGAGTTTATGGTCTATCACTAATTGCAAGTGTAAAACAATAATGAAAAAAGTATGATTTAGTTAACAGGTAGTGTCCTTGTTTCGTTTTTTTGAGAGAGACATTCTTGTGGCGTTCCATATGTGAGCTGCCAACAGGGAACGTGACTCTGCAACAACACTCAACATGGTCGAAGAGATTTTCTCTCGTCTCTTACTTTTACTTTACACCTCTTCTTTACTTTTGTAAGTGATCTGCTGAGCCTGAGCTCAGCATTATCTGAGTAGCTTCATCCAAATATGCTTTGGATTATCAGTTTGGCCATTCTCATATTGGTGTTCTAATGTGCCAAATCGGTGTTTTGGATAGTAGCCTGCAAACCAACGGATGACGACATGGTAATAATGTAGAGTCCAAGACTGTCAGCGTCAAGATTTTATCATATTAGTATCATATCAGAGTATAACATTTATTTTAAACAAGGGTAAGCTATGTTATTACACATTGGGTTTAGCATCATGTGTGTTTGTTCTCGTCTAACTTTGTATCTGTGAATGTACCTCATGACTTTTTAGTACACAGTGCCAAATATGTGAATTTGTTTACAGTAATAATGGAGTGCAATATAGCTTATGTTGGTACTTCTTGTGAACTCTTGTGAACTTTAAAGATAATTAATTTTTAAACGTTCATTATTTTTAAAGAGTGCCTGAGTTCTCTGCCTGATTAAGTGCCTTAATGTCAAGTTTTTATTGTCTTTGCAGACGTCCACCAGGGAAGGCTGATGAATTTGCATGGCTTATGCACATTTTAGTGGCTGGATATTTTAATTTAATGAACTCAACAAACATGTTGAATATATTTGTTGGTGCATTTTTTTTAATTCAATGGAAAACTGACAGTGGTGCAAGACTCTGTATTTTGCATGTTCCAGTGTTTGAATACAAAGTTTTAAGTGTGATTGTCTATAAAGTATGCTCTTATGTGGTGGTGGTTTTTAATTCTTTTAATGCACTTGTCTTTGTATAATAAGATATACACACACACACACAGCTGTACATAGAGACAGAAAACAAAATGATAACAGACCTTTCCCATAAAAATGTGTTTTGATGTATTTAAATTAAAAATGTATTTATTTTTTTTTTGCAGTACCACTGCATATCAAAAGATGGCAGCATTGGCAAGAATCAGAATACTTGATTAATCCCAGAGGATATTATGTGATCACAGCCAGTGACTGTACAGTCATTGGTCACAGCTGGTCTAAGTTTAAAAAAATATAACAAAATATCTCTAATATAAATTTAAGGTGCTGCTCTTATCACCTCAAGGATCTATGAAAGATCGGTCAGCTGTTTGGTATGTTTTTAAATTTTGAAATTGTGTATATAATGGATTTTCAGCTTTTGGCAAATGTCTTTATCACAAACCAGGTTGGCAGGATAAATACCTCACATTGGCTACATACAGTACATTATAGTGAAGCTGAGCCTGCTAAGAGTTTGTTCAGTGTGGACTCGGTTACTCTTTGTATCCACTAGAAATGTGACACTTTTGGTCTGTGAACAACTGCTGCTGTGTGACTTTAATGGGCATCAAAGTCAAAGCGATTTATTTATAAATCAACAAAGATTGCAAAAATAGATCAAACTGGCAAGCAGAAATTAAATTTAACTGAGCTCTATAACACAGCCAGCTGAATTTCAAAGCTCCAGTGTTATGTTTTCTCACTGCATACAGAAATAACAGCATGCAGTTAGATCAGCATAGCTAAAATATATGAGAAATGTGATGCTTGCCCCATGGATGCTCATTGGAGCTGGGAGAATTTGCATCCAAGTGCTGTAGCAATTTAAAAGCTTAATAATCTACAGGGTTTTGTTTAAATGTAAGATTATATCTGTTAAAGTAACTGGATACGCATGTTTAAATACTCTACTGTTAATGGTAACCCTGAAGCCTACATGCGATGGGAAGAATCGTCGTGATTTCCAAAGCTCAATAACAGAAGTTGGGGTTGAGCTGTGTTGCTGCTGAGGCTGCCTTTTATTATTCCCTGACCTGAGACCCCCCCACCCCCATCTCATAACGACAGCTCATGAACCCTGCTCTGATCTAGCTCCAGGCCACAGAGCTCTGGCATCCTGCCACCTCCAGGCTCAGTCTTATCCTACTGCTGATACATCTTTTTGATATCACTAGTTTATTAAGTAGTTTTTTGTTGTTTTTTGCTTGGATATTTAAGGGGAAAAAAATAGAAAAACATGCCAGGAGAAAACGTTAAAGCGAGTGGACTTCAGGTTTGTGAAGACCTTCTACCTTCCTCACAAACCTAAAGTCTAGTTGCCTTCTTTTTTTCAAGCACTTAAGTTTACCATAACCTGGATTATTGAGAACCTACACAGACATACCAGGAGTAAAGCAAAGACTTTGTGCATGGGTGTGCTGTGGAGGTGGTGTCCCAGAAAAGCTGGTTTGGAATCAAGCAGCAGGGCTTTCTTAGAGGTGGGGGTTGAAATGGAGGGTTCCCCCCCCCCCCCCCCTCCTGAACAAAGCACAATCATCCAAACATTCAGAGAGGAGGGTAAATAGAGTGAGAAGATTCATGGCCAACCCGAAGCTCTGCAGCTTTAAGAAGTTTGCACACTTGAGCAGCTGGCAGCGGGCCACTTGGCCAACATAAACAGTCCTAATCCTTTTTCCAAGGAGCTTTCAGCACTCATCTCTCTGGCACATCGGGCACGGACTCACTCTCTCTCCGACATTCCTGTCTGTTTGGAGTTATGCGGAGACGTCACCAGGAGGCACTGTGGCACTAACAGTACATACTGTTGGGTTTATGCTGTTGATCATTATTCACTGCTAAGGTATGTGCCTTCCTTTGATTTTCCCATGAAGCGAAGCAGGTCTCAGTTTTCACTCTTTCTTAGCAGTAACGGAGGCCTGGTTTCAAAATGTAATGTGACTTGAAATGCAACAGAAGTAGGGGGCATGTTCACAGCATTGGCGTTGTCAGAAGTTAAATTGGTGACTTTTACATGGTCACCTTTTCTTTAAACGCCAAACTTTTTTAAAAAAAATGAGTTTCAGCTTTATTTGTGAGACTACATGTTTCTTGCCGTGATTTCTAGGATCATCTTACGAAATACTCAAAGGTAGAAACTGAAAACCTGAAATCCACAGCGCAAATGTAAGAATAGTAGAGTAAATGAATATCTTTAAAAAGCACACACGCACATAGTGATTCTTATTTTAAACAAAATTCAGTCGAGATATTTTGTGCGCTCGTGTGGGGCTACAGTCTGTTTCTACAGGGCAGGGAGATCCCGGGTTTTGATTTCCTACGCTCCCAGGGGGATTTGGCAGACACAGGGTAATTTGTAGTGAAATTTCCAGCGCAGTTTGTTTTGCAGGTGGCTGAGAATGAAGGCAGGGCGTGGTGGGGAATGAGAGAAGCAATTTGCTGTCTGTGGCATGTGAATGTGTGTTTTGTTACACAGCAGTAGCCTAGGTTTTAGTTGTAGCCGGTATGTGCTATGGTTAGGCCTGGATTGATGGAAGGGAGGCAGTACTCACAAGTCACAGAGAAACCATGAAAAGTGAGTAAACACTGTACACGAAGTAGATTATTGCATATGCATATATTTAACACTTTATTTGACATCTTTTTAAATTAATCAAGACATCTTTTGACAAGACAATCCATTCAACTGAAAGAGATTACTTTTCACCCCTTTGTGTACCCACATGAAAAGGCACTATCAGTTTGACACAGGAGTCAAAAAGCACTGCGAAAGAGGTCACATGACAAAGCAACATGAGTATGGATTTGAAAGGTCCTGCCAGAAGACGTTTCAGCCTCGCAGACTTTGGAGTGGATTCAATAAAAAAGTCGCCACTTTGAATCTCTAGCCAGAATTTCAGAGTTTAAATCTGCTCCAGATGTTCTAGCGCCACTTGAAGAACACACAAGGTGTCAGAGAATAAGCTCAGAATGAAATGTGTTTTAACCCGCATATCTTTTGTCTTACATCAAGACTATCATAACTAATTCACCAAGAAAAAAAAGAGAGACAAAATGTGCTTTGTCAAGAATACAGCTTTTTTTTAAAAAGAATGGAAATGCATAGTATATTTCGTGCATGCTGTATGTTATCCCTGGACTGACAACACAGCTGGATGGAGAATGTGATGTTCTGTCAGTTATGTTCTTGCAGGCGTGGCTGTTTTTCTTTCTCTGTTGCAGTGGAGGAACCAATTGTGCAGCACCTGTTTTAAATTCCACCCAGTGCTTGAAAGGTCTTCGCTTGACAGATTGTTGTAGTCAGACTACACAGATGGATTATATGAAGAGGGCAAAGTTACATAGTCTTTCATTAAAGTTGTCTGTTGAGTCTTTGTGACACCTAGAATAGTCTCGAAGCTCCAGTGCTGTATCTGGTGTCCGCACTTTGATTGTTCACACTAGTGAGCTTTCCCTACTCCACTTTTCACATGTTGTCAGCGCCTGAGGTATACATACTGCACAATACCATAGCAGTATCAATATACTGTACTACTGTTTACTATTGCTTAAAGCAATTCTTTGTTTGCATGTCATATAATGCACCTCAGTGTTTACAGGGGGCTCCACCTCGCATTCTTTATGTTTAAAAATCTTGAATTCATCAACACACTTGTTATATTATTTTTAGAAATGCTGTTACCTAATTTGGAATGCCCATACAGATCTATTGGGATTCAATGCAACAGCAAAAAACATGGCTTTAATGTTAAAGAAAAACACAGTATCAAGTAAGCCAATATCAAAAGAAAAGAAAAATATAGTGTGTACCTGTGGTTAGCATGCAATGCAAAAAATTAACAAGATATTGAAATCCAAAATGCTCCCAGCGCATTAATGGGTGTGTGAGGCTTTCCACTAACATATGTGTGCTGTTCTGTTACCATTGGGTTCAGAACTAAAGTACTGTATCTACACGATTCTTTAAGTTTTAAAAAGCAACCAGTGATACACAAAATTTAAATTAATTTAACTTCAATTAAAGTAAGTAAGTAAAAAATAAAGAAATAAATAAAATCTGGTAACATATTAGCTTCTGCTAGTTTCTGGATATTGTGAAAAAGAACTGATTTCTTAGTAAATTCTTAGTAATTGTATTTTGCTTCACAGGTACACTAAGTCCTTGGGCAGGTTGGTAGTATTTATAGATTCCATATACCTCTATGTACAAAGGCCTGTCATAAAGACAGCTTTAAATGTCTATCTTCTGGTTTTTGCCTTTTTCTAAATTGCACATTCTGCTTGTTTCCGCTCGTCCTTTGTATTTTGTTTTGGGTTTTTTTTTTTTGCTATATATTATCTATTGTTGCAATGCTCAAAATAGAACTACACTAACCTATATAAAATAGCATGAACACATAATAGGAATTAGAAACCTACAAAAAACATACATTCTCTCAATTTTTTTTTTATTGTCTAAATAAATGTATTGAGTAACGCGTCCCAGGAAGCATCATACCACCTGTAGTAGTGAGATGATACAAATACCTCAAACAGTATTTTTAGACATCCTCCTGAGAATCCTGTGCTCTAAGGAGTTTTCTCCCTTGTTGAGCTGTGGGGGAGCTGCAGAGCCATGACGACTCGACCTCTAAATTATTTTTCATCCACTTCCTCATCATCGCACTCTTTTGCTACTCTTGTGGTAAGTTATTAATTTACCTGTGGAGCTTATTTTTCACATTTAATCCATTTTATCATTCAATTGGTAAAAATTTAATGTTTCTTGTTATGGAAAGATGTTTTGTTTTACTGATGATCATTATATTTCATGGTCATTGCGGTTTGAGAATTTGATTTTTACAGACCAACAGATGTTTTTGCAAATATCTTTGAACTATTTTTTAAAATCCTTTTTTATTTGGTGTCACTGGGGTCATCTACATCATCAGATCAAATGTTCACTTCTTTGTGTCCTTGTTATCTGCAAAGGACAAAGGAACATGCTGGCAGGTAGAAAGAATCCACTGAGACAGGCATGGATGAAGGGAGGATAATTGGTTGGGCACGCTGTTCTAAATCACTGTATCCAAGTCAAGCGAACACCTGCTAGGCCTAAAGAAGCACAACAAGGCAATAAACAGGAGGTTCAAAATGAGCTCTGATAGCACATTACACCTGATAAAATTTAACTCTTATCTGCAACCCCCCTCTGAACCCATGTCCTCTAATTACAGCCTCAGCTCCAGAAGCTTTTAGTAAATACAGGGGAAACAGAGTTTGGTAGAAGCTGTGAAACCAGAAATTAGGTGGGCGCCTTCATACACACCTTCAGTGACACTAGTAAACAATGCGCAGAGATATCCACTTTTTTCTTACAGCTTTATTTTAAACCATCTTTGAAACTCTGTTCTAAAAAGGTTTTGCAAACACACACAAAAAAATAATAATTTGAATAAAGACACAAAGCACAACACGCACTGACAGCAAAAATAAAAACACTGCAGGGCAAAGCAGGTTGGAATGACATGTGAAGCAAACACAAGGACACACAGGTTTGGAACATTTTGGGTTCTGCTCCTCAGACACTATATCACTGCATCCATGCAATTAGAGTTTTCCTTTTCTTCAAAATAGTCTACTGTGGCAAAATCGATGCATTTGAGGCAAAAGCAAACAGAAGGAACGAGGTTAGATCTTCATTCTTTGTGGGTCAGGCCTTAAAACACATCTCATGTGATGTTGTCTTTAACAACACAGTGTGCTAAGGATTCCCTGGAGTGCATTTAGTTTGGCACGTTTGGTAAATGCATTGTGTTGATGGGGAACTACAACAGGGAAAGTCTGTATTTTGAATGAAGATATGGAAAGATTTTCATTTTATGTGGATGGAGAATATATTTCCATCTTTTATTCCATTCTGCCTTCTGCATACCAAATGAAACACCTAAGACTCACTGGCTTTCAATCTACTGACTAAAGAGACAATTACACTGTTCTTTTTTTTATGCCTTTAAGACATTTTCAAGGCCTTAATGCAAAATCCAGCCTCTTGATCTTAGCTGCAGAGATGTGTGTAAAACAGCTGTGTCAGACCAGGTGCAGTTAGTTCATTTTTCCAGTCACAATTTGTGCACAATTTATACCACAATTCCTGGCGGATAATTCGCAGCTCCTCTCTGCCAGATGAATACTGTTAAAAGTGCATGGTTTTTAAACTGGAACAGGAATGCCCCCGCACACTGGTAGGGGATTCCTGTTGTTAGTAGTCTTTGTGGTTTTATTCCATTCAAGGACTTTGGGGATTTTTGTGAAATAAAAGGGAGGATAATGCAAGTATGTAGACTGTAGTGAGTGTTAATGATATGAAAATCCTCCTCTGTCCTTCTCATTCAAGTCACATCACACCGAGTGTATTGTTAACAACAACTGGAACAATCTCGTGGACATATTGTGAAAACACACAATAACAATAATTATGCCAGGAGACAAAAAGCACCCCAGCTGTGAGCCCAATACAGCAATTTATGTGGAAGATGACATGGGTAATGAAAACCACTTGCTTCTGGACTCCATAAATTCTCTCAGGACTCGGAGATTCCAGGGCTCAAAAGTCTGCTCATCCCTCTGAAGTGCTTGAAAAACACATTGCACGTCACGCTGACAGATGCCGAATTTCCTGCCTTTCACATGTGTTCCCATGCACATGTTCCTGGAGGTGTCTTTCAAAGGAAAAGTTATTTGCTTGCGAAAACCGTGCTCACATGTGCTGTTTCTCACATGTCCACGCAAAGGTTGGTGTTTGCAAGTCATTTCTATCATTTCCTCATAGAATAACGCCCAAGATAAGTGCTAACAAATGTACCTATTTAATATAAATATTGATAACAGTTATGTGCTAATTATTCTATTATTTGTTACAACAGCGTTTGACATTACACTTCTAGGCTACATCTTATCCTTGACTGTCAAGCAGAGCATTTCTGAATGTTAAGGTCAAACGAAGCTAAAGAAAGGAAGACAGTGCAATTGAACAACAGTGAGGATGGGCACAGGGAACAAGCATCTATCTTTCATCACAGAACTCACAAAGCTGCCATACAAGAGGGAATACTTGTCAGACCTTTCCCTTTGGCAGGCAGTCAACGATCCAAGGCCAGATAGAGACGGAGACGGACCCTTTATAACTCGAGACTGAATTGTAACCTTGAATATAATTTGCCATTGGGGAGACAGACAAAAGCTGGCTGTGGAAGGACCTTTTCAGTTCAAAACAAGGCTGATGACTGCAAGCAACCTTGATCGGCTATTTATATTTTGACGTTTTATAGATACAAATATGCAGGCTTGGAAAATTAAAACTGATCCATGTGTTTGTGTGCACAGTCAGCTTGATTACTCATTAGTTCTCCAGACACAAGCAGATCTTTCAACAGATTACAGGCGGCGCATAAATTCAGGGTTATGGCTGCAATTTTTTTATGTTCTACTGCATGAGAGATGGAAAATTAAGACTTGTGTAATAACAGGAAAAAACTCCAGCAAGGGATGTGCAGTCCAATTGCTAATCTAATTATAGCTGATCACATCTAAACAAAGACTTTCTTGTAGGCAGATCTCCTTCAAGTAAAGTGCTATCAATAGAAACGTACTTACCTGCACTGATCAAGGTATTAGCTGCTCTCATACTTGAAATGGAGAAAAATGCAGCAGGATTGTTCATTGTGCTTTAGCTAACAGCTCAGTTAGAAATAGACATGAACACAGTAGTATGCTGGCAGTGTAAGTAAAAGTAAGTTCAACGTACAAAGAAGATTATTAATTTTTTAATGTACTTTTTAAGCCATAAGGTGGTAAAATCCTGCACCAGACACTACAACCCACCAAAAGGAAACGGAGAGTACTTTGCCAACAACAAAGGCAATATGTTTCGTAAACTGTTTACTTGGGGTACTATAATGTTGAGTCAGAGGCTGTTTGATGTCAGGATTTATCCTTTGAGGACCACAAACATTTCACTGACAACCATTCAATTTTTTTTTATTTAATTTTGGATTTTTTTTCTTTTTTTTTTTTTTGCTGACCAGCTGGTTGCAATTACCCTGGGGATAAGCCGACAGCATTGCTAAAAATACGTCCCATCCCCTTTAAAGAAAAATCTTTAGGCCAAATAATTGCCAGTCTCAAAGCTGGAAACTCTAATCAGTGAGCCAGGAGAATTGGAATGAATTATCTGACTAAGCTACAAAAATATTCATAAGAAGGTCACTTATGTTCAGCTTGTGAAAGGTTTCTGGATCAAGTTGTTGTAGGATTTTAAAGTCCTTTTTTTTGTAATCAATGCTGCAAAAGCACCATATCTCATAAAGCACTTTCCTCAATTTTCCTCAGTCCCAATGAAGCCTATCACAGAGATACTTGTGCATCAGCAAATGCCCTTGAAGCAGAGCTAATCAGCTCTTTTCAACTGTAGGCATAGATGCTCTTGCTTTAGTAGTACGAAGATAGCAATCAGGATTAGTGGAATATGCCCCTTGAGAAATGTAAGCACTCTCTTTTGCCTGCATCTCTCAGCTCTGTGATAAATCCCAGGTCTGCACTTGTGTACAGAAAAAGATCACAGAGCTGCAGCGAGCCTCAGACTTGCTGTGGTCTGTCTTAATACTGGAGATGCTGCTAAATATTCAAGTAGATTCAAGCATGCACACACTTTTGGGGGCAAATTAAAGTTAATAAAAAGCAGATGCACAAAGTTGCAAAAACATTTTACATATTTCTTTACACTTTCCACATGATTTTAGAGTTCTGGAAAATCAAAAAAGCCAATAATGAACAGAAATAGCCTTTGTTTGGGGAGCAAAACTTATACTGCGCTCATAAATAGGATATGATTGCTCGAAAGAAACATTGCTGCTGAGTTTTTCATTTATTAAATTTAACATGCTGCCACATTGAGTGTCACAAGGGGAGTGCACTTTATATATGCCATCCTTCCATCCACTTATTCGATTCAGGGCCACAGGGGGATGGAGCCCATCAGCTGTCATAGAGCAAGAGGCGGGATACACCCAGGACAGGTCTTCAATCTATCACAGGGCCAACACAGAGCAGCAGACAGCCAATCACGGTCACATTCACACCTGTGGGTGATTTTGAAACACCAATTAACCTCACTTCATGCGTTTCTATGGACTGTGGGAGGAAGCTTGAGTAACTGAAGAAAACTCACACAAGCAACATACAAACTCCAGACTCCCAGCTGGCCAGTAGATTTGAACCCACCATTGCTAGGTGCAAACCACTGTGCTTTTCCTGTAGATGTATATATATATATATATAGTTAGTTAGTTATATATGTTATATGACAGTGAAGTGAAGGCAGATTTCTCTACATCTAACCCCAAGACACTAACCCCATGTTTGCCTACTGGTGGTGGTCAGAGGGCCCGGTGGCGCCAGTGTCCGGCAGCCTCGCATCTGTCAGTTCGCCCCAGGGCAGCTGTGGCTACAGTGTAGCTTGCCATCGCCAATGTGTGAATGTGTGTGTGAATGGGTGAATGACTGAATGTAGTGTAAAGCGCTTTGGGGTCCTTAGGGACTAGAAAAGCGCTATACAAATGCAGGCCATTTACATCTGATATCTCTAAAGCCTCACAACTTACATGACAGCAGTCTGGATGTTTTAATCAATACTGCTCAGAGGAAAAGCTGATATACATACAAACATGCATATGAATCCATCAATATAGGAGTCAAGATTTTATTTTATTTAGGGCTAACAGATGGGGAAAACTGACTCTTTAATATGAAACTGATCAGCTATGAACTGAGGAAGTTATTCGACACACTCTATAGTCGTCGCTCTGATGCTTTAGACCAGGGGTGGGCAATTCCAGGCCTCGAGGGCCGGTGTCCTGCAGGTTTTAAATCTCACCTTGGGTCAACACACCTGAATCAAATGATTCGTTCGTTACCAGGCCTCTGGAGAACTCCAGGACATGTTGAGGAGCTAATTTAGCCATTTAAATCAGCTGTGTTGGATCAAGGACACATCTAAAACCTGCAGGGACACCAGCCCTCGAGACCTGGAGTTGCCCACCCCTGCTTTAGACACACACACACACACACACACACACACACACACACACACACACACACACACACACACACACACACACACACACACACTCTGGACTTGATATGATTTTCCCTGAGCTGATATGTTTTCCTGACCTGATTTGTGCTCCCATGGATACAGCTGCAGAAGGAAGAGTGGGGGAATGGAAAACATGATTCCTTTCTATGCCTGCATGTACGCTGTACACAGGCTGTTTGTGTGTCAGAGCGTTCACACTGAAGCCTCCCAGCACACTGTAACCTCATGTAAAGTTCAGGCTTTTGGTCCAAGCTTGAAAAATAAAGTCAGATCAGTGATGAGGTGTGCTTCCAACTTTAAGCTTCATGTAGTGTGACAATCACTGTGTAAATCATGTATATGTGTGCTGTTCTGTCACTCAGTTAGTCAGACTAGTAAACTCTAAGTGCTGTAATAGCAGACCATGTGTCAGTTCCAGTAATCAGCTGAGAGTGTTTCACTGGACATTTTTTTTGTGGAGTGGGGATAATGTTGTGGTGAACCATGGCTTAACTTCTGTTTCATTTTAGTTCTATTGAGCTGCTGTTTGCTTTCTGTGGTCAATTTGTGGAAACAAAGTGGATGCTTTGTGTTGTTTGTTTGTATGTCTTCATTATTATTCTTATTATTTAAATGCGCGGGCTGCTTTGCTCTAAAGACAGCAACATTGTTCCCTGAACCACTGGATGCACGCACAAATACTCGTGGCGGCAGACGCACAAAGACCAACTGCTTACTTTCTTTGTTGACACGCTTTTGAACATGTTTGAGTGTGTTCACATTAAGGTCATTTTTTCTTTTAAGTGGGTGGCAAAGTCAGTGAGTTTTAACAGATTTAACTGTTGACAGACCTGCTCTGCTCGTAGACATGCAATGGCATTCCCCTTTAGCCATTTCCCTGGTTCACAGTTCGAGCATGGCTGCATGAAGTGCACTCAGTAGTTGGCATTTTGGCGAAGTGTACAGGGAGGGACTACCAAAACATTTTCAACCAGTAGATCAAAGGATGTGTCATTTTAACAAGCTTTTTGGCTATTGACATTTATAAGAGTTTATGCATGTAAAAATTTTTATTCACTTTGAAAACATTTTGCATATGAGATTAGACGAGTAGCCCCGGCTTTTGTAACAACAGTAGTAAAATGTTGCCATCATCATTTCCAGTAAGAAACTGGTCTTCCGTTATCAATACCCCTGTTAAAACACATAGTTTGATGCATGTAACTGTACTAATAAAAATACCAATTAAGACACAAAATAATTTAGAAGATCAGTTATTTAGTTATTTCGTCATTTATGTATCTCTCCTGTCACAACCACAAAAAGAGATTTCTGTCTCCAGCTGGAATCGAACTTTTCAGCTTTTCTATACCATCGTAATTCAGTGTGCTCATCAAATCTGAAAGACTGACACAGAAACCTGCCAAACTGTCATCAGTCAGACTCTTTGTGTCTGCATACGCACAGATAACAAATAAAGTACAAAAGCGAAAATGATCTCAGCGATGCGGATGGGTCGTTTCAGGAGCTCCAAGCATTTAAAGGCGAATTTGTCTTCAATTTTCAGAATCAAAATAAATCCCTACCTTTATCCAGGCTTGGAGAATAAACACACCTTTCTGTTCACAACTTATTTGAGCAGTGGACAGAGGAGGTGCTGAGCTGCCAAAATGCTCCCGGGCTCTCTTCATTGTCACCATCTGGTTCTGCTTGACACCTGAGAGGTTTTCCAAGGTGTTCTCTAAGCCTCATCAGGTGCAATCATTGAAGCTCCTCTCAGCACGGCAATGAGTGAGTGACAACAGCTTCCCAGAGATAAGAGCAGAGTGAGAGAAAGAACTCCGGATAGCAGTGATCCCTCACTGTGTGTGTGTGTGTGTGTGTGTGTGTGTGTGTGTGTGTGTGTGTGTGTGTGTGTGTGGGTCGGTGTGCCCTGTATCTGTCTGTGCAGGTGATGAGTGAGAATCAAGCCCAAGGGGGATCACGTCACCGTAGAGATAGCCACCATTGCCTAGCAACCTCAGCCTTCAGGCCGACTGGAGGAAGTGCAAAGAGAAAGCTGATCCAATATGCTCCTTTTCAAGCAGACAAATGCCTAAATTTGAAGGGAAAAACACATTCTGTCTTTGTTTTGTGTCTTTGAAGGACAAAGCTGTGAAAATCCTATATTTTTGCTAGTGTCAACAAAGTCCCATTGAGAGACCAGAAGAAGCAACATTGTCTGTGGAAAACAGGCATGAGTGAGCAATACAACCAGACCGATAAGTTCTTTCATTGTGTAGAAATGCGTTTCTATTGTATAGACAAAAATAAAAATAAAAACAATTAGGAGACTAATTCATTGTTGCTTTTTTTTTAAAAGCAGGAATTATCACAATAGTTTTATCATTGCTGTGATTTACAGTCTAACATGCAATCCATTTAAAAATGTAGAATCTCTGTAAAACCTTCAATAAAAAAGTCATTACTGAGCTGTTCCCAAAGCTGTACATTGTGAGCGTATAAATGTGTATCCAAAGGCCTCTGCCTAATGTGAGATGTCCTCTATAAATCCATTCTATTACGAGGTGTCACTTCATCTCCCCCCGGCCTACAGCGTCCAGAGTCTGAGCTCATTTCTGTCGTGTTAGTAGACAAATTATTGTCTTCCTGCTAGACACCTCCCTGACAAGGCGCGTCAATACTGCAGGTGCAGTTGTGCCTGAAATTGCTTTGTTTAAACTTGTCAAGTTGGAATGGAGATTTTCAAAAAGGATTTGTCCCAATTTGCACGGCTAAAGCTCGCTGCAAACCTACAGAGGGTTAAACTCCACACTGCTGTTGTTTTTTAAAGAGAGACCATTTTTAGAATTTGAATTTTGATGCTTGCTTTTTAAAAAGGGGGCTGCCAGTACCGAAGACTTTGTTCCCTCTCATTATAATACGTTTTTGGTTTTCTAAATATTGATGTGTACTTCTTTTCCCCTCTCCCCCTTGTGTTACACTTATTAAACAGAGAAGCTCAGACATGGAATGTCAAAATATGTAAAAAATAATAAATCATATTAAAGTTTGAGGAGATTCAGAAGGTTTTTTTCATGTAAAATGGACAGTTTCCTCCATAACTGGGTGCATTCGCATAGTATCTCTGCTCTGTAGTTTTTATTCCTTCTTCTTTTTCTTCTTTTTCTTCAGTAATGTCATTGTAACACACTGAAAAAACTGACATTTCTATTTAGCTAATTGCATGGCAGCAACTTATTGCATTTAGGCATATGTTCATGGTCAAGGCGACCTTCTGAACTGCACATTGAGCATCAGAATAGGAAACAAAGGTGATTTAAGTGACTTTGAATGCGGCATGATTGTTGGTGCTAGATGAACTGCTGATCTAGAGAGAGTTTTCTGCCCGACCAGTGTCTAGGTTGTTTTCAAGGGATGGTCCATAAAGGATAAAATGTCCAGTGGCGGGTATTTCTCTTGGCAACAATTGATGATGCCAGAAATCAGAGGAGAATGCCGAGACTGCTCAGAAACTCAAATGATTGCTCATTAAAACGAAGGTGCGCAACATCCACATCTAACCTTACAGTATGTGGGCTATGGCAGCAGAAGACCACACTGGGTGGCTCTCCTGTCAGCTGAGAAGAGGAAATTGATACTACAATTAGAACAGACAATGGATTCAGCAACATTCAGATGGTAGGGTCAGAATTTTGCATAAACAACATGAAAGCATGGATCCATCCTGCCTCGGATCAACAGATCAGGCTGCTGGTGGGGAAATGATGTGGGGAATATTTTATTGGAACACTTTGGGCTCCTTAGTACCAACTGAACATTGTTTAAACACTACAACCTAGCTGATGGTAGGGTTCATTGCACTCCACAGTCACTAGATCTGAATCCAATAGAGCACCTCTGAGATGCTGTCAAACAGGAAATTCTCATTATGGATGTTCAACTGTGTGACGCTGTGATGTCAACATGGACCAGAATCTCTGAGGAATGTTTTCAGCACCTTCTTGAAGGCAAATCTTCCAACCTGGCACTAGCAAAGTGTAACTAAGAAAGTGTATAATGAGCATATAGCACGCATCTATTGTTGTACCTTTTCTGTCGTGACACTTTGATTTTCCTTCAATAAAAGACACGCTGACATCTCACCGAAAACACCGCCGAGGCTTCTGTTAAGCTAAAAGTTCCTTTACCATTCACACATCAACGGACATTTCATCTGCATTCATCCATTTCTTTCTTTTCACTTGACGTTCCAGCAGCTTTCAGCTGCTTACTCTGACTGACACTTCAAGACCTTTTCTCACGTCTCAGGTATTCTCCTATGAGCAACAAGGAAAATGTCTAAGTCACACAACTTCCAGCCTCGCTCCAGCGCTTCCGGTTCAGTCGACACTTTAACTAACAATCACCTCTTATTTTATGTACTCAAACCGCCTCAGTCTCTTCAACATGTCTGACATCTGAGCTGCTTTGAGTGCCTCAACTTCAGCTGAATTTTCAGCACTTTTAATTTGATTGATACTTCAGCTGCACTCAGACATTATACTTAAACTGACAGTTTAACTTAAGTCACTGCGTTCACCCGCTCCACATCCATGCATTTTAGCGAAATGTGACTTTATGTTGCATGTAGTACACACTGTGTACATTCTCTAAGAAAAAGCTCTAAAATATTAGCTTATGCCTTTTGATATGAAGATGCCTCAAACTTTAGTAAGAGTAATACATTTTACTTGCAGTCAAATCTAAATTGTGCATACTGGAAAAATGCAACGTGACACTGTCATTTTCACAGGTGTCAGGATCAGTTTAAGTTCAAATAATGTAAACTGTGAGCGCTTTAGAACCCCAATGCATAGATTATACTGGCTTGAACTGTCTGTTCCCCCAATTTGTTCACAGGACAAAGGGCCGTGATGCACATTCCTGAGAGCAGCAGTGGAGAAACATTCCATCCACTGTTTGTAATTGTTCACAGCTGTATGGAGAGCCTGCTTCCTATTTGTCACATTCACGGGTCAACCGTTACCATATTTTTCATAATCACTTGCAAAATAGAAGTAAAGCTCTAAAGGAAGAAAGTGTTTGTGTACACTTACTTCAGTAGGTGAAGTGGTGCAGCTGTAAGCCTTCCTAGCCCTCTGCTACTTGGTCACTGTATGTGCCGTGCTATTGTGAAGACGCGCCCACCATTTATCTATTGAAGCGGACGAGTGTAAATAATGCCCTGTCAAGTGTTTCTGTAGGATTTTGACATTAGAATGAGGTTGTTGTTGTAATGAAGGCGTCTCTTCTTGTTGGGTTTGAAGCATCAGAGCCTGGGATACAGTTTTTGATGATCCAGTTTCTTTATCATTGTCTCTTATTTTAAATCGAGAAGTAATTTAGATTTGCAGGATTTAGAAGTGTACCAGTATTTATATTTGTAAAGACCAGAGAAAAGTTAGAGAATTTTTTTCCCCAGTCATAGCATTCTCTCGTTTTGAGCCACTCTAGAGGCACAATATTTAAAAAAAAAAAAAAAAAAAGTGTTATGATTATGTGTGCATGCTCATGTGCGGCTTTGTGTACATGGCTGTCTGTTTGTGCAGGTGGCACAAGAATGCAGCGGTGTGCACAATATGTGCTTGAGCTGAGAGTGAATGGAGTGGCTCGGCACTTGAAAACAGCTCTGCATAACAGTCAGCGTTATTGTTTATAATCGCACTCTGTAACAAAGTGTGGATCATGTAGATCGCAGGGAGACAGCTTACATCTCATGCTGCAGTAGTTCTTTGCAGATCATTTGAAACCAGCCTCATGAAAAAAAAAAAAAAGGATAAAGGGCAAAGCAAACACTTTCTGTTTTTGTTTAACACACGGATTACCAAATGATATTTTTAATGCCCATTGTTTCAAAAAACCAACAACAAACACGACATATTCATGCTAAGGAACTGACATCAGCCAGAGCACAAAACCTCAGTCATCTTCTCCGACTAAATCACTTTGCCCAAGCCACGAAATTATAGCTTCTAAGCTTGTGGGCAAGAGAATGTGACTGAAGGTTTTTCTTGTGGACCGGGGTTATGTTTTCAGGAACCACAGACCTAAAAAGACCAGGACCTGGTGCCAGTAGAGGGCGTTGTAGCTCCTACTGTAAGGCCACTAGAAACAAAATCTAGGTCCTGGTGCATGCAAATGCTGTTTGCTGTGACCAGCTTAAATATTAGAAACTAGTCATGTCTCATCTACGGGCACTGTGGCATTGCATTTGGATTTAATATTTGCTGTAATACCTCATCTGTCATGCGTTTTCATTATCAGCGATGAGTGAGACAGTGGTTCCAACAGGCAAGAACCCAAAAGCCAAACAATGTGATGGTCTTGTTGCAAAACTCGATGGTGTTTTCTTGTTTTGACTATGTATTAAACATGTGCGTCTGTCCTTGTATTGAAGCCCATCTCCTCCGTATGGGGCCAGAGGATCAAACAGTTTGACATTCTTGACTGCCTCTTTGTTTTTTTGTGGGGTTTTTTATCTGCAAAAGTGTATTTATGCTACTTTAATGACATGTGGTGCATTAATGTGTGTCCGTGTGCATGCGTATGCATGTGTTTGCTCGTGCAGAGCTGTATGGTAATGTGGTTTTTTGGGTTGCAATGCGCCCCCCCCTCCTCTCTGCTGCTCTGAAACAAAACAGCTGCCTAGGCTGCTTCGCCTCCAGCTGCTTCCAAATTGTCCTGCCATTAAGCTATTATATGTTTACAACCACAGCACTGAGTAGGCCCGCTAGGTGCTAGAAGTCCCGATGATCTTCCTCTGTTGTAATGGATCATTATCCTGGTTCCTTTTTTACACAGCTTTCACCATGCTGCAATTAGCTGTTACACAATTAGGCACACCACCTTAACTGTGCTGTAAAGGTGTCAGGCAAGGCTCTGTACTGTACTGATGGCCCGAATATGTCACTTTGGCACAGATGCACAAGAAACCAGAATAATCCATTATATATGTAAGAGTTTTATAGTTGACACCGTGCTAAATTTTCAACTTGTGCCAACATGCAAAGGAGTTATGCACCAGTCCATCTGAATTATTTCCCCTGATACTGTGGATCTATTATTTGATGCAAACAAGATTCTTGCTCTCTAGCATAAGGTTGAACTCTCATTTATTCTTCATGTCAGGCTTCTAGAGTTGTGGGAGAGTGCCTATTCAGAGGCGAGAAGCATGAACACATTGATCTTATTTGGACAGGCTTTTGTCTGGGACATATCCAAACCCAAACAGCCAGAGGAAGGACCACAACAGGGTGTAAGTAATTCTCTTGCAATCCAGATGCACTCTGCATAGGTTACACACAGAGTGAAGCCACTTGTATCACTCAGTGTTTTTGCTTTATCTAGCATGTAATGACTTATTAAACTGATGCACTGTCCCGTCGCTTTCTGTCCTGTTTTGTGCCGTTTTAAAGAGTAGTTATTATTACTCTTATTTGAACTCACTCGGCTTCAAACTGAGCTGTACGTTGTGTGCCAAAGAGGTGTTTCTTTGTCAAGACATGCAGCCCACAGTACATCTGGTTTATGTTATGACAACACTGCTTTAAGAAGCTGCTTGTATACAACTGTTTCTCATTACAAAATGATTCTGTATGGTCCACATATTTAAGACATATCTATAAAACAAAAACTCGAGTCTCTTTACTGAACTGACTTTATCAAAAATAATAAATAAATAACACAGGCAGAGGGCTGCATCTCTTTTCTATATTTCAGTTTGTCGTGATTTTCTTGCACCTATTAGGATCCATTACCTGTTATGTCTATCACATGTGCTTTTTTTATCCTGGCTTTACATGTATTAATGCAGACAGTGTTTTGATAAGAGAAGATATCTTAAAATGGCAAAAATAGTTCATACATATTCATTTTAATTCTAAATAGGCGTCACTATCCCAGGTGTCAAAGGGTGACAGGCAGGACCCTGGACAGGTCACCAGCCTGTCGCAGCAACAATAGCTCAGTTGAAACCTGTGAATTTTCTATTAGCTAGGTTGGAAGATATTTTCATTTTGATTTAAACATCAGCTAAAAAATATACACATAGCAGAAGAACAAAAAGAAAGAAAAACTTATCGCAGAAAGGATCTGTTCCACTTGAAACCCAGTCCTCTGTGATTTCAGTATTTATGTTCACTGCCACCTTTTAATGGTATCAGGGGATCTGCTCCTACCATATTTAATTATCAGCAAGTGTTAATTGACAGATAAACTGCTTCATTGGACACTAAAAGCAGGAGAAAGGTTGGTATTTCGTTGCATAGCCTTAAAAAACAAGTGCATATTTAATTTGGGGAATTTCCCTGATTCCTGTGGTAAAATATTCTAAAATTAATAAGAATTCAGAAATAAATGACATAAACATGGATAGTTTAAAATGTAAAAACAGGAAATTGTCCTACATGCGTTTGTATACTTCTGGGGATTTTACAGCCACATGCTCCTGCCTTTATCTTCCATCTGTTTAGCTTAAGCATGGAGAAAATACCAATTTGAATCACAAAGCCAAGTTCATGCTCAACTGGTTGCACAGGGATAACATCAGATTTGCAGCGTTTCAGCTTTATGGTTTATTGGCTGATTTAGTTTTGACTGGGCTCCTATCTCTGCCTGCATCAAATAAGCTCTTGCCTGGATTAAAGAGAGTCTGTTCTACCTCAAGAAAGTCAAGTAATGCTTTGAAAATTATTCAAAGTTAAAATAATGAGCACATTTATTTTATATGCTATTTGTTTTTAGAGCATCAGAGATGCTATAGCCATTCATGTGCTGTTTCATTCAAAAGGCATTTAAAATTTGGCTTGCAAAGACAGAAACTGCAGTTTTCACAACTTATATCTGCAGTCAGACTGGACAGTTTCTTGAGGGAGTTTTTGATACTACCACTCCTTCATATGTTTTCTAATCGGGTTAGGTCTGCTGGGAATATCACTTCATGACTAACACCAAACTATCTGGTTCCATGTATGTGCAGGTGGACAACAGTGTAAAGAAAACAAGTTATTCACTGGATTTAGACACTGGAATAAACAGAGGGTTTCAGCTCATATATAGCAGGAAATCACTTGACAGTGCAGATCTCCGGGATGGAAGAGGCTCTTAATGCATGAATCTGGTAATAGAGCATGCTCGCCGAATATATCCATATTCATCACACATAATGAATGCAAGGTTTAGTAGGACATTTTTATTCATTAACATGTACTCAGCTAACAGTGATGAAGTGCTGCAACAATAATAAGCACGTATTCATTCAGTGTCTTTGAGACGTCTTGTTTCTTACTGAGTTGAAATCTTGTTTTTTTGGGGGGGGGGGTTTATTATATTGTATAGTTATGATATTTTATATAGACACTGTTTTTTAAGGAATTCAGGTATCTAAAATTATATCAGACCTTACGTTGTTAAGGGTTTTTTTGTTTTGTTTTTTAAAACATTCCTGGTGGTAAGTGTAATAAAGGTTAGCTCGTCAGTACTGGATCAGGCACGGTTTTAAAAATCCCTTATTTTTGTTATTATTTATTCATGTTTTCCCAAGTGTCTTACCAGAAGAGGATCAACATGCTCAGGGCAAATCGCATTTAGTACTCAGCAGCGGATTTCAGTTGGTTATTGACAAGACTCGATCGCAACAAATGACATGATTCATGACTGTCAAATCAATAACACTCTATCTCCCTCTCACTCTCTGTATTTTTCATTCTTCATATGCATCTGACTACATTCAACATGCATCTGGTACAAGATCTCAGTTGTAGACTTCAATCACGATTTATTAATTTATTTATTTGGTACCTTGGATCAAGGATATTCTAGCCCATAAGATCAGTTTGGGAATGCTGAAAAAAAGTTTGATTTCAAACAATTGTTCCTATTTCCAAGATACATTCAGCTTTATACTGGTTATAATAAAAACTGGCATCATACACAGTTTAAACTTTTTTCTTTTAAATACTATATTTGTTTGAGATGGTTGACTTGGGAAGCGATTACACAAGCGATGGCAAGCTAGTTTGGTTAGCAAGATGAATCGGTAATTCAATTAAATTTTATTTATGTAGCGCCAAATCACAACAGCAGCCGCCTCAAGGTGCTTTATATTTGTACAGTAGATACAGAGAAAAACCCAACAATCATATGACCCCCTATGAGCAAGCACTTTGGTGACAGGGGGAAGGAAAAACTCCCTTTTAACAGGAAGAAACATCCGGCAGAACCAGGCTCAGGAAGGGGCGGGGCCATCTGCAGCCACCAGTTGGGGTGAGAGAACGAAGACAGGATAAAGACATGCTGTGGAAGAGAGACAGAGATTAATAACAGATATGATTCAATGCAGAGAGGTCTATTAATACATAGTGAGTGAGAAAGGTGACTGGAAAGGAAAAACTCAATGCATCATGGGAATCCCCGGCAGCCTATGTCTATTGCAGCATAACTAAGGGAGGATTCAGGGTCACCTGGTCCAGTCCTATCTATATGCTTTAGCAAAAAGAAAAGTTTTAAGCCTAATCTTAAAAGTAGAGATAGTGTCTGTCCATCCAGGTCTTTATGTCTTTAAGACGTTCCTGCAGTTTAATTAATTGGTGTGTGTTATCTGGCTTCATGGACAGAGCTGGGTGTCATCAGCATAGCAGTGAAAATGAATTAATTCAATGTGATATTAAACAGGGTGTTAATTTACTTGCAAAACATAAACTTAAAACAGTGTACATGCTGAAGAAAATGAACAGGCAGTTCTATTTTCTATTTTAAACAGCTGAATACTGAAAAAACACCACTGGGTTTTAGAACTGAACAAGCATTTTGGATGAGAGGTGAAATGTATTCACAAACCTAAAGAAACCCAGTTGCCTGGGTAACATAAAACATGGATGTAGTCTTCAGGCCACCAGATAGCGATAGCTGTAGTTTTAAAGAGTCTTCCAATAGCAGCCTGTAATCACTAATGTCGCAGTAGCTATGTCCATCCTTTATACAATGGTGTTGACTCTTTTCTTTGAGCCAGCCTCAAGTGGCCACTTGTGGAACTGAAGTTTCCAGTTCATTTAGTACTAGTTTCAACTTGGTTGAAAACATTACTTTAATTCGATGGTTCCACTGGTGGATGGTTAATGTTAGATTTTCTGTTTATTTAATTTTGCCTCTGTGACTGAAAATGAAAACTACATCAAAGTAGCTCTCAGAATGGAGACTACTATTTTTCACTTTGTCGAGGAATTTGTGCAATCACATGCTATCTTTTATAGTCCAGTACATGTCTCTTAATCTTCCCCCATGTATCTGTTTGTGTTTGTTGATAATGGGTCTCTAATGATGTGTGTGTGTTTCTGTGAGCCTGGCTGTCACTGTGTGTATGATTATGCTTGTTTGTAAATTATATGCACTCCTGAGGTCAGGATAGATTCAGCCTGCTTATTTCTGTCAGCCGACGGTTAGTTTGGGGACGACATTAATCTGGAGCTGTCAGAGCTTTTCTGTTGAGCTTAAAATGTATGTAACCTTCTTACCAAGGAGACTTTGCTCTTTTTGATATGATGGTTCACTCAGTTTATTTGAGAAAAAAAACACGAGTCTGCACAGATTATATATTTCTAGGAAAATGATGTATTTGGCTCGTGTGCTTAATAAAATGAATGTCCTGACAAATATTGCTGAAGGACAATCAGGAAGCATGAAGCTCCAATTCAGTCAGCCATTTCCAACAATCTCACCCACACCCCATCTGAATGCTCACTTGAGGTTTGATATAAAAGTGAGTCCATGCCCGTGGTTTCCCGTGTTGAAAGATGCAACTGTTGCAAAAATAAATAAATTTACAGCCTGGTGCCTTTCGTTGTCATTTGGTTGAACTCAAAGGTGCTCTTAGGGCTCAGCTGCTTGACTTCTAAGTTTAGTTTTCCCATTTTTTAGCATTTAATGTCATACTGAATTACTGATCAACCTCGGGTCATTCAGTATGACTGTGGGCCTTCAGCTCGACCACCTCTGATTTTCCTGAAAACTTTCTAGTCCAAAGTTTGCTGTGAAATTTTAGCTTCATATATCAAATACTCTTCTAGATACAGTTCTTTGAAAAATGTTCCATCGACCCACTTCCAGCAAGTTTTATTAAACTTTGAAATCTGAGGCAATGTTCTTCTTTTTTTTTTTGGGTTGTATGGAAGCCCCAAACGCAATTTCATTGTTCTTGACAATGACAATAAATAAATAAATACTAAATACTAAATACTAAACATGAATATCTCAAAAAGCATTAAAGATAAAAGCCTGAAATATTTTACTGGCCTTTCTTAAAATAAAAGGACCTGGAGTTTGGGAAAGATACACCAAAAAAGTTCTGGCTAGCTTTAGTTGAACCACTATACTAAACAAAAATACTAGTAGATATTAGTCTAATCCAAATGCAATAAAATATAGATGGCACTATGATCCTAATCTGTGCTTGCCTGTGGCACTCATGTGGCTAACCCACCCTAACACAAGGGTTAGGGTGGGTTAGCCGGCCAGCATGAGCATTGAATAAAAATATCATTTTCTTCATGTATGTGATTGAGCATTCTGCATGTTTTGTTTTGCAGTGTTGTGAAATACAGAAGCTATCACAAGCCGTGCTAGTGTGTGCTCAAGAAAGAGACTTCACAGGACTTTTTCAATTTATTCATTTACGTTAATTTTATTTTAACTTTTTCCATTCTAACAAGCCCACACAGAGAAATTGTTTCGGGGTATATTTGCACCAAACTGACCCGGATTCAATTTTATGGTGAAAAAGATCAGTGAAAATTTCAGGCTTTAATATTTAGTTATTCATACTCACGTTCAAACAAGTGTACAGAAAAAACAAGCTGGAGGTGGGTGGACGGGCAATTTTTTTTTTTTTTAAAGAAAAGTGTCTTTAAAAGTATTTCATATATGAAACTAAAATTTACAGCAATCATTGTGTGTATCAAAATTTGAAACCATAACATTTTCAAGAATATCACAGGTGGCCAAGCAGAAACATTTCATGATTTGAGATGGAACGACTACCTTAAAAACCAAGCTCACACACTTACCTAGTGTGTGAGCCTTAGCTCTTGTCTGTATATGTCAAACTTCGAGGTTGTGGCAAGGACTACTATGTCAGAAATGGTACTTTCCAAATAAATTTTTTAAGTCATGGTGGATGTATCCATTTTTCATAAAAAGTCAGATGTATTCATTACAACCAGAGCTAATAGTAAAGTGTCAAAGCCAGAGAGTTTATCCAACATGATGCAGCTGTTAGGCTGTTAGTTTGTGTGGAAGATACCAACTTGTCTGCATACATTTACAGTTTTTTTTTTAATTGGTTTGGTACTATTTTCATAACTAACCCCCCTCACCAAAATTCATCCTCAGTCCCGTCTGCCACAACCTCAGTTTGAGATGCATGCAGCTCCCACGGGGGCTGAAAGATGCATCTGCAGAACAATATTTGTGTTTATGGCAGCAGCAGCAGAGGAGATTTTGTTGATCAAACTGTTTTATGAACTGAGATCTCAAGGGGAAAAAAGACAGAGAGAAGAGGAGGAGGAGTTGTGCGGATACAGGTCTGCGATGCTCTAAATGTTTCCTTTTAAAACTACACTGCTAATGATAAAATATTCTTTTCGTACTGTAATAATGTTTTCAACTGTCTCATCATAAAAGGCTTAAACAGTCCTTTCCGCTCTCCTTGGAGGTCACGAATATATTTTATTCATTCCTGTGTGACCAACCCTTCACCCACGGATCACAGCTAATAGTCGAGGAGAGTATTAAGTCGTTAGAGCCGTCAAAGGGCATGGGGATATATTCCATTTTTGCAAAACCCAGTGAATCAAGATAAGTAAAAAGGAAGACATCGCCCAAAAACAGAGTAGACTATTGTGTGTTGCAGCATCAGCAGCATCTCACAGGACTTGAAGAGATTAGAACAGAGGCCAGGAGACTGACAGAGAGAGCAGGGCACGTTTCCAAGGAAACAGGCTATACTAAGGAGAGGGACTTTCTGATGGTGGCAATGTCAATATTCAGACGACTTTGTTCCAGCAGATGTCCACCTGATTATTCAGTGCAGTGCAAAATCGTACAGCTCTTTACAGATTGGGGGGGGGGGGATTGTTGAAAGAAAATTAAAATGGAAAAGTGTTAAATAGCTGTTTTTTTCTGTTCTCTTATTCACAAGGAACTCACCACATTTTAAATGAGTTTATTTGTGAAGCTAAGATTGAAAAGAGACCTTGTAAGGAAGAAATATGACACTCTTAAAATCCAGGAGAGAAATGTATTTGAGAATTCTGGTGTCCAGCCCTCTCCTCAAACAGCCAATCACCTTGTTTATAATAGCCAACTTGGATAAAACTATTAGCTAATAGTGCTGGCCAGTGGTAACAAATATGGCTGTTACTGTAGTAGAAATGTTCAGAAGTGTACCTACAGTATAGATTATCTTGCTTCTCTGTAACATGAATTAGCATGGTATTCATACAGTGCTGATTGTGTTGGCTCTCTGAAGCTGAAATTTTGTGAAATAGTTTATACACAGCACAGTCGAGCTTAGTGACAGTGGGTCTTGCTGCTTTTTTATCCACATGTGACTCTCCAGAAGGGGCAGAAGGGCAAGGAGGGCCATGGATGAAGTCCTATCACCATATATAAATATAAATGACTTCTGATGAACATAAAAGTCTTCTTCAGCTCAAGGTGGTCTTGAATAACTCATATGTGTACATTAAATTTGGGGGCAATTCTGCCAACTCTTTTTTTATTCTTTAATTAGACTGGACCGGTGATTTGATAGCTGTAATTTTTATGTCCTTATCAGTGTTGGGGTATCAAAAAAAGCAATGCATCACTTACAAATAAAAAAATAAATAAAACTGACAGCAATGATTACTTAATTAATCCCCAGAAAAAGAAATTTGTACCAAATTTGCACTGGTGCACTGACATGTAATTAGGCTTCGTGTGGCTTGCCCTTTACCATCGTGCTCTTGCCCTTTTGTGCAATAAAAATGAAAGTAATGACCATATCTCACTCCTAAAAATCTGTAGATTATTTCCTCCTCCCTGCACACAAACTGCAATCGGCAGATTGCAGCACAGATGTGCAGGGAAAAAGAGACACATTTGATGCGTTTGTTTGTCTTTCTATCCATCCCTTGTGCAGATCACTGAAAAGGTGTTTATAACGCAACTAGCAACATAAATTTAGCTGTAATGTAACGTTTGCATTGTAATACATCACACCAAACGCTGCTCTCTATCATTGTTCACCTTACAGTTAGAGCTCTCTCGTTGGATTACCTGCCTAGAAGTGTTGGCCAAGTACTTTCTTCTAGAAAGTATTATAATTATACCCTCACATCTTAAATATTAAATATGAAGTGGCAGATCAGTGATAGTGATCAGCTATAACTGATATGATTTGCATAAAAGGCCCAGTCAAAGCTACGAATTCACAATTTTATGCTTGTGTATTTGTATGGAATAAACAAAAAACATGTTAAATAATGTGCTGCTTGGTGGATTTTGTTAGGCTATGACCCAGATTAGCATGACCCAGTTGGTTTACCAGCTATGCTAGTCCAACTGCTGCCTGTATCTTTATGCTGTTCAAATATAGAAGAGGGCTCAATCCAGACTTTTGGAAAGAAAATAAGTAATATCCATTCCTCAAAAGCTTTCGTTATATTGAGACAGCTGTGTGTAAATTCATTTAACCAATAAAGATAGATAATTATTTACAAGAAGTAACATGATGGCTTGAAACTGCAAAAGTTGCGCGTTATGTGTGGGTTATAACGCTGTCAGCAGACCAAGTACTGCTGTCTGCAGCTCAGATGTGGCAGACAGTGAAGGTTTGACATCTGTGTGGTATTTATGACTCCTTTCAGACTAGACTGTCTACGCTGACTCGCACTGTGCATTATTTAAAACTCTGACAGAGGCTGTTTTCAAGTTTGTCCAATTTTTTTTCTCTTTCTTTTTTTTCCCCCCCACTCTAACTTTCCCACTTGGGTTCAGCTGGGTGCCAAAATGCGGCTGTGTGCTGGAATATGTACGTATGTTTGGGAAAGCAAAGGGGCTCTCTGTGTGTGGCAGAGGCCTTGGATTGCAATGTGAATTAATGGCTCACTGGAGTGTGGTTGACGCCCTTTAGTATCACCCACAAACTACAGCACAGCTCTAGATGGGATCCCGCGTTGCAATAGATCACCCACCAAGCTGTGCAGAGATGGCAGAAGCACTTATCACCTCCACCGTGCCTTTGGACTGTCTAATGCAATCTTCTCCCCGAGAGTGCTTAAGTTACTACTTATAAGTGCTTGATTGGACTGAAAATGATCATATATCTCACAGTTAACCCGAACTGAAAATGAAAAAGACCAAAAAAAGTACCAGACACTTATCATGACTGTGCCTCTTTTTGCACAAAAAATATTCTGGGAACTTGCTATCTTTCTTTGTCACAGGCTGTACTTCACTTGCCTTTTCTTCCACAGAAAAATCATGTCTTTTATGTGAAGCCTGTCATTGTACCAGGGGAATGAAGACAGGCAATAAAATGCTCTTTCTTTCTCTTTCCCTCCCTTTCTGCAATGCGTAATGTGTGTGTGTTTTAACCGAACGCCCCCTTTGCCTCCTGCGTGTGATTAATATTTTCTATTGCTCTCAGGCTTGCAGCGAGATTACATCCACACTTTGCCTTAAGCACAAATGTGGTTTTCCATTGTGAAGTTGGTCAAGTAGCACGTCTCATCTCTTAAAGCAGCGTGCGTTGCTGCTTGTATCCCCGAGTAGCAAGTGAGAAATCAATCATGTTTTCATTACTGTAATTCCAGGTTTAGTCCACTTAAGAAACTGCAATTGGCAGTGAAACTGACTATGCTTAGGTATTGATTTTCTGCTTTGTATTGTTGGCTGTGGTATTTTCAAACCTGCTGACTCCAAATCAATGTTTTCTGTGCTTCCATAGCAGTGTAGGCAGAGGCTTGCCCAAATGCTATGACCATCCAACTACTTTAACTGGTTTCAGGCAGAAATAGCTCAGCTTTACTTATATTTAACCGGTAAAATTCTCATACCAGTGTATTTAAAGCAATCTGCACAACATAAGAAAACAAATTGTTCAGTACTGCACTGACAACATGACTGTGTATATTTTAGTTATGCAGTACATGTCTTTCTGCATAACACATTCACGAAACTTGGGAAACACATTTTTTGAACAAGTCAAATGTAAATTTACTGACTTTGGCATTCAACACATTTCAGGCTCTTCGTCTTAATTTCGCAATAACATTGTGATTCAGCTTTAAGCCAAAGGTTCACTTAAATATAAAACTTGTGCTATGAATAAAAGCAGCCAAAGAAAGAGTCAACACAGGCTGGTAGAGTCTTCTTGCTAATCTACTTTATGCATTTGTCACAGGAGGTCCCTTCTAAACAGAATGCAGTGTTTGTAACATTTTCCGTAACCTGATTAAAACATGCTAGTTGTGAGATTTGATACACTTGTTTCGTTACTCTCCTCCACACTGTCCTTATCTTCTGTGTAGGTTGGACCCAGGAAGTGCCAAATGAGACCATCAAGCATCTGTTTAAGTTAATTTAACAAACTGACTATATAGACAGAAGTTGCCATTGCTGTTGAGAGTCACATGGAGATAAAAAGGGCACAATGGCTGCCAGAGGCCCCACTAAATTGGGGTGTGGCCCATTGTGGAACTGTTTACTCATTTGTTAGATTTAGGCCTCAGTCACACAGGACAGTCCCCTGGCAACCTCCTGTTGTTAGGGGAAAAATGTGTATTCCTGAGGTGAAATCACTCGGAAAGTAGATGCTGCACCTAAAGGCTTATGGTTATGGTCACAAGGAGATTACTGCGGTTGTAGTTTGTATGGAAGATACCAACTTGTCTGCATACATTTAAAGTTTTTTTTTTAATTGGTTTGGTACTATTTTCATAACTAAAGTGTGCATTTTCAAATCTCTCAGTACAAAACTCACATTTGATCACATTTGTAACACCACTAGTCATTCTTTCAAATCTGATGTCATGATTTCATTGTATTTGTACATATTTTCATTCCACTTAATCATTGTTGCAGAGCAGAACACATGATCATTGGGATATATTTTGAGAACATTTGCTTTAATCACCCAAACAAAACAGTAAGAGCTTTTTTCCCAACTTAGTACTTTTACCAATCATTTCATTCAGGAGCAAATAATACAAGGTAAGCGTTTCAAATTGTCCTTGGTGATGAATGAGTGTAACTGACCTGTGAAACTTTACACAGCAAATATTACACTTATGTTCAGACATAAAAAAATTACACACAAACTTCATTAGAGATGATGGTGCGTTGTCTTCTGCCTACATTTCTCTGAAGACCACCTCTCTGTCGAGGAGCACCACCACCTCTTCGATGAAGGTTTCCTCTCCCTACGAGTCTATCCTGCTCCATATTTGAACAGTGCAAAGTCTCAAACACAGTTCTACTTATATGGTAACTAATTGTGATCATCAGGGGGAAACAATTAGCAATTAGTATTTCTAGATTGAAAGCTCTTGCAGCAATGTGTAACTTACAAATGACCAGACAACAATCAGTCAAGTTGAAAATCCAAGGACATAATGAATGATTCATTGATTAAACATTAAGATCAGTTGAATTAAATGATAAAATAATGTATTAAACTGAATAATAAGAGATGCAAATCAAAAATTCTATAGAGATAACATTATGAAAGGCAGTAACTGTGAACGAAACATTTATTTAGATGAAACACTTATTTTGTGTAGTGAAAAGGATATTTTGTCATTATGTGTATTGTACTAACACAATTGGAAATATGCTGAAATGTTTGAAAAAGGTGCACTTTTGATGATCTGTTGTGATATAAGTACTAAGAGTTTTGAAAATGTACCAATTGCTTGTGAAAACTGCGCCAAACCAATAAAAAAAAACTGTAGTCTCTCAGCTGTAGTGAAACTTGCACTGAAAAAGTGCTTTGAAAAACAGAATCAGTGAAAATTTGCCACTTATCGGGGCCTAGAGCCTGGGGCTCGCTTGGGCCCCTTCGGAGGTGGGGTGCCCCCGGCCTCTCGGCCTGGGGCTCGGTCACTCAGGCACAGCTGGGGGCCGGCGGAGCTCATGGGCGCGTCACTGCAACTCCCCCTGGCTTCTGCTCCGCGGCTGCTGAGTGAGCCCTCATCTGGGACTCTCCTCAGCTCTTACTGGAACAGTGGCGCGGCTGCCCCTCTGTTGGTCGTCCATGGTCTCTTGTGTTCTGGGGGCCTCTGGATGTCTGGAGTTTTGATCTCCTCCATACCCGCTTCACACCCCGGAGGACGGGGCTGTGGCCCCCCCACACTCCCTAGCAGATCGTTACATGGAGAAACCTTTGGAATACAAGCGCGCTGATCCACACAGGTATGCACACGGGTGTTCACTGCTCGTAGACCCAAATTACACCTTTCTTGGCTGCTACTTCGAAGCACATCTGTCCTGCGTGCTGCACAACAACATTGAATATTTAGTATTTACTGCTGTTTACACTTAGCTAGATTAATGCGATGGTGTTGTGTTTAGTATGTTGCTTTGTTTTTTTTGCTTGTTTTCTATTCTTCTCTCAACAGGTGATCCAGGAGATTTTTATTTTTTTTCTCCCCCCCTTTCTCACTGTCCCTCTCCCCTTCTGTTTTTCCTTTCCTTCCTCTTTCTTTCTCCCTTTCCTATCCCTCACTCATGTCTGTCCCGTCTGTAACATCTGAAAATAAAATATAATAAATAATAAAAACAAAGATCGACCAAATGGACCAACAGGAAAAAAAAAAAAAAAAATTGACTTCAAAGTAAAAGTTTTTGCCTTACTCCAGAAACCAATACGTTTCAAAAGGTGCTGCTTTTACTTTGAAGTCAAACATTCTCCATCTGTGGTTTGCATCTGGCAGACAAGATGGTGTCAGTAGCTTTAGGTACAGGATAGATAGATAGATAGATAGATAGATAGATAGATAGATAGATAGATAGATAGATAGATAGATAGATAGATAGATAGATAGATAGATAGATAGATAGATAGATAGATAGATAGATAGAAAATTAAAAGCCTGCATAAGAAATGTCCATATTAAACATGAATATATGTACACGATGTGTCCCTAAAGCTCTCTGTTTAATTTAAATTGAAAATGTCTTTGCTGACATATTAAATGTTATGAGCTTTTATGATATGGACAGAGGTTGAATAGCAGATTGTATAATTGTATAATGCTCACAAATCAATCTGAGAGTTATTTTGAGCGATTTGAGTGATTTTCTTTCCCCCTCTGCAGCACCACTAAAGCAGATATTTAGGTTCCCCCACCTGCCAAATCTCGCTTTAACCTCTGGCAACATGCACAATGCTAATCTCCTCTCTTCACTGGGTTCAACATTTGGAGCTCAAAGTAGTAAGATACAGACATGTCACTTCAGTTACCCAGGTAGCACATAAGGTTAAAAACTATACCTGCACCAATGTTAACGTTTCATTTTCAGAGGATACCCTTTGATTCCACGTCATGTAAATTTCATAATCAAAGGGTGAACGCGAGCATTACTGTGAACCATGTGCTGAGACACTGCACCACAATTCACCAACTGTGCATGAATCGCTTTGGGCCGAATCCAAGCAGATTTGAAAACAAAACATTTTTAGATTTGCTTGACAATAATGAGTACAGCAGAGTGTGATTTGGTGACATATCAAGACAATTTTTTACGTGTGAAAGGATAGTTTACAGCTACTCTATACTCATTCGGAAGATGGTAAAGCTTATTCCTTTTCTCTTATTAAAGTATCAGGGATTTTTGGAGCATCTTTGAACAAAATCATACAGCAAACATTTCCCATTAAGCTGCAATAGCGACCTTGAAACAAGGTGGAGCTTTGTATCCCAATCTCTGAACAAATTGTTTCTCCAATTTCTCTGCAATTCCTACACTCCATCACTGTCATAAGCTCATTATTGATCAGAGACTGATGCTTCTCATGTTCACAGTTGGTTGTCTCTTGCCATAGTCTCATCACTCTTATGTGACCTTTGCGCCGCCTCAGAAGTGTAAAATAAAACAAGTATGAGTTCCAATAACGCAGAGTGAGCTCGGAGGGTTAGATATCTTCACGGCCATTTATGGGTGTTTGTGGCAAGGCATCAATTCAAAGAAAGAAAAAGCGAAATGCATCCTCAATGATCGCATAGTTCCAATTAAATACGGTTTACAGGAAAAAGTAAATGGTACGCAGCTACATCTGGAAACTAAGCAAACAAAGACATTTAAAATGGCTTCAAAAAGAGCAAAACACCACACGTAGCGATGTAAAGCAGCCATAAAGTGACAAGGTGACCACAAATACACGCAAAATGATCACAAAGAGGCACAGTTCAACCGAGAAGAGACGCAAAATGGCCATAAAGTGACGTATGATGTCATCATTCAACTATTTCAAAGTTAGAGCTGTGGCAGTAATAGTAACCAGCTTCCCCTCAGTAAGATTGATATACTGTAGAGCTTTTACAGCAAAACTCTCTAAAAACACAGCCTAAAGCGCTTCACTATACAAACAGTTGCAGGAAATTACTCCAAATTGTGCCCAGAAATGCATGTGAGAAAAAAAAGAAAACGAAAAACGCCCCATCCAAGAGTCTCAAATAATCCTGCAAATGTCTGAGGAGTTCTGTGTAGCATGGGAGGAACATCCATCTCATTTAAATAAGTCAATGCCTTCAGAGTATTTAGATTTTCGGGCTCAGTAGACGCGGGGTGCCTCCACAAGAGGCGCCCCCTGGCATGTTAGTTTTCTGCTGATTGACTCAGCGGGCTCTCATTATCAAGAGGAGAATGAGCTGTAAATGTTTTCTCTTCTTCTCCTGTTTATTTTCAGGTTACATTGTGGTTGGGGAATGTCACTCGAATGTCAGTTTTGTTTTTCTCTCAAACTGAGACGAGAAGCGAAGACATTATTTATATATAATGACATGTTTTATTTAGTATTCCCAAAGCCTTCTGGCCAGTGCAGTCCATGAATCACTTACAGACTCTATATCCACAGTCCATACCACCCTATCTATTTCTTTACAAATGCACCACCTCACAGAGGATGGGGAGTAAAGAGAAGCCTGGTAATAGCCGTCTTTGGGCTACGATCTGAGAGAGAGAGAGACACTATAACGTTCAGTAATGTCAGAAGCTGACTGTGAATGGCAGACGACCTAAAGAGGTTTGAAGTTAAAGAAAAGCTATAAATGGTTTCACACATCAAAGAGCTCTGAGAAATATTTTCTCATCTTGTCTCCTGGAGGAATCAATACAAGCTTAGCTCTCTCCACTAACAGGCAGAGCCGAGCACAGGTGGCATTTTAAGAGCACAGACGTTCTCTCTGCTGAGGATTATCTGCTAATCCAGCTTCACATATGCATACGGCTGCATGTGTCTGCTGTGAATGAAAACACAAGAAGCTCTCTGTTTCAAAATTTTATGTCTAATTATTTCAAGAAGCTAATTGAAGAACTGTTGATTTATTTATTGAATAAAAGCAACAAAGAATTAATTCAATTCAATTTTATTTATATAGCACCAAATCACAGCAACAGTTGCCTCAAGGTGCTTTATATTGTAAGGTAGACCCTACAATAATACATACAGAGAATAAAAACAACAATCACATGACCACCTGTGAACAAGCACTTTGGCAACAGTGGGAAGGAAAAACTCCCTTTTAACAGGAAGAAACCTCCAGCAGAACCAGGCTCAGGGAGGGGCGGCCATCTACCGCGACCGGCTGGGGTGAAAGAACGGAGACAGAATAAAAGACATGCTGTGGAAGAGAGATGGAGATTAATAACAAGTGTGATTCAATGCAGAGAGGTTTAACAAAGTGAGTGAGAAAGGTGACTGGAAAGGAAAAACTCAATGCATCATGGGAATCCCCTAGCAGCCTACTCCTATTGCAGCATAACTAAGGGAGGGTTCTGGGTCACCTGATCCAGCCCTAACTCTATGCTTTAGCAAAAAGGAAAGTTTTAAGCCTAATCTTAAAAGTAGAGATAGTGAGTGTGTGTCTCATGAATACAAATTATGATTTGTTCTTGTAATTCATTTATCTGTTTGAGCTAATCTTACTCTACAGTTTTTCTTTAACATTTTCATAATCTATATGACTTTCTGTATAAAATCCATCATTGTGGAGGAATTTCAGGCTTGCAGTGTTTCTTCGGTTCATTGAGGTGTGCAGTCATTCCCATATGCACAGGCTGACGTTTAGAGTCTGACTGGGTCATTCAGTCATCTTGAGGCTTGCCAAGCTTTAGTTGTTGGACGTTGCCTCACATCTAACTCTAGAATACTTGGAGTTAATGGTCAACTCAGTGACTACAAGGTGCCCAGGTCTTGTGGCCTCGACTACCATGTTTGACAGTTTGTATGACGTATTTCTGCTGACATAACAACACAACCTATACCTGTACAGTCTTTTTCGAATTGTATATGCTAACTGAAGCCTGTAGATTCTCCAAAGTTTTGCAGTTTCTCTGAGCATTGCATGGTCTGACTTTGGGGTGAATTTGGTGGGACGTCAACTCCTGGGAAGAATGGCAACTGTCTTAATAGGTTTCCACTTGTGAATAATCTCTCTCACTGTAGAATGATAGATTTTAAATTATTTGGAAAAAGTCTCATAAACCTTGCCAGATTTCTGGGTATCAAATTCTTCCTTGGCATTGTGTAAACACACACCTCAGTGCTCCAGAACAGCAAACTACCAACATAGAGGCACTCACACTTGCTGATTCTTAGCTAATCAAGTGCATTTGGTTAGCAGCACCTAGCTGCTACTTAGCCTCCTAATTCCTGTGGATGCAGGAGGATGTACTCAGGTTTCAACAGTACTGCATAGAATTAAAATGTTCTTTTTTTAACATGACTGTAGTTTGAAACCTTAAAATGTGTTAAAATGACACATTGAAGTGTCCTCAAATGTGACATACTGGGATTTAAAACTTAGTTTTTGTGTTCGCTAATGGCACAGAAATTGGATTTTCAGTGAATTAAGATATGTAAAACTCCAATGACTTGGACTTTTGTTGCTGTTTTGAATTGTTTTTAAATGGCACCAGGTTCAACAACTAAGGCGAGGCGATATCACAGGCAGGTGAATGAGGCCATCATCTCCCAGTGCAGTTGCATGGAGGTGGTTACAGCTGATAACGTCCACTCAATGGGCTGATAACATGTCAAATGGGTGAATTAGTTTTACACACTAAGGAACCAATGTGGAACGTAAACATTACAATAAATCAAATATTTCTCTGCACTGATGCACAGGACATAAATTCTGCAGCTGATCTATAATATACACATTACCCATATCAGCATTCTGCTCCACCAGGTTTCAACTAATCTCGACTACATTTCTCTGACACTCTTGTCATGTAGAGTGTTACAAAGTTCAGATATTTCAGATCTGCGTTATCTTAAAGCACTGTCAGAAACAGCTAACGCATGTGTTCAAAGGATTAAATCTTTGCCAAACCAATGAAGAACCAACAGAAAGTAGAGAATTTCAACCCCTTGCAGTGCCGTTTGAGCTTCCAGCAGTTTACATTAATTAACATGCCGTGCAGCCAGGCTTGCTTCTTGAATGACAATGTTTTCCTAATTTGCTTCAGAGGCTCTTATCAAAAGTGATAGACCTGGCAAGATCAAAGTGCAGCCTAGTGGTTTTCCCTCTGGCAGTTTCTGACTAGGGAAGGGAGCTTTTAAAGGACTTGTGACAAGCACATTGCCTTTGAAGCGGATTAGTATTGTTACCGTCTCATGTTGCACAATGATGTTCACAGCATACTGTCCCCAGAACTCAGTGGTTTAAACTGTCTGGCCAACTGAACCCCACACAAATTTCCCAGTTGTGGAATATTTGTTCTCACAATTTCAAAGCGGCCCCTTGAGCCCTATACTGCAGCACTATAATCATAATGAACAGGACTACTATATGCTCTAAAAAGGTACTCCTGATAAAACGTATTAAGCTCCTTTTTCATGTCCCTATGGAAAGATTGATTGCACTGAGAGCCTTTTAATATAAATATATTATCTCCCAGAAGTGATATGAAATCTCACCCCAAAAAAATGCTGCGCTAACACTTTATCGGTGGAAATATGATCTGAGGCGATCTAGGACTGCAGCACATTTTAAATTCTGCAGCTTCAGTACATCTTAATATCAATATTTAGGCTTCACGAAGAAAGGAAATAGGGTTCCTCCTTTCACCTTAAATATTGTCATCTCTTCATTTTGTTGCCGCTGAGTACCGAAATGCACTTTGTTCTCGCTGTTAAACATCTAATGATGAAAATCAGTGTTCTCAGCAGTCACTGAATGTCTTGATTAATGATTAGTGACTGCAGTGTTTGGTGTCATTTGTTCCAAAGAAATGTATTACGCAATCACACTATGCTTTATATTGTTTGTTTGTTGTTGTGCTTGTTTTGTGGAGGGGGGGGGGGGGGGGGGTGTATGTTGTATTACATAGATGGGGGGGGGGGGGGGGTGTATTACATATATAGAGGAAAAACTAAGATGTCCTCTTGAAAAAAGAAAGCCAACTCAACAGTAAAGCGGTGTGAGCTGTGGAGATATAAACTTAACGTTTATTTTTATAGCAAGAAAGATCAGGAATAAGGTAAAGTGCAACCTACTCTTGGGTCAGAATCAACAAGGTTATCTAAAGCTACTATAATAACAGCAACTGTTAGCTAGTACCTACAGTGACAGCATGCTAACACAAAGCTAGCGATGAGCCCAGAGTGTCATAGAATCACTGTGGCCAGTGATTTTACAATCATATCATGTTTGGAATGATTTTTCACCAAGTTTGCTTGTGCCAGAGTTTGGTTATGTATGATTGTATGTATGATTTATCTTTTTAACTGGTAATCATGTGATACCAATCAGACGTGAGGAATGCATAAGTAATTTAACAAGTAGTATAATTAGTTATTTTCACCTGGGAGTAAATTAGTTATGTAATAAAAAAGGGCGACCGTGGCTCAGGGGGTTGGGAATCGCATCTCTAACCGGAAGGTTGCCGGTTCGATCCCTGGGCTCTCTGTCCTGGTCGTTGTGTCCTTGGGCAAGACACTTTACCCTACTTGCCTAGTGAATGAATAGTGGTATTGTAAAGCGCTTTGGGTGCCTTGAAAAGCGCTATATAAATCCAATCCATTTATTATAATATAGTGATGTGTAATATATATATATTTTTTTTTTTTTTTCTTTTCTTTTCTTTTATGGGAGCAATGACCCTGATGATGGAGCCAAAGCTTTTTATAGATTTTAGTACAGATATGCAGGGTGTTTTTTTTCTGTTTCCAGTCTTCATGCCACATGTAGTCCTAGAAACTGGTTGCCAACACCCTGACCCATTGGTTAACATTTGAGGACAATTGCCAGGTGAAACTGATCACAAACAAGGTGCTGCACCAAAAACCATCTTGCCAGTCAGCCATAGTTTGCAATGAAGACACCAATTTGCCTGCAAACCCTTCCCAACTGCTTGCTGTGCAATGAAACTGAAAAGTATGACACAACCTGAAAAAGGAAGCTCATTCAAAGTTAAATTTGTGCTTTTGTGAACATGTCATTTTCAACTGTCAGTCATAACTTTTAATTTGAAGACAAACCATGTTTATTTCTTGTTTATGCGACTTTTTCAAATTTCACTGCTGCTCAACATATTAATAGAGTATTTGCAAACCACTGTAAGTTATCAGCAGCCTGCGTGATCTGTTTGTAACCAAAGGAACTGCAACTGAGGTTTTTTGTGCAGCCTCCTCCTTGTGACCACAATCACCTCTAGCAACCACTCACCAGTGGTTGCCAACTAGTCTCTAGGCTTGTGTGACTGAAGCCTACTTTCAAGTTTTATTGTCATGTACAGATAAACAGTGTAGCCAATTTTACCCATAATCAAGTTCTTTTGGCTCGTGCACCTAACTTTACATGAGCATATAGAAAGTGTGCAGTTATATTAAGAAGAAAATAACAGAATAGCTGTAATCATAACAATAAAAGAGAAAAAAGAGAGAAGAAAAGTATTAAATATTTAGAGAATTTAAGACAAGTTGGTATTTACAGTTTGTGCGAGAGTATTTAGCCTATGCTACATTAACCATTACCTGATTGTAGACTACAGAAAGATTCTGTCAGTTATTAGAATGTCAGTCTGAAAAATATATTTCCTACCTATAAAAACTAAAAGTTCACACTGAATCTGAATCCAGAGCTGGCAAAGAAACCTCATGAGATTCGTACTGTTCTGAAGAAGGCACCATGTGATGGACTGAGCAGCGAAGGAACTTAGGCAACTTTTTATTTAACCAAAAAACATAATTGGTTACATTATGCAAAAAGAATCAAAATCTTGGGCCCATAAAAGAGGTCAAAATAACAGAACTCGAAGTTGACAAATCATACTGATAACTCAAACAAACTGACCTAACTTAACGAGACAAAGGGGAAACTTAAATAGTGGCTGGTCAGCCCACAAAAACGGGTAAAACACACAAAAATCCCATAAATCATAATCCCGTAAATTAAACCTTATATTTAAAGAAAGACAAATGTGAATGCAGTGTGTGTGTCAGCCTCTACACCGATATTACCACTGTGTGGCTGTAAGTGCAGCCATCACACACCAAAATGAGATTTTTGAAGCCTTATAATGACATTTTTGCATTACATAGAGATGCCATATAATTTGATCAGTTACTCCTGTATGTACTTCCCTTTCAATTCAGCTGTTCATTCATTGTATTTACTTTGTGCTTGTCCACTATTATTGCATTGCATTTAAGTCAGCACAAGTACAGTTTCATTCGAGCTTAAATTGATGATCAAACAGTTGCTATATGTCTCACCTCTTTTTGTAGGTTGATTGAGTAAAGCAGTGTCTTAGATTAACAAGGACAGGTTGAGTTACAGCTTGAGTTTGGGGGCAATTCAATAGGAAGTGAATCAATCTGAGGATTAATTGTTGCACCACATCCTGAGGACCAGACACTCGATACAGCCAGAGGGACACTGCTATAATGGAACTGAAATACAGACAGCACACAGCTACAGGAGCTTAACCCTTCACGGCTCCAATAACATGTTTTATGTCTCAATAACAACAGTAATAATGATGTGCAGGGGATGGAAATTAATAGGTTTTTTCTCATGATTTTGGTTTTGTTTATTATTTTAAGACTAAAAGCTGAAAAATATTCATAGTGTGATAATTTCCTGACGTATCGTCACGCAAGAATTGTCTCTTAAAGTGCAGCTGCATTCTTTTCTAGTGTTGCCACCACATGGTATTTGTTGTTGAAAGACTAACACTATTATTAGATATTTAATGAGTTGGAGGTTGCTGAGCAATAGTTTGCCTCAGGTTGTTTTATGGGAAACATTGTCATTCTCTGTCACTCACACGATGCAGCTGAGTAGCTCGCCCTGAGCAATGATCCTAGCACCGATACAATATTTTTCTGTAGATATAATATTCAATTTTCCTGGATTTTAAATTAATATAAAAATACTTGTTCAAAGACAAAATGCTGACCTACAGATTAAACGGTTTTAGACAAGGCCGTTGAGATATTGTGGTAAATTAATTTTTCCGAATCACTTAATCTGACCTACATATGTGGCTGCAAATATTATATTCTTTCTTCCTTTTTAAGACTGACTTCTTGTCAGCCCACATATGTGCACAGCATATTAACATCTTGCAATTTTTTTAATATCCTAACTGAGATTCATTACAGGAAATTGAATCCTCTCGGACGTTATTCTTCCAGAGAGACGGAGCAATGATCTGAGGCAGGTGTACACTGCCATTTGTCAGGTGTCTCTGCTAGCGCTTCTATGTTTTGACTTATCACATGTGGGTTGGCTGGAGAGAAGATAGGCTCTTAAACAAATGGCTGCTGTCACACAAAGGGAGGCAGTCTTTAATGAGACTGTCTTCACAATTGGCATGGTCCATGTCAAGCTTTAGAGAAAAACAAATCCGCCCTCTGAAAACCTGCCCTGTATCTAAGGTGTAGTGCATTACTCATTACTGTTGTGCTGAATGTGTTACAATGAGACTGTCCTCCCCAAGAAAATGACGCTATAGGTCATTTGTGAAGGTTCTTATTATGACTTATAGATACATTTCTAACTGGCCTTTAAGGATCTGTGAATAAATATGTGTAAAAGGTGTGCGGTTGTTATCTCTTTCTACATGGGCCCAAACTCGGCGCCCTGGCAACAAACAAAACAGAGTTGTGTAATTTTGTAAATGCGTGTATTTTAAACCAGAAGAAACAGCTTGAACCCAACAAAACTGCAAGTGAAACACAAAGTAAATAACAAAACAAAAGTAAAACTTGATCCCAGAAATAATTGGAACTCCAGAGTCCTGCTTCAAAGCCGGGTGTTTTATTGCTCCCACTATGCCTACAATTGTGTGGGTTTTCTTTAAAATGCTTCATTTATATGAGGTGGTGGGGACAAATGATGTATTTTTGGCTTGTCCTTTGAGCTGGACATTATTCACCCCTGAAACAAGATGCAACTGTGTGACTCACGCAAAAACCTCAGGAGGGCAGGTGCTTGGAGCAGAAGTTGACTGTTTCTTCATTGTGTTTGACATGTTCTGTGAGCACATGTTAAATTAGAATGTCAATACTCTTTTGGGAAAATGTCTAATCAGGAGTTACACCTTGGTTATACTCACCATTGTAGCCCTCCCGAATAGCAGCGTGCACGAAAGGTCTCGGGCATACGAGTAGGTCGGTCTAGACCACCATTTTAACCATATACTAAGATATACTAACCAATTCAGTTACCATAAACAAAGCTTTAATGCAGATTTAAGCTTATTTTTTAATGCCTGGCTTAGCACAGAAGCTAGTAGGTGCTGTTAATCAGTTGGAGGGAAATTTTGCTTTCAAACTGCTCCAAAACTCCAATCCAAACTCTGCAAATTAAAAAAAAAAGTTGGTGTGTATATAAGCTGTTCTGTAGTTCAGAGAAAGAACATAAATCTCTTAAGTTTTCTGCAACACTATTTAGTTTCCCAGTGCAGACTTCAAAGCGGTTTCATGTGATTCTTAGGTGAGAAGAATTTGTTTTGTTAGCAAGACTGTCAATCAGAAGGCCACAGTTCTTGTCCTTGTTCTTTTTTTGACTTTATTCTCACACACTTAAATCCCCTAAAGAACCCAGTTACATTTAGAAAAAGGTTGCGCGTTTGTAAAATATGCCTAAATAATAAACCTGCATGACCTAAAAGGGTACAAGTGCACTAAAATGGGGGGTTCTAACTAGAGCTGGGCGATAGAACGATAACGATATGTATCGCGATATAACTTTTACTCGATAGAGAAATTAAGCTATCGCGATAGACCTCGCCGCTCTTGTCCTCTTAAAATAAAAAAAAATAAAAAATAAAAAAAGGTCAGCCAATCCAAACTAAGTAGCGCAGAGCCGAACCAATCACAGCCACAGCGTCACGTCACGTGACTTGTTACGTACAGCACAAGTGCCAAGCCGCACGTGTGTTTGTTTGGGAAGCAGCCAGCGGGTAATGGAGCCAGCGGGTAATGGAGGAAATGAGTGTGCCGACTAGAAAAATCAACCGAGCGTGACAGAAGAGAAAACAGATGATGGTTCCAATGCCGGAGAGATTGTCGAACGGAAGAGCCATAGAAGTTCCGTAGTGTGAAGGTATTTCGGCTATTTCAAGTCTGACAAAAAACAGAGTAGCGTAACTGTAAATTGTGCCGAAAGCAAGTCTGGAAATACAATAAACTGGTGCATGCGTCACACTGTGCGCCACGTTATTGTTTCGGTGAAATGAATTTCTACAATACTGTTACTGTTAATTCTACTCTCTGCAGTGTTTAAATGCTTACATATACACACAGTTACTGTCCGTCCACACATACGACTCGGTTCTGCTTCTATTCCGCAGCTTTGTTTACTTTTTCCCACCGAGGCTTCTAGACTTCTGATTGGCCAACATTTCTGCACGGTTAGGAATCTAGCGCCACCTGCTGCTTTGGCATGTTCATAGCAGCGTTTTCCTTCATTTCTGCCTTTATGTGTGGACGGGATTATTTTTTAAAACGAAAACGGAAAATCTCAGTTTTCAAAAATACCCGTGTACGTGTGGACGTAGCCTCAGTCTCTGACTGGAAGCGCTAATTCGTCATTCGGCTTTTGTCAGACTAAAGTAACTGTTAAAACTGTTTGAAAAGCTAAGCTATACAACAAGGAGAGATTGAGAATTTCCTTTTAGTTCTCAGTTTATTTGATATTGACAAAAGTTAGTCAGTTTTGTCTGTTCTTCTGTAAAACAAACTAAGATTTATTTTTAGAATTAATATTTTGTTTCTAAGTGGAATTGACAATTTAGTCTGTTTCGTTTGTTCTATTTTGAAACTTAAACGCTTTAGCGGCTGCCTTTTGTGTAGTTTGCAATATTTGCCTTTATTTATCTGAAAAAGTCTCATGTTCCTTAAGTACATCTACCCTGTTGAACTTATTATGGGAAATAAATATTTAAATAAAAACAAGCTGCTGATTATTTCACATTTTACTTGTGAGCAACGGCACATTTAAATCTTACAAATATAGTTATTTGGCTTATATCGTGATAGATATCGTTATCGCCTGAAATGAAAAAAACACATCGTGATATGAAAAAATCTCATATCGCCCAGCTCTAGTTCTAACTAAGCAACCACATGGTGTGTTGGGTCATCTGGGGACCACTCACGCTGTGACCGATGCATCATTAAAACCTAAACCATGAAGAACACTATGCTCCTTCATTTTTAAATTTCCCAGAATACAAGTAAATATAACATTTAAAGGTGAATTTAAAGAACAGTACCCACAACAGGTTATTTTATTTGCCCATGGATAATAACTACATTGAGCGTTTCAACACTTGTAGGTTAAACTGTTTCCCTCCATGCTTTAATCTCATACCTTTATTCTTTTGTTTTTATGACATCCATTCATTATCCACCCATAACAAAGCATTTTCAGTACTGCTAAGTAATACAGTCTTATCTCGAAGCCTTTCAGATTAAGATAAATGGGTCAATTTGAAAAGCAATTAGCTAACCTAAAGCCAGTGTGTTTCTTAAAAACCTGCTTTTTATCACAGTGTGTGCCAAACCTGGAGCTCGTACCTCTTCCCATTGTTCTCTGTAGAGCGAGTCTCTTTGGAGAGAGTAGATGTGATTGATTTGCAATAGAGCTTCTTCTGCGATCCTGACATTGCTAAAATATCATTCAGTATAATAGCTTAACGCAACAAAGAAGGAAGGCAATACAAGATAGTCAGCCGTTAAAAATCTCGATTACTTTATCACGCATAGGTTAGAGAATCAATTAGACTCTGAGTCAGTGAGTCAACTAAAGCCCATAAGAAGATTTTAAGCCATCATGCTGGTATAATATGTTTCACAGAGAGTGCATTGTCTCTTTGAGACTGGAGACAGATTTATTGCAAAGGCGTATCAAAGCAGGCATCCCCTCGGAGATAAATACCTCCATCTAGACAGAGATAAGGACCGAAGCTGATGATCCCGCCTTGCATTTCAGATGGCATGTTTTCTACCTCTGAACAGACTCTGAATATCCCCAGTGGTTACCCAGAGCTGAGGATCCTTTTCTGCGTCTCTGCTTTTAAAAACGTGACTTGATATAGAATTTAACTGTGTGGACACAGTTCAGATTTAGTATAAACTTAATACGTGTTGTCTTTGTTTACAAGAAGTGTGAATAGTTGACACTGATGCACAGATGGAGATGGAGAACAAAAAATGAAGAAAACAGGGCAGGATGTTTTGTTCACAGAATATTAAGGTATTAAACAAATAATTTCAATTGTGACACTACAGGAATAGCATAAGTATACTAAATAAATATACTACAAGTATGACTGTGTGAGCAAATTCAAGTGGAAATATTAAAAAAATTTTCAACCATCAGCTAGAGCTTTTAAGATCAGTAAGACTGAGTTTAGTTCAGATGCTATAGCAGCAAACACATTATTAGAAAGAGTTATGGCAGTCAAACAGTGTAAATCCATGCAGGAAATCTGAAAATCCAAAGACAGAGGTTGTCCTGCCCCCTCACCAAAGAGCCAATCGTCTGCTTTATAAGAGCCTAACTGGGGAAACACTTACAGGTACAAGCCAATTGTGTTGCTGTGTCACTCTTTAAGTTCATAAGCTATGTAGTGGCAGACATATCTCATTGTTATCACATTGAAGGATTAGAAAAAATTCAGAATAAGTTCAAACTTGTGCACGCAGTTCATGTTATTTAAAGACCTTGGAGAAATATGCTTGACAATCATTTGGCTCTGGAAAAAGAACAGTTCAAAGAAATCATTAAAAGCCTTAAATTACCATGACACTCATGACCAGCCTCTGAACACAACTGTGAGTGTACTTGTATCTTTGTATCTATAATATAAATTAGAGGTTGTTCAGTGCTGTGATGGGATGATACTCTGGATTGTTCCATCAAAGAAGCCGTGGTGCTTTGAAGTGTTTACTGTGGATGAAAATGTTTTTTGGACACCTTTTAGCATTTTTAAGCCTCCAGAGATGTTGCAGAGATGGCTGTTGAATGCTGACATTTAACATGTGCTTCCTTGCCCAAGAACATGGTTGTGTGAGTGAATGCAATACAACAACATACTGACTCCGTTATCTGTCATTGCATAGTGCAAGCAGAGATAAAGTTGGCCAGAATGGCATCGCAGCACCTTCAGTGACTCAGTTAATTAAATCTGATAGGCAGTTTAATACAAAATATTATCAAGCGAGAGAATTTTTCATAGGCTGTAGCCTGAAGTGATGCAGACTGCAAGGCAAGTAGCTTGCATGGCTCCTGGCTGCACCCTTTCATTGTGCCTTCATGCTACAGATGCTAATAAAGTTGCATTTGTGGCACTTGTACACTATTTTTAAAGCATCTCAACTAATGTTAGCAAACACACATACTGCATGTGTGTAATTTTGCACTGTGTTTGTCTGCTAGCTAAAGGTGCAGTTGCTGTATTTTCCTGGGGGGAAAATAGGTCAGCCTGTCACATATGTTCTTTCTCAGCAATGGAGATAGATTTAAAAAGCCATCAAAAGGGGAAAATGAAAGATTATTTACAAATGTAAAGACTGATCAGCAAGTGACAGTAAACTAATTAACTGGCAATTGAAGTTCTTAATGTATGTTCTATTATTAATGTGGTTTTTAATTATAGTGGATTTATTACAGATCAATGTTTTTCACAACAAATTATATAATAATAATATCATGTAAATAATTCATATATCATTTAATTGGATTAATTTAATTAATAGCTGTAGAGTTTGCAGTGACTATGTTGTATTGGGCAACTGTGCTCTTTGCTAGTTTGGTGCTTACAAAAGATAGAAAGGATTTTGAATTGTAATTTATTGGATAATTTTGCAAAAGCAAAGACTGTTCCAGAAGTATTACTCTCAGGAGAAAAAGCGGGCAAGCATTTACATATCATTTAATCAGATATTCTGTAACATAAACAAGTTGATTCAGTTATTACTTTTAAAAAAATGGTACCTGACAAGGTGCATTTCATTATAACTGCTGATTTAGGTAAGTAAAATAGTAGTAGTAGTAAGTAAAATTTATATAGCACCTTTCTAAATAAATATAATAAACAAGTGCTTCAAAACAAACTGCTCAAAAATATAAATATAAAAAGTTACCCAAGGGCGAATTTTAAAATCCGTTTTAAAAAAAAGACCAGTCAGTGTGATGTAGCATAACTTAAGCAGCAAGGAAGGTGATAAGTAAATAGCATTAGCAGATGATTGAAGTTCTTTTAAGCATACTTTATTGCTGGCATCTCCCTTTTACCATAAAACAATCCATCCGGCATGCAAAAATCCCACTGGCTTTATACAAGACTTTGCCCACACCTGACCTCGTTAGTCCCTACCATTGAAACAAAATAGGTCAAACCAAATAATACAATTCTAAACAAAGAACAGGAATAAAGTCATGCAAGAAACTGACAAATTCATTTACTCAACTAAATGGTTTGTAAAGTAAAACACTGCATACAATATAACTCAAAAGGCTACTTTAAAGAAAACAAACAATACTATACAAAATGAAAAACCCTCCATTTGGTTACACCCAGTGATGCAATCATTGACCTCATGACCCTATATAAACAGGAAGTAGTGGGCAGCCCTTCCCATACACCTGTCTCCCATATAGAACCTGAATACACAACATGGACACAATGGTAAGTATAACCAAAGCAACATAAAGAAACATAATTTACCAGACATGTGCCTGTAAACAGAAGAAAATTCAGATGATCTGATGGTTAGTAGTATTTGCTTTAAAACACATGCATGGATGTAAAGAATGTAACTACTGCTACCACAAACAAAACCCAGGATGTTGTGTGTTAAGAGAAGTTACACCAGCAATTTCTAAATTAAAGCATTATGGCTGACTGTAAGATAACAGAACACAAAATAACAATATATGCAAGTGACAAATGGCAAATGAATTCTGTCCTAGCCACTTTGTCACAGTCAGGCTCAGACGGAGAGAGTTCCAAACTCTGGAGATCACTGTTGCAAAAGACTTTATTAGTTCTGAACCTGGTGTGCTGTACAGCTAGCTGACCCTTATCACATGACCTCTGGGACCGTCTCCAGCTGGTCCCCGAGGTCATGTGATCAGGGATGTAGAAGTTCACTGGTGTATGAAGATGCGTCTCTATGCAGGGTTCTAAAATCCAAAACCAGAGTATTAAAGTAAACTCTGAAGTTAATGGGGAGCTGGTGAAATTAGTGTTCAGAATGCCTCACATCAGCATTCTGAACAACATGCAGACGCTCCAAGGCAGCTTTATTAACAAAAATGAACACTGAATTAGAGTAATGCAAACATGATGAAATAAAAGCATGAATAACAAAATCCAGTTCAGAACGTGACACGTGTGTTCTCAACTTGGCAAAAATTTAAGTCATAAAAATAAGAATGAACCAGAGGTGAACAAGAACATCCAGAGTGAAGTTCTGGTTAGAAATATTAAGCAGAAATGGCAAAGAGACCTTGAGTTTCCATTGCCTCAGGCATAAATCTCACAGAAACAAGAACAAGGACTTCTGTTTTCTCTCCATTAAAGTTTTAATAGAGTCCAAGCACCTATGCAAGATCTATAACAAAAAAAACATCTTGGAGCTTAAAAGAGATATATAACTAAATGTCATCTACAAAGCTGTGATAAGAAATGACCTTAAAAGTGCTGAAGAAGAGCAAATATAACAAAAACAGGACTTTGGTAAGAATCATCATCTGATTTTGTTCTTTAGCGGCACAAATTCCAACTTTAGCTTTATACTAAATGTGAGCCATGATTTATCATGTAACATCTGCTTACGTTATATATTTATATTCATTTGCATTCATAGTGCTGAATATAGTTAGCTAATTCCTCCTCAAAACCTAAACCTCAGAGCCAAGTCATTTCTAAGTGAGTCATTTTCCCATGCTGCACTTCTACACCAGTTCCCCCATGTGCCAAAACAAACAAAAAAATAATAATAATAAGACACATATCTGATTTACAGTAAATATTAAACTGTAAAGCTATAAATGATAATGATTTGTTCAATCTGCTCTGTTTGTACCATGATGTCACACTCTTTTTTTTCTGGAAGAAAAAAAATGTCATCAGTGTTTTGTTCATTTAATGCTTTAATAAATAGACTAGTTTTCTGCGATAACAAACAATCTTCCATCTTATAGTTAATACTATCCAACCTCCTTTCCAGATCAGGATTCTGGATGTTGTGACTCAGCTCCGCACAAACAGGAAGAAAAGGATTTCAAACAGTCATCCCGTGAATACATCAGAGATTTCGCTCCTGCTGCCGTATAGAATAATAAGCCAGTGTTTTGTTTCGCATCATTAGACTCTCCCAGTAGGAAGAAGTGTGTTAACAAGTCATTTACATTTTAAAGTGCTTTATGAAGAGTAAACTGAGAAGTGCTAGTCTGCAAAGGACATCAGCAGAATAATAAAGCCTCTGTTTCATTAAGGTTTCCTGGGAAAGTCGGAGAGGAAAAGTCACGGTTTCGTAAGCTGTATACATTTTTCTTTAATATTAATTACACTTTGATTCACTAAATCTATTTTCCTCCCATTTTTTCCTGCCAGTCTATTACAACAGAACATAGAACTGTAGGGCTGTATGTTCCCAGGCAGAAAGGTTATGTCTGTTTCAAAGTAGCAGGAAAACAATTTGTTTTCCATTACCGTGTTTTGGATTTTGTCTTGTATATGCAGTAAATTTCAAATGGCAGGAGCCATAAATTCTCAGATATACCATATATCTGGTTGTTTTTTCCTCTTGAATGACCGCTGAGCTCTGCCTGCTTGCTGGAGCAGAGCAGCATGTAATAGTCACCTCTATGTTCTGACTGTGGCACAATCTCTTAAAAGTGAAGCACGTTTCGGAGTGTACTTCAGGCAACTTAAAAAAAAAAAATCAGCCTTGTTGTTTATGCAGGCACGGAAAATAGTGTTGATGAAAAACACTGCTGATGCTTAAGTTCATATATTCACACCCACAGAAGGATAATTTTATCGCACGCTGACATCCATTTGATGCTTCACTGGATGTAATTGGAAAGACAGGTCGTCCAATCTCTGAAGGCACCGAGCACATTTACACTTCATCATAGCGTTCATGCTTCCCCAGAAATGATAACGTAATCTCACTGAGGTGAGCGTGACAGGGTTCCTGTTCCTACATTTTAATAACATCATGTCAATCCCTTCTCAAGCCCCACTTGCAAACTTTATACCATTTTAGATATTTATTTAAACATATACATGCAAAATGAGCCTCCATGTCATACAAACATGCTGTGCATTTATTAATAGGCAAATCGAATGCAATCATGCTCAGTTTCAGCTGCAGGGTCGGATTGTTTTAACTATTATTACGTTGCAAACATATAAACGTCTCTGCTGTCGATGCCGATATTTAATCTTTTAATTGTTTTATAAAGTCAAACTTACTCGGCAGCCGATACCTGTTCATAGGTTGAGCTCATTATCCTGGAGAAGCACGGCAACACAACTCTCCAAGGCTCTGCCCTGTGGTATTAATTGGGTCACAGCTAAGCCGACAAGCTACCCTGAAAGTGAGTTAGTTCATTTTCAGGTTTAATGATGTGAGGTTAGATGATTGACGGTTCGCACTTTGCTCTCTGATTGGCTGAATGTAAAGAGCGACTAATTAGTGTGTAATTAATTCAAATCCCTTCCACTTGTTGATTAATTTCTAGAGTTCAGTTACTAATACTCATTCAGACTGATCATCCGCCACCAGGCTTCATAGACAGTCACTGATCGCCATGGTGATGGCCCTACATTTGTCCGCCTCAGTGTGAGCACAGTTAGCCTCGGTGTATTTAAAATATACCGAATGTCATATGTCTGACAGTTGCACTCTAGCGAGAAAAAAAAAATCTAGCAGGACAATCATATTATGGATGTGTGGAAGTATGCACACAAAGCCCATGAAGTATTCATGTAATCGGTTTCCTTCTGTTGAATGCTTCACCAGAGATTCAATATCAGCCTCATCGCCTTCTCTGGTCCCCATCAATAGAGTGAAATTAATACCACTTAAAGTATCTTTAGGGCAATAATTTTTTTCAGAGGCAATGAGATTACATGTATCCCTATTGACTTGGTATTATACAGCATGTAAGTGATCTACTTAAAAAGGATTAAGACATGTTGTGTGGCTACCAGGACTCTGAAGGAGCATGCATCAGTGTGTCCACTAAGTTTTAGCGTCTGAACCACTGAATCATCTGATTACCTGAGATTTGAGCCTTGCACCATAGCACCGAACAGCCAATGATATGACTCTAATTTCCTTTCAAAACTCTGCAGAATTGTTTCATTACAAATCCTTCCATCATATCTCTTCTCAAGTGGATCAGCAATCAGTCTGGGGAAGATTGGAAGCTAAATCCAGTTTGCATGTAATGCACCTCTGCTGTTGGTGAATGTCAATTTTACTGTTAGGAATAAAACAACACAAAGACGGAAATACCTGTGCTTGAGGCTGTGCGGCAGCACTGATAGAAATCACCTTTTCATGGCAAACAGTGCACCAATGCTGCCTGACGGACTTGTCTCTGTTGAATAATATTATTCTGTATCCAAGGGAATCACATCTACATTGAATAAATCTGTATGATTTACATTAATGCCTCCATCCAGCACCCTCGATCTAACAAGGTGGGCAGTGTGGGTTTTGTGCCTTGATTGGGGGATGTGCATGTGGTGAGTCAGACTCTTTCATCCCGGAGCCCAGTTTTTCAGCAGTCTCACAAATCTTATTAATGTTTACCTTTTTATGTATTGAAAACACAGTCATTCACTAGAAGTCTTTCTCTTTCGCTGGAGCGATTGTATCTCCTGGAAGGCTTGAGAACGATTCTGTGTCCCCATCCAGATGGACAGATGGATGGCCTTTCACTAATCTTGAACCTGTTACTGCATAAGAAATACTGGAAATGCGATGAAACTCTTTCGCCTCTAATGAGACACACATTATGCACAAACACCTTTAATCAGTACATTAAAAGGAACTCTGGGGAGCAAAGGAAACAAGCTGTATACACAACACTGACATGCTTGAAGCTGATATGATATGGTATTTACACAAATGTTATCAAAAAACACTGAAACGCAGGGAACTGTCCAGCCAGAAAAGACAGGGTACACAGACCAGCAGGAAGGTGAAGGGGAGGTCTGTAAATACACGGAGAACTAAATGAGTTGAATACAATGCTGATGAGGGCGGTGCAGAGAATGATAAAGGGGGGAAAGGACAAAGACAGGAAGTAAAACAACCAAAGATGCACAAGTAGGTGTTTAAAGAAAGAAAAAAACATGAATGATACAAAGAGACACAAAGTGGTTGAAATGGCATGCTTCTTAATATATTAACAGGGGAACTAGTGCACACAGGTGCTGGTTTTGGACACTATTTGGATGAAATGCTGGTACAACAGTGTGCGCTGGATAGTTGCTGGCATGTAAACCATGTTTGTTCACCCCATTCAAAGCAGACAGATAGTGCATATACACCAATAGTGCATAACATCGTGACCACTGGTAGCTGAAGTGAATAACACCTGTTAGTGAGTGGGGTATTTTAGGGAGGAAGTGAACACTTTGACCCAAGAGTTGATGTATTGGAAGCATGAAAAATGATAAATTGTAAGGATGTGTGCGAGTTTGACAAGGGCTGGGCTTGACGGCTTGCTCTATTCCAAAACTGCAGCTCTTGTAACTGTGCCGCTTGCCGGGGGGAAACCTGGCATCAGGTTGGACTATGGCAAGAATGGAATGGATGACTTAAGCAAACCAAGGCTAACCTGGTTTGCCCAAGGCATGGATGGAGGCAATGTGATGCTTTGGGCAATGTTCTGCTGGGAAATCTCAGCATCCATCCAATTCATGTGGATGTTACTTTGACATGTACCAGCAACTTTGTAGCCTTTCATGGAAATGGTATTGCCTGATGCCTCTGGCCTCTTTCAGCAGGATGGTATTCCCTGCCACAAAGCAAAAATGGTCCAGGAATGGTTTGAGAAGCACAACAATAAGTCTGAGATGTTGACTTAGCATTTAAATTCCTCACATCTCAGTCCAATCACGCATCTTTTGGATCTGAAAAAACAAGTCCAATCCATGGAGGTCCCACCTTGCATTTTACGGGATCTGTAGCTAGCATCTTGGTGACAAATACCACAGCACACCTTCAGGGGTCTAGTGTCCATGCCTCAGGGCTGTTTCGGGAACAAAAAGTGGGCTATCATAGTATTAGGCAAGTGGTATATATATATATATAAGATGGCGCCGGTGAGGTCGGCTGCCGTCACGACTGCTCCGACCACTTTTTCTTTGTCTTTGCTTTTTAAGTTAGTTTTCAGCGTTTCTAAATCGGCAAAATCATCACCATTGGGTACATTAGGTATGACAGTGACACTCTTGTTTCTATTGGTATACAATGTACTCACAATTCGAAGTTTTTAACTCCGGATCCGAGCTGGCCGAGTGAGATCTCGAGGGAGAACAAAGGGAAGCGGCGGCGTCCTAGAGGGAAGCGAGCCGGCGTCAGGAACAGGCTGAGAGCTCGTGCACACCGCACACCTCTGCCTAGCATCCTGCTCGCCAACGTCCAGTCACTGGAGAACAAGCTTGACGACCTCAGGGCCAGGATAAAGTTCCAGAGAGACATTCGGGACTGCAATCTCCTCTGCTTCACCGAGACATGGCTGAACCCAGCGGTGCCGGACCACGCCATCCAGCCGGCCGAGTTCCTCTCGGTTCACCGCATGGACAGGACACGGGACTCGGGGAAGTCAAGGGGAGGCGGCGTGTGTTTAATGGTGAACAACAACTGGTGCAACAGTGCGAACGTTGTTCCTCTCACACGCTCCTGCACACCAAATCTGGAACTACTGTCCATCATGTGTCGTCCTTTTTATCTACCTCGGGAATTTACATCGGTCATTGTAAGTGCCGTTTATATTCCACCACAAGCGGACACGGTCACCGCCTTATGCGAGCTGCATGAGGCACTCACACAGCACCAGACACAACACCGGGACGCTGCGCTTATTGTGACGGGGGACTTTAATAGCGCCAACCTCAAACGCGCAGCGCCGAACTTTTATCAACACATCACCTGCCCCACCAGGGGTGAAAGGACACTGGACCACTGCTACACTACGGTCAAGGACGGCTACAAGGCACAATCCCGCCCCCCGTTTGGCAAATCTGATCACGCCGCCATCTTCCTCATGCCAAAATACAAACAAAGGCTGAAACAGGAAGTTCCGGTTCAGAGGAAGGTCGCGCGCTGGACGGATCAATCGGTGGCCGTGTTACAGGACGCACTCGATGACGCAGACTGGGGCATGTTCAGAAACAGCTCCGACGATGACGTCAACGTGTTTACGGAAGCGGTTGTGGGATTCATCGGGAAACTAGCGGATGATACCGTGGAGACAAAGACTATCACAACGTTTCCCAACCAGAAGCCGTGGGTGGATAAAACCATCCGCGACGCTCTGAGATCCCGCACCGCTGCCTACAACACGGGACTTATGACGGGGGACATGGACCCGTACAAAGCCGCGTCATATAACGTGTGGAGGGCGGTGAAAGAGGCGAAGCAGCGCTACGGGAGGAAACTAGAGTCACAACTCCAACAGAGTGACTCTAGGAGCCTGTGGCGGGGACTAAGGACAATAACGGACTATAAAGCACCAACAACCGGTATGACGAACGCGGCCGTGACTCTGGCAGACGAGCTGAACACTTTCTATGCTCGCTTCGAGGCTGCAGCTAAGGTCTCCAACAATGCTAGTGTTAGCGGCGCTAACGGCTGCAGACAGGAAGATACTGCCAGCACCGGAAACGTGCTCGTCATCTCCGAGCATGAAGTAAGGAGAGCCTTCAAGAGAGTGAACACCAGGAAAGCAGCAGGACCAGACGGCATCCCAGGTCGTATCCTCAGAGACTGCGCATACCAGCTAGCTCCTGTGTTCACTGAGATATTCAACATCTCTTTATCTCAGTCGGTGATCCCCACATGCTTCAAAGAGTCCATCATTGTTCCTGTCCCGAAGAAACCCCACCCTGCTTCTCTCAATGACTATCGCCCTGTAGCCCTCACCTCAGTAGTGATGAAGTGCTTTGAACGCCTGGTCAGAGACTTCATCATTTCTTCACTACCAGACACACTGGACCCACTACAGTTCGCTTACCGTCCAAATCGTTCCACAGACGATGCCATCTCTCATCTCCTCCACACATCACTCACTCACTTGGACACTAGAAGGGGGAATTATGTTAAAATGCTCTTCATAGACTACAGCTCTGCATTTAACACCATAATTCCCTCCACACTCACCACCAAGCTGGAGCATCTGGGACTCAGCTCATCTATGTGTCAGTGGATCTCCAACTTCCTAACTGGCAGACCACAGGCAGTAAGGATGGGCGGACATGTCTCAGCCTCCACCACTCTCAGCACTGGAGCCCCCCAGGGGTGTGTTCTGAGCCCCCTGCTGTACTCTTTGTACACATATGACTGTGTGGCCACTACCAGCTCCACCACCATCATCAAGTTTGCTGACGACACCGTCGTGGTGGGCCTGATCTCTGATAACAACGAGACGGCCTACCTGAAGGAGATTAGGAATCTGGAGAACTGGTGCCAGAGGAACAACCTCCTTCTAAACGTCAGTAAGACAAAGGAGCTGATAGTGGACTTCAGCACTAAGCAGGAGAGGAACTACCAGACCCCCGTCATCAACGAGTGCCCAGTGGAGAGAGTGGACAGCTTCAAATACCTCGGAGTTCACATCACGCAGGACCTGTCATGGTCCTGTCACATCAACACCGTGGTGAAAAAGGCCCGACAGCGTCTCTACCACCTCAGACGCTTGAGAGACTTCCAACTGCCCTCCAAGGTGCTCAGGAACTTTTACTCGTGCACCATAGAGAGCATCCTGGCGGGAAACATCTTAACCTGGTTCGGGAACAGCACCATGCAGGACAGACGAGCTCTAGAGAGGGTTGTGCGGTCAGCTGAGCGCACCATCCGCTCCGAGCTCCCTGACCTGCACTCAATCTACAGCAGGCGGTGCTGGACCAAGGCCAGGAAGATCGTGAAGGACCTCAGCCATCCCAACAACAGACTGTTCTCTCTGCTGAGGTCAGGAAAGCGATTCCGCTCCCTGAAGACCAACACAGAGAGACTGAGGAGGAGCTTCTTCCCGCAGGCGATACGGTCTCTCAATCACACCACCACACAGTACTGACCCACACATACAGTTCTTACACACACACTGGACTTTCTGGACATTGTTTTTGCACAACACTGGTCACTATATTCTTCATTTCCAGTTAATACTTGTACAGCTGCTGTTATTGTGTATATATTTATTTATATTTAGATTTCTTCATACATTCTTATATAGTTCTATATTGTGTATTTTGTTGTACAGTTATTTTATTTTCAACTTTAATTTATATATTTTATCTTATTCTTCCCAGTTAAATTTACCCTTCATTCTAATTTGTGTTGTACAGTTATTTCATTTTTAACCTTAATTTATATTTTATTCCTTCCTAGTTAAATTTACCCTTTTTAATTTTTCATATTTATTTCCTTTCTTATTCATAGCCTTTTCCTTTTTTGTTTTCTTTAGGTCACGAGCAGTTGTCCAAGCATTTCACTACATATCGTACTGTGTATGACTGTGTACGTGACAAATAAAAATTTGAATTTGAATTTGAATTTGGTACTAATGTTATGCCTGATTGGTGTATATTCCCCTGTGAAACATGAGAAGACAAGCTCCTGTACATTCATTTTTGGTGTGTCATGCAGCGAATCTGTAGTTAACTATATGTAATGGATGAGATTTGCATTTGACCTGTTAAACCACCCTGCCAAATAGCTAACTCTTTGGTGGACATTATGAGTATTGTAATAAACAAACTGGGCGTGAAACCAACAAGGAAGTAAGAACAAACACCCAGAATCATGTTAGCTGAGTTACTTTGTCTTCCAACTCTAGAAAAAAGATAAGTAGCTCTTTAGTTACTAAATTTCCCACCAGATCATCATTACAATAACAGTATCTGTGCGCTTTTTAACAGAAAACACTCACCTGTTTTTTCTGTTAAGATCACTTACATACTGTCCTGTGAAAGCTGTGGCTGTGAGGTAAACAGAAGCCTTAGAGACGAGCAGTTAAACAATGAGCTGAAATGCAAAACGAAGTCTGCCAAATGCAATCAAATGCAAAGTAGGTTTTCCGTAAAGGCGACCCCTTTGGTAAAAACCTCTTTGAATCATCTTTTTATGACCGTTTTTATCATAGCTGCTTTAACTATAGCTGTTTCATTGTTGTTGCAAATAATATATTACAGATAAGACACATTTCTGAATCGCATTCTCAGTGTAGACACAGACCCTTGTGATTCTCATTTGTAAAGGCTGGCTTTGTGTCCCATTTGAGCTTCAGGATGAGGAGTGAGTGAGCATCCTGACCGCTGGTCAAGTAGCTCTGTCTGATGACTTAATTAAGGTCACCGGCTGAGAGCACGGTTTGCCTCTCCTCTGCCTCATTAACATTTCTCTTTGTTCAATATGCTGATGCAAAACAATAATTTACAGTTACTCAGCTTCAGTGTTGCTTTTCTAATTATGCCAAAGTGCCACAAAAAAGAAAAAAGGTTTTAGGTCTTTTTACTCAACTGGATATTTTGTTTTTATAAAGCCTAAGAAAAGCTTTACAGTGCAACTTCTTTACCCAAACAGTCATTAATAAAACAGACACTCTCGCAACCTGCTTGCATTCTCCGCTGCCGCTGTGTTGAGCTCATTTGCCCGGCACTGAGGGAAAGGTGATAGCTGACAGTGTGCAGTAATCTGCTCTATTGATCATGCTGTCGCGTAGTGTTGCTGAGGGAAACACAGTGAGAATTAACCCTTTATTCATAGGCACCAACAAAGACTAGTTATACCAGATGATGATACCATTTTAAAAAGTAAAACGCTTTCATAACATCACACTCCCTCCCTCCACGACACATACACACACTGTGTGAATTAAGGTTGATCCTGCAGTGCTTTATACCTGTAAGGAGAGGAGAGTGCTGCAGGGATCATTTACTGACACTGGCGTCTACGGTTTTGGAGATCAGAGGGTGAATCCCGGGGGGGTGTTGATGCAGACTCGCGCTTTGGTTTGAGGATCTGTATTACGTTGCTCCGTCCAGCCCTTCTTCCATCAAGTTCAGGAAAACAGAGCCCGTTGTTACCCATAAGCCCATGTGTCATTGAATATTTATCATGTATCTGATTTGACGGGGAGAGATTCCTGAGATGTGGCAGCTCCCCCCTGAGGCCTGCAACTCAACACCCTGTAATAGAAACCTTAAAATGTGGCTGTCGTTTTCTGCCTCTGGGACATGGTTAATTAATTACACGTTAGCCTTAACTCTTTGAGCAAACCTCTCTATGTTATTTCACAAGTTTACCCCAGCTCTCTGTGCTGCCAGTGCTGTGCTGTGAAATACTGTATGTAGTCATCTGAGAGAATAAGAAATGCAGCTCCAAACCAGACTCCAAACTCCAAAACAATAGCACGAGTAAACAGATAAATCTTAGGGCTCAGTCACAGAGGCCCAAAGACTGGTTGCTGACATAAAGTCCCAATCATACTGTTGCTGAGGGAAATCGGTAGCAAAGAGAATGCTGCTCCAAAAACCTCACTGCGATTGCATTTTTACAAGCATGTCTCCCAATCTGCCTGGCAACACTTCCTAACTAACTAACCATGGAGCAGTACTGCGGTAACTTGGAAAAGTAAATGGCCTGTATTTGTATAGCGCTTTACACATCCAGTCATCCACCCATTCACACACACTGGTGATGGCAGCTACATTGTAGCCACAGCCACCCTGGGGCGCACTAACAGAGGCGAGGCTACCGGACACTGGCGTCACCAGGCCCTCTGACCACCACCAGTAGGCAGTGGGTGCCCAAGGACACAACGACCGAGACTGTCCAAGCCGGGGCTCGAACCGGCAACCTTCCTATTACAAGGTGAACTCCCAACTCTTGAACCACAATTGCCCCAAAAAGTGCAACACAAACCAGAAAAACAGAACGTTCACATTAAAAGTAGAAGCTGTACATATTTCAAAGTTTTACTTTGAAGGTGAATGTTTTATGAGGGCACTGTAATCTTTTTCACTACCACTTAGCGCAGGGGTGGGCAACTCCAGGCCTTCCAACACAGCTGATTTAAAGGGCTAAATTACCTCCTCAACATGTCTTGTAGTTCTCCAGAGGCCTGGTAACGAACTAATCATGTGATTTAGGTGTGTGGACCCAGGGTGAGATCTAAAACCTGCAGGACACCGGCCCTCGAGGCCTGGAGTTGCCCACCCCGGACTTAGCGAGTAAGTAGCTGGTGTTTGCTGACAGCTCAGCATCTTCCTTGCAAACTATGGGTGACCAAAGCAAGGAGGCTTTGGTGCAACACCATATACCATTTGCCACTATACCTAGCGACAGCAAACAATCATCCATTGGTTGAAGAATACATCTTTTTTCCTAGCAGTGAGTGGTTACTGGGGCTTACTGACTGGTTACTAGGGCTGTGTGGCTGAGATAAGAATCATCACACATCGAGAAGCTGTGCAAAAATCAGTGGTCTCTCTGTGTTCCCCCCTTTAAGGCTGCCCCTACCCGAGCTGGTTTCTGCCATATGTCTCTTCCTGTTAAAAGGGGCTTCTTCCTTCCCACAGTCCAAGTTTGGGAAAAAGTCATAGTTTGGGGTAAAATACATACTTTCACGAGGTTAACTGCATGACTGAAAGATTATGGGTTTGCAACATATGAAGACATACTTTATGTGCAGTTCTCATGTAGTTCGCCGTGTAGAGAGAGAAGTGTGAATTTTCATTGTTTGTAACTCTTGGTTTCATTTTAGGTCTTTGTACCAACAAGGACCAACAACAACACAAGCAGCTCAAGTAGCCCACACATTTGTGACATCATCCCCTTGTGACATTAAGCAGCTCTAATATCTAGATGATTGCCTGTAAATCTGTGTTCAGCATGGAACCAACGCTCAACTATTTCAGTCCCTTTTAGACTATAAAGTGTCTTGAGATGACTCTTGCTGTGAACTGTTGAGACAAAAAAATAGTAGAACTAAACTAAACTGTAGGAAATGATAATGCTCCTATAGTGACAATGCTAGCAGGCACCTGTTTGGAAGCTAATGTTTATTTTGTAGATATAGATTGTATTCATGATCACATTTTCTCAGTTTGACAGTAAACACTCAATACAACAAAGATAAGAGAATGTGAAATCTGTAAGATGCAAATGGGAGAGGGTGCACCTATATTTCCCATAACCCTCAACCAATTCTCCTGTTGACAGTTGTTGTGATTTGGCAATATATAAATAAAACTGACCAAAGCCACTGTACTAATTTCAGACTCCCACAATACATCAGCTCACACAGTACATATAACAGCTACATGGTGACGTCATTCGCTATGTTTAGCACTCTATGTGTTTGATGTTCTTTCACTCTTCATCGCTCCGCGTGTTTCATTTAGAGCTGCTCCGGTGTGGAGGAGATCGATTTTCTGCAACAGGAACATTAGTGATTCTCGAGCCAAGGGTATTAAACTCAAATCATTGTGTTCTATTGTTTGGCATGTCATATTGATTATCTCCTGGGTTTCACTGGCGAGAGAGAAATATTGTAGCCTCAACAGTCTTGCACACAAGGAACTGGATTCATTTGAAAACAAATAACTTGTGCAAAGCGATCCAACATTTCTGTTTAGATTTAATCCTTTCTTGTTGTTTTTGCACGGTGTAAAGAGTGGGAAACATAATAGCAAGAAGACAAAGCAGAGTTTAATAGCAGGTTGAAAGGAGAAACGGGTACGGACTGCATTAAATGGAAACACAGTCATCCCAGGTGTTGCTGCCCTGCGGCTGGCCTGTGGTCAAATTCACAGCAGGAGGAATAAACTGACAGCAGCATCACTGCAACATGTTAATACAGCAGCGGTTTGCAGTGCAGACCTTGACAGCATAAAAGCGTGAAAAAGTTGGAAATATCGATCTGCTTGACTCAAATCCCTCATTATTTCACAGCACCTGTTAAAGGGCAGAGTCTGCACAGCTCACAAAGAAAAGATGTGTGACGCACGGGAACAGCAGCGAGGCACCGCTCAGATAAAATTAATATTCTCATCCATGAGTCATTTTTGCTGTTGCGTCTCTTGAATTAGACACAGCAGGTACCGAGAGAAAATTTCATTTTTTTGAGTTGCAGTCACAGAGAACAAAGACTTTCGCATATATCGCGCCATTGCATCATGATAGAAAATCTGATGAAAGTGACCGCTCAGACGCTTCAAATTTTCAAACTGCGTGACGGACACCTTTCTATAAACGGAGTTTAATTCCTGTTGTTTACTCGTGCCGTCTAATTAGGTGACTTTAAAAGCAGCAAACAGCAGTCTCATCTGTTGCTCCTGGACTCATTACTGATTCACTGTTTCTTAATGAATATGAACCTGCCCATGCACAAGAGCTGGTCCTATTCTAGCAGAAACAAAGAGAAAACCTCATTATATTAAACAAATGTTACAGCAAGACTATAAAGGCTCCTATAGCTCCATTCATCTAGTGTGCTTTGTTTCACTATCAGTGTGGCATTTACTGTATAGGCTCCATTGAAGACTTGACAGAGATTGTTTCCCGTGACTGATGCAGTTTGAGTCTAAACGAAGCATGAATTCATTAGGCTGAGTGATTACATCACAGCACAAAGTACACATTTTTAAGAGTCGACAGTGGATCTTCATGGGTGGAAAAAATGGTTATTTGCCTTCCATTTAAAAGCATCGCTAAGCCTTGTTGTGTTTATGCCCATTGAACACTGCATTGAGGATTGAAACCCACCATTATCCTCAGTTCTCTGGCTGAGTTATTCATATGGGTCTCCTGTCGCGTCTCTTAAATAAAAAGCCCGCAGCGCCTCGCCAACCTCCCACTCTTCAAGCTCTGCAGGGTCTCTCACAGAGCTAATGGTCATACTGGGGCCTGTCAGACCTCTCTAAAGCCCATCCTTTGTGCACACTCTGCTCCAGCCTCACCCCTGCTGCCCTGCACCTTACTACAAATGTCAAAGAATATCGATTGGGCTCAGTGACAAAGTCTTCTCTCAGATAGCTCCCTTTGTACTACTACAATAAAGAGGAATACCTGACATTCATGCGTGCTTCAGCGGGGCGCTATCTATATTTTATCTTCCATCTGCAGAGTTTTGTTTCTCTTGTACGAATGTTGTCGGGAAGAGACATCCAGCAGCCAGCTGAAACTTCGCAGTGGCACAAATGCTGCCAGGTTATGAGCGAGCCTCATGAATGCTGCTGCTCTGATGAGCGTGCCATCTCTTTTAGAAACAAGCTTCTGAGGCTGAACGAATATTCCTATGAGCCTTTTAGCAACTTAGCGCCACTGATAAAAACGGGACGGAAAGCAAAATAGAGAATCTAAATTTCTGACTGATGGCAGCTTCAAAAGCACATCAGAGGAGTGACACGGACAAACAAAGAGGAACAAAAAAAAAGAAAAGAAGTGGGTTTTAGCATTTAAAAAAAGCATACTTGGCTTCAATTTTCATTCCAAAATATTCCAGACATATTTCAGCATCAAACTGACTACTATAGAGGTATGATCTTGTAAATTTCTGCCAATATGTGAACACCTTTATGTGCTTTTTTGTCGTGGATACAACAAAATAAAGTGCGTAATAAAAATCCCCATTATCCAGCAACATAAAACAAAACAATGACATTTAGATGAAATGTAAGAATGAATTGTTGGGCTGAATCAGTGTGGCATGATGCCTGGTTTCTTATGTCTTGCATGGCTGATATCTAATTGTTTCTGCAGAAAACTCATTAGCAGTCAGTTGGCTGCAAACTCTCGCAGGAGAATCACTGCAGTCATCTGATAACTCCACTTTCCCTTTCAGAGGAGTTTATTCGAAATCCTCTTACAGAGACAGTGAGAACAAAAAGCCTCTGATTTCCCTGAGGTGTGATGATATTACTGCACTTTGTGTGTAGGAAGTCAAATGCAAAATGCACTCTGTGAATACTCGGTATTAATTGGTAACAATGTTGCATTGTAAGTGACGTTCCTCTAAACACACTAATGCAAAAGCAACAACAGATTCTTTGTCGTTTGCCCAGAAAAGGTTATTCTCTGTATGTCACGTACCTGCTTTAGCTATATATTAGAGTCTAATAAAATCTGACCTCAGGACTCTTTGATGTATCTGTAACTCTCTGATGAATGAATGCTTCTGGATGCCTCATCAGGTTTTCTCTGCAGTCATCAGTCTGAGCTCAGATCCAGTTTGCCCTCTGCCTGTACTTGTACATCTCACGCTCCCTCTCCTCTTGCCCTGCTCACTCAGGGGAGCACTTCTGTGTAATGCTAGATGCATCCGTTGCATCTTCATCCCTCATTATTTTACCCCCTCAAAGACCTTTGCCGGACACAGGAGATGCTGAAATCAGAACGAAAGGTTTAACTCTTTGTTGTGTCACACCGTGAGCCGTGTTGTCTGGAACTCTAGACGGGTTTCGATAAACTCGACGGAAATTCTCAGCAAACATTTTTGTGGATTTTTTTGCAGGGAATGAAAACTTGGACTTTTTGAGCATAATAATGTTTTTGATGGTTGTTTGTTTTTTGTAAAATCTTTTTTTATTCAAAAAGAAAATCCTAAATTACATTAAATGCAGTGCTTAACAATCACACCCCAGTGTTTAATTTATGCCACATCGTTTTTTTATTTTATTTCTTATTTGAATTTCTATTTTTAATCATGTTTCTATAATGCTTAATTCACCAATATGTGTGAGCTCCTTAATAGAAATATTATTTTATTCCCCAAAAAATTATTATTATTATTATTATTATTATCCAGTGCCTGAAATTAATTTGCACTCTAGAACAGAAAAATTAGCTTTAGTGATTGATTGTTAGTTTTGATGGATTTCTCAGATAAATGTGCCGACTCAAATTTGGCTACAAAAATGTAAATTCATTTTGTTATTTGCCTAAAAATAGATATATAATCTTTTATTTTTAATTAAGTTCTTGTTTTTATGACAGGTGGTCTAATTAATTTGTTAAACACTGTAGGTGTGATAAAGATAACAAGATGAGAGCAAGTTGTGCACTTCACAGACGCACCTGAAAACCTGCAAAAGAACAGTCATCCTTAGAAATAAAAAATATAAAGGTGCTGTACCGTAACACCAAGGAATAACAGCAGCTGGAGATTTGGGACTCCAGTAAAGTTTGAGATGTCAAAAAACAAAGATATATAGATGATAGACAGGATGATAGAGATAGATACTTAAGCTTACCTGAATCCTCTCTTTCCTTAACACCACAGATATCGACTTGACGGCTCTTAAGCTCATCCCTTGCCCCGCTGATGACCTCTTTCAGACCTGCGTCTTGGTAAAGTTGTTGTAACTGTGGTATCATCCATAAATGCACTGACTGAGGTTCACACCCGCTGTCTTCTCCAGTGTGTTCATGGACAGAGCAGCAAGGGTAACTGAAACAGCCAATCCAGTGTTAATTAGATACGATTTAGATTAGTTTTTTAAGTGTAACATATGTCAAAATATTGGGAGACCAGACCTGTGAACACTTGTGGTATTTTAGAGACATTTAGTCAACAAACTCTTGCTTTGCTATTCCACACACTTTGCATGCAGCCTAGTAAAATTCTTCTACACCAAAGCGCAACTAAATTTTAAAATATTTTACATGTTTTGCATTAAATGATGAACTCATCCTCAGTTTTAGCTAAAGGGTACAGCCCTGAGTGGTGGTGGAGGGTTCATCTGCACAATCCATTATTAAAGGGTAATAAAAATACTATTTTCACTCTCTGCTGTTGTCAAGGAAAACTCAGCCAATGTCAGTGCTGAGAGTCATTAAAATAGCATCATGAGTAATGGACACACCTGAAATATAGATGCCTAGAAGGAACACTATCACCTTAATATTAACTCTGATTTGGTAAATCTTAGAAAGTTGACATATGTAAACACTGCAAAGAGCAATGTTGTGTAATCTGCACTTCAAAAAGACAGATTTTAACAGAACTATATCTGACTGTTTCTAACGTATTTACATTATATGGGCAGAAAAAGTGGGCAGAAGGTTGCAGCAAAGCTAAAGGGGGTTGGTTAAGAGTGTTATGGGGGTAGGAGGTCACAGCTGGGATAAATTTGATTGGTTAAGGAGAGAGGAAGGAGAAACAGAATTGGGTAAGGGATATGGAAAGAGGGAGCAAGAAAGATTGGGTTTAACCTTTTTTTAACCTATTATTATTATTATTATTATTATTATTATTATTATTATTATTATTATTATTATTATTATTATTATTATTATTATGTTTTATTACTTTTCTGTTTCCTCTGTTTTCTCCTCATCTTTCCTTTCTATTTTTCTTCTCTTCATTTTCAACACACTCTTTGCTCCTTCTGTTTCTCCACCGCTTTCTCTCTTTGTCTCCTCTTGTTTCCTTTAACCTTTTTTATATTCAATACTTTTCAGTTCAGTTCATTTTTATTTCAAACATATACATTCACCAACATTTCATAATATCATTCCGTGACGTTGTTTTTAAAGGACTAGGCAGAAGTATATACTTATTCAGCCCTACCCCCTTAGGTTTACATCTTAATCATTTGCTCATCATCTAAATTTGAACAACAGTCCTCCTCATTTAGGTTAGATGCAAACTGTCCTGGAGAGAGACAGACATATTTTAGAGTCTATTACACAGAGAAGCAGTGTGAAACAAGCTGGAAAGTTAATCAATAAGTTGAGACAGCATACCCCGGGGTTTGTTGTTGCTGGAAATAAGGAGATTGTTTTGGTCAGCTGCTTCTCTTCCCGTCTTCTTCCTCAACTTTCCTGCCTCTTCACCTTTCCATCACACTGCTCTCCTCTGTGGGGCTCGCGTCTTCGTGCTCGTTCATTATTCTTCACTCTTCTGCAGCTCCTTTTATTTTTAAGAACCAAAGTGAGATTCATGAGCCTTATTTTTTCTGACCCCTTTGAAAAGCTTGTCTTTTTGCTTTAGTTCTTCTTGGAGCTAGGTTTAACCTTCCGCTTTCTTTTCCTTCCTGTCTATTTTCCAGGAAATTAATCCATACCTTCACAGATTTGTTGTCCTCGCTCCGCGTCAGAGATCTCCAGGTTGGGACCAAGCACATATTTTTCTATTCTCTTCATGCTACAGAGCTTGATTAGAAGACATGTAGCATTTTGTTTTGTTTCTATTGCATCAACTACAGTAGAGTAGAGCAGCTGAGAAACATCAGTGTTGGCTGACTCATTTTCAGGGCTGTTACTCTAATCTGCAGTTTTGATTAGGTAGAAATAAACATGCTCATATTTATGGCTGTGGAGCTGTTTCTGAACAAATGTGGGGATGATTATGTTTATTTAAATTTCTTACATGTTGAGTTTCACAGCAATCTGGAAACACTGGCCATTTAAAGTCATCAAATCAAATCAAAACAGGTGTTTTTTCTTGGTACCTTATTTGTATTTGGATCTGGTGCAATTTTCTGTTTCTCTATGTTCACTTTAAGCCTAGTTTAGAGATATATGTTGAACCACATTTATACATGATCTGTGTGATGTGATGTGGAAAATTGCTGCCTAACTACGCGCACTATATATTTTAAACAGGTACCGAGATCAGTTTTAAAGAGTTGTGGGGAAAAGGCGATAGCAGTGGTAACTGTGCTTTAACTAGATCAAACAAAACCTTTTGTATTGTAGAAATCAACTTGCAAGTGCACTGTTTGAAATACTAGACCTATGTGATGATGTCACTCTTCGTAAATTATACCCCTGGTTCCCAAAAAGTTGGGTTGGGGTTGTGTAAAATGTAAACAACAGGATAAAGCGATAATTTACAAATGATTTAAGCCCTTTGTTGGATTTTTTTTTTAACAAAACACAAGGACAACTTGTGGTTGAAACTGAGAAATGTTATTGTTTTTCGAAACAGCCTGCCCATTTTGAATTTGATGCCAGAAACATGTTTCAACGAAGTGCTGTCACATTTTCACGTCTCTTTGAGTCTAAGCATCTGGGAAATAAGGAGAACAAATGCTGTCATTTTCTTTTATTCTTTGCTTCATGAGAAAAAGGTGTTCACTCGGTGACAGACCTGAACTATAGCCCAGTGTAGCACCTGCACTGCTGATTTAATATGGGTAGAATGTGGTTTGGCATTGTCTTGCTGAAAAATTCATCATCAACAAGCAACATATGCTACTGGATGACATGCTGCTCCAAAACCTCTTTCTATATACATGAGCCAGGATAAATGGAACCTTCAATGATGTACAAGTTACTCATGCCATATATGGTAATGCACCTCATCACAGATGCTGGCTTTGGTTTCTCTCCTGCAATTTGACTGGTCAGACCACGGGAGAGTTTTCCACTATATCCCAGTCCATATTAAACGCCTTCATATTCAGAGAATGCGGCTTCTAGATATTGTTTACATAAGTTTTAAATTTTCATTTGTGGACTCAATTTCTGAGCCTGTGAGTGGAAGAACAGAGTAGTTCTGTTTGACATTCAGGAGATGCAGGGGTGTCAAAGACAAGGCCCGGGGTTGAGAATCGACCCGTGAAGATTTTCCTACTGATGAAGACCTGCCCCATAGCCATTCATACTAGACTAAAGTAACTAGGAAAAAAGATAACCAATGAAATGATAAAACAGTCTGTTTTTTTCACCATCTACAATTGAAATTGAAAAACCAAAATGCAAGCAAGCATAAACTTATTATTACAGGACAGTCTAGACGCTCTGAATCTGTTGATGAAAAATGAAAATCATCTACAAGTTAATTAAGTTACATTTTTTGTTATACTGTGCTGACATTAAATTAAATGGTTTTCTTAAAAATCAAATTTCTCAGTTTAAACCTTTTGTGTTTTCCTCATTCTATTTTCAGAGTTTAAATAATCTAACAATTATTTACATTTTACACAGCGTCCAAAATTGATTTGTAAACAGCCTTCATGTGCAGCAATAATGTCCAATCTAGGCTAACTGATGTCTGGCTTTTGTTAAGTCAGCGGTAAAGAAAACATGTAATTTCAAGTATTTTTAAGAGAGATTATTTAAAAAGATTGCTCAAAAACTATATCAGACACATCTATTGCACAAAACCATATTTTTAGTTAATATTGTTTAAAACATTAAACAAAATAATAAATAGCAGTCAGTAAGCATCAGATACAGAAAGGAAAGAGAGTGGAGAAATGCAAACGTAAAAAGATTATTTTTAGTCCCTAATTAAAATCCAAATTATGAGTTCGATATTTTTTAAACAGATTTTGAAACTGAAAGAGTTTTATGATTTCAGTCAGGTATTTATAAATGAGCCCCACATTGATTGTTTTACGTATAAATATCTGCTTAATTAGATTCATATGAAATTTGTATATTCTTTGCACTGTTTGCCTTAATATTCTCAATTAAGAGTGACCAGAGCAATCACAAGGTTTCTGTTGCAGAACCCTGTTTGCAAACTGTGAGGTAAGACAAACCTTCTCCTAGCATTGTTGCCAGCAGTTGACAACCGGTCTCTAGGTCTGTGTGACTGAGGTCCAAGAAGCTGTTTGAGGACTATATTTTGCAACTTTCCCATTTATAGCTTGTTTATGCTTATTTCAAGGAGCTGAAAAGTCAATAAACATAGATTTACTGAGCCCAAGTTATGTCCATTCTTTCTTGGACAGAGAAGTGAAGTGGTTACCCACCAAACATGGCTGAAACCCTGATGTTGTCTCTCTGGTTGAAGTACAACATAAAAAACAGAACCATATATGGGCCGATGTGAGGGTGTGTCAGAAACGTTCTTAAAAAGTGAGATATGCATGTTAAATGTCTTTGTGTGTTTTTTAAATAACAAGAAATAGCCCCCCTGGCTTCTGCTCCGCGGCTGCTGAGTGACCCCTCATCTGGGGCTCTCCTCAGCTCTTTCTGGGACAGTGGCGCGGCTGCCCCTCTGTTGGTCTTCCTTGGTCTCTTGTGTTCTGAGGGCCTCTGGATGTCTGGAGTTTTGATCTCCTCCATACCTGCTTCATGCCCTGGAGGACGGGGCTGTGGCCCCCCCCACACCCTCTAGCAGATCATTACATGAAGGAACCTTTTAAATACAAGCGCGCTCACGCTCACAGGTGTACACACGGATGCTCACACACAAACTACACCCTTTTTGGCTACTACCTCAAAGCACACTGTGCGCTGTCGATCTTACGTGCTGCACAATAATGTTTAATATTTAGTATTTACTGTTATATTCCCATATATCATCATGATGTTGTTTATTATGTTGCTCTTTTTTTTCTTCTGCTTGTTTTCTCTTTTTTCTTTCTCAACAGGTGATCCAGGTGATTGATATATGTGTTTTTTGTCTGCTTATTTTGTTGGTTTTTGTTGTTTTCCCTTTATCACCTTTCCTCTTCCCCGCTGTTTTTCTTTCCCTCTTTCTTTCTCCCCTTTCTTTTCCCCAGTCAAGTCTGTCCTGTATTTAGCAAATGAAAATAAAATAAAATAAACAATAAAAGGTGAATCAAATAGACCATTACAGCAAGGCTGGGATGGTCCATTTGGCAAAGTAAATCCGTTGGGCAGCTTTCTTCGCCTTTAGACAATAATTCTGATGGCAAAGAGCCAAACGGGACAGGCCAAAATAATAAAATAAAAAAGAAATATGGTTAATACATGGTTGCGAAACAACATCCACACAACCTCTTTTCCAGGTACACAGACAACAACAACAAGAACTTTAAGCTTTTTATTGCTATGATTTAAATGGGAAGGTAAACAATTCAAAAGGATAATGGCTGGACTGAAAGTGTGAGATTGTGATTCTGAGTGTGACTCTAAGTTTTTTCTCTTTTTTTTTCTAACTCTTTTTTTATCAAAAAAACGTCCCATTTTGTTCATCTCATTTGACTCTAATCAAAATGAGGTATTAGAAAACATTTCTTGAACATAAACTCTTTCTAGAAAAGTCTAATGAGGCCATCCAAGCAACGTTTAGGAAGTACACAAGCTGATGTTGAGGTTTTATCCTCAAAATTTGGTTCAACCTTTATTTCTCAACAATTTTTCAACCCTGATGAGATGTCAAGAAAAGATCAAGATGGAAGTTAATGTCAAAATGTTTGCTGGCTACGATTTAGTTGGATTTAAACGCAAAGTTAGTTTCCACTTTTCTAAGAGTCTAGACATGTGATTGGGGTTATTTACCTGCATTCATCAAAGGATAAGATATAATTCTTCAGTACTCCCTGCAGGTTTAGGGTTTAAGAAAGGATTGATATGACGGCTTACAAAGCAAAAATGTATGTAAGACGTTTTACAGCCAGGACACCGTTTTGCTTACTGTAGCCCCTCTGTGGGTAAATATTGCAGTTTTCTATGTACACTTAACAATTGTTTATGTGTTTGAGAGAAATGTTGTCTTTTATCCTAACAGAAAAAAAATAATGTAACCACAGTTAAAGACTACCTAATTTAAAATCCTCCTTAAGCCCTAAAAATCGATTGCAGATTCCAGAAGACCTGGCTGTGCTTACATCTTACAAATAAATCTGTCTGATTGCACCACTATCTACTAAAACTCAATTCCCTGCTGTTGGTTTCTTTATGTGCTTTACTCCCCAACCTGTTCCACTTCTCAGACACTGGGCCTGACTGTCCCCAGAGGCTTTTACCCTGCTATGAAATGACTGATTGCCATTTCTGTTTCATTTTAGAGTAGGGCTATAAGACAGGTGAATGAATTGTGAGTTGGTACTTCTATTCTATAAGTGGGCGTTGAATGCTGGGTATAAATCACCACAGTTTGACTGACATTTAATATGCCAACATTATTTTAACTGACAGACAAGAATTATTGTGTCACTCCCTGACACCTCAGCTCAGTTAGATTCTCTCACATGTGACAACTAAATTCACCTGATAAACATGGAAAAATAGTTTTTCAATTCTTCAGATATCTTTCAATTATGCTTCTGACACACTACAATTTAAAAAAATTATTTTACTAAAATATTAAAAACGGTCTTGTTGCTACACGGGGTGGGAAAGAGAATTCATTAAAAAAAAACAAATATTTCTATATTTTTTGCCATGGTAAATCTACATTATATCAGAGACACTGAATAGTGATTACCGCTGTTCGCTTCAGCTGTGGTGTTTCACAATAGTTCAGGTTATTCCAGGTTGAAAGCCAAAGAAATCCATCAGGTGATTATGCCGTGAAGTAAAATCAATGCTGTGTCAAATAAATTATGTTGTTACGTCAAAGATCCATTAAATAAACGGTGTTAAGTGTGATGCTGGAATTGGTTCAAATCTAATCTGACAAAGGTCCACTGTTGCTGCTGGCAAAACTCTAAAGTGACGTTGATCCAAGCTGAGACTTTCAATTGCCCTTGAGGGAAAAACAGAAAATTCATATATTTCTCTAAACATTCAATCAGTCATGAAGTTTCTTTGTGGAACTGATTCCAAGTTGAATATTTTGAGCATTACCTACAAACCTGCTGTCGTTAAAATTGATAGAAACATATTAAAACTCAATCACATAGAAAGAAATCTGCTGTAAAACTGGAGTTGGGTGTTTCTTTCTTTTGTGTCTAAAAAAAAAAGAAACTTGAGGAAAGTTCGTAGACAAAGGCGGCAAGGACATAAAAACTTCAGGCAATGCTGATTGTCAGAGTTCGTAGCAGGGATTTGTTGCATGGATTAGGCCTCTGTTGAAGTTGGGTTGGTGGGAGGTAATGGAGCTCACTCTGCAGCCTGATTCACACATTGTATTGATGACCGACTGCAGCACAGACTGCAGAGTCACTAATTTCTCTGCAGCTTAATGGAAAATAAATAAGGTAGCAACCTCCTTGCAACTATGAAAACCTGAAGGTTGCCTGATGATGGTGCTGAATTTATGCACATTGAGTGATCGCTAGTAATTGTGGCAACCAAGTCGCCCATTGGTCGACTTGGACTGATTGCAATCACTCTCAGACAGACTGGCAAAAGTTGGAATGTAATTTGCATCTAATTATAAGCACAGACAGATCACCAAAGCATTGCAATCAATCTGAGTCAGTCTGCACTAATGAGCACAACGCGGCTGCGATGTGTTACTGCAATGTGGGATTTGACTCAACTGTTTGTATTCTGGTTGTATTCCTACATAAAAGCAAGGTACCTGAGAACCTGTGTCAGTTTGCAGGAATTCCTACATTTACGTTAGTTTCAAATGTCAGCAGTTACTGCTGAAGCTGGCGAGGTAGAGCAGGTCATCTGCTAATTAGAAGCTTGGTGATTTGATCCTCAGCTGCTCCGGTCTCCAGTCTGCATACCCGAGTATTCTTGGACAAGATAATGAACTCCAATGTAAATGCTAGATAAAGGTGTAGAAAAGGTGCTTGTGGATAGATGAATGAGGCATGTTGCATCAAGAAAAGCTCTATATAAGAACCAGTCCATTTACCATTTAATGTGAATATCTGTGTATGTATGGTAACAAGCAATTTTCAATGATCCATCACAGTTAATTGTCCTATAACTGTCAACTTTTATCACCGTGTCGATGCACCAAAGTCTCTTTGAAGACAGCAACTGACCGGAAGTGCTCGCAGACCTTTAATGCAATCATTTTAAAGGCAACAAGGCTGTAAGTTCAGTGCACATGGTCCTAATGACTTTGGTCAAGCCAAAGTCTTCAACATTTGTTTTCTCAAGTGTGACTGTAGCATGTGAAAGATTTTGATTTGTTACCATTTTTGAAGCAGTGTGCTCTCCCACTGAACATGGCCAACCTGCTGCTTCCCAGTCATCAAACTAACAATGCAACAAATAATAAATCTCATAAAAAGACAACATATGAGTCCATGTAATAAAACTTTCTTTCATTGCTTTTATATGGCACTCGGTCTGAAGCCCTACCATAATCCTCCAGTATGAAAACCTTTAAAAATAGCTCATGAATCCATCTCTTTAGTTTCTGCCAAAGGCTACTCAAACAGTGATATTTGTTGCAATCCCAGAATCTAGGATGATTTTATACAAAATACAGTGTGGTGATGCTAAAACAAAAGCATGTCAGAGCAACCACGTGGCTCACTCAAGTGTTTTTAAGGATTTTGGACAACAATGGAGCTCTGCAGCACAGAGGAATACACGTTTTCGACTAGACAGGCTATATTTATTTAAAAGATGTGTTTGGTCTTGGTTTTATTGTTGTGTAAAATTTGTTTTGACTAACAATAATACATCACCAGGCTTAGCTATTAAAAGCATTTTTCATCTGAAAATAATCTCTCTGCTTCAGAGCAGTAAATACTCCAACACTGAATGGTGCAGCATAGCGAGTTTTCCGAGTTTTGCACCAAGAGTTTTCTAATCTTTTAAAGGTCATTGTTGTCAGAAGGTTTTCCTACTTGTGAACGGCACAAATTAGCATGCTGAAGTTCACCAAATTTGCGCTCTTGATGAAAGTGCTACGAGTTAGGGTTCTGGTACGACAATTTTATTCAAAGGACACGACAGAAGAAGCTGCTGGAGAAGCATATTATTTCAGTATGAAGTATCACTTAGCGTCCGTGTACAAAATAACCACACTTAGGATCTGAGTTGGATCAAGCTGAAGAACCCTTGTTGTAGCACATACATGTGCTCACATTATGCACAATGCTAATTAGCACAGGCAGCCACTTTACATGGTTAATTATAATCATCATGTGAAAAAAGAATTTGAGAAGACTGGATGAGAAGAGAATGACTATTGTTTGAAAATTCAATCAAGATGTGCCACTATAGCTCAGAAATATTTCCAGAATCTAAGTTCTGCTGTCAACTGGGATATCTCCTGGGGCCATTAGTCAAATCATGGTGTACAGGGTGGTGTACAGGCAGAAAGATGAACTTTACACACTGTAACGGTCCACCAGGCTCGAAGAACTATACTGTCCATGCAGTACATGATAAGACGGGAATATAATTTACATGTAAATATACATAAATTAAAAACTCCCACCCTCGCCCTAATCTGATTTTGTCGTATTTGATGCCCCAGCAAAGCCCACGCTGATTGGATTTCTGTCAGGGGAGTAAAAAAGGCAGTTGCTGCAGGAAACAGGTGGCTATCTCTTTTCTGACCTAATGAGAACCTCCTGTCTGCTATGGACTGAGCTAAAGTTGGTGGTTTGAATCTCTGGACTTAGTTCCACTAGCCACAGAGTCAGCGTACCAGAGTGGCGTAATTATGTTTGGCTCCCACTACCACAACAGGATTAGGTGATTTGCAGCCAACAGGCCTTCATAATTGCCCCTGATTACCACTATCCAGTTCAGTGTAGAGAAAGGTCAGCCATTCTGCTACTCAGACACCCTTTTGGTCCATAATCCCTCAACACCGTGTGTCGGTGTCATCCCCTCCCCCCCCTCCCATACACCTCTGAGCACGCAGAGTGATCTGGAGCATTACTGCACTCTGTTATTGTCTGAATCCTACTCTAATTGCTGCTCTCTTCCCTTCACTGCTCGGCGGACAGAAAACAAGTAGATGGTGCAGCTGATGTCGCAGCTCTGTGGATGAGGTCTGGATTTCCTTTTATTAGAAAACACAACCACCGATCGCTCATTATCTTCAGCTGAAAATATGTGACCTTGTTTGGAACCACAAGAAAACAGACTTAGCAGTGGTGCACTGTCTGAAAAACAATTGCTTCTTTTCTCTTTTCTTCATTTCCGACTCTCGTTAGGCTTCACAAGGGCTTCGAAAAATTCCCTTAAGCCTCCTCAGTGTTTTTTCTCTCCTTTATGTAATTTTGCTAGCACAGAAATAATTGGCTATATTACATGCAGCAATACAGGTCTCTCACTCCTGAAGTGCAAATCCTTCATTCTGCCTTACTTCGTGAAACTCCAATGCATCTTTAGAGTTTATACTGGCTTTGTTCCAGACCTTTTGTATCAGTGCCTATAGGTAGACAGGTAGTAAAGTAGGTACTTGCTGCTTCCTGTGTCCCCTACTGGTTGCATGTACATTAAAAAGCAAATCTAAGTTTTGGCAAAAGCTCCTGAAAACTGTTTAATAATGTATTAAATTCTAGAAAACATCAGCAGGCGTTATCAAGAAAGATAGATTAGAAGAAAGAATTTGAGTCCATGCACAGATATTTGGGTTTAAATTATAATAAGCTCTGAAATTAGATGACATAGGCATTTGATAATGATCTTTAATATCCATCCATTCGCTTCCCCTTATCCTTTTTCAGGGTCACGGGGGTGCTGGAGCATAGAGTACACCCTGAACAGGCCGCCAGTCTGACGCAGGACTAACAAATATACACAGACAACCAATTGTGATCACATTCACTCCCACATTCACACCTATGGGCAATTTAGGATTTCCAATTAACCTGTCCCTCACTAAGTGCACGTCTTTGGACAGTGGGAGGAAGCTGGAGGACCTGGGGAGAACCCACACACATGGGGAGAACATGCAAACTCCACACACAAAGACCCAGGCCTGATGATGGAATTGGACTCAGGAACTTCTTGCTGTGAGGCAACAGTGCTAACCACCGTGCTGCCCTTAATCGTTAATATATTATTTAGTATTTAGAGTAAAACAACAACAACAAAAAAAACAAAGAGGAGAGGGTCTGTAAGTGTAGTGGTTTACACATTTGACAACAAGTTTCTGGAATCTCAAATTTCAAATTCAAATTCAAATCTTGTGAATAAGGTGACTAAGAGAGCCACTGAATGTAGCATTTAGAGTAAAACCTGAACCCTGTTTATGAAAACAAAGACCAAAATTTGATGTTTTTCTTTCTTTTGCACTGAATAGCTTTCTTTTTCCTTTTTTTTTTGTTGTTGTTGCTATTTTATGACATTTAAAAACTAACTAGGTAATTTTACTAGTTAATAATAATCATCAGCTGATGTAAGTGTAAATCATGACAATAAATGTCAGTGCTAATTGTACACAACAATAACTGTCAGCTGTCTAGTTAAAACGTCTCAGTTTTTCACTTCAGGCAACTTTAACACTTTATAAACAAGTATGGAGAATAACAGTAGCTGTAAAATAATTAGCAAGTGAGCAAAAATGCAGACACTGAAGTTAACGTGATAATAAAGTGCGACAACTTACTCAAGATTGGCATATTCAGCCAATGGTTTTTGTGTGTGTGTTTAGAGACATTTGAGCCCATCTGATAGAGCTATGAAAATGCTCTGGGCAAAAAAAGTTGGGAATCTCTGGCTTCCTGTAATAGTCTGAGGTCTCAGGATTTCATTACAGTCAGTCATCAGTTCGTATAGAGCTCGGAAAGAATTTGTTCTCCTTTTCTTTGCAGCTCTCTTAATTGAGAAATGATCTTATAAAATCATCACTGGGAACTTGTTCTTGTTTTTAATACGTTTGTATAAAAATGAGACAATGTTTGCTAATTTTTGTGATTTTACTTTGCTACAGGTCCCTCGCTAAATAAGATGCTGAGTCTGAGTAGGATTATATGTATAAAGGTTCAAACATTACAACACTGCACCCTTAACTTTTTTCAGCGGTGCCAAACAAACATCAAAGGTGTCTTCTGTTCTCAGTGAAATCGCTCTCATATCTGCAGTCTGCTTGTCTTTGATAAAAGCTTTGTCCGTTTGGATGCTTTGGGTTGGAGACATTAGCTAATAAAAGATTTATGATAAATTCCACTTTAAAAAGTGTCAGCGTAGTATTCATTGTTGCTTGTAGCCAGCCCACCTCCTGAGGCTTATGTGAATGACCCAGTGTGACTATTTGTTCTCCAATTTGTTCTGCACTTTCTCTGAATTCTGAAAGGTGCCTTTGGCTTGAAGCAGAGCTGCCTCTGAAGATGACTCAATTGCTTAACGGGGTAAGAAATGAAGATTTATCTCCACATCTGTGACGCGCTCTGCTCTCCCGGTCACACGGTGTATCTCAACCTGTCCCTGCATGGCTTCTTTTAAAAAGCAGCTGCTCGTATATACAGATTTTTGTCTTTTAGTTTAACACAAACTTTTAAAAAAGGTGGGGACTCAGCTTAATCTGTCCTTGTTTGAACTGCTTTATTTATTCAGGCCAGCCTCACACTATCACCCAAATTGCCACTCCACCTTCATTTCCTGCCAGGCAGCACAGGCTCTGCCTCAGCTGACCTTTCACACAGTGAACCCCTTGAATGGACAATAGTGCCCTTCAGTTGGGCCCCACGATCACAGCAAAGCTTGCAGCTGGAGCACACAGCAAGGCTACCCCGGTCCGAGGGCACGCTAACAGCTGAGAAAGATCACTGAACTGCCAAGGGGATTTTTGGGTAATGCTCGGGGAATCACAGATGTGAGGGATGAAAAGTGGCCCCTACACTGTGAGAGAGGATCAAGAGTTGGAGCTGTTTATTGGATGCCATGAAGTAGTTGGCCTTTAACAGGTGCTCAGGGGCTGGATGGGGGATCTGGAGTTGAACTTCATGAGGATGAAACCCTTTGAAAGCCCCGGGGCATTTTTCATCAAATAAAGGAAGCAGGGGATTAGGGCAGTTACTATAAAATCCTCGGGGTTTCTTGCTAGATGTCAGAAATAATTCCAGGTTATGTATTGGATGACAACATGAAAAATAAAAGTTTCACGACTTCATAAAGTGGATGAAGCTAATTAATTTACCATTTTCCTCCATGTAATTAAATTTGAGGCACTTGGTCATCTGTAGTTTATATTTCAGTACATCTCAGGGAAATACAGTGGGGCAAAAAAGTATTTAGTCAGCCACCGATTGTGCAAGTTCCCCCACCTAAAATGATGACAGAGGTCAGTAATTTGCACCAGAGGTACACATCAACTGTGAGAGACAGAATGTGAAAAAAAAAATCCATGAATCCACATGGTAGGATTTGTAAAGAATTTATTCGTAAATCAGGGTGGAAAATAAGTATTTGGTCAATAACAAAAATACAACTCAATACTTTGTAACATAACCTTTGTTGGCAATAACAGAGGTCAAACGTTTACTATAGGTCTTTACCAGGTTTGCACACACAGTAGCTGGTATTTTGGCCCATTCCTCCATGCAGATCTTCTCGAGAGCAGTGATGTTTTGGGGCTGTCGCCGAGCAACACGGACTTTCAACTCCCGCCACAGATTTTCTATGGGCTTGAGGTCTGGAGACTGGCTAGGCCACTCCAGGACTTTCAGATGCTTCTTACGGAGCCACTCCTTTGTTGCCCGGGCGGTGTGTTTTGGATCATTGTCATGTTGGAAAACCCAGCCTTGTTTCATCTTCAAAGTTCTCACTGATGGAAGGAGGTTTTGACTCAAAATCTCACGATACATGGCCCCATTCATTCTGTCCTTAACACGGATCAGTCGTCCTGTCCCCTTGGCAGAAAAACAGCCCCATAGCATGATGTTTCCACCCCCATGCTTCACAGTAGGTATGGTGTTCTTGGGATGCAACTCAGTATTCTTCATCCTCCAAACACGACGAGTTGAGTTTATACCAAAAAGTTCTACTTTGGTTTCATCTGACCACATGACATTCTCCCAATCCTCTGCTGTATCATCCATGTGCTCTCTGGCAAACTTCAGACGGGCCTGGACATGCACTGGCTTCAGCAGCGGAACACGTCTGGCACTGCGGGATTTGATTCCCTGCCGTTGTAGTGTGTTACTGATGGTGACCTTTGTTACTTTGGTCCCAGCTCTCTGCAGGTCATTCACCAGGTCCCCCGTGTGGTTCTGGGATCTTTGCTCACCGTTCTCATGATCATTTTGACCCCACGGGATGAGATCTTGCGTGGAGCCCCAGATCGAGGGAGATTATCAGTGGTCTTGTATGTCTTCCATTTTCTGATGATTGCTCCCACAGTTGATTTTTTCACACCAAGCTGCTTGCCTATTGTAGATTCACTCTTCCCAGTCTGGTGCAGGTCTACAATACTTTTCCTGGTGTCCTTCGAAAGCTCTTTGGTCTTGGCCATGGCGGAGTTTGGAGTCTGACTGTTTGAGGCTGTGGACAGGTGTCTTTTATACAGATGATGAGTTCAAACAGGTGCCATTCATACAGGTAACGAGTGGGAGACAGAAAAGCGTCTTACAGAAGACGTTACAGGTCTGTGAGAGCCAGAGATTTTCCATGTTTGAGGTGACCAAATTCTTATTTTCGACCCTAATTTACGAATAAATTCTTTACAAATCCTACCATGTGAATTCATGGATTTTTTTTTCACATTCTGTCTCTCACAGTTGAAGTGTACCTCTGGTGCAAATTACTGACCTCTGTCATCATTTTAAGTGGGGGAACTTGCACAATCGGTGGCTGACTAAATACTTTTTTGCCCCACTGTATTTTGTAGTATTTAGCCATTAGAAACACTTATTACACTATACCTGAATAAATAACAAATACATTGATAACATGTGTGAGATTTGCATCTGCCACTTTGAACAGACACAGTCAAACATCTCTTGATTTTGTCCTTGTAATGAGCAAACAGACCTGTAATTCTTTCATTTAATTCTTAGTAAAAAGCAAATGTGAAACTATTTATTTAAAGGGAGTGCACTTTGTATTATACAGTGCTGCCGTCAAACTCAAAAAGTTCTCATTTTCACTCTTAAAATGTTAAATTTTCTTAGTTTAAACATTATATGTTTTAACTGCATAAAATGTGAGTTTCGTGAGCTCTGTTTTATTTACATGCTTATACAGTATCTCAGTATTATGTAATTGGAGTTTTACAATATTGTTGTACATTGAATATGCCTAAAGCTTACTTTATGGAGGAAGAAACATCACAGTGCTCTAAGCGCTCTGTTCGGGTTTTGTTTTTTATACTTTTCGCTCCATATGATGTCAGTGAGAGCAAATCTAACCCGGGCTTAAAGGGAGCACGGGGCCATCTCAAACAGCCATTTGAGATAAACGATGAACAGAGAGATTGCACCAGGTCACAGTAACTTAAATAAGAATAATTTGGGCTGTGTGGGCAGTGGGATGATTGGGTAGTAGGTCCTACTGCTTCTTCCACCAATGCCTTGGTTACATTTACTTATTATGTTTATTTGGCGTATCTGAGGTGAGTAGCTAAATTTAAGACTTCTTCTTTCTCCTGCTTCTGTTAACAAAGTTGTTGGAGTTGTTTATGAGATATAATAAAAATCAGATATTGTAATTAATTATATCTCTCTTTGGTCATTTTTAATTGTCTGTGTGTGTGTAATTATATAATGAAGTAGACAATTGACCTTCGAATCACTTGTGCAATGAAAGATCAATAATGTCTCATAATGAACATGTGTCTGTAACTTCTGTAATCTTCCTATTGAACTTCACTGTCACCAAAGCAATCAGCGTTTGGCGATTAGGAGCTTGCTTCGGCATCCCGCTCTCTCTCCCCTGAAGGGGTTTCTAATTAATGAGGAAATCAATTATGATGAAAACACACCAAACGTGTCTTATCTTCTTGCCAAGAAGATATTTGGTATTCGGAGCCACAGGGCAAGTACAGGCAAACAAATAGGAAACATGCAAATGAGCAACAGAATTTTAAAAAGTGCTGAAAGACACTTTATTAAAATTCTGTCATAATCATCATCATCATCCTGCTCCTCATCACTGCCATTATCACAAGGCTCGCTTCTCTTCCAGTCCTGCAATGACACGCTGTCCAAGAAGCCATTTACTCCAGCCAGCCCGGCTGCACAGGAAAGTCGTCCAGATACTTGGCGGCGCCCCCACTCTGCCTCTTTAAATGAGTTTTCATTAGCATAATGGTGTGTGCTGCTGCTTGGTGATTTCTTTTAATCAACCCCGGAGTCACTGGTAATTAGTAACAGACGACTAATGGATTCTGATGGATACTCTTGGCATCCTCAGAGTCACTCTCGGCTGACTTGATACCAAAAGAAATATCACTAGCAGCTGCACACTCCAAATATACCTATAACGCGGGATTGTAGGTGAACTGAAATAGGTTGACACTGATATTTTAGAGCTTCTTTGTAGGGAATTCAGTGCATTTTCAGATTCACCCAAGCTGGCTTCAGCACATTTAAACTCATTGGACCTCAGGTTTGACATCAACCTAATCTTCCCCCGCAGGAAAAAAACTGCCCTCTGAGCCGATTGGAGGAAATTGACATTCTCTTTGCTGTTTCCATTTCTGACTGTGTCTCGCAGCTTTGTTTCTCCACAGGACATGTGGTGATTGGAGTTCTGAGAGGTAATAGGAAGAATAATATCCAGCAGTGCAAAGATATAGAGCGAAAGAATCGGTGCGTCTGTAGAGGGAAGGTAGAGGGAAGAAGGGGGAAAAAAACGTTAAAATTCATACGACGAAAAAAGGAATCAACTGCAGAATACATTACACAGCATCAACTCTTCCAAGGACAGCAAAGGTCAGACTGCTCATCTGGCACACTGTCTAGCAGTCGATTGGGACTGTGGGATCACGTTGTACAAGAAAAATTGGGATTTAAAGCTGCAGAATGTCAAGCTCCAAATCCACACATGCAATCTTGTGTGCATCACTTCCTTTCATCACTGTCCACACACACACACAGCCTGCATGTCCCCTGACAGCAGGTGTGGGCTTGTGGACAAGTGAGTCCATCCACAGAAGCCAGTGACCCGTTTTTCCAACAGCCACACAACGCCTCCTCACTTGTATGCTCTGACCTTTGATAGAGAAGACCCAGATATGAAGTACCCCGCAGACAGAGAGCCTGTCTCAACCCTAATCTGTCCTGAGGCTGAGATTGATGCTGTCCAGGGTTTAGAGAAGCTCGATTCTTTCAACAGACATTCACCAGGATGTGTTACAGCATGATTGCAAATTACCAAAGTTGTTTAATCACGGATTGATAAGAACAATGGTTTCCCGGGAAACCAGACTACTATGCATTTAACCGCCAGACAAGCAGCCTCCCAAACATCGTTCTTTGTCATTCTGTTTGCTTTTGGCCCTACTGTCTCTTAAATATACAAAGATCACTCACACCTACACACCTAGAAACACACACAGGAACACACAGCAGCGCCCACACGGGTGAAAAATTCAAGAACCTTTGATTTCCCCTTCACGATTTCCTTTCTTTTGCCCTCTAACCCTCAGCTCAATAAATTAACTCTCTCTTCTGTCTCAGACTTCCTTGTTCAAAGTTAAAGCAAGATCAAGTTTACACAGAAACCCCACCCAGCCCGCCTCTCACTCTTTCCCAGAGACTCACTATTTCAACACATGCTGGCTGTACATGTATGTATACATATATATATGTGTGTGTGTGTGTGTGTGTGTGTGTGTGTGTGTGTGTGTGTGTGTGTGTGTGTGTGTGTGTGTGTGTGTGAAAGCCACACCCTGCAGCTGTGCACCTGGAACTGCTCCCATTCCCGCATGGCAGTGAACCCACACACCTGTTCACACCTGAGGCCTGCGCCTCTGGTCTGCCTTCTCATGCCTGCCTTTGTTGCATCCATCAACTTGTGACACTGACACAAACTGAGAGGGCAGGCAGTTTAAAAAAAATGTGTCAGGACTACCCATGTCTCATCAGAATAACGTCAGCTATGCAACAATCAGAGGCCCATAAAACAAGAGTATCTATTTTTGGTTTTATTGCACATTTGAGCTTAAAAAACAAAACAAAAATCTCTTTGCAATCCCACCCAGCCAGTTAAACCAGCCACAAACACAACATGTCAGTGTGATGAATAGCTGACTAATTTTTTTGATTTGAGAGGGATCCTTTTGTCCAAAAGCTCAACAAGTTTTCACGCTTTGATGACTTCACATGAGAAATACTAAAATCAGCTTGATGACTTTACAGCACAGACAATAAATCATCCCGGGCCATAGTCTTTTGGGGGGGGGGGGGGGGGGGGGGTTTCTCAAATCTTTTTAAAGAAAAACAAGAATCTCCAGCTATAAACAGCTAATCAGCACCCTTTAGGTGTGGTTTGAATAAATCTTCTCAAATCAGACGAGAAATATTAAACAATATGTCATATAGTATTAAAATAAATGCTAAAAAGGATTCATTTCTGTTCTGATCTACTTATTTTAATCATAATGTCTGAAATCCTTTTCACCATTTATCAGTGTCACATGTGTCACTTTGTAAAATCGGTGCAAACACTCGTTTGCTAATGAGTTGATGACCACTCCAAAAAAACATGGGAGGTCTGAGCGCGCTCAGCAGCTCCAGAGCGTCCCACATGTCTGCTGACAGGTACGATATCAGACCATCTGTTGTTGTCTCTCTGGCATTTTAGTGTGCCTCAACAAACCATTTAGCAACCATTGCAGCAATTGTCTGCACCCGTGAGAGCTGAAACAGCACAGACACAGCAGCAGATTAAAAAAGTTCTTCAACCTGAGACACTTGTTGTTTTGTTTGGAAATATGTTTTGCTTCTATGGTGTTAACTTGTCATTTCATCTTGAATTTTAAAGGTTTGTTTTTTTTTAATAATTTATATAAACACATTGTTTTTAGCAACAAAACATTTTCCTCTTTCTCCACTGTTATTATTTCATGTGGTTTCATAAGTGGACTCACTGCATAAAAGCATTTCTGTAATAACTGACGCCACCCTCTTGTATCAATCAATCTAGATGAAACTGGTGTTTATGAACAGCTGTTTCTTTGCCATCTTATGGTGTAAACAGTTATTTAATGAACATAAGGTAATGTACATGTCTGTGTTTTCATTCACAAGTATAAAACAAGCACTGCAGGCCTGCAAAAACTGCCTACGGGCTAGATTTTTGCTAGTTATAACAATAACAAAATAATAATAAAGACCTTTCATAATACGACCACTTTTGTAGAAAGTGCTCTTATTTTTTAAAAAATAAGCGATAAAAATTCAAACATACCGTCTTATAAAAAGAAATAATTTCCCCCAGGGATCAATAAAGTATTCTGATCCTGATAGTTGGTCACATAAACTTACTTCCATAAATACATTAGATATGAACTTTAGACAAAAATAGTGAGAGGAAGATTAAAGAATAACAAGCCTATAAAATAAAAGGCTTTCATGAGCTGTGAAGGGAAACAAGAATAAGGGTGATGTATAAGCATCGGCTAGCTGAGCCTAGCCCCTCTTTTCTGGACCACCTGAACTGAATGCATGTTACGAGAGTTGCTATAATCAGCACAGGAGAAAATTAATGTGTCTACTAAAAGTTTTAGATTTTTGAGGAACAGTATAGGTTTGATTTTTTTATATATATATTTCTTAGATGAAAGAAATAAGACTGGGTGATCTTATGAATGTGAGATTCATTGATCAAACGCTTCCCAAAAATAGGACCAAGGTTCCTGCCAGATGATCCAGTGTAAAGACTCAGAGAAGCTGTCAGAGCCGAATATAAGAACCTCTGTTTTTTCAGAAAATTTGAAGGCTTCCAATTAGAGATAGCAGTGAGTCACTCGATTGCACAGACCGAGCAATGTAAACATGCAAAAACTGTCAATTATACAAATGCATCTTCACTATCCGGTCGTTAAGTCTGACGTCACTAGCCATGTCTGGGCCTAAACTCCGCTGCAGGTCCATATATCAAATCACTATGGCATTACTGAGAGTTGAAAAACTGTCTAAAGTCTTTCATCTTTAATAAAATGATCAGCGTTCTGCTCTACCAGGTGTAACAATTGAGTTTAACATCCAGGCATCCACGAAAACGGAATTTATGACATTTAACGGAGTTAGAAGTTAGCAGGGAGTTAGCTCGCTAGCTTCTATCTAAATACAATATAGCATGTCCTGACTGCGGGGTTTTGGAAACAAATTAAAACGTACAGCTCTGTTATCACTTCCAACATAAATGAAGACAGAAAACTAAACAGCAGTGACATTTGTAGGGTTACTGAAGTTTGGCTAGCTGGTATATAATGATGTGCTACGTGACCGCTAGCGACACAGCTATGTTAGCATAATATAAACAAGCTAACTTTTTTCCACTCAATAAAAGTTAACGTGAGTGTTCTTGGTGGTCAGGAACAAATGTAATCGCATGGCAGAATGCTGTAAAAGGACCAAACTTCAGCCAGGAGAACAACTGAGATAATTCATCCACTATACGAGGTTAGTCATTCATATACTGCTGCATGGGCTGGGCTGTAGTTACATCCTAAGGTTTTAAAAACTGAGCTTAAATAAATGATTAGCGGTAATAAAAGCCGAGGGAGGTCCACAGTGATCAATGACTGTTTTAGGAGCTTTTTGAGATTAAATAGAAGAAAATACAAAACATTAAACATGTTAACAACACAAAAGCCATATTAAAAGCAGACTACTTTAGGCCCGGAAGTAGGATTCGTCACGTCGTCACTTAACGACCGGATAATTGGTTCCTGTGTTTTTCTAAAAGCTAGTATTCAGTTTCAAACAAGATATATTTCATGATGTTAGCAGCTATTTAAAAACTCTGAGTTTGATAAAAAACTGCTTCATGAATAATTTACTGAATAATGAGGCTACAGTACCACTTATTATTTTTTGGTTTGTGAGTTATTAATTCTTACACTCTTACAGCTCGCCTGTCTTCTATTAGACTCCATCATGAGTGCTTAAAAAAAATCTCTTGAGATGACTTTACTCATCTGAAAAAGTATAAAAATCATCTCCAAGCAACAAAGATCCAAGAACTGAAGGTACATTGCCAATATCTGTTTTTTATTTATTCTCTAATTTCCCAACATAGACATATTGGTTCAATTATCATCTTGATCTAGGTTTTGAGAATAAAGCAGATTGCCAGAGAAAACAATAACGCCAGCAGCACTGGGATGGCTCAACAATGAGCTTTGTTTTCAGTCTGAATGTCAACCACGTCTCTCTGCAGGGAATAGATGCAGTCTTCCAGCTTCATACTAATCCCACTGTGGTCCCTCCAGAAGGAAGCCACCTTTACTTTTCCTTAGTCTCTAAAGTAATAAACCTTCCCTCTTGTCTCTGTTTGTATTTTGAAAAGCGCTCTGTATTAGAGACGGGTGTCATCAAGAACCCAGTTAGAGGTCTGAGCCCATCCAGAGGGATTTTTCTCTGCTCTTTGCTTTGAGGAGCCAGTTGCCAAGCACTGCCATGTGCACTGAAATAATTAGCAACTCTCTGGCATGGGACTCGAAACACTGTAATTCTGTGCAGTTGTCTTTAAATTGATTAGTAGTTTGTCCATAAATAACACAACTTTTTCTTTCCAAACAGACATCCAACATGCTTAAATCAAGCGCTGTTTTACTGTTAGATCACTATTTCAGCTGAGAATTTATAAATGTTAAAAACACGGCTTTTCAGCCCTTTCATTTTTATTAGTCAATTATAAATCATCTCTAAATATGCCGTTATACGACAGTGAGACAAGATTTGTTGCACTTAAATCAATGCCAGCTTGCCTTTATTTAAGCTGCATTTACTGAACCAAGAGCTTTTTTAAGCAGATGCACAGCTCACACATTTGCGGCACAAGCCTATATTCAGTCACAAATATTTCTGTAAAGTCAGATTCAGATTGGCCTCTAATAAATCAAGACAAGAACAAACGCAATAACTGCCAACAGTCATGAGAAGATATCAGCTGTTCAAGGTAAATGAAGGTAGAACAAAAGTATCTCTCAGCTCTCCTGCAGCAGTAGCTTATAGTGTAAGACCACCCAAAGAGTTCAGTTGATATAACAAACTTGCACTGTTTCAGCATGAACTAAAATACTCCACCCATGGATGTATGAATTCTTGCTACATGCTTCTACATTTTGAAATCTCAAGCAATGTTTAAGACTGATTTTGTCATTGATATGATTTATATTGTTTTTCTTTTCTAGTCAGAATGAATATCCTACTGTGAACTTCATATCAACATTGCAGCTAACAAATATAGCATTTCACTTGCTAAACTTTAATATTTAACTTGAAATAATGTAAAGCACCTTTTGTCACAACTAAACTAGGTAATAAGTGTCCTAGGGCGTGTCATGGGAAATCATTCACATACAGTAATACAATATACACACAATAGCGATAATATAGCTGAGAACTGATTAAACTAGCTTGGCTTCCTATTAAATCCAGAATCCAATTTAAAATCCTTCTCACATACATGTTGAATAATGTATATCACAGCTGGAATCTTAAGTTTTTGACTAAATAAATCAATATTATCAGTTTTACAGATAATGCTGTGTTCCTTACATTTCTTTTTTTTATCACAATTAGGTTTACAGGTTTAGATTGTGTTTCTCTAATAAAACTGAACAGGTTTCCATGTAGCTTGCGGGTGTGTGTGTGTGTGTGTGTGTGTGTGTGTGTGTGTGTGTGTGTGTGTGTGTGTGTGTGTGTGTGTGTGTGTGTGTGTGTGGTAGAGAGAGAGTGGACAGGTATTAACATCTTTGTGGGGTTTACTGTACTGTGGGAACCGACAGCCCTTGTGGGGACCAAAATCGCAGCCCCAATGAGTTTGAGGGCATTTTTGAGACTCAAAATGTGGTTTTAGTGTCAGGGTTACAATTAGGTTATGGTTAGGTTTAGGGTAAGGGTCAGGGCTAGGCATTCATTTTTGATGGTTAGGGTAAGCAGCTAGGGAATGCATTATGTCAATGAGATGTCCCCACAAGGTCGTGTGTGTGTGTGTGTGTGTGTGTGTGTGTGTATGTGTGTGTAGGTGTGTGTGTGTGTGTGTTTATGTAAAGATAAATTAACCTACTTTTTTTTTTTTGGCCAGCCTCAAGTGGCCAAAAGAGGAACTGCACGTCATCAGCTCATATAATGACTATGCCTCTTATGCAAGCATTACTTTGAACAGTGTGAAGAACCAACAACAAAGAGGTGCTGCCACAAGCTAACCATATTCCTACCAATTTTAATATTAGTCATTACTTATTAACCCAAACCATCAAAGGAGTCATATTGAGCGTTAAATGATGAATGAATACTTTGTGCTACTCGTTGATGTCTGTGTAGCTGCAAATTATTAGTGTGGATACTCGCTCAGCGTTGATGAACACGGTGCATTAAAAACACTGCTTTTCCTGTCTGTTGTTTTTTAATTATTTTTATTATACTGATTAACTTTTCTGAAATGCAAATTCATGCAAAGCATCACTGGAAAGCACATGTAGAATATGTGTGTTAATAGTATTTAACACATAAAAATGTTCTTATTGCAAGTGAAACATATGGCCCCAGCAACACCACACAGTTTGGAAGAAGAAGGGAGGGGTCGGGTCGGAAGAAAAGCCCTGACCTTTGGCTCTCTACAAAGCATTGCCCACACTATAGACCCATTGAACTGACGTTCTTCTGAGGTTCTATATAAAGAGCATCTCTAATGTGACTGACATGCACAGCTCTCCACAAATACTAATATCACCCAGGAAACTAGTTATGTGTGGAGCTGCCAGTATGCTGTCATTATAGCAATCACAGCTCTGTTGTGTAGGTGCTTTTGTTTTTTTCATGTGTCAAACATGCGGTCTATATTTTCTTTGTTACACACATGCTAAACCAAAATGTCATGTGTCCATCGGTGCAGTCTGTCAGTTCAGTTGGCATTCTTGGAGACACTCCACTGAGGATATCTGTCTCCAGCTCAACATCTGTTTCACACTCCTGTCAACTGGAACGGTCGATAATCTCTAATTCCTCCAAATGGGGCACAAGTTGTGCATAATGTTGGCTTCAAGACGGGGAATATATGAAAACAAATGCACGTCCAAGCAGCTCTTCCAGAATTTAGACTAAGTGCAAGTGGTTCTTATTTATGCATCTGAATTTTACAGTATTCCTTCAGCTCCACCAGTCAAAAAATATAAGCGTGGAAGTTCATACTTTATTTATTTGACATTTTATTTTTAGGTTACACCAGCGTTTAAGTTTTCCGCAACCACTGAGCTGTTAGGAACACATTTAAAAACATTAGTCTACGCGTTTGGTTCCCTCAGCCTGTTTACTCCGTCTACCCTCTTGGATTTGGCTGGTGTTTTATGATGCTTATCAGGTGTGACAGCTCTCTGTTGTGACGATCTTCATGCTTCACAATGTCTTTAACATAATCTACCACAGACCAGTAGAGAGATCAAAGTGAGCATATCTGTGAAATAAGGAGGGATGCAGAAAGATGTGTCATCCATGCCTCTCGTGAAAGGCTTGATTAAGATCTAGCAACATTTCTGCACTTTCAGCCAGGACTTGCGTTGTTATTCCTTTGCTCCGCTGGGAAGGCAGAGGAGGGCTTGGTGTAAACACCTACAGAGGGCTTTCACTCTCTTTCTGTGCAGGTGAGAAGCAGCGGCAGGCTTGTTCCACAATGCACCTTGGTTTTCAGAGACCCCTGCACAGCAGCTATCTTTTCACTGGGTTCGGGGGGTCACTATTTTCCCACCGGGAAAACTCTTTTTCAGCTCATATACGAAGCTTGCATTATGGCCCCTGAAAGAGAATTGTCGCTTTCAACGTGCATTCCTTTGGGTTTCTGTCCGCACAGAGGACTAGTGAATAAGAAATCAGCATCTTAATAAACCACTCTTTTTTGCACACACACATTCCGCCTTTCTCCCCCTCGATGTCCCTCCTAGTTCCATCGACCCCCAGCTCCCCTCCCCCTGCTGCTCTTCTGTGAACTTAGGGATCCATAGGAGGCTTATTTAAGATGCAAGCACAAGTGTGAGAACATTGGGCTTGGGAAAAAATCCTTTCCTTTGGCTTGAATGGGGGCATTTCAAAAACCGGACGTTTTTTCAGGAACTCCTTCAGCAATAGCCTCCGTCCTCTGTCAGCCGAACAAAAACACTGCTGCCATTCAGGGAAAATAAAGCCTCATTACTGGCTAATTTGATTGAGTATCACTGCAGCAAAGATTCCCTCATTTAGAAGCTTTCCCCTTGTCTGTTGCTTCTGTTTTGTCATATAGGGATAACTAATAATTGTAACAGCCCTAGTTAGTAAATATGTTAGGGGCTGGACAATGTTTGAGGCCACAGATCGGATGCTTCATCCGTGGCTAAGGCTCTGCTTAGCTACTGGTGTTCACAAATGAAAAGAAAAGTCAGTCACACAGAGATACCCAGTTGGTTCATTGAACTCTGTGCCTATTCACTCTCTGTACAAAACATCAAAGTCGGTCACTGTCAGAGCTGAATCGCAGAAAAAGGAACACATACAGAGTAGAAAAACGCAGAAATGCCTTTAAACACAACATCAGATTGGCTTCCACATGGACCGGTTAAACTGTAAAGGTCATGAATAATGCATCACATTCAGGGGTATTTGGGTTAATTTGATACTTAATCATTCATTGCATTCTGATTTTTTTGTTTTGTTTCCATTGATATGATGGATAACATATTTCATCATATTAATCTTTTCTGCAGCTTTAAAGAAATTCTCATACAAATAAACATACTGCCATTTGCTTCTTGTTGAGTCTATTTTCCTCCTCATAAGAAGGACAGGGGGGGGGTAATATTTGCTGACGCCCTTGTCGTATTTCCAGTGAGGAATTAGCACGACGAAATGGATCAAAGGACGGTATTTGCAGAGGCATTGCCATTGCTGCATAATGAGGCGAATCCAATAACATTGTTGTAAAAATCATCCATAATGTGGACTAATGCACAGACAGAGAGAACAGCAGGAAGCTCACTGGCTCGGTGGCTGCCAGATTCTTTGGTCTGCTTTTCTTCCTTGTAACTTTTGCTCGTTTTTGTTGTGCACCCAAAATTAAAGACTGATACTCACACTGCATGCACTTATTTGGTGATGGCAGAGAGGCTTTCAGTAAGCCTGTCACATAATCACGCATAGCCTTTTCATATTAATGTATCTCCTGTTGAAAAAGATTAAGGCAGCTGTTTTTTATTCTCGGAAATTGAATATTTTATTCTTTTGTTTAAGAAACATTTTGACAAATTTGTTGCATGACCACTTTGAAATTATCTCGAGTCACAAATGAGTTTGAAACTGAGTCGTTTTTTTTCCAGTCCCTGGATGGATCGGATCAATGTGTTGCAACGTCTGTTGTCTCCTTGGACAAATATTACGACTTTCTGGGAACAAACATCCCCGGAGATGAGGTTGAAAAAAATCCATTTGCGTGGGCATGTTGTACATTTGTGTTTCATTCAGTCTGTTGTAACTGATTTGTGTCTGTACAACTGGAGTTTCAGCTTTTTGGAGTAATGTGATGCACGGTGATGAGCCAAAACTGGAAGACCACCTCTGCCTAATAGGCTGCTGGTCCTTCATAAGCCGCCAAAACGCTCCATCACGCCAAGGCAGGGACTCCAAGACATTAGCAGGAAGTCCTTGCAAGTTGCAATTGGAAGCCTGTGTGGATCAGACTTGTTCACCCTATTGCCAGATCATGCTTTGTCCCCCTTGGACCATTTAAGTGTTGCCAGTCCTGTAGCCAGATTGAGTCTGGCCTTTTTAAAGTAGCTCAGGTCTTTAAACCTGCCAATTTTTCTCTCGCCCAATGTGTTCTCTGAGAACTGGCTGTACACTAGTGTCTAATATATCCCAGAACTTCACAAATGTCATTGTTTCAAGATAAGCAATGGTATTAAATTCAGCTGTAAATGATAATAGCGTTGGTTGACTTGGGGAAGGATTTAAAAAGACTTGCATCATTTAAAAAAAGCATTCTCCTAATTTAATAGGTCCAATATACTTGTTGTGTTATTTATCTACAGGGGAACAAAATCTGATGATGATGTCTTTAAATATCTTGTAATTGGTCAACGAGTAAAAGTTAGTGTTTAGATTTTGTGTTTATGAAAAAAAAAAGATGTGGATTTTATTTTCTTGTTTTTTGATCATCTAAAAACTGAAAAATCCCAATTTCAACTACTAAAATGTGAAGTTCAAAGTGTATACTACTAAGGGTATCGTCACTACTGTAATTATAGAGGCAAGAGCGCTGCGTGGGGAACAGAGAGGAATGTCAGTTACTACTGTAACTATAACTGGATAGGCTGATGTAAAATTTAACTGCACTTGTGGATTTTCATTGATCCCAGCACAAACCTGTGTGAGCCTAGGTGGGAGGGGTGAAGGCAGTGCTGTTGTTGCTACAAATTTTTTTGCATGTATGGCAAAAACCACATGTATCATGCTGCCTTGGCCTCTGTTCCATGTGTGAATAACTTTAACAGAATGGTGAAGCCAGCAATGTGACATATAGTAATGTTAAGGTGGATGCTGATGCTTCAATAAATCACAAAATTGTAACATTGCTTTTCACTGTTTCGCTCTAAAACCAAGTGTTAACTTCAGTGCTGCAGTTTAAGATAAAACCAAATAATCTGTGCAATATTATCAATATTACATGTTTTCAGTAATTACAGCCCTGACACTTAACATTTCGGCTGTAATACGTTTGGCTAGAAAACAGAGCTCTTGGAACAAACAGCTTTTTGGGAGGTCTGTCACTTTAATTAACAGTGAGTTTGAGCCTGGCAGCTGTGATGGCAAGAGGCAAGCCAATCACAGGTGCTGTGTGGGGCACGGAGAGGAATGTCAGTGAGTGTTTGACAGCGGAGGCCATGTGCAGAAATAAGATGACAGGTGGCCTGATCCAACACATGGCTGCCAAAATGAGTCTGCCTTTGGGAGCACCAGAGAAACATGGCAGTGTTAATGAAAATAGCAGCATTTAAATGTGTTACGCCCTACAATAGCCCATCCCAAGGTTAGGACAGTAAAAAAAAAAAAGGAGGTCTGAATGACCTAAAATAGAAATTTATGAATTCCACAAAAATGGAACATATTTTCCCAGTTAATACATTTAGGTCTAAGTCTAAACCCTAAAATTTGGTTCTTAATATCATTTTAAATCTCACCGATCACTGATCGAAAGGGGTTAATCTGAATTCTTGGTCAGAAGAGATGTTCTAGATGTACATATTAGAGTCAAAAACAGTCTTTGTGGAGCAGCCATGGAGAACGCCAACATTTTTCTGCAACATGATGTTCTCTGTAAGTTTTTGGGTCTCAGTGGGAGCTGCTCTAAATACCTCAGGAAGTAAAAGCAGATACCCCCAGGTGCAGCAACACGGCTGACTGACACACATACGAGCACAAAGACATGCAAGGAAATTTTTTTTCAGGAAAGTTCTTGCTGCCTGCAAGAATAGAACCACTCGTCCCTCGATACACTGCGTTGTCTTTCAGAGCTACAGAAGCAACAACAGCAAAAAAACAATGTATCCAACAAAGGCTTGAAGTTTCCTAAATCATTTATTTACATCTACTTGTTTATGCTTAAACATGTAAGTTCAACTAAATTTTTGGGGCACTGCCGAAATCTCCCAATTGATGAAATAAAGTTCTGCTACTTTGGATCTGCAATTTTGACTTTTTGGCCAAATTTTTTTGGAAAAACTTTAAGACAAGAGACCCCAACCAGACACTGCCATTTGTAATGGCTTAAAAAAAAAAAGGCTGGGTACAGTAGGGTACAGATTGTAGGTGTTCAATGACACTTTTCAGACCAAAATATAGACAAAGGTTTTAGTTGCCAGTTTAGTTACATTTGGATTAAGATTTCCAATTAAAAAAATCTATCTTTTGTAAAACTAACACATTTTAAATGATTAAAACAGTGGTTACCAACTATTTTTACTTGTGACCCCTTACCTAAATATTGATATTCAGATTCCACCTCACGTTTCAGATGAGTATCTTAAAAAAAGCTAGATTAGAAATAAAAATTAGTCCCAAAAAAAACGTGTACACATTTTTATAGCTAGTTATTACTCGAGCTGTAGGGACCTAGTATATCTGCAGGCACATTATGGGGACGTACATTCCATACATGAACAAAAATTCAGTCCCATCATCTCAGAGTCAGCTTGTTAATCCTAGAATGGGAACTATTGCTGTAAAATACAATTTAAACGTTCATATATTTATTAAAAAGGTCTTCTATAGAACAAATGTCATATGGCTGATAATGCTGTTACTTTTTCTAAGAAAGCTGCTGATTGAAAGAGGTTTATTGGTAATGGTTTCATATTGTTTCCTATTAGCAAGGTAGGATGCATTTTAATGTCAAAACTTAATCTCAACTTACAAATTTCAGAAAAATGTAGCAGTAGATTCAATAACCTATCTTCACCATTTTCTTCAAGCTCGATATAGTTTACTTAAAAACATTCTCCCATGCAGTAATAAGCATAGTATTAATATTATTCCTTTTTTTTTTTTAACCCCAAACCAAATATTCTTCCTGAACTGACGGACATGTTAAGTTTCAATTCAAGTGAGCAGACACCTGTGAAATATTGCAGGAAAAAATTACCGAGCATCTACAAAACAAACACTAACAGTGGAAAAGAGACATTTATTTTTCTTGTAGGCGTGTTCTCATCCCTGCCAACAATTTTCCTCTGTATCACTGTAGTTGTTCTTGGTGTCAGCTAAGTTTCCACAGTGTTGCGGCTGTGCGAGGAGCCCTGCATGCTGAGGCCTGTTTCTTAAGCCTGCATTTCTTACACACACAAAGGTGCTGCACATCCCAGCTTTGTGTCAAGGATTAGGAGAGCAGATACGCTGCAGCCACAGAGAGACACGCTGAAATTGCTGCTTCCGTTTTCTCACATACCCTCACAGTTAAAGCCACTGGTAAATTCCTGAGGATATGACACAGGGCTGTCCCACATGCAGTGAAAGTATCAGCAGGACCCAGTGGTGTCAGAGTTTTAAAGAGTAAAATCTATTCAAAGAGCACGGCATTAAAAAAATGCAAAAACGGCTGAACAGATAATCCAGAGAGTTGGGAAATAATTTAACTAGCCTGACAACTTAAGAGTTTTATCACTGTGCTCACACCACAGCATAAAAGGCGTCCAGTTGTTTCTAACTGGTTTCTGACCAAAGAACAGCGCGAGCCATCAAGTCCAATTAGCGTTGCACACTTATGTCACAACCCAGAGGTTCAGAGCGCTGGACTAAAAGCAGCAGGGAAGGATTAATGGCCTCCGAAGCAAGGTGGTTAGAAACATACTGTAGGGAATGGGTTAAATCGTTAGAGTAAGCCGCTTTCATCCACAATCCAGTCATCTTTTGGAAATGAATGGCGTTTTAGTCAGACTCTTTGTTTTCCCAGAGCTTTTATTTGTTCACCAAATAAACTGTCCCCAATTGTTCTCACAGTTTTATGGAAGATGCCTTATTCTCCGCTTGATCGTATATCAACTTCTGATGTGTGTTTGCAAAGGAAGCTTAAGAAGAAAAAGACGAAAGTACTAATTAATCAAGAATAAAGACCGATGCTGTCACTGCATGCATAGCTGTGTATATAATGGACGATTTTTTTATGTGTACACCAAATAAACTTGATGCATTTGCTTCGCTTTCGCTTGTGTTCATAAAAGCAGGAATCCAGCTGTGTGGATGTCAGCAGCGTTGTAGATCGCTAGGCAGCCTGGATATGCTCAGCTCCAGATGCTCCTGCTCCCTTTTCATACACCTCCCTGTATCTTCGTCTTCCCTGCCTGGTTTTATTTGAGCTGTTTTCCTGTGCCGTTCCAATCGGATGGCTTAGAAGACTTTTTTTCCCCTACCTTCCATTGTGTAAAAACCATACTGGCTGACAGTTGCCTGTATGAAACTGGGCTTTCAGAGCTTTGTCAGGCTGCTGCATTGTGACAGAAGAGTCTCAGGTGCAAAAACTAGGCATTGGTAAATGAATGGAAAAAAATTCACAGTGCACATGCAAAAGAAGGACAGATTCCAAAGAGACAGGTGCAAGACAAAGAAAAGTTTGAGGGGGGTGTTACAATGCAAGTATGCCCTTGGGTATTTTAATGTGTTTAGGTCAAAGGTGAAAATTTTTAGAAACGCTTGACAAAAGGATAAAAGGTGGTGCTCTTATTCCTCGCTCTCACTATGGCTGTTTTAAAGCTACTTGGGAAACAGTCAATAAAGTCAATCAATACTGCTGAACTGCATTGGAAGACAAGTACAGGCAGTAGTGTATCTCCAGATTTTGCAGAGTAGAATTCTTGGCTGTGGGATCTGACAGAAATTGAGTTTCTTATCTAAAATGGCAGAGTGAGCTAAAGTTTTTTTTCCCCCTCCCTAGGCTGTAGGAACCACCTGACAAAGAGTTCTCAATTTATTTCCAGTTTCACAAACACGCCTAAAAGTGCGTTACGTTCACATGCATTCGCATCTTTCTGCACCACACTCTGTTGTATTTCCTCCTGTGGTGTGTTTTAGCGTTTCAGACGAGAGCTGTGTTTGACTGCTGATACTGTGGAATTTGCTGCAAAGATACAGCTGGGATCATAAGCACAGATCACCTTACTGCAAAAAAAAAAAAAAGGAAGAGAGTGATAGCAGCTGGAAAGCAAATGCACATATGTCAGCCATCTGGAAAAGTTACCCAAAACACTATGCGTCCTCTGTACTGAGACAAAGAGGTCATTTTACTTCAGGAAAAACATTGTTTCCCTGTATTTTTCAGTGCAAATGAAGCAGCAAACTGTACTAGCTTTTTAGTCTGTTGTAGCAGTTTTAGCACTTCCCAAGGAGTCTTAGAAATTACTTTTTACATTCAACAGGCTTATAGCCACTCTGTGCACCACATTCAATGTACCTGAGGTTAAACTGTTTGACCCTTACACCCTTCACCCCTCTAAACCAGCTCCAATTGCTGCTGTTCAGGAGGTCATGGGACATAGGATCTAACGGACGGGTTCAAAATCAGATCAACTGAGAGACATGGGAGACAGAAATTAACTAATAAATGAAAGAGTGGGTCTCTCCACAAAAGCATGCATGGCATTGCACTTGTGTTAAGCTGCTTTCACAGATGCACAGCAGCTCTGAATTCGTTCAAAGTAACAGTAACTATTTAGAAACTTTAGAATTTCACTCACCATAAGTGAGTATTATATATTATTCATCAGGTATTTCCATTAAAATGCCCAAGAAGTCACCAACAGTTGCCAGATGTCAGTGTTAAGACAGCCGTGCCCTTTACTCAAGCATTCGAATGACTATGAACAGAGCAGTATCAATAGAGGCCAAAACGGGTTTTGTAGCAGGCTGTAAATGTGGTTTTTAATGCTCTAAAAACATTTTAACATAGACGTTTGTGGGGGTTCAACTGCTTTTGAAGACAGTCTTACTAAGTGGCCACTTGAGGAACTGCAGTTTCTCCTTGGCTTCATTTACCAGCCCTGGAGGCTGTCGCTTGGGCCTGCCTCCTGCATGCTCTATGCTCAGAAAGCTCCCACACCCAAATGTGCTCATCTGATTGAATGCGAATCATTACACGTGTGAAAACTGCTTTGCATTGCCACTTGCACTTCGCATGAGTCAGTTTCTGAAGTCTGTTTGAGAACATTAAGATGGTTAGAGGTGTACTGACCACATCTTCTTGCTCATATATCAAGAATCCACAAAGCCTCAACACTTGGCTTGTTATAAGCGAGATAATTGCCCAAGAACAGAGGGCGTTGCTTACTGTACAGATTTAAGAACCAGTCTGTGAAATTGTTCAACATATATAAAATTTATTTTCACTGCTTGAGGGACCATAGATTGAATATTTGTTTTGTGATCTGTGAATACTTGGTATTTTATCAGCGTCCATGTGTAGCTTTCCTAAAATTAATGGGGGTTCAAATTTCTCAGTAAATGATGTCAGCATGTAGACACCAAATGAGGCACTGTGGTCTGATATATTGTCTGATATTATGAGAATGAATTGTTTAAAGCTTTTGGTACCTATTAATTAAAAGAAGATGGAACATAACATTAACATAACAGTTTCATGTTCAAAACTGTAATAATTAAAACAAATGGCTGGTTTAAAAACTCTGCACACCTGAGTGAATGACAGGTGAGCACAAGGGAAAATAATTTAATTATAACCTCCACACACGTAAGCATCCAGCACCCGTTCACCAGAGAGAAATTAATCATCCAATTAGGGAATACTAGCTGTTAAAGTTGAGTGATTGAATTCTGCCTGGTGTATGGGTGAGAACATATATAACTGTGTGTTGAAGGTTAGTTGGACCAAAAACATTTTGATTTAATAGGCGAAACAGTGCACGAATGTTAGAATTGATCTTTTTAAAATAATAAAAAAGTCTGACTCCAGCTATTCAGACTTGGATGCTATTCCAAGTCTGAGTAGTTGTGTTAATGCAATGTTAAGATTTAGTCCTCGGATGAACTGAGTGGGCTGCAGACGACATGTGTGGCAAACGTTTCTCTCAGTCGGGTGACAGATGAGGTTGAATGCTCGCTTTCTCTGTAACGATTGGCAACACAACTCTGAAATGGTGTTAGCGCGCTGCTGCGGGCTACAAGCAGACTCTGAAATCTAAATTAATAAACCGAGATTAAAGGTTTATGAAATGCCAAGACATTGCACACCAGCAATCGCTTAACCTCGACCGAAATGCTACACTGAGCACACTTCGTGCCAGTTAGCGTCACAGTTTGGCTTCCAGACATCGCGCGATGATGCTGCATTTCTCCACAAACAAGGCTGAGTCAGAACAATCTTTTTTAGCTGTGCAGCCGTGTGCTTTTGTTGCCCCGGGGCTTCTTCGTCATGAACCCCCATCGTGCCAATGCAGTGGTCTCATTAAAATATATGAGGAAACTGGTGTTTTTCGCCCCAGTGTTGTCAGTGTGAAAGGAGCCCCGAGGCTGTGGAAACCAGTAATGCTTGGACTGGCCTCATCCAGGTGTGGTTTGATATGCAGAGGAAACTGCAAGACCCTGTATCTTCCTACCTTGCAGGAATGTTATCTAATCTGACACTTACTCAGGAACACAGATCTCCTCACCGAGCTCAGGCAGTTTGCTGGCAGTAGTTCAGTTGTTGTTTTTTTAGATATTTTTAATGCAGTATTTTTCCAGTCTTCTTAGTGACTGATTAGGGCTAAGATATTTCATCACAGCTTTTTTTTTTTTTTTTTTTAGCTAAAATAGCTTTCTCGCCTTTGAATGTGCAGCCCACATGTACAAAGAGGTTTTTTTTTTAGACTCTATCTGGCTCCTCACACCTTTACCAAAGCGGCAGCTTCAGCTTCTTTCAAGGTGCTGGACATAAAAGCCATGTGCTAAGTGGATGTCTGGGTGCTTGCAGCTAACTAACAAGAGGCAGCAGCAACCAGCAGCCTTGGGCTCTCCCACTGGCAAAGACCCACTGACTGCAGCCTCAGGGATATTTTATTCACTTGGTCACTTTGAAATGTGCACACTTGATCCTTTAAAGCCTATATATGGCTACGCTTTTTGTACTTGCTATTTTAGAGCATCTCACTTTGTTAGATTGTTGTACATATTCATACATCACATACAGTATAGCAGCCTACTGAACAATTGATTTAAAGTGAAGTCGTTTTAATGGAAATTCTTGCATGTTCTTAGATTGCAGCCAAAAGTGTAGGTGATTTACGTGCCCTGACAGTTACTGTACGTGTCTGTTGGGTCACATGATAGCTGCGCATAAAAGGTAACCTATTTTTCCTAATATCATTTGTCTTGTGATTGAAATATCAACAGCCCAAGGTAGGATTCTTCCCTGGGTTTGCTTTGATTGGCACAAATGAGAGGAAATGTAGACAATACAGGGGCAAGTGGAGGCATATGGACTGAAACAGACTCAGAGATTAGTCATGAGAACTTACCATTCACTTTCGCTCCTCTCCCCACACAAAACTCAAACATGCTGTAAGTGCAACGTGAAATGGAGAGGCTGTAAATCATATACAAATAGTTTCTGTTGTTTTACAGACAGGAAGAATTACATCAATATCGACTCTGTCACAGAGAAATCTTGGCTTTCTTTTTTCTTTTTCTTTTTACACGGTTTAAGTAAACTGGCACAAAGGGAGGTGTGTGACAGTGTTATTGTCTCTTTTTAAATCAAAGAGATATATTAGGATGAGGTTAAATATGTGGTGACTCCTACCTGAGCTTTAATTAAAGTTACTGGTAAGAGGACCAGTCTGCATGTTGAGGCATTGAAGATAAACGTCAACGTGGCCTGAGGGAACTATGACTCACGGATGTTCTTTTGGCACTGGTTTTAGGATCTTCTTTCTTTCTTTCTTTTCTAAGAAGAGGGTCTGAGTCTCCTCTTGTTTCGCAGCTTTTCGGTATAACTACGGTGTGTAAGGTGCTTCCACGAGGAGCTGTCAGTAAAACATCAAGAGCACATCATCATTCTAAGCACCTGACCCAACACCAGATATATTTCTTCCTCTTCATCTCAGGACTCGGAGGGGGTCCGCTCTTTCTCTCTGCACCCCCTTAAATTTACTCTTAATTAACCTCATTGCACCACGATCCTCAAGCGCAGGTATCTACATAACAAATCAAACTTTTATAGCTTGCTCAGCACCACCTCTTTTCCCCCCTTCCTTTTTAAGGTCTAATCCAATTCAACTGCAGCAGCCAAGATAGATAATTAGGGTATCATTTTACATATATGCAATCAATAACAGCATTATTTAGCTCCAGGCTGAGGGAGGCGGGGGGGGCAACATCTTAGAAGCCTGATATTTATCTCTTAGTCCCTTTTTTCCCCTGTAATTAGATGTCCATGGGCTCTTCAATTAACATAAACCCAAAGCGCTGACTTTTCGACATCTCATTAATGAACCACAGCCCTTTACACTTCACTTTACAAAGATAGAGTGGACAAGGCTGCACGGGGCCATGAACTTGGGTGCTAAGTGAAGAAGAGGCTTTTTAAAATGTTTCTAACGGGGACTAGCACCAGCTGAGGAGATAGCATACATCTTAATGAGGTTCAAATTAATTTGTTCTTTCAGAATTCCTCTCTTCAACAATTTTAAAGAGACTATAAATATTTCAGCATTGTAATGTTCTTTTTTTCTGGGCATAGAATTGTTAATTTTTACACTGGTTCAGGATAAAATGATGCACTAGGAATGACTAAACCAAAGGTTTATGGAATAGCTGACCCGCCGTAATGGTTTGAAACGTAGACAGGAGAGCCAGTTTATGCAGAAAAGTCAAATTTACTTTACATCTCAGAAAAATTTTCTACATATAATGTTGGCCGTATTTGATTGAAATAGTAAAAAAAAGAAAAGAGAGAAGTGGAGTATTGAAATGTTGTGCACATGGTGGGATTTGTAGGTGCAGCTAGCTTGGCTGGAGGAACTTTAAAGTCAACGTGTGTGGTCAGAGTAATGAAGTCAGAGAGCGCTAAGAAGCAGCTGGGGCTGGAGGTGATCTAGAAAAACCTTCAAGCCAACTGTGCAAAAATGCTGAAAATTTACAGCTTGACTGGTTAGATATATATTTTACCAACTTACTGGAGGTTCAGTTTTGATTGACTCTAAGGTGCTTGCTTGTGGCAGCAATAAAAAGCTGTCAAAACACAAAACAATTCCCCATGCAAGTCTCATTATCATCAAAATATGAAGGCTGCTAAGTAATTTGAGGCTGACACTTTTTTACTTCTGCATGCATCGTTTTGTTTTTTTTGCTGCAGCTATTGTGACAAGATGGGACAAAAGCGAGAGCGGCATGAAACCCCCGCAGCTGTGCATACATGACAACGCTGCAGGACATGTAGCAAAGTTCAACAACCAGGCAGAAGAAGCCAAGACATAAAAGAGCAGCGAGGAACTGCTTGTTTTCTAAAAACCGAATCCCCAGACAGTGTTTGCAGCTTTTACTTAGGATTAACGGTGTGGGTCAGGTTGTTATGATAAAGTCTGCATTCCTCTCTCAGTCTTATCGTCATTCAGCATTTACGCAGGTCAAGGATGAACAACTGGAGTTTATGGGAGAAAAATATCAAGTGTATAAACCAGGAATGTCAAACATAAGCCCCGGGGACCAGAACCTGCCCAGCAAAGACTCCAATCCGGCCCACTGGATGACTTCAGTGTCGCTGGTCGGGGCCACATAAGATTAAAGTGGGCTGTATGTGGCCCATGATGTAAAATGACTTGTGAATTACAGCTGGATGTGACTTCTGTGGAAGACTACAAAGCTCTCCAGAAATATGAAAAAGAGAAATTTATGTGACAGTGACAGCAATTTATCATTTTTATTCCAAGGGTAAAAACTTTGCACCGCCGGTCTGTGTACAATACCAAAAACAGTTAGTTAGTTAGTGTATTGTCTGTCTTGTCTTAATGTTGGTTTAAAATGGAGCACTGTAACAAAAAATAATTTCCCCCAGGGATCAATAAAGTATTCTGATTCTGATTCTGATTCTGAAAAAAGCATCAGTTTTTCTAATGGCTGTGGAGACAAATATAAGAATAATGCACACATTTTCATCATTTCCACAGAGCGCCGTTGAGCCCTATCTAATTTTATATTCATAAACCGAATATATAGCTTGTCGTTCATTTTTTGTGCAGAATTTTTAAAGCAGGAAATTAAAAAGGCAGCTGTTTTATTGAGATAAGCTTTCCTTGCATACATTTATGAGATCGTGCATGCAAATGGAGTCATAGCTGCTCACCAGTGTGTATGTATGAGTGTTTGGGGGTTTTTTTTATTGTTTGTTTGTTTGTTTTTTAAACCCTGTCAGGTGCTGAACAGTGATTCATCATCCACAGTCAAAAACAGTTATCCATTCACAAATGTTTCTCCCTGAAATTTGGCCTGATCGGCTCTGTTGAGCAGCAGAGCTAATTATTTGTCTAGCGGCCTGTACACACTCTGTCTAGTTCGGTCCATGTCTGGAATTAAACAGTGTGCATAATTCTTGTTGGATTGCAGTCCATCTCTGCTCAGTACGAGAGAGAGAATCTGCAATGAGGGTTTGCACATTCAAGTCCCTCCGTCTGTGTGAATGAACAGGCCAATTTGCAAGCCTCCTGCATCCGCATTGTTTCAGACTGTGGCAGTAATTCCACAAATTATCTGAGCCTCCCATATCAACCCTTAATAGAGTTTTCTGAATTCATGCCCACACCTTATTACCAAAGACAGTCCTGCTGTGCACACCACCCCCTCTTTTTAAATGCCAATCGTGCACATGAAACATAGATCTTAGACAGTTTGTTTTATCAATGAATGCTAAAGGGACTCTCACAGGTTAACACCCTTCTGCTGTAATTGTGTATGAAACCTCTGGCTGCGATACAAGTTGAATTTAAACACTAAAAATACTCCACGTTCACATGAGGTCAGCCCATAGTGGCATATTCAATTTACTATAGCTTCCTTACATAGATATTATACCTACAACTGAGTCTGTGGAATAAAACTGTCTCTAATATATTGTATAGACAATAATATCCATTAGAAATGTTGTTTCAGGTAAACAAAGCAGAAATATTTCCCTGATCAGTCCAGCACAAAAATTGCACAAATATATACAGAGACGCTTCATCAAAGTCCGAAATGTATTTTTAATCTTTTTCAGGTTTCGTCGTTCTTTTTTTAATACTCAGCTGCTGCTGTTATTATTATTGCAGAGTAGTCTAGCAAAGCCCAAAGAATAGATTAACTATTTGAATTAATATTGTCAGCAAATGGCAAAAATGCAGAGCACAAAGTTTGTTGTGATGCCATTAGAATCCATTAGAATCAAAGCTGTTCAGTTTAGCATCACAAGACAAAGAATAGCAGCAAGCTAATTCTTTGCGTTTGTGGATAAGAAATTACTTTCTCGTGTCGATTTGTTGATTAAATCGACACGAGAAAGTGATGCCCAGTCTTGATTCTAAGTCTGACACCTCTGAAAAGAAAAGCCCAGCAACGCTATGATGGCCTAATTGTTATGCTGCAGGAGTGCAGAAGGCGTCCGGAAGGTCACTTCGAGCATATGATGTTTACTAATCCCTGTCTGACTCAGAAATACTGCAATAGATCGGGTTTCTTACACAGTTCATCCACGCCCAACGCGCAACCGGCCGGGTGTGGATGAATGTAGTTTGTGTCAAAAGACTGAAACATCACCTAAAGATGTACAGAAACCATTTTTTCTCTGAGGAATTTATGACCCAAAATCACAGACCGTGCAACTGTTCTGTCCCGAGAATCTCACAGTTGAACTTTTGATCCGGCGATGAGGAAACCTAGCATGTGATGATCTGAGGAAATCACCTGATAGTGAAGCAAGAATTACTCATCTGCATTTGTCCACATCGTCTGTGTGGTTTATGATTAATCGTGCTGCAGAAACCTTTTTCTTAAAACTGCGGTCTCCAGGAAAGATTGAGCAAAAATGAATCAGTCAGTCTTCTTCTAGTATACAAGTATGTAATCTCTTCATTACAAAGTGTGAAGAATAAATGTTTCTGCCAGGACCTTGTAATCTTTTTTTTTTTTTACATTAGTCTCACAGGCATCTTCGTCTCTCCTTGGTTTCTACCATATAGTTTCTGCTTAACACATTTTATAACAGACTAAATCACAGACGATTAAAGGAAATCACACAGCGCCCTGAGCATATAGGCATCACCCAATGCTTTTGTTCCTATAATAGTAACGTAGCTGATTGTCACACACATGCACACAGAGGCGTGCGCACACACACACACACACACACACAAAATTGAAGCATTATAATAATCCAGTGACATGTAAAGCCGTTGTGTTAACTGGCCGTAATACCTCAGCAAGGCAGCGTGTACACCAGCTGCGTTTAAGATGAGGCCGGCATCCGGCACCTCTAAAGCCATTCTTTTCACACCGGGGTGTCACTCTTTCATGTTCTTCTGCTACATCAATGTAAAATGTGCTGCCTCTCAGTGGCCATCTGGAGTGGGCAGGTCTGGGCTGTGATAGTAAAATGAGAGGATTTACAGGGGTCAGTTTCTTGCTGGATGCACCGAGGGATGATGTAATGTGACAGTTCTGGCCAGCGGCTCAGTGCAAGCAGCATCAGTGTCAATAGAAGGTGCAATCAGAAGCTCATTAGGAAAGGCTTGTGTCAGCTCTGCATTTCTGCTGGCTTTCTCCCGGCCACTCTGCTGCTTCGCTCAGACGCTGCTAGTCCGAGGGAAACTGGAGCAGAGAGAAACAGTTATGCTGGAGGTTTGAAACGCTTGAGGAGAGAGGAGCGGGTGGGGGGTTGTGGTGGTATTTTCCTGCATGCAGCCTGATCCTAAAACACAGGTGCAGGTTCCTTGAAGCCCTTTGAGCATACCCCACCCCAACCCCTCTTCCCAGCTGCAAAGTGTTTGTCCACTTGATCCTCCATTAAATCCTGATTATTATGGATTTGTCTTTTTCAAATTGGTGATTTGCAAAGATAAGAGACTGATAAAGGTTATCTGGCAAGGGCTGTTTGCTGCCAATCAATGAGACTAATTAAACTTGATCCAAATACTGCAGAAATAAGAGTATGTAAAAACAGAGGTGAAAGCAATGCAGATATCCTCACTGCCTGGTTTAAAAAAAAAGCCATTTGGTTTAAGTGAAAGCAGAGTTGTCACTACGCATGGGTTCGGTTTTTTTATAAGATAAAAAGTGTTCAAAAGTGCGTTTCTGCCTGGTTTTCAGTGCAGACCTCTTTTCGCTGCAAAGCATCTAGTTTAAAAAGAGAGAGAGAGAGGGGAGGGGGGGGTCTGATATTTGGGGCTCCCATGCGGCGTCATGCAGAGCCGATCATTGTCTCTCTCACACTTTCTAACTAGCCATTTCACAACATCCACACAGCGGATCGAGCTGTACGCAGCAGCAGTTTTACCTTCAGGGCTTTTTTTCTTTCTTTCGTTTTTTCTCCTACACGACGTCGACCCATAACTAACAATTTGAATTCGGCACGCGGATGAGGCCAATTACCGGACTTAATCTATCATTACGTCCCCGTTCCGATCGGCTGATAGTCAAATGAGTTAAGCGATGGCTGAAGAGCTCCGAGTCCGCCACCGGGTGCCAGAAGTGGTTGTTTAAATTTAAAAGAAAACAACTAAAAGAGAGAAGAGAGAGGGGGGAAACACTTTGATTTCCTTGCAACGCGGACTTGGAGAAGCTGTGCGGCGGACATGATGTGCAGAGTGGCGGATTTTACGCGCAGAAAGCCGCTGGGTGCGTTTGATTTCGGATTACTGTGACACACTGGCTGTGTAGTTTTCAGGGGGAGATTTTTTTTAAGGAGTCTGCTTCCCTCTCGCTCCTGTTCGCTGCTGTCCTCCAGGACTCCAGAGTCGCGGAGATCCCATGCAGTCGCCAAGGTTGGTTCGAGACTAAATTTTACTCCTTATTTCTCATATTAGGCAGGAATGTGATCAGTTGTGTGCTGCTCAGCCCTGTAATGTGTCTTGTCTTCCTATCATCCTGCCCGGAGTGTTTGGATTTCAGCAGATTTAATAACCTGATCCTTTTTCCAGTGTCACACAAGAAAAAACTAGGAGAAAACTGAATTTTGAAATGCACCAGACCCCCCACCAAAAAAAAAAAAATGCATCTACACGCCTCATTACTTCTAAATTATTGGACAACTGGGAGTAAAACTATTAATCACAATTTTATATGTTATTTTGTCTGGATTTAGCAGTTACTCCCGACTAAAAATACCCTTGAGGCCACTTTAATCCAACATGCAGCCAATGATGATCTTAACGGTGCTACAGGACAAATGCGCCTGTCGGATGCAGATTTTTCACCTTTTAAATCCCAACTGCGTGACAGCTACCTGTAATTAGACCAATAACCGAGCTGTCCACAAAGCTCAAATTTAATGACAGGTTTGGTTGTCCTCGTAACGCCATGTGCGTCTGTGTCATGATTTGAGGTTTCATATCAGAGCTCATAACAAGCGCCATCTGTTGGAAAAGAGGATCAGTCCCTGTGGCTGTGGAGATAAAGATAAATGGACAGAGATATGTTGGCCTGTGCAACCAGTTTAACGCTGCACACAAAAGAGATGGAGCAGCTTGTTATTTAGATTACACAGGGAGGATTTAAAAAAAACTGTCTGCTGTAATTCCCCCAGCAACCTGGTTTGACAGGTGATATCAGAGATTTAAGCAGCACATCATAAAGCCATTATGCTGGATTTATGGAGATGTTTTATTGTTATATTGTGTCACCGCTACCTGTTACAGCATGTGGACGACAGGGTCTCCCGGATAAATATGTCCTCATTTATATGACGGAACATGGTGGTGGTTAAAAAGCAAAAAATTTGAGCTGTAGATAAAAACATAACTAAGCTAAGCAATTCGATGATCAGTGTGTTGACTCGGAGAGGTGGTGACTAGAAAAGACATGTCCTAACCTCATTTTGATTGATTATTTTATTAGTGATTTATCGATTAATCAATAAAATGTCAGACGTTTCTTCCTATTTCCCCACCCAGGAAATACACCAGACCCCAAAGAGGTTCAATTTCAGTGAGAGATTTAAGAGCCTCTTTGATAAATAATTTAACTAATCAAACTGGAAGCAATCAAATTAGCTGATACTAATACTGTAATTTATTATTCTGGTATTCTAGCAGAAACAATTAGTGATTCAGAATAAGGAATACATGGGGTCGTTTTGGACAAAGAAATAGAGCTGTGACTTTTTATTGATATTTACGAACCCTCTGTGACATAACTGGTTTCTCATTCACTTTTAATAGTAATAACTGAATCCCTTAATGAAGCTGGATAACAACAGATAACTATCATTCATGCTTGTTCTCCATAAACGGATCATAAAAATGACTAGTTGGCTAAAGCACTGACAACAACAATAATTTCCTCTATTTGTTTTGTTGTTCAAATAGTGCAAAAACATCTTCACATAATGAGAGTAGATGGTTGATATGGATGTTGTAGGTTAGTCTGCAACAGGTGATGTATGTGCAGCATCTGTTTTTCAGATCTGGTGCATTTTGCAGATTGATCACTGGGCTGCTTCTGCCCAGCAGCTGACCGACATCTGATTAAGACAAGCTGCATCAAACCCTTCAGAGTGCTGCTGAACAGCTTCATTCCTCTGCTGCAGCCACGCTACAATCCAAAAATATTCCACAATTCATCAAAACATTTCACCGAGCAGCTTATACCTTTCAGCTGCGCTCATTCCTTCCTTTCAGATGTGAATGCTCGGTATATTAGGTTTGGAAGTAACTCTGCACGGGGGCCACCCTTGTTGAAAACATGTGTAGGCTCGGACCTCTTTGTACATGAACATATCCATCACCCGCAAGAGGGACAGCAACCACAAAGACAATCAGCGCTCTGTGGAAAAATACTGTACAGCCAGCCACAACCTGAGCAAGATGGTACATATTTTGGTGTAAATGAAATGCTCCACTAATGTGTCATCAGCACAATTCAAAGCTAATCAAAAAGAGGAGCAGATCAACACCTGCACTTCTTGTCATTTGGAGAAATGCTTTTAAATCCACCGAACCAACATGGAGGAAATGCTCACTGCAACGAGGGGCTGCTTGTTCTCATTTCAGTGAAGTAATTAAGTAGTAAAATGCCATCAAAATTCTTACAATCAGGTGGGGCTCACTGTAAGTTTGAGTACCTCATGCCCGGGTGCTTTAAATGACTTGTGCTGGGTAAACTATGGCCGCTGTGATATCAAAGAACTGCGGTGTTTCCACACTGTTTCGCTCTCTCTCTTTTTTTAAGTCATTTAACAACCTGAGGATGAGTTTACATCATATAATTACAGGCACATTACACATAGCGGATGGTTAAATGCTTATTTTGAAGTTAATGCCTTGAAACATGGTTGTAAGAAGATAACATTTGCAATAACAAATACTGTGCAATTTGTTTTTCACCCTCCTAGTAATTGTTTTTAAAATTATGGCTTATGGCTGAATTGTATGGCTGAATACATGGAGTTAGGTAACATTTTAGTAAAGTACGCTATTAAATGATTCAACTTTTTGTCAGTATACAGATATTGATCCTCAAGCTAAGATAATCTCCAAACATTCACTCGTTCCACTATGTTAAACACGATCAGTTTAATGGTTTTCCTTGTTATGTGTACCAGGAACCCAATTATCTTTGGATCAACTCAGGGTCTGGGAATCTGTGATGGGGATTTTTCCCTAGATTAAAAACCACAATGGAGAAATTAGGAAGCAAATCAGTGAGATGAACCCACAATTACATGTATGCTTTATCATTTTGACCCAACTTTTCACTCAATCCTGGGTATTTGTGGTAATGAGAACATCTTGTTCAATAATACCTTTGCACATTGCCCACAGTGGGCTATGTTGGGTGGAAGGGTTGTAGCAAGCATTTTAAGGTGATGCAAATGATGTATAGTTTTTCGAGAAGTGATATGAAGAAAAAAAACTGATGATTGTTCGTATTGTTGGTGGTTTTCCTCTTGTTAATCTGCCCACACACGCTCTGTGGAGGCATGACACAGTTTTCATTTCAAGCCTTTAAACGGTGCGGTTGTTGTTGTGATCTTATAACAAATCAGATCTTTCTTTTATATGGCGGTGTGGACTACCACTTTGTGGGTCATGAAAAGTCGGTCGTCGTCTAACAAGTCTGCACACTGAGGTGTAATTTGAGTCTCGCAGAAAGGTGGGGGTTTAAGGGCGAAACGGGCAGCCGTGATTGGTTCAGCTTGTCCTCGGCACTCCCTAAAAGGAAGGATAGCTCGGCTGCCTGCCTGCTTGGAGCTGTTTCAGCTAGCTGCCTAACTTCTACCGACGAGAGGAACAAAACAGCCTCTTACCAGGCGGTGATGAGAAGACGGGACCCCCAGCTTCAGACCGTTTTCATGGACTTTCTAGTGTTTTCTTAGCGAAGGCTTGGCGAGTTGAGCTAACTGTCCTCCACTGTTTTTTGTCCTTAATGCGACCAGGGAGAGGAGTACAGTGCGAGCCCGAGCTGGATGGATGGTTATGGGGGAAAGAGGGAGACCCTCGGCGCTTGAAGTGTGCAGAGTCCTCGCCGTGCTTTTCTCACTCTTCCCCTCTGGTAAGAATTTTTTTTTTTTTTGTCCGTTTTCGTTTTCTTCCTTTTTCCTTTTAGACCCAACAAGCGCGTTTTACGCCAACACACACGGTTTATATGACTTCACGTAACTGTTAATCACAGTGCTAGCAAACTCCAGAAGTTATTAGCATTGATTTTTCTCCACCTTGGCGTCCAAAGTTGCCTGATTTATATACTTTTTATTTGCCGAAATATTGTATTTTGTATCATTGTTATTATTGAACCACTTGTTTTTATTTTTCAAAAAAAAAGTGACGTTTTAGCGGGAATCCGAAAACTAGTATGAAAGCTTATAATAGTCCTTATCGTTTAGTTAAAAATCCACCAAACTCTATACAAAAAGTGACTAAAATCTAGAGAATTGCAGCGAAGCGTTTACTTTGTACGTTTATAATTGTTTTTAATTTGAAAATATTAATTTTTCATATTTATTTATTGTTAGAAATCTTGACATTTAAAAATAACATTTTGCCAGGTATTAGTTTTGAGACAAAAACCACTGAAAGGTCTTCCCGGAGCTGCATGCGGCTCTCCAAAAGTGTTTTGTTGGGGGATGGGACGGGTCTCGGGGTTTTGGCTCCTTCAAAGTGTTTTTTCAAGCCGAGAACTGCACCGTAGAAGCCAAATAATGTATCTTATTAACTATATATTTGTGTGACTGCAGTCAGTCACTTTTTCAGCTCACTTAGCGCAAAGCCTAATCGGTTTTCTTCTTTGATCACATGTCGTTACACAACAAAGTGATAATACGCTGATAGCTGAGATCAAGATTAGTTTATTGCCATCTTGATAAGTGGATGGGTGGTGTGGACGCTTTGAGTTGTTTAAAGTTTGACTTCAAAGTGCTGGTAGTCCACCCCCCGGAAACCTCTCACAGCCAGTTCAAATAAATAAATGCTTTATTAATCGAAGGTGATAGTATTCAAACATGGTGTTGCAATGATTCATCCTGGGAAATGTTAAAGTAGCATTGGTGCAAAAGTTCGCCGGATATTGCAACAAAGCTGGAGACCCCAGAGGAGTAGTGTTATTAATCGGTTATCGTGTAGATTAGTATCCCTAATCGAGTTTTTACCTGTGCATATGAAGAAAGAGAAATGGAAACAACTGGATGTGAAAGGGAAGTGAAGCGAAGCTACCTTCTTTCCAGGCTTCGCTTTTGTTTGTGGCTACATCATATAAAATGTATATATTGGATGAAAATTACATCTAATGTTATTGTAATTGTTATTAATTCTATAGATTGTTTTTTTTTTTTTATCATTTACAGTATAGTATGCACAAAGAAAATGGTTAACTTAAGGAGGAACAACAGTAGCCTTTTGGATAGAGAGTGTGCTTTAAAGTGTCATGTTTCTAGATGACTTTATTACTTTTGCTCCAACTGGATGTTGTTCCTCTCTGACAGTGAGCCTGCAGTGCAAGATCCTCAAGTGCAACTCTGAATTTTGGGCCTCCACCTCAAACTCTGGACCGGAGGAGGAGTTTTGCACGGCTCTGCGGGCGTACAACAGCTGTGTACGTCGGACTGCACGTACCTGCAGGGGTGACTTGACATATCACTCTGCACAGCATGGCATAGAGGACCTAATGAGCCAGCACAACTGCTCCAAGGAAGGACCGACTTCCCATCCACGTACCCGGACGCCGCTTCCTCCAGCACCCCCGCCGGTTATGACTGACAGCCAAGAACGCTCCGATGGCCCGGAAGTGTGCCACTATGAGCGCAGTCTTCCACGCAACACGGCGCCACCTAACTATACCCACTGTGGCTTTTTTGGAGACCCACACCTCCGAACCTTTGGCGACGACTTCCAGACATGTAAGGTGGAAGGAGCCTGGCCGCTCATCCATAACAAATACTTGTCCGTCCAGGTGACCAACACTCCCGTAGTACCAGGCTCTTTCGCCACCGCCACAAGCAAGGTGAGACCCTCTGTTGTTCCTGTGTATGACTGCAGCACTAGCTGATTGGCTAAGGCTTTGAATATATGTCTTGATGCATGCTCATCCAGGTAAGAAAATCCCAAAAAGTTGAATTTGTTCTGGACGTAGCGTTTTCAGTGGCAGAAACATTTCGTCACTCATCCAAGTGACTTCTTCAGTCTCAGCTGACTGCAGGTTTCCCCAACCTTATAAACAGCACATTTGCATAATGACTGAAACTGGCACCACTGACAAACAATGATTGCATTATTCATCAGTGGCGCTAGTTTTTTCTTTCTGAATCCAGTCAGTCCGCTTGCATCTGAGTGATGTAAATTCCATTATCCAAGAGGGTCCATGTGCCAGTTTTTTGTGACAGTGCAGAGTACCCCACAGAGACTGCACTGGATGCACTACAGCTAACTGCAGTGGATTGTTATCGAGGCTTAATGCCGAACTGATCATCCTTAATCAAGCTAATGTTTATTTTTCCACAAAATGTGCTGTACTAAGTATTCTAGAAGGGATTCTGTTCTGTGTCACTAAAAATACACTAAAAGCTACACAGAGGAGAACAGGAGGGCAAGATGTCTGACACAGGAATGGTATACAATCATCCAGTCACTTTTCAAAATAAAAGACCCTGTGCAGACTAAATGCTGTGCTGCTGAAAGTGTGTTTTGAAGAAGTTCAAAGGATGCTATGTGTGTTGCATCGCTGGGATGAGCCAACAGTCAGTCAGCTAGGGCCACTGTTAACAATTAAAGGGCCATTTACACATTCCTAAGAAGTTGTTCAAAATTTGGTGAACAATTTTTGGTTGATGCGCAGTTAAGAAAAGGACTCTTGTCTGTGTTGTGTTACCTCCGTAATTAAAGGGGGGGGAGCGCAATCAACAATTTCTATTATCATTGACTCAATTAAGTAGCAAAAATGTGCTGGGTACAGCTTTTAAAATGGGAAGCATTGCCTGGTTCTGTATAAATATATGGTATGTAAGGATTTGGACTGTCAAGCAAAACTGGGTTTTGTAGCATTCTCTGTAGGTGACTTGAAAAGGTGTTTTAAGATAATAATTTGTTGATCCTTGCAATATTGCTTGTAGGGTTTCATAAATGTTAGTACAAATTAACCAGCTGCACATATGTGTCTGTGTGAAGAGCTGGGATGATTTCCTTTTGTTGACATATACATGGGCAGCTGCAGAGACCGCAGGTGTGTAGATGTTCTTACTGCCCTGCTTTCTTATCTGCTTGGGGAACATGTTACATACACGTGCATTAGATCAGCATTACAGGAAGACCTGCAGGTCCTTTTTGAAGAGATGGGTTATTTATTTATTTATCTTTATTTTTTTCCCCCTCTACACATTATTGCACATAAGATTGCCATATACAGATGTAATAGCAAATGCCATGTGTTCTGAAAGGTGCTGTGGGCCTGTGTTCCTGTCACACTGTGGATCCTGCTTATTTGGATGAGTTCTAAATTAGGATATGAGGAAGCTCGATCCAGCAAATCTCAAAGGGCTCCATGAGCTTTATCAAAATCTTTTGATACTTAAAATCAAGATCTTTGATAAAGCTTATCAAGATCTTTGAGATTTGTTGGGCTGGGCTTCTTCATCTCATAGATCTTGATAAGCTTTATGAATCATATGTTAGTATTAAAACAGCTGTGCTTTGTCGCATGTGAAGCTTCATTCTCTGTTGAGCTCAGTCTGATGTTTGGGTTTCTTATTGTAGCACACAGTGAGCACAGAACTGCAGATTATTTTGTCCACATTATGAGATATTTTCTTTCAGATTTATCAGCAGTGCACAAGTCATTATTGATATTTTGTTGAATAGTGAATTGGTTAGTTTGGATAGCCGCCCCTAAAATGGTCAAACTGGAGGCCATAACATAGGAGTTGGCCTAGACTTGGCAATGCTCCAGCACCATTTGGTTGAGGACCTGAGTCGTTTGCTGAGGATCATAGCTGAAGTACTCAGACCGAGGTATAAGAGGACTTTGTCCCTAATCACATTTTTAGAAACTATAATTTTCTGTAATCAAGGTTTCTAATCATACTCTATTAAGCATTTGTGGGGGGTTTTAGCTTTTAAAGTAATTGCATTTTTGTACTGCTATTCTTGGAAGCAAATGAGACGGCTTTTTAAAGATCATGATTCTGGACAAAGGGAAAACAAAGCAGCAGCCAATGCCACCTGTGCAAACAAGGCCCTTCTGGTTAAAGATCTGCATTAGCAGAGCTCCGTGTTGGTACATAGCTCTCGCTACAGCAAATAAAACTGTCTGGTTATTTCCATCTTCATACCAGTAGATAAGGCAGGCCTTTTTCTTTTGTTTGCTTTTATTAAACATTTAAGAAGGAAACTGGGAAAAAGCAGAAGTTATTGTGGCTCGGATAAAGGAAATTGAAAGAGGGAGAGAGCTGGTGCAGCAGATAAATTGTCAAGCTTAAAGAGTATACTGTGGACCCCCACCCTGTGTCCCCTGTCTCAAACGAGCAGACATCCCAGTTCCTAGGCCGTCCATGTTCACACAAAGGCTCATTGGTGTCCTGATGAAACCAAGCTTACAGAGTCCTGGCCAGTCTCACTTAATTAGCTGCAGAGTATATCGCTGTGTCCTGGCCCGACGCCACTCCATGGAGCATAGTTCTGGGGGTTCACAGGCAGGTTTTTCAGTACTATGAATGGATCGTCTTTGTGTCTGCAAACTGAGGCCTGATTTTTACATGGCCGAGACTTGTGTTTTTTGAAGGCGTTTGCCTTGGCCTCCCTCATGTTGAGCCAGCCCTGAAATGTGACTCTTAAGTGGGGCGTTGTGGTAGATTGCACAAACTTGTTCTTAATGCAAAAGTATAAGCACTTCCCATTTTCATTCCGATGTTTACATTTACTGCAGTTTACTAGGATTTAGTATGTGAGTAGGTAGGGAAATGGTCACTGATAACTTCCTGAGAATCGTAAAAGTTGACCGTAAAATGAATGTTGAATATTGATGCAATTTCTTTCTCCATTCTGCAGCTGACGATCATCTTTAAGAACTTCCAGGAATGTGTGGACCAGAAGATGTACCACGCAGAGACAGACGAGCTGCCGGCTGCGTTTGCAGACGGCTCAAAGAACGGAGGCGACCGCAACGGAGCGAACACTCTGCGTGTGGTGGAGAAGGTTGCCGGGCAGCATGTGGAGATTCAGGCGAGATACATCGGAACAACCATCGTAGTCCGGCAGGTAGGCCGCTACCTAACCTTTGCCGTGCGGATGCCGGAAGAAGTTGTGAACTCAGTGGAGGAAGGTGACAACCAGGACTTGTACCTGTGTCTTCACGGTTGTCCTGCCAACCAGCGCATCGACTTTAGGAACTTCAGAGCTCGAGCGGCGGAGGCCCAAAGCGTCAGCAGGACCAGGAGCAACACCGGTGCCAACGGCTTTACCTACCAGTCTGCAAAGACCAAGTGCAAAGAGCGGCTTCCAGTGGAGGATCTCTATTTCCATTCTTGCGTGTTCGACCTCCTCTCGTCCGGAGACATAAACTTCACCATGGCAGCCTACTACGCTTTTGAGGATGTTAAAATGCTCCATTCAAATAGCAAAAGATACCACATCTTTGAAAAGGCTGCCGAAATGAATAGTGCAGAACAGAAGGGCAGAAATGTACTTTCAGTCTTCCTCGTCAACCTCCTCGCTGTGTTATTGTGGACAGTCTGTCTATAGCGTCTTTACAACAGTGTCCTCATGGTGTGTCTGTCAAGGAGCATTAGAGCACCATCGCTGCGTCCTACATCGGCTCCTCTCTGCTCTGGTTCTGTGACTTGACAGGTAGCTTGCAAGTAGGTCATCCCCGACCCAAGTCTCATTTTAGTGCTATTGTCGTGTCTTGACGTCAGCTTAATCACAGGACGAGCTCAGCGTTCTCCCACCTATCATCACACGTATTCAGCTGCTTCATTGGATTGGTCTTTGAAGAGGGCAGCGGTGAGAGAGCCCAGCTACTGCTGAGCTCAGGATATCCACCTGGGATTAAATCCCACATTCTCAATGGGGCCTGCATACCTATGGGAAGCTGGACAAGATGATCTTTTGCAGAAAGAGGAGTTTGCTGTTCCTCCCTCCTCTGACCCCCCCCCCCCCCCTTCATTGGTGCCAAGCCAGTGAAGCTCTATGGCTCATGTGGCAAAACGAGAGGACCTGACAGGGGCTTTTGTTAACCTTAGGCCAGAAGCAGCTCTATGTTTGATTAGTTTCCAGCTTTGGAAAAGCCGGAGCCTTTTGGAAGAAACACTCAGCCAAAAGGATGTCAGAGCAGCGTCTCCAGTTGTCTGCTGTGGAGATTAATGGGTCATATGTTAGGTTGTGTGTGTGCGTTAGTACAATATGTGTGCCGAATTCAGCATCTGTGGTTAATTTTGTGTTTGTGCGTGCAGCAGTTTCCAGACAACAAACCTCCAGCGGGAGAACTCCATTCCCATGTCTTTGTGTTGCACCTAAAATTTCAGAAATAGAAAAAGATGAAGCGCTCGAGTTCATCTAGTGGACTCTTTATCAGCCAAGTAGCAAATTCCAAAAAGGGAACTCAAAAATAGTCATCTGCACGTCATTTTTCACTGTCATGCAACCTTTTCCCCTCCTTTTGAGCCGTCACACAACACGCTGACGTGTGGATCAGACAGCGTTTGTACTTTTAGGTCGGTTATGTGAATGTAGCGAAGAAGGTTTAGAAGTGCAAACTTGTTTAAGGGCACTTAAAGCGTTTACAGAAGGTCGAGCAGCCAATCAAAGCCCGACACCTCCTCGAGAGCATTTTGTGAATTTGAATCTCCGTTTAAGCGTCGGTGGTGTAGATGCCGTTAGTACTCGCTGTAAAGACATCACCTCTAGTCAGTTGAGCATTTTTATAGACTACCAGCGTGCTGAGCTGACTGTGGCTTAGTGAGTAAACGATAAGCATATGTCTGTAGACGTGATTTCATGGCTTAAATCATTGCCAAAGAACAAGCCCTTGTGCCAACATTTTTCCAAACAGCTGAATTTTCATCTTTCAGTCCTTTAAAAACAGTTTGCGACTCCTGTGTATATAACTCGTGTTTGTGGGTGAATTACAGTAACACGTACTGTAAAGGCAGCATTGGTTTCTGTTACTGCAGTCTCACTTTTTGCTTTTTCTTGTTTCACAATAAAGCTTCGAGGTTTCCAGCTGAACTTTGGCTCTCAGCTGCAGTATCTGTTAGTGTGCAAGTCCTCCCCCGTAGGTCCCGTTACCGCTGGGGCAGTTTAATGGTCATTTATCCTTTTTTACACTGAAGTATTTGGCAGGCCTTACTACTGCTATTTGGAATATGTATCAGTGCAGTTTGACGGCAACAAAAAAGGAAAAAAAAAAAACGCATACAAAAAACTGATGATTGTAATGTTGAATCTTGTGTTGATAGATGTAATTTGTGTTTGTGTGTTTCACAGTAAATGGTTCTACATGTGTAATGTGAGACTGTACATGGTTTTTGTGTATTGTTGAGTTTAAATTTGTATATTACCTGTTGTGTTTTGAATTTATCACTCCAGTTTTTTGTACACAAGATGTTTCAGTGAATGTGAACTTTTGTTTTTCTTTAATTTGAAAAGGGATTTTTCTTTTGTCTTTTTGCAAAAACATGAACGCCATAGAACAGATTAGTCTTTACTGAGTACAGCGTACACATCGGTCTGTGTAGCAGTGATAAACGTTAGTTGTTTAGTATCAAACAAGACTGCCCACGTTACCCACAGAAGAGATTGTTGCAAAGTATTTTTTTTGGGGCGTTCATGTTTTTGAGTTTAAAGCACTTTATGTTTTCTTTGACATTTAGCTCTTTTGTTTGACTTGTAAGGGTTTAAAAAATACAAAAAAAGCTGAATGGGGGGAAATGCCAGAAAGATCAAACTGTGTTGTAAATGTGATCCCACATGCCAGCTGTTTGTAATGTAAATTATTTATTAAATAAAAGGAAGATGTCTCGTTTATCAGCTCTCCTTTTGTCCTGTGTGGTGTGAGTTTGAAAGCATTTTTTGAAAACCACCCCGTGTGGGTTTTCTGCCTACACTTTGCAGTGCTTGACTGCCCCCTGCTGTAGATATGAGCAAATGTTAAAATGTTGTTTTGTTTTTTTTGTTGTTTTTGTTTGTTTTTTTTTAAAGAAGTTTTAAGTTTTGACTTTGGAGTTAAAAATTGATATTAAAAATGGGATTTATGAGCTTTATATAGTTAAAATGTAAACACAGTTAAATGTAAAAGTGAAGTTTCAGGTGTATCGACAATTTATAGAGAAAAGCATAATAAATAATCTAGAATTGACAATTTACTGAACATCCTATGCAGACAGAGTAGGAGGAACGTCCAAACTTCATACAGAAGTCTCAAGGCCAGAATCAGTCTGCTGCAAATTAAATAAAATGTGAGGTCAAAATGTCCATAAAACATGTCTTTCTGACCCAGAGGAGGGAGGAACAGCAAACTCCTCTTTCTGCAAAAGATCATCTTGTCCTTGCGGTGGTCACCAGAAAGCTCCAGGCAGAATTTGAGTAGGTATGGACATCAATGTGATGCTGAAATTTTATTATCCTGTTTGGAAGAGCCAAATGAATCTAAAATAACACTCAGGTTTACTGTTTGCTGTTGCACTGAAGAACCCTGATCCAGCCTTCCTGTCTTATTAGTCCGTTCACATTTATCTGCAGGAAACGAAATGCAGAGCATGAAACTGCTTCACCTCACTGGAAGGAGAACCGCAATCGGTTGTAGCCGTGATGCCCTCATTTAAACATCGGATAATTCAATCGTGCAGGAGGAAGGTTTCCATGTTAGAATATTATGTGGAGTGGTGTCTTTGAAGGCCACGCAGGAAGAAATATACACAGAGCAAAGATTTATTTGTGTGTGTAATGTGAGAATGGTGGTTTATGTATGTTGAAGTTTATTCTCCTCTAATGACTTCAACAGAAAACATGAAACTGAGGAGAAACTCTGTTAGTCCGTGCTGCATTTTCCTACTACAGGCCATCATTGGCGTATTAAGATAAGATAACCTTTATTAGTCCCACACGTGGGAAATTTGTTTTGTCACAGCAGGAAGTGGACAGTGCAAAAGTTATGAGGCAAAAATTAGAATACAATAAGAATAAATACAGTACACAACTGTACAGAATAGAATAAAAATACTATATACAGTAGAATAAAATAAAATACTATATACAGTAGAATAAAATAAAATAAATATACAATAAGATAAAAATAGAATACAAATACAAATACTATATACAACTGAGTAAAAATACAACGATGACAGAAAGGATTATTGCACTTAGTATTATTGCATATGTATGGATGTGTGTGTTTGATCAGTTAAAGTCTTTATTATGGAGTCTGACAGCAGTGGGGAGGAAAGACCTGCGAAATCTCTCCGTCCCACACCGTGGGTGCCGCAGTCTCCCACTGAAGGAGCTGCTCAGTGCTGTCACAGTCTGCTGCATGGGGTGGGAGATGTTGTCCATCAGGGATGACAGCTTAGCCGCCGTTCTCCTGTCACTCACCACCTCCACTGGGTCCAGAGGGCATCCTAGAACAGAGCTGGCCCTTCGGATCACCCTGTTCAGTCTCTTCCTGTCCCCAGCAGAGATGCTGCCGCCCCAGCAGACCACGCCATAAAAGATAGCAGAAGCCACAACAGAGTCATAGAATTTCTTCAGGAGTGGGCCCTCCACTCCAAACGACCTGAGTCTCCGCAGCAGGTACAGCCTGCTCTGCCCTTTCCTGTAGAGGGCGTCTGAGTTATGAGTCCAGTCCAGTCTATTGTTCAGATGAACACCAAGGTACCTGTAGCTGTCCACAGCCTCAATGTCCATACCTTGGATGTTCAGTGGTTGCAGTGGAGAATGCTTGTGCCTGCGGAAGTCTACCACCAGTTCCTTGGTTTTACTGGCGTTGATCTGGAGGTAGTTCAGCTGGCACCAGTCCACAAAGTCTTGGGTCAGACCTCTGTACTCCTTGTCGTCCCCATCAGTGATGAGGCCGACTATTGCAGAGTCATCAGAGAACTTCTGCAGGAAGCACTGGGTGGAATTGTGGGAGAAGTCTGCAGTGTAGATGGTGAAGAGGAACGGAGCCAGAACCGTTCCCTGTGGGGCCCCCGTACTGCAGACGACCCTGTCCGACACACAGCCCTGAGTCCTCACATACTGTGGTCGGTCGGTGAGGTAGTCCAGGATCCAGGTAGTGAGGTGATGGTCCACTCCAGAGTTCACCAGCTTGTCCTTTAGAACCGAGGGAAGAATAGTGTTGAAGGCACTGGAGAAATCAAAGAACATGATTCTCACAGTGCTTCCAGCGGTCTCCAGGTGAGCGAGGGAACGATGTAGGAGGTGAATGACGGCATCATCCGCTCCAATGCCAGGCTGGTAGGCAAACTGAAGTGGGTCCAGTGATGAGCTTATTAGGCGCCGAAGCTGAGCCAGGACCAACCGCTCCAGGGTCTTCATCAGGTGGGATGTCAGAGCCACCGGCCTGTAGCTGTTGAGGTCCTTGGGGCGTGAAGTCTTTGGCACTGGTACAACACAGGAGGTTTTCCAGAGCTGTGGGACTCTTCCCAACCTCAGGCTCAGGTTGAAGAGGTGCTCCATCACCCCACACAGTTGGTCCGCGCAGGACCTGACGACCCTCGAGCTGATGCCATCTGGACCCGCTGCCTTCTTGCCATTAATCCTCCTCAGTTCCCTCCTAACCTGGGTGGTTGAGAGAGACAGGCTGGAGCCTTGTGTTGAGTGTGTATTGGATGCTGTTGTTGGGGGTGGGGGGGAGTGAGCAGGGTGAATAATTTATTAATTATTTATGAATTTATGAATTTATGAATTAATTTGGGGTTGGCCATGAATGCAGACATGTTTGTTATTAATAAAGAAGAAGAAAGTACTACAGATGCAGTACACATGGGCACTATAGGATCTGGGGTCTGGAGCAGGTTAATGAATGTAGCTGCTTGTTATGAGCAGCCTGTTGCAAAAACATTTATTCCCATTTCTTTAGCTGAATCTATGACAAATGTCAATAATAACACAGTTTGGCAGGCATAAAAAAGCATTATTGCATCAAGAAGGTGATTCTGTAAGAGCGATTATCCATAAATTTGGCACATCTTGGCATAGTGTGCAGTGTGTCCTTAAAAGTTTGAGGAAACTGGATAAATGGAGGTCGAAAGAAGAAGTGTCAGGCCTAAAAACTATCTGCTGGAAAAGGGTGAGGTATGCCTAATTACATGGTTTGGTAGTGACCAAATGCAGTGACCGCTCCTCAATAAAACGCACACGAGGGCCCGCCTGGAGTTTGCCGAAAGGCACCTGAAAGACTCTCAGACCATGAGAAACAAAATGCAAAAGGAGTGGTGAAACAAAGATTGAACTCTTTGGCCTGAATGCCAAACATTTCATGCAGGAAACCAGGCACCAATAATCACCTGGCCAAAATCATTCCTACAGTAAGGCATGGTGGCGGCAGCATCATGCTGTTTTTCAGCAGCAGGACAGATGAATGCTGCAATGTACTTAAAGTTAACCTGCCCCAGAGCGCTCTCGATCCTTAGACTGGGGCAAAGGTTCATCTTCCAACAGGATGACAACCATAACCACACAGAGCCCAGATCTCTGGTTATCAGAAAATGGCTGTACATCGACGCTCCCCATCCAACCTGATGGAGCTCGATAGGTTCCGCAAATAAAAATGGGAGAAACTGCTCAAAAATGCCAAACTTATAGCATCATACTCAGAAAGATTTGAGGCTGCAATTGCTGCCAAAAGTACTTTGTAACAAGCGTCCGGCTGCACTGTAGATGTGGTTCCTGTGAACATTTAGTTGAACTGATGCTGAAGCCACCGTGTCATGTTGGAGACGAGGTCAGGTATTAGGACAAACTTTGTATTCCTCTCACACCTCTGAAAGCATGATTAGCATTTTAGCTCCTGCCTCTCCTGCAGTGCTTTTACACTTTGAGCAGAGAAACTTCAGAGCATTTTGAGCACTTCTCATGTTTGTAGAGCAAAAGATGAAGCAGTTCTAATAGATCAGTTTCATCAGGCATAGTTTTATGAAGACAGCAGAGATGAAAGTCATTGTGTAACAAAGTTTATTACATATGTCCAAACATATGTACAACACATTTTTCACTAAGAGTGGTTTTTTTGTCACAAATATAAATTATTTAGACTTTCTTAAAGAACATATGATACAGGAACTGTAGCTTGCTTGATGTGGAAGAAAACATGGGCTGGCTGCTCACTGTAACAAATCGGTTAAGTACCCCTGGACAGAAGACGCTTGATTTTCCTTTATATTCTTGTTTAAATATTTCTCAAATCATTAACTCTTTTGGAAAAAGCACACAAATTACCAGAGTGGGTCCCTTCACCAGTTTGCAAAGAATTACAATTTTGTACTTAAAAATGTGCCTGCGTGAGCCCTCCGTATTGTTCGTGAGCTGATATACAGTTTGATAATACAGACGTAAATAAGGCACAAACGGAGAAGCAAAGAAAAAGGTAGGGAAAAAAAAAAAGAAAAATGGGGGTGGACAGGGTCAGATTTGGCACAGGAAAAGTGACTAAAGACAATAAACACAAAGAAATTTCAACAGCAACTTCCTAATTATAATTCAAGAACAAAAATATTGCCAAACGATTAAGTACAGAGAGGAGAAAAAAGAAGAAGAAGCTTATGTCGCTTAATTCCCCCCCACCCCAGAAATAACTGAGTATTTAACCATCGTAATACTGATAATCAGGGATCGATTGAAGTCGTAGTGTTATAAACTTTCGTACAAGTTGTTGCAATAAATACTGCTTCCAAAGCTTTCGATTCATCGGACCTACTAACAGTAAAGTGGTTAAAGTCAACAGAGCAGGAGGATTTCAATGATTTATACTACTACACAATGATTTTTTTTTTCCTTTTTAAACACGTGAGAAGTGTGACTTTGTTAAAAACCATCGCTGCGCTTGTAGAAGAAACAACTTGGCTTGTTTCGTCATTTAAGTGTCAACAGATCTCATTTTAACCTGCATGTTGAAACCCCCATGGTTCTGTTCGGCTACATGTTCGACACAAAACATTTTGAAGGTGCAGGTGAGAACACGGTACACATTCTATCGTACGGAAACCTTCTTATGACATCATTTGCACTTAAAGCTAAACGCAAAAATAAAAGTTCATGTCATGGTTCCTTTGGGAATTATCCCATACATTTACCATTCAAAAAGGCCAAAACACCTTCAGGCACTTTTAGGATGGAGATCATGGAGATTTAGTTCTTGTATCCTAAATTTTCTTTATATAATAATAGTCCATGGGACTAAGCATCCATGAGCGCGCCACTCAGTCTTTCCGTGATTAACTGATGAGTTCGTTTAAATAAAGTTGCATGTTTTAGGTTCTTTGTTTTTCCATCTTTACGACAGAAAACAAAGTTCTTCCTTCACGGCACAAATTCAGAGCCACAGTCACTGTCGGGGGCGGGGAAGAGCAAAAAATAGTTTGGTTTTGCTGGTAAAGAGGGTACATGTTGATTCCCTTTTCAACTGTGAGCTTATGTTTTGGCCAGTCCAGACTTGTCCATCAGCAGCAGCATGTGGCTTTGACCCTGGACTAAATGCTTAAATGAGTTTTTTCAGCCTGCTCTGGGCAGACTTAAGTTTTCCTGTTGTTCCAGTTCGGATCTGCCATGGCATTCAGCTCTCCGGGCCTCTCCAGTGGAGAGCGGGAGTCCTGTGGCGACTTCTGAGCCTGCGGGGAACGAGGGTCTAGAAGTGGAGGAGGTTTTTCAGGGTGGAACGGCCTGTTGTAATGATCTGGCCCTGAAGGACCTGCAGGCCTGTGGTCCGGCATCCTCCTGAAATCCTGAAGAGGACCGTCTCTTCCCTGGTGGTAGTTAGGGCGGAAATCATCAGGACGTCTTCTTTTGGGGTCTGGATGCCTGAAATATAGTTGAAAGGTCGTTAAATTAAAGAAACAATGGTTCTCCTTACAGTGTAGTATTGTAGGGTCTTTACCTTAAAATATTAAGCACCTTGAGGCAACTGTGTTGTGATTTAGTATAGTATTAATCGAATTTATTTATCACTAAAAATAAATTCGTTCCAGTAATAATAATGGAGCTAACATCTCTGTAACTTAGGTGAGAAAAGAGCTTATTACGCACAGTGAACACGCCTGCATTAAACAGAGAGCTCTCTCTAAAATGTTACCCCATTATCTCCTAATGAGCCTAAATAAGTCACCTGATACTAGAGGAATAGAGGAATATTTGGTGCCACCTCATTTTTGTATTCAAAACCTGAAGTAATAATAATAATAATAATAATGGATTGGATTTATATAGCGCTTTTCAAGGCACCCAAAGCGCTTTACAATACCACTATTCATTCACTCTCACATTCACACACTGGTGGAGGCAAGCTACAGTTGTAGCCACAGCTGCCCTGGGGCAGACTGACAGAAGCGAGGCTGCCATATCGCGCCATCGGCCCCTCTGGCCAACACCAGTAGGCAAGTAGGGTAAAGTGTCTTGCCCGAGGACACAACGACCAGGACAGAGAGCCCAGGGATCAAACCGGCGACCTTCCGGTTACAGATGCGATTCCCAACCCCCTGAGCCACGGTCGCCCTTTCAACAAAGTGAAAACATTTTTACTTGAGTATAGTTTCTGGCTAATCTACTAGCCTCTGAAGGTCACCATATTCACGTAAACTCACCTGTCATAGTAGGGTCGGTGACCCCTGTGGTCCCGGTCGTTGCTGTACTGCTCGTATGGTCTTTTTCGAGGAGAGGAGTTGTTGCGGTAACCGCCCGAGCTGCGGTAGGGGTCTCCGTGCGGCCGTCGATCACCGTAGTGGTCCTTATAGCGATGAGGGTCATAGGGATGATGCCGATCTCCCTGCCACGATGAGTTGCTGTTACCTGGGTAGCTGTATTTACGGTCCCTTTGCCAGTCTCCTCGATCTGCAAAAAAAAAAGAAAAAAGAAAAAAAAAAACACAAGCAAGCTGACATTAACTGACCGATGTCTGATTTTTCTCCCTTTGAATAATCATCAAACACACGTACCGTCGTTGCTAAAGTGCCGCTTGTTAGCGTTGTACGGTTCTCTGTGGTGTCCGTGGGGTCCTGGCTGAGTGGAGTGCGATGCAGATCTGGAGGACGGCTGAGTCCCCGTGGAGTCTCGACTGGAACCAGACGGCTCTGGCCTGAATGACTTTACTCTCCCTGAAACGTCCTCCTTCTTCTTCTGCTCCTTCTGCAAATGTCACAGGATAATTTCAGCGCTGCTTAGCCACAGTATAACAGGTCAGGTTTAACCCCAAACAGCTGCTCACCTCTTCCTCATGCGATCGCTTCTTCTGTGCCATTTTGTAAAGCTTGTGTAGCTTCCTTGCACCAAACTCTGTAAACTTGGACACGAAAATCCAGAGATTTCTGTCCAACCCCCCCCCCAAAAAATAACATAAATAAATAAATAAACGATCAGCAGAATTCAAGAGACAATCGTCATGTTCAGTTACACACAGAAAATTCCCATTTTAATTTCTCACCTTCGCCATATTTTGACGTGTTCGGGATCACTGTAAGCTTTAAGGCACTCTGTGATGCGGTCTCCAATCTTCAGTAGGCATGTGCGTGTGTGCTGGAGCTGCTCCTGGTCGCTTAGACCCTCATCTGGTTTGTCCAGTTGCTTTAGGGCCTTTTTCACAGGCCTCATGCGTTCCTTACACTACAAACACACAGACAATGATTAATGCAATGCTTTGTTCTCGGGCATTCAAAAAATAAATGCAGAAATGTGATTTGTTCACAAGAGCTAAGAAGAAACTCACAATACTGAAAGTCTCCTGGTCAAGTTCATCGTCCTCCTTTTCTTCAATGGGAATTGGTTCAGATCCAGCTGTTATATGAACTGGACCTTGAGTCTTCTTCCCTTTGGCTCCTTTAGCCTGAAAGAGCAGACATCAAAACATTCTTCAGCTGCACGTTAAAGCACAAATCCTGTCCGATTTAGCCTGTGTAAATGTGAGGAAGGCACTTAAATTCAGGTTATCAGCGTCTCTGAAATACCTTTTCTTTTCTGGGCTTGGCACCCTTCTTTTCTTTGTCCCCATCCTTTTCCTTTTTGGGAGTTCCCTGTTTTTCTTTGTTCTCTTTGTTGTCCTTTTTCTTCTGTCTCTTCTTCACAGTGGACTTTTCTGTTCCATCCTCCTGATTAAAAACATATAACAGCAGGTCATTAGTCATTATTTATTTACTTTTACTACCATTACATGTACTGCAGGCAGGCCTGCGTCCACACGCAGCCTCTAACATCCATAAAGAAGTAGAATTCAGTCTGACCGACCTTGACCTCGCCCTCTTCTGACGGGTTGTCTGACAGGCGAGGGGAAGAGATGTCGTTTCCCTGCTCGTCTTTAAGAATCTTGTTCTCCTTCTTCACCCGGGGCTTCCTCTTCTTCACTTTGACCTTGAAGGAAAAGACAACGAGTGAGGCTGAGGTACCGAAAGTCCCTTTGTGTACATGCCAATCCAATTTAATGAGATACTCAGTGATTAATAGTAGCACACCTCCTCCCCGGTTTTAGCCTGATCTGTGCTGTCTTGTTCTTTTTTAAGCAGCTTGAGAAGATACTCTGCCCTCGCCTGCAGCTGCTTGGCCTGAGGCTTCTTGCTTGGATCATCTGGAAGAATCTGTACAGACAGATTTTATTGTTAGACTCTTTAATTAATCTGTCAATTTTATATATTCATAAGGAGTGCAGTGAATATGAAGACAGAAATAAAACTGGAAAGAACTTAAAACAGCTTTTTCGAAAGCTTTTACAATAGCTCCATCAAGCCATTTTTCTTTAAATGCTTATAATAAAACTATTTTACATCGTGTGCTTGTGTCATTTTTGCTGTCTTCTACACTGAAGCTCTACTTTTCAGCTTAGCAGTAAAAGTAAGCATGTAACGCTTGCCTTATCGGCGAGTTTAAGGTCAGAATCAGTCTTGATCAGATCCCAGTTGCCAAAGCCGTGCTCGTAGATGCCGAGCAAGAGCTGAATGTCATCCTGCAGATCCCAGTCTACATCAAAGTGAGCCACTTTCACCCTGCACGTCAGCTTAAACCTGGCAGAAGCAAAGTGTTGGTAGTTTTAATCCACAACAGAACATCAAATCTTCAACATGATACAAGACACTGTGTTCCTTCTTATTTCTACAGTGATATCTTACTTATTTCTCTCAGCTGGGTTGGAGGGCACAACTTTGTGCAGCGGCTCGAACTCTTCCTCGTGCTGAATGATGGACTTTGCATTGACTTGCACTCCTGAGATCTTGATATTAATTCCTCGTCGCTTCCCAGGACCTTTAGCTGGAACAATAATAATAATAATGATGCTGCTTCCTCATTTTTGCCACTCAAAAACCGGTTTCTTTATTAGCTAAATGACTAAAAGCGACATACCTTCGACTGGGTTCTCTTTAAGGTGCTCCTCGTGCTCCTGCACTGCAGTCACGCAGCTAGAATGAATCAGTTCACCGAGCCTCTTCAGGTCTGCGATGGATTTGTCCACCAGTTCAGAGTCTCGGGCAATGGCTTCCAACCTGGACACACAAAAATAAATAAATATGCAGAATTTAAACATAAATAAATAAATTAAAAAAAATCTGCTCACTGCTACCTTAACATCTGTGACAATAGGCTTACCTTTCAAGTGGACATCCAAACTTCTTGTATGCCTTGATGAACCTGATGATGAGATTATGAATACGTTTTTATTGTGCTGACGAAAAGATGCTTTCAAAGAAAACCGAATGTCACTTTAAGAACAATAAGAAAAACAACACACGGGACAAGTTTTACCTGCGAATCTCCGCGTCAGTGAAACCCTCCACGTTGTTTTTGCGAGCTCTTGGCCTTCCTCGCTTCTTTGGCTTCTTGTCATCATCGCTGTCATCGGTCTCACTTTCAGAGCCTGATGAACGGTGCTTCAGTTTGGAGCCCACATCACTGTCACTGTCATTGGCCTGAGCCTGAAAGCCAAAAGAGCCACATATTGAGCAGCTGCCTTTTTTCCCCCCCAGTTTTCTGTAACTCTTATGTGTAATAGTGACATAATCCATAATATATACTCAGTCACGAGGCTATGGGTTCATACAATTAAGGGTGATGCAGGAAAAATAATGGAAATGCAAAACATAATGCAAAGAAAATGTCGACATAAAGCCAACGCAAAGTCTAAAACCAGACAATCGAAAACTGTCATCATTATTACTCTTTCAGCTGCTCCCTTTAAGGATCACCACAGGAGATCACCTGCCTCCATCTCACCCTATCCCTAACATCTTCTTCTGTCACACCAACCCCCTTCATGTTCTCCTTCACTACATCCTTGAATCTTTTCTGAGGTCTTCCTGTGTTACTCCTGCTTGGCAGCTCCAGCTTCCTCTCATGTACTCGTTCCTAATCCTGTCCTGGACAATGAACTCTTTGCCTCTCCAGCTAAGCCTCCGGTCTTTTTGTCAGTGCCACCATCTCTAAACCACACTTTATAGCCTTGCTGGTTTCCTTCTATCACTCATCTCCACCCTGCCTGGAATCTTCAACTTCAACAATTTTCTTCAACTCACTCGAGCACTGTCTGCTGCTTTGGATGGCTGACCCCAGGTATTTAAACTCATCCACCTTCAATACCCCATGCCCCTTGCATTTTCACACCTGTCTCTCTTATAGTCACTCAAATGAACATTACATCAATTCCAGCTTTTCTTTTCGATCAATGCTACACTGCATCAGCTGGGAGGTACTCAGTGGGAAAAGCACTATGCAAAGCCTGAAAGCTTAACCTCCACCTCACATCAACACCCAGGAGAGGGGCATCTTGCTTCAATAAACTCCAGCTGAACTTTTAATAAGACCAAACTGATTAACTTTGTATGTTCACTATTCATAGGCCCTCATGGAGGCTGGATGAGTAATGAGAGGGCTCTTCCATTTGGCCATGCAGTGTGGGAGATTCAATTGTCTTGTGGAAGTTAACAAGCTTTCAAGGCTTAAGCTTGTTAGGTAGATGCTGTCATTCATCTCTTTCTTGTATATGTATGCAATATGAAACAGAGACCAGTGCTGCTTTCACAAATAACCTTTCCTACCCGCTTATTAGAGCTTCTGCTTCGAGGCAGCATGAAGATGTCCTCCATCTCCCGCTGCTTCGCCTCCTCTTCAATTTTGCGACGTTGCTCCTCGGGAATTATGTCATCCCATTCTGGAATGGGCTTCTCCTCGAACTCTGGAGTGCTCTCTTCCATACTGGAGAAATTGGCCACCTGCATTGACACATCGATGCGAGAGAAAGAAAAGAGACAATTTTGATCAGTATTTTATAAAAAAATTAATTAAATTGGGTTGGTCTTTGAGGATGCCGTAACAGCTTGCAGATACCTTAAACTGCGACAGAAGTTCATCTGTAGCACTTGAGCCTTGATCACTTTCTCTGGTTTCGGCCAACCTCAAAATCTCATCAATGTCCATTTCCTATAGAAACAAAGATCGTCTGTTTTAACTCCCAAATATGTGAAAACTATTTTAAGCACACACGAGCTTATTCACCCATTTTGATACCTGTGGTTCAGACTCCTCGCCTTCAGCCTCTTTGAAAAGATCTTCTGCACCAAACTTGAGAATAGCGGTCAGTTCTTCTTTATTGAACGGGTTTGAACTGTTAAAACAAATTAAAAGTGTTAATCACACAAAGAACGTCCACATCCCCTAAAACCTTCACTGCTAAACTCTCAAAGTCTTACTTTGTGTTTCCTGAGTTGCTGTCCAGAACAGTTCGACCAGTCGTGTCCATTCTCTGAATGACAAGATGGTCCAAAACCATCTTCTTCTTCGCCCTCTCGATAATGTCCTCCTCCACTGTTCCCTTCGTGACAAGTCTGTATATATTCACCTACGAGGGAAGAGCGCAGATACATTTTTATACAACAATCTCACTAGTTACAAAGCACACCTACGATTACAGACGTGAACCTGAGTGTTAAGATTACCTGTTTCTTTTGACCAATCCTGTGAGCCCTCGCCTGCGCCTGCAGGTCGTTCTGAGGGTTCCAGTCAGAGTCAAAGATGACGACGGTGTCTGCCGAGGCCAAGTTAATACCTAAACCTCCAGCTCTGGTGGATAAAAGGAAGCAGAAGTCCTACAAAACAAAGAAAAACAACAGAAACGATTATGTGAGCAACTGGAAACTAACTAATGGCGCTATTTGGGCCTTACTGTATAATTTATAAACTATACCCTTCACCAAATTTGCCATATTCTGTGTGTGCAATAAAGAGCAGCCCAGGAAACGTGAGGACATGCAGGAAATGGTCCAGCTGGCCAGGACTCTGCTATTAAGGGCATTAGAGCCCACGTGCCTTATGCCCCAAACATTTGGTCATCGATTTGGTCAGCAGTTGAGCCAATAATAAAGAAATTGCTGTAAGTGTATTCTACGTTGTTAAAAGATTAGAATAAAAACTGAAACTCTTTTATTTACATACCTCTGAGCCTTCTGCGTTAAAGTGGTCAAGTGCTTGTTTTCGGATTTCTCCCTTTATGGAGCCGTCGAGCCGCTGAAGAGGAGACAAGCAAAGAGAAATTTACCCTTTGAAGATTTTCCCGCCAACCACTGCATTACTCGTCCTTACATGCCACGCATTGCACTGATCTATATGTTTAAACTGACCACAGCAGCCTAAGACTAAGACTGTAAGCAAAAACAACCCGAGTCGAGTGACTTGCAGGAGTCCGTCTGGCCTTCGGTAGAAAATAACTTGTTGATATAAATAAACACATGAACTCTAAGGCCGGGAGAAGTATGCGTGCAACAACACTGACATCTGATGCCGAGTCTAATCTGCCCAGTGCAGCCATCCCCAAAGGCGCTTTCGCAACAGTCAAAGCCTGAGGCCTCTATTCACTGATGTTTCCACTGATGGTGGCGTTGTTATCATGAACAGGAGGCAAGGCGACAGCACCAAATGTATGGTGAAGGTTATGAAAATACTTATTTATATTCCGTCAGGTCCTCCTGATCTCTAACAACTTATCAAACAAGAAATTGCACATCACAGGAGGTGCATCACTGCCCTCCTAACCCTGGAGAAATCACAAAACTGAACACCACAGCCTGAATAACCACACCAATCAATCCTTAGTGAAATCTAACATTAGCCTTCTATTTTTTTTTTTTTTCAAATCTTACCTGAAACGGATATCGTTTCTTAGACAGGTATTCAGCCAGAATGTCCAACATCCTGACCATCTGGGAGAAGATTAGGACCCTGTTGCCTCTTTCTCTGAGCCTGGTCAGCAGCTTGTCCAACAGTACCAGCTTCCCACTGCCCCTCACCAGAGCCTAGAAGGCACAAAAGTCAAAGCAAAATATCAGTGAGCGGGAAGAGCCGTGTTTTCTTCCTGTGTTAAACTGCAGCTAGTCTCTTTTAGCAGAGCTATCCTGGGGTGACGCTCGGAGCTAAATCGGGTTCACACTGAGATATACCTGCAGGTGTTCCTGTTGCGTTTCAGCGTCTCCATCCTCGGGCTGTTTTATGAGGAAACTATGGTTGCAGCACTTTTTAAGCTCCATTACGATGTTCAGGAAGCCGCTGGAGCTGCCTCTGGTGCCTTTGGCAAGAGCTTTGTAATTCCTTGTTAAAATCCACCTGGAAATATTCAGGAACAAATCAAGTTAATGAAGAAGAGAAATGCAGCCGCTACAAATGGCATTTATAAGAAAGACAGAAGCAATAAATGTTACAGAAGGAAGAAATAGAGTCATACTTGTAAAATTGTTTCTGCTGTGCGGACATTTCAACACGGAGGATTTGCTCCACCTTGGCCGGGAGAGATTTTTCCACATCTTTTTTGACACGCCGGAGCAGGAAAGGCTCAAGGACTTTGTGAAGACTCTGATAGCCGTTTTCCCTTCCCTTCCCATGCTCATCCTCAAAATCCTCCCAGGAGTCAAACCTACGATGCACAGCAGATATAGGAAATGCCACTCGTGTCACACAGGATGCCATTTACCCCGCTTTTGTTCAGTAGAATGCTCACAAGTGTGAATCGGGACGTACTTGTCAGGCATGAGGAAGTGTAAGAGTGACCAGAGCTCTTTGAGCGAGTTCTGTAGCGGCGTGCCGGTAATGAGGAGCCTGTGATTAGACCTGAACTCCATTAATGTTTTGTAGAGCAGGGAGTCATCATTCTTCAGCCTGTGAGCTTCATCAACGCCCAGGAACGCCCAGTTGATGTTTCCGAGCACCCCCTAGAGTCAAATTTTAAGATGCCGTCAGTTATCTCAAAGTATAAACATTCATTTAAAAAAAGAAAAAAGAAGAAGCCTACCTTGTCTTTAAGTAGAATCTCATAAGTGGTTAGTAGTGCATTGAAACGGATTCTTTTGGTTTGATGGTTCACCCACTCATAATCACGGATCTGCACAACACAGAAGCACCAGTTCAAAGTATGCAACTATTTGTCGAGCCAGCAGGAGGACAGAAGTATTCGAATTCGACCTACTATTTTCCTGCTCATGACGTCGCCAAGGTAGACCACCACATTCATGTCAGGGGCCCAGGTGTCGAACTCCCGCTGCCAGGAAGTGAGCGTGGACAGAGGCACCACCAGTAAAAAGGGCCCATAGAGCTGATGCTGGTGAAACAGGTAAGACAGGAAGGAGATTGTCTGGATGGTTTTTCCCAGCCCCATCTCATCAGCGAGGATAACGCTATTGCACCTACGGAGGGGGACAAAAAGATAGTTATGCAGGCTTTGTAAAATCCTATTTGGAGGGGAAGGGGGCGGCCTTGGTTATATTTATTTACCTGCACCAGGAGTGAGCGAGCCAGTTTAACCCATCCAGCTGATAATCTCTCAGTTCAAGGTTGGAGTCCCCAATATATGACGGCTGCTTCTTCAGAGCAACAAATCTTGGTCTTTGCTTTAATACCTGAAATGATAGAAACACACTCCTTCATTTATGAGGAGCAAAACATGCTCACGTAAAACTAAAAAGAGACAAAACAAAGAGACAGACCTGTAGTTACTGGGCTTTTACAAACAATTACTCATAGCACTCAGTAGGATCCACGTTCTACTGTGCACACTTGGTATGCAGCTATTGATTATTTTAGTAATCGAGTAATCTATTGATTATTCCATTGATTAATTGGATGGGAAATACTTTTCTCATTGGTTTCCATTTCAGAAATTGCAATGTTTTAATGCAAACATCTGTCAAAAAATAAATAAATAAAACAAATTAATCCTTTTTCAATTGTATTGAGATGCAATATTAAATTGCATTTTTTAAAGAAAACATTCTTTTCTACATTTTTTATGCAAAAATATATAAATAATCTAAAGTACAATCAAAAGGTCAAAGTCAATAAAATCAGATGTGTATAAAAAAGTAGCCCAAGTACATTTCTATTGGCTTACAAAAAAAGCTTTTATTTTTATATTTTCAAATATTAACACAGTTTAATTAATACAATATTTTATATTATTTAACTTTTAGTCTGAAAATATTATGAAAGCCTTATAATTAATCAGATGTAGTACACCCCATTCCCCCTTTAGACTCACCCCTGTTTGCTGCAGGTATCGAATCCATGTAAAATAGGACGGCTGCCGTTAACTTACAGTTAACTTATACAGCTTTCTGTATAAGTTAAACGTGTATCAGACTATGTTGACAGATCATCTGCATGTTTTAATAAAACTTCTAGAGGCCTAGTGCAGACTTTTGTTGTGTAAAACAAACAGGAGTGGATTGAACAACAACAAGGTTCGCTTTCCTTCACATCAGAGTTTGTTGATCAGGTGCTTGAGGAAGGATTCCTGCTAGCTGCTTCCCAAAAGGTTTTAATTGTGGTTACAGGAACAGCTGTTTTGGAGTCACAAATGTGGCTTGAAAATCTATTGGTCGCTTGTCACATGAGTGTGAGTATCCTATGCTTTCCTTGAACTGTTTCGCCCTAATGCATGGGGTCGGATTAAACTGTGCTTTGATAGGACTCCTTGCAGCCTTACCTTGCAGTCTTTAGAGGGAACTGTTTTGCTGGAGTTTCGGTTCATGAAGCTGTCTATGCAGTGCTGAAACTTCTTTCTAACCAAAGCTCCATCTTCCCAGCTGCACTCGGAATAGGGCAGACCCATCCACTTGCACAGGAACTCTGGTTCATTGGAGGATGGAGTCTTATGACTATGAGCTGTTCATTGAATGAGAAAAATGTTAGAAAGGTGATTGTTAAAACTGTTCTTGTTGCAGAGATGGTGGGGAAGAAGTTTAGCAACTTACAGGGGAAGTCAGAGGATCCCGGTGTCTTTCCTGTTTTTGTTGCTGTTAATAACAAAAATAATTTTAATGGTAAATGAATTAGTTCTTATTCTTATATTCATACATCCACCCATGCACAAACACTTTCATACAAGCACCACCAAGACTGGAGCAGCCAGGGATTAAACCCCTAACTACCTCCTGAGCCACAGTCGCCGCAAAAATATAGTTTGCCCACAACTTACATCGAAACGGTGTTTTCTGCAAAAGCGAGAACATAATGATTTCTTACCGATGATACGCTCCACAAACTGAAACTGCTTGTTCAAGTCAGAGGTGAGCTCTTGCTGGCAGTTGTGAAATTCAATGTCCTCAGGGGACGCCTTCCTCAACCTACAAACACGGACAAAATTGATGGTGAATTTCAGGGGTGGTGCACACTTGAAAAGAAATTCTGTGTAAATGCGAGGGTCGGGATTTTCACCATGAGTTCAGTTCATCATTTTTCTTCTTAAAGTTCTCCAGTTTCTTCATCCCCTTGACTTTCTGCTGTGTCAGAGAGTCCATGCTCTCCCACGTGTTGTGGATGTAGGACCAGCCCTTCCACTTAATCAGGTAATGAGACTCCCCTTCATCCTTCTCGGGGTCAAAGCCTTCACACGGGTCCCCATTTTCCTCCACGGCATACACAGTAGTGCAAGCCCCAGTGGCTACAAGAGACAACGCTGACCTTTAGACTCCACAGAAAGCATTTGAGTGAATATAGGTTTAAAAATAATGAGACGAGTGAAAAAGTATCACCTCCTTTTTTGCCAGTCCTGGCATCCATTACTTTCTCGATGGTTTCGCTGTCGTCGTCCTGCTGCTCCTCACACGCGTCACCTGTCATTTCGATCAGGTCATCAGAGTCCGTTTCAAAGTCATGTTGGTCCTCTTTATAACTAGAGCACAACAGAAAGATGTGATGAAGATTAGGTGGTGCATGCGAGGTAAAAATGTTACTGGACTTCAACCCGTTTTAACACCAGCACTTATCTTTACATTTTTGCACGCTGTAGTGCCAGTTTTGGAGCATTTAAACTTGCTATACATCAATAAAAATAAAATGCATATATATAGCTGCGGTAGGACTTACAGGAAAGAGGGAAAAAAATCCCAGGAAATAATATCACTTCCTTCATAGCTCATACAGCAAGACTGACGACACATATTCCATTCTTGGAAGTGCTATGAACAGCTGACAAAGCACCTGCGTCTGGATTATAATTTTATTTTGTTGTGTGCACTTTTTGTTGATTTCTACAAACCCATTAATGAAAGGCAAAGGCATTCTGGGATATGTTGAATTCCTGATATGTAAGTGTAACTCATCTGGCTTTATATGCAAAATAAAAATACATTTCTCCATCTCATTTGGCTAAAATTTTACTGCCATTGAAATGAGTGCGGACACTCATAAAGGGTTAATAACACTGGTCATAGTGAAAACTCTAAATTACTTTTAAGAAAATATCCTTAACTTTAGGTTCAGCAATTCACCTTTTGACTTTTGTGGCACCCCTTCGTCGCGTCTGCCTCTTTGGAGTGTCTTCCTCATCATCGTCGTCGTCGTCGTCGTCATTGTCGTCGTCCTCTTCTGCCGACGACTCCTGTTTCCGGGACTTCTTCGCCTTCTGAGAGAGCTGCTTTTTGGCTGTTGACGATTTGCCCTGAGGCCTGTAAAACAGAGTTAAACACAAAAACAAAAGAAAGAAAGACAAAATCCACTTAGACACGCTAAACCAAAATTCCTGGCTCGTTCATGTCACACTTTTTTTTGGTTTCTGATTGTTTCATAGGTGATTCTAAAAGCTTGAAGCAGCCAATAGCATTTCACACAGAGCACAGCTGTAGCAAATTTGAGCAAAAACAAATGAGATGTTCGGACATGTCACAGTTTCATCAGGCTGGAGTGTTAAAACGTTTTTACTCAAACCAAAGAAAAGTCAAACCAATCAGCTCGCTCACACAATATGAAATGATTTAGAGATGCCCAGTGGGTAGCTGTCTGATGGCCAGGCTTCACTTCACTCTTACCTTCTAGCAGGAAGTCGTCTGGATCTAACTTTTTTCTCTTCCTGCTCACTGTCTGTACTGTCGGAAGCATCCTCCTCCTCCTCTTCATCATTTGAGTCATCATCTTTCCAGATATTTCTTATAACAAAGAAATGCCACAAGTTCACCCTCCACGCCCATGACTTTGCCATTTTACCGATTTTAATTGAAAAAATAATGGCCGTAGGGTGTTCATCACAGCCCAATTTTTTAAAACCAGGGTTAAGCCACTAATTGGATTTTAATGTCGAACAGCACCTGGCTGGCTGGCTAAAGCTAACTGAGCCCATTCTGAGACAAACAGATACCCATTTTAAAATAAGCTTTAAATGATAAGGTTCACAATATGAACACAGGCTGGCAGCAGAATGACACAAACTGACATGAACTCTAAAAACATGGGTTGAGTTCAGTGCACGTATCATGAAAATTCAAAAATATTGAAAACAATATTGTGCTGTACTGACAAATTATAAATAAATGAAATAATGGTGAGATTATAGTCCTCAATAAGGTATTGACAGTCTCTATACTTACTCCTTTTTCTTAGCCCTGGAGGTTTTCCTTTTGGGGCTTTCGCTCTCAGACTCACTGCTGCCCTGCAAGAACAGCCAGCAGAAAAACATTTCAATAACAAGAAGCACCCGACAGCGCAAACCCTCCACCAAGGCAGCTTATTCTCTCCCTCCCTTAACAATACTTTCTTTGAAGAAATAAAGCATTCTGGGGTCAACTTGAAAGAAAAGCAGATGTGAAATGTAAACGTGAAATCACAGGTCAAATGAAAATTTGAAATGTGATATTTAGAATCCTCATTTATCAGAATCACTTCATAAACGTTGCCAATACAAACAAAGGCAGCAGAATTTTAAGCGTAGTTTTAAAGATAAGACATTTTATGCAAGTTTCACCTTATTTGACCTTAAAGAAGAGGTCAAAGGTCCACAGCAACATGACATTTACAATCCCCATAAAACATATCCTATATGCCTATATGACATAATCATTTTGATTGGAATGAGAGAAAATTGGGAACGGACGGTTTCAGAAAGACGAGTTTTACAGGGATATTCAGGTGTGTCACGCTAACACAAGGCATTCACACACTGCATTGCTAGTGCTACCCATCAGCCTACTAGCTGATAGGTGTGTGGTATGAATTTTTCTTCGTTCTTGAGTTATGAAATTCACAAGATTTTCAACTTTGTCCTCAAGTTCAAGGTCACTAAAATTCAAACTCGTCCAAGATTTTTAGCAGGTCGTCCTGTTGTATTTTGAATTTTAAAATCCAACATTGTCTTGTTCTCGAGTTGTCGCATTCACAAACTTGGGTGTCCGCCTGCCCAGCTGGGCAACAATACCCAAAAGACCCAACTCAACCATGGATCTTATCAAGCATTCTTCAGATTACCGTAAGTTTTCAATCATTCTGGGCTAGAGAGGTAATTCAAATGCTGCCTGAAAGATGAGCCAAAATGACCACATAACTTCATTAGGCCTGCATGCAACTTGGGTAATAAAGGGTTAAATTGACCTTAAAGATCTTGGTGGCTGTAAGGCAAATCTGTATGTACCGCTAACATGACGCCACTTTTGTACCTCTATAAAATTTTATCAGAATTCATTGCAATCTTTAAAGCTACAGGCAAACACGCACGCAAATGCTACCAAAAATAACCACCTTGGCAGAGAGAATAAGTGTCAAACAGACCAACACTACAAAACATCCACTAGATGGCGTGCATGGCTTGTTTATAGCAGCTGATGTCAATGCAGATAGCTGCAAACCAGTACTGCTCATTCACATCTGCTTACCCCAGCTCCAATGTTTAATCGAGCTGGCTCCTGCCTGCTCCGATTGGACCGCCGGACACCGTACACATCTGGATGTTCTTCCCACATCTTCGAAAGAAAACAATCAGATGCTATAAAAAAAAGCCACGGGGTTTTCTGTATTTCTTTTTGTAAATGTAACATGTCGTCTTTTCTACTCTGCTGTTGTAAGCTTGCACTACAGGGCTGAAAGTAACGATGAGTGTGTCGATTTTTGCCTCAGCTCATTTCGTCATTGCTGCAAACCATCCACAAGCCACTGTGACACGTCAAAATGCATAGTTCTGTCAGACGAACGACGAGTGTACACATATATTCAGTTTACGATTAGCTGAGAAAAGAAAAGCAGCAAATCTTCGCTCACGAGTTAAACATTAACTGGGATTTTTCAGAACATCAATTGTTCTGTTGACTCGTTATTGTTACTGTAACCTTTTATGGCCTTTATCAAGGATTTATATCATTAAAGAATAGCCTTTATCCAGCTCCACCTAAAATTCAAATAATCTTTATGGCTGAGTGTCTGTATCACGTCTGTGGGAGAGTAATGTGAGAACATTGCATAATCACGATGACCTAGGACACAGCAAGAGCCTGACACAGATAGAAGGACAGTCTGGATAAAGAAAAGCTTTTACTGCAAAGAGCTAAAGCCCAAGTTTGCTGCATGTCACACCTTCATGATCAGATTACCACGCTCATGAATTAAGTCATTTCCATCACCACTGCGAGAGGGCAGGAAGTACAATCTGGTTGAACACAGAACGTCTCCGATGGCCTTTACCTTCTTCACATCAGCCAGGCGCTCCTTCTTTCTAACTGGCTTGTCTTTGACCTCTGCTGCGGTTTGCTGTGACTTGGACTCTGCAGATTCGCTCTCTGACTCTGAGTGACTCTCTGACTCTGAGGAGCTGTTTGACTCGGAGTTGTGCGATCTCCTCCTTTCACTGCCATGTTCGCTCTCTGACTGACTTCCCGACTCCGACGCAGAGCGGTTGGATTCCTCTGAAGCCGAAATGCTACAGGAAAAAGAATATGTTCATTTGACTTTGCCGTCAATGATGGGCTATTGCTCAAAGAGCTATGTGCAGCATCATGGCAGTAACAGGAGTTGTCGGTGGCAGCAATAAAAAGAATAAATATTTATGTAAATAAAAAAGAAAGTCTTAAATTTCAGAGCACACCCCCACATGAAGGGCACAGCGAAACTGCAAAAGCTGGATGGCATCAGTAATTCGTGACTTGGCCGAGAGGAAGCAGAAGCCTCATTACATCATGCTCCATGTTCCTTACTCAGCTAACCATCTTATAATAACCTCTTTCTCTCCAAGGCTCATAAATCCTCTTACAGGCATTTTAAACAGGCCTGCAGTGAACAGACCTGGTTTCACAACTAAAATACATTAAAACTGGGTCAAACACATTTAGCAGGATCAGTCTTTTCCACTCTGCCATCCTCTAAATGCTTGTGGCATAATGCAAAGCTATGAATTACCACAAGAAATATATAATTAGAAAATGCAATAAATAGGTGAATTTCATCCGTAGAAAAGATTAAAAACAACCAAAGAATTTACAGAAGCACCGCAGCCATCTGTAAGAATGGTCACTGTTCAGTGTTTATTGATCACTCACTCCTAATCTTTTAACTCAATCCCTTAAAACCACATGAATGGTCACAAGGAAGGTCAATATAGTTGGGAAACTAACAAAAATACTACCACTACTAGTTAATCTGGTAAGAATATGTTATCATGATATTGCTGATGAGGCTTTGATACTTTGGAAGTCTACAAGACTTAAAGTCAACTGCTTCCAGAAAGTTGTCAGTTTTTATTGTAATGCACTTACTTGTTTTTTCCTGTGGCATGGGTCCTTCATACAATAAAAGAGAAACTAAAACTGAAACAAATCAAAGCTAAACTGAAACAAGCAAAATTACTGTGGAAAGTCATTTAAATGGTTTACAAAAAATCCTAAACTATAAGCTCTGACCACAAGTGCACATTTCTTCAGTTTAAAACGTTTTAAGGGAAGCTTGGGCTGTGAGCAGTTTAATAAAGCTACGTTCTTCTATGTTGTATGAAAGTTTTATAGAGGCCTGAAGACGTATAAGGATTCAATGAAATAAAAATAAAAAAGAAGAGACATTTCGTTAGCCAAAAGGAGATAAAACTAATGCATAAAGCAATAAGAATTTTAAACATCTCATCAGATTAATATTTTTTCTGACGCTTTCAACTTTGATGCAAATGAACTAGCCTTGTGCGTAAACATATAGGTTTTGGCCGGAAGTTTCAGTAAACAGGGGTTATCAGTGGATAGATTTCTGTGTGCAGTTATCTTTTTGGACACAAGGCGTCACCAGAGCCCAGCATGGCTGGGCATAAATCTCAAGCAATCACTGCCTTTTACAATGGATCACATTTTAAACCATGAAAACGGCATCGTGTCCCATAAATGTTTTCATTAAAAACATTTGGTGTCATTACGTCTAATGAGCATCATTACTTTTATTTTGAAAATGGAGAAAGTGCTTATAATAACCATCTCGTGCCCTTTTTTAGACGATGGGAATTATGCTAAAGGCAAAAATAAATTAAAATGGTTGAAAGTACGCTATTACAGCATACACATGTTGCGCTCCTTCAAAGACCAAACTCGGAAGTAGATGGCTTCTTCCGCTTTAAGTGAGGTCAGGAGTGGGCGGGTCATAGAGACGTCCTCGAATTATTACTGGCTGGCGTGTTGCTAGGTGGCCACCTAGCCTATCACAGCCCTCCAAGCAGTCTCCCTAGCATCTGAGGTCTTCCTGTTCCTCCTCTGTGTAGTTCTGAGCTGAGTTTTAATACTGGTAAGTGAGCAAGCTGGGTACACAAAGCAAGGGCCATTTTGTGACTCAGGAGAGTATGTAAATACTACTTTCATGTCATTTAATTACACAAACCGGATAGATTTCCCTCATGTTGTTATTTTGGTTGCTTTGTTTGAATGCTCATAGTGCTCAGCTCTCTGTCTAACAAAGTCAGGCTGTCAACCCTGCAGACGACACGTTTCAGTCACACTAGAGGAAAATACTAAAATGGCTGCCACAGGATCACACACAGAGACTACAAGTGTGATGTAACCTAACTGCAGTGTACAGCCAGTGTAATGCTGTGAGGGTGCTTGCAAACTGATGTGTCTTTTTTTTTTAAACAGTCTATTGAGGTCAGGTCGCAGTATTTGCTTTAACATGGCAGTTATTCTTATACTGTTAGAAAAAAGCATTTATGCACTGAGAACAAACAGATCCTGAAGAAAAAGAGCAGCTAGTCACCCCAGCATTATCCTCAAACCATGCAAGATTATTTGATGACATCTTTATTGATCAACAGATGTTTCCACTGATTTTGATACGAAGATTTGGTGTACCTGAGGACCACAGGGCCTTGCAGACATCAACAAAACACAATAATAAAAGTGGACAATAGGGCAAGAAAATGCCACTGTGTTAAAGTATTCAGACTCCAGGCCAGAGGCCTTTACAATCAACCTAGCAGGAAATACAAATAAAAGCTAGATTTAAGTAAAAATTACCACTGTTTAGCTTCAAACATTCAAAATATACATGTTCAAAAAAATACATTTACATCCATATACCCAAAATAAAATGAGCCCCATAATCATTTAAATGTAGTGGACATGAGGATAAGAGAAAAAAGTTTCGAATTGAAAATGCTCTTGCAGGAAAGTAAAAATAACACCTTAAAAACATGTTAAAATTCTGTAACATAATGTAAGGATGTGAACACTGACATAACCTCTTTTTTTACTTTTAGCAGCTGTAAACAAAACAAAACACAAAAAACAACACAAAAACTGTTTACAACCACTGAGCTTTAATGGCTTTTTAATAAACAGAAATAATCCAGTATTAAAAGGTAGATGTGGTAAAACTTTAAAATATTTGGCCAAAAATGTAAATACAGAATAAAATAAAAATAAGTAGAGACTGACATAAAGTGAGAGTTGTGGGCACTTGCAAGGTCCAGAAACTGTCTGGTAAAGTATGTTACATATAAAATAGTTGTAACACTGTATATATTAATGTCCAATGACAAATCAGTGCACCATTTCAGAAATAAATCAAAACCCCAAAATCAACAACGTTAGTTAAAAAAAAAAAAAAATGGTGCAATGCAGTACTAACTCCAAGACAAGGTCATATAACATTATAGCGAACGGACATTAAGACATCTGTGACAAGTTTTTTTGCAGAATAATACAGGAGGAAAGGCTTTCCCAGTGGTCTAACACATGCATCTTGTGGGCAAAGATCCATAACACAGGCCTGAAACCTCAGTATTGAGTGTAAGAAATGGTAAGGGGGGAAAAAAAAAATCAGGGTGTGGCTATTAAACAATAGCAAGGTCATTCAAGACACTAGTGCACGTCTTCAAAACCACGTCGCATATCTAACACAGGTGATCAACCATGCTTGACAACGTAAACAATCAAAGCAGAAACGAAAAAAAGGTAAAAAGTATAAGGCTCATACCTTGATGCATTGCTTTGAGTCGATCCTTCATCCTCTTGTTTTTTACTTTTACTCTTCATCATTGTTGTATCCTGAAAATCTGAATGGATGTTGCTTTTGTCCTGGTATTTACTGCCAAAAAGTTAAGAGGAAGCATGAACTATCATACAAGTCCCACAAGATTGCTTTTGCTCAGGTGGCAGCTAAAGCCTCGGCGGTGCGACACGAGCAGGGAAAAAAGCAACAAATCGAAGAAAGTAAGGATCATTATTTACATCGCTGGGTTAAATAGACCTCACAAAAACGACAGGTGCTCTCACAATAAGTTAAATGCCTTTGAATGTCTTTCAATATAGTTCACAGATCGAGCCGCATGCCGTTAATTCTAACTGCGTCATCAGACGAAGCGGTAGAAAAATAATATTTAAACATGAAGAAAAACAGTAAATTAAGCTTGACACAGTGTAAACATGTCAATTCAACGTGGAGAAAGGTGCTAGTCCATAAATGAACTATTAGAATCTCGTTCGCCCTATAACACTTTAAATATGCCTCCGACTCGAATAAAAATAAAGATGTAAAGATAATTACTTAATAAATTACAAAAACAGCCTTGTTTCTATAAAGCTCGTAGGCCCCTTGCATTCTTCATCTACTGAGAGAGCGACAGAGGAGAGGCAGCAGCACACTAAAAATGGAGGCGCGCCATGGCTGCCAGAGACCAGTATGGAAAACAACGACGAGCACTTCGCCGGAGCAGACGGCTCCTACGGCTCGAAAAAACAGCACTAAAACGGCACAAATCGCGTAGATTTTCGTTAAAAACACGAGCGCACGATCGTTGCCCTCAAAATTTCATCAAAAATCGAGCAGTCTCGGACGAAAAACAGGCAAAAGAAACGATCTAACGAAAGCCCATGGCACCCTTCCCAAGGCTCAGCCGCCATCTAGAGCTCCTTCCCTGCTCTGAAAGCTTTGCCTTTGATTGACGTTATTTCCATTTACCCCACACTCAGGTGATGTTTAAGTCCCTCCCCTTTTATTATGTTTTTAAAATTCGTTTATATGAACTTACATACATTTTCTGCCCCAGGACACAAGCCTCAAAGTGAAACCTTTCTTGCCCTTTGATAAAAGGTAACAATACTGAGAGGCTGTAAAAGTATATATTTTGCACCAATTACATCACTTCCTGCGCAGGCAGGAAGAAGGACGACCAGTAGCCATTTTAGAGAGCCTTTGGAAACCATTTGGGCTCTGACCAGAAAGCTTTCAAGTGAAGTGTATTTTCAGGTGTTTTAGGGTTAGTTAAGCTTCACCAGTGGGGCTAATTAAATGGAAAAAGGGGAATTTTAATCACTCCTTTCTCTTTTATCTTATAAATCAACTTGATAAATTCCAACTCGAGTCTGAAGCTCAATTTCTATGGCCATACCTTGATAATTATTGACACAAAGCCAATGAAAAGTAATGTGATATTTTGTATGTATTCACAAATACAAAAACGAACTTCCGACTTTAGGTACTTCAACGTTGTCAAATTTTTTCTGCAAATGTGCCCTTGATATTTCTCTGCTAATGAAACAAAGCCAGGAAAAAATATACGAGGTCACATACTTTATTTAAAACAACATTTGAATATCAAATGTACAAAAGGCTGACTTTCCAAAATCAAATGTTAACTTTTCAACGAGTCCACTACATAGCCAGCAAAGGTGTTCCAGAGTCCATGTTGTAGGTAAAAAATAAAAAAAAAATAAAAATCCAAATGTCAAAGTCCAATCAGAAAAAGGTTTCATCTTGTCAAAATTTGGCTAACCGCCAAATAACTTGCCATCTTCACGTTAAACAACGTAGTCTCCACTTCAGCAATATCCAGTTGAATGGGGTCTTGATAGGATAAAAAAAAGAAGGAAGAATTGTAAGCCCACAGTGCAATGTCCAGCAGTTAAAACCAGGTATCCTAAACTAGATTACAATTATGCCAGTCAAGCAACATACGTAGCTAGCTTTCAGCTGCGCTAGCGATCACTGTGCAGGTGTATTTTGTTTTTTGAGAGTTAAGTGTTCCTATGAACGCGGAATTGATTAAAAAGGATACAAATAGTAAGTGAACTGTAATAAAATGGCATAGCGATGTACTGAATGCGAATTTAAATTCGATAGGGTTCGCAACTGAACTTTGTAACTCTTGATACGTTTACAATGAAACCCAAGACAATGTTGTGTTGGTCCCAAGCTTTAATGGCTGTGGTACTTTTTTGTAGTGCTTTAAAAAAAAAATTGTGTGGGTTTTAAAGTAATTAGCACAATGAAATATGGGCTGAATAGGTCTTCCAGCAATTTGCGAAAAGCATTTCCTCAACTGACCACCAGGAGTAAAATGAGTCTAGAGTTGCACCTAAAGTCACATCAATCAGTTACGTATGCAATCTATTCACGCAACAGCTTTGATGTTCACACAAATTAGGAGTAAAACAACACAACACAGGTCTGTAAGCAAATATTACTATATGAAAAATATGATCCACTTCATCAATTACCAGACTAACCAATTACATGAGCAACAGATGAACAACACATTAGCATCCAATAACTGTTAAAGCAACAGTTCAAACTATGGTCATTTTCAGTTGTCCACTATTCAGCAACAAGTAACTGTGGTTTGGTATTGGTCTTGTTCTATCAGGTTTTCAGCACAATGAAAATCTATAAGATTTGGCAAAATTAAGTATATAGGTAAATATGGCTTTTTTATTAAATGCCTACAGGAGGCAATACAGGCAACATCCCCAAAAATTGCGTGTAGCCGCATGAAATTGTTGTGTGTATCCTACAATGAAATTTATCGTCCCAAACTTCCCCTTTGTTAATTCATTTTCACAGCTGTTTTTTGCTAGCCTCTTAGAACTAAAAGTGAACGTCAGTCATAAAACATGGACAAACTCTACTTAAAGCAAACCTAGTTGAACTGGATCTAAATGTAAATATTCTGTTGAAACTTAAATTTGCCAATCAAAAAGCACATGACAAACGCAATCAGGTCAAAAAAAAAAAAAAAAAAGGAACTTACAGAGCTGTCTTCTTTTTCTTCACAAATTGAAATCTTCTCCGCAGTGTCTTCTGTCTCCACTATAGAAAAGATGAGGAACAATGAATGACACCCATTTAAAATATTCACAGAAAGATTTCCAGCTTTACAGGCTTTAATGAGCTTTAAGTGCTTGGACCTTTTAATCTATAAATGCTAATTCTAACTGTCAAAGATAGCTTCCAAACACTCATTTTCGTTGTTTCCAGTTGAGAATGATTTGAATGTGAGGAACGCATTTCTGAGAAAACAAAACCAACTTTTATAGCAATAATGACTTGAAAGATAATGTTATTTAACATAAAGGTTGAGGAGAAATGGTCATATTTAAACTCATACTGACTTCAACCTTTGTTGTTAATGTAAAATCAGTATTTTGTGCTTTAAAAGATCATATATATATATATATATATATATATATATATATATATATATATATATATATATATATATATATATATATATATATATATACACACACACACACACACACACACACACACACACAAGCACATATTATATGGTAGATGTACTGGACTGAATGACAATTAGAGCTGGCAGGATCTTCTTAGTCGTTTTGCAGACTTATAATTTATCTAATGCAGATAAAAAAAATACTTGGCAATTTATAAGTCACTGTCGAGACACTCAGGTGTTGGTGTATGGTACATTTATGTGCTGTGTAACTCAAGTAGCTTCGCAAGTTAAAACTATTGCAGTTCTTTCTTTTCAAATTTATTCCATCAAATGAAATACTTTGTATTGCTCACTGGAGAGTGTTTCCTTTATGTTCTGTGTGTGGGTATATCTAACCTGTGGATTTATTTTAGGATTTTTACAGTTACTTCTTACGATTAGAAGACGAGATTAATAAATGAATGCTTTTTTTTTTTTTTTAAATCACACCTGAAAAGGACACCGAAAGACTTGAATTTCTGTGCGGAGAACAAATTGTGGTTGCCACTTTAATTGGTTTGGCAACATTTATGGGAAATAATCTTTTTTTTCCATTTTGAGAAAATTCTTAGTTACTTATACTTGTTACCCATCTGTGCAAGAAATTTTCTAAAATTCAAAATGGTCACATTCTTGGCTCCAAGTACTTCTACGAGACCCGTTCATTCCAATAATCCAGGGACTATAACCATTTTTATGTTATAGTTAGTGACTTTCAAGTTGAATTTTGCTTCCCAATTTATCAAACATTTTAAAATGTAAGATGTAATTGAATGTGGAGCATTTGCAAAATTTGTCAACTGCTTCCAGACACTAAAGTTCAGAGGAAAAGAAAAGGTTCAGTGACACTTTAGGTATAAATGATTAACAATTCTGCCCCAGAGGAGTTGAATGGCAGTTTTTAACACTTTAAGTTTTAGTACACCTGCAAATGAGATGCAACAAAAGTTCTTAAGTGGTAAAGCATTAAAAGCAGAAACGTTAATGATGATGTGCTAAAGTTTCCACAGCCTGTCGTTTACACATCTGTTACAAAAACATTGTCTCAAGTATAATTTACGATCACACACGAAACGCATTTCTTGCCCATGTACTACAATTGGTGTCATCGTTTAAAATCTGACACAAGAGTTATGAAAAGAACAATCCTTAAGATTAGTCACAGGTTAGCTAGTCAATTGTAAAATTATCATCAACGTGTTGCAAATAGAGATGTTCTCTTAAAACAACACAATAGCAGTTTAATATTAAGCAATTTAAATATTAATGTGCTGTAAGCTATAAAAATGTGCGAAGTGATCTTACGTGTCTGCAGTACACTTTATTCTAAGTGGCGGGAAAATTATTTCGAAATAACCGCGTAACGTTGCCATCCATAGTAAGTGAGCCCACTTCTATACATTTGGAATTTATGTGTTACATCATACACTAGGGGGCAGAACTGTGTTTGTTCAGAAGCGTAGACGTAGCGGTACTTCCTAATAATGATTCTGATGTACAAGCCAAAAACATAAATGTGGACTTTACAACGTTGCTTTTTTTTAAATCAAATTAGTAAGGTTATTGTTTTTTAATTGTTATTGTGATTTTTTTTTTAAATAATTCAGCACTTTTTTTAAGAGTTCAAAGCTCAAACTGCTTATAAGAATTCTTCTAAAGACACTCAAACTGCCTTAAAATGATACTTACAGTGTCTACTTGCAGTACGGATCACTCAAATTCTTCCATTCACGTTCGCTAAATGTCAACCCTTTGAAATAACAAAAAACAAAAAAAACTTTTTTCAGAAAGGAACTGTGACAACAGCACGCCCTACTGGCTGCAGGTATGCAACAGTAAAGACTAACGAATGGTAAGACTACGCAAAATACCCTGGTTGGTACAAATATAAAACATACCATTTAGATAAGGCAAAGCAATCTCCGCTCTTCTTTGACGTCATTTGGGAAACATCACACCGAATCCCTGCAAAAAACAAAACATTATTTTGATTATTCTAGTAGTCGCAATTAAAAAAAATCAGAACTTACATAGGCATACAAGCCAGTCATAAGCAAGCCATCTGTTTTAATACCTTTTTAAAGCAATATTTTAGGATTATCCAAGACCTCATTAACATATTACCATATTACAAAAACCCTAAATAAGTATTTACATATTTAGTTGTTACTTAGTAAAACTGTTTTATCTTTGCGTGCTTTGTTGACTCAAAACACGACTATATTTGTCTTAAACAGTAACATCCACTAGAGAATACCTTAAGGAGGACATTTTGTTATGTGTAGGGTGGTACTAATCCGTTGGATTTAACGATATAGTCAAAGTTAGATGTATTATGCCATAAAAGACTAAATATCATCTGCTTTTATTATGTGTTGCATTTCCCTTTATATGTTTAGAAATCAACAACCTCATCCATGAGACTGAGATATTAACATGATTTTATGTCTTTATTTAATTTTATTACAGAATTTAGAATTTCCTTAAATTCACATACTTTTGGTGAAGCTTTCTAGCATAACTTTTTCTTTACATGATTTACAGATGTAAAGTGACTTGAAGAAGAAAATTTATGAGAATATTTAAATGACTTCTCCCTTCAGTACCTCAAAGGGTTAAAAGCCAACACCCTATTTTGTATTTCTAAGTATATCTTGGCTTTTATAATGTACAGAACCTACATTTTCACAATCAAGTTATGTACTGTTTATGTATGGTGTCTAAAATAAAAGGATTTTAGTTAATAGTCATATTTTGGACATTTTAGCAACTTATCACAATTTATGTAAAGTATTTTTAATTAATAAGCAATGAGTATATAATACTTTGTTACATCTTGCTACAAACTATATCTGAGCGGTCTGTGTTAATAAAATGTAAGAAATCATCGATTTTTAAATATTTTTTTCATCTAAAACTCGATGAAAAACCTCAAAAACCGAATACTGTGAAAATAAGCAAAAATGTACTTGAGGTTGTTGCGTTAATATCAATCAGCTCCCGATACAACATTTTTAAAACGAAACTTTTGCTTATTTTTGCTGGTTTTGTCGAACAAATTCAGACAAGGGCATTTGCCCTTTCAAGGACAAAGCAAATTTTAAATGCGTAGGTTGAAATAACTCCAAACAGGTCGCGAACAAATACACTTTCAAAAATCTAAACTAAGCTAACTCAAAACTGCCCTTACAAACATACAAAATCCACAAACTAAAAAACAAATGCATGCAATTTAAACTCTGCAGACCCTTTTCTTTTTTTCTTCGCTAACAGCACACCATAGCCATTTTTACCAACACTGCGCCTATCTGTCGTTCTTTCCACCATATTGCTTTACACGCCTGGCTCGTATTTTTCAGCTATTAATGTATGATTACTCTTAAGTTCTTACCAATTTCACGGGCCGTGTCTATCCCCCGTCATCTGCCTCGGTCAGTGCCGCATTTTTGCGCGATTTTCGCCGTTTTGGTGGGTCTTTCAGCCGCATCGCTGAGCCCTTCCTCCACTCCGTCGTCGACGCTTTGCTCCTCTGCTGCGTGTGTCCTCCTCTCTGCCTCTGCCTGAGCTGATATCCTTCAGCGGCTCTGCCCACTTTTGCTCTCAACGTAAGCCAAGCTCCACTTCCTCTACAGCCCCATCTAGCTAGCGCTAGCATCATACTGAACATAAAAGAAATGTCCTCCTTTTTTTTTTTTCTTCGGCTGAGCTCATGACACGTTAAAAAAAGCATATTTAAAACATTGTCGTAAATGAAAGAAGTTAACAAAACATTATGTTGGCCAAGTGTAGCTGTATATTTGTCAGATAGAGCTACATTAGGACGCTAGCTAGAAGTCCAAGTGAGAAAACTTTGTACGAATATTGTTATGAATATTGGCCACGAAGCTACAGTTAGCTTATTGAGGGTATACCAACACTTGAATCTAGTGTGTGCTTTCAGGCTACCCTTTTTTCTTTTCTTTTCTCACAAATCAAATGTGAAATAGTTTGTTGTTGTTGGGGGGTTTTCTTTACCATAATGCTGACCTTCTTTGACCCCCTTCCTTTTTATGGCCTTAAAGGCTTGCCGGGGACCTTAATAACACTTTATTAAGTTATAATACATGTTTTTTTGCTACCATGTGAACTCAGCTTCATTGAGGCCTTGCACACAGTCTTTCTTAGCCTAAGATGATGCCATGCTAGATGTGCTATGAAATTAACTTTTTATTTGTTAGTTTTGAACAGAAAATTCAAATATTTAACTGCATAATCCCCCCCCCAAAAAAAAAAGATGAATTGAATGGACTGGAAAGACCAAATCTACTTCAGGGTTAAGACATACATGAGGATGTAGCCGGATATAAGCACAGGTGTGAAATAGACAACAGAGGTCCACACTGCTTGTGACAACCTGGCAAAAATCAACTGATTTCAGCCCATTATTAACCTTAACTGCAAATAAACAAAAGGAAATAGAAAGGAAAACTCAAACTAATAATGTAATGGATGCATTGAGAAATCTATTGAGAACAGCCAAACATGGCAAGCTTGGCTTGTTCAGTGAATGCAGCCTTTGTTGGACACTATTTGTTGAAGACTCTGGTATGCACGCACTCCACCCCCATCGTGGGCCAATGAGATGCTCCACACAGCAGCGCATGCTCTTTCCAGTGGAAAATTTCTATAAAAAGATCATCAGCCTAGCAACAGGAGTGCCCTGCTGAGGTATTACAAATTCAGACGCCTCAAGTGAAGTGACCATGGCCTTATTTTAAATGACTGGTTGGATGGATGGTCCTTCCTGAATGCTGAAATCTAAATATTGTGCTCTGAGAGACTGACAGGGTTCGCCTCTGTGCCCCAATTGTACAAGTGCCACTCCTATTTGGTTCTTAAATGTGTTTATTTTAATGTTGCTTTTTGTAATGTCCTTAATGTGGTGTAGTTACAGTCATGTAAGATTTTATATTTATGTATAGATTCCAGTTTTAATGAAATTAATAAATGCATTTTGGTAAGAAAATAGAGTGTAGAAGAGGGTTTTAAAACCTGTACACACAACTTCACAAGAGATTTGTGTCTCCTCCTGGGGCCATACTGAGGCTCTTTCACTTACTGGGCAAATGTATGAACAACACTAAACTATAGAGCCAGTAAACAAGTGGAAAACTCACTCCCCTTAATTTAAATATAGAAAAGTATGATACATGTAGTACATTTTATTGACAAAATGACCCATAAATCAAAGATAATGGAGGATCTATTTATGCGTAGTTTGGTAGGAAAATGGTAGGAAATTATAAATTAATCACTAGAATCGCATTTCTATAGAAAATAGTGTGATTAGAATACTTTAAACACATGTGTTAGCATATGAAGGACTACCATTTATATATGTGAGTAAATGTATGGATAAATGATATATAGAGTGTCCGACCTACCTTTTTTATACTGTTATTTGTGGTGTTTTTTATGTGTATGACTTGCAACTTCTTTTCTTCATCCGTTCTTAACAATTCTTTAAAAAAATTTGTAGTTTTGGGGAAACTAGGCTTATAATGGTAGCTTTGGAGATGAAAAAGGTAAAGTGTAAAGTGCTAACATTTATCTTGGAACACATGTTCTCAGAATTGAAACCTGTAAATGCAGCACTGTTGTAGAAAGGTGTGGATGTTGGTTCTAGCAAAGACTGACCCAACAATCAAACATAAGAACAGGTTCTTATGTTTGATTTTTCACTTCGAAAGATGTGAATACACACAAAATGTGACAGTCAAACAAGGAAATTAATGCTTAAACCATCTTTGAAGGTAAAGAGAAATAAGATTCAAAATAAATACCATGGATTATAATGAGCATATTTCATAGCACAGGTAATATAGATCCTATAGAGTATTGATGTGTTTCAATCTAGTTTAAGGAAATGCATGACATGATCGCCTCAGTCATAACCTGAGCTGTTTTTCTGTGCAAAGTTCAAGCCCTGTTCTCAGGATGTGACAATATCCTTGTCAGCTAAAAATTTGTATCCTCCCTTTTGAAACAAACTCTTGCCCCACATGGGGAAAACCACAAAAAGCAAATACATCTGAGCAAAAATGATTATATATAATATACATCCAGCCTTTGGACAGTTTATAATGGTTGTTTTGTGTGTCTGTCTGGTATTTGTGGTTCACTTAAGCTCCTCTGACATTATTGTAATTTGCGTACAAATCCGTGTTAGATCTTACGTCATAAAATACGTCTTTAAATATGAAAAAAGAGTCAACCACTAAATGGATTGTTTGCTTCAAAATGCCTCTGATTCTCGAGGTTTTCGCTAAACAGAGTGTGCTGCATGTTGAAACCTCATCTGAGGAGAAAATGCTTGCTCTATTATTATTTGGTGCTGCCATCTGGTGGACCTTGTTCAGATTAAAGAGTTCTAGTAAGGGAAATGTACAAAAGTACAGAAATAATTAAACACACCACACACACACACAAAATGAGACTAGCTTTTGTCTTTGTTTTCATACACAGGGAGTCCCCACAGGTTTGTCTGTGGTCTGATGTCTACATCTACTGTAGTTTTAAGTTCCTTCCTTACTCTCAGTTACAGGCAACCCTTGTGAAAATAACTTGTAAATATCGCTTCTTCGTTTTTTTGTTTTTCTTACAATAATTCTGGTTAAAGACGTAATTTTTTATTTATTTATTTTTATTTTTTGGGGAGGGGGATCATTATTTGCATCTATTTTAAGACAGACCCAAAGACACTGATTTAGTCATTTTTTAATCCTTACTGATGTGGTTGTCAGTGGTTATCACTGACCCACTGACTTCTAGGTATTTTCTGGTCAAGATTCCCAGGAATTTGCGGTCGTGAACCCGGTGTCTGCTGCCCTTGTAAAATTGCGTATGCTACGGCCCACCGTTAGAAGGGAAAAGGGCTGCCTTCAGTACAGTCGGAAATTTGGGAACTACCAATCGACCTTTAAATGTGCTTGAAGAAGTCAGGATACTCTTCCACCTATGAACCGTGTCAGAGAGTAATGATAAAGTAAAATTGTCCAGGACTTTACGTTGACTACATACCTGCAGACAAGTTGAGATTGCATTTATTCTTAGATTAATTTTTATACTACTTACATAATGTTGAATTTTGATTACAGCTATCAGGAAAATTTCACTGTGAAGAAATTATGGTATGTGTTTTTGCTTAAACTTGGACATAAATGTTTACCCCACCCTATTTAACTGTTTGTGTGCAGGTGGTCTGGTAACAATGAAAACCACATTTCATGGAGCCATAAACGTGTGCACATGAACAGAAATTCATATGTTGTTCTAAAATCACATATAAATAAATGAAAACACTGTAAAATACCAAGAAAAGTAGCTTTGGATGGGACAGAATAAACTGTTTTTTAATTTCCTTCAATAGCTCTTTAAACGCTGATGACTAAAATGACCATTTTCTAAAAATCAAATACATTTAAAAGCTGTTATCTATTAACACTGAAACCATATCAGTAGCCAGTATCTTGAACTGTGAAGTAGATGGGCCACAGCAACATAAAACTACACCAGGCGTTGTTTCTGTCAGCTAAGGAAAGTCTCGTCCACACTTCTAATAACTTCTAATGATTCAAAATATGAGCCGTGTTGAAAGGAAATCCATGAAATTGGACCTGCACATTTCTTTGATATGTCTCTTGTATTTTATGAGCTTTTTTTTTTATTTGTTTTTTATTAAGGTAAGCTACTAACAGGTCAAACTAAAGTTGCCAGCATAATTTTCCCCCAATCGCACGAAGTTGTTGAAATTACACGATTAGCTTGAACGCAGCACAAGCCCACATAATGCTCTTCTTCAGCACCGGGAACAGCGGGTCAGCCTGCAGAGCTCTTCCGGAGGCGGATAATCCCCTTCTCTGCGCGAAGTCCTCGTACAGTCAGGAAGGGATCGCTGTAGCTCCCCTCGAGAGGAACACGTTTTGGGATCAAATGCAAGTTACGACGGGGGAAGCGCAGCTTTGAGGACAGCTTGGACGTGTAGAGAAATGTCTGCGCATCTCTCCCTCTGGCTTTATTGTGTAAACAACCAAATCTGACACCGATAAGCGGATTCTCTATAATGTGACAGCTGCTGTCGCCGCTCATCTATTTCGGGAGAAACTACGGGCAGTATCCCGCTTGCGTTTTTATTATTTCAGGACAATGGTGGCTCATAACCTGGCCTTAACCTTTATTGCCGCGGCTCTTTGGGGGGTCAGCGGCGAACTATTGCTCACTCCTTCATCTGCGACGCACTTAAATTCAACATCATCATCATCCGTCATCAGTCAAGATTCACTGACTAACAATGCCACGGATGCTGCCGTGGGATCCCGGATTTCATCTCTAATGACGTATCTTCCGACCCTGAAAAACATTGTTATTTTCATCTGCGTGTTAACAGCTGCTCTCATCACGTGCCTGGTCATCAAAGTGGTCAGGTAGGCAGGTTGGCGCAGAAAAAACAAAGCAATCGTTGCAACGGTTGTGAAGCTGTAAAAGTCATGCAGACATTATGAGAGCAGGATTGTTTATACATTTGCGTGTGGTTGATTTGTCCCCGTGTGATGTGATGGAGAAGGGTCTGGGCCTGTTGATTCTCATCTTACGGGGATTTCTAGGCACTGATAAGTTTAGCGTCATACTGCCTTATGTAGTCGTTTTATGTGCCCGTAAGCCTTGAATCTAGTGAAGTGGGCTACATTGTTACTCTGTTTACATTTCTCTGATTGCACAGTTTATTTTCGGGCTCATCCAGGTCAGATCTAATTCTGCTAGTTGCTATTTTCCTTTGCAGTCAAACTGTTGATCATATTTCTAATTAATCAGTGAGGTTTTTTTTAGTCCCTAGCATTTAAGAAGTTGATGTAAATAAAAACAGTGTAAGATCCAGGTCAGATCTAATTCTGCTAGTTGCTATTTTCCTTTGCAGTCAAACTGGAACTTCTTCTTTGGGAGGTTGGCGCTTACTTAAGCAACAGATTATCACCATATTGAAATAATATTTGCCCCACTTTTTGGGCCAGTCTGAGCACTTTAACACACTTCATATGGCAGAACTAAAGGAAGATTACAACTTCAGGTTGTAGGCTTTGTGGTCCAAAAGGCAAAGTTTTAATTCTCTTGCTCACCTCATGTGTGACGGTTGTCTTTTCTCGCAGATCTGGCAGAAGAATCAGGAAGACTCGGAAGTATGATATTATCACTACACCTGCAGAGCGCGTCGAGATGGCGCCTCTCAATGAAGAAAACGATGAAGAGGATGACTCAACCCTTTTCGATGTCAAATACAGGTTGGTTTGTTTTGTTTTTATTTCTTTTGGATCACTTAAGCAATGACAAGTTCATCATGTTACATTCATCATATTCCAAGCAGAACCAGAGGAAAAACTCCTTTTCTTCAATTTCTACTGGTCACATAAGCAGAGAAGAAAGAAAACACGAGAGCCTCATGTACTGAGAATGTTCTACGTGTATCAGAGAAGAGAAAATGTAGATGTGGATGAGATGCTGACCATGAGAAGCCATGAGTACTAAAAATGATGGCCTTGAAGACAGATCATAAGTTTCTTTGTACAGGTTCTTACACAGCAAATGTAAGGTTAATGTAGATTTTAAAACACTGATACGTTTTCCTCAGGCGCCTTAATCTTTACTATTACAGTCATAAAATGCTGAAACCCTGATTTGCTTATGCAAGATTGCACTTTGGTTTTGACTGTGAAATTTTGCACAACGGCAAATTTACCAGCCGTCCCGGAAGTTTTTTTTTTTTTAAGTACAAAGCTTGATTAAAAACTGTGTGTCTGACCAGCTTTGGTCATCCTAAAGAAACACACTACTTTAATTCTAATGCACTGTTGACTTTAGGTCTCACCCTTCCGTGCTTTCCATTGTTCACACAGTCACTTCCTCAAAGGGACGCCTTGTTTAATTGACATTCCTGACTTCCAAGTCAGACAGGACTCTTGACGGGCAAACACACTTCCTCCTCACTGTGTGCTCGTTAAGTAACTCTAAGTTTCTGCTTTGCAGGTGAATACCGGCGTGGACGTCAGCGTGTTTGAGCTGATGACTCCCACTTGGCCCGGGACAAGTACAAGTGATTTCCTGTATTTTTGGGTGTGTGTGTGTGTGTGTGTGTGTGTGTGCGCGCGCGCATTTCCAAGTCTTACCATATCAGCAACTTAATGCTGTCAGTGCATGGCTTGTATCTGTGGTTAAATGGTGTTTTGACATTACTGTTCGCTGCTTTCCTAAAGCTTCTATCACGTGAGCCAAATAATCTCCCAGGTTATTTCTAATGTTAGAGATAAGGAGGCTCCAAAAGTCTTTCAGCGAATGTCTGCTTTGAAGCCATGTCCGTAATCCAGGGTTAATCACACCTTAAATAACTAAATAAATACATGGTGGTCACTACAGATCATCGCCTAATGCGTAAAGTAGTCATTTACCAAGAGTACTTTCTTCAACTGTAAAATTTAATTGATATTTTTTTAACCAAAACCAAATATTACCTATATGTACTAACCACTTTGTTGTGCGTATATACTGTTAAAGGCTTTCCGGTCAGGAGTGAGCATACGCTACATATATATATATATATATTTTACCGTGTATTCTTTCAGACATTCCTGTTTCGCTGCTATCACAGCTGACGTTGACCTTTAAGGTTATCAGATTTGACTCGAAGCGCAAAGACTTTGTGTCATATTTATGGAGTATATACCAGTTTGCTATGAATGTGAATCTGCTGTTATCGAGTGCGCTGAAACACGCTTAATCCTTAAAAAAGGAACCGCTGAGCAGGATCGGCGCTGCCTGTGGAGACTGCGGTCATGCCGCCACAGTGATTAACATGCGCCCAGTATCTTACTTTCAAGGCCAAGTTAAAGTTTGACTTTTCAGGGTCAAAGTCCAGTTGCTCGCTTTAAAAATATCCCCAAATTTGATATTCTTTATACGAGCTAACAAATTAAAGTCCCTCACTGTAATATTCACTAATGGCTAACTGACTTCTTCTCATAAAAGAAGAAATTTTCCTGGGCTATGATTGTATTAAAGGCCACTTTTGACATTTGGGGAAGTGATTGTTATTTTTTATAAATACTAAACCACTATATTAAAAACTCATATTAAAAAAAATTAAATTACGATTATCTATCTAAAGTTTTATTCACAGTGAATGAAAGGAAAAGCAGAGGAGATCACAAGACCCTCACGTCTCCGTCTGCCCAATAACGATAATTACATTGTTTGAGGAGCGAGGCAGAACAGACACAGATGAGCTTTTCTGCAGCACACGGTCGCGCGGTTGCCGTCTGTGACCTTCTCTTTTAATCCAAACTGTTATCTGATAGTGCACTGTGGCCTGCAGGTGCAGCTGTTTCCAAATGACCTCCATCCTCGGTTTAATAAGAAAATAAAAAGACTGCCGTGACCAAACTTGCACAATCAATTTATCGTTTTCTTTCTCTCCCCACGCCTGTCTGAAATAAAGTGTTTTTGGAATTTTGGGTAAAGCTGGATGTGTTTATTGTCTTGACAGAATCATTCATTGAATCATATGTGAATCAAACTTGTAAACATACTGAATTTTTTGAAATATGATGTTCTGTAATATTCCTCAAGCTGGCTGCTGTTATTTACTGTTTTCCACTTTTTCTCTTCTGTCCCGTGTCTTTAACTGTTTGTGCAGAAAGCTGCAGATCAATGTGTTTGTGCCTGCTCAGACAAAGATGCCAACCTTTGTCAAAGTTTTTTTTTTTCTTTTTCTTGGCTGGAGTTGTGTGAAATGATGGAAAAACTTCACCGAATCATCTGCTGCACATGGTCGCTCGTAAAGAGAAATTAAAGCTGTAGCGGTGAAACTAATTTCCATGATTCCGCATTTTACCCAAAAACAAAAAAGAAAAAAAAATTACAAGTGGAACTGTTTTAAAAGTTTATAGTAAACAAGCCCCTGCTTGGTTTCTGACACAGATGTGCGTGTAGCCCTGTCTGTTTCCTCAGTTTCCATTTATTTGAAAAGCCACTGAAATAAACCCGCTTCCTTTGAAGTGTCAAGGAAAAATTTTGTGTATTTTTTTGCCACAGAAAAGTACATTCACGTTGTCATAAATGCACACGTTAAGCATCAGTGAGTCACACTGAGGATCATAAAAACGAACAAAAAGACTGGAATATGCTCAAACTGTATCCATTAACACAAGACAAACGTGCAAAAGCGAGTATTAGTTTGCTGTAATTTGCACATTAAACAGATGTTAACAGGGTACGTGGGGGGGGGGGGGGAGCAAGATAAAAACTGTACAATCTTCAGAGCAGGGAACATGTGTGAGAAAGTTTTTCTCATCTGTGGCAAACTCCACATTCTGGGTTAATTAACTTAATAGCGTTGGTCACAAACCGTTTCTATTTTTTGCCAAAGTCAGACAAGCTCACACAAATAAACCTTTCATTGCTTCAGACTGCTGACGTCTCTAGTACAACTTTCATGTCTATTCTTAACTTAATTGGCGGCGTAATAAGGTCGACATGCAAGTCAACAGGCGCATCCTGTCAAAACAACACTTTTTGTGGACAAATCACATGGCTGAGAGCGCATGAGAGGCTATTTGTTTAGCTATGGAGCTCTTGGAATATTTCAAATGCTTCCTTTAATTTTCTATAACAGAGGCATATTGTTACAGAAAAATACCCAGAGCTTCTTGGCCAAAATCTCAACATCGAGATAACTCCAAAAAAAAAAAAAAAGCCCAAAACAAAACCCCTTTTGATGAGGTGGATCCTCGAAGTACAAAAATACAATTTAATCTTGTGTTAAGATGTTCCCGTTTGAAAAGCCAGTCTACTACTGGCCTTAAAATGTACATAAAAAGGAGTTTCTATCCTGACCAGAGGCCTACGACGAGACGTTTTTTGCATACTCTGTTTTTATTTTAAACTGATAACTAGGTTAAAGAACTCACAGCCAAATAAAACCTTTTATAGTGTCTGGGCATGGGGATGGTCCACTTAGGGACTGGTGGAATTGATTTATTATAGGCACAATACTATGTATCAAACTATTATATTGGTTTAATACTAATTCCAAACATGCTCTACAAGAAAAATGAACACATCACTCTACCTCCATATTTCTTAAAGTGTGACCTGTGAGCCCGTAGCAGCTCTTGGTAACATGTTACGAGGTCTTTCAGGGCAACAAAGAAAGAAATGCACTAGTTTATATTTAACTAATCCACACATCAAACTATTCTTTACACTCACTGGCCACTTCATTAGGTTACCTTGCTAGTAAGCTGCCTTAATGCTTTATGGGATATGTGCTGGAAACATTCCACGACCACCCGTTGTGGTCTCCTGTCGCTGTGCCCCGTCTGCTTCACGGTGCAACGTGTTGTGTGTTCAGAGAAGCTCTTCTGCATACCTGGGTTGTAACAATAATTTGAGTCAGCTTAAAGCAGTCTAGCCATGCTCCTCTGACCTCTGACATCAACAAGGCATTTCCACCCAAAGAACTGCTGCTCACGATCCAGTGAGCTCCTCTCTTTATCAGGCCATTCTCTGTGAACCCTACAGATGGTTGTGTGGGAAAATCCGAGCAGATCAGCAGATTGTGAAATACTCAGACCAGCCTGTCTGACACATTCAGAGTCACTTAAATCCCCTTTCTTCCCTATTTTGATGCTCAGTTCAAACCTAAGCAGGTCATCTTGACCACATTTGCCAACATTCCCAAATGCACTGCTGCCTCATGATTGGTTGATGAGATATTTGCATTAACAACCAGTTGAACAGCTGTGCCTAACAAAGTGGCCAGTGAGTGTAGCAGCACATATCTGTGTTACAGCCATTATAGCAGACTAAACCTTTCTACCACTGACATATATAGCTGGTGTCAAGAAATGCAACACTGAACATATTAAGTGTCGCGAAAAGTCAATTAAAAACACAAATAACAGACACGTCACACACATTTCCAGTGTTTGTGATGTGTGCAGACCTCCTCTCCCTACATTGGTCATAAAAACCTTGAGAACCCTTGCTCCACATGAATAAAGGCATACAGATGTCCAGCTCGGGGTCCTCTCAGTGATATTTCACTGAAATAGTTGCTGATTGCGACTTAATGTTAATTTAAAAGCACATTATGGAGCTTGCTTGTTCCCAGGTTTGTAAGGAAGCCAACGAATACATTCATCTCAAAAAGTAAACCTCTTCTTAGTACAAACATCCAGCTACCGTCTCACCCTCCGGTGAGGAAACAGGGCTGGTGCTGTTTGAGGAAAGTTTACAAAGTGGGTTTACCGTTGGCAAAGTCTGAGTAAACATTCGTATGTGAACAGCTGGTGCACTCCTCCATTATGCTCACGCCTTCCTTTCTTGATTTGGTTCTCAAGGTAACCTAACTTTATTAGACGGTGGCTCTGGTTTATTGGAGGTTTGAGTTTTTGCTTGTTATTAACCTTCTAACATTAAAGTAAGGTTATGTCATAGAAAGCGTTTAAGAGATTCCATTTCAAAGTGTTTTAAAAAGAAATGTTGGTCCCCTTTTTTCCTCTATCATCATTCTTCCTGATTATTAAGTGCTTCCATCTTGTGGCTCAACAAGCGAACCAGTAATTTAACAGCTCACAAAACACCCCTAAATTGAGTCTTGTCATCGCAAAGTTGGAATATGAATTTCAGAGCCAGCCTTATTAACTTTTAACACTTGTGGGATGTCAGCTACTTTTAATTTAGAATATAAAAATGAAATTATATTCATTAATTTATTTAATCAACACACATACAGACACGCAAAAAAAGATGTGCTTGTGGAGAGACCTCAGGCCTGAGGGTGGAGTTGGTCACTCTTTGAGCTTGAAATAGAAAAATTGTTCATTCCAGCTGTTGAAAATAAGTTAATTCAAGTCTCATAAAAGTGCTAGCAACGAGAAAAACTGCTCGTATTCAAGTCTGCTTGCCGCAGAACCTTCTGCTATTTGCTCTGGAGATCTTTCTGTGGTCTCTGCTGGATGCCACAAACCCCAGTGTGGAGCCGTAGCGCCCCCTGTCTGTGCAACGTGCTCAGGGTCCTGAACTCCAAAGGCATGGTGTGAGGACTCGAGCTGGAGGTGTACTCATATTTGAGGGTGTCGTAGTAGTGGTATTTAACCGGTTTGCCTTGCGGGTCGAGCGAAAAGGGCCAAAAGCCGTAAAGGTGGATCTCCTCGCAGAAGCGAGTGGCCATTGTGTACATGAGGAGGCCGGTGGTCGGACGTTTGATGTGGACGTTGTTCGTCAGCCAGTACCTGCAGATGCAGACAGAGACAGAGCTGTAAGATAAGACATTCAGGGACAAAACAGGAGACACTCGGACAGAACCAGAACAAAAGGATGAGCAATGAAGGTGTCCATAACTCTTTTCTGGGTACACAGTGAGCTCTGCATTCACTGGGAAGAACCACTTTTCTCCTTCAGTAAGAGGAGGATTTGAATCCTGCGCGACACAAGCAAAAATAGAGAGTTTGACCGACACCTTTCTGATGTAAACAACAACACACTGGCCTCACAACTGTCTCGCATATTCCTAAAGTCTTCTGTAGGTCAGTTGGTTTAATAATTTCAGTCTTTCAAACGTGATGACTGGCTGCTTTCTTCCCTCTCTCTCTTTTACCTTTGAGTTTTCCACTGGTGATTGGTTGAAGCTGTAGGAAATGGGATTTTTAATTTTGTGAAAGAAAATGACTTCTATCTGTCGAGAGTTGGATTTTTTCACTGCAGTTGCAGAACTGCAGTAACTCCTGGCTGCTGAATTTGACATGAAATCAAAAATATTTAGGTGGACGAATTTTTTATGTTTTACTTTTTTGCAGAGTGTTGCTGAGCAGCACAGACTGTACGTTCTTTTCACTGCGTGAGCCTTTTTAACAAAAGCTGCAGACGCCACAGCTGCTCTGCACGACTATTTTCTCTACCTGAGGTGACTAGCAGCTCCTGTGACAGTGACGTGCCACACGCTCCCCTTGGGAGCAGCTTCGGGGACAGATGGTCACACGTTCGCTTGCATCAGCTTCATTTTCCTTTCCAGTCACTGGCCCATTTGCCCAGCCTTGAGGCCACAACAGCCTCTCCTCTAACACCCTCTATAGTTAATGTGGAAGCTCGTGTTGAGATGCAGCAGCAGTAACCTCCCACTCTAATCAGCTCATGAGCCGTGCAGGACAAACAGTGGGCAGGAGAACAGGGTTTAATTATCAGTGGCATCATCCGAGGTGAGATTTGAGATTTGGTTGCGGTGAATATGAGCACATAAGATTTATTCTCTACTGCAAACTAGCACGATTTAAAGTTCAGCTTTTCCAAGGAAAGGTCAGGGGAGCATTTATCAGGCACGACTATCGATTTAGGGCAAAGACTGTTTCTTACGGTCTGTAAACAAGAAAAATCATGGCTGGTTGTACCTCTTTGCAATACCGAGAGTGAGTTGGAGCATAGAAAATCGCATAATTTGGTCACCGACCAGCGGTGGTTGTTAGGCTTTTAACGAGGCAGGAAAGAACCAGGGCAGAGTGTGCTAATGATAACAGAGGCGAGGACACACAAACAATAGCAGAGAGGGATTTTTATAAATGTCCAAATGCACTTTAGGACATTTGACATCAGTGTAAAGAGGACTTCTTAAAAAAAATCACTGACAAGCTGTTAAATAAAAAAAGATAACAGTAATGATAATAAATGGAATTTATAACATGATTAACCAAATGCACTAAACACAACACATTAAACCACAGCGCAGCAGCTTTTCCTATTATCTGAGCTATGCAGGAGCTCCGGAAAAAGCAGCAGAAGGAACAAATCAACAACATTTGCAAATAATTAGGCAAACTGATCTTTTCACAAGCTCGTATAAATCAGGCTAAAGAGCTGACGGGAACATGTGATCACCGAGATTTTGACTTCGCCTCATCAGTGAAGCCTCAGCGTGACGCTGAATTGTGAAATGTGTGTGTTTGCTTTCTTGCAGAGAATCAAGTCGAAAGATTGACTTTATGAACACCATGAGGTCAGTTCACACAGCTTTTTAATGCAGCATCTCTGCTGGTTGCCTGGCAATGTCACGGTGTCGGGTGCAGGACTCGCTGCTCCCTGCTTTTTTTTAACCAAGATAGAGTCAAATGGTGGGAGCGCTGTGACTCAATGGAAATGTCATATTATATTTTGGTCCGGCACCACCTCTGACCCCGTGACTTTTCTTTTGATTTCACCATGAGGATGATATTGTGGTTTCATTTTGGAGTGATGATGCAGGTTAACCTCTCCCAGCTGTAACTGGGCAGGACCATCTAATCAAACCACACAGAGCTCCTGTGGATGATTACGAAATGCTGGGTGACTCTCACACTTTTTAGCCACGGTATCTTTGCTGTGAAGTACAGCAGCTGCTTAAAGACTGGTCCATGTTGATTACCATGCGTGCTAAGCACTATGGAAAAGCCTTTCCCAAGCATGGTGGGCAGACACAGCACTCAATTTCTAGAGAATTTTTAACTTCCCTCTGTGCTCAAGCAGCTTTAGTGGAAAGTGTGCACAAGGAGATGGACTTAAACACCGTGCGTGTCCTTGTGGACTTGTACTGAATCCTCTCATGCACCCTGCCCTCAAAGCAAGCATTGAGCATTGTGCGGGTGCAGCACTGTTGGACAGAACTAAGCAGCATATGCAAACATTCAACTTGAGCCAAAGAGACCAGGCTAGTACTTTTCCTTTCCTTTCCTCAAGATATTCACACTAAGCTAAATGCTTCTTACCTCACATGACATCAGACAAGACTAGACCTGAAGCAACATCTGCCCATGTGAAAGAAGTACATTTCCCAAATTGACCCCATCACATTGTATCCAGGGTTAAATTGGTATTTTATATATAAAGTGGGCCTATTTTATATTTTCCTTATTTTTTTGTCACAGTGCTCATTTCGGGAAAAAGAAACCCATTTCTTTTCCTCCCTTTTTTCCCCGAGTTTCCACAATTTACAAGTGTCCCATAAATGTGTCACAAGCAGGCGATCCTAAAGCTGCAGACTTGAAAAGAGGACAGCTATAAAAGGAGACAGCAACCGAACAAATGAGTGCGATGGTGCCCGTTTAAAACAGCCCTGTGCAGAACAGACAGACCGTTTCAGGAAAGCAAACACATACAATGAGATAAAAGTGTAAACAAAGAAATGTCGTTCATATTTGTTCAGCTGTCTTCGTGCGATTTTTTTTTAATTACATTTTTTAAAAGTTGGCACTTTTCTGTCATGCTTTCAAATTTCAAGGCCCTTTTTGAGGGTTAAGACTAAGCTTAGGGTTAAAATTAGAATTAGGTTCAGGTTAGTGTTTGGCAGTTAGCTGTGATCCTAAACTTAGGGCTGAGAGGCAAAAGTGAAGCACAGAACGATAACGGCACAGCACAGCTGTCACTCTTTTAGTCAAAATCTTGTGAGCCGTTCATTCAAATGACGTCAAACTGGGCACTGCACTCAGCCAGGGGCCCCACTAATACCCCTGCAAAATTTGAAGTGGATTGAAAGAACAGTTGGAGAACAGATGGACGGACAGACCGAGAGTCCTCAAATTATTAGAAAGAAGTTATTGTCCAAAATAATACTCAATTTGGCTTTCCCAAAGACAAAAGCACTGACAGTTTAAGCAGTAAGTTGGCTTAAATGGAGTTAGCTAAAATGACTTGTTACAAATAGAAGATCAACTAAAGGCTGCACAGTGGGGAGGGACGTTTAACCAAAATAAGTCATTCTTGGAACTGTGAGTCATGCAAAGCTACTCAGTCAGAGACCCAGAATAAAACTATAGGGCTGAAAAATGAGCATAACAGTTTCCCTTTTAGGTAAATTTGATAGGTGGGCCCTTGAGTGGAGAAAGGCAGAGTAGCTTTATCTCACCGACTGCCCCCGGTGATCAGCTGTGCTTAAAAATAGCCACCTGGGCTGCAGATTGGCTTCGTCAGCCCCTTTGAGTGTGCTGCTCACAGGTGTTCTTATAAGTCTGTGCTTGAGCATCTTACCCTCTGACGGCATGGAGAAGGCGCAGCGATGGAAAGGCGGTGCGTATGTCTACGGTGTGCAGCAGGATGAGACGCAGTGCCCACTCCACGCGCTCCTCTCCGCCCTTGGCCATGAAGGCTGGGATCCACAACACGCTGCCGCTGAGGCTTCGAAGACGCCGTAAGAAGCGTTCCTTCCACTCATTGGTGACCAGGTCCTGGAAGGCTCGCTGCACTACTGACGGGTTCATGGTCACCAAGTTGGTCCGCCATCCCACGTCCTGAAAGTATTCCTCCACCGGTGCCAGGTTACACCTTAAAGCAAAGAGCGTTCAGTTTTAACATGGGGAAATACTCTATTAAACACCTAGGATTTACACAAATGAATCAAATATATGGTTCGCTAATGATGTGTAAGGCTTTTACAAGTATACAAAAGTAAAGAAAGTCAAAACTTTCCACCTTTATGTTACAGTTAAAGCTCTGATATCCTCTATGAAGGCAACTTTTAAGTAACTTTCACCTCCCTATGTGGTTCTGATTAATGAAACACAGGTGGATAACTGACGGGTTGCATTAAGCCAATGGTGGAAGCTGTTCGATCATCTCATCGTGAAACCTTGACGAGAAGCTTTTGTTTATTCGTTTATTTTTTCCACGTAATTTAGCAACCATCTGTTTCCCCCACCACCACCCAAAGTCTGAAGAGTGAAACAGAGCAGAAGTAAAGGTGAAATTCAGCAGGAAAGCAGGGTGGCATTTTCTTCATTGATGTTAGTCTCCGCCTGAAAGTAAATGTCAGAAAAACACAAAGCTGGTAATTATCCTCACAGCGAAACATCTCCATTCTGTAGGCAGGGAGGAGACATCAGGAGGCCTTGTTGTTAATACGTTTTTATTCTCTTATCTACACACTGATTACAGTGTTTGTTTAGTCTGAGCACTTCAGATCTGCGGGGTTTGTTCATATTTTCAATGATAAATTACCAGGACTTCTTTACTTTCAGTCAAACTTTCATCATCTGAAACATCAGTGTAAAAAGAATCAAAATTCAGTGCAGTGATTCTTAACTAAAGATTAATGACAAGTTTTATATAAAAGCCATAGTTTAACTAGAGCTGCCTGTCCCAGCTTTTGCTTATCTTTTTAAATTTTAATTCAGTTGTTTCACTTAGTATCCACTGTGACTTTGCTTGTTTCCATTTACAGTGGGGCAAAAAAGTATTTAGTCAGCCACCGATTGTGCAAGTTCCCCCACCTAAAATGATGACAGAGGTCAGTAATTTGCACCAGAGGTACACTTCAACTGTGAGAGACAGAATGTGAAAAAAAAATCCATGAATCCACATGGTAGGATTTGTAAAGAATTTATTCGTAAATCAGGGTGGAAAATAAGTATTTGGTCAATAACAAAAATACAACTCAATACTTTGTAACATAACCTTTGTTGGCAATAACAGAGGTCAAACGTTTACTATAGGTCTTTACCAGGTTTGCACACACAGTAGCTGGTATTTTGGCCCATTCCTCCATGCAGATCTTCTCGAGAGCAGTGATGTTTTGGGGCTGTCGCCGAGCAACACAGACTTTCAACTCCCGCCACAGATTTTCTATGGGGTTGAGGTCTGGAGACTGGCTAGGCCACTCCAGGACTTTCAAATGCTTCTTACGGAGCCACTCCTTTGTTGCCCGGGCGGTGTGTTTTGGATCATTGTCATGTTGGAAGACCCAGCCTCGTTTCATCTTCAAAGTTCTCACTGATGGAAGGAGGTTTTGGCTCAAAATCTCACGATACATGGCCCCATTCATTCTGTCCTTAACACGGATCAGTCGTCCTGTCCCCTTGGCAGAAAAACAGCCCCATAGCATGATGTTTCCACCCCCATGCTTCACAGTAGGTATGGTGTTCTTGGGATGCAACTCAGTATTCTTCTTCCTCCAAACACGACGAGTTGAGTTTATACCAAAAAGTTCTACTTTGGTTTCATCTGACCACATGACATTCTCCCAATCCTCTGCTGTATCATCCATGTGCTCTCTGGCAAACTTCAGACGGGCCTGGACATGCACTGGCTTCAGCAGCGGAACACGTCTGGCACTGCGGGATTTGATTCCCTGCCGTTGTAGTGTGTTACTGATGGTGACCTTTGTTACTTTGGTCCCAGCTCTCTGCAGGTCATTCACCAGGTCCCCCCGTGTGGTTCTGGGATCTTTGCTCACCGTTCTCATGATCATTTTGACCCCACGGGATGAGATCTTGCGTGGAGCCCCAGATCGAGGGAGATTATCAGTGGTCTTGTATGTCTTCCATTTTCTGATGATTGCTCCCACAGTTGATTTTTTCACACCAAGCTGCTTGCCTATTGTAGATTCACTCTTCCCAGTCTGGTGCAGGTCTACAATACTTTTCCTGGTGTCCTTCGAAAGCTCTTTGGTCTTGGCCATGGCGGAGTTTGGAGTCTGACTGTTTGAGGCTGTGGACAGGTGTCTTTTATACAGATGATGAGTTCAAACAGGTGCCATTCATACAGGTAACGAGTGGGGGACAGAAAAGCGTCTTACAGAAGACGTTACAGGTCTGTGAGAGCCAGAGATTTTCCTTGTTTGAGGTGACCAAATACTTATTTTCCACCCTAATTTACGAATAAATTCTTTACAAATCCTACCATGTGGATTCATGGATTTTTTTTTCACATTCTGTCTCTCACAGTTGAAGTGTACCTCTGGTGCAAATTACTGACCTCTGTCATCATTTTAAGTGGGGGAACTTGCACAATCGGTGGCTGACTAAATACTTTTTTGCCCCACTGTAGTTTCAGTCTTTATTAATTATTGTTGCATGGAGGGAATATGTCAGAGGCAAGATTTAGTAAAATCAGTACAGGTATTATAAAAACACAGAACCTCTTGAAATCACAGTCTTGTAGAAATTCAGAATCTCAATAAATAAATACATCAAAGCCTCATAAGGCAATTTTTAATTAAACAAAAATGATTTTGTTCTGTAAGCCTCGTGTTCATTTAATTGCTCCCTTTTTGTGACTGGTCAGGTGCCACCAACGCCATGCTATCTCTTTCATAATCTATGTTTTAAACCATAATTATAAAGTGAATCACATTTGCCAAATTTGCTAAAACTTCAGCAGGCTTTGGAGTTAAAACTTTAATTGCCACAGATTTGATTTTTTTTTTTTTAATTAATTAATTAATTAATTTGAGCAAATGAACCCTGGATCTTTTATCTGTGTGGGTGTTCTCCGCTCTGGGGTGTTGTGTTTTACATCTTAATGGTTGCTGTCGCTGTCCACAGCAGCTAATGTACCCACTGCAAAGAACAGATGGTGCATGATGAGCTGAAGCAATCTATGTACCCCGAACGCTGTCAACCTACTTTGTGGGAACCGAGCGAAGGGCAGGGAACTATATTTAGCTGCAACATTATCTGCCGATCGGATATGTGAGCACAGAAGCGAATTCCTCCGCTTCTCAAAATGACACATTTCCTGTTCTGTGACTTCAGCTGACCATTACTGCCATCGCCTGGCATTATCATGATGCTGAGGGAGTCTAGAAATCATGACCTCTTCTCACCAGGGTAACACGGCAGCACAAGATACAAGACAGACAGGCATACAACAGAATCCACTCGTGAAAGGTGTGCAAGACTTTGAGCTATCGATCAACCAGCGCAGTGAGGTGCTGCTCTAATTCTAACAACACTGATTTCTGAGAGTGTGCAGGTTGGGCGGTTCTGTTCGATCATGCCTAACTCCAAAGATAATTTAAACCAGAACACTTTTCTTTTTTTTTTTCCATCTGCCAAATATAATACAGCCTTGACAGGCTTTTTTTTCTTTACCTCTGGTGGCAGGTATGAATGGTGATACATAACCCACTCAGGGACTCGCGAGCTTGCACCCAAACACAAACAGACCTGGCCGATGGCTTCGCAAACAGCGCGCTCTGCTAAATGAGAGCAGGGCCCAGGAGAACACTGGTGTTTCTCTGAAAAGCACAACGTCTTACCGCTGAATGCAAAGGCTGTTCAAAATGTCAATTTCATGTATAATCGTTCATCTAACAGCTCTCAACTTGACAGTTGGCTCCCAAATTTAAGCCATCAGAGAGGCTTTGACAGCTTTTTCAAATGCGCAATTAAAATATTTCCAGCCGTGTGGCCACCAGCTATCGATTATCATACTAATATGAATTATACACTCAGTGCAGGAGATAAGACAAGCCTAAAACTTAATGCACCAATCTATTTCAATTATAGTCCATTTTAACTGCTGTGTTTTATGATTTATTTCAAGCAAAAGGCTTCTAAGACTTAAATCACCCATGTTACCTGATAACAAAGTCATGAGAGTCGATCTCAGGCCCACAGCTGCTGTTCAGAAGGATCCCGGAGTTGCCCACGATGGCACAGCGCCTGTAATGCTGGTTTTTCATGGGGGATACGGTTGGCAAGAGACGGTAGAGATTTTCTGAGATGTTTGTGGTACTGTGGCGATCAAAAACATAGTGGATGATATCTCCCGGTTTCAGCGTGCCCTTCAGAATCGAGATGTCTCTCTCCGGGTCGAGGAATCTCAGAATGTTTTTCCTGTGAAAAGAGAAAATATGCGCCAATTATGACCGCCCGTCTACAGCGAAGTGTAAAACCTTGTGGAGATAATTGTGGAGGGTGATAAAAATACCTGATGAGGTGGGAGAGGGTCTTATTGAAAGTCCAGCTGTTTGACGAGTGTTTGGCAGTGTTATTGTAGATTGGACGGTGACGATATGTGTCCGCGCTTGCTGTTGTCAAAGCAGTGGGGTTTACATGTACTGCAGCTTTTCTAAATGATAAGAAAAAGTTGTGTTACCAACACACAGTCCAAAAAAATTATGCCTGTTATCTCCTCCATGTATTGCTAGAATTTGCCCCATTCATTGCTAAATCTAAAGGCTGTTATGTCAAGCTTTTCCTTCTCCGAACAGACTAAAAACAGAGATGCTGTATAGAATGTAACCAAGAAAAATATGTGAATCTGAGTGTACCAAGGTAGAGTTACGGTACAAGAAAACTAGATTCAACAAATGACTCCATGCTTTGTTTATTACCGGCTTTGCTCTTTTCCAGTCCCTTGGTTCATCTTCTATGTGTGAAATTTAGTTTCACTTCCTCTTCCTTTAACCCAACTTATTTCTGATTGGTTGCCACTTGCAAACAGAAGGTTTAAACAGCAGATTGCCGATTAGGGCTATCCCCTCTTTGTGACCTAATAGAGAGCCAGTAGGAGGAAATAACATATGAAAGTGAACCTTTTTAATACACTGAAGCCTGAATTTTTCACATATGGCATTTTTAGTTATTCCCATGCCGGCTCCATTATTTGAAAATTTCGCCATTTTTAATAGGAGCATCTACCATCAGTAAGCCCAGAAAATGAGGAAAAGTAAGATAGGTCCAACTTAAGATGAAAATTTGAACTGGAACATGACATCTGATGGGGCTGCTCTATCACTGGCCATTTTGATAGGGACACCTGTTCAACTTCTCATTAATGCAAATATCTAAACAGCCAATCACATGGTATCCATTTAGGCATCCAGACAAGACACCCTGCTGAAGTTCAAACTGAACATCAGAATGAGAAAAAAATGTAATTTAAGTTATTTTGAAAAAGCGTAGTTGTTGGTGCCTGAATATTTCAGATTCTGCTGATATACTAGGATTTTCCCATGCAACCACCTTTACGGTTTATAGAGAATGGTCCAAAGAAGAGAAAAAGCATCGTTGATGTCAAAGGTCAAAGGACAATGGTCTGTTGCCTTCTTGTCTGCTTCCAGCTGACATGGAGGCAAAAGTAAATCAAATCACCACCTTTAAAAGCAAAGTACAAACAAGAGCATCTCTAAATATTAAACATGGTGAACCTTAAAATTGATGTGCTATGGCAGCAGAAGACCACACCTGTGGGACTCCTCTCAGCCAATAACAGAAAACTGAAGCTACAGTTCACATGGACTCAACAGAAGACTGGGAAAACGTTGTCTGGTGTGATGAGTCTTGATTTGCTTCGACATTTGGACGGTAGGGTCAGAATTTGGCACGAACAACACGAGAACATGGATCGATCCTGCCTTGTATCAATGGTTCAGGCAGCCAGCGGTGGCGAAATGGTGTGGGGGATTATATCTTGGCATACTCTGGACTAATATGTACCAACAATACTAATGGCTGAGTATTGTTGGTAAGCATGTGAATCCCTTTACAACCACAGTGGACCCATCTGTTGATGACTGCTTCCAGCAAGATAACGCAACACATCACAAAGCTCAAATCATCTCAAACTGTTTTTGTGAACATGTCAGTGAGTTCACTGTATACACACAGCACCCACAGTCACTCTATCCCAATCCAATACAGTACCTTTGCAGGGACAGGAGATTCGCAACACTGATGTGCACCTGACAAGTCTCCAGCTAATATGTGATGTTATCAAGTCAATATGGACCAAAATCTCTGAGGAATGTTTCCAGCATGTTGCTGAATCTGTGCTACAAAGAATTAAGTCACTCTTGAAGCAAGAGAGTGGTTCAACCCAACAGTAAAAAGGTGTACCTAATGAAGTGTCTGGTGAGCACAAATACTGCTTCAGATTCTTAAGGACTTGCGGCAGGCTATATGTAGGTACAGATAATATTACTTCTACTTAAGTATCTGATTCATTCAGCCACTGCTCCAAAAAGGACCTCCTTGACATGAACAATAACTTAAATGCAGTAAAGTGATGTTCGGCGAAATACTGCAGTTTCCTTAAAGCTAAATCCAGCTTTGCTCACATGGCAGATGTTTGCATTGTCACATGGATACCACACAAACGCACATACACACACATACTTTGATGGGTATTTATAGCGGCTGTGTCTCGCCTTAAAAAAAACTAATGAGACGCTCACTGTGACTGACTCACTGTGGCATCATAGCTGTAAAGGATTCAGTGACCAATAGCAAGCGAAAATTACCCAGAGAGGCCATTTAGCTACCCACTGGTGTTCTACAGCTGTGTGTGTGTGTGTGTGTGTGTGTGTGTGTGTGAGTAGATAAGATTTCAGACCTGTGTGGTTTGGGGATGAGCTGGTGCAAGTTCATCTTCTTTGAATGTCCAATATTTCTGAGTGGGAAAAAAAAGGTTTAGATTGAATTATGAATCACTTACTGCGGTGTAGATTCTTACACTGAGCTGTATCCAGCAGCAGGCGTACTGTAGTAGGGTGGCTGTAGCTCAGGTGGCAGAGCAGGTCAGCCACTAATCAGAAGGTCGGTGGTTCGATCCCAGGCTGCATCCTGGCTGCATGCCAAATATCCTTGGGCAAGATACTAACCCCGTGTTTGCCTACTGGTGGTGGTCAGAGGGCCCGGTGGCGCCTGTGTCCGGCAGCCTCGCCTCTGTCAGTGCGCCCCAGGGCAGCTGTGGCTACCATGTAGCTTGCTATCGCCAGTGTATGAATGTGTGTGTGAATGGGTGAATGACTGAATGTAGTGTAAAGCGCTTTGGGGTCCTATGGACTAGAAAAGCGCTATACAAATGCAGGCCATTTACCATTTACCATACTGTACATCACTCTTACAAGACAGAATAAAGGTGAAAAGCACACATCAAGGCATTTTTAGAGAACTTCACTGTGGACCCATTTGCTGATGTAATGAGGGGAAATGTGGCCTTAATGGGGCCCCATTATACTGAAAAGAAGATTTTCTTTTCATGGAGGAAAAGAGCGATCGCTTTACAAGGGTGTTGAATGCATCAGGCAAAATGCATTTACAGTAAATATATTGTATATGCATTCAGATTGTTAAGCTTCGAGCAATTTTGCAATCGTGACCTTGGTCACATCTAATAGACGACTTTAAATATAGGAGTGAAGAAGTGAAACACCGGAGTGCTACCGGGGCTCCTTTCATTCGTTTTACAATCCCGGTGGCCTTTAAATATATTGTTATAATCATATTAGCTTGAATTTTATGCAGGAGTGGAATTGGTTCTGGTGCTTCTCCCACGGCAAATCACAAACCAATGTGACCTCATTACAATGTGAGCCACAGCCGGGTAATTGCTTTCAAAACAAAATGTTCTTGCTCAAAGGGGAGAAATGCAAGAAGACAAAAGCTGCATAGAGACGTAGAATTTTTTTCTTTAAAAGTGAGTTTTTGTTTTTTGGTTGTTGTTTTTTTTGCCATTCAGGTAACAGGGCGTCTTTCCATCTATGTGATGATTATGAAGAGAAGCAGAGGAGGATGTAGCCCTGCTGAGGTCTGGTTGGATTTTTTTTCTTTTCTTTTTTGGAACCTGCATGTTTTTCATGCTAAATTAAGAATGGATCTTCTTGCAGGTCAAACGCGAGTGTGTGTGACTTGGAGGAATCCTGCGGCAACATTTCAAACTCTGAAAATGAAAAGAAGAAAAATATATAGAGGAGACCCTCTTTTTTTGTCGTTCTTTTGCCCCTTCACCTCTTTTGTCTCTCTTACACACACACACACGCTTCCCCCTTCTCTCTTTCTCTCCCCCCTCTCTCTTATAGTGTAAATGTATCCTATCCCGCATGCAGCCTGCTGCAAGACAAATAGCCTAATCCTTGGAGACCCAGGCAGGCGGGCTGCTGTAGGAACAGCTGCTCCTGCTGCACCCAAGTGTTACAAATGTAGAAAACAAACCGCGCACACTCCGGCACCCCAAACTCCGAACTTCATTTCAATTCAAATAAACTCGTTTATTCCACTCAGTCAGCCCCCTTTTCCCTCCCCTCACATCACACATCGCACCTCAAATCTTCTGAGAAAGCCTGAAGGAAATAACCTGCTGGGTAAGAAAACAATGGGCATCATCTCTCCCTCCCTCTCCCTCTCTCACACACACTGCGTGGATAAATCACGGCGGGATACTTACGCAGTTTCTTCCTCCACTTCTGCAATATCATCAATTATCAAAAGCACAACCAGCAGCGTTACAAAGCCGAACAACAGTGTGCGGAATACAAGCGGCATGGCTGAGAGGGGGGAGGCTGCAGCCGCCGGGGGGCCCGGGGGGAGTCCCTCCGTTTAGCGAACACTGACTTAAATGAACCTCCTTGTGTTTTCCATTTAGAAAGCGAAAATCCGCTCAGTCATCTGTGCCTTTGTTCTTTTCGCCAGAGTCGGACACTCCCCGGCGAGCTGCGGTCCTTCCTCTCTCCTCTCTCTCTTCTCAGATGTTCAGTTGTGTGTGTTTCTGTTTCCCGACGGGGCGATGCTGCTGCTGCTGCTGCTGCCGCCGCTGCTGCGGTCTCCGCTCTTCCCTCTATTCCCCAGTCAAACTTTGAACGCGTGCACCTACAGAGCCTGCCATGGGAGCAGCGAGATGTGGACCACATGCAGTCTTAAAGGCGCAGGGGCCAAACTCTCCCATCTTCACTCCCCCCCACCCGCCCACTCCACATCCACCATCCACTCAGCCGGTTTGATCTCACTCTCCAGGTTGCTGCTCCAGGTGTTGCTGGCGCACGGAGTGAGGAGAGGTGAGAGACTGCAGCAGTGTGGAGCCAGCCTGCACAGGTGTATGAGGCGAGTGGTTAAAAAATTAAAAAAAAGAGAAAAAATCAGGCATGCATGAATCATCTGAGTGCAGTATTCAAGCAGGCATGTGTGGTCTGAAAACCCACGTTGTCAAAATAAAGGTCAAACATCTTTCTGTAGCCGTGTTCACCACTGTTGGAAACTACTTGTGTGCCTTTCATAGTCAGCTTTAGTCATTAGTTTGTTTAGAGCAGCAGAGAGCCCTATATCTATCTTTTTTCTTCACATTTCCACTTAAAAATGAATCCCAAATTTTGTGAGTAACAAGAGTGAAATTCACATCTTCGAAAAGGAGATGCAGCACATCTTCTCTTTACCACCAGACCGGAGTGGCATTTGAAAAAAATCTTCTATCTAATCAAAAAAAAAAACCCCGTAAATAGCCTTGCAGCAGTGAGTCAGTGGACAGCGATGTCAATGAAAATGTTCACACATCCAACAAGAAAAAGAAGCCAAAACGGATCCCACATCTATCTGCGTCACAGTAGCTTCTGAGTGCACCCTGTTTGGCAAATTTCAACAAATACTGCACTTTTTAAATGGGCCAAATATGTAAGAAATCAAAGCTATTACCCCACAAACAGCAAAGATTACACACAAGTAAAAATAAAATACACTGCATTGTAAAAACAAAGCATAATTTGCTTTTGTCTTATAGACACGTTTTCTTTTTGTCTTATACAATATCTTATATCTAAAAGTGAAATTGATTAGAAAAAGTTCACATTACAGGGCTGCTACAAAAAAGAAGCAGAAGAGCATCTCTGAAGCAGATGTGTGGCAGAAGCCCAGATGTGTGGCAGAAGCCCACACGTCTGCTGCTGCTGCTGCTGCTGACGTTGGCACATTTTCAGTGTCTTAGTACCAACTGAGCGTTGTTTAAACACCGCAGCCTACCTGAGTGCCATGGATGACCAAAGTGTCACAAAAAGATGTCCCAAAGCTCAAATCACATCAAACTAGAACATAGCTGTGAGTTCACTGTGCTCAAATGGACTCCACAGACACCAGATCTCAATCTAACAGAGCATTTGGGATGTAGTGGAACGGGACACCAGCATCATCCATGTACATCCAACAAATCTGCAGCTACTGTGTGATGCTGTCCTGTCAATATGGACTGAAGAGCGTTTCCAGCAACTTGTTTAAGCAAATTGTGAGCGACTGGAGTAGTGTGCTTTGTGTTATCACTTATGCAGTCTTGTTTGTGCTATCAAAACACCCCTCAGAGACACTTTCCTCTGACACTCATCAGAGAAGTGTTGTTCAAAAAAAATTAGAACATTTTGATTTTGGGAAACTGTCAAAAACTGAAGTTGTCATCAGGCATTGTGAACTACTACTTTCCACACTGAGGAGCATGTTGAGACTACAATTTGATATTCAAACATAGGCGTGGATGCTTGACCAGCTAACTATATAACTCGTTAATGGGATTTCAAATCCACAAAAACAACTGGAAGGAGTTTTTTTCCTTTCGCTTGTAGCTATAGATAAAACACTGCATTTTTACAGTGTGGAAGGGATGGTTTGGCTTTTGTGTGACTGTGTAGATACTTCATTAAAATCAGAAAAGATTTAGGATTTAGGATGAACCATTCTGTTAATCATTAGATGTGACCTGGGGTTTAGCTGGAGCTTTGGACGTCCAACCCCAGGAAACTCTGAGTTTGAAGCACTTCTTTTCCTTTATTGTGTGAATCTAACACACCGAGTTGCAACTTTTCGGGGGGAATGCCTGCTGACTTTTACTGGAGTAAAATGCATTTTGCTTTCAAATAATCATCCTCATCTTTCGGCATTTAAATTTCTCCCTGCTTAGTCAACGCGCCTCCAGGCACGATTTAGTCTTTTGTCATCTTTTTGTGTTTGCTTGAATTTAATGCAAGAGTCAGATTGTAACAAACCGACAGCTCTATTCGACGTCAGGCCGCTTTTGTGTCATTTGTTTGAGGAAGCAAGTGCAGACGTGCAGGTAAACGCGCCACCTGATCGTGCCGGGGAATTTATTTTAATTTAATCACCCCTGGAAGTCAACTCACGTTGAAAACATGTCACACAAACCTTTGTTTTGAAGTCATACTGTGCATCTCAGAACAAGACTCATTTGCTAACTAAAACCCCTGTAACATAAAGTTCTGACAGCAGTTTTCACATTTTTCTTGGTTGTCAGACAATTTCAGGAAAAATCTTCTGCTGATGTTACAATCAGGAAGAAAATATCAAAAACCTCCCCCATTCTCCTTCCTACTGGCTCCTTCATGTTTTATCAACCTGTCTGCTTGTACACGGCACCAGAAGAGAGGCTGCGCAGCCGCTGGCTGAGATCACACCATTGTGTGTGTGTGTGTTTGTGAACAGCGGGGATATTTCAGTTAACCACAAAAGATTCAGTCGTTATATGAGCACACAAATCATTCACTGGAATGAAAAAAAGGACCATTAGCTAAAGAAAAAACGTCTCTATCCCCTCCACAAACTTTTGAGCTGCGTGTGTTAATGATATACATAATAATCAGCCACAGAGTTCATTTTTCTGATAAGGCTAAACTATCGACATGTTTGTGCTTTGAATTAGGTTCTGAATACAACTCTGCCCCTTAAACAAAGCACTTTTAAAGCAACTATTATCGGCACTTCATCCGGTTTTTGTAAAAGATGACCTTTTGCTTTTATTGACTGGGAGGATGGCTGAGATGAAAGCAATTCAGCCTTCTTTCTTTCTTTCTTTCTTTCTTTCTTTCTTTCTTTCTTTCTTTCTTTCTTTCTTTCTTTCTTTCTTTCTTTCTTTCTTCCTTCCTTCCTTCCTTCCTTCCTTCCTTCCTTCCTTCCTTCCCTCCCTCCCTCCCTGAACTTTTCCCTCCCGGCTTCACAGACTCATAAATGTTGGACTGTTCTGTGATTTCCAAACACATTTTTAAAATTTTCTCAATTATTTTGCTTTGCTCAGGGAATTCCAGCACTTTTCGGGCATAAAATAATTAGAGCGCTGATGTTGGAAAAGAAATGAATCTTATCACGCACCCCATTATTACTGTTATGCTGTGCCAAGATTTTTCCTTTGAATATATTTATGTTTATCCCAAAATGCTAACTGAGCATGTTTGCTTTTTTATTTTCTTGCCGTTCCTTTAGCAGATGAGTTTCTTCATAAGTACAAACGTTTGAATAGTCGTCATCGATTCTTCATTCCTTTGTAATTAAAAGTCATTTATTAAAATGTGTTACCCCTCCATTATACAATTCCTATCATTAGCATCATTTTCGCCCTCAGTCAGTCTTTAGCTAGTTAGTTAGTTGATATATAATGAAAGTAAATTAGGGATTATGCAGTCAAAACAAATCTAAAGGGAAAGTGCTATCTGTTTTCATATTCCAGGCATACATTTTCTACACGATTGCGATTCACAGACATGAATAAAGGTCTAATTTACATAAATTGAAAAGTGCAGCTGGAGCCCTGAGATTGTGCATAATGACTCATAATGATATTTACACATATGATGTCTGGTTTTACATCCAGTGCTAATTCACAGTTCACTCTCAGTGTGTTTAGTGGAACATGTACGTCGCATTTCCACTCTGGGATGAAAATCCAAATGAGAGCAGGATGAATTCAGTCACTCTATCAGATTAACAGTCACTGAACGTGTATCAGCAATTTGAGAAGGATGCAAGTCGAGGCACCCCAGAGAGGATTTACTGCTTTATTTTCTCCACTCGAGCTGTTGTGTAACGCTTTGTCTTACTAAAGCAGCCATTAGGCTAATTGACACTTCTTGACTAAGAGAGAAAACTCTTGCCTGCAGCAGCGTCTGTTTCCTGCTGGTGGATTCTTGTTGTTGTCGTTGGCTTTTTTTGTTTTGTTTTGTTTTGTTTTTGCTCTGCCTTTCAACAAGGACACCTTCCCGGGGAATCGCAGTTGTTGTATTTTGTGCATCTTTGTTGTGAGGAGTATCAGGAATGAGGTGAATATCAGAGGCTGTTGAGACAGATGCAGTGATACTGATACTGCTGCTGTCATGCACAAGCTTTTTCTCTTTCTTTCTGTGTGTGTGTGTCTTGTTCAGGAGTGTCATTGAGCTATTATTAGACTTTACAACCACCTGACAACGACACTCGCTCAAAGACAGGCAGAAATACACTGCGCCCTCATTTTTTAAAGCGCATTATAGCCACATTTGCAAGTGCTGAGGTGTCATTGTAATTATGAGATGTCGTTTTCAGAAGCAACAAATATGAGGAGGCCATTAATTTTGCATGTAAGATCAGTGAGATCTGTGTAACATATCATAAGATAACTGCTCCAGCAGACTGTATTTCCTTAAATTTGATAAGACTAAGGAGATGAGGGAATAGTACCTTGATGCCTCTATACATGCTTTACATGTGTCATAAGATCCATTCATCTATTTTCTTCTGCTTATCCTTGGCAGAGTCGTGTGGCGCACTGGAGCCTATCCCAGCTACCACAGGGCGAGAGGCTCCAGGCACGCTGACGCAGGGCTAACACAGACATCACAGTCACATACACACCTATGGGTAATTTAGAATCACCAATTAACCTAACCTCAATTAACCGAACCCACGCAAACTCGTGGAGAACACGCAAACTCAGGACCTTCTTGGTGTGAGGCAACAGAGATAATTATGCCACCGTGCTGCCATAAGATCATGTTTGGCTTTTTTGAACCGAAGAAAGCAGAGGTGGGCTCGATCCAAAGATAATATCGATAAGAATGCTGGTATTGGTATAGATATTGGATACATACTAATGCAATAGCATCGATACTTTGTTGCCTCTTACTTCAGTATTGTGTTGAACCTTTTTTAAAATTACTATTATTTTACTAAAAAAGAAAAATTAGTTTTAAAATATGTGAACATTTTTAGTGTTTTTTGTTAATACAACAAAGCACACTTTGAAATTTAGGTTAATACAACTAATTATTGTGAAAAATACAAATCTGTGAATTAGTGAAATGTATTCAGAGTTGCAAATTGATGATGGTTCATCTCAAACCATGACACATAAGCCTTTATAGGTCAAAAGTATCGGTATTAGTACTGGTATTGGTGATACTTGGTATCTAAACTATATCAAAAGTATAAGTATCCCACAGTACTAGCAGACAGGCTTCAGCTCTGCAACACTGTTTTTAGTGTAATGCCCACCTGTTACAGGTCAGCTTCTGACTGACAGGGTTAGGGTTTTTTTTTGTCGATACCTGTAAAGTATATTATTGACACTTTTTCAAAATTTCCTTCTTATCTCTCATTTGGTTACATTTTAATGACACTCAAACTGTAGGACTAAATCTTGCACCTTAAATATTTGTTAAGGCTGAAAACAGGAATTAATTCCAGTGTGTTTGTTTTTGCCCAGAAAGGATAACTGGCATAATCATTAGGATGCTGTTTTCATATATGGGTTAATATAAAGTTGCTACAACGTTTGTCATATGGGATTTCACTACCGTATTTTCTACCTTAGTTATTTACAGAAATCAGCACAGCGGTATGACAAGGACGAGAAATGTCTTAATTTGTGACATAGATTCACCGAGGCTGATTTTAGCGAGATTGACAGGTTATTGATCAGAGATGCTCTTCTGTTCTTCAGCCGGTGTGGTCTTCTGATGCTGTTGTAGCCCATCTGCTGCTTTTCTGCATAGCTTGGTTGATTTTCTGTTGCCTTCCTATTAGCTTGAAGCAGTCTTGCCACTCTCCCCTGACATCAACCAGGCATTTTCACCCAGACAACTGATCCTCACTGAATATTTTCTCTTTTTCAGACCATTTTCTGCAAACCTTGCCACAACAACCATGCCACATTCAAAGTCACTTAAATAATTTTTCTTCTCTCGGTTTGAACTTCCGAAAGTTAACTTGATCATGTCTGCTTGCTGAAATTCCATGGATTACTGTCAGATGATTGGACGATTTAATATTTGAGTTAAACAGCTGTACCGATGAAAGTGAATATATATATATAGCTCTGCTCAGTCATTTTAGCTCAAGGTTGGACATTTGAGAGTTACATGATGTCAAGAACACAAGGACTCGTGTGCTACGTCCAGAAATCCAGGAAAGCTATTATTCAAGTGTTTCTTAAAAAACCCAGGAGAGAGGACCACATCAGTCATCTTGTACCAGCTCCCTGTGTGTCAATAAAGTGACTTTTATATTCTTTTGTTGGTTTATAAGGGACTGAATCTACTTCACTTTTCATATGTCATATATCAGGAATGAAAGTCTTAGAAAACGTGAGGTCTGATTGAACTCTCACGTCTATTAATGTGATGAAGTGAAGAACTTTGAATTGTGCTGCTTTTGAAAGCCTTTATTATACAAAAGAAAAAGAAAATTCTCATTGCACACTTTGTCCTTCCCTCAGCAGCATTTGCTGTTAGAGAGCCTTATATACATCCTCATGTAACATTCATGCTTATTTGACTTCAAAAGGTAAAATTGTTCTTTGATTTATTTATTGTTTTTATACAGTAAAAATATTAAGTAGCACTTGTTAAAATTATTTTTGCAGAAACATGTATTGATTTACATAATATCTAGAAGCATATTTTACAAACTCTCAGTGGTTCTGTGGTACTCAAACCGCGAGAGCTAAAATCTAACGGCTAAACTAAGCCTCCAATCCACTGTGCAAATCAAAATATGGAAAGTCTCTGTCCTCATGTGGTACCATTAATTTCTCGTGTCTATATAAAGCATCTCGCTGGGCGAGGACTTGGTACAATATTGGGAATATGTGCTGAGCCGTGAATACAAACTGGTAGCTGAGCTGGAGCTTTTATTTTAACAGTGCCTCAACACTTATATTAGAATCTTTAAAAAGCCTATCTGAAAAATAGAACCGTGATTACACACACACACATACACACACTCCAACAATTCCATGTTCTCGGTCCTTGCATATCTTGTTCCAGTAGCCTACTTCCAGACCTCATTAAGCCAGGTGACATCTGAGCCGGTGTGGTAAATAAGTGCAGCAATTTATTGAAATATGTGCAAACATGAATAGAAATACAGTATACAGGGCAAAAACAGAGTTTGTACAATTCTAAAAAGTTTGAAAATCAATATTTTGTTTGACCAGCACAGCCTGAACTCTTGCGACTCCTGCATGTTTTTCTGTCCAGCTATGCTATTACTGCATTGGCACTTTGTTTGGAATCATTGTCATGCTGAAAAATGAAGTTGTGGCCAACAGCATTGAGTCACATTATATTTTTCAGTGGTGCAGTTACTGCACTAAATTCATTAATAAATTACCGTTGCAATTGTGTCGTTACTTGTGGGAGGAGGACCGCGGTGGAGCAGCCTGCAGTCCAGATATGGACATTACTGTTTATTTTATGAAAGGACAAGAGTACGATGGTAAAGCTGAAACTACATCCAGGATAGAATCAATCGCATTCTGCTGATAACACAACTTCAGCTCTTTCCAAGTATCTGCACAGACAGCATGCTAACACAAAGCTAGCCAAAACCCCAAAGTGACATTAAAGCTGAATGCATGCTAGCAGCCAGAGCCTGAACTTCAGCAGACAACAAAGGCAGTGATGAGCAGTCAGCCTTGTAGCTTCCGTTTGTACTTGTTCATGTTTCTAAAGTTGACTGTGGCAATCGCTTTGAAGTCTCTCTGTGCTCGTTTTCAGCTTTGCTTCAAGTTGTCAATTTTCTGTTCATAAATAAATACTAAAATATTGCATCTGTGTTCTAAATAGAATAAGTTATGTGTTGGTGTGTGGAACTGCCTCAAGTTTATATTGTTGGCCATTTGAACAAAGTTAAGTACCGAGTAGTGTAACAAATTACTTCATCCACTTAGTAATTAAGTAAAATACAGCATTACTTGAAAAAAAAGTAATGAGTAATGTGTAATATATCAGAGGTGGGCAGATGAATCCAAATATTGATAGCATTGATACCGATGCTGGTATTGTTATCGGATAGATACTTTGCTCTATCCTGTAAATATGCATTATATTATTTAACGTAATATAATCATGTTAAATAAATTATGTTTTTCAGAAATGAAAAATTGCATTAAACAGACTATGACAAATGTTGAATCGTTTTGTATCAACTCTCATGTCAGTTTTACTTATAGCACATTTGAACAACAGAAGTTGATCCAAAGTGCCTTAGAGACAGACATGTTTAAATTAAACTAAATTGATTTTAATTTTACTTACACAACAGCCACCCATATGGGCGCTTAATATTGTAAGGTAAATACCCCTACAATAATACAGAGAAACCCCAACAATCAGACGACCCCCCATGAGCAAGCACTTTGGTGACAGTGGAAAGGAAAAACTCCCTTTTAACAGGAAGAAACCTCTGGCAGGACCTGGTGCAGGGAGGGGCAGACATCTGACGAGACCTGTTGGAGGGTGGGCATTCCAGGTCTCCAGAAAATCCAGTTTTAAAATACATGAAAAGTTAAAAGATGCATTTCGTTATGTTAGCTAATTATTGCATAAAAACAGTGATTTAGTGGCCATTAAAATGTATCCAGGTTTAGCAAATTGATTCATCTCATGGATCACGACACACTGCTCTCTCTGACCTAAGCTGCCTTTAAAGGTTAAAAGTATCATTAAAGGCATCGGTGTTGTATTTACTCTGTATCAGATCGATACCAAAATCTGGAGTACTCCACATCGCTATAATACATTACTTCTTTTGAGTTAAGACCACAACACTTTACAGGTTGTATTGCATTGTGGATGAAAATATGACCAATATAATTCTATCAACTTTGACCGCAACACCACTGGCTGAAATGCAGCCCCAAACCATGACCCAGCCTCCACCATATTTTACAGATGGCTGTAGACACTCCTCCATACTTTGTGACATTTTGCCCCTTAAGTCGCCCCCTGCTAGCCAGCAGAAACAGTGGTTGTTTATAAAAACATTGAACAACTCAGCTCTACACACATTTTGCCTGCTCCCTTATTCACAAGGGGCCACCACAGGATGGCTCTGCATATTTGATTTGGCAGATTTTCACACCTGATGTCCCTCCTGATGCAAACCCCAAGGGACTCGTGCCTCCTCCTGGGACCAAACTGGCAAGCTTTGACTTGTTAGGCGAATGTGTAAACGACTACACTATGGAGCCACTTACACACAAACAGAACTCAAAAGAAAAGAAAAGAACTCAAATTTGTATGAATTTTCTGAAAAATAATTTATTTCCAGAGTAAAATAAACAATATGCTGCCATACAAAAAGTGTAAGAAAAGGGACAAACTGTAACTGCAGAGAGCTCAGCTGAGTAACAGGTCACATGTGCAGTGAGTCACACCTGGATATGAATTCAGTGCCCTTTAACTTTATTTAACCTTGTACACACAGTCTCCTTTAGCACATCTGTAACCTCTGTATCTTATTACAGGCCTAGTTTGAAGACACAGGCAACACACCATAGATATGAATTGTCCCAGATCTTTTGTAACATCAGACACACACACATCCCAGACAATTAGATTACATATAATTTATACTCGAAAACAATCTAATAAAAACATTCTGGGCCAAATGAAAACAAACCTTCCACTTGAAGGATGAACAACATAAAAATACTACTTTTGATTTCCTTCGCTTTGACACTGGGTGCAAAAGCCAAAAGAAAACATATAGAAAGTTCTTATTCAAACTATCCCTTATTAAGACATATTAGGCTGAAAAGAAGTAAAAACAACATGGAAATGCTATCATGAAGAAACATTGCACATTTCAACCTATAAGACAAGACCTCAACGTCTAGTCTAAGAAGTATCAAAAAACAGTGTCTATGATCCAGCAAGAGAACAGGAAACTGAGCAGTTAAAAGATCCAACAGGCCACTAAAATAACCCAGTGAGGGTGTTTCTGTTCTCTCTTTTTTTAATTTTTCAATAGGAAAATTTCCTGCAGTGAAATTAAAACGCATCAACTAGTAGTTTGTAAACACTTGGCAACTTTTATAAATATGAATAACTGAAAAACAAACCAAACTTTTCTTTTTTTAACCATAAAAATGTCATTTTGAAGAGTGACGGAACAAAAACACACAGTGCTGACTGAAAGGAAACTGTCACTGGAATCGTGACGGACCTAAAACAATATGGCAACTATAGTTTGTAGTAGCATCATGTCCACTCACTAATAACAGACTAGGACTGAGTGGGACGGTACTGCGCTCGTCTTCTACCACAGAGTCAACACGGGAACTCACTGGCAACACCTGACAACACCTCGCTCAGACGTAAACAACTACAGTGGACCCTTTTGATTTTATCGAGGACGTGTAGCGCAGTCGAGAGCCACCGAGGACCTCAATGGGCCGTAAAATAGATCGCCTTTATCAAAACCTCTTGAATTTAACAAAGAAGAAAAAACTACATTCCTAAAATAGTCATTTAAATGTCCATATTGTCCTTTTTTTGCTTTACAAATTATAAAACAGACTCCATATTTTCACAAAACTCGTGGTCCTCGAGGTTGTATATAAACTTCGTCCTGTCGACGACTTTGGGGCCGTCGGTGAGGGACGGGTAAAACTCAGTTGGCGTCAAGTGGCCCTCGTGACTTTTGATGTACTTCCTGTAGTTCCGCCGCAAGCAATACCACGTGGTGGTGTAAAGGAGGAAGGCGACACCCTTGAGAACGATGGCCAGGCTCACGTAGAGATGCCTGTATTTCGCGTTGTCGTACAACAGGCAGGCACCCTTCTTGTCGCAGTCCGAACTCCAGAAAAGGCAAGTGGAGTCGATCCCAGCACCAAAAATCAGAGGAGGGGGAATGAATCCTGCAAGAGAGAAACATGCACTGAGCTAAGGTTTGCTGGCTGTAAGAGGAGAATCATAAATCTTCAAACTATCACTCCGTACGCACTGAAATGATTTAAAAATCACATTTTGTCTCTCTTATGTTCCATTTCTTCTCTTGCCTCCTGAACGTGAGGTTGTTTTTACACTCTCGTGATCTGATTTACTTGCTTTCCATCTGAAAACACGTAAAGTCGATGCAGCCGCGCATCAGCGATTGACGGGTTGCCGTCATTAACAGAGTGCGTCACTGGAGGCATTGGTAAAACGCCACACGCTTGCAGCCTCAACAGGATTTGTGCTGCGAGTGAGAGAAATGAGACTGAGCGATTGCATGTGAAAGTGATGTGTTATCTGGAAACGGTTCCTACCGAGGAGTCGCAGCAGAAGGAACAGCACACCGAGCGCGTATGATTTCAGCTCAGGGCTCACAGTCCTTCAAGAGAAACAGACAGAACAAAAAAAGTTTTATTTTTCAAATTAAAGCATTGAGAGTCTCTTCACAAAATAAAATAAAACCACAATGATACCTGATTAGGATGATGACAGAGGGAGTCTGGGCCATGGCTCCGACCAGGCTGCAGACACAAATCACGCACAGGAAAATGAGGAAAGACTGCTGGCATCCCGGCATTGGGCATTTCCCGGGAACCGCCGTGGCACTTTCGCTGTCGTTGGATATACAGGAGCAGCCGGTCAGATTCTGTCAACAGAAAGAGAGAGAGACGTTTGTACAACAACAAGCCATTCATCCTGCAGGAACACACATGCTACACCTGCTCCTCACGTCTGGATCAAAATCCTCAGTAGAAATGAGCAATGTGTGTTTGTTTTAGGAGCACTTAAAAACTGAAAAAAGAAAAGCAAAAAAAAATTCAGCAGCAGTGAAGTGGTGATATTTTGTGCTGCTGAGCTGATGTGATTTGAATATAGAAGACATTATCTGCAGTCAGCATCTGATCTTGAAACAAGCACGTTACCACCTGACTGCCCAGCATGTGCATGCTGATGACAGAGCTGTGAAATACTGGGACTTCATATCTGTGAACACTATAAAGGTTTCTGGTGGCTTTTCTGTGCTACAGTCCTCATCAACATTGCTGGTACTCATCATAATCAGAGGGCAAAAGCAAAATGAAAACCTGAGAAATGTTGGATGCGGGGATCCCAGTTCGGCTGCAGCCGGCGAGGCAGGCGGACAGGTAGGTGATTTCGTTGGAGCCGCACACAGGGCTGATGGAGGAGGTGAAGCAGCTGCATTGACTGTTGCACTGAGCTTCTGGTTTCCTGCTCGCCTGCAGGGTCCTAAACAGAGAGAAACAGCTGTAAGTTACATCTGTAAAACTAAGGAGCCCTTTATCAGATATTATGGACACTGTTTCACTTTTAACATCTCCATGGAAACGACGCAGCTCTCCTAACCCGCTCTGGAACAAGTTGGTTTTAGGCCACCAATTTCAAAAGCGGCTCAAACATTCAGTATTTCTACAGGATGAGCACACAGACTAAATCACTGAGTTCACACTTTATTAAAGAGATAAAAGCAACACCGAGGCTGAAGACTGAGCCTGAATGCTTTTATTTTAACTGAAAAAGAAGCAACCTTGGACTCAGAGGTCTCAAAGTGCGCTGCAAATAAAAGGAGGTGTTTAATATTCATCTGAACACATGAATATCTTTTACTAGCACAATGATAAAAAGATAGAGAAAGAGCTCAATGCCAAAACCCCCGCAGAATACAGTGCTATCGGTCTCAAAGTGATCCAAACAGGTACGCTGTTCTTGAGGAACCTCGACACATCTGTGTGCAAAACACAGCTGGATTTCTGCATATGTGTGTGCATGAGTGTAAAATCTCCCCCTCCTCAAAAACAGCCCCTGTGTGACAGATCAATTATCCTCCTCTTAATCTACTTCCTGCCCCCTGTTTATATCGCACACTTACATTAACATCCGTTCAATAAACATCATCATCATTTGTAACTAATAATTAGCTTCACTGGGGCTAAATGTAATGTATTGATTACCTGACTTAAACAGGCTTAAATACTTAAATGAGACACAGCAACCAAAAGTAACAATTTTTAACTAAAATATGATGATTGACTGATTATACAAATATTTGCTGCTGTTGCAGGTTTAGCTGTGGTACAATAACAGCTGTGGCAGCCTCGCCTCTGTCAGTGCGCCCCAGGGTGGCTGTGGCTACAATGTAGCTTGCCATCACCAGTGTGTGAATGTGTGCGTGACTGGGTGGATGACTGGATATGTAAAGCGCTTTGGGGTCTTTAGGGACTAGAAAAGCACTATATAAATACAGGCCAGGCCATAACAAGATTAAAGCATTGAAAACAGAGGAGCAGTGAAAGCTGGCAGAAGATTTTTTTTTTACCTGGGCTTTGCACTATGAAGCGAGTTCAGCATACTTCTTATATCTGTTCATTTCTGAATTCATTTACCCAAACATCAAAAATCACGATAAGCAGCCACAAGAAGCTGCTAACCAACTCACCAAGGTTACCCAGGGTTTCTCAATCGCACATTCACCTGAAAGGTTTGATGTTGGCGCAACAATCAAAATTAAAAGTTTAGATAAGTATACTGGCAGCAGAGCAGGTGACTTTGCCAAGGAAGATAAAATTATGAGGAAAGTATGGGGAAAAATATAAAGAGGTTAAACACACAATACAGACTGAAAGCGTCATTTCTGCTGCTGACTAAGCAGCAGTGTGTGAGGAGAAGCGTTGCACAGCAGTTTAGTATTAAAAGGCCTGAATGAATGCAGGGGCACTTTAAGTGCTTTGGTCAATAAGACTGGAAAAGAGCTGCTATAATAATAAAATTTAGCTTATTTGAAGCCAGGAAAGAAAACCAGCAAAACGCTGACTGCACTGACAGTAAACAGAATCATCAATATCACAGCTGTATCCTGTGTATTAGGACACAGGAGAATCTGAGAGCAAGTAAGGAACACATTAAAAACAGAATTCAAATTTAGGTTTAGACTATGTGCAAATTTAATGTAATAGGGAAGAAAAAATGAAGGAATAAACTTGCATCTAAGAATTTATAATTCTTAATGGTCATCTGTGTATTGCATCAGAAATTAGACATTAAAAAGTAAAACCCTTCTACTATCTGTGCAGAAGTCGGAGGCTTTTCCCAGCTGTGGTGACACTGTGATTGGTCAGTAGGTTGATCTCTAACCTTACTATGGTGATGCACCCCAGTAAGAAGTGACAGAGTTACTAAGATGATAAATAAGGTCTTTGTTCTGTGGCAGGTAGTACAATTGAAGATGCCACTGGCAGGATTACTAAGAAGTTAAGGGTAGATCTGCATGAAAACTGTCAGGCTTGGTGCAAGATCGAAGCGATTACATATGGAGGCTATCTAGATCTGAATACAGGCATTTTTTTTTTTTTTTAAAGGACTCCTTATCATTCTGAGAGGCTATCATTGATTATTCCCTCTAAATTCAAATCCTATACAAAAAGAAAAAGGAGACTTTGGATTGTGAAAAACAAAACAAAGGAGCACTGGCAGTAAAGCTAGATTTCTACCAGAGAGAAAAAAAAAGGTGTTAGACCCAGCCCTGCTGGGGGGTTAACAGAGCAATAACCACCTACAATTCCACATACTGTGTGTGCCCACGTCAGATGATCTGTGGGGTGTATGCCTAGGTGTAGCTCTGCCTCACTCACTGATTTTTTGACAGTACTATTCAGATACAGGTCAAAATGGGGGCATTTTACTTCATGCCGTCACAAATAGTTACAAAACATGAGATGAGAAAAGGGAGCAATCTTGATATCACGAATTAATCCACGGGCTGATATCCTTGGATTCAAGATACATGCATAAGGTGAAGAGGAATGCAATGTGTCTGTTCTGATTTGAGATGTTTGTTTCTATTAGAAGGAAGAAGCCAAACACCATATTTGTTATATTATCATATAATTTGCTTTGTGGAGTAAAATTACGAGTTTATCCTCATGTACTTCTTTAGGTTTTATAAAAACAAACTGTCTTTTTACCTTTGAAGTAAAGAATTTAAGTTAAAAAGTGTGCGCATGAGACAGTGATTCATGCTAATTTATGACAAACGACATAATAAATACAAAGTCCCTTCTAACAACAGAGCTTCACTTGAAAGGTTTATCAATATGAAAGTGAATAACGTGTCCTGCTGCATAATAGCTTTGCTTTAAACCTCTTTTTATTGGTGTCTGATTCAGTGAAGTCTGTCACATTCATATTGAGTTCATGCAGCCCTCGAGGCCACTTTCCAAACAGAAAATCTTTTTATAGACTCGACAAAATGACACAAAGTTGTTTGAATAAAAAGCCTTCTGTCCCATCTTTGCCCCAATGTCCAGCAGTGATAAGAATTTTTATTTACACATTTATAGTCCCTACAGTTCATCTGCAAAAAAGTCCTCCAGCCTTTGCAGCAGCACCGCTTTTCACTGCTAGAGTTTGTTAACTGCTTGTATTCTTGTTTGATAAACTGGGTTTGAAATACTAACAGTGCATTTCGTTCCTCCTCAACCTATGACATGAAAACACGCTGAAGTGAGGACAACAGAAATATATCATTAGATATCTGCCGTTCCTCCACTGATGAGTTCATCTCATCTTACATTAAGGACACAGTTTCTGGCGACGTGTGAATGAAGCTTCTATGCAAGTTCAACGAGGAAGACCTAGTATTAACTCGTTTCCCTGCATTCCTGCATGGTTGGGCTGCTAGTCTGTTGTTAGATCACTTCTTTCATCATTATCTCTGGTCCAGTAACTTTATTTCCTTATTCAGCGAGTCAATCAGCCTCTGTTCCCTGTGCTTTAAATCTTGGTGCTCACTGTGGCCCGCCTCCACTACATCTCCATTTCATTTTGTTCGCTCAGATACCCTCGTCCGAGTCCATCTGCTTTATCTCCATCACCACCAGCAGCGTCTAGACTCCAGGGTGGTCCTGTCCTATTTCCCACCACTGGTGGGAGTGCTCTGCTATGTAGCTTCATCTGAGTCTAATCATCAAATAGTTTATTACCCAAACTTTGCGCTTCAACACATTGAGTTCAATTCTTTCAAATAGTCTCTGCTTACTGAATTGGATATCAAAAAGGATGGCTTCCCAAACTTTATGTAACTACAGCTAGTTTTAAAAAGGGGTTATCCAGGAAGTAAACATAGGCCAGAAGCCTGAAGATCAGAATGCCACACTGAGCAACAGTGCTCTAACTCGTCCCTCTTTCACACATAAAAGATAATCTCAACTTGCACCTCTTCACATGATCTTGGCTGACAGCTACTTCAACTGCTTTATTTATTGTGTTACATTAGTCTGCAGCCCCTACTCGCCTTGGATCAAGGCACGGCTGAGGTTGGCGTGAGGAATATGCCACTTTTAGCCTTTTAGTTGTGGTTATTAAGTAATTTAAAACCAGTGTCTTCTACAAACTCCGGTGTCAGTTTCCACTTTTCGTTGATGCTTTTAAGCAGAGGATGTAACAAGTGATAATATTAAATATTTTTTCTTACATGTTGCCATACGCGATGGTCACTCCTGCGACGGGACCCGTATCACAGCCAAGGAACAGAAAGGAGACGTAGCAGGCGGTGGACAGCAGGTTGACCAGCATGGCCATTCGGATTGCTCCCAGCGCTGATAGATTCAGCTTCTTCACCAGCAGACCACCCATGAAGATCCCCAGACACGCACATGGAATAGCTGTCATACCTTAAACACAAGATAGGCCCAAATCTGTTTATTATGCTCCTCTGCAGAAGAAAAAAAAAAAAAGTGTGCATACGTGTGACTTTTTGCACAGAATACAAACCTAACAACTGATTTGCAGAGGTGGTGGTGAGGTTGAACTGCTGCTCAAGATATTTCCCCAGAAAGGCTGCAAAGCCGGCTACGACGGCGATCTCCATACAGGCTGCCAGGACGATACAGGTGAACACAGGGTTCGACAGGAGTTGCTTGGTAATCGTGGGGATCACTGGACATAAAAGGAAAGAGGAAAGATAAGCATTGAGGGTAGGGCTGTGCGATATGACCAAAATCTCATATCCCGATATAAGACATCTATCGTCCCGATAACGATATAAATCACAAAAATTTACATTTTCTGAAAGTTCTGTGAATCTCGGGCAGCTTTCATGAAGTGTTTCCAGCTGGGCGTCGTGTACCTGCAGTTGAGTGTTTTAACCGATGCATGAAACTATACATTTTTAGACATAAGTTGTAACGGCCGCCGTTTGCTTTGTTTGTATTTATTACACGGTGTGCTGCGGGAAAAAGCCTGTTCTAACGTTTGAGTTTAAGGTTTATTTTTTAGCACCTGGCGGCTCTTTTTGACTTCTCATCCGTAAATAATCTGCTCTTTCACGTGATTCAGTTTATTTTGAAAAGTCTCAACAGGGTCTTGAGCTTTATTGTGAAAGGTTTATGTGGAAAATAAACAAGCAGACACGCAATGGTTTTACCGTCGTTGTTGCTAACGACACCGCATAACAACAGGCGGTTGTCCGTCCGTAGTGTGGTTATATTAAATATAAGAGAGAACTTTAAGAAATTAATATAGCCACTACAGTGACCATCAAAACGCTGAAAAAACTCTACTAATCCAAAACTAGTGTTCAAGTTCTTCTAGTAGTTCATTTTACTTTTAAAAGTTGCATACTCTTTCAATGTATTTCCCCTTAATGAGACAGATATTTTACAAACTTGTTGTTAATTAAAATATATATACAAGTACAACTTGCAATGGTGCGATGTGGGGACCTAGTCTAGACTCCAGTAGCTAGAGTAGATTTACAGTTCAATTCTTATGTGTTATATAGTGGGCCTTGAAGCAGCTCCTAAGTTTATCCTTTGTCTCATACAAGCCTCCTTTTCTTTGAGTCAGCTTTATTCTGATCGGCTGGCCCTTGAAAACAGCAAGTTTGAACATAAGCTGAGATGACCATACTAATGATAGATGTCTGAACCAGAGCATTTAGCACAGTCTGAAACTGAGCTTTTGGTTTACTGGGATTATATACGTATATGTTGACCTCACCATCTGACCATGTTTAACATGAGCACTTGTCACTATAACAGTAAAAAATAAGAAAAAAATATCATAGGTTATCTTTAACAACACATAATACTACAAAGGATGACATTATAACTAATCTAGTACCATTTACACTAACAGGTTTTATTTAAAAAGGACTGTAGCACTTCTGTTTTGTCAGTACTTCATAGCATTTGGCAAATACAACAAATAAAAATACAAAATGTTGTGTGTTTTTGTTCCATACATGCTTGCATTAAAAAAACAACACCAACAACCAAAAAAAAAAACTGCAGTACCACACTGGATGCTGCATGCTCACCCCTGAGTTGCTGACAGCAGGTGGGGCTATTGGCAGGCTCATGGTTAACTACGACTCCGTTGCTGGGCTTAGGAGTCTCACAGTCTGAGCTCAGAGAGGGAGGAAGCATAACCTGCTCGCTATCTGCTCCCTCCTCCCGCTCCCTTGCTGGCAGCGACTGAGGGAAGCCAAACATCAAGACAGCAGAGCAGAAGAGTAAGGCACCACACAGGAGGAAGCCTGCCCACCAGGCCCCGATCCACCGCGGGTCTTCTGGAGTGATGTTCAGTTTACCTGCGGGGAGGCATGGTGTCGGTCAATAAACTGCACATGCCAAAAAAAGAACACACGAGAGGATCACAGAGTAGGGACACATTCAACTCACTGGTGTCAATGAAGATGGCGTCCACATAGAATTTAGTGCACAGCGATCCAAGGATGAAGCCGCAGGCAGGTCCGAACACCAGTGTAGAGAAGAGGATTCCTGCAAAGAAACATTGATAAAGTTTAATGTTTGATTTCTACACATCCAGTACTCTAGGATATATTTTTATACTGGGAAAAAATATCTAAAGTAACCTAAATGCTTTATTGTTTTTCCTCAGAGTCTTGTTAATATGTTCTGGGTAGTGTTAAACATTTATGGTAAACAGACATATAGTATGAGAAAGCATCAAGCAGTTTTAATTAATTTAATTTGCTCATCTGAGTTTGTATTCATTAAAAATCTTTAGATTTAACTTATTTTTAAGTAGCTACACAGTTAGTTTTAGTCTTTGTAAGATGGAGGGTGTTCTTACAGAGGAGCAAGGTTTAGGAAAATCAGAATACAGTACAAACAACACCTAACGAGGGCACTTGATTCCCTGTACTCTACTTGTTTGTTTATCAAATGAGTAGTGGCCCCACCACTCACCCTATGATAGCTGGGATGAACTCCAGCCTACTTGGAGAAGCAGTTAAGAAAACAGATGGATGGAAACTGGTTTAATATTTAGCTCATAAAAGGTCTGAATATAGTACAAAAGGCTCAAGTTCTAAGAGCCTAAAAGTGAAACCTTCAATTGTCCTACTTTTCTGGGCAGCTACTCGAAGATATTCAATTTCAAAACGTATCAAAATAGAACGACAGCAAATCTTCCACAGTATTCTCTTCGTTTTCAGCGGTCCTATCCAGTAGGTACACTGTGGAGCATGACGGCAAACACAGAAGCAATTCAGCTGTCATGAAAGATCAAGTCAGTTAAAAACCACAATGCTATTGGTGGCAGCACACAGCGACTGTGTTCGTTATGCTCACATGGCTCAGCCCTATCAAACTCACAGCATAACATACACACCTGACAATGGAAAACAGTGGTTCTGTCCCAGTCTTATAGTGGGCAGCTTGAAGCTTGATCTAAAAATCCTCATTAGAGCATTGTCAGCGGGGTGGAAGTCTGGCACTATGACTCAGACTGCAGGGAGATAATGAAGACTTCAAAGCTCAATTTAGGAGACAAATATCCCCCCGACAGTCTGTCCTGTGATCTGCGGTATTATTAGACCTGAGTGTGGAGAGCTGTACTGCGACAAACCAGATCCGAGTTTAAGTTTAACTATTGCTGCGCACAAGAAATGCAGTTTCGAATTACCATCAAAATGAAATGAAAACATCCCTGCTAATTCTGCTTCCTTCTCTTGGGGCATTAAAAATATTTCTGCTACCAGGACGATGTTGTTTGCATGCCAAAAGCAGCCACTTAACAAAAACAAAACAAAACAAAAAAACCAACAAAAAAACATGGAAACTGTGACTAAGCTGTGTATGTCTTTGCTTGTGCTGAGAGCAAATGCATCAGGCCTGCTTCCTGCCTTGACCACCCACATAGGAAGGGAGTCAACACATGAGCCTCATTCACATCACAGTTTATTCTTCGCATAAAGGAAATGGCTCACAGATTTGCTAGGTGGCGTTTACTACCTATATCCTCTTCTCCATTTTAATGCGATATAAACAGGCTCATTTAAGCTAGACTAGGAGTGAAACAAAACAGAAAGAGCCTTTCAAGTCGTGATGGGAACATTTGGCTGTTGTTCTGAAGAATACAAGTGAAACATCTTTGTGGTTGACAGTCAGACCAGCACGGAAATGAACAAAGACCCAGATGTAGTCATGAGGCACTGGATCATGACAAGTTTTCACCTATTCCTTCTGCTATTTTCTGAGATTTTGGCAGGTGGCTGACAAATTTCCGTTGCTGTCTGAATGCAAGACTTCCAAATGTGAGAAGTTGTTTTTTTTTTTTAATAAATTGTCAACTCACACACACACACACACACACACACACACACACACACACACACACACACACACACACAGAGGAAGTTGTTGTATTTCATTAGGAAGTGTTTACTATATACCTAACAAAGAGTTTTGCTTAAAGCACTTAAAAAAAAAAAAAAGAAGCGGACTGCAGCCACCACTACGTGACTACAAAATTTGCCTGTGGTGTTGCAAATGAGGCCTATGCACTATTTCTTTCGCGTTTCCTTAGAAACTAAGTGTTGCTTTCACATAGCAACATCACAATTGCTTTCACCACAGGAAACCCCAGAGAGGAAATTCAGTTAGTGAAATCACCTTCCAGGAGATGATAGCTCAGTAGTCCACGAATCAGCAACCACTGAGAGGATAAATGTCTCTGCCTACCCCTGGTTGCTCTCAGAAACGCTGTATCTTGATGATAACATTTAAGCCACATGGCTCACATGGAAAAAAAAAAAAAAGGTTAGTAATCTAGTGTGGCCCCTTATCAATCTGCTGCTTCTGGAGGAGAAACAAGGGCAGTGCAATTTGAAAGTCAGAGATAATCCCCACTTGAAATGATAGAGTTTTACATTTTTTATATGTTATGGGTCAATAACAACAGAGGCAGGCATGTCATGAGTTGGCCTGCATAATAGCATTACAAAAAAAGCTAAATTACAGTTACCAACAAAATTTGTAGTGCTTTGTGTGCCAGGTTATTTCTTGACATGGCGACTAACTGTTCCCACATTGGAGCTGCTATTAGATACACAGTCGTCTGTATATCTACAAAATCTAGCCGTTTCTCGCCATAATGAGCGTCACCACTAAGTCAGCAAATATCTGTTGTGTGTACCGCTTTTATGCTCTTATCTAAAGATTCTTCAGAGCTGCACCACAAACGATGACAATGCAACCATTTTAAATGTCACGGTGTGTAACATGGCTCAAAAAGAAAGTTAAACTCACAAACTGTGTCAGACTATGGAGTATCACAGTATTCACTGCATTGAGCACTGGGTGAATTGCAACAAAACGATCCAAAAAAGGTTCATCTCATGAGTTTGTGCATGGCTCTGATGTTTTGATGCATCCTTGCATGCGTTCATCTCTCACAAGTTACATTTTTTCCAGTTTTGCTTCCATTACTCTGGTTTGTGTGTTTTCAGTAGTCTAGTCAGTCCAGTCAGATTTTATTGTGTGATGATAATAATAAAAATAATAATAATAATAAACATTACTGAATTATTGGATGTGTGGAAAGAATAGGAACCTAAATTCCTAATCCACTCTTTTTGTCTTTGGTCACCAGAGATCAATGGTCAGAGGACTTTTTCCGAATCAAAGAGTCTCTTCTCGCCTCCTCAACCCCCCCAAATCCAGAAAAATCCATCCGTTTTCTTCAGTTCTTCTGTGCACAAAAAGTAGCAGACTAAATGGACAAAATGATGCATTAAGAGAACAACTTGGTTACTTTTACATCTGAATTGAGACCCTGACTCTTTGGTAAAACAAAAACAAACAAGTGTAGCTACACTGACTATAAATTATTATATTTTTTCCATAATATGATTCAGCAGGAGTAAAAACTAAAACCCAAGTTAAGCACATTAAACCTGCATGAAGGACAATACACAACCGCAGCGTAATCTGTCTTTTCCCTTCTAGCTGTCCCGTTACAAGATAAGTACAAAACAAACTAATTTGTTCATGTTGTACTTCACTCAAGCCTTTTAGTACCCTGTGAATTATACTCTCTGGGGAGCATGTTTGATGTAATTTAATAACAAAGCTTGGGTCTAGTGTTTTTGTCTCCCTGTAATTGACTTAGAGACCAATGGAAAAAGCCAGAAAAGCCACGTCCATATTAATTAACCCACAGATGCATCTTAAACCGGGGCTGAATATAAAAATACTCCCGCAAAAACAAGAGGCATCATTCAAACTGTAGATCAGAATCTCCATTTCATATGCAACTCTTGTGCTAAACTAACTTTGATAGTGTTTCCGCTCAAACATCAATGCATTAGTGCGTCTGTCTTACAGATGTTTATAATGATGTATTTAAAACACCATGCACAGATTAAACCATAACACAAATGATGAAGGTAGTGACAGGCTCTTCATAACAATCACTCAGGTTAATGCCAGATGAAACCCAGAGAAATAGATATAATGCATGCGTTCACATAGCCCAAAGACCCTGTAAAAGCCCTTAGCTGCAAAATTCAGTTTAATCTGGGTATTGAAATTATAAACCAGCACACTGTGAGGTTAAACACACACACAGAGTAATCGAAATGTCAGATCCATGACAAGTGCACCACCCTTGGTTCATTTCCTCCTCTCACTGTACAAAGAGTTCATTCGACTCCTCCATTAATCCTGCTCAAGTAGGCTCAGTAATCTCATGAGCTAAAAAACAGCAGAGGGACAATGTAGTGTGGGAAGCCAAACAACAGCTTGTGACACTTTCACAAGAGACCAGACTGAACCTGAATGAGCTGAATGACCAGTAAAGATAAAACCAGCATCCCAACTCGTCACATCTGAAACCTAAATACGCGTTCAACCCCAAGGTTTGGTCGAGACGGGGAAAAGAAAAGGCACAAGATTCCAAGGTCACATCAAAGTGACTGCAACATTTACACGCTAGAAGATTAAAGAGCTTTCACACCAAAACCTCTCCTCCTCTTCTGCTCTATCAGGTCATCAAATCCTCTGGGTAGGAGGGTAAAGACATTTTTAAGATTAAAGAACATTGAGAAATGCTCAAATAGGCCAGACGTGTCAGAGGAGCATGGACAATTTGCTCCACAGAACTGAGATGGCATCAGTCACTCTGACAGAGATTCAGACAAATACGACATTTTAACTAAGAAAAGTCACACACTACACCCAAGAAAAGTCCTGTGCTTCAGCTACAGCACAAAACTTGTCAAAACTAAATTTTTTTAACAGTTTTGAAAAGAAATTTCCTACTGTGCAATGGACCGAAGTACTTCTAGGAGCAAGTCTTCATGAAATGCATCTAAGGGCTTAGTTTGTGCAGCATTATCTAATTTAACTTTAGTTTTCAGCTGTCACCAGTAGAACGTTTGCTGACCAACTGTAGCTGTTTTAACCTAAAGTGAAAATGACCCCTAGTTTTAGTTTAAGTGTGAACACAACTAGCCTAAGTATGCACTGATGCATGCGTAGACTGGGACATCTATGTGACAGAGTCAACTAAAAGCATTGTAATACCCATTTTGAATTTTGTAATTTGTCCTCATTTGCCCCTGAAAAATACCATTCATATTTGAAAGATTAAAAGACTACAACTAAACTGAAACCAAACACTGTAAAAATAACAAAAAGCAAAAGGGGAAATGAGCAAAAAAGTAAAAAATAAACTAGAATTTTTTTTTTAAAAAAGCAAAAAAATAAAATAGCCCAATAAGATAGAAATTACACCAAATATTTTTTCTACTTACTGACCTTCTAAAAGTAAAATAAAAGAGTTCAGTCAATAAAATTCTAAATAAAGTACAATGATAAATAAGTAAAAAAATAATAATAAAAGAAACACAACAAAACACTATGTAAGAAATTGAATATGTAGAACAAAGAGGCTCTACGAAGACAAAAAATGCCTTAATAGATTCAATTAAGCAAGATAACACAATAAAAATGGCTGCATGAAAAACAAGCAGAGCTAATGTCAGATGGAATTAAAGTGGTTGAGTATAACAGAGAGCAGTGGACAGTGTAATAAAGTGACTTGGTGTACACAGAGTGCTAAGTGTTGTGACAGTCCAGGGCTGAAGTAAACTATTAATGAGATAACAGTTGTATAGTTGTGTGGTACAAAGTTCCCGTATATGAATTCCATTTTAAAATCATCTAACCAAGAAGCAGTGGAGGTAGATCGAATCGTCTACTAATCAGTGGGTTAGTGGTTTGATCCCAAGCAACCTCGGAAAAGATAGTGAATCTCAAATTGCTTCCGATGCATCCGTCTGAGTTCGAGTGTGTGAGATAGTTAGAAAGCACTTAAAGGCATAGAGCAAAGTGCTGTTTGAATGGCTGCATGTGGCTTTAGTAGCTATATACACTCATTGGACACTTTATTAGGTACAACTGACTTAATGCAATTATCTAATCAGCCAATTACATGACAGATCTTCAGTGCATTTAGATATGTAGACTTGACCTGCCATAGGGCTGGGCCATATTATACCGTTTACGGTAATACCGGTACAATGTTAGGCAACGATAAGAAAATGAAATATCGCGATAGAATATGGGTGAAATGCGCATGCGCAGTGCCTTTGTTTTCATACGCACATGGCCGAAAAAGCACGGCGGCAACGGAGAATGAGAAGGGGGAAAGAGGATTGTTGAGTGAAACGGATGAACCAGAATTGGTTTTTAAAAATGGTGCAACTTCACTGGTTTGGTGTTTGTCTGTCAGATACACAACAAAGCACATTTTTTTGTAGAAGTTAGCAGGAAGTTAGCTCGCTAGTTTCACTAGTTACCTAAGCATGATAAAGCATGTTCTGACTGAGAGATTTCTGAAAAAATTCAAACATACAGCTCTGCTATCACTTCCAACATAAATGAAGACAGGAAACTAAAAAGCAATGACGTTGTTGCAAAGCTGCTCTTTTTAACTTCAGTAGATATTATACATGGCTATGCTCAGGATATGTCAGCCCATTTCTACTGGAAATGCCTTTTGGTTAAACTTTCAGCAAGGGATTTGCATTTGCACTGTTAAATGTTTATATAGCTTTAATGCACATAAAAAACAGCTGCTTGTTTAAGTGAAAATAAATTGATGGGTTTTTTTTGCGCTAGTAAAGTTGTGGAGTTGAATTTTGTCTCGCAGAAATTATATCGTCAGTTATATCGTTATCGCAAATTTTCAAATATATATCGTGATATATATTTTTGGCCATATCGCCCTGCTCTAACCTGCCATACTTAAAACCACACATTAGAATGTGGAAGAAAGATGAGTTAAGTGGCTCTGAATGCTGCATAGTTATTGGTACCAAACGGACAGGTCTCGGTACTTCAGAAACTGCTGATCTACTGGGTTTACAGTAGAATGGCTGGATTTATATTGAAATGTAAATATAAATCCTGCAGCAGTTTCTAGCAGGAAAATGCCTTTATGATGCCAGAGGTGAGATGGCAGAATGATCGGACTACCTTCAGCTGACAATAAGTCCACAGTAACATAAATAACCATTCATTACAACCAGGGTCTGCAGAAGAGCATCTCTGAATGTAACACTTGAACCTTTGCAGCAGATAGGACACAGCAGCAGAAGACCACACTGGGTGCCACGCCTAAGAGCTGAGAACAGGAAACTGTGGTTAGCACCTAGCTGAATCTATCATATGAAGAACGGAGGCATTTCTGAAAGGAAAAAGGGGGGTCCAACCTGCTACGAGCAAGATGTGAGTAATGACTTGACTGCTGAGTACCAGTCCATTTTGTGATGGAGGATTGTTTGGCCTAGGATACATGCTAGTTAATCATTGCTAGCTGGCTGAGGTTAGCTGTTATTGTTCTAACAGGCAAAATCATAAAATACAGTTCGCTTTAAAGGGCTGTGATAGATAAATTTAAGAAACTTTCAGCACACTTCACCAAGAGTCTTAATAATCCTTTGCCCTTTTGTCCCACCTCATTCACAAATTGATGGCCCTTCTTCTTGCCTGGTCAGACAGCTGACTACAAGCTAGAAGTAAGTTAGGGGCAGCTACTGCACACAGCCTGCTTTGTGTCTTTTCCTGAGTCCTCATAAAGATCTCAGAATCTTTTATCTGGTACATTGGAAGATTTCAACTGACATTTAACCAAACTTTGGAAAAGCCAAGAGTTACAACCTCAACAGGCTCAATTTAAGAATGATGATAGCAACAACGAGGACTCAATGCTGTCACCTGCCCTAAACACAGGTGTTACTAATCATATCAACGAAGGCTCTGTGCCCAAGCTGAACAGAGCCTAATTAATGTCATTAGTAACACCTGAGTTCACCTTTCATACCATGGCTGCTGTGAAATACATGTATTGTGTATCTCTAGATAAATGTGTGGGCTGTGCATCAGTGTGTTGTTCCAACTTTGACCTCAGAGCAGAATCATGTCTCTGGTTGGTGTGTGGCTTCAATTTGTCATCACTAAATACAGACTTTTTCAACCACCATCTAGACATGAGCTGTAATAAAAACAGACATTTTACGCAATTCACAAGACGTTGCAATCTTCCTGTAACACTTTGAAAGCAAGCATATCCAGAAATCAGGTCCTGAATCATTTAGGAGTAAAAAGTTACTCAAGCGCTTTCATGTAACAACATTTCTGGGTCTTGTTTTACTGCATCATATCTCTGCCAATAACACAGACAGCCATGCTGTACCTGCAGGATGTTTTTTTTTTTACCATAATGACTCATTACCGGTACCAATTTTCTGAAAATATAAATAAATAATTAAAAGATAAGGAAAACTTTAAACACAAAGGAGCTTGCAGTGTCTTATCTGTTTGACCAGAATTTTTTTCCGTCCATGTTCTTAAATTGTGTTATGACACAAGTTAAGGTTTAAACATTAAGTATGACACATGTTACAAAGATGCAAAGAGAGGGACACCACCTTATACTGATCTTTGTTATGTAAACCCAGCCTCCCTCATGCCAACAGGATTACTGCTAACAGGTAAGTCATGCCATAGTCGCCTCTGAGGTGAAACCTATTTTGATGAGGTACAAAGGCGATTAATGGTCACCAAATCTTTAGCTATCCGTAAGCAAGTACTAACAGAATTAGAAGACAGCCTTCCCCACAGGAAGCAAAGCTTCTACCCACCCAGCTTTTAGTATCAACGTCACCATCACTTGTCAAAGCATTTGCGATAAGCAGGAAGTCTCACTAACTTTCCAAAATCCAGACAGTTGCAAACTTTCAAATGCCTATTAATTATTTTCTAGTTATCCCAGAGGATGTTTAGATGGTTTATTCAAGAGGAAGGAGAATTAAAAAAATAAATAAATAAATCACTAAAGTCAAAGAACTTAATCAATTTTCTGATCAACTGACTTCAACTTTCCGTTGAAGCTGGAGGAGAGAAAAAGAGTCAGTTTGTTAGTCAGCTGTACCCAATAATAACCTGTTAACTCTACACAGCCATGACCTAAATAAAAAGCCTCAGCTCAAAGTAGGCTCTCAACTCGCATTCAAATGCCATTACATCAGGATCATCCTACTTTAACTTCCGCTTACGTCAAATCATGTCAAATTTGAAACCAACCCTTCGCGCACACTCAGCCGGGATCTGATATAAAAACAGCTGCTTGTGTGTGGAAATGGTTTCACTGACTGACATATGGTTGCTACACAGAAACTGCAGCTTGAGGACACGTTTAATACTATTAGCATTCTGACCCTGAGGATGAGTGGGGAGGTTACTGCAGAACACGGCCAGACCTCCACACGGCTGACACACCAGCTTTCCAGCAGGACTTTTCCCCCTCAACACCCCATCATGTTAATCTGGACTCTGGCTCAATTTAAGCCCAGACAGGTCGTGGCCTAAATAGGGCCTCGCGAAAGGCTACACATCCTCACGTTATCACCCTACTGTCTCCTGATACGAGTCTAAAAATTTCCCTCCATGCCACAGGAACACTTCTCCTCCACACCGTGAGCTACATATATAAAACATAATTAGGCAAAATACTGATGTCCATCTCGGCCACTGTATTCAAGTTGGCAAGGCAACTTCTGGCAGCTTCCACAAACCAGCGCCCACTCTTGCATATTATTAATGGATGAATTATAAGTTTGTTAGATGTATTTACACACTAATCAATGTATATGAGTAAAATACTCTTTATATAATATAGGAGAACCACCAAAAAACAAAACAAAACAAACCCCCCCCCCCCCCCCCAACTAACTGTACCATAAACCAAAACCCTCAAATATTCAGGCATCTCAAATGTGCTTATTTTCTCTTGTATAAACTAAAACTGGATATCACTTGCTGATATATTGTAAACTAAAAAATTAATCACCACATATAGTTGTCCTGCTTATATTATATATTGTTTTACTATTTTCATACAAACCATTACATGTCTAAGACGTATAAAAACTATATACTATATGATATATCATCTGTGTCAGACAATCTTTATCCTCTTTTATAATTCAGAGGCTGGCACAGCTGAGCTGCCACTTCCCTTTGGATGACAATACAGAGAAAAATCATTTAAGTAAAACACTGTGCGGCGGGATGGTAAAAGAAAAAGCCTTTTATCGAGTGAGATACAAGACAGAGCTGGAACATTGTAGTCCTGTCATGGAAATAAATGCGTTTTTAATCTAAAAAACAAAAAACAATCCCCATCTGGACCTCATACATTATATAAAACAGAGTGAGGCCATCATATTAAACCTTTTGGGAGAGAAAAAAAAAGTGTGTTCATACCCTGTGTGTCTCCTTACAGATACATGCTGGACTATGGAAAATACATTTTTAAAAAGGCCTAGCCAGAGGTGAAAGAAGCTAAAAATGATTGTTTTTAAAAGTTGTATTTCTTTTCACCACTGAGGCAAGAGTACATTGGTAGTAATAATAATAATAATAATAATAATGGATTGCATTTATATAGCGCTTTACAATTCATTTACTCTCACATTCACACACTGGTGGAGGCAAACCACAGTTGTAGCCACAGCTGCCCTGGGGCAGACTGATAGAAGCGAGGCTGCCATATCGCACCATCGGCCCCTCTGGTCAACACCAGTAGGCGGTAGGGTGAAGTGTCTTGCCCAAGCACACAATGACCAGGACAGACAGAGCTGGGGACTGAACCGGCAACCTTCCGGTTACAAGATGAGCTTCCCAAACCCCTGAACCACGGTCGCCCTAAGAGTTCACAGACTAATGTCTTAACATGTAGCCCCATTTTGAAGATTTAGAATCAAAAAATTAATGCATCAGAGGGCAAATTTCCAAACCTACAGCCAACACTGATGAGAGGTCCTCCCACATACAGTTGTACTTCATAATCCAGGAGGCTTGTTCTAAGTGTGTCTATAATCTGTCTTTTCTTTCACCTCCCAGGTCAATGACAGTATGCTACTTTAGCCTGAAATGCAGTAACTTAATCTTTGAGTCCAATTAACCTTATGTCATTAAACTGTTCCAGGAAGCAGTGAAAGCCCTCATTAACCTAAATGGCACCAGTATTAGCTGGATCTGACCGAGGTGCATTTGTTTTTGTTTCATGTCCTATGGATTTAAATCCACACTCCCAATTAGTTAACCATGCCATTATCAGTATAATGATCAGTAAGGCCTTTTCTGGAAATTGCAGGATAGCAATTTCCAAATATTTGGGTAATGGATGCTTTGAATGCTATTACAACAATAATGATGGTCTTTTTGTGCTGTACGATTACATAAGCAGACTGGGCATGCTTTCAAACATACTACTGATGTGACGCTAGAAGCTCAGAGGACTCGGCCAGACTGCAAAGTCTGTGAACGCAGGGTCAGCAGAGGAGGACAGACACAAAGAGACAGAGGGAGAGAATGACGGGTAGATGGTGTGTAGGAGTTAATGTAACAGAGTGAAGCCTGGTCATACAGTGATCCGTTTGTAATCAGCTTTTAGACGCTGGAGCTGAGACGGTGCAAGACACAGTCTCCACTGTTGAGCAGTGGGCTGCTTGGATCAAGGCAAGGGGCAAAAAGACCAGCGCATATATGGTCTGTGCTGGAGAGCTGCAGCTGCTCTATTGAAGACGAGGAGCACAGAGAGGTTCTGGACTCTCTGACAGCAGCTGGTAACAGCTTCTTCAGCAGGTGGTTTGGCTTAATTATTAGAATAAAGATGCCAGCAGCCCATCTCTCCTTTTTTCCTCAGAAAGATGGGAGAAGCAGGCACATAAAAACACAGCCAAGTGTACAACATCATGTCCGCCACCAAATAAAATGGAGCACTAATTGTGCTGCATCCTGCGGAAAAGGAGAACTGATGTGGAAGATATGATGAGTGAAGTGTTTTGAGGACAAATAAAAGGCAGAAAGCATTTGGGCAATGTCTAAAATCATATTTCTATCCAGACCCTAAACTCTGTCACAGCTCTCTCATTCTTAATTTTAGAGTTAGTACAACGCACTGTGAGGAACTCATCTGTGACCTCATCTTTAGGTGGGATTTCACTACTTACTGAAGGAATTTACTGTAAGTGATAAGAGACTGACTGAACAAACTACTCTTTTAGGTCTTATACTAATGTCTCAGATCAGTGTAATTACAGTCTGAGTCAAAATGAAACCTTAGATGGGCGAGGTCATCTTAGACATGTGCAACTAAGAAACAGCATTAACAAACAAAGTCTACTCAAACTTTTAATCTTTCTGCTAGTACTGATTAATCTGTTGTGTATTATTAATAACTGTTTAGTCATTTGGTGTGTGAAATATTACATAAGTGTTACATAACACTAACGACATTTTTTCAAAGCCTCTAACTTGTGTTTCTTGTTTTTAAAACCAAGTCCAAAAACCAAAAGACATTCAACTTATAATGACAAAAAGTCTTTTTTTTTTAACTTTCTTTTTAAATTAATTTTAAGTACTTAACACAGAAATCAATCATACAATACACTCTGGACTCTTACTTTGGAGAAGGATATGATCAATCCATCAGCCATTTTGCTGACTCAGCCTCTGAGGACAACGGCCAAAATTTCACCTTAGCCAGCAGATATCTGGGCCAAGAAGTGTTCATGGTCATTGTTAATGAATGGAGAAGCTAAATTGCTAATAGCAAATGGTTAAAGGAGTGCAACTTGTTCAGGTTAAAATTATACAATCCCTATTTTGCTCCAAGGGAGAGCAACAGGAAACCAAAGCCTGTTCAAACATGATCAGAAACAGACACCGAAGCTAAATCAAAATCTTGTCCCTTTCAGATTATCCTTCTATGCAGATATTAATACAGATTAATGTCAATCAAACTGCAGTGTCACAGAAAGCCTTCTGATTCAACACCTATTGAAAGGAGCATAACACAGTGGGACTGGAGAAATAAATAAAGGCTGACTGAGTCCAACAGTCACTTATGATTACTGCCTACTTATTGATCAGAGTCCATTTAATTAGGCACTGTTATCCTTCAGTCTCTGCCATCACTGATATGGGGATTAAGTGCTGAACATGCTTCTGTGTAATCCTAGGAGCCCACAGAGCAACCACTTACGCACCACTCAATCAATGAGGTTTGGGATTTGTGGTAAAGCCATGTGAATCCATGTAAGACCTTGTCCAAGGAGAGGGCTTGCTATAAAGTTCTTAAAAAGGACAGGTACAGGTATGGAAAGTCAAAGGTGTATCTGTGTGTGATTTTTGTTTTTAAGATCAGACTAGTGGCTGTATCCATCACTGCATCAGGATAGGAAAAATTCCACCCCCCCCCCCCAAAAAAAAAAGAAACACAGAAGCCTAACAACCGGACGTTTCTGTGGCAACAGTCTGTTGATGCCGCTGTGTTTATGATCTGTCTCATCCCACCTCTTATCCCAGTGCTCCTCCCTCAATGGATGACAAAAAAAATCCCCTTTTTAATCAGCAGTGACGGTGCCTGACCCAGATTGCCTCTAGAAGACTGCCTGGCTGCAGAGTCGGCAGGAATTCGTGATGAAGAGGAAAAGGTGTCACAAGCATGTTCAGACCAAAACAGTGGCTGTGAATACAGCAGGGTGCCAAAAATACAATAGAGATAATAATGAAAAAATTAATAATAAGATCAGATGGGTTGCAGCCAGGAGCTTCAGTGTACGACTGTGTAGGTTTCAGTGACAGAGATTAAGGCTTTCATATCATGCCATCCTGTGATGATCCATATCATCTGACCTATTTTTTAAAGGCCAAATGTACTTTGGCCTTTTTTTCACTCCTTGATGGTGCAATTGCAGACTGTAAAAGGTCTTTCACCATCAGCGGAACTATAAAAAAAAAAAACAGTCACAAATTGGTCAAACTCTGCAGATGTGTATTGCATGACTGATAGTGTCGGGAACAAGCAGCTAGAAGGACGAACCTATTGTCTCAACCGTTTGTTCAGTTTTGTATGACAATCTGACTTGAAACCTTAATCTTAAAGGTTAAGGATGGGACTCATGTTAGCATGGTAGAGTTGCTCTGAAGGTGCACAGGACTGTAAAAGAGCCTTGTCAATATAGTAACTGTCTATTGAATGCTCATTAACTGGCTAATTGTTTCTTCTCTCACTATTCTCACACTATTTTTCACACATTTTAAGGTGTTTATCCTTTGTTTTTGTTTTTTTTATTTGATTCCTTTTAAACTTTGTAAATGTAATTAAATTACAACAATTTAGTTGTTAACAAGTGAAACTGTTTATCTTTACATCTAATCGGCCCAGCCAGATATAAAGTGGAATAATCACAGCATGAGTGCAATATTAAATCCAAAAACAACAAATTGACAGGGAGGTGATTCACTTTAGATGACGAGTGCTCCTACTACACAGCAGAAATCTGGAACTTTACAAATCACCCCTTGTGCTAAATTCACACCAGTGTGAGGTTAATGAAACATTATGAGATAATTTTTCAAACTGGCCTCATTTGATTCCTCTAGATAAACAAACTCTTTAATTGGCTCTCATTGTCTGCAAACAGCAGCTTGTGCAAAATCTAACTATAAACTGATCAGTATGTCTTGTCTTATCGCTGCACGGGACTGAGAAATTACCTCATTAGAGGCAGGAATGGCGGAAGACTTGCATCAAACAACTCCTTTTACACAAATTTAATGAACCTTTCACTCAGGGCAAGTTGCTAATCAATTATAGTGATTTCCCCATTTACCAAAACTGGAGCACTGTTAAGGGTGCAGACTCCCACTGCTCTGCACTATGTCTCCTTGCTTCCTCTCTGACTCTTACTTGACGTGCTACTCAGAGTATTCAGGGATAATTAGTGATTAGCTCTAGGACCGCATGTTGTTGACCGGTTGGATACAAGATAATCTCGTGTTCATTGCCCTCTATAGCCTCTAGAACCAGAGTAGAAGTAACTGAGCAGGGAGTACACTGTATCAGGGCCTGCAACTCAATGCACTGTAAACTCCTCTATGCCAATCAGCCTGTAGAGCAGCAGACGGTTGCATGCTGTCACATATGGCGGACAGATAGTGTTCATTACAGTGATGCAGGGAAGCAGCGGCTCATTGATGAAAGGTTAATGCAACCCTATTTATCATCTTGAGATAAACCAAACTTCTGTTGCTAGGCAAACTTTGCATGCAGCTTATACCATGGATGGAAAAACCCATTTAGGATCTAATCCTTCAAGATGACATTACCATGCGCCGACTTTAAGTAGCTTATATAAACGCCATACCACAGCAGTGGTTTGGATTCAAAGCATTTTAGGAGGAATGTTGACAAGCTTCTCGAGGATCCCTCCGAGACCGTTGTCACTGCAACCACTCAACAATTTTCTTAACAAACCTGAAGCTAAATTTATCTCTGAGGGGCTAAAGTAAACAAAAATGGTAAAATATGTAGGTTTGAATAAATTAGCACTACATTTTGCCCTAGATAATAATGAGGGCTGAAGATAAAATACAAAAAAGTGATTGGAAGAAAAGTACAAACACAGGAAACACATTTTTAAAGACTTTCCAGGTAGAAGTCTCTTTGGTATGATGTGGCTGTGAAAGTTTACCACAGCTCTTTGTCAAAAGGAGACAGAAACACCTCTCTGTGTGAAAGGAAGTTGTACACAAACAACAAGTGGAAAGTAAGACAGGTGACAGCCACACAGACCACCACAGTTTAGCGGCATAGAATAAGATAGAATTGATCTTGTAAAGGAAAGTTTGAAAGTAGGCCGTAAGAAACCCCCACCCCAAAACTTATAATCACTACAGTAATGCGTAAACACTTTCTATACAGGTGCAAGGAAGCTTTCCTGCAGGGAAAGAAGGATGTTGGTTGCAGCCATATAATCTGTGGTGCTAGCACTGCCAATTAACCACACTCAGCAAACTAATCTATTACTGTGTCTGTGATTATACATGCAATATTTAACCATATATGTTCAACTGAACTCCATTTTGACTATTTGTAACTTTTAGACTTGTAGATTTGTTCCGACTTTTTTCCCTCCCATTTACCCAATTAGGAAATTAGTCACCAGGAACTTCCCTACCCAAAGCTTAGACTGAGAACAAATTTGTGCTTATAACTGTATGAATCACAGACTGTGATGTTTGTTAGCAGATTAAATCACGGAGACCACAGATTGCTAGCTAACAAACTGCTTTTCCTAATAGTGTTTTCATTATGTTTTCAGTGATGACTGTGGCCAATAGGGCATATACAAATGTTCTCTCACTATTCAGACAGACAAAGACATTTGAACTGCAAAGATAATGAGCACTGTGAATGATATAAATAATTTTAACCTACAAATTTATTCCTGAATGTGCCATATTAGTTGTCTAGCTCCAGAAATGATTGAAGTGGAAGTTTGATTCATTATCCTAAAATAACTACATCATTTTTTTTTATCCATTTCATACTTCCACTCAACCCTTGTGTGTACTATACTGCAGGCAACGCATGCTTTACATTACGATGACGTAATCAGAGGCTGTTTAAAACGTCTGACACCTAAACAGACAGCTGTGTGAAGTCAGTAAGACACACAACATCAGCTCTAGAGGCTTCTGTGTGACTGTCCTGGACACTGTATTTATGCAGTTGGGGGTCCTGTGGGAAGAGCCAAAATTAGAAGTGAATAATGAAAGGTCATGGAGCAGTGGGAATAGAGATCCTGTTGACGCAATCTGTCCAATCATATTTATTTCCTTTGGCCAGCGACCAGTGGCTACATCTAGACTGGAAAACAAACCAAGACAACAGCATCCAATAAAATACCTGATGATGCTCGACTCCGCGGTGGCAACGTGATTCAAACTGACTTCTTCAGAACACTAAGGTACTTTCTTTTAAGTAGAACATGTAGCCTACCACTTACCAATGGAGGCTTAGCAAAAAAAAAATAAATCTATTAACAATGACAGAAAACATATTATAATCAGAAAGAGACCAAAAAGCTCTCTGAAGAGTCACAACAGACCAGCCTTTAGTGTGTTTTACAGTTGTTGTTAAAAGAGTAGAGACACATGTCTGCTGCAGTGTACACAGTAAAAGTAGGAAGGCAGAGCCTCTCGAGGAGTTGTTTTTCATAGGCCTGTGTGGTATGCGTGAGCGTCCCGGCCCAGTCAGACCCACCTCATTGCTGGCTGGTTGGCATTCCTGCCTAACTCTGTAATTATGACTCCTCTCCAGGCCTCTATGCTACACTCTCCCTGAACCACTGTACTGAACATGGCGCGAGACCTGCCCTCTTCAAAGGTATGTGCTCGTCACCTCGCCATTTAGTTCAGACCTTAACAATAACTCATCACTGGGTGGAAATATGCTTTGACAACAGTGACGGGTAACAGCTGTGCTGAGATAAAAACACCATCACTTACAGATTAGGATCATTAATTGTGCCGATATTTTTCAAACTGGGGCTGAGCTTAAAATGATATGATAGTGAATTAAACAATACGTAAAAACATATTTCTTCTGCTTTAAATCCTGACTATTTGTTAACACTTGCAAGTGTGAACGTGTCCAAGTCTTAATGTATCATCATTCTGCTGAAAATGAGACAGCAGTGGTTAAAGAGGAAGCTTTACTGTGTGTGCTAACACATCTGCCTGCGACTGCTGTGAGAACTATGTGTTAAAAGTAAGGTTTTATTGTTAAAGAATTAAAAGGCGTGCTCTTTATGTTATGAACATTTCCTAAAAACCAAGCCTAAACTCCCCATCAAAACACTCTCTGCAAACCTTTCTGCAGAGGTTAAATAGCCTGAAAAAGATTAGAATTGGAAAGGTGTTAAAGTATTAAATAAAGCACTTTTTTTTAAATTAAATAATCTTGCTATGTTCACTTGATGGTCTATGATCCATATGATCCAGCTTAGAAGAAGCTGGAAGCTGAACTGCTGAACCATTTTTTCATTAATTATTTCACAAAGTGATGGATCCTTGCCATCTTTACTTCTCTACTTTGTTTTTGCTTGTTGTAAATTACTTGTGTCATTAGTTTTGATCTATTAAACCAAGTGTTTTGATTATTATGTGTCAATAAAAGAAACTAAAGAATCTCTTGTTTCTATTATTGCCAATTTAAGGTATAGTGTGTATTCTGCTTTTATTCATTTTCTACACAGATGATCTTTACTGGTGTGTAGGGAGCTAAAGTGAACTATGAAACTGAAGCTCAAGACATTGGCCACAGAACCTGTTTAAAATTAATTAATGTGCAGTAAATAACCAAACACAGTGGAAGAACAACAAAGACTTATGAAACACAACTTGGTGTCTTTCTCAACATTGTTATTGCTGAAGTAAACTGAATGAATAATCCAAAAATGTAACAAAATATGAAAGGAAATTCAGACAATATACACCATTCATGGAGCTGGGGGCACATGACAAGCCTGCAGCAGAAGGATTAGGACGATCAGCTGAGCACAACTCAATAACACATTGTTCCTCGCTGCTCACCGCTTGTTTTTCCTCCAGCTCTCCTAGCAGCTTATCAGAGGAAGGCAGGACCAAATCTCTCCCCCCCTGTGCCTACCAAACTTCAATCACTCACAGTCCACTTCCCACTATAAACCGATTACAAGCATCGACACTGTGTTGCGAAAATGTTAAAGCCTTTTGTGATACTCTGAGCTCTGTTTGAAATCATAGAGCTCCTGACAATGTGCTTTTTAAAAAAAACAACAACAAAAAAAAAAAACACGTTGAAATAAACACAATGACTGGCAATCAAGAACATCAGCTTTGGCCATGAGATTACAAAGCACACTGCTGGCTTTGTCCACAGGTCACATCTGTATTGGAGTGACACACAGCACGCTGCTGTGCAAATGTATCAGGAAGGGTGTGTACCAGCCTGAACTCATCCTACATTCAGGCTCTCATTGTCTCTGCTGCACACTGGTAACAAACATTGCCTGCTATTCAGACACATCTCATGCACTCTATCAAAGGTTGATGTTTCAATCTGGATAACAAATTACAGGCCCAGTCAAAACATAGAGACAGACTGATTGGGATTTTTGCCTGTGGTTTACATGTAAAGGGAAAGATTAATCATGCATAACTGTAAGTCAATGAAACCTTTTTTTTTAAATGAATACACTGAAAAACTTATTTTCAATTCTGTATGGTGTGTGTGTGTATGTATATATATATATATATATATATATATATATATATATATATATATATATATATATCAAGAACCTTACTAGTCAAATTTACAAATTGTAAGGCCTCAGATTTAGTTGCTTTCTAATCTCTAAACAGCTACTGTGAATTCACACTTTTGCACAGAAAGCACTCTGAATTCACCTTAAACCTAGCCACATCAGCAGCATCCTGGATTTGAGAGAGGAGCGCAAACACAGCAGACCGACACATTTCACCCATTTCTGGCCTCTTTACCACTTAAACCACTGCAATGGAGATTAAACAGCTCCAAGATGTGCTCACCTGGCACTCACATGAACAGGCCTGCGCTGGGAACAAAGGGAGATGGTGTGCAGCAGAAGTGCACATGCATAATATGTTGACTTAAGCTATGTAAACATTAGACCTGATGGCGATGAACAAACACACAAGGTTTCATTTCCTCGGGAAATCAATGTGTTGCTCAAAAAGAGCAAAACGTTTCTTCCTTTGATGACACCCTAAGAATTTTTAATATGGCTCACCTATATAGAGTGAGGAGTCTTTCTTCTTTACGTGATCATCGATATAGGAGACCCCCAGGGGCTGCACTGGCGTGGCTCCAATCCCCAGCAGGACCTGGGCTCCGATCAGCAGCAGGTACATCATGTTGGTGTTGGCCTTGTTGTCACATACATTTTTCTCCGCTTGCTGAGCCTCTGAACTGCTACTATTGGAGCAAAAATCCCGACCCTCATTAGTCCTCCACACTTCCCCTATCTCATACTGATTTGTTAGAAACTCGGGTAAAGCTGAGAGCAGAGCGCCGAGTGCCATGACGATGCCACCGCAGCCGATCAGACGGGGCCGGTGTGCTTTAGCCCCAAAATAGCTGACAAACAGGATAAGTGCCAGGTTGCCTATCTCAAAGCTGCTGGCTATCACTCCGACGTCAGCACTCTGTAGGTTGAACCGCCGCTCCAGGGTGGTCAGCACACTCACCTAAAAACAAGAGGACAAAAAAAAGGAACAAATAAGTAAAATGTGGGGCCATGCGAATAATGTGGAATGAAGAAAAAAAAATGTCGAATACATATCTGGATTTTAAAACAAGAGCCATTGAGGAAGCATGATTATTCAAACATAAAAACACACATTAACTATTAGTGGATCTAAATAGGGCCTGTGCTTGATTCTTTCAAGCACTGCTATAAATCACGTGTTTCCATCATCATCAGTCACATTGCTTTAAAGTGTGCCTTTCTACTGGAACATCCTGAATAACGAGCTGTTCAGATGTTCCACGCCGTGGCTCCTCCCAGGCAACAGGCCTCTGTTTCTGATTAGCTGGGCACAGCAACATTTACTTTCATTGCTTCTCTTGTTCACCAGCTGTCATCCAGAGCAAGAGTTAGAGCTTACCAGTAACTTCTAAACAAAGCAAACACAACAGAAAGGTTGTATAGGATAGTTTTTTGGCAACCCTGTTTGTCAGATACGATTCAGAGGTCAGGGAATAAATACTGTGAGGCCACATTTATAGTCAGGATATACAGAGACGGACAATTAACACTTTAAATTTAGTTAGACATGTGCATGCCATGATTTCTCAGTAAAGACGGATCTGTGGGAAGAGTCTCTCTGAGCAATGTGAACCACAGTGGCACATTTTAGAGAGTATAAAATGCTATTTATATATTTGGCTCAAACTGTCCTTTAAAGGGCACAACTACTTCCCTTTTCCCAACTGCCACTATGAAGGAGTTTTGATTGAGCTACTAAAAAAAAGAAAGAAAAGATCCTACTAACACAAACATCCCCTGAAAAGAGGGCCCCACCAGTCAACTTGTGGTTTCTGCTGCTGGAGCATTTTATACATTTCTTTTCCAATTATGGTGATTTAATGTACACAGTTGATTTAGGTTTATAAGCAGTTTTAATGCAGACATAATCTTTGTGGCTCCAAGAGGCTCTGTGCTTAAGGCTTAAATGTGGAAAACTGCTCTTTTCGTCCGTCATGCAAACACACTTGAATGTTTCCTTACCTTGATGCTGTACATTTTAAGTGTTTGGTTTGCAGGAGGAATCACAGTGAAGCATCAGCTTTATATTTTTAAACAGTAGAACATAGAATATATTTTCAGCTTTTCTTGTATTTAGTACCTTCACTTCCTCCACAGCTGTCCTTTCAGTGACAGCTCAACACACTGTGTTCTCCTGAAATTGAACTGCAATCTGTATCTGTGGGTTTACTGGGTGCATTATCTTTACTTTATTTACCTGTGCACAACACTTACTACACAACAGGTGCGTAGACTGTCACTTCCAACAAAAAAAACAATGCTATACAGTCTATCTGTTTTGCCATTTGGGTTTAAAATAAGCTGTCTTCTGTGACTTTTAGAAGTTAGATGTGACAGCAGGTCATTTTTGCACTTCTCTGAACACAACTGCAGTGACTCTTTCACTACTTATCAAAGTGCGGAGAAGATGATTGTTGGGAGCGGCTCATGCCGGAGTCCTTCAGTGAAGTTTGTTGGATTGAAAACTTCAGAATGAGTCATGACGTTTCTGCCCCTTGGGTGGCTCTTTCTCGGGAATGCAAACACACTAGATGGGCTGCATTTATGCCTGGCTGGCTCTGCCCAGCTGGGATCTAAGCTCAATCCTGTTTTACCCAGCTGTTAGAAACAATAGTGAGCCCCAACAACCTGTTAACATAACAGCTGCAGCTCTACGCAGACATTAACATTGAAACAGAGGGAATAAAGCCACCACATCATCTCATCCCATTATCGAGAGCCTGCAGTCAGCACCTGTGACTGACAGTTTGAGCAGTGGAAACCCTCTGGATGAGTCATACTCTGGTCTGCAGGTTCAACACGTTTCTGACTTCAACAACCAGCTTTCCATCACGGTTTTTTCACTTACAAGCATAAAATACACAGGAAAAACTGAGAGGAATGCTTAATGGTCAGTGGTCAAAGCCACATTTTCTCCGCATCACAACTCAGACTGTGGAAATGTTTAATCTGTCTCACAGCAACAAAACAAACCTCGTCATGCTGACAACCCATCAAATATGAGAAGAGCAAACCTTATGTGAGCATGAGGAGACAATTTTTCTCAGGATGTACTGACCAGGCATTTAATTATCAACATGCAGAAGAAAGCTGCTCACTGCTGACAGTCACTTCTGCACATTGAGGTTCAGCATTGATGTAAATGTGCAGAAATGGTGCTATTTGTGATGGGAGAGCAACTGTTTATAACTAAGCTTCTGCTATTAGAATGGAATCCACTCTGTTTTATGAGGTGTGGCTTACAGCAGGTTGAAGGTTATCTAAAGGTATTTGAACAGGGCTGCATAGGTTATTTTTAAAGAGCTCTGTTAGTGGCATCCAAAAGAAGCTGCCTCCACAGTTTAGGACATGGGCAAAGAGATGAACTTTTAGTTAGTACTTTCTCTTTTTAAATAACTTGTATAGCATAGTTTGAACACTTCTTTAGAAATGTACTGCAGTTTTCAAAACAACATTTTACACTTTCACAGAATCTGATATCTGACAGGTGTGTTAATGGTTATACTCGTGTTCCAATCAACAAAAATGGCTGAAGTAAACCAAAAAATGTCTGGTAAGTTACTAAACAAATCAGATCCCACCTAAAACCTTATGTTAAAACATTATAGGTATTATATAATACATTATATAAGTACTGAGATTTCAAAAGGACAGCCATGTTTGGGCTTCCTCCGTGTTTGAACACACTTGGTGTGACAGGCCTGCAGCGCCAAGACAAACACTGTTGAGGTTCAGTTGTTGCACTTTGTAGCTCAAAGCTTTCAAGTGTCAGATTTGGTGGTTTTGTGAGAAGTGATAACATGAGCAATAGATTTTGAACTCTTGGGCCCTGCATACAAAAACTGACCAATGCTTTCTATTTATAGATTTACATATAACACCACACCCTAAATTTAAAATTTTAATCAGGCATCACTATTTAATGGATGTTTGAATATATTCATCATGCATGTGATCTATTGATATCAAAAGGCAGCAACAAAATACCTTTTTAACCACGGCAAAATAGAGCAGCTTAAATGGCCATACTTCAGATGAGTTGCTGTTTGTTTACCTATTGAAAGCCCATATCCTGAGTGCACATACATTATGTTAAAAAGCTTTGGCATGATTGTAAGCCAGGACTTTAGTTTCCTGTAATACTGTGATTCAAACTCTATGTCCACCAAACTGAAATGATTAGTCAATTAATCCAGTGAATCAAAAATTTTAATTCATTTTTCAGCTATTTTAGCAATTAATAAATCAGTTCTGTCATTTTACCAAGCAGAAGGAATGGAAATATTCTGGTTTTAGCCTTTTATATGTCTTTATAATATCTCATCATAAACTGAATATCTTTGGGTCTGTACTATTAGTCTAGTATTGTAACATACCTAGTAATGACAGGAAAAGAAAAGAAAAAAGTTATAGCCCTAATGTGCATTAGACCATTGAACTCGACTGCCTAGAACAATCTTTCATTATTTGCTTCAGACTCAAAGCCGTTAATTCCCTCTGTTCACTTGCACAACTAAAAAGAACAGGCCTAATAAATCACGGACTGCAGACGTACATGTGTGCTCTCATGTGTTTGTGCAGGTTAACCGTTCCCCTGTAGTCAAGCTGCTAAATCAGGAGGCACAGCGTGCTGTTACTGTAAGTGTCTTGTGCTGTAAGCAGCTCACAGAAATCAGAGGGGGTCGTGATAGTTAAATTTTGCCCCTTTGCTGCCAGTAAACACTCCTAAGCACCTTCATCCAATCAGACACCACATTAGCTCATACAGGTCGACACCAGCTCATTAGACTGTCACTAAGCCAGGTACCTCAGTCCTGGCTGAGTAAATGATATTCCATGTAAATCAGCTCGGTGGGTTTTACAAACAAAAACAGGCCCAAAAGCTTGGCACTAAGTGAATGATTCCAAACCTCACCTGCAGGTCTATCTTTCCTTTCCTGTTTAAACAGGTGTCCAGTGCCAATAAACTACAAAAAAAACCTGCAAATGCCTGTTTAATCTGAAATAAACAGTGAAGAAAAAGACCCCCCTCCTCCCCGTAAGCGACTCCCGAGTGGCACCACTGTGCTCTGTTGTTGCTGGGCCACAGGATGCTTGATGCTCAGCAGGTTCAGTAAGAGTTAAGATAAGATGTTCCACTCCAAATATGGACAAGATATTTAGGGTTTTACTCTAATAATTGAACAAGCAAGCTGAGAAATCAGTGTGATTCTTGGAGAATAAACACTGCTAATATTGAAACTAAATGTTCAGAGTGGTTCGCCCGAGGTTGTGAAAGATCCTCTGGGACCCTTTGAGGAAAAATTTGAAGCACTTCAGGGAGCTTTGTTTAACAAAATCTATATTAGGCATTCCTGTGTTCAAATTTTACTGTAACACTCCATCATCATCATCATCATCATCATCACCAAGACACATTTCATAAAGATTCATCAGAAGAAAGCAGGTGTTAATTATGTTATTTCTCATACTAACAGTTTATTTGTATGAGTAATAGTAAATGTGAAAGCTTAAGTAATGGAGGGGAAATTTTTGACCTTGAATGTCATTTGGGGTCAAAGCAGCCAAATTCTGACATCCTAAATATGTTTAGGCTATTATTACTAAAGCTAACCAGAGTTTTAAAGTCACCCTCTGGTAAATGGATGGTAAATGATGATTTAGTTTGAGTTGTGACACATTAGAGATAAATTAGACATGAGTGAAAAGTAGCTATAGAGGTTTTCCTCACAATAAAAACACAAGCAAAAGAGTGGTAAAGGGCATACTATCCTAAAGGGCAGACTTTACTGAGAAGAAGGCAGGTTTCTGTCCTGACACTGTTCTGCTGCATTAGTCAAAAGCATGCAGAGCAGGAAAAGCCCCAAATGCAATAGCCTAGTCCCAGTAAACACAGATCTGAGCAGCCCCCACTGCAGTGGGGTCTCAGTTCACACTGCAGGCACTCCGAGTCCTGCGTGAGCTCGGGTTGTGTTGTACTCACCAGGTATGCTCCGACGGTGCCCTGTGCCAACATCAGGGCGCATTCCGATATTAAGAATATCTTGATATTTGAGAAGCACGAGGAGTTTTTGCGGGGACCGTCTGCTTCCAGCATGTCCCCGCCGCTCCGGTCCGGGTCCCTTTGCTTCTTCACCTGCATCCTCTCCTACGTTAGCCTCACAGAACTACGAGAAATCGAAACACACAGCAGGGTGACCAAAGGCACACACTGGCAGGTACAGTGTTTCGCTTTTCGCTTCCCCTGGAGGCTACATTCGGGGTGCTCCTTGGCGCCGTTCCTCTCGATTCAACAAACTGTACTCTTTCATCTGACAAGCTACCAAACACACATCCAAACTCCGCGGGGCTCCGTCGCTCGTCTGCGTCTAAACATTGCCTCCTTGTCGACGCGCAGAAACATGTGAACTCCCTGAAGGTGTTAGCAAAGGCACAAGTGAGACGCGGACACGTAGATTCCTGTCAGATCGCATGTTTCCGCCGCGGACTTCAGTGGTTTTTCGCGGCGGCTCTGGATTTTGCTCACCAGGTTCTTATTTTTCTGCTAAACTCCGGCCGTGCCGGTCTGTCATTATCCCTAACTCACACAGAGCTTGCCCTGCCTCCGCGCTCCCACCTCCCTGTACTACTCTCCTCCTCTGCGAGCACAAGTGCGGCCCTAGAGGCGCTGCAGAGAAGCGTCGACTCCGCTCAATTTACATCTACTACAGTAGTCCTGTGGGGCCTCGTGCTTGTACTGTCCACACGTATTTAAGAAACACTTAACTATAACAAATTGCCATCTTCTCACACCATAAACTCTTATGTGGTTTTTGCTGGTTTGAGGCTAGCTGCTAAACCGATTCGTTTGTCAACTACAGTTTTAAGTAATTTACCTAAGAAAAATGCAAATGAAGTGAAGAATACAATATGGTTGACACGCCATACTTTATACTAGTACTATTAAAATATAGAAATAGAATATAAAGACAAAAAACGGACCAGGACTTTAACAGGCTTCAGAGTTAAGCATTTTAGCTACCGCCATCTCGTGCCCTTTTTCTAAACCAGCAGTTGTAGAAGCTGTAAGCTAACTTAGCTGGCTAGCTAAACTGAGTAGCAAGAATCGCTAATTTACTTCAGTAATACAGTTCTAACTTTCGATCATGTAAAACAGGCTACAAATTATATACATGTTGGACAAACCTGGCAGCCAACTTCTTAGACTGTCTTTTAGTATAAGAGAAGACAGAAATGAAACCCACCTGTCTCTAACCTACACTTGTAATAGGTCAGTTATTTTAAAACAAATATCCTTACAGTTGCCACAAACAAATAATTAGCTAAAGTGAGCAGACAGTAAGAAGGGATTACCAAAGTGCTAGCAGGGGCTCCATAGTGGGCCACAAAGGTACTGCAGGTGGTCCAAAGTAATAATAATGTACAGTTACATATTTATATAAATACATTTATTCATATAAAAAAAGATAAAACTGGCAATATAAGGGGGTTAGCTTGTGCTATTAATCAATACTCTGACCTAAATGTACAACACATGTATTGACTTTTGTGTCTAATTTGCAGGTGGCTCACATATTGGGCTTATAACTTAACACAAAAAATTCAAGGAAATATACCAATTTCTCTTGTATTTTAATTAGAGTGAAAATGTAAGATTGAGATTTTCTGGTTTTTAAGTGTGCCACAGCACTGGTGAGTTTGGGAATAGCTGTTCCATTTTAAATTTGGGGATTAATATACTTTAAGAGCCTTCCTCTAGTGGCCATGTGAGGAACTGTAGTTTTATGACACACTTCCTACATGTTTGTAGTGCTTATGGGAAGCTAGCGTTCATCTGTTTGCTTTTTTATCTAACTCAAAGTGACAGCAGCCTCAAGAATTGCCATTTAAATAGTTATCCAATCATTAAAATAGTTGTAAGAAGTTGCATGAATAATAAAACTAAAAATCATCTTGTAATGACATCACAGCAAGTGTGACACTAAATCCATTTCTAAAATGAAAGACAAAGATGCAACTTATTGAGAATTTACAAATACATTATAAATTAAGAAAATTGCTGGACATGCGTGTATAGCCTATACAGCATCAGTGCTATGGACAGGCTATAAATGTATGCATATATGGTTTAAAATAGCAAAGTCAAATTTATATCTTGTGAATCGGAATCAATTAGCATATGCTCTGCTACCAACCCTGAGCTTACATTTTCAAATTTGACTTTATTCTAAAGTTCTGTGATCCATCTTCTTCTGCGTAACCAACTCAGGGTTGTGGGTTGGCTGGAACAAGCTGTCAAAGGAGTGAGAGGTGATGGTACATCCTGGACAGGTCACATATATATATATATATATATAAACTCCACACAGAAAGACCCAGATTGGATTTAAACTCATAACCTTCACCCAAGTGATAGTGCTAACCACCACACCACTGTGACTCTGTGAACTTCCATGTTACACCAAGGAAAAAAAATTCCACTGAAACACAAAGAGGTATTCAAACACTACTTCAAATCATCATTTTGGTATTTCTTACTATAGAAGATATCGCCAGGACCACATTTTGGCAGGATGACACACACACACACACACACACACACACACACACACACACACACACACACACACACACACACACACACACAGGCGGATTGTAAGTGCAAAAACAGCACAGGCACGGTGTCGTGTGTGGTAATAATCAGCTAAACCTTGCAGTTGCATCACTTTAACACTGCCTTGCTAAAACATATAGCAGGAGTTGTGATGTTTGCACAACCTTTTCCAACCTTTATCACTGGATTACCATGCTCAACATTTCTGGCACGAGGTAATGGAGTGGCTATGATGTAATGTAACCACATAATGTGATAATGATGGTGTGGAAATAAACAGGACGATAAACAAAATATCGCGTAAAGGCTGTCAGGATTTTCTGCACGGGTCTACGCACAGTTTTAGATACAGCAGCAAGAGATGGAAAAGCAGCACATGTAAAGGTCACGGAGATGAGTTGGTAATCGATCAACTGTGAGATGTGTTTGGTTTTTTTTCATTCAGTATGTGTCAGTGTCCTTTTTAATGGCATAAATATGGGGAAATGTCAACAATAATAAATATTTTTAAACCAGTGACAGTGTAAAAAATAAAAAAGCAACATAAAAATGAAGTTGATCTCACATTATTCACAACATTCACCTACAGTTCCACTGGTATGACAAACCCAGAAGACCTGAAACAGACTCTTTCTCACTTCCTTTGGAAAAACGAGGAGCCAAAGCACAATGAAAACAATAAATGATCACTGTGTTTCAGCCACCAGCCCCCTCATTTTCAGAAACCTTTGGCAGGTGTCCAAAGCGAGATGATCATGAATAGTAGACGTTCCCTCACTCTTGACCGGCACACTCCCACACGAAAATGCTTCTCACACTGCTTCCTACGTTCAGCCTGTCGGGAAAAGCAAAACACAGAGCGTGAAGATGACAGTTTTAGTGTCACGTGGTTCAATTATACAAACTGTGGCATAGCCTTTAAGTTCCAACTGAGCAACGATGTGGCAAAACCGAGACATGTATGTAAATATTGAAACGAGCAGTGTAGTGAGAAATGGAAATCTAAGGTACAGCAGAGTGGTTTGCTAGTTTCAAATTGTTCACAGACCCTACACAGCTGAAGCACAACGTGTGTCTGTGACACTTGGGGAGTATCAATGATATTCAGTGACTCCATCATCACCGATGCTTTTCCCAGAAGGCTCCCACCCTCTTTAGCCTGCTGCCGTCTGCCTGCTTTCACCAATGGGGATGCTGATCAGCTTATAAACAAGTGTGCTGGTATTTGTTCATACATAGCTGACAATTTCTGTGACTTTCTTTTTCACTTGTTGATAGGTGCTTTAAGGTACTCAGGACTGATTTGATCTCCAGTCATTTTGAAGGAGGGTGTAGCTACTGTATGCTGCAGGATGTCATCAAGACACTGAACTAAAAGCAGTTATTAAAACAGTAAAATTTTGCATTTCCCCCTCTCCCTCCTCACAATGCTTTAAACACTCTAAAGCATTTTCACACAATATCCATAAAATTTTGGTAGAATGAAATCTGTTTACCTTGGTTCAACATCTGAAACACAGAAGAAGTAGTCCGCTTCAGAACTGATTCAGTGCTGGAAATGTTTAAATTAGCCAAGGACAGAGAGTGCAGGACACATATCACCAACTGGCTCAACATAGCCGCAATTTGACCTCATACAGACTTCTACGGAGCCAACAAGTTAGCAAACACTGTGAGACATTTGCTTTTTCACTGCTCTGCAGTGGGCTGCAGTGCATTTATGAAAAATTAGAGTTCCTTTTATGGATATGTTACAATTATAAAACATGCCATTTGTGTATTATATGAAGAGAAGATATATTAAAAAGCTCATGTTTCATACCATTCTGATGAATCAGTCTGAGCAATAGCAAAAGTGAAGGAGGAAACAGGAAGAAGGAGAGGGGGATTTTTGACCTTAAATTACATTTCGTGCCAAAATCAGCAAACCACCATGATACTACAATCAGGATTCAGTCGTCTGAACCGTCGGTGATGTTCTGCATTGGTCAAAAGCAAAGCAGGCAAAGAAAACAAATCTACTTCTTAAATTCAATGTTGTTTTTCACTGAAGATTATAGAGCTTTAGGTATTTTAGTGAGATAAGAGAGTCTTGCAGTGTTTCTTTTGAAACAAATAAGATGGAAATTAAGATAAGAACAGATGCTACATCCATGGACAAATCTGCCAGAGAGAAAACATGTTTATACAGTTTATTTTAGTATTTTAAATACATTACATCAGTCTGTACTTTGTGATTCACATTAGTTTTAACAAGAGCCATTTGTAAAGCAGATATGTGTGTGGTTCTGTTGAGTTCTTTCCTGCTCTGTGCGTGTGTGTGTGCACCACTGTTTACATACAGTAGACGTGCAGAGACATGAGTCAGGTAACCAGCAGAGGGTGGAGACAGCTTGGTCCGGTGCCAGGAATGTATGAATGGAGAAGTCTGCAGAGTATTGTTCTGCCTTCTGAAACAGCTGCTATTTATAGGATTTGGAAAAGGGTGGACTGCGGGAAAAAAGCCCAGCCCATTTGGGAGACAGTGGGGAAAACTGAAGGAGTCTGAGGAATGACTGGGAGTACAAACAGTCGTGTACTTTAACTTTTCCTGTTTAAATTTCAAAGGAAAGCATGCTGGCCAAAGAAAAGCTACATGTGTTTTTTTTAGTCATTTAAAGTCAAAATATATCTTTTTCTGTCATCATTATCTTTATGTCATGTAGAAAGCTTACTTTAACTCCCGGATATTTAATTACGGCACACTTCTAGATCTCTATGTTACTATAGCAGAATCTACAGTAGCCTCTACTATAGTGATTCGCAATTAAAATTACAATTAGACAAGCAGTAACACTTTAGATGTTGAAACTTTAAACATCAATTGAACAACCAGTGAAAAAACAGTGTTTTTTTAGTTCTCAGAACCTTTTTGATCAGCTCATATCGGCCCTTGGTGCAGCTTTCTGACACAAGCTCTTTTAGCTGATGCCTCTTTAATGGCACCCTCCCTTTAATATATCTTTCCTGTGATTGGCTGTTATTCACAGACAGAACTTCGAGGCTTTTCTGTTCACAGAGACTAACATGACCATATTAGGGAGATCCCCTCTTACTGACATCATACAGAGCCATGAAGAGAAAAAAGAATTTGAATATCAAATGTTTTGAGATTTTTGGCTCTGAATGAATATTTTTGCATTGGCCCCATGGCTTTAAACTTAAAACTTTAATATGAGCATCCACATTACATATGATATATAATAACAAGGAAAAGCACAACTGGCCCAGTTAGGCTTGAACACTAATACTGTGGTTGTAGTAGAAGCTACTACAGTGGAGACTCTAATCTAATCTTTTCTGTGTAAATATTTCCTTTATGAACTATATTTCTTACACAGGGCCAATGTGGAGAAAGCTATAAAACATTACTCTCACACACCAGCAGTGTCTCTGACTTTTCACGGCTCACCTCACTTTGAGTCCCGCAGAGGGTTTCACCTCTGGTAAAGGGCTCGGGGCAGTTTTTCCTTCCCCGTCTGCTACCTGCAGCTGTCAGTTTTTGTGTCCTTGTTGCAACTGAAACTGAAACACAAATTTAGGCAGGGTCCACAATTTGAACACCTGCAGCTCTCTCTCTCTATATATATATATTCAGCTCAGTGCTGATCTTAGAGTTATGCAATAGTTTGCACAGAACACAGAACCAATCATTTTACAGTCTTCATTTCATTAGGCCTCAGCAATCGTCCACAAAATCTCTTCATCCTTCTCTTACGCCACTGTGGCTATGGAAACAGCTCCTGGAGGATATGGGCAGCAGGCTCCGCGCAGAGGGACTTTATTTTTATGTTGTGAACTTATCACCAGATTAATTGGAAATGTGATGTGACTCGCTGCAAAAACCCAGTGGTCATTTTGGGCACCCGCTAATGCCAAATTGGCTTTATAAAGACTGTATTTATTTTTTATAAATATTTTTGTCTCATAAGAATCCTTTTATAGCTTTAATATTTAGTTAAGTAAACTGTATAAAACAGTTTTCATCTAACTGACTGATGTGGAGTTGGTCTAATAAGATAAGAAAAGATAAGATAAGAAATGACCGTGTACAATAGTACAACGAAATTGAAAACTGTCCCACGTCAGCACTAAGTACAACTAAACACAACAAAACACAACACAACAACACACAGCAGATGTTAAAGTGGGTTTTTTTTAAAGTCCAAAAAAGGTATGAGCAAAAAAGACTTGACTTAATAAATAAATAAAAGAATGAGTGAATGTTTACTGCACATTATTATTGCCCCCCAAAAATGTCCAGGGAGGTAACCAATGAGATCAGCTAATGCAGGGATGTCGAACTCTTTTTAAATCACAGGCCACATATGGTCCACTTTGATCTTACCCACTAAACAGTGGACGTCAGACAGATGTGCAGATCATGTTTTTATATATATACCAATTCTGGACATCTGTGTGACATCTGAATTTGGTCGACAATTTGGATGTCCAACCATCACCCAACCTGGACGTCAGTATGATGTTCAACATTTGAACTTTGGACTGGGTAATTTTCTTGAACATCATGTGGATGTCTATGGCAGGCGCAGGAAACTTACATGATTAAGAAATGTAATTTTTTTTATTTACAAATTTCAACATTGTTATCAACATGATACGTATAAATGTGGATTATTTTTAAACAAACACAATGTATTAGCCTATTGTTTTATTCAGTAGGCTATTACATGTTTGTGATCGGTAACAGAAGTTGCAACCGACAGTATGTGCAAGTGTGTGTGTATGAACTGGACATACTTTGCAAACTGCCTGTCAACAACCACAGTTGGACTATAAATAGCCCGTACACAGAGGTCCTATGAATGTCAACACTAGAAGTACAGTATAGTAGATGTAAAATTTTTTTTAAAAAGACATCAAAACAAAAGTTGTTGCGGACCAAAATTGCACCTCCAAAAAATGACTTAAAAAGACGTCACTACAACGTCACTTTGTGCATGGGGCAGACCAGTGAAACTCCAGTTTCTGTCAGTGTAAAAAGTTGAACTATGTATTGAGATATCTTAATATGACACAAATAAGAGCAATTTAAACATTATGTGTCAGTTTTTCTACATGGTAAAGAACTACTGCTGTAGTAAATGTAAAAAATCATTCTTCTCATCATCATTTGAGCGATGATTGTAAGAATGTTTGTAAAATTACAGAAACCTATATTCCAATTACACAGCAAAATCTCCAGTGTTAAATTAACACTGGAGAGTGTCTATATGGGTCCACACCTCTGAGTGTTAAATACAACACCGTTGAGTGTTAAATTAACACTTTTGACAGTGTTATATGTTTAAAAGTAACCTAGTCAGTTTTGAAGATTAACAATGGCTAACACTGAGCAGTGCTGATTTTCTAACACTGGAATATTTCTAACATTTTGAGTTATTTTCCAGTGTTAGACAATGTTACATGTTGTAAATATTTCTTAACAAAATGCAGTAGTTTATGATATTCTGTGATCACTAGATGTTTTATATTATTAAACAATACGATATATTTAATTAAGATATATGAATGACAATGCAAGTTTAGCAGTTCAAAAAATTCTACATAGGAACAAGTTATTTAGATGTATCACCACTTTGCCAGGGTCTGGAAGAAGACCCAAATTGCCAACCTCATAGGAAATTACTTAGAATATTCAGGAACAACCAAGGAACCACTCAGGCTCAAGCCTGCCATGAACTGGAAACTGCTGGAACACCACAGTGTCACTGTCCACAGTGAAGTGAGTTTCACGTCATCGTAAATCGAGAGGGTGCTGACTAAGACCGAGGAGCCTGCTCCAAAACTGACACCTTTTTGCTTGACTGAAATTTGCAGCTGTCCACATGGACAAGCAAAATGCCTTCTTGAGAAGAATTTTGTGGTCAGATGAGAAAAAGATTGAGGTATTTGGCATGACAAGAGGTACGTTTGGAAGAGTAAAGGTGAGGCTTTCAAGTCTTAAGAATACTGTATCAACTGTTAAGCGTGGTGGTGGTGGCATCATGTTCTGGGGCTGTTTTGCTTCAAGTAGTACTGCTACAGAGTGGTCAGAAATCCAACCAGAATTATACCAGAAGGTTTGTGATGACTACCAAATGCTTCTGGTTGAGGTGCAACTTGCTAAGGGACATTTAACCAAACATTAACAGGGGTGTATCTATACTTGTATGAGTACCTGTATGTATACTTTTGACCCTGTGTGGAATAAAGAAAATCTAAAACAAATTCAAACGTGTTCATCCAATTCTTTAAAAAAACAGTCCAAAATTACCATGACATGATGTGTGCATAAACCTTTTGCCAGAAGAACTGCTGTAGGTAACATTATGACACAGGCAACTTTTTCCCCTTATATTTGCATTTTACACCCATCATACACTTATCAACTTATCATTCCTTATCTTTTTAAGCTGACTTCTCAGAATAAAGCTGTAACTATCTTTACTAGTGCTACCATTGTTGCAGCTTGAACCGGTTGGTTGTTGTAGCATGTACAGGTTTCTTATTTCAACAACATTAGATTGGTGGATATTCTCGCCGAAGTTCATTGCATGTTCTTCTTCTTTGAGTGTGGAACGTTTTCAACGTGACATCCTGAGACTCTGGGTGCCGATCAATGCTGCTGAGCTTAAATTTCACTTGGAGGGAGCTGCCTCTGCAGAGGATGTGCTCACTTAAAACGTGCATGGCTGAAGGAATGTTTTCGCTGGAGAACCCCCAACATGTTTCCCGTGGTGTCAAATCACCCTGCCCGCATTCATACTACTCAGTGACTTCAGTGTTTGTTTTTTTTTATGTTTAATCGTGTGCCAAGCACCATAACAAAGACACAAATTTAAAACTCAACTTTAGCTGCTGGAACGCAGCTATGTAAGCCAGTGACGTATGCTTAACTGTTAAATATGTGACTATAGTTCTCTCAACATTGATCCCTAAATTCTTACGACACAGATAAGATGAGAAAGAGAGTGAGACCCAAATGGTGCAGCAATATCTAATGTCATAATCTGTGAGTAAGGACAAATGAAGTTTAATCACTAACTCAATTTTACCCCCTTTTAGACTTTAGCAGAGATCTTAAGGGTGTATAAAAACTGCATGAAAGTAAGGAAAGCCAAATGGCATTCAGTAGGGAGTTGATGAAATGTCACCAGGCACTTATTGTGATTGTGTCCATTCTAAATATAGCTTCCTGCTGTCTGTTCTATATTTCAAACTGTTTCGTGCTGCTGCACTGATCTCTATTTTTACACCAATATCAAAAGAGAGGGCAGCGTGTGATTTTAAAATAGCGTAATATTATCTGTGTCACTGGGGAGAGGGTTTCAAGCATGACACACATAAAGCAACATGGTCTGGTTTCCTTTCCATGGTAAAGTCAAGCCAGTGGCTATATTTGCTTATTTACAAACGCAAAATGGCCTTTGATAAGCTTGCTGTTTTCCTGACTTTGTGCCAAATTGTTGTTTCTGAACGCAATCCACATCAGCCAAATGTTGCATTCTCATATTTGATGATATCTTTGAACAATAGCTAAGGATTCTTCAAGGGAGAATTCCAGGTAATGTGCGACTCACCTCGAATGAATTCACAAGCATACAAAATGTAACTGCTAAAACCAGTCCAGCGAGTTGGATGGTGCACATGAAAAAAGTCACCTAAGGAAAATGACTTTTGAGCCAGCTGAGCATGGGAAAAATGCACTGGAAAGTTTTGAGTTACAAGTGAGGTAAGATGGAAACAATGGCAGGACAGATCGAGGAGATCACAAATGGAAACTTCCGAGAGGACATTTGAGTCAGACTATTTTTTTTTTCTTGCGTTGCCCTTTATTTGCCTGTCAAAACAATATATGCAAACATGAGTTTGCTTCACTCAGACGGCAAGTAAATAGACTGGTTCCTATACAGCGCTTTTCTACTTGAACACTCAAATCAAAACAAAATAAAAGAAAATGCCACAGTTAACAATATTCATAGAAGCTTTTTCATAGAAGCTGTTTTATACACGTAAGTGCTTTCTATCTAATATTCACACTCCAACGAATGCATTGCGGAGCAAGTTTTGGTTTATTATCATGTCTAAGGCTACTTTGGCATTCAGACTGGAGGAGCCAGAGATCAAACCAATCTTTTAACTAGTAGATGACGTGCTCCACCTCCTGAGCTACAGCCACCGACAGCAAGAAAGAGTCAAGGCCCTCTGATCTCATCTTCATATGACCTGGGTGAACTGCATCGAGATGGATATTATCCCAAAGTACTGTTTAAGTGTTGTGGCACTTGAAAGAGCTTACTGCAAGAATTTTTATATACTGTGTAGCTTGTGCTACGACGTTTAGAAAAAACACCTTATGCAACCAGCAGCCACAGGCCTCTGAACCATCTTACCACAATGTGCTGCAGCTGAACTCAAACTCATTTAGTCTGCCCCCATGAGATACTCACTGTATGCAAAGTGCATGTTTGGACTTGGTTTATGTGTTTGGAGACAATCATATTATCTGTTCATATAATTGCAGGTGCTGTTGAGTTTCTTCTTCACAGTTGCTTCATCATCACTTTTCCAGGCCTGATATCACCTTAAATTACACCTCACCCGACAGCAAGGCACTGTTCTGGATATTTTGAAAACCATGCATTATACATCTAATTTCAAATCTGGGTATGATATTTAAATGATGTAGAAAAGCTGTTTAAAAAAAAAAAGAAGTAAGAATGTTTTTTTGATTCCAGTTAGACATGAGAGTTTATGCTATGCCTGTTTATGCCCTGTCCTTATCTTCAACGTCATGCTGCTCTATTGTATCTTAATTGTCCCTTGGGGATTGTTATGATCCAATGTTGTCAGTGTTTTGTTTTATGCGTGACTCCTCCCACCAGAGGATGGCTGTGGGTTTTTCCCCCTTCTCTTTTAGGAGTTGGACACCTGGGCGTGCCTGCCGAGTAGTTGGGTGGAGTCTCTTCCTGTCCTTGGATTGGATAATTGGCTAATCACCTCCAGTATTTAGCTACCAGATGACAGCCACCTGGCTCCCTCTCTACTAGCCTCCACCACCCAACAAATAGCATGAGCTTTTGATTCGGTTTTTTGATAGAGTGTCTGTGCCCAGTGAGTTGCAAGTATAAACGTGTGTGTATGTGTTGGTATCTTAGTTTTGTAAATAGCTGTAAATAGATTTGTAAAGTAGCAACTGAGTATTTTGTTCACCTTGTATATATTGTTCACTGCAGCAGCCTAGTAGGCGTGAGAAGCCATTTTTGTTGATTAAGTTTTCTCCTGTTTTTCATGTAGAAAGTTAGGTAAGTGAATTGTCTTTTGTTTGGTTTTCATTTTGTGTAGATAAGATAAGATAAGATAGAACTTTATTAATCCCTCGGGTGGGTTCCTCTGGGAAATTTGATTTCCAAAAAAGCACAGCACCGACAGAAGTTACAGAGTTATACACACACACACACATACATACATATATATATATATATATATATATATATATATATATATATATATATATATATATATATATATATATATATATATATATATATATATATATATATATATATATATATATATATATATATATATATATATATATATATATATATATATATATATATATATATACAGAGACAATATAAATAAAATATACGAAGGGGATAAATAGAAATAAAAATACAAGTGAATTGCACATTTCAAGTATTGAGTCTATTGCACCGTTGACTATTTACAAAAGTATTGCACAAAAGGTATTGTACAGTGAGGTGAAGAGGCACTGCAGCTTAGTTGTTCCCCCCTCCTTTGTCCTCCTGTTTCCCCTCCCTCTCCCCTCCAGAGAGGAGTTAAACAGTCTGATGGCGTGTGGGACAAAGGAGTTTTTAAGTCTGTTAGTTCTTGTCTTTGGGAGAAGCAACCTGTCACTGAACAGACTCTTCTGGTTGTTAATGGCCGTGTGCAGAGGATGCCTGGCATTGTCCATAATGTCCATCAGTTTCTTTAATGTCCTTTTCTCTGCCACTGTCACCAGAGTGTCCAGCTTCATGCCGACCACAGAGCTAGCCCTCCTGATCAGTTTCTCCAGCCTGGATGAGTCCTTCTTTGCTGTGCTGCTCCCCCAGCACACCACAGCATAGAAAAGTACTCCAGCAACCACTGACTGGTAAAACATCCTCAGGAGCTTCCTGCAGATGTTAAAAGACCTCAGCCTCCTGAGGAAGTACAGTCGGCTTTGGGCTTTTTTATACAGGTGCTCTGTGTTGCATGACCAGTCCAGTTTATTGTCCAGTTTATTTAGGAAAGCATAGGGACCATTAGGGAGTTTTGTTTGTTATTTTTGGCACTGCTCACTGCTGAAGCAAATAAATGGCTGCTTAGCATTTTAGAAGATACTATTGTTTGGGTTCTTGTTTTGTTGGAGCGGGAGTGGGCCAGTTTTTTGTTGCGTCTATTACACGTCTAGACAAAGAACGTAACAGGATAAATAAAGTCTTTCTGATTCTATATCCTCTCAGTTGTTACTTCATTAGTTAAATCTTGTTAGTACAGGATGGAGCCATCTTTTGCCAGATCCAACAAGGTGCTGGGAACTTAGAGGTTTTGGTCCAGATTGACAAAATGGCATCACACAGTTGATGGCGTGGCGCCTGGTTTGGTCTTCTGCTGCTGAAGACCATCTGATTCAAGGTTCAACGTGACTAAAGCAGTCTGACCATTCTTCTCCGACCTCTGACATGAGGTATTTTCTCAGAAACAACCAAGTCACACACAGAGTTACTTACATCACCTTTCTCCTCTACTGTGTTTTCAGCTCAAGCATGTCATCTTGAACACACCTACAGGTCTAAACGTCTTGAGCTGCTGTAATATGAATGATTAGATATTTATGTTAAAAAAAACAAGTGGAAAAGGTGTTTTTATTAGAAACAACAAAAAAAAGACATTCAACTCCAAACAAACCATTCAGAGAGTGCTGAACCATATAAATGTTGAACTAAAGAACTTCAGTACTCCCAATTACATGTATTTGTTGAAGATAATTTCTTTGAATTTCAGGAGTGGGACCAAACCTCCATACATGCCCCTTCGTGTTCTATATTTATATACGACACTCCTGTTCATTCTCACTTTTGTGCCTCACCCTCCCTCCACTTTTTCAATTAATTCCCTTGCCCGGCCCAGGAGCCACCGCCAGTCCCCTCTGAGGCCTTCCCCAAACTGCAGCCTCAATTTATGTTCAAGCCATCTGCCGTTACCTACTAGAAATGCTGTCGAACCCAAAATGAGGATGTGGTTCCAGATAGTGAATGTATGTATATAAAGTATTTCATATCACAAGACAGCAAGAAAAAACCAAATTCCTTTCAGCACATAAGCTTTCTTCAGATACACATTTGGGTGTAGCCCTTGTAAAATGTCACTAGGACCTTGTTTGTAGCCGATATACACAGATACCCCGAAGATCTTGCTTTATATCTAAAACCTGTGTGTATTTTATTGTAAGATCTAGATAAAATAGGTGTAGATAAATAATAAATGCATTTGAACTAAAACCCTTAATCAGAAACACAGTGAGCACTCCTCCAGTGGAAGAAGTGTATTGGATGAGGATGGAGTGCTGTGAGTGGAAGAACTATACATTTAGTCATGCAAACTTTTAGTCATGTGAATTACCACATTGCCTGTAATCCCTTTAATTAAAGACTTATAGTCTTTGTTACGACTGGCAATTATGGAGGAATAGATCCATAAATCCAGTGTCACCACTCTGCACTCACAGGGGAAGTTAAAGCAAAGCATTGTTTAAGATCCGCTACATTATCCACAAAGTTAGATTTGACAGCTGCCCTTATTAGACAGAGTAACGGCACTCTGCAGTACAGCCTTAAGCATGAAAGAACTGAAACAGTTCTGTAGGCTTCACTCAGCACATTTCATTGCTCATTTTGCAGGGAAGATATTTTAGTCAGTGACATTTTGATTGTCAGCGTTTGGCAAGTGGTGGGCTGATAATTCACATTGGAAAGCTGACTAATTGGGCACCACGTCCAAAAGACTCGCTGTCACTGGAGGCTGGCCAGAGTTAAGATGATTTCATGCAACTGAAGAGATAATTCACTTGCAAATTTCCCTCGGCAAAGAACGAGATATGCGTGCGAGTTCTCTGGCCTCGATAGTAATCCTGGTCGCAAAGCAGATCTTTGCTGTTTTTTCCTCACATTCTTAGTTTTAGTTCAAATTTCTCATTATTTCAATACTTCCTGGTACCCTCAACACAGACATGAAGTCTGATGGCACTGCTGGGGCAGACAGTTTGAGCTCAATCAAGTAAATCTATGCAAATAAAGAGGAATCATGTCGCCCAACCTTCCTGTCTGCAAAAGGTATGCAAACATGCAAGTCATCTGACCGACCTCTGTTCTATGACAAATTTGCAATATAATGTGTATAAATATTAAATGGCAGCCGTTTTTTAATGACAAGTAAAAATATATATACTCCCTAGCCATTTTTACACATATATAGAACTTTAGTAAACAAGAACAAATGTCTGTTTTTATCCTCAGCTAAGTATAAAATTTAAAAATTTTCATTGATGAGGTTTTCATGAGTAAAGCCTTGATTTATTTATTTATTTTTAAAGTTTTCATGAGCATTCATTTGGAGTAGTTTCTGGTCACCTAAATACTGTGTGTCCTCACTGTCCTTAACTAGTATATGTGCGCCAGATTTCATTGACTAATTGTTAACTATGTGTATTTGGTGCTGGACAGTTTCGAAAATTGGATTTAATGGAGTTCTCTAAGAATCGGGCATATATATACAAGATTTACAAAATCTTGTTTCCATCCAAATAGTTTTAGATACTACTTTGTGCTTTTGCAAAATAATGGCTAGAATAGTAGACAATTTACTAAAAAAGTGTGCCTGTAATTGTATAATTTTCTTTGTGTTGAAAATATCCTGTGTCACAAGCTAAGACCAAACATGGAAATGATAGGAGAGGACTTTATGTAAAATTCTGACGAGCTCTCAGGGGCCATTACAAACCACTTACCATATTTATACTATGAAATATTCAAGCAGCACTTTTCCCAGCAAGCACATAACCATTCTTGAAAGTCAAATGCAACCAAACTAAATGCAACATGTGAACATATGGTCGCTTTGCAGTGGGACAGCAGCCTCGAAGATATGCTTTTAGGTAAAGTCGAGTCAAGCGATGTGCAGTTAAATCACATTTGTATATGTCAAATAGGGGAACTTAAACAAGTTATATTTCAAATCAGATGCAAGCTAAAAACAGGATTTAAATGAGGACTCTGTAAAGCATTGTAGTTGTTTACTAGCCACTCTCCATTTTTGCTGGACTTTGTTTTGAGCAGGCACTCTGGTTGTCTTTTCCTGCCAATACTGGAAAGGATAGAGGTGGATTAATTGTCTCAGTAATTCTAATGGTGCAAGTCTGAAAGCTTCTTTCCTGTATGGGAAATGATATGCTAATGGCCTGCTCTTCCCTCTTCTATAGTCCTGTATCACAGCTGTCTGATGAGAGCATCAGCCTATAAGTGCCTGCTAATGATGGATGCTTTCAGTTTTATCAGCTGCAAGCAACTGGCTTCAGTAGTCCTGGTGAAATTATCCCTTTGCTTTGGCCTGAAAAGATCCATCTGTCTTTGTCTTCAGACATCCAGATAATGAGTTCTGTTAGGCATCTTTTCATGATTTGCAAATTTCTGCTGTTACCGTAATACATGTATTCAAAGCCGATCAATTGACAGTTTAAGCTAAATGAATGGAGCGGTACATTGGTTGAACCTATATTTCAGCAACTGTTAATGTCGAGTTAGGAAGGGCACAGATGACATTAGCTATAGTTGGAGTGATATATTGTTATGGTTAACAACTCTATAGTTCTGAAGTTTTTATTTTCTTTTTTTATTATTCTCATCTGCTCAATCAGTATGTAATAAAGCTTGAATAAGAATGGCAATTCACTTTACTTCCATTGCCCAGTACCAAAATAATTTACAGCTAAATAGCTGGATAGTTCTCTCTTGGGATTGCTGTAAACCAAATGCTAAAAGGAGGCTGAACATTGCACTTGCGTCACAGAATGATTCCCCTGAATATGTAAATAGGTAGTCACCACAGTAATGTTTTCCTTCTTAGGGAGGTGAAGATGGTGCAACATGACTTCTTCACAGCAGCAACTGTAACTGTAAGCTACATGGAAAGATATAAACCAGTAAGACAGAGATTAAAAACAAAAATCTGTGCCGACCCTGAGCACACATCTACAAATGCATGCACTAAAAGCTGGGAAATTCCAGCTATTACAATATGATGACATTTCATATACTCGGGCTCTATACACTTTGACTGATTGTGTTACATCTGCATGCCTTCCTCACTGGCCACTCTATTGGTAGCACCTTGCTAGTACTTGGTTGGTCATCACAACTGTCTTAATTCTTCACAGCACCCATTCAACAAGGTATTCCAAGCACTTCCATACTGACATGTTAACATTTTATTCAGTGATGCAAATCTCCTGTTCCAACACATCCCTAAGGGGCTCTATTGGATTTAGATCTGGTGACCAGATCTAAATATATATATATATATATATATATGAATGCTTTCCAGTGTTTCCATTGGTTTTCCATTCATTGTGAGGATATATATATATATTTTTAACCACATTTCCTTATCATATCCGCAGAAGAAGGAAAGGTAGAATTATCACACACATAAAGCGAGTGTGAGTTAAGTCAGGAAGAAGATTTATTTGCTTAAGCACATACAGATATGAAGCAGGTTCCTGTGAAACAGCCTTTGATGAGAGGACGTTGTTGAGGTTATATTACATAACTATCCAATGAATGTTGCAGAGGTCCATATTATTCCATATTTTAATACAATTTATTTTATTTACAGCATCTTTTCAATGTTATTAGTACAATTTTTAGCATTATCCTAAATAACTTCTATATCTTTTATTTCATCTTGGGCATTAAAACTCTGAGCAATGTGCACACATAAGATTAAAACAATGTCTAGCGTCAGTAAGTCCTTAAAAACCTCCTTTCTTAGTTGTGGACGGCTGCATGGTTAACTGCACGAACATTTAGCAATATGCGTCACATGAGAAAGAGTGAAACATGCGCGTCAGTCTGGCACATTGATGAAATTAAAGCTGAGTCTGTGTTGCTGTCACTTGCACACCATGAAAGATGTGTGAATAAACTCTTAGCACATTAGCACAGAGACACATTTGTTTATGATTTAGTCTGTACAGTGGCTGAAATAAATTTTCTATCACAAAGGTTTGTAGTTGTTTTTTTTCTTCCCCCCTTTCTCACCATCTCTTCTCCCCTCTATTTTCTTTCTCTCCCTCTCTTTCTTTCATTCTTTCTCCCTGTCCTATCCCCCAGTCATGTCTGTCCCATCTGTAACAACCAAAAATTAAATCAAATAAACACATAATTATAATAAAGGTCAATCAAATGGACCAATATGGCAAGGCCATGATGATCCAGTTGGTAAAGTAAATCCGCTTGGCATCTTTCTTGACCGTAAGACAACAACTCTGATGGCTAAAGATCCAAACGGGACAGGCAAAAAAAAAAAAAGTTTGTAGTTTAACAATTAGCTATAGATTAGCTATAAAGCTAAAGATTTTTGTGTTGTTGCGCCTATTACAGCAAACAAAAGCACAAAACATTAGTTTTGACTTTGACTTACTTTTACTTACACGTATTTAATGTTTTGTTGGTTATGTACAATTTAACAGGCAATTAAGGTCAGCAATGTATGATAATATTAATCTAGAGGTCCTCTAAGCACTGTAAGGCAATGCATTTCTTTCAAAATAAACCATCCATCCATCCATCCATCCATCCATCTTCATCCGCTTTGTCCGGGGCCGGGTCGCGGGGGCAGCAGCCTAAGCAAAGAGGCCCAGACCTCCCTCTCCCCAGCCACCTCCTCCAGCTTATCCGGGGGAATACCAAGGCGTTCCCAGGCCAGCCGAGAGATATAATCTCTCCAGCGTGTCCTGGGTCTGCCCCGGGGCCTCCTCCCGGTGGGACATGCCTGGAACACCTCACCCAGGAGGCGCCCAGGGGGCATCCTTGTCAGATGCCCGAACCACCTCAGCTGGCTCCTTTCGATGTGGAGCAGCAGCTGCTCTACTCTGAGCCCCTCCCGGATGGCCGAACTTCTCACCCTATCTCTAAGGGAGAGGCCAGCCACCCTTCGGAGGAAGCTCATTTCTGCCGCTTGTATCCGCGATCTCGTTCTTTCGGTCACTACCCACAGCTCGTGGCCATAGGTGAGGGTAGGGACGTAGATCGACCGGTAAATTGAGAGCTTCGCTTTTACACTCAGCTCCCTCTTCACCACGACGGACCGGTGCAGCGTCCGCATTACTGCAGCTGCAGCCCCAATCCGTCTGTCGATCTCCGGCTCCCTTCTCCCATCACTCGCGAACAAGACCCCGAGATACTTGAACTCCTCCACTTGTGGCAGGAACTCATCCCCGACCCGGAGTGGGCACTCCACCCTTTTCCGGCTGAGAATTTTTCCGGCTCAGATTTGGAGGTGCTGATCCTCATTCCCGCTGCTTCACACTCGGCTGCGAACCGTTCCAGTGCGAGCTGGAGGCCTTCACCCGATGAAGCCAACAGAACCACATCATCTGCAAAAATCAGAGATGAGATTCTGAGGCCACCAAAGCGAAAGCCCTCCGCCACTTGGCTGCGCCTAGAAATCCTGTCCATAAAAATTATGAACAGAACCGGAGACAAAGGGCAGCCCTGGGGCAGCCCATCACCCACCGGGAACGAGTCCGACTTATTGCCGGCAATGCGAACCAAGCTCTTGCAACGGTTGTATAGGGATCGAATGGCCCGTAGCAATGGGCCAGACACCCCATATTCCCGCAACACCTCCCACAGGACACCCCGAGGGACACGGTCGAATGCCTTCTCCAAGTCCACAAAACACATGTAGACTGGTTGGGCAAACTCCCATGCACCCTCAAGTATCCTGGAGAGGATAAAGAGCTGGTCCAGTGTTCCGCGACCAGGACGAAAACCGCATTGTTCCTCCTGTATCCGAGGTTCGACTAACGGACGAACTCTCCTTTCCAGCACCCTGGCATAGACTTTCCCAGGGAGGCTGAGGAGTGTGATCCCCCTGTAGTTGGAACACACCCTCCGGTCCCCTTTCTTAAAGATGGGGACCACCACCCCGGTCTGCCAGTCCACAGGTACTGCCCCTGATCTCCACGCAACATTGCAGAGGCGTGTCAACCAGGACAGCCCTACAACGTCCAGAGCCTTCAGGAACTCGGGGCGGACCTCATCAACACCAGGGGCTCTGCCACCAAGGAGTTGTTTAACTGCCTCAGTGACCTCGCCCCTGGAAATTGGCGGGTCATTCCCCTCATCCCCAGACTCTGCTTCCTCCTCGGAAGACGTGTCAGTGGGATTAAGGAGGTCCTCGAAGTATTCCTTCCACCGCCTGACAATTTTCTCAGTCGACGTCAGCAGCGCTCCGCCAGCACTATACACAGTGCACTATACACTCAAAATAAACCGATTTCCTTATTTTTGGTTATCATATATTTAACTTTTTTTTGTGTACCCCCCCCCCCCCCCAACAACAACAACAAGCAGTTGACACAAAACATTTTAGACTAATGAACTAAGAATGATTTGGTCCTGTGTGATTTAGAGTAACTTTTCCCTCTATGACTAAGCTACACAAGAAACCAGGTTAGAGGAGAAGTCAGATTAAAGCAGGAAATTGCGGCATGCAGAGGGGAGAAACTAAAGCTGATAACATCGAATCAAACACACACAGATGTGTTTCCAACACTTGAGAGGACAATATATTGTATCTTATTTTTTGTTGACTTAACCTAACTGCTGCTCATCTCACTGTAACTTTGACCAGAAGTAACTCATTAACCAAAGTCTGAAATTCCTTTCAGACTTAGGTCATACCTTGTGGGAACTTGTAGTTTGTCCCCATAAGGAGGTAAAGTTGCAGATGCACGTTCCCAAAATAATAGTAATACAAGGACACACACAAATACACATATGTGTCTTTCTTAGCTATCACTACAAACTTAAATCTAAATCTAACCTTAGGCTCTAAGACCAACTATTAACCCCCTGATCAACACTTCAAAGTGCAGTGACCTCATATATGTACTCACTCCCAAGATTTAAAACTCAGGCTGGTCCTCACAAACGCAGCTATACAAGTACACATCCCACCTCACACACACAAGAAGGCATGCGTTACAGCGTGTCTGTGCAAACAGCCAATTATCTGAGAGTCTTTTTCTGGTCAACCAATCGGTGATCAGCAGCAGCATCCGCTCTGTTTTTTCTGGTTTCAGGAAGCAAAATTGTGTGCAGCAGAAGAAAACATGAACTCTTGTTCCACCTTGTGGCTGTTTTAAATATCCCCCCAAAAACAAAGATGTTCTTCTTCTTAAAGAGTGGACACGCAACAGATCCTGCTTATACCACGTTGTTTAGTTTCTCAGGTTCTCAGGATTTATTATACTTCATTACGATGCATTAGTTGTAGCTCAATGAACTCAAGTAAACCCTTTCTGAGGTTAAAATAATTATTGTGATCTATATTTTAGAGTATTAGAGTGTTGTCCACATCAATCTTCAATCATAAACAAAAATCCAGCATTAAAACTTTACTAATTAATAGATTACAGAATTATTTTTTCTATCCTTCATAGCTTTTAAAACTGCAGCAGTTGTGTAGATTATTTAGGAAAAGCTGTATTTGCCTGTTTAAAGCTTAGTTTCCTCTCAGATGATATAATAGAATTAAGCTCATGTGGCATACAGTGGAAATGAGGTTATCTGACGTAATGACAGAACCATTTTGGACTTTACTCCCTCTGCTTCAGCGCACTCCACAGGAGAGACGCAAGCGAGGAACCACGTGAGGGAGACATCATTAAGTTACTGCTGTTGTTGTTGATGGTGGTGGTGTGGGGGGTGGAAGTGGTTGGGGTTTGTTTACCCCGCCCACCTGTCTGCCGTATAATAACTGCTGTCAGACGGCAGCAGTGGCACAGCAGCAGCCTCCTCAGAGAGGCACAATACAGCTGTTTCATTGAATATGGATGCCAACATTGTTGTTATGGGGATGGAGAGCGTTGGGAAATCAGGTAAAAAACAAACAAACACATTTTCAGTGGAGATGAGAGGTTACACTTACGTCTCTTTTCCACACAGTGAACTAAAGTTTGTGTCTTTTTAGCGCTGACTGTCCGCCTGTTAACTCGGAGATTCATTGGAGAGTATGGAGATATTGGTAAGTGCCCACTCTTTATTTTATTTATTTATTGCTAACTTTGATGCATTGATGCCTTAAACATCTCCTAAACTATCTTTTGTGTCTTGCAGAATCAATCTACAGCCACAGCTTCATAGTAGATGGGAGGGCGGTCACTCTCAATATTTGGGATTCACATTATTCTCAGGTAAGAACTTCAATATGTTGTTACTAATTCTAATTTTTCTATTTAAAAACTCCCGTTTCTTGATATATAGTGTTTAAAAATTTAAAAGAAATCCCAGTCTAAGTAAAAGCAAAGGTATTAGTGCTGGTATAAGGTAAATATATTAAAAGTAAAAGTAGGCTGTTCCTTTTATTCTAATATTATTTTTAAAATTATCTTAAAGTTCGAAGAACATTTTGAATGTGTGAGCTGGTCATGATAGCAATAAATAAAAAACTAAATATCTATAAGCTCGTGTCTGTAAGTCCTAGAAATGGAGTATCACAAAATAAAAATTTAAAATGACTGACTGTCTTGTTTTTGTACAAAAATATAAAATGCTAGGACAAATGTACTTTGTTGCTTTCTGCCTCCAACTGTTGCTTAATATGAACTTCAGTGTGTGGTTTTGCAGGATTTCTCTGCAGACTCGTCACTCTTTGAGAAGAAGGTGCGATGGGCCGATGGCTTTGTTCTGGTCTACAGCATCTGCGACAGGGCCAGTTTCAACACAGTTAGCAGGCTCATTCAGACTATCAAATCCACCAAGGACTGCCTGAGTGCAGACAAAGTACCCATAGTGATTGTGGGTAACAAAAGGGACCTGCACCACAGACGGACAGTGACGAGCGAAGAGGGCCGGCTGCTGGCTCTCAACACAGACTGCCAGTTCTATGAGGTGTCAGCTGCCGAGAACTACCACAGTGTCCTCATGGTCTTTCACGGCCTGGTGGACAGATTGAAGGATGCCAAGCTAACCACGAAGAAGCCTCTAAGGTTGAAGGGCATAGTGAAAAGCATGTCTGCAGTGTTTGCCAGGAGACGGACTGAGTCGTTTTAGTAGAAATGTGACAAAAGAAGAGGAGACTCCATCAGGTGGATATCTGTCAGTGAAACATTACCGCGTGTCGCATGTGTGTTAAAAAAAACTCTATAAAAAGGTAAAAGCTGTTATGCTTCAGAGAACATGGGCACAAAACAATTTCACAGAGGTTACAGATGCTTTCTGCACTTTAACTGCACTTAAGTTAACATAGTGTCATTCTTCATCCAGCCTCTTGCCATTTAAAATCCAAAAGTGTGCAGCGATGTATGAATTGTGTTTGCAGTGTATGTGTGTTTTACAAGATTTTTTTCAGATGTGGCTTCAGATCCAAAGAAATTCTATGCACAAACTAAATGTGCCTTTACTTATTATGTATATGCCAAAGATCATTTCTCATGATTAGAGTGAAAGTTTCTTCTCCCGAAAAAAGTGGCTGAAAAGTGCTAAATCCGTTAATTAATTCTTGGAAGTGACGCGTAATATTTCTATTTATTCAAGTCTAAACACTGTAAACGAACAACTGAATAAAGTGGTTTTTTGTCAAAGTGTTTTATATCTTTATGTTTGGTTGTTTGACTGTAAGTCAGTCCCTGAAATATACTGTTTGTATGAAGTTATAAGAATTTTAAATAAACCATGTGCAGAAAGATTTTCTATTGCGCTTGTTTGTTTTACAGTTATTGATTCCTGCTCACCCCAAAATGAGTGAGGATCCTGTGTGTACTTGAGATCAGCAAAGTCTATTCTGGTGGATACTCGGCTAAAACATTCACACCCATGTCTCAAAACTGTCTCACAACTTAACAGCACATCACACTTCGTGTTATGATTGTTTGAGACCTGGATTGTTGCAGTTATTCAAGAATAGATTTGCAGTTTTTTGTACAGCTTCCACATCCACATGAACACATCGACTTTTAATTTTTGCTTAATCCCACCAGTTCACTTTTCTCACACTGCATTAGCTATACCAAATAATTGACCAAAAGTGTGTATCAAAGCATAGGCTCAACGAGTCACAATCACAGTCAAAATTATGGTCTAATGATGGCCTAAGAAGATATAGGCTGCTTGATATATTTATTCTTGGACCATTATTAGACCACTTAAACCACTGCTACAAGTAGAACAAAGGAAAAGAAGGTTTTTCATAATTTCTGAGGTCTCTCATATATGAAATGGACTGTTATCCAAAAATATTTGTATTTATTTGCAAATGTATTAAATTGACAAATTTGTGAAAGCAATATAATGCAAACACTAATGGGAAATACTACAACTTGAACTTAATAATATCATCCTGGAAGCCTGGATTCATCCCAGACAGGGTGAGAAAGAGGGCATGGGTTTCCTATCCATGTCTTAAGAAATAGACTGTGGATATCTTGATGCTTTATGCCAATACAGGCACAAAAGTATGATAGCTGGACAATTCGTGCAATGAATGGATGCATATACTTTTCAAAACCTTTTGTTGTATATTAAAGTCTGTGATGTAGTGCAAGTAAAATCACCAGCAGTGACAGGGTTGAAGCCTAGAAATGATTCACCTCTATTATTTAACTTAAACATAGCTGACTCATTTCATGTCCCCTTGAAAGAATACTGGCAAAACATCCTTTGCAAATCTATTTAGGACACAGTACATCCAATGCCATTAACTTCGAGCTTATAAAACACATTCAAGTTTTACTTTGACCCATTCCTATAAGCCACAATCTTTACAGATGTCTTCTCAAGATAGGTCTTTGAAAATATTACATGATGTGAAAAATCCTTTGAAAATAGCCCTGATGTTACAAATCACATGCTTCTCTGACTCTTAGAACAAGGAACCTGCCAGTAACCCTTAAGAAGATCGAGCTTACAGATACGTTCAGCTGGCCCCACAGAGTCTGTCATCATTGGGAGAGAAAAGGAATATTTCTTACTTCATAAAAAGCAGGGAGAAGCCCAAATAGATGAAGAATTTATACTAATACCCTGTCTGCGTCTAGTACTTTGCACTTCTATGGAGACTCCCTACAGAAACCCAGCGTGATAGGCTCAGCATCACCTATATCAACACCATGTTCTATTAAATCAGTTTGCCTGGAAACAAGCGTGCGCACCTTCAACTAAGTTCAGCCAGTTGTTTACTCACTGAACCACTGCCCCGATCGAAGCAGACACAAAAATAATCAGGAAGTAAGTGAGAAAGCCTGGGGGCTATCACACACCCGGCAACGTGTCTGACAAAAGCTTGTCCAGAATAACATCCTCATTTGTGCAAGTATGTGGATTCTTTGTCTCTGACACAGAGAAGAAAACTCTTGGCTTCAATCAGATTAAAATGTCCATCAGGTGCATTTCTTTAGGCGCATTTCTTAACCGAGTGTTTAATAGAGTATCGTGAAAAGTGTGCAGATCTAATCTACTCAGATTATGTTGTTGTAGAAACACCCTTCTTCAATTCACACCCATTCGTTTTTTCCATGATAATCTGCAGATTCCACTCTGCAACCAGCAGACCACTTCCCCTGAAGAAATACTCTAATTTGTTTCTAGCCTGCTCCAGTGAACTTGGTCTGACCCTAGAGATTAGGTAGCAGACATATGCATTCTCCTGCGCTCGCCTTTAGCCTCATCTGTCAGGTGCTGGGAAGATGTCCATCTTTGAGGCTATTAAGGGAGCAGCAGAGGAGGGCAAATGGCAGATAGCTGGTGCTGCTCTCCCTACTTTCTGTTCTTGTGTATGAAGAATTTGACAGAAACAAGGCAGAGGTTAACAAACCAAGACTGGAGCAGTCTAGGCCCTGCAGGACCTTGTCACAGTCTCTGACCCCTCAAGGTCTTTACAGCAGGGCTTAGACAGAACAGAAGCCTGACAAAATGTTTCACCTGTGAGAGCAGCTTGCAGCTTTACTCGGGCTGAAATGATGTGTCTCTTGAGCAATGACACTTAGAGGGAAGTGAAACTTTTACAAAAAGGAGAAAAGTGTAGCTAAAAAGCATGCACTGTGTAACCACTTGTCATGCCATTGACTGAGGAAACAGCTTTGGAATGTTTAAACAGCAACAAGTTCTTTGGATATGTGGCAAACATTTTGCATCCAAGTGTTTTTTGTTCCAAAAAAGCCACCAAAGGGGTTTTGAAGAGCCTTTTAGTGCATTTCATGCACATTACAAAGAGCTGACCATACATCATGAATATGCACTTTGGGTATCGGATTCTTACTAAGTGCTACCTATAATGTCTTACATGTTTTTGGATTAAAATTCGACCAGCATGCAGCTCATGCCACTTGAAGCAGTAGAGTTTCAACAACAGTAAAATCATAAACTGTTCTTATGAATAAAGTGATTTTTTGTTGTTGTTCAGGGTCGTTGTAGTCTTTAGATGTTAGATATTTTGCAGCTGCTCATCAGATCTTTTTCTGCCTTTACATCAACCCGAAAACTTCAAGGCACAAACATGTGAAGGTGCTGAAAGTGTTTCACAGCTTCACTTGATGCTATCACATCAGCTGCAGAAAACACTAATATTATCTGAGCCCATGCAACAGGACAACATGAGGCTACCAGTGCACTGTGTGTGCATTTACAATGCAATTGTCCACATTAATATATGTCCAAAATTTGTGTTCTTTAGCAGATATATAAATATAGAAAAAAGTACACCATACTTCTAGTAACTCATTTTGATAACTGAATGCACATGTTCACCTGTGGGGTTTTAGCATTTTATCCAGTATATATAGTTTATTTTTGACTTATTAAAGATTATGCTATTATACTTTTGACTATTGTGACCATTGGCGGTGGCTGTAGCTCAGGTGGCAGAGCAGGTCAGCTACTAATCAGAAGGTCGGTGGTTGCCTCCTAGCTGCATGCCAAATATCCTTGGGCAAGATACTAACCCCATGTTTGCCTACTGGTGGTGGTCAGAGGGCCCGGTGGCGCCAGTGTCCGGCAGCCTCGCCTCTGTCAGTGCGCCCCAGGGCAGCTGTGGCTACGATGTAGCTTGCCATCACCAGTGTGTGAATGTGTGTGTGAATGACTGAATGTAGTGTGAAGTGACTGAGTAAAGCGCTATACAAATGCAGGCCATTTTCTGAACATAAGTAGCCTGATTATATGCTATTTCACTTATGCTGAATTGCGTTTTGTAAATATTTCTGTGCAGAGACTGTCTGAATAGATGAGTTTGAAGCTATTTTTTAAGGATGCCACAGAGTCAAGGGCACAAAGAGTGAGCGGTAAATTGTTCCAAAACTTTGGTGCCAAGGTTTGAAAAACACAATCCCCCCATAGTGTTCAGAGGGATGCATTAGATCACAAGAAGGTTTCAGCTTGGAGAATAGGGGTGGAGTAGTTTGTGACAGATGCTGCAGGTTTAGTTAAATGACTGCCCTTAATTCAATATTTAATATTTAATGTTTAATGTTCCTAAAACTGAATCCTTCATTACCCTCCTTTATTTACTGTTAAAATAGAAGGTGGTCTAAAGCAGTGTTTACGGCCTGCATTAAAAACAGGCTCTGGAACCCAAAACCAGCCACTGACCTTGAACTGATACGACCGCCTTCGCCATGTTGTATTAGAAATTGTGATTCACCTCATAAGGAGGCTCGTGTTTACCCCTCTGTCTTTCAGGTTCAGTGATCACTGCTGGAGATCAAGCTACTGTGGAGAAACTACTTTAGAGTTTGAGGAGATGTACTCTGGGATGTACTTTTTCTACACATCAGTGACGCTGAGCTGATGACTGCGTACCGGTGTCGTGTCTACTTATATAAACGTGGATTGCACAAATCACATATGTTAATCATATTTTTATCTAGAAGACTCCAGCTGTGATTCTTTATATTATTGTAGAAAAAGGTTTGTCCAGCTGCCCATAAGTTTGGCAGCTAATGGTCTCAGAAATCTCAAAAACTGCTTGGACTCCTGCCTTCTAGCATTTGGTCAAATAGTAGCTAAAGCACTGAACCCTGACTGACTGCTTGAAGTCAAAGTCACACAGCTACCTCTGGAAGTGAGCATACCTCAAAAGTATGTAGAGCATGGTTTAAAATTCCTTTGCAAAAATTGCAGACCCCCCACAAAATAAAATTAAGTGGACAGGATTAGCTGTGTTCGCAGATAATCAGTGTGTCTCTGTCACTGTGACAACAAAGAAAAAGAAACAACAAAATAAAATAAATAAATTGAGCATCTAATCCATACATTTTTATTTTTAACTCCTAGTCACCCTCAGAAATCCAACAAGTGTTTTTATTTTTTTTCCAGGTTAGCTGGAGGCACATTTTGAAGAGACGTACCTGATCAATGCAGTAACACAATGTAATTTTCTTTTGCCTTATTAAAGGCAAGCAGGTCTTATTTCATTACTGGGAAATCGACATGGACTAGGAGGCCAGCAAGTTCAATGATCTGGTAAACAAAGAAATAAAATGTAAGGAGAAGGTGGACCCAGTTGTAAATGTTACAAACCCACACATGAATTCTGTGAGACAGTAATGCATGGAACCATTTGGATTCATTGGAAAGGAGCAAACAGTATCTGGCTGACTGCTTTCACAGAGACAGAGAAGGGTTTAGAGAGGCTTAAACTGCATTTTGATCATGTTTAGTCTACAGTGCTTGGAGGGCTTGGTATTTATATCGGTTTATTCTAGCAATATTCATATTGAAATGGAGATGGGAAAAAATAGGCAGCAATTTAAAAGCCTGATTTAAAGGTGGCTGGAGCCACGAGAAGCAGAAGTAAATGGTTAGTTTTATAGCAGAAGTTTCCTTTATAATCTGATTGAGCCGCTACTCTATTTATGTGAACTGAAACTTATTAATTCAGCTAATGCTAGCCCAGGATTAATTCTCCTCTCATAGTACCTAAAAAAGTGTATACCAGTATAGGCAAGTGTATGAAATGAGACAATTCTTGGCCATTTTATCTATCTATCTATCTATCTATCTATCTATCTATCTATCTATCTATCTATCTATCTATCTATCTATCTATCTATCTATCTATCTATCTATCTATCTATCTATCTATCTATCTATCTATCTATCTATCTATCTATCTATATATATGAGGAAAATAAAGCATATAAAGCACCACAAGCTTAACGCCCCCCGTTTAGCTTAGAAAGGGTTTCACCTGGACTCTTGTGGTGTTAAAGGCTTTGTAAATGTGAGAATAACTTTTAAATTCCTAATAAAATGTTTGCTCCGGGGGGTCTGGCATGTATGGACTGTAAGACTGAAGTGCTCAATGAGCTTTTTTTTTTTTGTTGTTGTTAAATATTAATTTTTTTTTTTAAGTGTTAACTGTTCAAAAAATGCCAGCTATCCCTTTACTTGTGCCCTTTTGGATTTGCCAAGCTCTCCCACAAAGGTTTAAGGACCTCCTGCTCGGCACCTTTCCAAATAAGGCCTGGAAGTTTACACACACCAACCATAATTTACCCCCAGCAGTGAAAGCAGAGAGAGCAGTGAAAGCAGAGTTCAACAGCACTTTGTGCTGTTTCATGTTAGCATTTAGTGGCATTTCTCACTGCAATCTCTGAAATCTAAAACCCAATGCACACAAACATAGTCTTTTACATGTTGTATCGCAGATTTTCAGAGCTTATTTGCTTGTTTTCAAGCTCATTCAAACAGCACAGCAGAGTTTAATTGTGGCACGTGGTAAAGTTGCTGTTTGATGTGTAAAATATGCTCATGAGAATAATGAGAGACAGTTACAGGACCCAATAGCCTCATCTGTCAGTTAACTGACACGAACATGGCAGATTTCACCAGCAGGTAGTTTATTAAAGTGACGTCTGCTTCACTCTCTCTATTATCTTATGACACAGAAGCATGATAATGCATGATATCAAATTCAGTACAGGACTGTCCTGCAGCTCATAAAATGGCTCTTAGTTTGATTGAAAACATTTTAATCTGTGTGATTCTACAGCTCAAGAATATATTTGCTCATTTGAGCCTTTATTAACCTCATACTACACAAAGGCTATTCATGTCTGGAGGACAGGGCTGATAACGCTTTGATCTAATATAAGATGGGTGATTAAGTTGAGAAAATGTTTCCTCTCACATGAGAGGTTCACGTGGAAAGGAAATGAGAGAGATTTTCACACGTGAGCCAGTAAATGAAATCAGGCATGGGGTGTGAGTGACTCATTGCAGCATAATGGGTGGTGGAAGGTTGACTAGACAACGCCTGTGGCACACCATGCCTGCTGTAACTACCCATAAGTGGTCTTCCACTGAGGCTCAGACAAAACATATTCTGACCTCTCCATCACGACATTCCTTAAATTGAAAATTAATGAAAAGAGATCGAACACAGCAGCTCACCAGAGAGGATGTATGAAGGCTGAAATAACACTGATGCTGTTTTGGCCCTTTTTTCTCTCTCTTGTTGGAGTTTATAAAAGCACACTTGTGCTGTAAACGCCCCTCCCTGAGCCTGGCTCTGCTGGAAGTTTCTTCCTGTTAAAAGGGAGTTTTTTCTTCCCGCTGTTGCCAAAGTGCTGTATAAATAAAGTTACATTGAAGAATATGCCTACTTTTTTATTTTTGCTACAATTAGAGAACATAGTAAATGTACATCATTGGCTTAGGTTAGATTCCGGGGTGACCCTTCTCACCCTGGACACAGTCTGTTTGACCTGCTCCCCTCAGGCAGGAGGCTCCGGTCCATTCAGACCAGAACCTCTCGCCATAAGAACAGTTTCTTCTCCTCTGCTGCTGGACTCATGAACAATAACCATATGACTGTTCGCACCACAAACACATGACCCTACACTGTGTTCACTGCATCATTCCATTTTTGCACTGATCACCACCTGCATTCATGTATATATCTACCTTCTTAGCACTTTTAATTTTAATTTTTAAGTTTATTTAAGACTGACAGTACGTTTTGCACTAAGTACCGCAGCAATTTCCCAATGTTGTAAACCTGCTCAACATTTGGCAATAAAACCCTTTCTGATTCTGATTCTGATTTAGAACACTAAAAAACATATTAAATTAATAATACAGAAGTGTCTAAAATTCATGTTTGTCTTAATGACAATGCCAGAAATTGTTATCACTCAGATCTTAGCTAATCGGTCAGTGGCTGGATTTGATTTGACTTGACCGGCATCAACATCAAGTCAAGTCACTTTTATTATTATAGCACATTTAGGAACAGAATCACCCTTTAAACTAACAAGCATGGAGAAAACAGGAGGATACAGATCCAAGAGCCCCGGAGAGCTCTCAGGCACAAGTATTAACGGTACTATACAAGTATACAAAAACGTATGTAATACGTATTGTAAAGGAAAGCATGAAAACCACATAAACATGATAATGTATCTAAAAAATACTAGAAGCTGCCGGCGCTGCCTCTCAGCCTTCTAGTAGATACACCTATGGTGTCAGTTTCAGAATCCTACATCGCCTCACTCTCATTTTATCACATTCACAAGATTTTCAGAAAACTTTGAAGTTGACCTTGAGGTCAAGGTCACTAAGATTTAAACTTGTTAAGGATTTTTAGTTCTCATTCTCAAGTTATTGCACTCACAGACTTGCACAAACTACCGCCCGCTGGTCACAGTATGTTGACGACAATACCCCATCAGTGTTTTATGGCGTGGGCTAAAAACAATCTTAAAATGAAATGATGCAACACAAAGCTCAATGAAAGTAAAACAAACATAACTGGATGACTTATAAGTAAATAAATCAGTATATCAAATAAAGAAGGTCCTGGGTGCGACCCTACTGGCTGGTTACCTTGCGTGCATCTGCATCTGGCTTTCCTCTGTATCCTCTTGTTTTCTCCCACAGTGGAGAGACCTGCTTGTTAGTTTAAAGGGTGATTCTAAATTGAATGTCAGTGTGATGTGAATTGTTATCTGTGTCTCTAAGTAAGTCCTGTGATGAACTGGCAGCTTAACCATGGTATACCCTGCCTCTCACTCAGCGTGAACTGGATAAGCTCTTCTAAATGCAGAAGTAAAAACAAAAAAAGATGTGACATAAAATATGTGAAGCGATGGACTGAAATGACAGCTAGGGGTTGTAGGTGGGCCTTAAAATCTTATTAAATATTAGTGGTGGGACAGAAGACTATTTTAGAGTCTTAGGGTATCAGAAGTGAAAGGCTGTTTGCCTTTTAGGGTGAGAGTTCAGGACTGAAAGCAAGACTTAAGTGAGCCTGAGGTTAAATATGGAGCCGAGAACAACACAACAGACTCTCAGTGATGGAGAGGTTGCCGCTCAGTGTGCAGAGCTGGTTGCATCTCTGCATCTTTGCTGACATGACAATGAACCCCAAACTGCTCCATATGATTGAGCCATTAAATGAGTAAGTGTACATGAGAAGCAAATAATTAGAATTTGGCTAATGATTAGCAACAGGAATACATGACATTTCTGTTATTACACAGATTTACATGAACATATTAGATTGATTTTATATAACTTTATGAGAACATTCAAACATTTTTTGTCTGAGTCACTGACAGTTACATTTTATCCGTGCAGTAAAACTGCATTACATCATCCTCACTAAATTCATCTGGAGAAAAAGAATCCACTTCACTAAAAGTAGCTTTGACCTTATATGTCTGAGAACATACTTTAAACTATTACAAACATTACTTAACTTGATTTTTGCCTTTTAACACAGGCTTTACTCAAACAGTTTTACCAATGTCTGCTTAACATAGAGTACGGCATACTTCACACAGCATGTCTGCTCACAGTATGCATGCAGACTTTAACAGCGTTGACTAACTGCCAAGATGACTTTACTGCAGGGGTCTGATGTTGTGTAACGGCTCTTTTGTGTGTGATATTCATCCTCTGACCTATGCTACAAACGTGGGCTCGGCAGAGAGTGTGTGCTGAATGTGAAGAATGCTGTTGATTATGTTTTCAGAGAGCTAAATCCGGGGTCACACAGCAAGACTGCTGGGTCAAATATTATCTAGAACTTGAGCTGCTGATGGAGAACTAATAGTAGAATACGCACTTTTTCATTATTAACTCGTGAAAGACGTGCAATCAATAAACATATATGCTAATAATAAGATTGTTTTGGACATCAAGTTGTCTGAAAGCAATCCACTGGGCTGGTTTTACCTCAAAGTAGTAGCATTTGCATAGAAAATTAGTTTTGTATTCTTTGTTTTCTGTTGTTCTTCATGCCCGGCAGTGATTGAATTAATCACTATAGGACAGTAAAGATAATTGAGCTGATATGCTGCACGCCTGCAGGCTGGAGGAAAACAAACAGTCCCAATGCACACACACACGCAAAGGTTGGAGAAGACTATGCAAACTCCAGTAAACGCCACTGCTATGCACTAATTAGAGTCCTTCTTGTCTTGTGCTAATAGCATACTTCAATGTGAAAAACATTTGAAAAGCATCACTCAAAGTCGATGGTGGTTGACAAAATTAAGCGCCCTCGACACTGAATTTCTCAAGAAGATTCGATAAATTTCAGAAGACATCAAGGAGCAATTTTCTGAGCAAATTATGAGCAAACAGCAATCAGAAATGTCAAAAGCAGGAAATGGTCTAACACATCAGTGAAACAGCAGAATCCTCTGTGTCAGGAGAAATTATTGACTCATTAGTCATCTTGAAGTAGAGTTGACCTGAAAGAAGTTGGACAACTCCTGAAAAAAGTTAACAAGCTTTTTTCCATTATATCACAAAGCTGTATACTATTGATGTCATTTGGACTATTATGTTGTCGGTGCTTCGGGAGTATGGGGTGTCTGGCCCATTACTACAAGCCATTTTATCCTTATCTGGGTGTTTGACTCTGCCAGGGCTGCACTGTGTCACTGATTATATTCATAATTTTTATGGACAGAACTTCTAGGTGTAGCCAAGAGGCAGAAGGTTTTCACTCCAGCAGTCTCAGAATCTCATCTCTGCTTTTGGCTGATGGTCATCAGGTGGTGACCTCCAAGTCTGAGGCCATGGTCCTCACACAGAAAAGGGTGGAGTGGCCACTCAGGGTCACGGACAAGTAGCTGCTCCAAGTGGAGGAGTTTAAATATCTCAGGCTCTTGTTCACGAGTGAGGGGAGAAATGAGCGGAAGATCAACAGACAGGACTGATGCTACAGCTGCAGTGATGCGGACGCTGTACCAGTCTGTTGTGGTGAAGGGAGAGCTGGGCGCAAAGGAAAGCTTTCAATTTACCATTTGATCTACGTCCCCACCCTCACCTATGGTCATGAGGTTTGAGTGGTGATTGAAAGAATGAGATGGCGGATACAAGCAGCGAAAATTAGCTTTCTCCGAAGGATGGCTGGCCTTTAACTTGGACATAGGGCGAGGAGTTGAGCCGTCCGAGAGGGGCTCAGAGTATAGTCATTACACCACCACATCAAAAGGAGCCAGTTGAGGTGGTTTGGAAATCTCACAAGGATGTCTCTTGAGCGCCTACTGGGTGAGGTGTTACAGCCAAGTCCCACTGGGAGGAGACCGCAGGGCAGGCCCAGGACACGCTGGAGGAGGTGGCTGGGAAGGAGGTGTAGACTGCTCTACTTAGGCTGTTGCCCACGTGACAGACTGGTGACCTGTCCAGGTGTAGCCTGCCTCACCCTCTATGGCAGCTGGGATAGGCTCCAGGCTCCAAAATTTTTATTATTACAGTCAAAATGCAGCTATGTCAGTTCTAAGACTAAACGTTCCAAATTGAAACCAGAAATTATTAACATATCTGGGGTATAAGCCAATTTTCAGATGGCCACTCTCTCTAAACTAGTCATCCAATTTTTATGAAATTGGGCCGAGGTGAACAGAAACTGTATCAAGTATGAACATCCCACCTAGATATGACATCATAACCTGGTCTTGCAGACTGGGTTCTAAAAATGAATAATTCAGCTGAGTTTTTAGTTTTACTTTTGTTTATGTGAACTGAGCTTGAATATCCCAATATGTGTTAAAATTAAGTCTGCTCTATATAGAACTTTTTAATATTTTTACACAATGAAAAAAGGTGAAACACGAAGAAACCGGAGCTTAGAATGTATGATTAAAACTCATCCACACAATGTTCAGCAGTGATAAATGACAAATGTCTTTTCTTTCTTATCAAAAGAAAAGAAAGGTCAACTTAACTGACATATTGGGATTCAGTGCATCAAACTCCAAAAGAAATACCAGATTTTATTGCTGAAGCAGATGACTTCAGAAAAAATGCTCACATAGCATTAACATACATAAATATTCATGACAGTAAAGATTAAATACTAAAAACTGAGGGAGTTATAAACACACTGTGGGGTTAGTCCAAAGCAAAGTTTATGTTAACAGAACAAATGTATTAATATTTATTAAAAACCAGCTCAGAGCAGCAAAAAACTGCAGCATTAACTCGTGTCTTACAGCCGCGACAACAAGTTGTATTACAAGACGTTTTTAAAGGTATCATTTCATCTGCACAGACGCATTATGTTTTTATGAGTTCTAGAGAACTACGGGAGGTATGAACAGGTGTGTCAGTATCACACAAACTAATTTCTAAAAATGACCACAGGAGGGCAGCTGAGTCCAAGAAACAGTCTGATCAGCTCCATTCAGTTGTGCTTTGTGCTGTTGCCTGCATGTATGGCTGTTACTTTTTTTTCTCCTCAAAAAAACACTTAATCTAGTTTATTAATATTTACACAATCTCAAAATATCCACATTTTTTTCATAACCACCATCAGTCAGCAAACGATAGCAGCACATTTACTTTGTTTACGGTTGCATTGTTTGTCTAAAAAAGGATTAGTGACAACACAGGTTGCGTTTAAATTTGCACCCATCTGAATTTGGGGGTTCATGCTGAACAGATTAATCTGTGTGTGGCTCACTTCCCAAATTGTCGTCGCAGCAGTCCAGAGCCAGCGTGCCACGTACGGTGAAGAATGCTGGCCCGCTGACAGCGATGAGCGGTGGAGAGTCATTGTGAAGAGAATTTGCACTGGATTGTTACGCTTCCACGTTTTCATGCACATAATCTGAGTTAGCAGTTTAGGCTTAATGGCAAAGATCACTTCCAACGTAAGTAGAATGGCATTCATGCAGTGGGTCATAGAGTAAAGGTGTTCAGTTCTGCTTAGTCACGCTTCCCATTGACATTTTTAGCCAGAAGCAAATTGGCATTTAGTTTTATCCCTGAACTGCAAGTCGAATAAGTGCGCTCAAAGGTCGGGTGGCCCGCTGAGGAAGCCAGACTGACTTAACAGCAGATACTGACTTTGGCACTAATCACTTAGTGAGTATTAACGAGCATTTTGCTTGTCAGACATTATCTTTACCTGGTCAATAGTTTATGACACATAGGCCTCACTTCCATTGTGCCATGATAACAATTCTACACCAAATAATAGATACTAGCAAATCTTTTTCTCAGTCCCAGTCATCTCACAACCCTGAAATTACTATTTCTGTAATTATTAAAGTGACAAGTAAAGAAGAAAAGAAGAAGAGTGTAAAGACAGAGTAAAAGTAAGTAAAAGGAGACTCTTAGTGATATAAACCTAAAAGCACTGGAGAGCAATGGGTCTAAATTCAGAAAATCGATGGAGCTATTTGGCGGTAGCAGAGAAAGAGGGGCTGATCTGAAGATATCCATCAGCAAAGGGTGAGCAGATAAAGTTAAATAACTATCTTTAGCTGTGTGTTAGAGCCATTTGCAGTTAAAAAGAAAAAGCTACATCTGCTGAGGAAATTAAGGCCCTTTGGAGTGGGCAGCTGCATTAAAACCTTTTGCTTTTGCAGTGGCTCACATAAAGTGATCAAGTGGTAGCTGGATTCAGGTGTTTTTAGTTTCATTTATGATCATTTTAGCACTGGATGATGCAGAAGATGCTACAGGTATTAGAAAACTTCTGCTTTTCATCCAAAAGCAGAAATTCAGCTTTAAATCTATGAACTTCACAGGGTAACAGCATTAAAATTAGTCGTTTGTCAGAGTATTCTCAAATGAGTACAGTCAGAGAGGAAACCATGGGAACCTGCAACTATACAGTTTGTAGGAAAAATAGCTTTATTTACTCTAAAATTCATTAAATTATTTGGACCACCAATGATCAATCACCAATGTGTTTTAAGGTGGTAAAAAAATGTCAGAGTAATTCTGCTTTAAAAAACTTTAAAAAAGAACAAAAAGAAGAACATTTCTGGTTAGGTTTAGACACAAAAACAACTCTTCATGATTTAGTAAAAGATTGAAATGAGCACCCTGAAAGAATGCTTGTTCTTGCGTTTCTATACAGAGAGCCTGATTATCACCTATGAATGCCATCCTGTGTGAAACTGGGTGCAATTTACCTAGCGTGTGCACAAGCAAATACAAGTAGAAGGAAGCTAAATGGGTAGAATTATGGCTTACACCTGTTTCTAGACAAAACAGTGCAGATTCTATGTTAGTTTCTGCAATTTGAGCATTGATTATACGGCTGAATCTACATGAAACAATACTAACATCCTCTATTTTTTTCTTAATGCTAGCTTTATGCCTGTGCATGTCAATTGGTTTATTATGGAGCTGGGAAAGGGAATTCTCCATCATCCGCACCTGTTTTCAAACAATAAAGATGTTAAACATTCAAGAGGAACTTAACGGTGACTGCAAACATCATTATGCATGAAATTGAGATGGCTTGTGTGGCTGCTGCATTCATATTTACCTGAAGGTATTTTACTACAAATGAAATCCTATGAAAATTTTAAACGTTGGGCTGTTTTTATTGTCTCTGTTATATTAAAAATATAATAAAAAGAAACAAGATTGGTCACATTTTTTGAAAACATATTTTTGAAACATTTGTTCAGGGCTGACTCATGAGCAAACCCCAGGAAAAAGGTAATAGTGTCATGGTCCTGCGACCATGACTCAGTGACTTTGTGTTTGTGTTCTTTATTGTTATTATTCTCTTTATTATTCATGGGCTGTTTTGGGATGGTTTGTGTTTTGGGATTTTAGGTACTGGGTTCTGAGCTTGTGCTCCCTCTATTGGTCCCTGGTGTCAGTGTTCCCCTGTCTCGTCAGGTTAACCAGGTCCAGCTGTGTCTCCCACCTGTGTGTGATTTCCCAGTGTCTCTCTGTGTACTTATAGTGTGTGTTTTCCTCTGCTCCTCGTCGCGTCGTCTGTGTTCATACCCTGTGAAATCCTCTGTGTGCGCTCCCTGCTGTTCTCCCTTCATGTTCAGGTTTGCCACTCCTTTGTGTAGTTTCTCCCAGTTTAGTTCGTCCTTAGTTCAGTTTTGCCATCTCCACTTTATGTTTGGTATTGTCAATAAATCACCCTTCACGTCTGAAATAGTGCTGCGTTTGAGTCCTCCTTCCACTCTTCACACGGCCGCTGACCCGGACCGTGACAAATAGTTCTCTTATTTAGAAATTCTTCTGCTTTCCCAACACGTTTTTGAATTTAAATGACAGACACTGTAATTTCACACATTAGATTTAGCACTCTACTTCATTTACTAAAGGCAAGCCCTTAAACACTCTCTTGAGCTGAGCAGCCAAACCAGACTGTTGTTTTTATATATGAAAATAATCAAATGCAGTGGCACACCATCACTGTCATGCATGGTTTTGCTATATATGAGATTTTTGTTGTGCCTAGAACTCTGATAGGACGCAAACCAGTGCAATAAGTACAGCCATGAAATTTCCTCAGAACAAAATATTCCACATTCAAATGCTAGTGGTAACAAAAGTGGAAGCGACTGGCAATTCATCCAGGAAGTGGTAGACCACATAAAAAATGCAGAGCGGGGTCAGCAGATGCTGAGGCTCATAATGCGCAGAGGTCGCCAACTTCCTAATCGATTGCCACAGCCCTCCAAACGTCAGGTGGCTTTAAGAATACCTCAAGAGCACTGTGTAGAGAGCTTTATGGAATGGGTTTCGATGGCTGAGCAGCTGCATCCAAGCCTTACATCACCAAGTACAATGCAAATCATCACATGCAGTGGTGTAAAGCACGCCGCCACTGGACTCAAGAGCAGTGGAGATGTGTTCTCTGGAGTGACGAATCACACGTTTCTGTCTGGCAATCTAATGAATGAGTCTGGGTTTGTTGGTTGCCAGGGGAACAGTATTTGTCTGACTGCACTGTGCTGAGTGTAAAGTTTGGTGGAGTGGAGATTATAGTGTGGGGTTGTTTTTTATTAGGAGTTGGGTTCAGCCCCTTAATTCCAGTTAAAGGAATTCTCACTGTTTCAGCATACCAAGATATTTTGGAACTTTGTGTGGAACAGTTTGGGGATGACCCCTTGCTCTTCCAACATGACTGTTCACCAATGCACAAAACAAGGTCCATAAAGATATGGACGAGCTAGTTTGGTGCGGAATAACTTGACTGGCCTGCACAGATTCCTGAACTGAACACGACAGAACACCTTTGGGATGAATTAGAGTGGAGACTGTGAGCCAGGCCATCTTGTCCAACATCAGTGTCTGACCTCACAAATGTGATTCTGGAAGAATGGCAAAATTCCCATAAACACACTTCGAAATCTTGTGGAAAGATTTCCTAGAAGAATTGAAGCTGTTATAGTTATATTTATATTAAAGCCTATGGATTAAGAATGAGGTGTCACTTAAATTCATACATGTGTGAAGACAGATGAGCAAACAGTTTAATGTATGTGTTCCACAGGTCCTTTCTGTGACAATCCAAGACCTCTAATAAATTCGGATACTAAAGTTAAACTTGCTTCTGCTGAATGATATACCTGTAGTTAAACTGGAACTGACCCACTGAGATAGTCAGACAGCAAAATGCACTTGTAAGGCTTCGATGTCCTAATTAAGTGGGCAATGGTGTATCACGTGCTTTTCTCAGCCTGTAGAGCTGGATAAGGATTTATTAAATCTGACACAAGCTCAAAAAGATAAACTACAGTGGAGCTTTGCCAGTTCGCTTGAACTACAGCAAACAGGGAAGCCCAAACATTGACATACACTTCTGGGCTGAAAGAGCAAGTGGAAAAAGGATCATTATCAACACTGACTGTATGACAGCCTGAACAGGGACTTGAAGCCCAGACCCTCAGATTAAAAGGCTGATGCCCTACCAGCTGAGCTACTCAGGCCCAGAAAGCTTGCTGGCACTAAATAAAATCCTCAGTAAAATCCGATGTCTGTGAGACTGCACAGAAAGATTAGTTTAGCTTTTCTGTTACAAAAGGGATCTTAGTTCTCTTGGATTTCTGGCAAATGAGTGCTGATGATGTTATGAACCTTCCATCTCAACACCACAACTAGCGTATGAGTAAAAAGTAATTATTTCATAGCTAGTTAGCAAGACAAGTAGCCTTTATTTAATTTATTAAGGGTTTTTTTTTCCTAGAAAATCAGAGGCACACAATGAGTTTCCACAGTCAACAGTGCAAGAGGTCGAGCTGTGATTATCTTCCGCCGATGATAGTGTTGTTTTCTGCAAATTAAAGTGTGTGCACTGGAAAAGGGTTGGAAAAAATAGTGAGGTTAGTAAACCTGCCAGGGGAAACTCGAGGATCAGAACAATGCTGTTTTTGGAAAAATAAAAATGGATACTGGGGATAGTCAGCACATATATTCTGGTGAGGACTCGGCAGGTGAGACCAAAGAGAGATATTAATGCCTGATCAAGAATGTTTTTAACCACAGGGATGATCTAATCTCTCTGCTCAAGACAAAAACATATAGGTTTGCTCTGTCTTGGTGGGAATCTTTTTTGTATATCAATAAATTACGTACAAGCACAGGTACCAACCTACTTTCAGCATAAGCTAGTATCAGTGACCTTTAGATCTTCATCTAACCTTCTCCCAAATGAGCTCAGCATGAGCCTCAATGTTGTATTAATCGGTCACGTACACCTCTGGTCAAACTGCACTACAGCTGACCCACTGAGATAGTGAAGTGTACTTTTAGGCTTTTAATTTTACATTGAAGACAGCCAAGTGATGAACTTTCATGGTAAAACAGACAATCAATTAAGGTGTTGTGGGAGTGTTCCCAGTCAGGGAACCAGACCTCTGACTTGGTTTGATTGAAAATTTAATTTAAAGTTCCTCATTTCCACTCTTCTACCCAGTGTTTAATCTTGCATTAGGTGTTCATACTCATATAGTTTAAATACAACTTTTTGGTTACCCAAAACAAACAAATGAATAAATAAATACATAAAAATAAAGTCCGGACAGAAGATCTACTGAATTTGTGTCACAGGCCGAGTCTCTGACCCAGCTGTTTTGAGTTATTTGGCATCTTTGATTCTTTTTTGTTTGTAATTTAGGTCTGTCAGGCTTCTGTTGTCATTTGTATGCCTCATGTTTCCTGTTTTATTTTGAAGGAGTCTGCTGTGCCTTTGTCATTGTATTTAGTTTCACTTCCCAGTAGCACCATTAGGTTCAGGTGCATCAGCTGTTTCCTCATGTGTTTCCACTTCCCCGAACCACCCTTGTGTGCATTTAGTCTGTGTGTTTCTGTTCGCTCATTGTCAGGTTGTCTGTTATCTTCACCACAGTCTTCATTGGTTTTTCCTCATAGTTCTCACTGTGTTTCATAGAGCCTTAGTTTACACAGTGTCCATGGTTTTCTTCATGGTTGTTCTTAGTGTTTCATAGTTTTCATGTTCTTTGCTGCCTTCAGCCAAATAAAGGCTTACTTTTTGTTCAACCTGCAACTCCTCTCTCCGCATCTGCTTTTGGCTCCTCTTCACAACACATCGGCCGTCCCCGCTGTGACAATTTGATTGACTAGAACTTTCACTTAGGGTCCTCTGTTGTGCTAAATTGTTGCAATCGTTTTTTTGAATTCTCCCTCTGATGAATTCTGCTTATTAAAAACCAAAGGTCTAAAAACTTTCCAGGGTTCCTTATTCAGTGGAAACACAACATTTTGGTTTCAAGAAAAGAATTGGACAAAAGAGCAGTTACAGTGTTGAAGAATTGGATTTTCACCGACGTCTTTTCTGAGAAATCATTGCAATTATTTCTTTGAATTCTCCCCCTTATGAGCAACCAAATGTCTAAGAACTCCCTCTGTGAACACCCTAAAATTCAGTGAATAACTGCAAATAACATACATGCTAGTTTCCCTTTTGCTTTCCACTTACTTCATCACCAGACTGTATGTACTTTTTGCATGTTCTGGATTTTCACATTTTTTGAGCATTTACTCTTTTGTCTTCCAGGTGGATATCATAGCGACATCATAGAAACTGTTAAAGCTTACTTTCCTGAAAATAAAGTGTTCTCACTAAATATAATCCACACAGCAAATGGATCTCGCTAACACGACTGGTAAATTAGGAGAAAAGGAATCTATTCTAGGAAGAAGAAATGATCCTTAATTAAACTGATGCAGTGCATGAATACTGTGGCTGAACAAACAGGAATTAGTCCAGATTAAGTTGTACTAGAGCACTGAATGCATTCTGAGAAATGAAAACAAGCTTTCTCTATCCATGAATATGTATAGCTGAAAAAGAAAAAAACCCTCACTCGATATAGCATCCTATCACTGATGACCACTTTTGCTGCTTTAAGATGTGAAGTGTGGATAAACAGCACTCTCAAGAGATCGATGCTATATCACTCAGACGCCAAACAAGATTAGATGATTAGAGCTGTTCAAGGCACAAATTCAGTGGAAGAGGCAACATTTAGGATTGACCTGTTTGCATTTAAATGGTTTGAAAGCAATTGCTGACAAACTAGTCTTAGAAATAATTGTTGCTAAGTAGTGCTTTTACAAAAGATGCTTCTAAATTCATAAGAAACACACAGTCATTTTAACTTCATTTTTATCTTAACACCAGAGTATGTGATTTAAGTGTTCTGACACTAGATTATGAGAAAAACACAAACTGATAAATGGTCAATAATCCAGGTAAGGAAACCCCAGAATGGAAATGACCTTTTAAACCGGGGAGGGGACCTATTGCCTGAATTATTCTTCTGTTACAATATAACCAGGCCAATCAGAGTCATTGCGGGAAAGGCCAACCTTGCCCTCATGGCTGTTGATTTATGTATATGAAAGTGATCAATGTTTTGCAATATTCCTACTTTTGATTGCTGTTTGAAATGGTTTATAAGACTGGTGAAACCTGCAGTCTGCTGAGAAAGAAGAAGTCACTTGGGTGAGTGATGAAATATTTCTCCCACTGAAAATGTTGCTTCCGGTTGTACTTTCAGGGAAATATGGAACGTCCTGGTTGTTTTTGTTATTGAAAAGTGTGAAATGTATTGTCTTTCATGTAGACCAATAATAACTTTACTCTATAAACTGAAACATGGCCAGCCAAACAGCTGCATGGCTCTTCTTTTAGTCTTTGATGTTACATGAACATGCATACGAATCATTAAACCCTCAAGAAATTATAGTAGGGATGAATAAACCTGAGTAATATGCAAATGAATAAAAGGGTTTGTTAATCTGCATATTGCAAAAACTGTGGTGGTTCATATGCATGTTTATGAATTTCAGCGCATTAATTTTGTTTTGCTCGACTGAACAGTTAAAAAAAAGCAGCTAATCCATTAATTGCATAACAATGCAATAGCATAGCAATTCAGACTCCAAAGAGTCTAAAGATCTTGTTATCGTTGAGATTTCTGTCCTATCTTATGTTTTTGGGCGAACGTGGTTCAGGGGGTTGGGAAGCTCATCTTGTAACCGCATGGTTGCCGGTTCGATCCCCTGCTCTGTCTGTCTTGGTCCTTGGGCAAGACACTTCACCTACTGCCCACTGGTGTTGGCCAGAGGGGCCAATAGCGCAATAGCGCTTCTGTCAGTCTGCCCCAGGGAGGCTGTGGCTACAACTGTAGCTTGCCTCCACCAGTGTGTGAATGTGAGAATGAATAGTGGAATATGTAATAAAATAGTATTAATGTAATGTAAAATAGTGGAATTCACGTTGGCAGTAATGACACCTGGTTACGCCAATCGGAGGTCACTAAAATCAATATTGAATCGGTGTGTAAGTTTGCCAAAACAATGTCGGACTCTGTAGTTTTCTCTGGTCCCCTCCCTAATCAGACCAGAAGTGATATGTTTAGCCGCATGTTCTCCTTAAATTGCTGGCTGTCTGAGTGGTGTCCAAAAAACGATGTGGGCTTCATAGATAATTGGCAAACCTTCTGGAGGAAACCAGGTCTTGTTAGGAGAGACGGCATCCATCCCACTTTGGATGGAGCAGCTCTCATTTCTAGAAATATGGACAAATTTATTAAACCCCCCAAAATATGACTATCCAGAGTTGGGACCAGGAAGCAGAGTTGCAGTCTTACACGCCTCTCTGCAGCTTCTCTCCTCCTGCTACGACCCCCCCCCCCCCCCCCCAAAAACCCATCTCCATATCAGTGTTCTGTGTCCGCTCCCAAACAAACTAAAAACCAGCAACAAACAACTTAAACATAAAAAATCACAAAGAAAGAACAATACAGTATCCACATCTGAACCAAAGAGTAAAACAGTGAAATGTTTTTTTCATACCAGCCTTAATCAACGAAAGACCAAGACAGACTTTTAATTCATTTGAAAGTCTGATGCTTAGCCTTGTCCACCCCAGCTGTAAAACTCAGAAACCAGTCTTACTTGTTATCATCTATTGTCCACCTGGGCCTTACACAGAGTTTCTGTCTGATTTCTCAGACTTTATATCTAATTTAGTTCTGAGCTCAGATAAAATAATTATTGTGGGTGATTTTAACATCCATGTAGATGCTAAAAATGACAGCCTCAACATGGCATTTAATCTGTTATTAGACTCAATTGGTTTCTCTCAAAATGTAAAAGAACCCACCCACCACTGTAATCACACTCTAGATCTTGTTTTAACATATGGCATAGAAACTGAACATTTAACAGTGTTTCCTGAAAACCCTCTCCTGTCTGATCATTTCCTGATAACATTTACATTTACAATAATTGATTACACAGCGGTGGAGAGTAGACTTTATCACAGTAGATGTCTTTCTGAAAGCGCTGTAACTAAGTTTAAGAATATAATCCACCCACTGTTATCATCCTCAATGCCCTGTACCAACATAGAGCAGAGCAGCTATCTGAATACTACTCCAACAGAGGTCGATAATCTTGTTAATAATTTCACCTCCTCACTATGTACGACTCTGGATACTGTAGCTCCTGTGAAAACTAAGGCCTCAAATCAGAAGTACCTGACTCCGTGGTATAATTCTCAAACACGTACCCTAAAGCAGATGACTCATAAGCTGGAGAGGAAATGGTGTGTCATTTCCTCTCCAGCTGCTTTATAAGAAAGCCCTCCGCAAAGCCAGAACATCTTGCTATTCGTCACTGATTGAAGAAAATAAGAACAACCCCAGGTTTCTCTTCAGCACTGTAGCCAGGCTGACAAACAGTCAGAGCTCTTTTGAGCCAACCATCCCTTTAACGTTAACTAGTAATGACTTCATGAACTTCTTCACAAATAAAATTTTTATCATTAGAGAAAAAATTACCAATAATCATCCCACAGATCAGAATCAGAATCAGAATCAGAATACTTTATTGATCCCTGGGGGAAATTATTTTTTGTTACAGTGCTCCATTTTAAACCAACATTAAGACAAGACAGATGTAATATTATCTACAGCTACTCTTAGTACCATTGATGTTAACCCTTTAAGACCTACCATAGAACCAAGTTCGCCAGAGCTTATATTATATTTTTACATGCTGTGGAGCCATTTTTGGGAGCATTTCAAGTTGCTATACATCAATACAACCATTATAGCCCAAACTTTAATAATATGTCTGCATTAGGTGCATAGTAATTACATAAATTGCAAAAAAGTGCAATAAACTACAAAAAAATTGAAAATCGTTTTTGTTTTTTTAACATATATTTCTAGTTAGAGAAATTTAAGAGGCTTATCCCTCAAAACTGTAAATACAAAAAAGTTGCACAAAATAGTTTCCCACCACAGGAAATTTATTTTGAGTGTCTTCATAGTTTTATTTTTGAAATACACCAATTTTTATATACTGCAGGAAAAACGAAAATAAATATTATAGTGCAAATTTGCAAAATAACAGCATATGCATCAAAATAAACTATTTCCAGCAGTGCAATATGAGTCTTAAGCATCCCAGAAACGACACAGAAAGTCATAAAGTCAAACATAACTTTTTAAAACACATAACAAGTAAAACACAAGCTCATAAGGCCCCGATCGTAAAAAACTACATTTCCGCAAAATGACGTCACTTCCGGTTTCGGGCAGGTCATGCGGTCATGTGATAGTTCGCGCTGATGGACGTAGGAAGTGTTACAAACAGCTGATGGATCGGCGAAGCGTGTTTCTGGAATATCATGTTTTTGTTGCTGCAAGTGATTTTTATGCAGTTTTTGCAAAGCTATATGTGGAAGGAAACTGTGACCTAGGACAAGCTGATGGCATAAGATGTAAGTACAACTCCTCCAGTTTCATATGCAAAAAAAATTATTGCGCTAGCTTACTTGGTTGCAGAGCTACCGGGATTTAAAAATAGTTACGCAAAACAGAGCGTGCCCGCTCCGATCGGCTGTAAAGGGTTAAGTTAGACTCTTTTTCTCCAATTGATCTTTCTGAGTTAACTTCAATAATTACTTCCTCCAAACCATCAATGTGTCTTTTAGACCCCATTCCTACAAAACTGCTCAAAGAAGTCCTGCCATTAATTAACGCTTCGATCTTAAATATGATCAACCCATCTCTAATAACCGGCTATGTACCACAGGCCTTCAAGCTGGCTGTAGTTAAACCTTTACTCAAAAAGCCATCTCTAGACCCAGCAGTCTTAGCTAATTATAGGCCAATCTCCAACCTTCCTTTTATTTTTCATATCAAAAATCCTTGAAAGAGTAGTTGTCAAACAGCTAACAGATCATCTGCAGAGGAATGGTTTATTTGAAGAGTTTCAGTCAGGTTTCAGAGCTCATCACAGCACAGAAACAGCTTTAGTGAAGGTTACAAATGATCTTCTTATGGCCTCTGACTCATCTCTGTGCTTGTCCTGCTAGACCTCAGTGCAGCATTAGATACTGCTGACCATAATATCCTATTAGAGCAATTAGAACATGCTGTAGGTATTACAGGTACTATGCTGCAGTGGTTTGTATCATATCTATCTAATAGACTTCAATTTGTGCATGTAAATGGAGAGTCCTCTTCACACACTAAGGTCAATTATGGAGTTCCACAGGGTTCAGTGCTAGGACCAATTCTGTTTACATTATACATGCTTCCCTTAGGCAGCATCATTAGAAGACATAGCATACATTTTCACTGCTATGCTGATGACACCCAGCTCTATCTATCCACGAAGCCAGATAACACACACCAATTAGTTAAACTGCAGGAATGTCTTAAAGACATAAAGACCTGGATGGCCGCTAACTTCATGCTTCCTAATTCAGATAAAACTGAGGTTATTGTACTCGGCCCTGAAAATCTTAGAAATATGGTATCTAACCAGATTCTTACTCTGGATGGCATTACCTTGGCCTCCAGTAACACTGTGAGGAACCTTGGAGTCATTTTTGACCAGGATATGTCCTTCAACGCACATATTAAACAAATATGTAAGACTGCTTTCTTTCATTTGTGCATCATCTCTAAAATTAGAAATATCCTGTCTCAGAGTGATGCTGAAAAACTAGTTCATGCATTTATTACTTCCAGGCTGGACTACTGCAATTCATTATTATCAGGATGTCCAAGAAACTCACTGAAAAGCCTTCAGTTAATCCAAAATGCTGCAGCAAGAGTACTGACAGGGACTAGAACGAGAGAGCATATTTCTCCTGTTTTAGCTTCCCTTCATTGGCTTCCTGTTAAATCCAGAATTGAATTCAAAATCCTGCTCCTCACATACAAGGTCTTAATTAATCAGGCCCCATCTTATCTTAATGACCTTGTAGTACCATATCACCCTAAGAGCACTTCGCTCTCGCACTGCAGGCCTACTTGTTGTTCCTAGAGTATTTGTAGGGTGGCTGTAGCTCAGGTGGCAGAGCAGGTCAGCCACTAATCAGAAGCTCGGTGGTTTGATCCCAGGCTGCCTCCTGGCTGCATGCCAAATATCCTTGGGCAAGATACTACCATCTACTGGTGGTGGTCAGAGGGCCCGGTGGCGCCAGTGTCCGGCAGCCTCACCTCTGTCAGTACGCCCCAGGGCAGCTGTGGCTAGAACATAGCTTGCCATTGCCAGTGTGTGAATGAATGTAGTGTATAGCGCTTTGGGGTCCTTAGGGACTGAGTAAAGCGCTATACAAATGCCATTTATTTAAAAGTAGAATGGGAGGGAGAGCCTTCAGTTTTCAGGCCCCTCTTCTGTGGAACCAGCTTCCAGTTTGGATTCGGGAGACAGACAATATCTCTACTTTTAAGATTAGGCTTAAAACTTTCCTTTTTGCTAAAGCATACAGTTAGGGCTGGACCAGGTGACCCTGAATCCTCCCTTAGTTATGCTGCAATAGACATAGGCTGCCGGGGGATTCCCATGATGCATTGTTTTTCCTTTCCAGTCACCTTTCTCACTCACTATGTATTAACAGACCTCTCTGCATTGAATCATATCTGTTATTAATCTCTGTCTCTCTTCCACAGCATGTCTTTATCCTGTCTTCCTTCTCTCACCCCAACCGGTTGCAGCAGATGGCCCCGCCCCTCCCTGAGCCTGGTTCTGCTGGAGGTTTTTTCCTGTTAAAAGGGAGTTTTTCCTTCCCACTGTTGCCAAAGTGCTTGCTCATAGGGGGTCATATGATTGTTGGGTTTTTCTCTGTATCTATTATTGTAGGGTATACTGTACAACATAAAGCACCTGCATTGTATCAAAACTCAAAACACCGGGGCACCGACACAGGACTGTGATAGTTACAGGAACTGAAGATACTTTGTTTAAACAATCATTCACCACACATTTATTTAACCCAGCATTACTCCACTACCAATTTAACTAAATTTTATATTCTAACTGACCAAACTTAACTTTTATCTTTATTAAAAATCAAAATATATCTTTAAATCAATAGAGCATAGAATAGAAATACAACAATTTTTATTGAACATATCTTTGTTTCAGTAACGAAAGTAACAAAAATGGTTTCTTTACAATATTGAACTGTGTCCGCTGAAATTTGGTGAATAAAATGACATTATAAAACTCTCCCCGCTGAACACTGGTATCTTAACATTTACAAATAACAATTTGTAAATTTTCTCTCTTGGCTCTCAGCGAAGGCGGTCGCACTTTTCTCCTCTCCTGCCCTTATCTTCCCTGCTTAGCTTCTTATGTCCTTGTCTTGTCTTGTGTTTTTACTTACTTTTCCCTGAACACTCTCTCATAGTCTGTTCTCTAAAACCTAAAAGAGGAATTATGGATTTGATCAACTGGTCTCTGAATGCAATTGACACCCCTTCTCAACGAGAAGTCTGGGCTTGGGTGAGCCTGAGTGCTGAAGATATCTACCTATTCGGAACCATGATAACAGGGTTCTGGCTGATCGAGCTGGCTTAGCCCTGGCTTATCGAAGAATTAAGGAAGTGGAACCGGCTGTTCAAACCCCCACAAGGCTGCCCGCTGGGATTGAGATGATGGGACGAGGCGTGAGTTTCTCAAAATGGGCTCATTGAGTGCAGCATGGAGAAAATCTTGGAGAACGCACGGCTGCCGTGAATACTCAGAACAAGACTTCTGAGTGAAAAACTGGATTACATCTGGAGGGGCTAGCTCGAATAACACCTTTGAGCGCAAATTCGATTACATCTTGGGGAAGTGCACTGCGGTCGTGAGTTCTCAGAACCTGCTCTTTGAGCAAAAAGAATGACAACATCACGGAACGTAAGTGTGGCGGGGCGTGGCCTGCGGTGCCGTGCAGAGGAGGCGGACGTACCTGCACGGCATCCGCAATCACGCCCCGCCGAATTAAATATTGTACTGGGTCCTGTGGTTGGGTTGTTGTAATAATGTTGAGCGGGCAGCGGGAGAGCTGCAGCTCTGTGAGTATTGTGGACAGCAACCGTCAAAGCATTAATAAAAAGCATCAAAATGCCACTGGCTCTGCCGTGTATGTTTACAGTAAGTTTGGATAACATCATAGAAAGCTCACGGCTCTCCAACGGGAGATTGAGAGACCAGTGTTGGACTGTTAGAACAGCTTTGAAATTCATATGAGTTGTTCGCACTAAAGTAAAAACCATCATCACTTCATGCGGAGACCCCTTTGGCGCCAGCTGCGGCCTCATGGCTGGAGCTGAAAAAAACACCCTGATAACGACTGTTTAGACTGTTCCCCCCATTCCATGCAAGGCCACCTGGGTTGGCTGGAAGACTGTTTACTTAGCCTGGCGGGGTGAAGGACACTGTCTCAGCTGAACTGTGGACACACACACATGCACACACATACACTGATATGCACACACTGATCCCCCCTCCCTTTCCAAGCGCCTTCGATGCTTGTGTCCTACCGGGGAAGATGGCAGTCGACTGGACCAGCGCAGACATGCTGCAGGACCGGATGCGCTGTCTACACCGGCTCTCTCTTACCCTTTACCTGCCCCTGTTGCTTGTCTTGTGTTTCTATGGTGTATTGATAGTCATGTGCTTTTTGTGCTGAGATGTTTTTTCTGTTATCAAACTGTTCTCCCACTAGGAGCTCAGTCTGAGTGGAGTTTTTTTTTTCTCCTCCTCTTATCTCATGTTATGTATTTTCGTTGTTTTTTCCTATCAGCCTACCTTTCTGACATGTCTCCCCAATGTGATGTTTGTGTAAAGTTGGTCAGAAGGTTCCTTTGTAAGTGCACATGCGCCATTAGCGTGCTGCCTGCTGTAACCCTAATTTCCTTCGGGATTAATAAAGTATTCTGATTCTGATTTGTCCATGGAACAACAAAAAAATTAAATTACGGGGACACATTAAGACGGACTTTTGCGAGATCTCGCAAAACTAACTCGGGATCTCGCAAAACTTTTGCGACCGGGAGGTCGAGGCACGATGTGCCGGGAAAGCGGTGTTCCTCCCGGCTGTAGTAGGTCTCGACCTCCCGTTAGCTTCGAGATGGTGGGTGTCAGATCTCCGAAAACGTCGGAGCACTTTTGCAAATATGTGATGTCTTGTAAACCGAGCAGATATCTGACGTTTACACAACTACATTCACGCCTCAAAATATCTTAAAAGTGTATTTTGTGACCCAGAAAGAGTAATATTACAACTAAGTAGCTGCCGCCATTGTTGGAATTCAACTTTTGCGAGATCCCGAGTTTGTTTTGCGAGATCTCGCAAAAGTTTTGCAAAAGTCCGTCTTAATTTTTTTTTCTCCCATGTCCCCTGCGGGGCTCCGTACTAATGTTTTTGTCACTTTTTATGGAATCAAACTCAAAGTAAGGTCAGTACTTCCACGCTTTCAACGCTGCACGCTCATACTCTCTCCCGCACTCATTATATTATCCATTGTTGATCTGCACACAACGGTTGTCACGAACGTCGCACTCGCTTACGTCACTGTCATGAGACATTCTTGCAAAAAAATCACGGTTTTAGTAACGCAGTAACGCAGCTTGCTTACGGGAAAGTAACTGTAATCTAATTACCGTTTTTGCAATAATAATCCCTTACTTTACTAGTTAAAGTAATCGGATTGTTCACAAATTTATGGCTTGAATCCAGCTCAAAGCCTCGAGATTGGGTTTTAATTAGCTAACAGGTGATGTCATGGTTACTATGACATGATGAAATCATAATCGCACTGTTATGATGACATAAACTCGAGTTTCACCCTCTAGATCATCTAAATATGTGTTTAGATGAAATCTGTGCTTCAAATATTTAGTAAGTCAGGAAATATTTAAAAATGGGGATCCAGACACTGTCCTTCACAATCTATACAGTTGAACAAAAACTAAATGTTATTAAAAGTCAGAAAAAAACATTTTTTCCCCAGGTGGTATTTTACGCCTACTTGTATTTACTGATGCTTATCCTGATGCTTTTATTGGGTGAGGGGTTTTTAAAAAATTTTTTTTAAATAAAAGATATTTTGTTGTTAAACTGGTGCTGCTCTGAAGACAATCTACCCAGACAGGGGACAATGGAAAATCCAATATATCAATTAAACAATCAAATATTCTGGGAAATAGAAATATACAGAAATAGAAATGTTATAAAGGGTGATAGCTTTACAGCAGACAGGATTTCCTGGCTTGGTCCTTGTGACAACTTGGCTTGACTGTCAGAGGAAGTCCCTCACGGCTTGTCATGTAGGTGATGGAAAGAGTGCTCAGGATAATCCCTAGTGGATAGCAATTGGATCAGTGTCCTGTCCACTGTGACTTCAAAGCCTTGAACCTCTTGATCAGTTTTGGTGCTGGCTGCTGTGACATCGCTCCCCCAGAGACCACAGTTAAGCACACTGAATAGGCCACAACCTCTGGTGCTGAAAGATTCAGCCACCACTTTACAGCCTGGTAAAAACAATGGTTTTCTGATATTAAAAAAGGACAGAGTCACTTCTACAAAGGAGTGGAAACATGGTCTCATGGCACATTCACCTCCTGCTGTCTGGTCTGTGCAGTCTGAACCTGTTTTACAGAATGATGAATCTGAAGAATCTGGACCTCAACATTTTTGAAGCCATGTGGGATCTTCTTGACAGAAAACAAAACAAAAGGCAGCTAATATCTGAAGAAGAGCTTTGAATGTCCTTCAAGTAATCTGAAGAATGATCCCTGTAGATAAAGATTGAATTTCAAGCTTGTTCCAATTATTCAATTGTTTTTGACTCATTTATTGTATTTACAGTAACAAATGTTTCAATAAAGTGCTGCTCGTATTTCCCTGTAAAAGATGATGAAATGAGGGGTGGATTCCTGAATCAAGGCTAGTGCTACCCTGAAATGAATCGCTGCGTTTGCTTGCACCACTATAAGGGTGATGTTGAAATATAGCTGATTATGTGTGCCAAAGCCTTTGGGTAAGATGATCCGTGAGAGGAAGAAGTGGCTCAATGAGAACGAAAAATGAAAAATGCATGAAATTATGGGTAATGTCCTTCACACTTCCACTCCTCAGTCTATCTCTCTCCCCTCAGTGTTTGTAGGCAGGAGGCTAAATGGATCTGCGGCTTTGAGGGAAGCGTTAATTCACCAACAAAACAGACTCTAAAGTCACAGAGAGAAGTGAACATTCATTCCATCCAGACTGTGATTACCCACATGAGTTGTCACATCACAGTGGGTAATTTGCTAAATAAGAAGGTAACAGTGTGGCGACTTAAATCAAAGCCCATTAGCCTTTCTACCATTGAGTTGGCCTTTGTTTCTATAGTTGACACTTCCATGTCTTTATCTTGAGATGTTAATTATTCAATTCAATTCAGTTTTATTTATATAGCGCCAAATCACAACAACAGTCGCCTCAAGGCGCTTTATATTGTACAATTATTCAGGCAATAATTTAATTAACATAAAAGAGTATCACAGTTTAGGGACGATTAATCATTGTGGTTTTTATTTCAGTAAAACAAACGCTGTAGGATTTTGATACAAAATGACACTATCACCGATTACTTTGTATTTACTGATTATATTAGAGTAAATACACCGTCTCTGGCTGCTGTGGTAGCTTTTGATGATTGACCTACTTACTAGACGCATCGTAAAAGGAGCCCACCTTGACCTTTCTGAAGGGACTCTGGATTTGTGCTCAAATGTAAACCCTAAAGTAACACCCTGCAGTATATTAGTATATTAGTAACACAGACAGCTGTTTTCTTAATTCCACATTTGACCTTACTTTACACAGTAGACAATGCCCTTTTTAAAATCATAATTATCATCTGATTTATTTATTTAGTTTTTTGGTAGGGCAAAACATTATCTATTAAGCTTCACTGCCAACACTTTGTCAAAAAGATCTCCTTATCCTCCATAAATATCATCCAAGGGCACCTTTTACTAGACTGAGCACAAGAGATACACTTCATTTCTACATTGTGATTAATTTACGGTTACAGTTTTTCTCAGTCGCTTTGGTGCGTTTCTCAGAACACCATTAACATTTGCACAGCAGTTAGTGCATTTCCCAAAACAATTAGTGCAAACTGCAAAACCTAGTGGATAGCCTGCTAAAGCACGTCACATGCACAGAATTGATTATCCATACCTCAAAAGCAAGTATCCATGTCAATGAAACTGTCAGTGCCATCAAAATGAAAAGTCTTGACACCATCTTTATGAACAAGATAGTCAAATGGCATTGTCATGTTTCCACTATGACAGTTTATAATTTCAGTGTTTCCCATTGCAAAAACAATTGGTGACACCTGAAAATGCTGACGACAGCACTATGGCCTACCTGTACAGCCATCTGAAATGTGCAGTAAAGTCACTGTGGATGTTATGGGAGTCTTGGGAGTAACTGAGACACTGAATACGTACGTCTCACATTTCCATTGTGTAGAAGTGTTTGTAATCCTACAGAATTGTGCAAAAGAAAAATATGCTACAGTCACTTGTTCACTGTAGAATACATGTAAACATAAAATCACCAATTTGGTAGAGCCTCCTCATGAGTGACAGCTGTAATTCACCTGAGATCAATTGTTCAATTTCGGAGACATTTCCAAGAACAATGATACAGAAAGGTATAGGATTTGCTTGACAGATGGCCAATATTTGGCATGTGATAACTAGTTCAACAATTTTGTGTGTGATGACTTAAGCAATGGATGTATGACTATTAGTTTTATTGGGAATGACTGTTCAGCATCCATAGGTATGATTACTTTTGACTGACATGACATAAGCAAATGGAAATGTCAGAAAGCAGCAGGGAAATGTATGGAAGCAACTGATTCATGTCCAAAATCATTTGCAGTTTGTTCAGAGAGAGGAGAAATTGCTACTATGATGTGCACAAATGACTGAGTGTTGTGGAGGTTGAACTAATAGTTATGAGAATTTCAATTCTGATCTGAGAAACGCACCAAAGCGACTGAGAAAAACTGTAAAAGGTCTGTGTATAAACAGAGAGCCAAGACCACACTTCAGTTTTCGTCCTCCCTGAAGCCACGGTGAGAACTGTAAGGGAGCAAAACTCCTCTCAATAACAGATGAGCTGCCCTAACATTGTGATATGTGCATAATTAACACAGAAAGTGCATTATTAACAAGAATTTAAGACAGGATAGATAGATAGATAGAGAGAGAGATAGAGAGATAGAGAGAGAGAGAGATAGAGAGAGAGAGAGATAGAGAGAGAGAGAGAGAGATAGAGAGATAGCAAAAGCATGGTGCAGGGACTACAAAGACAGTAAATGTAAATGTTCCCGGGAGACTGATCTAGTGCTGTCAGTTGCAATGATAAACTCCAGGCAGAGGAAGCCTGCAAGACAACACAAACAGACAGAAGAAGAAAAACACACACAGGAGGCCCGGCCCAAGCAGCAGGGTCACGGTTACAGCTGCAAATATATAAGTTCGTACATTTGATACTGACACTTCAATTCAATTCAATTCAATTTTATTTATATAGCGCCAAATCACAACAAACGTCGCCTCAAGGCGCTTCATAGATACAGAGAAAAACCCAACAATCATATGACCCCCTATGAGCAAGCACTTTGGCGACAGTGGGAAGGAAAAACTCCCTTTTAACAGGAAAAAACCTCCAGCAGAACCAGGCTCAGGGAGGGGCGGGGCCATCTGCTGCAACCGGTTGGGGTGAGAGAAGGAAGACAGGATAAAAGAGAGACAGAGGTTAATAACAGATATGATTCAATGCAGAGAGGTCTGTTAATACATAGTGAGTGAGAAAGGTGACTGGAAAGGAAAAACTCAAGGCATCATGGGAATCCCCCGGCAGCCTATGTCTATTGCAGCATAACTAAGGGAGGATTCAGGGTCACCTGGTCCAGCCCTAACTATATGTTTTAGCAAAAAGGAAAGTTTTAAGCCTAATCTTGAAAGTAGAGATAGTGTCTGTCTCCCGAATCCAAACTGGAAGCTGGTTCCACAGAAGAGGGGCCTGAAAACTGAAGGCTCTCCCTCCCATTCTACTTTTAAATACTCTAGGAACAACAAGTAGGCCTGCAGAGCGAGAGCGAAGTGCTCTAATAGGGTGATATGGTACTACAAGGTCATTAAGATATGATGGGGCCTGATTATTTAAGACTTTGTATGTGAGGAGCAGGGTTTTGAATTCAATTCTGGATTTGACAGGAAGCCAATGAAGGGAAGCCAAAACAGGAGAAATATGCTCTCTCTTTCTAGTCCCTGTCAGCACTCTTGCTGCAGCATTTTGGATTAGCTGAAGGCTTTTCAGTGAGTTTCTTGGACATCCTGATAATAATGAATTGCAGTCGTCCAGCCTGGAAGTAATAAATGCATGAACTAGTTTTTCAGCGTCACTCTGAGACAGGATATTTCTAATTTTAGAGATGTTGCGCAAATGGAAGGATTATCACTTGAAAATAGTATTGTGATGAGGTGAAATGTAATTTACAATAATCAGAAAGTAACAAGTTCTATCTTCCATCAGTACTTAGCCCTCCTGTTGTATGTTGGTTTCCAGGAACACTTATGTTCCCCGGTCAATTTGACTCGGGCATGTTTACTCATCCAAAAGTGTCAGAAACACTGGCATTGATTATTTTACAATTTTCTTTTATAATTTTGATCTTTTTCGTTTTCTGTAGTGATGCAGATGACATGTGACATCTCTTCTGTTCTGGGTCAATCTGACCCGCAAAGTAACAGGAGGATTAAAGGAGGATGTTTGCCTGTTTTAATTTAACAAAACTGCCTTCCCCTCCAATTTAGCAGCAACAAAGAAAACGTCAAACTTCAAAAATGAAAGAGCTTTAAAATTTCACCGAATTCAAACACCAGTAAAGGTATTTGTTATGGTCCCAGTTTGATGGGAAGTAAAATGCTTCTCTGCAGCTCCAAGCAAACATCAAATCCATGTTATGATGAAGTTTCTCCAGTGAAAATAAAGCTGGGTAAAGGAGGCTTACTCTCCTCAGCAGCATCCCCCCGCCCCCCTCACAGCTTGCCGAATAATTCGTCTGTCTTCCTCCAGATCTAACATTAGGAGCGGCACCGGTTCGTGAATGGTTAACCCGAGTGACGGCGTTGGTTGTCATTTTGCACAGCGGACGAATGAAGCGGTCTGAAGCAACAGCTGCAGTGACTGCAGTAACACGCTCTCTTTTAGCGATCACTGGTAACGGCGGGTAAGTCGTTTATTTCTGGGTCATAAATTGGTTTAATTCCGATTTATTCCCCCCTGACTTTCTTTATCTTTGGAATAACGTCAGGAAGATGGGAAGGTATGAAACGGCGAGAAATTAAAGGATGAGACTAGAAGTTTAGGAAATGTTTACATCTCGGTTATTTTATTTGTTATTTCTTTTGCATTTTCTTTACCTCTTTTTGAATTATTTTGTATGTTCTTCTATATCCTCTGCATTCTTTGTGTGTATTCTTTCCATTTTTTTATTGATAGTTTGCGCACAGCAGGCAATTCGGCAATATAATTAAAGCTGGACATACATTCTTCGGTAGAAAATGCCACATATGCATAAGGCACAACACCTTTTGCATTTATTATCAGGTTGAATGAAGATTTTTTATTTTATTTTCCCCTTTCAGACTTGCAGTTCCGCGCTGGAGATGTTGGAGGAGAAGAGATACACATTCTAACTTTTCTTTTCTTCTCTTTTAATCTTGTTTTTGGGTCCAGTCAGTCCGATCTCCGTCAGGCTATGTACCACCAGCTGACGGATCAAACAGTGAATGGCAGCTGTCAGGGACCCACCTCAGCGTGCAATAAGAGTGCAGATGGAGACGCGCTCGAGCTTCCCACTTTCTCCACAGCAGCCAAAGTCAGAGTCATCATCACCTTCGCTCTGTGCGCGGTGTCGGCTGTGTGCAACTTGGCCGTGCTGTGGGCTGCCAGCAGCGGCGGCAGGCGCAAGTCACACGTCCGGATCCTCATCATGAACCTCACGGTGGCCGACCTGCTGGTGACTTTCATCGTGATGCCGGTGGACGCGGTGTGGAACATCACGGTGCAGTGGCAGGCGGGGGACGTCGCCTGCAGGCTGCTGATGTTCATGAAGCTGGTGGCGATGTATTCCTGCGCTTTTGTGACAGTGGTCATTAGTTTGGATAGACAGTCCGCCATCCTCAATCCGCTGGGAATCAGTGAGGCCAAAAGGAAGAGCAAAGTCATGTTGGCTGTGGCCTGGACCATGAGTGTCATCCTTTCACTCCCTCAGGTAAAAGAGGACATGGTGTTGCTACCCTGTGAGTTTGCAATTTAATGAGGAAAAAAAAGTGAATTAATTTTTATTTAAATTTTATTTAAACCCAAAATTCAAGTTTTGATCGTAAAATTTGAAAATACCACGTGGGTAAACTAAATACAAGCGCATGAAAACACTTTTGAGTTTCAATATAAATTTCATTAATTTCTAGACTAAATAAACTAAATAAATGATTAAAAAAATATATTCCACATTTGATCTCTCATATATTTTAGTATGAGAAAAAGAAGTTTAATAATAAATCTCAGTTTTTCTATGTGGAAAAAGCTCTAGTTGCTCATTGGCCAGACTGACCTTTAAGTTTAAAACAGAATTTTTTTGTTAATTGACAGAAATTGTCCCTTTTTTCAGAAACAAATTGTTTATCTCTTAGTTATTTACTTTGGTGTAGTGTGAAGGGCTATGGTGCAGGTCTTTATCATTCGGAAAAGCTATAAAATTCAATGTGTTTTATGATTTTTTTTTAATATGTAAAAACAGCTCACATTTTCCAATGCTGTCCAACAGGCCAGACTGGTAACTTTGTGAGACTGATGAAGCCCCCCCCCCCCCCCCCCCCTCCCCCCATGCCCTTACCCTTCAGTTAGCGCATAACAAAGGAGGCTGGGGACCTTCATCAGGTTGCCTGCAGGAACTTAAGAATTCACAACATAACTTGTTATACACAGTGTTCATGTGACTAAATTGGATGCAATTTGCACACTTTTCAGTGTGCTTATCACAAACCAGTGTGGCAGAGGTGCTCACACATGGGACCTACTTGAAGTTCAGTTTCAGGTCAAAAGTGGATGCTGTTCTTTCTCGTGGCCCCCTTTACTCTTTGACCTCAGTAAACACTTTTCAGATGATTTTATGGTGTCAGCTGCAGGCCACAGGTCATACTGAATAAAGAATAAAGTCATTTTTGTACATTTGTAAATTATCGAGATTCTAAGTGTCAGGAAAGAGGATTCTCTCTGTTCACATCTGATATCAAAACACTAGGGGTGCAACAATACTCGTATCGATATTGAACCGTTCGATACAGTGCTTTGGTTCGGTATGCATATGTATGAACAATACAACATTTTTAATTTATTTGATCAACTTTCCTTCTGATGATGCTGTCTGTGTTGAGAGCTCAGTGGATCTGCGTTCGACTACTCCGCCTAGGCTGCACTGTCGAGCGCAGTTCCACTGAGCGTAGCACAAGCTAGCAAGACAGAAGCTAAGCTTGTTGCAACATGGCAAATTGAACCTCCCCCACCCTCATTCAGATCTGGCCTTTGGGACTATTTTGGTCTTCATGTGAAGTATGACCCTGAAGGTAAGCCCCTCATGGACAAAAGTAAAACAGTATGTCGGATGTGCCACGCAATGCTCAATTACATGGGTGGGAACTAGTGCGTTAGCGCAGTTTGCAAGTTAACGTGTTGACACTAGTGATGGGATTTCCAGCTCTTTTTAGAGAACCGGATCTTTCGGCTCGAATCACTAAAAAGAGCCGGCTCTTTCGGCTCCGAACCAGCTCTTCAGGTTGTTTTGTTGCTTTAATTAATTAATTATTAACAATAATATAAAATTATGCACAAAAGGAATTACTAATGTAAAAAAAAAAAGTGGTTTTATTTATATATGTTTATATATAAATATATGCGGTGGCCCCTAGAGACAAAACACATACAAACTCCAGAAGATGGCGCTGGTGAGGTCGGCTGCCGTCACGACTGCTCCGACCACTTTTTCTTTGTCTTTGTTTTTTAAGTTAGTTTTCAGCGTTTCTAAATCGGCAAAATCATCATCATTGGGTACATTAGGTATGACAGTGACACTCTTGTTTCTATTGGTATACAATGTACTCACAATTCGAAGTTTTTAACTCCGGATCCGAGCTGGCCGAGTGAGATCTCGAGGGAGAACAAAGGGAAGCGGCGGCGGCCTAGAGGGAAGCGAGCCGGCGTCAGGAACAGGCTGAGAGCTCGTGCACACCGCACACCTCTGCCTAGCATCCTGCTCGCCAACGTCCAGTCACTGGAGAACAAGCTTGACGACCTCAGGGCCAGGATAAAGTTCCAGAGAGACATTCGGGACTGCAATCTCCTCTGCTTCACCGAGACATGGCTGAACCCAGCGGTGCCGGACCACGCCATCCAGCCGGCCGAGTTCTTCTCGGTTCACCGCATGGACAGGACACGGGACTCGGGGAAGTCAAGGGGAGGCGGTGTGTGTTTAATGGTGAACAACAACTGGTGCAACAGTGCGAACGTTGTTCCTCTCACACGCTCCTGCACACCAAATCTGGAACTACTGTCCATCATGTGTAGTCCTTTTTATCTACCTCGGGAATTTACATCGGTCATTGTAAGTGCCGTTTATATTCCACCACAAGCGGACACGGTCACCGCCTTATGCGAGCTGCATGAGGCACTCACACAGCACCAGACACAACACCGGGACGCTGCGCTTATTGTGACGGGGGACTTTAATAGCGCCAACCTCAAACGCGCAGCGCCGAACTTTTATCAACACATCACCTGCCCCACCAGGGGTGAAAGGACACTGGACCACTGCTACACTACGGTCAAGGACGGCTACAAGGCACAATCCCGCCCCCCGTTTGGCAAATCTGATCACGCCGCCATCTTCCTCATGCCAAAATACAAACAAAGGCTGAAACAGGAAGTTCCGGTTCAGAGGAAGGTCGCGCGCTGGACGGATCAATCGGTGGCCGCGTTACAGGACGCACTCGATGACGCAGACTGGGGCATGTTCAGAAACAGCTCCGACGATGACGTCAACGTGTTTACGGAAGCGGTTGTGGGATTCATCGGGACACTAGCGGATGATACCGTGGAGACAAAGACTATCACAACGTTTCCCAACCAGAAGCCGTGGGTGGATAAAACCATCCGCGACGCTCTGAGATCCCGCACCGCTGCCTACAACACGGGACTCATGACGGGGGACATGGACCCGTACAAAGCCGCGTCATATAACGTGCGGAGGGCGGTGAAAGAGGCGAAGCAGCGCTACGGGAGGAAACTAGAGTCACAACTCCAACAGAGTGACTCTAGGAGCCTGTGGCGGGGACTAAGGACAATAACGGACTATAAAGCACCAACAACCGGTATGACGAACGCGGCCGTGACTCTGGCAGACGAGCTGAACACTTTCTATGCTCGCTTCGAGGCTGCAGCTAAGGTCTCCAACAATGCTAGTGTTAGCGGCGCTAACGGCTGCAGACAGGAAGATACTGCCAGCACCGGAAACGTGCTCGTCATCTCCGAGCATGAAGTAAGGAGAGCCTTCAAGAGAGTGAACACCAGGAAAGCAGCAGGACCAGACGGCATCCCAGGTCGTATCCTAAGAGACTGCGCATACCAGCTAGCTCCTGTGTTCACTGAGATATTCAACATCTCTTTATCTCAGTCGATGATCCCCACATGCTTCAAAGAGTCCATCATTGTTCCTGTCCCGAAGAAACCCCACCCTGCTTCTCTCAATGACTATCGCCCTGTAGCCCTCACCTCAGTAGTGATGAAGTGCTTTGAACGCCTGGTCAGAGACTTCATCATTTCTTCACTACCAGACACACTGGACCCACTACAGTTCGCTTACCGTCCAAATCGTTCCACAGACGATGCCATCTCTCATCTCCTCCACACATCACTCACTCACTTGGACACTAGAAGGGGGAATTATGTTAAAATGCTCTTCATAGACTACAGCTCTGCATTTAACACCATAATTCCCTCCACACTCACCACCAAGCTGGAGCATCTGGGACTCAGCTCATCTATGTGTCAGTGGATCTCCAACTTCCTAACTGGCAGACCACAGGCAGTAAGGATGGGCGGACATGTCTCAGCCTCCACCACTCTCAGCACTGGAGCCCCCCAGGGGTGTGTTCTGAGCCCCCTGCTGTACTCTTTGTACACATATGACTGTGTGGCCACTACCAGCTCCACCACCATCATCAAGTTTGCTGACGACACCGTCGTGGTGGGCCTGATCTCTGATAACAACGAGACGGCCTACCTGAAGGAGATTAGGAATCTGGAGAACTGGTGCCAGAGGAACAACCTCCTTCTAAACGTCAGTAAGACAAAGGAGCTGATAGTGGACTTCAGCACTAAGCAGGAGAGGAACTACCAGACCCCCGTCATCAACGAGTGCCCAGTGGAGAGAGTGGACAGCTTCAAATACCTCGGAGTTCACATCACGCAGGACCTGTCATGGTCCTGTCACATCAACACCGTGGTGAAAAAGGCCCGACAGCGTCTCTACCACCTCAGACGCTTGAGAGACTTCCAACTGCCCTCCAAGGTGCTCAGGAACTTTTACTCGTGCACCATAGAGAGCATCCTGGCGGGAAACATCTTAACCTGGTTCGGGAACAGCACCATGCAGGACAGACGAGCTCTACAGAGGGTTGTGCGGTCAGCTGAGCGCACCATCCGCTCCGAGCTCCCTGACCTGCACTCAATCTACAGCAGGCGGTGCCGGACCAAGGCCAGGAAGATCGTGAAGGACCTCAGCCATCCCAACAACAGACTGTTCTCTCTGTTGAGGTCAGGAAAGCGATTCCGCTCCCTGAAGACCAACACAGAGAGACTGAGGAGGAGCTTCTTCCCGCAGGCGATACGGTCTCTCAATCACACCACCACACAGTACTGACCCACACATATGGTTCTTACACACACACTGGACTTTCTGGACATTGTTTTTGCACAACACTGGTCACTATATTCTTCATTTCCAGTTAATACTTGTACAGCTGCTGTTATTGTGTATATATTTATTTATATTTAGATTTCTTCATACATTCTTATATAGTTCTATATTGTGTATTGTGTATTTTGTTGTACAGTTATTTTATTTTCAACTTTAATTTATATATTTTATCTTATTCTTCCCAGTTAAATTTACCCTTCATTCTAATTTGTGTTGTACAGTTATTTCATTTTTAACCTTAATTTATATTTTATTCCTTCCTAGTTAAATTTACCCTTTTTAATTTTGCATATTTATTTCCTATCTTATTCATAGCCTTTCCTTTTTTTGTTTTCTTTAGGTCACGAGTAGTTGTCCAAGCATTTCACTACATATCGTACTGTGTATGACTGTGTACGTGACAAATAAAATTTGAATTTGAATTTTTGAATTTGAAGCACATACAAACTCCAAAACACATTTCTAGCATGAACTGAACTTCCAAAACAGAGCTACCTAGATCACTTAAATTACACAATTTATATTGTGTATTTATACACAAGCAGTCATATATAGTCAAATAATAAATTTTTAAAAAAGTTCATTTACCTGTTATTACCACACACCAAATCCGGTCGTTGGTACTTGCTGGCTTGTGTAGCCACTAGGTAACAAAAGCTCAACACTGCGCCCAGCATCCTGGAGCACTTGTGTTGTCTTTTGTACGTGTTTTAAATTTTTTTTTGTGCTTCTGAGTTTTTACGTGTTTTGGAGCTTGTACATGTTTTGGAGTTTGTACGTGCTTCAGGGTTTGTACATGATTTGAAGTTTGTATGTGCTTTGTCTGTAGGGGCCACCGTAAATATACTTTTATTTATTCACTCCACATAAAATGTAATAAATAAATCATATAATAGAAAAATCAACTATTCACATTTCAACTTTTAACTATTTAGATTTTCAGCTTTTTCCTTTTACAAATTTAAAGCGAAACAACACAAAACACTGCAAACCACAACACAATTAAATATAAATTAAAATATGAAAACATAAAGAAGATGCATATTCTCTGTCATACGGACCTGCATGAATAAACTTTCTGAACCCTTTATCATCTGCAACTGAAAATAGTTGTGGATGATTACTATACCTTTCTAATGTGACCTTGTTGTCCCTGGCTCTCTTTCTCTCTCTCTCTCCCTCCTGCTCTGTTCCTGTGCTACTGTGAGTGTAACTACCGCCCCAGCATGATTCTCCTTATGGGGACCTGATATGTTTAATATGCTGCTGAGAATTGACCCCGTGCACGAGAAAATAATAACTTCCTGGTTTGAGACTGGATGTGGGGTTGTACATTTCCGGTAGCTTTACTTTGCGGTCAATCGCTACTGCGAAGATATACTCCAAAATCATATCCAAAACTCGAAAACGGAAAGATCCATTTCTCTGTAATAAACTCTCTTTTCCAAAGATGAGTGATTTCTCGATCAGATAGATTTATTATTTTATCCCTTTGTTGTTTTAGCAACATTAAATTTAAAAACTGTACTTTTGAGTTAAAATATATATTTGTAATTTTAATAAATGACAAATTAAAAAAGCATGAACATTTTTTTGTATCGAAAAAATATCGAACCGTGACACCAAAGTATCGAACCGAACCGAGAATTTTGTGTATTGTTGCACCCCTACAAAACACCAAAATGGTGATATTGAACACACTCAGTTTGAAGCTTCAAATTGGGATCCTACTGACCAAATGACCAAATCAAATGGTGACTACATTCTTCTTTTATAAAGTCTATGGCTATAGGAGCAAAAACCAGATTAAGAAATTCACTGGCCACACAGGATTTTTTGCTGACAGCCTGTCCAGGGTGTACCATGCTTTTTGCCCTGCTGGCACAGACAACAGCCACACACAACTGCTGAATAAGTAGTTATATAAAAGGATGGGTGCATGGATGGACTGAGGTTTTCCCATTTTCACATACCCCTGTGGTCATTGGCCACTTTCAATAATGTCTGATTGGGCTGATTTTCAGGTACTCCGGGGTATTTATCTTTAATGTTACACACAGGTGTAATTTTATAAAGCAGGAATATGCATAAGAAACCCATCTTTAGGCGGAGAGTTTGACACACTGTAACACATTATATACTGCAGGAAAATTATTTGCAAGTTGTATATGTAAAATATTACGTTTATTACAGTGTTATCAGCTCACTTTTTAGCTTTGATCATTACTGTGCCCTGGAGACTAATTTTAGACTTATATATGTCTTTAAGGAATATTTCATGAGTTTGGGAATCAAATCAGCATGTGTGTCCTGATTTTCTTAAAATTATGAAAAAACGCAATGCAGCATAAAATAATTTAATAGGATGTCCTAGCAAGTCCCCCACATTAAAAATAGAAGTAACTGTTTAATATTGTTTCTGCGCTTCCCTTTTTGTAATATTTCTTTCCCTTTGTGTTGCTTCTTTTGTTTACGTTTTTTTTTCTATCTATAAATCTTACTTGAAACATACATTAATTGAATATAAGTTTCTTAAAACAGCTCATATAAAACAAAATGCTAAAAGGTTGTAACACACTTGAAACTTTTGTGTCAAAGAATAAATCATTTCTACCAAAATTACAAATTCTTCTGCCACTGTTTAAACTCAAGTGGTAAAATACAAATAAAGATTTTTGTCAGAATGACAGACAATCCTGAACGCTTATTATACCAGAATAATTTCTTTTAAACATCTCAATGCTTTTTTGTAGCCAACTGAATGAGATGTCCATTTCAAAAGGACAAGATTTTACATTCTACTTAAAAAAGAAAAAAAGACCACTTAAAGTTCTTAGGGGAAATGTGTCCTTCAAGGATCATACAATGGAGGAAACTACAGTTACAACAGCAAAAACAAAACAAAAAAAACATTTAAAACTGCTCAGAACAAAACATGTAAACTAGCAGCATCAAAAATCAGATACCGCAGGAGGTAAACATGAGTCTTCTAAGGACAGAGGTACTGTGCTGTGAATCACTGGCTATCTTGTGGCTCCTTTGGGCCACAGATTCTTATTAACCTCCCCTCTAATGCTCTCTCTTGCATTGTAACAGGAAGATCCAGCAGGAACGCCACATCAATCCTCTGCACTCTTCTGCATATTCCTATATATTCTGTTGTCTTGTCCTCGCTTCACTGCCAGACATTGTCATTCCTCTCTCTGTTTCTTAGGTGGACTTTTTCAGCCATAAAATGCAAATTTGTCCATATATGCTGTTTATTGTAAATCTGTTGTAATCAGACTTTACAAATGTTGTGCTCCAATTAGAGATCTACATATGTGGGCAGGACAAATATTGACGATTAGATAGTTAGATGGACCAGATTCTAAAAACTTTGCCTGGTCAGATGAGTCTCAATTTCCACCCCAGCATGAAACCACGGATCCTTCTTGTCTTGTACTGTATCAATAGTTTAGAGTCCTGGTGGTGGTGTAATAGTGTGGGAGATATCTTCTTCTTATTGGCACACTTTCAGCCCTGCTTGATTTTCTTTACTGACCATGCCCATCCCTTTATGATCGCAGTGTACCCATTTTCCAGTGACTATTTCCAGAAGGATAAAACACAATGTCATGAAGCTCAAATCATTTCAAATTGCTTTCTTGAACATAAAAACGTGTTCACTGTTTTCAAATGGCCAAAGTTACCAGACCTGAATCTAATAGAGCGCCTTTGGAATGTTGTGAAATTGGAGATTCATATCGACATAGCTGCAGTAACTGCGTGATGCTATCATGTCAGTATGGACCAGAATCTCTGAGGAATGTTTCCAGCATCTTATTATGCATTATGGCAGTTCTGAAGGCAAAAAGGGCAGTCCAACCCAGTACTAGCAAGGTATACCTTAACAAACTGGCTGGTGAGTGTATGTTACACACAAAGATATTTATGTTGCAAGTGCAATGCATTTTTTTCAGTGACTTATTACACAGAATATATATTAGCGAATAACTTAAAGCTCTCAGTTTTCTTCCCTCAAATTTGTTCGCTGTACACATAATGCACAACACCGAGTAACCAAAGTCCATGACCTCTCAAAACCTCTTCCGCTGAAAACCAAGAAAAAAGGAAAAAAAAACCCTCTCTTGATTATTTCGAACTCTTCACAGATCAAAAGAGAACAGCAAATGTTAATGCAGTCGTGCATGCTCGAGTCCCACGATTTCATCAGAAAACAATCAGAACAAGATTAAACCCAGAATACTTTATGGATGCATGAATTATACTAAAATTTATAGATGGTATGCAGGGTGTGCATATCTTCACTTTTTTTCCCCAGCTTTGTATCAAAAGAGCAGTGTGATCTTTAGTTACCAGAGATGAAATGATCATTTCTCTGCTGGGTAAGGTCACACTAACAAATCTCCCAATGCCTCATACTGAAAGTCAGCATGTAAACTAATATACTGTACATATATCCCAATGCTAGGAGGTGATATAAAAGGACAGTTTGTTATATGCATATACTGTATTACAGATAAGGTTGCACTTCATTCAGCAATTTAAGCTTGAAAACCAGAGAGACTGCTGGTTAAACGTTTTTACTGGATGTTCCACTGAAATTCTGCCAACGGCATTTTATTTCTCCCCTTACCAATTTGTTGAAGCGATGTCTACGTCGCTTTAAAACATCAATAGCAATGACATCGCCTTCAGCCTCATACTGTTATATTATGAGCACATTCCACAGAATCTTCAAATCCAAACTAAATGCTTGAGCCCCGAGGTTTGACTTTCCCTAGAAACACTGTGACTGTCTATTTGTGTATCTTCATGAACACATAATAAAGCAGATTTGAAAACTAGAAGCATTCAGATTGTGAAACATAAAATTGTTTTTTAATTTTTTAACGTAAAAACAGCAACATATTATGAGTTCAGATTTGGAACTAAGCTTTCCAAACAGAATGCAAATATTTCTTTTTAAGTTGATATAGGACAACAACAAATATTACATTCTGAAGCTGAAAAGTGTTTTTGTTCTTCAGAAAACAAGTCCTAATTTTGAGCGTGTTTTCCAGCAACATGTTTTTCTAAAAGCTTGGTTCGAGGGCATCAAAATCTCACTGACTTCTGTCATTAGTGGATAACCCTCTACCACCTGAGCCACAGCAGCCCTCAAGTAATTGCACTGCAGCCCAGCAGCAAAAGCAGCATGTTCGATTACTTGGTGCTTTACTTTCATCAGGTATATTCCAGCAAGACATTGAGGACTATCATGTAATGAATAGAGTGCTGAATCTTAAACAGAAATAATATCTGCTAAAGTAATGCACGTCTAAGTTAACAGTTTTTTAAAACTGTTCTATTGTGAAAGCAATCATCATTTCTCTTTGTATGGAAGTATTAAATGGATTGCAATTATATTGTGAATTATGAGTTATGAGTTATAATAATGCACTCAAAGTAATGACCTGTCTATCAGTAGCAACTGGGAGTCTCTTCCTTGCTTAAGGATACCTTGACATGTAAACATAAAGGGCCAGAAGTGCAGCCTTAACCCTAAAATTATTGGATGATCCCTATTTTTTACTCTCTTCCTGGTACTGTAGCCAGGATCTTTTTAACCAGTCTGGAAATCCCTACTTTCAGCCTCTCCCTCATTGATAGGGAGTCACCCCAAAGGGAAGCTGCACATGTTTGATTTGGCAGCCTTTGGCACCACATGCCCAAAGAGATTTGTGGCTTCTCCCAGAACTGAACTGGGGATACTTTGCTTGAGTGGGGGATGTAATAAACAGCTATACTATACAGGTACTCACACTTGTTGCTCTTATTCACAGATTTTCAGACAACAATTATTGACGAGGTCCAACTGCCTTAAAATGTGTCAGAATGAACATTTCGCTTGCTGGCTGTGGATTCAATATCGATTAGAGGATCTGTAAAGACAGTAAAACAGACAAAAATGATTTTAACAGACAAAAAAAAGAAGAAATTGTGTTTATTCACAATTATCTCTCAGATGTTTTTACAGTATATGGCAGAGACTGTAATGCCCAGACCACCTCCATGAATTTCTAAAGCATTTCCAGTTGAAGGGTTTTAAAGAAAACCAGTATCCTTTGCTAACTTCAGCAAAGTGTCAATCCCAGGATGAAAGACGAGGCCTTAACACTAGGAAGGCCCAGAGCCCAGCCATTTGGCTTTTCTACCTTTAAAACCCGGAGAGCAGCCAAATGGCTGGTAGGCTTTTAGCTAAGCTTTAGCTTCAGGCAAGTGGAAGCTAAATTGGCTAGTCATTCATATGTAAATTGGGTTGTTACCTGGGAATTCTGGAGGGAGGGGAGTGGGGGTGTGTGGATGAGGGGGTGGGGGAGCTGCTAAAAGCGGTGAGCTTCCTTTTGTTTCATCTTGATGCATTCTCAATCATCCAGGGAAACAAATCTCCAAAAGTCACCAACTTGGAGTGTTTCAGTTTGCCATCTTAGGGAGAAATCAACACACATGGGTGTATGTCCTTTGTTGCTGAGATTTATTGATAAAAACAGTACAAAAAATCAACCATTTGTACACATTTTTACAAATAATTATAAAAAGTGAGTGAGTACATTTCAACATTTTCAGCAATCACTCACAATCCTGGCACTGCCATGGTATCTGTAGTCTGCATTTACCACATGTGTATCTGTTGCAGTGAACACATCGCACAGTGGCATGATTGTTCTTGCAATTGTGTTTGACCTGACACATGGCTCTTTTTCCAGGGCTCGGTGTGGAGGGTTGTGTCAAAGGCAACTGTTCTTTTCTTGCCTTCTTCGCAGCTACATGAGAGTGAGCTAACTCCCTTGCAAGCTCCACCAGGAAGTCCACCCGTCTTTCCTTCGTCCCGGAGCATGCTTGATACAGCACATGTGCATTCAGTGCTGCCATGTCAATCATGTTATAAAACACGGCAACTGGCCAGCGCCGTGTTCCTCTGCGGACAGTGTACTCCCGAACCATCTGGTCCATCACATCCACGCCACACTTTGTTTTGTTGTAAAGGGTGACAGTGTTTGGCTTCCTTTTGGTAGTGTTATCAGTCTGAACCACGCCGTGCATGCTGCTAAGAATATAGACTGTCTTCTTCCGTTTGGCCGCATACGCCGTCAGCGTGGCAGCAGATGTTGAAAACACCTAAGAAATAAGATAAATTGTTATTTCCATAGCACTTTTACACACAATGAAACACATAAACATAGAACCAGAAAAGACCTGCAACATACCTGAGTGGTGAATTCATTGCGATCTGTCTGTCTAGTGGATTGAGGAATTTCCCTGCGAATCTTGTTGACTGTGCCGAGGATGGTGGTTTTCCGTCTAAGAAGTTTTTGCGCAAGTGAAAGCGATGTGAAAAAGGAGGAGATACTGGACCTTCCCATTGCTCACAATTTGAATTTGTTCACACTGCAGATGAGGAGACTGCTTCTCCACCTAAAAAGAGAGCTTGTTTGGGGACTGAGACAGCGAAAGATGGCACAGTGTGGCGTGAAGAACAGGTGGGGACCTGTCTCCCTTTCATTGTGTGTAAAAGTGCTATGGAAATAACAATTTATCTTATTTCTTAGGTGTTTTCAACCTCTGCTGCCACGCTGACGGCGTATGCGGCCAAACGGAAGAAGACAGTCTATATTCTTAGCAGCATGCACGGCGTGGTTCAGACTGATAACACTACCAAAAGGAAGCCAAACACTGTCACCCTTTACAACAAAACAAAGTGTGGCGTGGATGTGATGGACCAGATGGTTCGGGAGTACACTGTCCGCAGAGGAACACGGCGCTGGCCAGTTGCCGTGTTTTATAACATGATTGACATGGCAGCACTGAATGCACATGTGCTGTATCAAGCATGCTCCGGGACGAAGGAAAGACGGGTGGACTTCCTGGTGGAGCTTGCAAGGGAGTTAGCTCACTCTCATGTAGCTGCGAAGAAGGCAAGAAAAGAACAGTTGCCTTTGACACAACCCTCCACACCGAGCCCTGGAAAAAGAGCCATGTGTCAGGTCAAACACAATTGCAAGAACAATCATGCCACTGTGCGATGTGTTCACTGCAACAGATACACATGTGGTAAATGCAGACTACAGATACCATGGCAGTGCCAGGATTGTGAGTGATTGCTGAAAATGTTGAAATGTACTCACTCACTTTTTATAATTATTTGTAAAAATGTGTACAAATGGTTGATTTTTTGTACTGTTTTTATCAATAAATCTCAGCAACAAAGGACCTACACCCATGTGTGTTGATTTCTCCCTAAGATGGCAAACTGAAACACTCCAAGTTGGTGACTTTTGGAGATTTGTTTCCCTGGATGATTGAGAATGCATCAAGATGAAACAAAAGGAAGCTCACCGCTTTTAGCAGCTCCCCCACCCCCTCATCCACACACCCCCACTCCCCTCCCTCCAGAATTCCCAGGTAACAACCCAATTTACATATGAATGACTAGCCAATTTAGCTTCCACTTGCCTGAAGCTAAAGCTTAGCTAAAAGCCTACCAGCCATTTGGCTGCTCTCCGGGTTTTAAAGGTAGAAAGGTAGAAGCCTGGGCCTTCCTAGTGTTAACCAAGCATTTTCAGACCCAAGCATTTGATCAGAAAACACCTTTAAGTGTTATTCTATGCAAGCATATGGTAAAATATCACTGTGTTCAGTTTTACTTTCTTATTAGATTAACTGATCACTAAATATTCATGATCCACTTACATCATGCTTGACTACAGGATAGATCACGAGGATGCAGTGCCGTCGCTCAGTAGAACTTTTCTCGTCTTTTTTTATCCAGATGTTTATATTTCGCAATGTGACCATCACGGTGCCAGAGAAGTTCACCCAGTGCACCACCCATGGCAGTTTTGTCCAGCGCTGGCAGGAGACCCTTTACAACATGTTCACGTTTGTGTGCCTCTTCCTTCTACCTTTGGCCATCATGATCTTCTGCTACACACGAATCCTCATTGAGATATCCAGCCGCATGGCTCGGAATAACTGTGAGTGTTTACTTTTATTTTTTCGAAGGCTTCAAAAAACAGTCGTGAAAAAGAAAGTAGACCTGAATTACTCAGTCATTTTTTAGCAGCAGTAACCTAAGTAATAACTTTTCTGTACGATTTTCTCTCACATTATTTTGGAGGAACTTTAGCCCACTCTTCTTTACTTATGAAATGTTACTTCAGGTCATTCAGGTTTTGTAGGCATTTGTTTATACAAAGTTCTCTTAAGGTCCCGCCACAGCATTTCACTTAGGTTGAGGAATACGAATGTTTCACACACAAATCCAAAATGTATTTTTATACCTGAATTTGTTCATATTTTAGGAACAAATTCAGAAATCCCTTCAACCATGCATAAGAACAAATGACAGCATGGTTAAATAGGCCTACTAATAATAACAATAATAATTAAAATTATTATTATGCTTTTTTGGTCATTGTTTACAGTTGTAAAAACCTCCTTGAGCCACAAAATGCTCAGAATTACAAAAAAAAGGTATATAAAGAAAATAACATACTGCTGCTAAGGGAAAGCACAGCCACCCTTTGAAAAAAGCTTATTTCCGCCGCTTGTATCGGTTAGTACCCAAAGCTCATGACTATAGGTGATGTTGGAGATCTGTCATCTCCACAACAGACCTGTGCAGCAGCATCACTGCAGTCGTGGCCCTAATCCATCTGTGAGTTCAAACTTGTTCCATTATCTCTTATATCACCTTATGTTAAATGTTCTTATCAGTCATTTAAAATAGCTTCTATTATTATCATCATATGTCGTCACTTACAGTATAATTTCTTGGTACCAAAAATGGATTCTTGAGAATGAGGATTTATTTTATTCATTGCAGTGAGTTTCTCATGTGGAGCTGACAGATTAGGCTTACTGGTCCTTGTCCTCCACTTTGTCCTTTTCTACTTTTTCTTGTACTCTGTTAGTATTTTTCATACCAACTTTAATTCCAAACATTTTTTTGCTTGAGGCACAGTAAATGTCTCAGAGGAAATTATATTGAGTACTCCTGTTATTTTAGTTTCAGTCTTGCTTTTTTATTTATATTTTCGTCACTCCATGGAAACACAAAACTAAGCTTCTTCTGGCTTCTTCCTTGCACCTCAGACTCTATTATTCAACTTTCTACATTCAGACTTTCTACTCATTTCATGCCTTAGAGGTTGTTATGTTCCCCTAAAAGGGTCCAGGCGATGAGGGAAAGTAACAAAAGGTGTCCGGATCAGAAAAAGGAGACAAATTGGCAAAATGGTTAAATGAAAGAGTTTTATTAATAACTTTCTATTAATAACTCAACTAAAAGAGACGGACAAGCCATTTAAAGAAACGAAACAAAACTCAAGCGTCGGTCAGTAAACTGAAAAGCAAGTCAAAAAAGGGTTAGCAAACAAACACACTCATCTCCACCAAGCAGGAGCAAACAATCACAAAACAAAACAATCTCACTAGCTGAAAACACGCAAACACACAGCTCACTAGCTGCAACCACTCACATGACACTCTGCCACCAGAGCTCACCTTTCTCTGCCCTTAAATACCTTTAATTGCTGATGTGAGTCAGCTGTACAAAAGAAAAAGGTGGCACTAAGGCAGGAGAGATGCCCACACAGGCAACTTCAGGAGGAGGCCCTAATAGGGCCATAACACCCCCTCCCATAAATACAAACCCGAGGTTTGTCAAATTGTTCTACCTGTTGCAATAACCAAAACAACAACCAATCAAGTCCGTAATCGTTGCATCACCAAATTGTAGGCTTTCCACCTACCAAACCCCATAGCAACGGTTAGGCATTGCCTGCAGAAGCTGCCAACCCCATCTCAATGGGTTCAAAACACTGACTGAGGCTTCTCTCTTACAACATCTTGACTGATTTTTCTGCTTCACCTCAAGGTTAAAATATTTAATTATATAGAGAAACAGGTACTGAGCAGTGGCGATTGCGCAAAGCTGCTGGTTCTGAATGATTCTGATCTTCTAACATACGCATAGTGGTGGGAACAAAATATGCCTGTTTCATAAGTTCGACAGTAATTTTGCCTTCCAACAGATTTTTTATGTAGATTTCCATGAGAATATTAGTAATTGAGTCCCAAAGTCCTGTTGCATGTTTGGCTCAATGTTTTCAAGGTTCCACAGGTGCTGTGCCAGCAAAACCAGCCCAAATCCTCCCCTGTCCACCACCACTAACAGCTGGTATGAGGTGTTTGTGCTGATTGTGTTTTGTTTTCTCCAAATGTGGCACTGTGAATCATGGCCAAACATTTCCACTTTTGGCTCCAAGTCTTGTGGTTTGTTCACATTGCAAGCTTAAGCTGTGCTGCCATGTTGTTCTCAGTGAGCAGAGGCTTTTTCTTGGCAGTCCTTCCAAAAGGGATCATATTCATCATAACGTAACATGCTAACTGAGACCTGTAGAGTCTTTAGATGTAGCTCTTGAGCTGCTGTACAGTCGACCTTGCGGTGACTTTGATGATATGTCCACCGCTGGGAAGATTTTGCATCATGTGAATAGAAATCTAAATGCTCCAGTCCAAAACCTCTACCAATTTTTTTGCTTTAACAGAGGTGCTTACACTTGCTGATGAATACTTAATCAAGTGAATCATTCCTATGGATTGCAGTAAGGGTGCATAGAGTGCTGTGAACAGGCTTTTCTTCACATGAATGTATATTTTCAGGGAGACATGGAGTAACGGACGTGGTGCTTTCTTTTCTTCCAGTCCTGTCAAGAGATGTTCATCTACGCCGATCCCACAATAACATCCCTAAAGCTCGGATGAGAACTCTTAAAATGAGCATTGTCATTGTGACGTCATTCATCATCTGCTGGACCCCGTACTATCTGCTTGGATTGTGGTATTGGTTGTTCCCTGAAAAAATGGAAAAGACAGTTTCGCATTCACTGACTCATATGCTGTTTATTTTTGGCCTTTTCAATGCCTGTCTAGATCCCATCACCTACGGTCTGTTTACCATTCATTTTCACAAGGGTATGAGGAGATGCCGTCAAAGTTCAAACGCACGGACTGAATTAGAAAACAACACTCGCCTTGTACAAATGAGTCGGCTGTCCTCTCGCAGGCAGATTGCCTCAGATGTTCACAGTGCAAGCACAGAGGTGGTAAGAGAAAGCAACATCATGAAGCATGTCTCAAACCCAGACATGTCAATCAGCAAGATATGATGGCTTAAATAATTCCATAAATGAATGTGTTTCTCTCAATGAAATCTTTTTGTGTTATAAATCTGTTCATGTTCCACCGATATAATTGATGTTGTATTATAGCTTACCTTGAGTTCAATAATCCTGTGGTTTCTCACACTTAATACATCGAAAGCCTCTTATATGATCTGAAAGAGCACTGCCACATTGGCTGAGGGTGACTCAGTACAGACAAATTAAATGTATTAAATGTGAGCCTATGCAGCATGTTGTTGATACTGACTGCATGTCCAAAATCAGTTCTGTGTTTAATGTGCTGCACCAAAATCTGACTCGAGTGAAGGCTCTAAAAAACATCTTTGAGGAGAGCCATTTGGATATTTCACATTAGTATTAGTATCTGTGTTGCTTTCTGTGACTGAGGCTAAAGAAAATATCTGGATTTTGAAGCTTTGTATTAAAAAGTTATCAGTAAATCAAACATCACATAAACCTTTGCTCCCTCAAAATAGTGGTCATTAGTAAATGTTTGCATGGTGCTGCTTCTGTTCTGCAAGATGTTGTAATGTGAATGTATTTATGTGTTTATTTATTGAATAAAAACTTCAGCTTTTTGCTTTGTTAATTCACAAACAGTAAGAGATTTCCCACCAGTTTAATGTACATCTGTCATCAAAATAGAGCAATGCAGTGCATCTGATTAAAAATAATAATAATAATACTACAAATCCAGTTGTTGTAATCTTACATTTTCTACTGATTAACTTCTGTTTAGATTTAAGAATGAATTCATACAGTCAGTTAAACCTTATGATATAAATCTGTGTAGTTAGGAATTTCAACAGCTTTGGTGCAAATGAAAGACACAAAAGGTGCAACAGAGAGGAAACAACAGGTTAACTATAAACAACAACAGAAGATTTTGCAGGTGGTCACAGATCGTTGCTCTTTTTTTATCCCCCACAAAGATATCAAAGATATTTCTCTCTCAGATCATCAATGCCCGACTGGCAGGCTGGTCATGCTGTATGATGTTGCAGGCAGCGAGCTTGGTTATGGTGTCTCCAGGATGTCACGTGTGTCTCAGTGATGAACTTGCTCTCATCTATGCAGAGAATATTGCACGTACACAGGTACAAATTTGAGAAACACTGGGAAACATCAACTGATGACAGATTGAATCAAGCCAGTTTTCTTTGAAAATCCAAGAATTTCTTTAATGAGATAATACGCATGTAAAATAACATTAAATGGCAGCAGTGAATGAGACTTGGCTCCAGCCACGGTCTCTCTTTGTTTAATTGGGTATTTAGTCAGATTTAACATTCCCGTAACTATAAGCTGATCTCTTCTTCTGTGTTCACTGCCAAAATAGCAAAAAATTGCTCATAAGCCATTTAAAGATTAAAACAAGTTGTACTAGTTCACATTTTCATCATTCATCATCAGCTAATCTCTTGTGTGACTTTATTGTGGTCATAATTAAAGCGCTTAACCTGGAAAAGTTGCTTGACAGTCCCTGCAGATACATGGATAAGCAGTGCTTTTTAACAATTTTTTTTTTTTTATCAGATTATACCCAGCATTTTGCACTACCCAAAGCTCTGCCTTTTATTGGGATACGCAGAGCTGTACTTCATAATGTTTCATCATCATCATCGTTTATTTATATAGCACTTTAAAAACACACAAGGCTGACCAAAGTGCTGAACAACAGAAACATAATAGATACCATAAGAATAATAAATACGATAAATGATAAATAAATAAAATGAAATAATAAACATAGCGAAAACAATAAAATACAAGTCAGTCAACCACTGAATCAAAAGCCAGTGAATAAAAATGCGTTTTCAATCTGGATTTAAAAACCATCACTGATGTCGATTGCCTAATGTGAAGAGGAAGATTATTCCAAAGCTTAGGAGCCACAATAAAGAACGCTCGGTCTCCTCTCAGTTTCAACCGTGATTTGGGGACTGAGAGCAACAGCTGCTCAGCTGACCGGAGCGAACGAGTGGGGACATAGGGCTTCAGCAAATCAGACAGATACGCAGGTGCCAGACCATTTAAAGATTTAAAAACCAATAAAAGAACTTTAAAATTAATCCTAAATTCAATTGGAAGCCAGTGCAGGGAGGCCAGAACCAGAGTAATGTGCTCAAATTTTCTTTTACCAGATAACAACCGCGCTGCAGCATTCTGTACTAGTTGCAGGCGTGTCAGAGTGCCCGGTCCAACCCCTATTAAAAGGGAGTTACAATAATCCAAGGGTGAGGTTATAAAAGTGTGGATAACAGTCTCCAAGTCACGCCTTGAAAGAAAAGGTTTAACCTTCGACAGACGCCTGAGTTGATAGAATGACGATTTCACCACCCCATTCACGTGGCCATCAAAGGTAAGTGCAGAGTCGATTTTTAACCCAAGATTGGTAATCGAGCTCTTCAGGTGAGGGGTCAGAGCAGCAAGGTCAACATCAGGGATATCAGAGGAACGATTCGGGCCAAACAGAATTGCTTCCGTTTTACATTCGTTAAAATTTTAAAAGATTTGAGCCATCCATGACTTAACATCACTAAGGCAATCAAGCGGGAGTCTAATTTGGGAGCTATCAGAATGACTGAAAGGAAAATAAAGCAGGCAATCATCAGCATATAGATGAAATGAAACTTTATGTTTACGAAAGATCACACCCAGTGGCAGGAGATACAATGAAAACAGTAATGGCCCAAGAATAGATCCCTGTGGTACACCCCATGACAGAGGGGCCACAGAGGACGATGACGAGCCCAACTTAACACAGAAGCTCCTGTTTGAGAGATATGATTTTATCCACAGGAGTGCAAAGCCAGAAATGCCCACACAATGCTGCAATCGAGAGATCAGCAGGTCGTGATCCACTGTGTCAAATGCAGCAGTCATATCTAGTAGTATAAGCACTACGTGTTTACCACAGTCCGTCGCTACCAGAATATCGTTCATAACCTTTATGAGAGCTGTCTCTGTGCTATGAAACGGCCTAAAGCCGGACTGAAAAACTTCAAACATATGAGAGTTGTTTAGAAAATCCATCAGCTGAGTGTGAACAACCTTTTCCAAGATCTTACTCAGAGAAGGAAGTTTAGAGATGGGTCTAAAATTTGACATTGCTGAAATATCTGAGCCTGGCTTCTTAAGTAAGGGATGAATAACTGCATGCTTAAACTCACTTGGTACTTGACCTGACAAGAGGCTGGTATTGATTATGTTTAAAATATGTGGTCCAACAGTAGGAAACACCTCTTTCAGAAAACGGGGTGGAACGACATCATTCGGAGAACCACACGGTTTAGCACTTAACACAAGCTTCTCTAGTTCAGGTAGAACAATTGGTTGGAAAGCAATGAGCAAATTTAAACAGGGAACATGCACAGCCGGGCCAACAGAAGATTCATGAGTGATCTTTTTTTTTTTTTTTCATTGTTAATGCTGATAAATTAAGTCTTATGCTGTTTTAATATCAGAAAGCAAGGCAAGCTTTCTGAACCTGTATACTGCCAATATGACAAGTGGCATTCAGAGTGAAATACTCATTAGTGACCTGCAGGAAAAATGCTATGCTAGAGCGGATGATAAGGTCATTAATTCTGGCAGATCAGCCTCAATGGCATTTTTTCTGCTAAGTGATATGAAACCTAGCAGGAGATGGTTGGCTTGACTTTTGACTTTTTCATTAAGTATATTTTATTTAAAGCCTGGTTTTGCTTCCTTTATACCCCAGCTCTCTCCCATCTAAATGACATCATGTCTGGTTCTTAAAAAAAGATGCTTTTAAATTCCAAACCTCAGGCTGGAACATCATATTTTCACAGTCCAACAGTTAATCTTACTCTAGCTACATCCATTTCTTATTTACAGCCCATGGTAAAATATAGTCTTTATTAATTTTTTTTTAAAAATTCATATGCATTCGTTTTTTTTAAGTACACTAATAATAATAAAAAATACAAACAATATTGAGTCTTACAAAATGTCGCATTGCAGTAAAACAAACAAAAGTAGTGCACAGCTGGACGCTTATGTGTCTGCTGCAGTTGCTTGATGTACTCAATTTAGTACACCCATTCAAGTGTGTTGTTTATGTAAATCATGTAGCAGCAGCTCAGTGCATTTAGGCATAAAGACATGGTCAAGATGAACTGCAAAGCTCTAATAACCAGTTGTTACAACAGAAGTATGCAGAAGAGCATATGTCAAACCTTGTAAAGGTGGACTACACCTGCAGAACACCATGCCAGGTGCAACTCCTGTAAGCTGACGACAAGAAACTGAGGCTACATTTCGCATGGGCACTTCAAAACCTTATAGAAGACTGAAAAATGTTCCCTGGTCTGGCAAGTCTAATTTCTGTCAAACAGTAGGGTCAGAATTTGGAGTAAATAACATGAAAGCATGTCTTCTACTAGTGCTTCAGGCTGCTACTGCTGTTGACCATGTTCATCCCTCTATGACCACAGTGTACAGATCTTTTTATGTCTGCTTCCAGCAGGATAATGCATCACATCACTAAGTTCAGATAATCTCAAACTGGTTTCTTGAACGTTATACTAATAAAGATAATAATAAGCTGCTATAACTCTTTGGGATTTTATTTTAAAGGTCACCAGGTGACACTAACTGGCAATATCTGAACCACCTATCTATTAAAGAGAACCCCACCAGTGAAAAATTTTATTATTGTAAGGGGTGTGGGAGAAAAGTGAGACTAACAACCCAGAGCACCAATGTGGTGAGACTGCTTCTTATTAAGTAATTCGGGTGTTATGAAACCAGGCTGGGTTTTTTGCTTTCTTCCTCTTCTTTGCTTTCACGTGGAGTTGGAAAAGTATCTCTTCCAGCTACTCATCCACATCCAGTCCAGGTCCATTCCTGCAAAAGAAAAATTGTGTTTTTACCTACTTGAAAACGTGCCTGCCCATCCACTCCCCTCCATCTCTTTATGTCCTAGGAAAATATGACTGGTTGCTCCCTCCACTGTCAGCCTCACCAGCATTTCCAAGTAATAATCCAATTTTTTTTTTTTACAAATTTCTCCTGCACTGTATTGCACTAGCATGAAAGTTTAACCCACTTCTCCTGTCTGACAGAAGTCTTCGCATGTTCTGTGAACTGAAGCTCTCCTGTGGTTGTTTAATCCTGAGCTTTGTTAAAAAAACCTTTTAAAACTGTGTCAGGTCATCGAGTCCACCACTCTAATTACCTTAATTGGTTATGGCACAGTGTCATGATTAAACTTTGTGAATAACTCACACTGGATGACTAAACTTTGATTCAAACAGTAGTGCAGGCTCTGATGCCTCCACTTTCACCCCTAAAAAAATGAAGCAACGTTATTCAGTTCATCATTCGCTGGACTCACAAAATCAAAGACAAAAGCAGCAACTGAAGGAAGTTAGTTGAAAAATTTGGCTAAAAGAAAGGCGAGCAGAGCACAACTCCAGGTTAAGAATGATTAAGCTATCAGCCGTTGGTAATGGCAGTCATATGTTACACTATCTAAAAGTCATGTAACACAAATCAACACAAAATATGTATACAATATATGGTAAAATGGTAAATGGCCTGTATTTGTATAGCGCTTTACTAGTCTCTAGGACCCCAAAGCGCTTTACACATTCAGTCATCCACCCATTCACACACACATTCACACACTGGTGATGGCAAGCTACATTGTAGCCACAGCCACCCTGGGGCGCACTGACAGAGGCGAGGCTGCCGAACACTGGCGCCACCGGACCCTCTGACCACCACCAGCAGGCAACAGGTGTCTTGCCCAAGGACACAACGACCGAGACTGATAAAAATATATATGAAATACATCTATAAACAAACACAACTGTTTCCATATTGCACTAGCCCCCAATGGTAAAATGTGGTTGTAAACATGTAAACATGAGACTGTGTTGTAACATTGTAACATTTTACATGAAAGTTATATTGGATCTGACTGTTTCTGAGATGACTTGGTCTGTGTGGTTCATCAATTGAGGGGGTGTTATATAACCATATATCACCCCGTGGAGCTCTTTCTTCTGTGCTGTTTTGCAGCTGGAGAACCATACACAGAAACAGTAGGCCAGGATGCTCAATACCGTGCAGCGATTAAAGGACACTATCAGCTTCACAGGGATGTTATTCTCTCTGAGAACCTTTAGAAAGCAGAGTCTCTTTTAGGTTTTTCTAACTACATCATCAGTTTGCTTGGTCAGGTCCTCCCTGATGATGACTTCCAGTAAGCATTAGTCTGAGATCCTCTCTACACAGAGCCTGTTGATGGTGAGTGGCAGGATGTCATTTGCCTTCTTCCTAAAATCCACGATAAGCTCCCTATAAGCTCCTTGGTCTTTGCATTGTTCAGGAGAAATTTGTTGTTATTACACCAGCAGATCCATCTCATCTCTGTAGGTGGATTCATCCCCCCAGAAATGAGCGCCACCACCAAGATATCATCCACACACTCAACAAAGGTGTTACTATAGTGGGCAGGAATGTGAAGTGAAGTGGGTGTAGAGCAGGCAACTCAGGGGTTAAAGCTTTGCAACACATACATTAAGCAGTAACACTTTACAATAACTACACGTGATTAAGCGTTAGTACACTATAAATCATCCTAAGTGAGGACCATGTATACCATAGAAAGCATTCATAAAATGAACTGAAAGGTCCTTGAGACTCAAACTCGAGTCTTTGCTATGTTCAAATCAGAAAACAGACAAATCACAAAGTGATACAGAACATACAAATTTTTAATGATGCAACAAAATCCATCACAGGTTTGGAGAATAATGAAATATTAAGTTGGTCCAGAATCTGAGTTTTCTTGGGGGTTTAAGAGAGAAAGACACGCACAGGAGAGTACTTTACCTTCAATAAACTGAAGTGTCTCTATTTAAAATAAAACATGAATGAGGTATAGTGACGCAATGGGGACTATTTCACAGAGCTTCACATACAAGTGTAAGCACCACAAAGTGTCCAACCTGAACTGAGAGATGCTGCTTTAGACTGCTCCCAGTGTGATAAGCAGGGCTGGACTGGCCATCGGGCATACCGGGCATTTGCTTGGTGGGCCGCTCGTGATTTTTTGTTTTTATGGGCCGATGGGGTTTTATTTCTTTTCTTTTTTTTAACGGTATAAATTAATAGTGGTGGATTGGCCAGTTGGTCATGATCGACTCTGGGCTGGACCAATTACAGCCCAGAGTCGAACTTTAAAGTTGAGGTGAAAAGGAACGTGATTTGTCACGTACGACTTCAGCTAGAAAGTTGCTAATTCAATCATGAAACTGATCAATGATCAGCTGATCGGCTTTTCTCTCTGCGCCAGGAAGAGGAAACCAGCGGAGGTCGCGCTAAACAACAGCAGCAGGTTTAAGCTTTATCAGCTGTTGTAATTTATTTAATATTACTTTCTAGTATCAGCTGATGTTTGCTGGAGCCACAGCTGTAAAGCTGCTGGTCATGATATCCGTTTGGATATGTGGTGAGAGGGAAACATGAAGATGAAACCAGGAGATGACCTTACTGAATCATCAGAGCTGAACAGGTGATGGAGAAACAGGTTTACCTTTTAGGTGACATGAATGAGTTGAAGGGAAGTTATGAACTGTTTCTGAGAGACAAATAACACCAGGATCCTTTTCTATGTAGCTGACAGCTGGTAACTGTGCAGGTGTGGATCTAGCAAAGTTTTGCCAGGGGGGGGGGCAGGTAGGGCATTAACAGGGAAAGGGGGGCACAAAGAAATACTTTTCTTTCTTATTCTTATTTAAAATGTCTCGCTTTTAATAAATAATTATCTGAATCTTACAACCAAAGTTTTCATTTGATGTAAAATGTATAGAAATCCATTATTGTATTCAGTAAATATTAAGTCTAGTATATGCCCTAGTAAATTATAGTATTCTTCCCTTTGGGAAGGCACCTTCTATGAAGGTCTGCAATTTTGTTGAAGAAAGATGTTGAATCTATTTAATTACTGGAGAAAAATAATAGATTTCTGTGCATTTGTTTTATACGTGCATTAAATTAAAATTGGTTTTGTCAATTAAGCATCTTGAGGGTGTAGGTTTAAGTTTATTATAAAGGCTTTATGGCTTTTCCTATAATACCATGGTGGGCCGGTCACTAGTCAAAATGCCCAGGCTGATTTTTTGTCCCAGTCCAGCCCTGATGATATGGGTCACCTGAAAAATGCTGGAAAATGTCACTGGGATGTTTCAGACTTTTTTCCCCCGTCTGGATAGGTTAGTTAGGTTTAGTTTCAAAGTTTTCCCTTTTTAAACAAAAATGTTAAGTTGCTTGGTCCTGTGCTTTCACATATGTGAGCTCAGCTGACATGAAGAAGTGGGTGTCTCTGTCTCCAGCAATAGCAGCACCTCAAGGTAAAGGGGTGACCAGGTTCAGGAGTGGGTTGCCATGTCCTTTATCAAGGAAAATGACATTTCCATGTAGTCTCAAAAGCCTCTGTTTGGAAATAACAGCTTTTAAAAGCCATGAATGTGAATTCAAAATTCTAAAAATATTTTTCTAGGACAGCAGGAAATAAATAATTGAATATATATTCACACTAGTGTTTTACATCAACTGTGACTTCTTTTTAGATTTTATTTAATCATCAGTTATGGTCATAAACACATATTTTAACATAGATCTTACAAGTATGTTTACTTTCAATCCTGGATTGAATAACAGTTTATCATCATACATCAATTCACTTGGTACAGCTAAGGTTGTAATTTTAAAAGCACATGAGCGGTAGTCATATTTATCGTATTGCAGGTTATTATTAGCACTGGTGGCACACTGCACTGACGCCTCTGCAGCGGTACATACAGCACCAACACAGGTGTGTAACTTAACATCAAAACCAAACAAAGCTGGACCAGGAGTTTTTTTCTATGCCCCTTACTACATGTAACTCATGGAAGGAGCGGTGTTTTGTCTACGCATAAAAGACAACTCAGCAAATAACTGTAATAATTGTATCTTCATCAGTCTGTCACAAAAACACATAATTTGTTCCAGTTTCTTTAGCTGAATCTGTGAAAAATGTCCAAAGTTTTCATGAAGCTTTGAAACTCTGATCAAAATATCCCAACAGTGACATCTGCGGTCTGGATGGGGTAGGGAAGTATGAGGGCAGAGAGGAGGAAAGCAGTCCTGAGGAACTGTTAAACCATGAGAAAAATGGATTTTCTCATGGTTAAAGATGCAATGAGTGATGTGGCAATGGCTCCGACGTCTCTTATTGCATCTTTCAAGATTGCAAAACATGTGCAACTCTCCCACAGAGAGGAATAACTCATAACACACTCGATGTTTGAATTATCTCTGGTAAAGCACTCGGGGTTGCAAACATGGTTAAACTTAAAATCCCATAAGACAGCATTTAGAAATGAATGAGGAGGCCAAGAAATATGAGGACGTTGTGGCCATGCTGTTGCTGTTGCTATGGTGTTGCTGTGCTATAATTAGAACCAGGAAAAGCTCATTAATCTACAGGCATACATTTAAAACTATATGAAGGGGGACTTTGTGCACACCTACTAATGGGGCATTAATAAAATCATCTGACTGCAGTGATGAGTTTTTGAATTTAACCTCCACAGTATGAAGTCACGGTTATGTCAAAAAACATTTTTCCTCTAAACAATTCTCAAATAACACATTTTGAATATCTCTATTATATCTTTTGGCCGACTGGTGTTTTTCTATTTGCTGAATAACTATTTCCAACAGATTGTACATAACAGAAGACAAAAATAATTACTATTGTATGCTATAATATTTGTCTTTATTTATTCTTTTGTACTGCAGAAAAGACGTGAGCACCACAGGGGTCTGCTTCAATTTTTATTTGAATCTATCACCAATAACGAGAGCACTCAGAGATGCTGTTTGCAGACAGTTTAATACAGAGCAGAATCTCAGACCCGTGCAGCGTTATGGTCTCAATTTCATTTCTTTTAATTTAATTCAGCACTGAACATGTTGAGATTGAGTGTAAGAAAGCAAAAAACAAAAAAGAAGGTATGATGGTTAAAAAAATGCACGATGAACAAATTTCTTTGAGGTTACTGAAAGAAAATTAATTTTTTATATCACATAATTCATTACATTTTATATTTGGTCTAATTTATTATTCATGTCTGACTCATAAAAAAAAGTTTTTGTCAAGTCACTGCAGCCTGATATAATCATAAACCAGACACCCAGATCATAACTGACTTTACAGACGTATGGGCGGCCTGAGAGGTGGCGGTCATAATCAGGATTGGAAATAGGTGAACAATCCTCCCACAGTGTTTCCCCACTTCAAGCATCTTTTGCATGTACAGTACTGTATGTGTGCAAACATCTGCATTAAGATTAGGCTGTGATTTCACATAAAATTCAGTCATTTGTTAGAAAAATCATAAGCACATGATGATAAGATTACAGGACATTTTGCATTGTTTAAAACACAAAAATGAAGCGAGACACTTTCAATAATTTCTGTTTATTCTTGTAGAAAAAAAACTTTCATGATTTAAAAAATTCTCTAATTTGCAATGATTGTACAACAAAAATGTATATATAATAAAAAAGATTGAATTAATATTAAGATTTGAAGGTAAAAATTCAGAAAAAATAGAAAGGATAAAACCCAATGGCCACAGCATCCTTTATGTCCTTAGCTTCTGTTTTACTCCTTTTTGTCATTGACAGCCTTTGAGTATATGAAGTAAATTGGATTTGTTTATTGTTTTTCTGTCCTTTCCTGATGAGCTGTCGACCTAATCAGAATGTTTTTTAATAATTAGATGTACACATTATCAGGAGCAAAGTGTCGGTTGGAGGCAGTTAGTATTCACTGGCGTGCTGAACTGCGATCCTTGATGATCACTGAAAACATCAAGGTTAAAATTTTATTTTGAACATCTTGTGTGCAGTGAATAGTGAAAGGTAGACGTGGCACAACAAACAGTATTATGACGGCATTAAGTTATATAAGTTCGTTTGAAGGACGTATGCGTGACCACTGTGGGGAATAAAAGGAAATGAGAGACAATAGATTTAAACAATATTTATGCATGATGTGCTTACTGGTTTTGGGTAATGCAAACATGTAATGAACACTATAAATGAAAGAAACAAAGGTAATGTAAATTAGTATTTAGATAGGCTACATGGGGCCTGTTGCAGCTGAATCGACGTGTTTAGGCTCTTCTTTTGGCCATTGTCCACACAGCTGAAAAGTCAAATACACATCACAAAAAAGGCTCTTCACTATTAGACTTGCTACACAAAAAGAGTGAAATTTTACTAACTCTTTACTTTACTAATCCACTCCCTGTAAAAGGTAATTTGCTATTCTGCTCATTACTGCAAGTTAAATTTATCTGTATAGCAGAACTCAAATTATTATAATATACCATAACCCATCACATAACCATGTAACAATAAAGTACCGATACAAATGTTTGGCTGCTTTGGCACTCCTGTCGTTACTTGCGGAAAGGAGATGCATCTTACAAACCTAAGTGTGCATCTGCTAATTGTATAAGTTTAATATAAATACAAGTTAAATACATAAATATACACATACAAGAGATACTTAGTCTTACATTGCTCTTCTGTTGATCCACAAGATTGTTGTCTGTTGTAACGGCTCGACAAAAAGAAATTTACGCTTCTTTTTGGGCACGCTGCACGAACGGCCTGAACAGGGCTTAGCGCCTTTTCTTCTTCTTCTTCTTTGAAAGATGTTTGCTGTGGGCAAAATAATAGTTTCTGATGAGCATTCATTTAATCTTTGTAAGCCAGTTTATTTGAAGTATCAGTGGGTAAAGCATATGAATTAGTATCAAAATGTATAACTAAACCAGTTATTACATTTCTGCGCATTGCTCACACATGCTAGTTAAAGTAAAATGTCACTACAAGAATACTTACAAACCAGTACTTCTTTTCCATTGCTCCGAATTTCTGTTAAACTGGGAACCTCTCCTGTGATTTTGCAAAAGTACCATCCACTGCATGTTTCATTAACAACAGATAAAATGTGTGTATTTTCACTGCCTTCAGTGGAACTGTTTGCAAACTTGTTAATTATTTTACTGCACAGATTCCCTGAGTTGCTGAATGAAGGTCCATGTGAGCTAAAATACCAAGACACTCGATATCTCTCATATTTCTTTGTGCTCAAGCAGCAGTGCAAAGTCAGAGATGACCCAGATGGAGCAATCACTCTTGTCTGGGTTTTATCCAGAAATACGTGAGTCTGGCCCGATATCCCCACAGCTGCTGCTACCACTGTAGACAGAAAAAAGAAGAAATGTTATACCTTTTGTTTTTTCTGTTTTAATTTTTTATTTTATTTGTGTTAGATATCAATTTTGAGTCATAGAGTGGAGTTTTTAGCAGAACAACAGTGCATGGGAATCAGAGGACACAGGTTAAACCGAGTAAAACAGGAAATAATCAAAAAGAACATAAAGACAGACAAGGGAGCATTTGTGTAAGCACAAGCAGTTGAGACAGAAGAAGGAACCAAGAGGAACATGACACAGATAACAACCTCAACAAAGGAACTAAAACTAAATCCAATTCAAGAATTCAGATCTAACACTACAACAGAAACTCAAAACCAAAAGCCAATAACTGATCTAAACTGGGAGAAACTAAACTCAGAGCAACACACAGGTAACAAGGAAAAAAAACAATAGATGGGGAAGACTAACAAACAACCTGACAATGAACGAAAGAAAACTCACACAATAAATGCACATGGGGTGACGAGGGAAGTGGAAACACATGGGGAACATAGCTGTGATGAACAGACCTAATGACACAAGAGGAAGCAAAACTGAACACAGGACAGGAGACTGTCAAAATAAAACAGGAAATACTAAGACACAGACTAATCCATTGGGACTAGACAGGCTGAGGGGACAACGGGAGGAGACACAAGGAGGGGAAACACGGAACACAAGAAAACTCTGAAAACAGCAAGAAAAACTCAGGACTGACTAGTGAAACCTAAATCATCATAATAACACAAAAACACTTGGAAAAAACACAATAAACTCAAAAGTTGGGTCAAACACCCAGAACCATGACATGCAACCTGAACTTTTAACTGCCTAATTATAAAACAGTGCGAACTGCTGGATTGTCTCTTGAAGTTCTCTCAGTAAAAAAGATGGTATTTAGTCAATTAGAATTTGATGCCTAAACTATGACTAAAACTAAAAAAAATTTAAGAAAGTTTGCTGTCAAAATTAACACTGATGAAGCAGCCAATCTACAAACACAATGAACGCTACCAATAACACCACACCACCTTTGATCTACTGAAAGTAGCAATGATGGAGATTTTTTTGATTACATGTGCTTCCCAAAGCTTGACTTTGCATCCAGTCCTTCCCTCACCTACTTGATCCTCACTTACTTTTTGATTGTCTAGTCTTCAAAATGGAAAATTTCATTATTTCTGAGCAGTAATTTGATGAAGAAGCATGACTTTTTTGTGATTTGTGTTTTTTTTCTATATTTGAATCAGTTTTTAGCAATACTATAATCAAATAATCATGCTAACCTCTTCATGGTGGATTGCATTCCCACTCATCTGTGTTTACTGACCTTAAAAAAGCAAAGAACAAAGTAAAAATGTTGATTGTTATTGAGGGTTTCAATTCCAATTCCCTCCTCGAATGTGTGAAATTATAAGTATTATATTGCTAAATGAATAAGGGACCACAGTGAGCTCATATACTGACTGTAGCACAGTGACACTTTTCTGAGTTTTCTTTCTTTTTTCTTCTTTTTACTTTTATGACATTTACTTTATATGATTTTATAATCACGAGGCTCAAAAACCCTGCAGCACACATTAAGATGACCAGAATAGGGTGAGCCCAGTGTGACTGCACGTAATGGTGACATACTTTATTCCCCAACATTTGAGCCACAAATGAAAATCAGGTCAGTGGTCTGTGAGACACTCTCCAACACAGACAAAAAATGTCCAAGATGATTGCACTAACCTTAAACCAGTATCATTTTTCCAAAAAAGCTGAACAATGAGATGAAACAGCAGCGGTTATGGTATCATACATAAGAGCTTAAACAAATACAATGTCTCTCAGCATTAATTCAAATAATTTCAGAGGCTATATAAAAAGCCGTTAAATGATACAAAAATTAACTGATGTAAAAATTACAGCATGCAATTAGCAATTAACAGTATAAAAGAATCAAATTTAAAATTTTGGTCATTTTTAAAAGGCTAAAGAAAACAGGAAGCTCGTCCGCTTCCATTAGATCACCTTGGATAAATCGTACATTAGACCTTGCACTTTTTTATATCAACACCTTTCAGTGATGTCTCTTTGCTTAAGTTAATAACAGAACTCGTACTTGTTTATTGTTATTGTTTATTAATATAAAATTAATTACTTACCTTTATATTACAGTTCAAATCAGATTGAACCACAGCTCCTGACTCTAACTTGTTGTTAAAAGGGCAGTGTTAAAAAATGCTAAATTCAAAGAAATTTTGTCTTTGTTAATCTTAAAGCCACTGAAAATTTATCATTTTAGGTCAGATCAGTGAGAAGTTTCCAACTACCCATAAATCCCAGTGCGTTAGAGGTTTTCTCTAATTGCTTTGCTGAATGACAAAATGAGCCTGTCTACTACTGCTGCCACCAATATAAACATTTTTTTCTGACTTTATCATTAGATATGTGTATCTTCCCACAAAGTTTTTAATTAACCAGATAGAACTAGTTTGTGATATGTCATGTCTGCTGCTTCAGAAGAATGTAATAGAAACCAGCTGTGGAAAGAAGCAGCCCTGCAGTCAATCAGATTACACCTTGCAGAAGAAAAGTGTGGGTAGGTTCAGTGTTTTATTGATTTCACTGACACCAAACAGAGGACTCAGCTTTCAAGTAGGACAGGTTCTTATTTTCTGTGTTTAAAAATAACAGTTGTTGTCTGAAGTGGGATAAAATAAATAAAAAAGAAATCTCAGTCGGCCACACATACGTCTGTGTCTGACAGCACAGCAGTGATGTGACTGGATCTGTCCTTGGGTTCCAAGAGAAACATCGTCCTCTAAGAGTCTCAGTGATATTTATTAAATATTATTTATATGAATTATACTTTAAATACAACTAAAAAGGGGAGTCCAGCCCAGTGCAAGAAGATTTATAATCTTCAATTTCTTTTTTTTTTTACATCTTGTTTGTCATATATTTTCATATATTTCTGGAAATATGAGGAGCATCTTGGCTTGGAACTCTATCTTCCTCATTTTACTTTTCATAATCACTGTCTACACTTTTTGAAACAAAAAGAAGTATAAAGTACCCACAGTAGCTTTAGGTTATATAAACAAATCAACAAATCAGTATGAGTTTTGTAAGTTTTCTAGTCTTACTCCCAAAGCCTTCAAAGAGGAACAAAAAAAATTATTTTCTGAGCATTTAAGCTTTATTAGACTTTCAGATGTACGGTGGATGATCTGCATGTTTCTCAGCAACACAATGCTCGTTGTTTCTTTGTCCTCCTCGAGCATGAGGTGAAAGGTAAAAATTAACTTTTTTAAATGTCTGAACGAGGATTATAACTCTTGAGGACAACGAACTGAAAATTCTTGAATTGTCTTAAGAGATCTGTCTTTATGGCACACATCCCAGCAGATTACCATGGAAACACATGCAAGTTTCACAATGTTAAATCAAAAACGCTATATTTATATTACCATCTCATAGCCGTCCTTCGGTCACAGATGCATACAAACGGCAGCTGATGATTCAGAAAAGAAGGAAGAAACCAACTTTGGCATCATGACATTTTATATTATTTGGCTGATTAGCAAAGATTTCTTATTAAAGATGTAACTTGACCAGTAAAACAATGGCTTATAAGATTTCTTTAACATGCTGGGCCATAGGCTGTGAAGGGGAATGATGCATGCTTTTAATAGCTTGTGGTATATATGTAACTTTGGTCATTTGGGTAAATTGATAGATAGTCAGTATACTTATGAATAATTAAAGTGAGGATATTACTTTGATGCATGCACTGATTTTATCAATCTAAAACCCTTAATTAGATATCTTATAAAAGTATTTCAAAACTTTGTGAATTCTCTGCCTTGAAGGCACACTTGAAATCCTGTTTGATGCAGATAAACAGGCAGCTCACATGGTTGAGGTTTTGATTAAAAGTCCCAAAGTCACTTGTCTCAACTGAGGTTTTAAAACAGCCCTGTCGTGTGTTTTTTTTCTCCATCTGAATTAATAAAAGAATGGCAAGTGTGTTTGAGGGGTTTTTGTAAAAAATGTAAGACTAGAGAGCTGCAGTGTTGACATCACACCCTGAATAACCTCTCACAATATTTTTTTTCCATAAAAGAGACAAACATCTTTACTTCTGAGAACATCGTGAATTCGCAACAACTGTTATTGCAAATCAGAACCTTGGTTATTTTCCACAAATTAAGGCAATGATTACTTTGTCCCAAGTGTCAAAAGTAGCAGTGCTTTGGTCTCTATTGGTTTTTGCATCACTTTTACATCATTCAACCCTCCTCTCACTTTAGGCATGCAGTCCAAAGAATAAACCACAATTTTATTATTTAAATAAAATCCATTCTTATCTTAACACATGAAATAAACAACATAACATAAATACTCCATACAAAGGCTGTCCTTTTAATACTAGCTGACTTCAAACCTGTAGGTTCTGACTTCTCTTTCAATACTGACCAGAAGGAAGGAGCAGGATTACTTATTTATTTATTTACATTTAACATGAGATGAGATTAATTCCACTACTAGGATAAGGATGCTTGGCTGAAAAGCATCAGGATAAGACCTGCATATAACTGGTCTGCACTTATAAAGCGCCTTTTTGACCTTTGCAGTAATACAAAGCATTTTAGATTATGTTTCACATCCAACCACATCTACACACTTACACGACAATGCCACGCATGATGCTTGCTTTCTGTCAGAAGTACGTCAGACTTCTCCTGATAGCAGGAGAAAGGCACCAGCAGCCCTGTGATTAGTGGACAACCTGGTCCACTGCCTGAGTTGTGGCTACGTTGTGAATGTTTCTTGCAGTCAGCTGATCCTTCAAAATCAGTTCCTGAACTTATTCTACATGTTTAGATTTGTCTTTAAAAAAAAAAAAGAAAGAATTGCTAGACAATTGTCAATTGCTCGACTACCTAAAAGGGATAAGCAACTGTCTGTTTTTCCAAGTCATAGATTAACCTTTAATCAATTATGCCAATTTTCAGTTAATATACTGACTATTGTTTGTGATGATTTGTGTGCTTTTAATATTTTCAATATTTTATCTCTTATATTTTTCTTTTGAAAGAGTTTAAATGCATTTTTGTATTTCAGTTCCTCCTGCTGTTGCTTCTAATTCATCTCACGTGCCAGACTGTCTTTATCCTCAAAGCAGTGGAGCATCTCCACACTCCTTGTGTCATTCCTCTTTGTTTCACGTGTCTGATCTCTGCCCCTGTTTTTTTATGCATCGTTAGTCTTTACGCATTGTTTGGTTCTTTGGATCTCTGGATGGTTCATGGACTCTGTCGTTTTTCCTGCTCCTTATCTACATTTTTGTGCCTGACCTACCTCTGCTTTGTTTAGAAACACTTGGATTTTGGACCTCGCGCCGTGTCTGATCCCTGCATGTGAGACTGCTCTCGCTCTCTTTAACTCTGCTCCTCCTACGTGTGCCTGTGGTGATTTATCAGGATTCATGAGCTGAATGACAGCGAATCTTGTTGAGCCTTTTTTGTGAAAGAAAATCATTTAGTCCTAATTGGTGACATTAGGTTTATTAAATAAAAATAAATAACTACAGTGAGTTGTTATATGGTGTTAATGACATATTAGTATAAAGTGCAATTAACTGCAGTGTTTTTATAAAATCAGTTACTGAGGCCATTTTTGAAACCTGTCAAATACAGACATGGTGCATTCATGGTTGTGTCATAAATTACATACACAGCAAGTAATAAAAGTGGTTTTCAAATGAATTATTCAGAAAGAAGGGGCCCACAGACAAATCACTGTCTCAGAAACTCCATAAGTTAAACTTTGCACAGCTCAGAAAGAAAGTCGGTTGGCTTGTGGCTGTATATGAGCCCAGCCATCGTCTTTATGGGCTCAACCCCATATCCCCTCAACTCATCTAAAATAAACCCTTTAGCTGTTCCAGGGAGATGTTGCATGCTTGAGGTCGTAGCCCTTTAATCTCAGAAGACTCTCCCACACTGTATCCGACCTGCTCTCATCACTGACGCTTTAAAAATTGTTTTCATATCCCTTTATACCTTTATGCCTCTGTGTGCATGGCAGGGCTATAAGTGCACCACACTTAGAAAATGTGTTGTGCTTTTGTTGTTGGTCTGGTCTATTGATTGTTTTTCTTCTTACACATAAAAAACTTGGATTCACAGAAAAAGTTCATCTTAACCCAGTTAAGATCGCCTCAATGTAGATATTCTCATGTGTTGTTACTTCCTTGCTTTGCGTCCCTTGGGATGAAACTAAGTATATTTTAAACAAAAAAGAATAAATCGAACAGGGATTGGCTGTATGCTTGTTAAAAATATTTTAAGGTACACTGAGGAAAACAGAGTACTTTTATGGCACATAAACAAGTCGGGGTGAAATTAAATGTGTGCGTGTTTGAAAAAGCACTCACTGAATAGAAACACAGCATGATTCCTGTATTAGTTAAATTAAAAATAATGGTAGTCAAGAAGGAGAAAAAGATGATACATACTTGTAAACAGACCACTCACTAATTAATGGCATCAAAGCAACCAACGTTTTAAATAACTTCCACAGAGAAAGCTACACCGGGGAAGTGATCTACGCACATACAGTCAGAAGTCTTTGTTTTTTAGAGCTTCAGCATTTTGTCTATAAAAAGGTGTAGTAATTACTGATGTGTGTGGTAGGAGCATGACATCAGTTATATTTCCAATCATTTGTTTTGTTTAATTACCAGAATACAATATAATTTACTGCATCTGACACAAGCAGACGTGAAACATCTGGAGAAGCTGTGGAAAGTGCTACTCTACCTGTAACATCATTCAGCATGACCAGTTTGGTGGTGGGTCGGTGATGGTCTTTGGAGGGATATCCACAGACCTCTGCAGGCTAGGCAACGGCACCCTGATATCCATTAGGTATCAAGATTAAAACCTTGGACCCATAGTCAGATGCTACGCCTGTGCAGTAGGTCTTGATTCCTGGTGCATGACAATGCCCGGCCTCATGTGGTTAGAGTACACAGGCAGTTCCTGGAGGATGGAGGAACTGATACCATTGACTGGCCCCAACACTTGACCTAAATCCTATATGACATCTCTGGGACATCATGTCTCAGTCCATAAGACGCCACCAGGTTGCACCTCAATCTCTCAAAAATGTGGTTCAGTGATGCCCAGCTCCAAAACGGGGAGGCAATCACCCAGGACACCATCCGTCATCTCATTATGAGCGGCCCCTGATGTTGTCAGGCATGTTGGAATCATACAAACTACTGAGTTGCTGCAATAAAATCAGTAAAATGTACAAGCCTGCAACATTTTTTTACTTTGATTTTCAGGGTTTCTTTGAATTCAAACCTCTGTAGGTTTATAATTTCCATTTCCATCAAACGATGTGGAATCCTCTCATTCCTAGCACGTTACTCAATCAGCATATCAGTATAGATTTTTTCCCACTGAGTGTTCTATATATATATATATATATATATATATATATATATATATATATATATATATATATATATATATATTCATTCAATAAAAATATTATTTTTTTATACAGGATGGGGGGTGAAAAGGGTCACACATTAAAAAGATTTCGTTGTTAATTTTTCAGCCTCAGACCGCCGTGCAGCTTCATGTCCATGCAAATAAGTCCAGTTGATATTTGCAGTACAAAGTGACCTTCTCTACAAAGAGCTGAGAAGATCTGAAATCCCACATCCGACTCTGATTTTCATGCACTTTCACAGCAGTGGAATTCAAAGGTGGGCTTTCAGAAAGCTTATACTGTAATTTACATACTGGCTGTGGACAACGCCTTGACACTGGTGGTAATAGTTCAGCACCCTACAATATTACTTCAATATTCTGTTAAGATGTCGCAAGCATAATCCCATCTTGGACTTTTATGCACCTTCAAATTTAATAATATCTTAATAAATCTGTCAGTTGTTTGCCCATCCAGACAGTTTCAGGTGTTGGGGATTCGAGTTAGTGGATGCTGAATCTCTAAAGCTGCTTTGTTTTACCTCTGTTTCCTTTACAGTGTGTGCTGCCTGCTTCACTCAGTCTGTAAGGATCAAGTTGATTACTAACTGTACTTCCTCCAGTGGCCACTTGAAGTTGGCTATATGAATCAGCAGACTCCAAAATAAAAATCCCAACTTTACAGCATTTAAAAGAATATTTACAGTTGATTAATGAAAACTATTTTGGGCTCCGTGCTTTTTCCATAGTAACTGTGGAGGGTTAAGTTTTTAAAAGTTATCCATGTGGATACTGTGTATGCTGTGGCTTGCATTCACTAATTGGAGTCACTGAACTGAACTTCTCCACCAAGTTTGTGCCGTTGTTGCATTTTTCACCCTTTTTTTAATAGCCTGTCTTAGAAGTGTGTGCTTAAGTATTGATGTGTGAAATTCTAGTATTTTTATTAGGTTGTTATTTAGCACTAATTACCACATATGTGTATCGCCGTCTAACACTGCAGCTTACAATAGCTAACTTTTAACATAGCGGCCTATCCTGTCATCCAAACATGGTCGCTTCACAAAATTAACACAGTGATAGTCAAAAAAGCAAACTTTAAGGCGTCACAAACCAGTGGATATAGTTGTCTTCATGTTCACCCAGAAAGCTGAGCTCACCGTCTGGGACAAGGCAATGTGAACTGCTTTTGAATTAATATACTGTAGCTGTGCAATTTTGGAATCTGACTATCATAGTTGACAGTTTGGCTGTCCACACTGATTTCCATGCATTTAAAAAAAAAAAAAACGTTAATATATATCTATGGTGTATGGAACTAACTCATTTTATAATCTAAAACATGCAAGTTTAACATATATGCCAAAAAAACCCAACACAACAACAACAACAACAACAACAACACACTTTTCCACAGCACTTTTCTAGTCAATTTGAGCATGCAAAGCGCTTTCTTACTACAAGCTTCATTAACACAAGTGCTTTATTCTGTGTCTAACCACTTTACCTAACATTCACACTCACTCCAATGGATGCATCAGGGAAAACTTGGGGTTCAGTATCTTCCCCAAGGGCACTTTGGCATACACACTAGGGAGCCAGGAGAAGTCTGGTGCAAAATAAAGGCTACTTTTAAGTATAAATATATTAATTTTTTCCCAAAAATTACAAAATGAAGAACTGAAATAACAGATCACAGAGCTGCTTCTTTGCCAATAAACAGAGATTTACTTTTTAGTTCTCTGGGACTTCACTGAAATACTTTTACAGAAATATATGTTCATATTCTCTTGATCTCATCTGATGGGTATCCCTCTGCTGAACAAAGAGGAGGGCATATGCCGCAAGCAATCAAAACCACTAATACCATCAGAGCTTACATTACTGAATACATAACAGAGCCAAGTGTAACGCGGTTAAAGGACCAGGGCGCCTGACTGCAGCCTCATAGACAATGAGCTATCAGAATAAGATTCGACTATGGAGCCTGAGGGTGTGAATAAAACACAGGAAACAAAAGTAGAGCTCAAATATATATATATTATGTTTGTTATGAGAAGTGTATAGACGGATGTACAAAAGAAATAAAAACATATGCATATATATCACAAACAAAAATAATGTTGGCAATACAAAACAGCTTAGTAGGTTCCAAAAGGAGGTGGGATGAGGTGTAGTCCAGTATGTGATTTAGTTTAGTTCCATGGACCTGTGATAGGTCATGTGTCAACAATTTGTGATTCAGTCCATAGGTTCACAATTCCTACCGCAACGTAGCGGTGGTCGGGTGGCTCGCCATCTCGCGCTGATCAGGGCTGATCGCGGGAGAACAAAAAAAAACCTGACCGTTGAGTCGAGTGTGAGGTAGTGTAAAGATGAATGAATCGGCCGGGTTATTGCACGCTGTCAACTGGCCTGTAGTGCAAAATTTGTCGTGATCTGACAAGTACGCCAACCACAGGGACAACAGCAGCCAGAGGAGCAGGGACATGCAGCTGATTGACCCGGAACTTATACAGGATTCATTCCCGCCACAATAAAGGGACTGGCGGAAGTGGGGTCAGAGGTTACCGTGGTTACACTCTCCCCCCCTAATCTCATGGACGTCCTCGTACATGGACTAGGCTGGCAGCGAATGACTGGTTGGCTGAGGTGTGAAGGCATCGTCTCCTCTTCTTCATCGTCTTGAAGAGCGAAGGAGAAGACAGAACTTAACCCATGCAGGAAGGTCTGAACGCTCTTTAACAGAGGCTTACCAGGCTTGATGTATTGCAGCCGATCAGGAGGATTCCTGGTGCGGGTTGAATGCCTCAAGGGTGGTTCTGCCTCAGGACTGAGAGGCTCTGATTCAGTAGGTGAGTGTTGTGACAAGTTACTTCTGGATGCTTCCGAATCAGAAGACAGACTTTCTTCATCGTGAGAAGTTTCGACAAGATCAACTGGCTCAAAGCCAGCTTCCACGGTTCCGCTAGCAATAACTTGTTCCTCTTCAGCAGGTACAGGTTCCTCTGAGAGGATAGCATTCTCTTCCTCTGTAGCCAATACTACAGGGACATCGGGCTGGTTAATAAGTGGCACAGGTTGCGGAGTATTGGGTAAGTCGATGGTTGTTATGAAGGTGACAGGTTCAGCAGAGAAGGGAACAGGTAGGTATGAGATTAGTTCCTCTTCGTCATTGTTATCAGCATCATCAGCACGTACAGGAGACACGGGTAAGACAGGCATTTTCCTCTTCTGCTTAGTAAGCATTTCCTTTTCAGGTGGTAAATACCCACAGGGCAGTAGGAGGTCTCGATGTAAAGTTCTCAGGGGCTTGTCTTGGCCTTCGGGTCGAACTGTATACACAGGAAGAGTGCCGGCTTTCTTCACTACAATGTACACAGATGACTCCCATTTATCTGCAAGCTTGTGTTTGCCTCTTAGCCGCACGTTCCTCACAAGAACTCTGTCTCCAACATTCAGCTGTGATGCAGTGACATTTTTATCAAATCTGTTTGTGTTACGTTTCATCACCTTTTCTGAGTTTTCGATGGCCAGCTTGTAACTTTCTTCTAGGTGGGACTTTAGTTTGTCCACATATTGTGTGTGGGATGTTGATCCTTCTTTGGCAAGGGGTAGTCCAAAGGCCAAGTCCACCGGTAAGCGAGGTTGGCGGCCAAACATAAGCTCATATGGTGAAAAACCTGTAACATCGTTTCTTGTGCAATTGTATGCATGCACCAGGGGTTTTACAAAATCTTTCCAATGGGATTTCTGTTGAGCTGTGAGTGTTCCTAGCATATCCAGTAATGTTCGGTTAAACCGTTCAACAGGATTGCCTCTTGGATGGTATGGAGTGGTTCTTATTTTGTGGATCCCAGCCATTTCACAAAGCTCTCGGATGATTCTGGATTCAAAGTCAGGGCCTTGGTCACTGTGCAAACGTTCTGGGATACCATAATGCACAAGAAAGTTGTCCCATAAACATTTGGCAACAGTCCTGGCTTTCTGGTTTGGTGTTGGCACAGCAATGGCATATTTTGTGAAATGGTCAGTTATGACAAGTATGTCTTTGACTCCACGATCTGGTTCCACAGAGAGAAAATCCATGCACACCAGTTCCATGGGATGAGAGGTTTTGATATTGACCAGAGGTGCGGCTCGTTCAGATGGGGATTTGCGTCTCACGCATCTTTCGCACTGTCTTATTTTATTGACCACATCACTTGTCATCTTAGGCCAATAAAACCGGGAACGGACCAAGTCCAGCGTTCTGTCAATTCCCATGTGACCCATTTGATCATGTAGGTGGTGTTAAGGTTCAAAATATTGGGGATGGAGACAAGAGAAAAAACCACAATAACAACACTGGTCCGGCCGGGTTGAGTCAAACGATGATTTAATGATCACACACGTGGGAGATGGACACTGATGCAGACAGCCTCAAAATCTCAAAATGGTGGAGCATTGCTCAAACTTTTATAACCTCTGGTGCCTCCACCTTATCATAAAAAGCCTAAACATTCACATGCTCTCTCTCACACAGCGCCTAAGCTACGACCTTGGCTCCCTGTTTATCTGCTCCTGCTGAAATGGGGCAGAAAACTCCAGCACACTCTGTTCTCTTCTACTCAGACAAATTAGACAATAACCTTCTGCGAACAGTATTTCTTATAACTCAGCAATATAATGCATCATAAAACAATATCATTCATTCACAACAAGTCAGCAATTTAATGTAATGCAAATCAGTTTAACTAATGCAATAGTTATCAGCTTCTTCTAATTCAGGAGAATAATGCAAACTAAAACTACATAATAATTCACAATCTTTAATTAGGGGTATAACATGGCATAAAATAATATCATAATTTTACAATTGTTAAGTACAACTGGTCGATATTCCTCAGGTAGCACTAGCTGGTATGCGAAGTCACTTCCCACGTGTCTCTTCCTGACGAGAAGGGTGTTATGGAGCTCCAGTTTATTTACTTCTCGCAGTAATAGAGGTAGATCGGGAAGTTCTTCCCTCAGGAATGGCGGTGGTGACTCGCCTCGTTCAACCTGAGCTATGACATGCCGGATGACAGGGTCAAGGCGTTGTTTGGCTGCAAGGTCAGCTGTTGAGATTTGGGGGAGTACCATGGAGGTGAACTGGATGTCGTCCGTGAAACTGTCAGGCAGACTGTCGACATTGACAGACATGGATAACACCAGAGCAAGATCAGGATCCGTGCTTGAACTGTACATCAGATGACGGTCACAAACTGCTTTGATGGTATGCTGGTCAATAGAGACATAATCTGGTTCATTGAGATGTTGCCATGCAAATCTCCAGATTCGCTCACGTTCTTTCTGTGACAGAGGATCATCAGACAGTTCACCATGAGGTCGGCGAGACAAACCATCAGCATCCGAGTTCTGCTTTCCTGCTCTGTAGATTAATTTGAAGGTGAAAGTGGACAAAGCTGAAAGCCATCTGTAACCGGTAGCGTCAAGTTTTGCTGATGATAAGAGGTATGTTAATGGGTTGCTGTCTGTCACAACTGTAAACTGAGCACCATAAAGGTAGTCGTGGAATTTTTCAGTCACCGCCCACTTCAAAGCAAGAAACTCCAATTTGTGGGCGGGATACTTTGACTCACTCCGGGAAAGACCTCTGCTGGCATATGCTACAGCTCTGTTTTTTCCATCCTGCTCTTGATACAGCACCGCACCAAGACCTGTGGCACTGGCATCAGTGTGGAGTGTGTATGGTTTCTGGGGATCAGCAAATGCCAGAACTGGGGCAGAAGTGAGTTTGTCAATAATGGACTCAAAAGCTTGTTGACACATTTGCGTCCATCGTCCTCCAAATGGCTCTTTGGGGTTGAGGTAATTCTCTGGCTTTACAGTTCGTCTCAGTTTCCTCTGAGAAGGTGGATAACCAGCAGTGAGTTCATGTAACGGCTTGACAATGGCCGAATATCCCTGGACAAAACGTCTGTAGTACCCAGCAAAACCAAGGAAAGATCTTAATTCCTTCAAGTCTTTTGGCACTGGCCAAGAAGTGAGTGTGGAAATCTTGTCCAGATCAGTTTCAACACCAGCCTGGGACACTACATGGCCCAGATACTTCACCGATGTCTGGAAGAACATGCATTTCTCAAGTGAAAGCTTCAAGCCAAAATCTTTGAGTCTGGTGAGAACTTTCATCAGGCGAGCTTCATGTTCCTCAAGAGTTGGTGCAAAGACAATGAGATCGTCAATGAAAACCAAGACTTCTTTTAGATTTAATTCTCCCATGCATTTTTCCATCAGCCGTTGGAAAGTGCTTGGTGCGTTGGTAATCCCTTGTGGCATCCGATTAAATTCCCAAAATCCTACTGGGCAGACAAAGGCAGTCTTTGCCTTATCCTTCTCCTCCATTTCGATTTGGTAGTAACCCGACTTGAGGTCTAGCACCGTGAACCACTTTGATCCTGCAAGTGCGGAGAAGGTGTCTTCCAGTTTAGGCAGAGCATAAGCATCTTTGATTGTTTGCAGATTGAGTTTGCGGTAGTCAATACAAAGACGTATACTGCCGTTCTTTTTGCGTGCAACCACAATTGGAGAGGCAAATGGTGAGTCAGATTCTCTGATAACGCCAGAGTCAAGAAGTTCTTGCAGGTGCTTCCTGACAGCATCAAGATCTTGAGGGTGAATTGGTCGTGGTCTTTGCTTGAAAGGAGTTGGATCGGACAATTTGATTTGGTGTTTAACTTTGTTGGTCCTGCCGAAATCCAGATCGTGTTTGGCAAATACTTCAGGAATAGTGTTGAGTTTTTGAACAATGCGTTCTTTCCAGTCTGGAGTTAAGGGGGAATCTCCAAAGTTGTATGGTGGTTGAGATGGAGGTAACGACTCTATAGACTGGTCTGAATACTGGGTGGGTTGCTCTTTGGAAATGACCTCTTGGAAGGCGCTGATTTCTGCAATAATAGCTCGAGCTGGAATGTGGATTTCATGGTCGGACTCATTACTCACTACAACAGGCAGAGAATATGGCCGACGTTTAGGTAAGTCCACAAGGCAGGTTTTTACTAGGAGTCCACCAGGCAGAGAACTGGAGGTGGGGTGTTCCAGAATAACTGCTTTCTCACCTTGGAATAGCCTTGTGACCAGGCATCCCTCAAGGACAGTGGTTTGGCCGGCAGTAATCGTATGCGGTTGGTCTGACTTTAAGATTACAGGAGCATACTGGTCATTTGAATTCTGGATGTGGCGACACTGGAGGATTTTATAAACTGCAATGTAACCGGAACCAGATGGCAGGAATGACTGCTCAGAGAGGGTATCACGGTGTTTGCTGTACGCAACGTCAAGAGTGTTGGTACCAACAAGTATCATTGGGGGTGATTGCTGGACGTCAGGCACGACAAGCGCAAGTGTATCAACATTAATGGATGAACCAAGAAAATTAGCTGGGAACGTCATGTTAATCTCAATGTATCCCAGGTAAGGTACGGCTTGTCCATTTGCTCCTTCTACTTCCAACAGATCATCCAGTGGTTTGATTGGATGGTCTGAAAGGTAAGTATTATAGAAGGAAAAAGGAATCGTAGTAACCTGAGAGCCAGAATCAAGAAGACAGTTGAAATGGTTGCCTTTGATTTGAATTTGGCCTGTGCTTTTGGTCCCCACAAGCCCTTTTGGCAACAATAGAAATTTGTTGTGGTTTCTGGGACTGTTCGTGCACGCAGCTCCTGTGTGTCCCACCACAGAAACTCCTTCTAGTTTAAAGATGAAGTATTTCTAGCGTCCCACTCTTGCTGTTTTTTTCTTAATTGGCTCTTTTTCTGTTCAACAAGACTGGAGTTTGCTCTGTTGTTGCAGGTGGAAGAAACATGGCCATCTTCTCCACAGTTAAAACAGTACCATGGCTTGGGTCTGGTATTTGACTGAGGTGAAGAATGACTGGATTTGGTTTGTCGTGGCTTAAACTTTGACTCGGTTGGACGTTTTTGGGACAAAAGTTGGGACATTTGCTGTTGGAGGGTTTGGAGTTGTTTTTTCATTTCTTTTAGCTCTTCATTGGCTGTAGAGTGCCCACAAGAACAAGTACTTTGGGATTGGATGTTAGCTTTTTGTTTTGATGAACCGATGTATTTCTTCATAAGTGACTCCTTAGCAATTTGTCTGTCTTCTTCTGTCCGTAACGACAACAACAAGTCAGAGAAAGGTGGTGGGTTGTCCTTTTGCTGTTCTAATTGTAGTTTGGTTAGTATAGTGTTATCCCAACACCCACGACAAAACTGCTTCAGCAGATGCTTATTCATGTCAGCAGCTGCAAGTCCTCCTTGCTTTACAACAGTGCTGAGGGTTAGCTGCAATCTTTGGAGGTAAGCGGATGGTCGTTCACCTGGATTTTGAAGAATGTTTAAGTATTGAGCATACAATTCTTCACCATCTTGAACTGTTCCAAAAGCGGAGTCAAGTACACTTAGTATGACTGAAGGCAATGTGTTGGGACTTAGACCTTTAACCAAATCAGCAGCAGGTGACAACAGGCTCTCTATAATACGCCTGGCGACGTATAGAGCTGACAAACTGGGGTCGGCAAGCAGTAGATCAATTTGGGAATGCCATGATTCAAAATCTGCTTCACTACTTGGCTTAGGAATCCTTCCTGAAAAAGCACGGAGACGTAGTTAAGTTGTGGTGCTTATGTCTGGGTTTCGGACCACATGCTCAACAACAACCCTTTGTATTTGTGGTGGGTTGAGATCAGGGGCTGTGAGTGATACTCTTGGAGTTGGTCCAGTCTGGCTTTGACGAGGTCGTGCCCCCTGCTGGTCAGTGGAAACCTGTCTGGCAGGAGGTGAAGACAATTGCTGCCGCTCCAGTTCCCTTTCTTCTTCCTCTACAACAATGTCCTCATCTACTCCATTTTCCTCATCATATTCAATTTTTCCATCATCACCTGCTCCTGCTTCATGCAAATGTTGACCAATCTGCCTCATTACTGTCTTCAAGACATCTTCAAACCGGTGCCCGCTGCGATCAGCAATATGCTTGAGCTCTTTGAGGTAATTGGGAGGGGGACTGCTGCTGTCCTCCGTGGCGGCGTACTCACAGGCCAAAGCTGTGACGCGGAAAACAAGGTCGGCAACACTTTTAGAACAGTGGGTGTATGGCAGAAACGGCTCTAGAGTTGTAAAAGCAGTGGTATCTACAAACTCAGCGATCAGGTTTTTGAAGAAAGTACTTGCGGGATCATTTACGTAAAAATGACGGCTAAGATTCCCATAAGTACGCAAGTAGTCAAGAATTTCATTATCAGATTTTGTGTTAGACACACCGGAGATCATCACAGACTGTGACATATTTATGCCAGAAAGTGCAACTGAATCCATTTTTGATTTTATGTTCAGCAAAAGCGAAGTAAATAAGTAAAGAAAATTGTACGTAAGACCCCAAAATATTCACACACAAAGGCTCCTGGCTAGCTCGCCACTTGTAACGCGGTTAAAGGACCAGGGCGCCTGACTGCAGCCTCATAGACAATGAGCTATCAGAATAAGATTCGACTATGGAGCCTGAGGGTGTGAATAAAACACAGGAAACAAAAGTAGAGCTCAAATATATATATATTATGTTTGTTATGAGAAGTGTATAGACGGATGTACAAAAGAAATAAAAACATATGCATATATATCACAAACAAAAATAATGTTGGCAATACAAAACAGCTTAGTAGGTTCCAAAAGGAGGTGGGATGAGGTGTAGTCCAGTATGTGATTTAGTTTAGTTCCATGGACCTGTGATAGGTCATGTGTCAACAATTTGTGATTCAGTCCATAGGTTCACAATTCCTACCGCAACGTAGCGGTGGTCGGGTGGCTCGCCATCTCGCGCTGATCAGGGCTGATCGCGGGAGAACAAAAAAAACCTGACCGTTGAGTCGAGTGTGAGGTAGTGTAAAGATGAATGAATCGGCCGGGTTATTGCACGCTGTCAACTGGCCTGTAGTGCAAAATTTGTCGTGATCTGACAAGTACGCCAACCACAGGGACAACAGCAGCCAGAGGAGCAGGGACATGCAGCTGATTGACCCGGAACTTATACAGGATTCATTCCCGCCACAATAAAGGGACTGGCGGAAGTGGGGTCAGAGGTTACCGTGGTTACACAAGCAGACAGACACACACATACACACACACCAGAGAGGCAGAGTGTAATTATTCAGCACCTCACCAACAGTCAACATGCTGTCAAACTAGAGAGATTAAAAATAAATAAATGCTGTAAACAGTTGCACAGCAGAGGCAAAAAATAATTCCACTCTCCATTAGTATGATGGCAAGTATTTAAGAGCAGTTTCAAGGTTATATCGTTACCTGAAGGTAAGGGCTCTCTCAAAGTCATGATGTGTCTTTTCAAAGTGTGAGACACTACTCCAGCATTTCTTAGGTTTATGATCAAAGAATATTAATCTAATAAAAAAGGCTGCAGTGTCACAGAATCACTTACATGCTCTAGCTTGACCAGCTGTAACATTAAAATGTTTGTGAACACTGATAAATTGTCTGTCTGTATTTATTCTGTTTGCACTCAGGATTGTTGTAACTTCACTAAATTTTGCTTTTTTAAATTCCCTGGTTATGCACTTGGAAGCTAGAATTTTGCAATATCCCTTTTGCCTTTGGCTGACCTTTTGTCAGTGCTACAGCAGTGATGTGGATACTCATGTGTATTTCTGCATAAGAAACATTCGCTGCACATCAATAAGAGGAAAAAAATCTCTTAGAAATAATATATAGTTTTTTTGTATTTTAACTGCTTTTTTGTAACTCAGTTTGTCAAATGACTAGTTAAATCTACCTGGATCTGTGTTAAAAAACAATAATGAAATGTATCCAACCATGCAAACTGAAAGATTATTTTTTTAATTAATAAATTAGTTTGTTTGAGACTTTCTATTGTGTGTAATGTAGGTTTTTATTCCCCGCTTTATTTATGTATTTATTTTTTTACATTTGTATTATTATTTTTTTTACATTTCTTACATTGTTTATTGCGTATTTATTAAATTTAACTAAAAGCAAATCGTAAAGGACCGTTTTAGTTTTAAATTGTTGGTATTTTTATTCACATACGGTAACAAAACCCTTCAATTTATTACAATTTCTTTTAGTCTTTATTTTTCCTTCTTTGGGGTTTCACTGTTACCATAGTAACTGGTAGTAACGCATTGGTCCGTCCAGAAAATCAGTTCGGCTCTTGGTCCGTTTCTAAAACCATCCGTAGTGAAACAAATAGGTGTTCTTCGGTTGCAATAGTTTGACTGCAGGGAAAGGAGATTGGCTAATTGTAAAAGTGGGGTATGGATAAAGTTTGAAAATCAAGATTACCTGATAAATACTTGATAACGAGTTTTACTCATCGACGTTATATCAGCCTGGCATTGTGTAAGCAGAAGAAAAGTGACTGATGCCGTGCCGACTGTAGCGACAAATTAATGTTCACAGGTTCGACGAGGTGGAAACTTGGCTCAAGCTAACTAGAACAACCTGTATTGGTGTGGTTTAACAGCATGGACCCATTTGTAAAATTCACAAGTCAGAGTCAGGGAAGGGACCGCATATTCAGGTGAGCTTTTCATCGCTTTTGTAACCAGCTCGTACAAACGTTACTTTATTTTCTTGATAAAAACGGGAACGTTACCGCATGACTGTATCCTTCTAACTTTCCCCCTTCATCTGCTTCTTGTTTATTTTAGGGCAGCTCAGTATGCTTGTTCACTCGCTGTTTATTTACTTCGAAACAACTCTGACAGAAAGGACCTTGTGGCAAAACTTAAAAGTCTGGAAACCAGCTTGAGCGCTGGACGAAAATGTGAGTAACTGTTGAGGGAGTTAGGAGGCGTTCAGTGGCTGCGGTTAAATTGGATTTCAGTTTCAAATCCACTGTGGTTGTCCTAATTTATTGCATTGGTTTCTGTGAACATGGGTGGTTCTAAAAACTGTGATGAATTCAAAGAGCTTATTTTATTTTTGACCATCAGACAGAAATACAGTTATTCAAACTAAACAAACGCATCATACATTTGGTTAACAAATGACTTGAATCTTGTCTCTCTGTTGAGTTTGTCTATGAGCACTGTATTTCTTCATCATCAAGGCCAGTAATTCTGCCAAGGAGTGCACAAATGAACATTTTTTTTCTTTTCTTGGCAAACTGTCTACTTAAAACTTAGACAGTGTTGTTCTGTAGCTGTCTCTTTATCTCTCTGTAAGCTGGGATAAAATCTGCACCGACTGTTGCTGCAAATGACGGTAATTCTGATAAACGTACCACTCATAGATGTGCTTACTTTAGAATTCATGTGGAATTTGACAAATTTTGTACCTTGACATTTGGTAGCTTTAGTATGAATTAGGTAAAGACTGAAATGAAACAGGCTTTGCATGGAAATTAAGGATATGGCCGTGCCTTAGAGCAGCTTCTTTTGTTATGCCGCAGCTGAGCTGTGTTAAGGCCAAGGCCAAGATCTGTTTGTGCACCAACTAATGATCTCTTTAAGGAACTCTGCTGCCTCTAGGGCTGGCCTGCCTGTCTTTGTGTTTCTGGGTGAAGGGTCATTTATGACTCCCAATTTAAAATGTGATAACGTGTTGTGAAAGGTTCAAAAGTTTAAAATGAAGAGACTGGGGTGCATTGATGTTGTTCCAGTATGTAAACATAGATAGGCAAATAGTGAAAAGATGCTGTAGTTAATCCTCTGTGTACCTTAACTGTATTTCCATCTGTTTTGGGCTGCTATAATGAAGTGTTGACCTGCCATTTCATATTAAATTGATTACTGCTCTAATACCCTTTCATGTCCCCCTCCTTTGTCAGTGCTCAGGCTGGGAAATGCAGCAAATTCCATTGAGGCTGCTAAGCGAACCATGCAGCTCTCGGACCGAGTGCTGCGCCTGTGCCTTACTGTGGCCAACGTGAGCCGCACCCTCTACTTTATCTGTGACAATGTACTTTGGGCCAAAAGTGTCGGTCTTATCCGCAATATCGACAAGGAACGCTGGAGTTTAAACTCCTCCCGCTTCTACTTCTTCTCATTAGTTATGCATCTCAGCAGAGATGTTTATGCGGTTCTCCAGGTGATGACAAAGAGGTCAAGAGATAAAAACTTTAAACAGAGAATGGATCAGCATCTCACTGAGAATCCTGAAGTAGCTGAAGTTGTCGTCCCTCACCTGGATGGCTTTCTCTTTCTGCTTTTGGAAACCCTGAAATCACACCCGGACCTTGCCTTGGACTCTGTGAAAAACATCTGTGATCTCTTCATTCCCTTAGATAAGCTTGGTTTATACCAGTCAAATGGGGGAGTGATCGGATTCTGTGGTCTGATATCATCGCTGATTGGGATTGTCACCCTCGAACAGCCCAGGCTAAGGATTGCACCGTGATGACACGGGCAAAGTTAAATATTACAAAGCGATTACAGATCAAAGAGTTAATCACGTCAGGTGCGTTCAAGAGGTCGCTGGAACTGTAATGGTGGACAGAGGTTAAAAACAAAACCAGCACATTTTACAATCCCTGAGTCAGTAATAACTAATGGACTTGCACTTTTTTAGAATTACTGGATTTCTCTGTTTTGCACAATATCTGGAATTAATTTTGAAAGGGAGCAAATCGAGTCGATATAGAAACTTTGTCTATTTGTTGTACTTTAGAACATCCAATGACAGGTACTTTTGTATCCCAGTCTTGCACAACACCAGCTGTTTTACACTGTAGTAGAAAATAAGGGCTACTTAGTGGTTATGAAAAAGAAAAAAACTTACTCTGTCACTTCTAAGTTCACTGTTTTTCTTTTTCTAAACTCTGCTTTGTACTTAAAATGAGGCAAAACTTGCAGCACCAGTTTCAGAGATTTGCTTCGGTTTTTTTCTTTTGGCGTTGGCTGAACGTGAGTAATTTATAGGATGTATGTTACGAATAGAAGGTGGGTATGTTTGAAAAATGAATAAAACTATGCAATAATGTTTGTATTATAGAGAGAGTCACCTTTTAAACATTCTAATAAGAACATATCTGTGAATTGAATACTCGAGACACAGAAACTCACTGGTCACTTTGTTAACTAGACGTGTTAAACTTCTCTTTAACGCAAATGTCTAACTCAATGCGTTTAGTTGTGTAGACGTGGTCAAGACGAACTGTACAAGTTGAAACTGACCATTAGAATGGAGAAGAAAGGTGATCTAAGAGTGGCACTCTTTGATTCTGTCATAGCCTTGTGCTTCTATATCTGTAGTTCAGAGTCAAATACAGGAGTGATTGGCTTCAACAAAATGATGTGAAGTAAATATCCAATGATGCATTTCTCTGGGGAAAATGCCATTTGGTGCCAGAGACGAGGGGGATGTCCAGATTGCATTGTGCTGATAGGATGGCAATGTTAACTCAAATAACCACTTGTTAAAACCAAAAATCGTCTCTCCCAATGTACAACACATAGACCCTTTAAGCATTTAAGATGGGCTACAGCAGCAGAAAAACACACCAGGTGTAACTCCTGTCAGCTAAGAACAAGAAACTAAGGCTCCAGTTCACACAGACACAATACAATTGGGCAAAATTATTCTGGAAAACGCTGTGTTTGAGTCCAGATTTGTCAATTCAATTCAGTTCAAGGCCTTGAGGCACTTTATACTGCAGGGTAAAGACCCTAAATAACACAGAAGAAACACCAACAATCTGAACCATGAGCAAACACTTTAGTGACAATGGGACATAAAAAAAACAAAACCCTTTAACAGGAAGAAACCTCACCTACCAGAAACCTGGGCACAAAGATGCCATGTGGAAGAGAACCAAGGATTAATAATATAACTAATGATTAAATGTAGAGTGGTGTATAAATATATATATCAAACATTCAGATGCAGGGTCAGAGTTTGCATAAATAATAAAAACACATGGATTCATCCTGTATTAATGAGGCTGGTATGTAACCTACAACCACAGTGTACTCTGATGACTACTTGTAAAATAACATGCCAGGCCGCTCCGAAGGCAAAAGTACGTCTAACCCACTATTCTAAGGAGCTTGGAAAGAAAAGCGTCTGGACTTTTTTAAGTTTCTTGAAGACGTTTAACCTGTAATCCGAGAAGCTTATTCAGTTCTAAGAGCAACTGGCGTGGCACAGCAAAGAAGAGCCATCTCAACGGGACAAGACTCAGCTGTTCATCTGCATCTAAAGGACAAACGTCACTCTTTCCTGGATGCCAATTTTCACATTTTGGACAGAGAAGACAGATGGTTTGAAAGAGGAGTGAAATAAGCCATCTATGTCCACTGTGAACGGCCATCTTTGAACAGAGGTGGTGATTTACACACCAACTGTCTGCCAGCTATAATCCTGTTTTGAGATCCCTTCCCAGACGCCTTAACGCCCACTCACATCAGTATATCACATGATAGGGTGGGGCTAGGTTTCACTATGGGTTCATCAGAAACCTTGGCTGATTGTGACCTACACCCGTTTTCACACCTTGGCTCCTGTGATTAGGTAGGGGATCAATAGGGCTTAAAATCTGGGACTCTACAACAGTTGCTCTTAGAACTGAAGAAGCTTCTCGGATGAGAAATGGAACGTCTTCAAGAAACTTAGAGAAGTCCAGACGCTTTTCTTTCCAAGCTCCTTAGACTACAATGACCTGGATGACTGCAACCTTCACAGAAATACGTCTAACCCAGTACTGCTTTGTTTTTAAAGCAGACGCTTTAAAAACTGTTCAAAAATGGAGCAATACTGCCCTCTTGAGGAAGTATGACGCACTGTTGAATTGAAAAGACCTTTATTTTTCAATTTCACCGAGACAATACACATTTTTCTTGAAAGCTTTTCTCAAGAGGATGACATGATAACGCATCCACAATCAAAAATTGCAAAAATATATCCTGTTTCCCTTTCATCGTACTTGGGTTTTGCTGTGTAAAGAATGAACAAACTATGCAGAGATGAATTCAATAAAAGAACAAACACAACATAATAAATACATTTGCTCTCCTAGCTAGATCAAATGCAGTGATTTCTAAAAGAAGAAGAAGAAGACGAAAAAAGGGTCATTTCACATTTTATCATGGCTTTTTTTTTTTTTTTACCAATACCAAATAATATGTGGAAGTGGGTTGCCAGGTTGGAATCAAAACCAAAACATAAAAGTCCAGGCTGTTCTTTCAAATGCACATGTGAGCAAATATCAAGCAGCTTCTATAATTTTGGAAAAATCCAGCTTGTCCTAACTGGAATAGTTACGCATTTCAAAAGGCATCTGAGATTAACTTTATCAAAAAAAAGATGAAAAAAGCACTTTGAAAGTGGCACAGTGTTAAACTACACATTTATAAATACTGCAGCCCCAAGTGTCCTTTTTCCAGAATACCGATGATGGTTATATGTAGAATCACTCTGCTCTTTGAATGAAAGGCACCTTTAGTAGTTAGCTACTGTGACAGTACAAAAAACAGACAGCACTTGAAAAGCACCTTAAAAAAAATCAAAGGTGTGGTTTGCCAAAAACACATTTAAATAAATGGAACATTTATCTTCATGATACTGTGATTTTGCCCAGGAAGTTTCACCTCTTTTACGGTTTATTTGATCATTGTAAAAGGTTCTTATTTGTAAGTGTGAAGCCCTTCATTTAATAGAAATAGTTAAATTGCGACTTTAAACTCTCGTGATCTAGCTGGTGCTCCATCCTGCCAACAGTAGAAACATTTTAGTACCTTTCTTGTGCCAAATACAAATAAACTGTTTTGTATTTTTAAGAGCCTCTTGTGTTTTATTACCACTGAAGCATCTGCTGCTTTTTTCTAGTACCAGCACAAATGCTATACGGGTGTTTATCGCGTATTTGCTTGGTTGCTCAAACCAGTAAATCTTAAAGAGATCTGGTCCTGAGAAGATAACCAACCAGGCACATTAACTAAATGATCCCTTTTCTGTGTACTGGGGCTTAAGGAATCTAGTTCTGGTAATACTGAATGTTCAAAGCTGGTGCTTCCTGGGCTTACAATTTTCCCCTTCCCCAATCATCAGTGCAGATAAATGTATCTTTCTTGGAAACTTTCATATGTGCCGAGACAGAGGAAATGTTACTAGTCTAAAATCCTTCAAATATATCAGAGTACTGAATGAATTAAAAAGAAACAAAAAAGTGATGATTGCAAAATAGCAAAAAGACCCCACCGTCTATTTGCACTGACAGAATCAAGAGGACCTTGGTTTTGCAATGATTTCTGCAAATATTCCTCCTGATAGTGGTGCTTGCTAGGATTGGACGTGATTATCTGACAGATAACGAAACGACAAATGAAGCTAAAAATACAAAAACAACACAGATAAGACAACTGCTGCACAACACCTATCCAGTAACTGAGCTATCCTTCAAACTAAAAAGACATTTACAGAAACAGTCTGAGCTGGTTAAGCAGAGACAATTTCAGAACTGGGGTACCAGGATTGTGGAAATGTCAGACATAATGTACATGTCAAGGCAAATATTGGCTTCATTCTATCATTTTTAGCCACCTTTAAGACAACTGTTGTTAGTATAGCTACACTGATGCAAATGTCCAGAGAATACTGAAATCTGATCTGCTTATTTGCACTTTAGGCTAATTCGGGTGAAATAAAATGGCAGGTGGTGGTTAAATGAAAACATCTAAAAGTCTCGCCAGCAGCCACTAGAGGTCAGTCTGCTCCTTACACGCAGCCGAACCAGAGTGGTTTGAACTTAGTGAGCGACCTACAGTGCCATACTCCCTGTGGGGCTAACAATTACACAGTAAAATTTATAAAGGCTTTGCTGTCGCATTCAGCAGAATAATATCAAAATGTAACACCCACTCAAGTAAATTATGCTCTCACCCCATTTTTTTTTTAAAATAACCAAGGTGTAAACACAGCATGCTCATGTATGTCAGTAAACCTGTCACAAAATAAAGTGGGAGAGATTTCTGAATCAATAGTTGTTTTTTTCCTCACTAGACACTAAAAGGCAGTTCTTGGTACTGTAGGCTACATGTGGGTGAAAGTGACAGAAACTGTGCACAAGCACTTTCTCGAAAAACCAACGTTATAGCACTGCGAGGAGTCGTTTTGTGGCATTTCAACATTTCTCAGAAATGAAACAGTACGCTAGCAGAAAGCTACAGGACAAAATCCATCATTGAAAAAGCCTAAAGAAGCAGATTTTAAAGAGAAATCGACTTTTCAGGGTCTCAATCCTGCAGAAAAGGTGTCTTGTGTTGTTGTTGTCTCGTCGTAATGAAATATAAATTAATTAGTAAATTATGATCTAGTCTAAAGAGAGAAACTGTTCATGGCACGGTCCTATCGCTGTCAATATGGGATCTGATCATTGACTGATCAATCATCATTTGACTTTCTATCAGCAAAAAGCGCATAAATTTCTCTATTTTTAAATATAAAGACTTTAGTAGCATTTGTTTCCCCTCTAGGACTGATTGTACCATCACTTTTAATACTTAAAAATCAACACTTTTTTTAAGGTTTTTTTTTAGTTCAGATGGGATAAAGGAGAATTTTTAGGCTGGAATGATCACACCCATTGGCTTTCACCGTGTCACGTTTTACAGCAGAAAGAATCCAGCGGCAATCACAGCTGTAAACCAGATGGTGTCGAAGGGTAACATCGGATCATGAGTCCGTGGTCTCGGCCCGCTTTTTGGGAAAAAAAAGAAAAAGAATAAAAGAACCTCGCTCCTCGATTACATCAAGACCAAGGAGTAAAGTGAATAGTGTCTCAGCGGCTTCAGGACCCATCCGGGCAGTCTTTGGGTCCGTTAGGAGTCTTTTGGTCCAGTCGTATTACACCCTGCCGAAGGGCCGAGGCCGATCACTACGAGAGTCCCTGCGCTCTGTCGTATTCTGTGATCAGGCCTTTGATATGCGACAGTTTCTTATGGAGGTACTCGCATCGCTTTTTCTCTTCCCGATACCCAGGAAACTTCTGAAAGAAAGAGGAAGAGAGTCCAGTTAGATGTTGTTGGCTTCAACCTGATTTTATGAGAAGATGCTTATCTTTGCTTATCTCTGATTATCAGTAGATAAAGAATTTTTAAAAAGAGCCATCGATGCATATCAGCAATAAAAAAAAGGAATGGTTTGATATGAAGATAACATGGCTAACATTATCTTAGATGATGTCTTGAGATAACTCTTTTAAAACCAGAATATGTTTTTGTGGTTCTTGCACACCACTGAATAAAAGTGTTTAGATAAAAAAAACAGCAATAAGTCTTACTTTTTTGTACTTGCGATACTTCTGTAGTATTTGTTCCTCCATAAGCTGAAAAAGCAAATATAAGAAAAGGTGTTAGTGTGCCATATGATCTGATCTGTTTTCTATTGCGGTGATTTACAAGAAACGGAGCAGCTAGAGTAGCCTCCAAAACCGGACAGTACCTTGTACTCTTGTGTTCCTGGAGAGAGAGTGTTGATCTTTGAGCCCAACTGAACAAACATCTCTGTTATAGCCCCAATCCGGTCATGAAGAGCTCTGTATTCATCGTACTCGGCGCAGAAGTCCTCATTATACTTCTGACGCTGCTCCAGCGCAGTTATGATGCTGTATTTTCTAAAGAAAAGGAAAGAAAGAGAGGAAAACATTGACATTTTTTTTTAAAAGCCAAGAAGCAGAGCCATCGTTTCCTGTGTTTCCAGTAGGTGGCACTGCACATTGGCAGATTTCAAGGCCCGAAATGTAACTGATTACAGCCTAATATGTTGACCAGATGTACGAATAAAAAGCTTTTTTTAAAGTAATTGTCAGGGAAGCTTTGTGGCATGTTATTTAGATGTGCATTTTTTCACTATATATAAATATTTTGAAGCTGAACTTCAACAGTCAGCCAGACTCTGAAACCTAAACACCTCAGTGAGAGATGAATCTCTTCTAAATCTGGTAATATGACATAAATAACAAAGCCGGACACAGAACATATTCAATCTTACGTTAAATAATCAGGCAGATCCTCTGCTGTGCCACAGCTAACAGGTGTTTTCTCTCCCTCATGGCCTGTAGATAGGAAAAACACACACATCGAAAAAAGGTTAAAGCGCACTGCCAATGCAAATGTGATAATGTGGCCATCATATCAAGGCTGACGGACTCATTTATCTCTGTGTCTGATAAGATTTCCGAGCCGAGGCAAGCGGTGACGCCAGCAGCCCCGAGTAGGAGGCAACCGCTGCCTGCTGACTCGCTCGACCGTAGGTCACACAGCTGTTCCACAGTCAATCATCAACAGGCTAAAGACAGGGTGACAGTGTGCGAGTTTTAACCGCTCATCTAAAATCATTAAAATTGAGAAAAATATATCGATTTCTCCTTGTGGTCTTCCAGAAACAACATATATAAAATATAGAAATTCTAACAGCTGAAGGGTTTCGTGGCCTGCACAAATAAGACTATAATGATTGGTGGCTGAACAATAGGAAACGCGGAGGGTGACAATAACATGACATTTTATAGTTTTATTGCTCTTTACCTTGGAGATTTTCTTGATTCTGCTTCAGGTCTGGGCTAGTTTCTATCCAGTCTGCTTTCAGGCGTTCTCTTTCTTTGTCTTTGTGTTTTTTGGATCTTTTCTTTTTATGTTGGCTGTTGGTGAACTGCTGGTCATTGCACATGGAGGTTTCAGTGTGCGGAGGCTTGGCGGTGGGTGCAGTCGGAGCTGCTTCAGCCCTCTCCGCTTTGGGAACCGTGGATGACCCGCTGAGTTTGTGTGGCGAGTACAGACCGTTTGGGCTCCCCTGAAGATGATTGTTGGTTTTGTCAAACTCTGTTTTAATGTGTCCGCTAGAGTTTCCATGACTAGAGGAGCTACGAGCCCCATTGGTGCCAAAGTCAGCATGGGAGGGCGACTGCAGAGGCTGGCACTTGTCTAATAGCCTTTGTCTTTTGGGGGTTTGAATGTTGGATGGGTCCAAAGCTGATGGGCGTTTCTGGGGGAAAAGAAAACACAAGTTTGCAAAGTATGATCAGAAATATTCTTCTTACTTTATGGTTGCTGTTTTTTGAATTCATTTTAATTCAAAGATTGGCCCATTTCAAATGCCTTTACATCAATAAAAAGCTACAGCAAGCAGCACTTTTGCAAAAATTCCACAATATGTGACGATTACAGTCAGGCTCTGGCTCAAAGGGAACAAAATCATCTTAATAGCATAAATTCACACATTAAATTTGTTTAATTTTAGATTCACTGTGGATGGGTTGAAGGCTGCTTATGTGAGAAACATGTTGTTTGATGTTTTCTCTGCCGAGACTAGTTACTTGGTGGAGTCTGGTTGTTAACAATTGCTCCTTGCCAGGAAACAATCTGGCACATAAACATGTTAATCTACCCAGATCCAGCTACATGTGCTAAAGGGAGAAGTTTGCTGTCAAGGTCTTGAAGGAGAAAGGAGCTTTCAGCTGCAGTTTGGTTAAGTTTAAGTAAACAAAACTGCAAAGTTAAAGAAGAAACAACAGCATGAACAACTTTTTAAAGAACACAAAAGAAGAGCATAAAACCTTGAAGGCTAACTTTTCCCTTATTTAACATAGAGGATACAAGACTGGTGTCAATTTTTCCATATGCCCAGAGCGATATGGAAATATGCATTTCCCTAAATGTCAAACAATATCCATGTTTACACGGTGTACTGTCAATCTGCATAAGAGGAAATTCCCTGTCTATTCTTAGTCTAATAAGACAGAAGCAACAGGGGGGGGAAAAATTACGTTGAATTACCACAGAGAGAGTTTTGGCAGGACTGAGCTGTGAAGGAGAATCCCCGGGGGTTTTGTGGAATGAATGGTTGGACTGGGGACTCTTCAGCTGGCTGCTGTGGAGTGGCTGAAGCTTCCTGAGGAAAGATTGAGAACACAGCACCTTCAGTTGGACAGCAGCTTCAAGGTAAATTGCCTGTGAAGCTAAACAGGAAGAGCCAGTATATAAGTCACAACGTTTTCTTTGGCAGATTCCTGAGCAAGCACATGAGAAATTATCATTTACTTTGATGTGGAGATGACAGCCTTTTCAGAGAAGCTCTAATCATCAACCTTACAAAACTGCATTTTTCTCCCTCCTCGTTTTGCTTTTTGCACGTTTCTGTGGCACAGTTCGTGTCTTCGGTGATGAAATCCACAAGGGGGCAACCACAAAGACAAAACACAGGCCGGTGTAAGAACAATAGCAGCTGATTTAACCTCTGTAAGGGTAAACACTATTTTCTGGTAATCTGCTTCCTACAGCTCCTTCCTCAAACAGATGCCACTGCATAAAGTCACTTCCCCCAGTGGTTTCAAACCTCTTCATTAATGCGCAGTGCAGTTCAGAACAGATTAACATCAAGAGGTACATGAGAGTAGTAAGAAAGCCTTCACAGCAAGGACCTTCCCCAATGCACGGATAAACTACAAGGAAGAAGCGTACAGTTTGCACAGTTTACAGTATGTGCACAGCATCACAGCTTTATCACACTTGGCGAATCATTCGATGACTACAATTGTAAGACTTTTACACTCAGTGGGGGTGGTGAAAAAAACAAGGGAGATTGTGCAATCAGACAACAGCACTTGGCCTGCATGTTGGCTGGCAGGCTGAGGAAATGCACGAGGGGTGGAAGCTCACCATCAACAGCTCAGCCTTGCAACTCTGAGCGCTCCATGCTAATGCCATTTGGCAACACGGCGCAGGGAATATTTTTCTGCGCTTTGATGTGTCCATTAAGCGATTCATCAGTGCGGAGAAGTAGCTCATTTAGTAGCTCCTCTTTCAAAATGATCACAGCAGACTTCTACATCAATCCATTGGCCTTTCGGTGTTAACGCCAGCACTGTCACAAAGCATCTATCGCTTTCTTCTAGCCTTATCTGCCTACGAGAAGTCTCTGAAAATCTAAAAAAGAACTTGGGGTAATGGACATATGCTTCATTTTATGCTGCCAGTCAGACACTTATATTCGTGTGATAATGGACTAAACCCAGCAGGCGGTTAGTTTAGGATAATCTCCTTCCAGCGCCCCAGTTTTTGTATAAAAAAAGGAATAATATATTAATTTGTGAGATGCCAGTGGGTGGATATTTTATCTTTACGCTGAGCTGAGCTGGTTGTTTACCCTGTTTCAAGTCTTAAGCTAACCAGTTGTTGGTTTTCTAAAACATTTTGCTTTTTAAAGTCTCTCAATGGAAAAAATACCTGAAAACTTAATTCTCACCTGATCAAAAGTCGGTGGATGAGCTGCTTCTCCTCTTCTAGATATCCAGGCCATTCTCTCTGGACGTGTCTGTAGAGCTCATCCTTCAGAGAGTAGCTGTGGTCTTTAGGGCTCAGTTTAGCAACCTGAAAACCCCCAAAGATTTCAGTCAATCCACAGGAAAAAAGAGATTGAGTATAAAAATAAAATAGATCCAGCTGCGTTTGGCTTTATGTGTAAGTAAAAACAAAAACTACCTGTGTCTGATAAACAGTTTAACCCTAATCCCGCTGATACAAATCTGCCCAAACCAACCACTTTCAATTTTGAAAGTAGTCAGATCCCAGCTGGAGACAACACGCCCCCCCCCTTCCTGTCAAAACACAATCTTCTCGTCCAGAGATAATTAAAGCAGAGCCCTAATTACAGCTACCAGCGGCGGCACAGTCTCGATGATTGCAGTGGGACACTCAAACATTGTGAGCACAGGAAATATGCCTGAAAGAAACTAAACTGACGTCACTTTCTTTTTTTTTTCAAGCACAGTTTTTAGCTGCATAACACTAAGCTAGTTATAACGGGTGTATAAATAGTAGTTTACTAGTAAATTGCATGTTGGGCTTTTAGATAAGATAAGATAAGATAGAACTTTATTAATCCCTCGGGTGGGTTCCTCTGGGAAATTCGATTTCCAAAAAAAGCACAGCAACGACCGAAGTTACAGTTACAGAATTGCTATATATATATATATATACACACACACACACATATATATAAATACAGAGACAAATATAAATAAAATATACAAAGGGGATAAATAGAATAAATAGGAATAAAAAATAAAAATACAAGTGAATTGCACATTTCAAGTATTGAGTCTATTGCACTGTTGACTATTTACAAAAAGTATTGCACAAGGTATTGTACAGTGAGGTGAAGAGGCACTACAGCTTAGTTGTTTTATTTATGTTTGCATGGTCAGTCTTTAACCTGATAGGAAAAAAAGCAGCCTGGTTTGTATTCACCTGAATTTTTTTTTTACTTGTTGCATTTGAGGAAATTTCTCATTAGTGGGCAAGGTGTTTACATAGCATTTTACCAGATATCTCACCTCTTCCAGTACTGAGGTCAGGTCAGCCTTGTCCTTTGGAGTTGCCCGCTCCCTATCCAGCCACAGCAGCAGCTCGGGTTTCCTGTAGGGCTTTAAGGCCAACAGATGAATGATGCGATCCCTCAAAGGCCGGTGTGCCACAGGGCTGGGAACCAGGCTCCTCTTGTTGTTGGGGGAGTGCTTGTTGTTGCTATCTGAGCTTGACACCAGACCTTGTTTCCGCTGGACCTTCACACACTTGCCTAAAGTCAAAACAAAGCAGCTTACTTTGATTAGAGATAGGAAATTAAAAGGTTATCGGTGTAATAATCTCAGGCTGATGAAAGGCAATACAGTCGCTACCCTGTACAAAACTTACAGATTATAACTGATCTGATAACAGGATTCACAGTATCCTGTAATAGCGCAGCCAACATGTTGGGGCTAATCCAGTCCTCAGGCCAGATATTCAAATACAACCTGGTTTTGAAAGACCAACCTGCGAGGGAGTAAGTGTCGCCAGTCCCCTTAAGTGTAACGCAAACGAAGCACATGCACGACTTGCAACGCTCTCATCCTAATCGGGAAAAAAAGTTTTAACGTGTAAATAATTTAAACACTGCGCTCTCTGCACATATGCAGAGGCAGTGTTCTTTAGAGTGGAAAACAGTGAGTGGGTTAGATAGCACGCTTAGCTGCCGTGTAAACAGGAGAGCGTTTAAACTAAAGCAACTAACAGAGAGAACCTTTCTCAGTTGGACCGAGGCAGGCAGTGCTTATGGATATCTACAGACTGTAATCTCATTATAGCTGTAACACATGCTTTGAGGTTGCTGTAGGTCAAACACTAACAGTGCTTTCACGGGGACAGTGTGGCAGACTGTGCTGTATGTACAGATGATGCTTTACAGCACAGTGATAATGTGAAAACTGCTAATATTTACACTCTAACAGTAATTTGCAGTTTTGGCAGTATACAGTATTTCATGCTTCTTGCACAAGCTTGTTCCAACAATTTACCCATGTCGTGTCAATTTTAGGCAAATATCCACCCTGCTCTGAAACAACCTGTAGTGCAACTTTCCAGCAAGCAGCGACTAGAGCCATTGTTTCACAGCAATAAATTAAAGCAGCGCTTCGGGGAAGTTTTAAGATTCTCAAGGAAGCTTTGCTGACTTTCCATTGTGACCTACTAGAGTTTACACGCTTTGCAGTAGTGCGGGTGTATTTCCGCACAATTACCAAACAGCCTGAGATGGAATTGTATGCAGGAAATGGCTCAATTTATTTTTCTTTTAAGACTTTTTTAAGCTTCCAAGCACCAAAATGTGTGTACTACTGAACATAACCAAAGATTAAATCATACAATACAGTCCAAATTATGTACATTTTTCTATTGTAGCCTGCATTTAGGAGTTGATGTATAGACTCTTTTTTTTCCCTGTACAGTGTAACATTACTGTACCATAAAAAGACAGCAAGTTACCGCAAAATAATTGTGCAGTCTCAACTGCATGCAGTGCATACTGCGATCCATTTCTTTCCCTCTCTGCAGGAGTGTCCAGGAGACGGTACATGAAAAGACATGTTTAACTGAAACTGGATATTCTGTAACTGCACCAGGATGTCTCCAGTGGTTTTTGACATTTATTATCTGAACACACACGTAAAAGCCTCAAATCATAACCTAAGCTAACGCTGGGCTTGAATGCCACCAGGCCTCAGTCAGGAGTCAGGCACAGATCACTACAGGTTGTGTGTGTAAATATCTATTTAGGTGTTTTTAGGAAATTTATAAAATGACTAACGTTTCAATTTGTGTAATTACATTTTAGACAACTTCACCAGCATGAGACCTGTTAGCGCATACTTTGTGCAAACTCAATCACATTAATGATGCTGGCAGGGAAACTGGCAAAGTGCCTGAGCAATTATGTCAGAATGAAAGCAAGAAGAAGAAAAAGGTTCTGCTTTCACATGAGTAACTGCAACACGGCACTTTGATCAATTATGTGATAACTTTATTATGTGATAGCACCATATGGTAATTATCAGAAGGATTAAATATTAAAAGGTGGTGGTTTCAAGGCTTTTCGGGAACATAAAAAAATTCCAGTTATCTGTCCTTGATTCCTAAATGCCTGAAGGCTGCTGTGTAAAATGAAGTTGGAAGACACAAGAAAATATCGACGCACGTATTGTAAGAAACGTACTTGGGCCTGGCTTGATCTCAATTGCTGACCGGCTCCAGATGTCCTTCTCCACCTGAGACATGCGCTCTCGGGTCGTCTGATAAGAGTCGTCTGTGGCGCAGACTGTGATCTTGTCCTGAATGCTCCCCTGGCCCTCCAGGTGATCCCTGCCCTCCCTGTGTAAAGAGGGAGGGAGAATTAGGAATTCTAACTGTCACCCAGCATTTTTTTCAGACACCATTAGGTGCTGGAAAATACCAAAATAAGACCAATATTTTCCATTTTTTAAAACTTTTTTATGTTTCCTAAAATGTGATAAATTCTAGACTACTGTGCAAAAAACCTGATTTCAATTACCTACCTTTGTTTACTTTCTACAGTTTTAACTTGAACACATGTCTGTTATTTGAATTACAGTGTTTTAGTAACGATAAAAATACCTAAACACTTACTTGTAGCACATTTGTAAATGATCAACTCCTCTAGGATTACAAGAAATCATCAATTGCAATCCACAGAGTAATATCACCACTAGCTAAAGACGGAAAAGTTGCCAGCATCAATGAATGAGGCATCAATGAGGGAGGCACACACAGACGAGATGTTTGTTTATTTGTGGTTTATCCATCACAAGCTGTTCGATAAACTACATTTTTTGGAGATATGTTTCTTGGAGATATTTGAGAGAGTGCACGCGGTGAAGCTGAGTCAACAAACAGCAGTCATTGTGCGGCTGTTTTTGTGCACGGCCTGTGCTTTGGCCGGGTTTTCCCGCGCCGCATCACATATAAACACCATTCCTTAGTCAGATAAAGAGACAGTGAATCATTGCTTTTGTATATTTAGTGATGTATATCTTTCTCTTGTGTCTGTTTCACCGTGCACATCCTGCTATCCCTGGGGCAGGGATAGCTCAGTAGGTAGAGTGGTGGCCCCATGATCGGAAGGTCGGGGGTTCGATTCCCCTGAACAGCTACCCTGAGGTACCCCTGAGCAAGGTACCGTCCCTACACACTGCTCCCCGGGCGCCCAGTGGCTGCCCACTGCTTCACTGAGTGAATGGGTTAAATGCAGAGAGGGATTTTCCCCACGGGGACCAATAAAGTACACCTTCTTCTTCTTCTTTACCCTCGCGGAGCGTGGCAGACAAATAAAGATAACATTAAACTTGCTATGCCACCTTGAGTGCAATTAAAGCTTCCCAGCAAGTATTCAAAATAACATAACAAAAGGACAAAGAGACAGATAACCCCATCGCTGGCTCACCAACTTGTTTGACTACAATAAAGTCGCAAATACTATTGCAAACAAACATACTGCCAACCCTTTGTTCCCTTATGCTCTCTCTATTGAAACTGTATGGATCTATCCACGCACCAATGTTTACATCTGACATTTGGTAAGACATAAAAACATAGAGCTGATATCTTTGATTAAATTCCATGTGTCATTCATTTGTCACTTATATCCCATCCATTCATTTTAGCAAAACATCAAATGAACAACTGAAAGGAAAAAAAATCCTGTCATTGTTCCTCCATGACTCTGTGCCAAATCTGGTCCGGTTACCAAGTTAAATTCTTTATAACAAATATTATGAAGGCTTAATGACTGTATTTCTAACAAGCTGCTCTAATGTAACCTTTTAACAAACCCTTTAACCCGGCAAAGCATAAACACTACTTCTCTGTTTTCAGTTACGTGTGGTCACACCTTTGAGGTCATGGTGGCACGACAGCCTCTGGGTATTTTTGTAGTTGAATAGAGCCTGACGGTGATTCTCTGCCTGTTGTGGTACTATTACCAAAGAGAGAGGCCACTGTTTGGCCTGGTCCTGCGGTCTCACTCTGGTACCAAATTTACTACAAATTCCATTCGTGGTCGACTCTGGAAAGAGTTATGTGTGTGTTCCTTACCCTGAGACATACTGATGAATGCAGTCGAAGCTGGACTGAGGCTTGTCTTTGCTGTCACTGGATAGGTAAAATGAGAAGACTCTGAATCCATCTGGAGACTCGGGGGTCGGTGCGGGGATCTTTACGTACTATCCGAGACAAAAGAAACAAAAACCATGAGTTTTAAAAAACATTGATTTACAGAGTAAAGAAATGCTTATGATCAAACGTTTAAAAGCCGGTCCTTGGTAATCATTAACAGTTCGACAGTGTTCTCTGACATGCTTGAGTGTGTGTGTGTGTTTGCGTGTGCTAGCATTGCTAATTTAAGAGCCGTGTTATGCAACGACCATGTTTTATCTCCCCCAGATATAGCCTCAACTCATTCAGTGTTATCTCAAAAACACTACCCAAAGTAAAGCAGCCAAACTTACAAACTTTGGGGTTTATTTTCCTGATCTCAGTGACACCTAAATAATCTTTTGTTTGCGGCCCATAACAAGAGGCCTCCCAGGTCACGTATGATGACCTTTAAGTAGTCCCAAGAAGAGCCTGTTCGCGAGGCACAACATAACAAAAGCACAGTGGACAACCTTTTCACTCCGGCGATAACCTCTTCTGTCACAGACTGTCCACGGCTCTGTTCCAACAAAACAAGCCAGCAGGTTGAAGTCTATTACTTTTAGAAGCCTGTTACATAAAATGACCTGAAAACCCACTTCCACTGAAAGGATAGTTCAACTTAGAAAGTCATTAACCAACAGGTAATATGTCCTTTAAAGCACACTGGGTAGTGGCTCTCTGCTACACTGCCTGCAGCTGTGTTTCAGCCTGAAAATGGGCAGTTTGGCACTTTTGTTGATAGACTGTCCTAGATTCAGATGAAGCCCGTGATTATTGCCCATGCTTTGCAAACACGAGTACGTGTTCACTGATGAGTAGGACTAAATGTTGTTGTTTTTTTTGCCTCTTCAATGGCAGATCCAGTAAAACTCCTCAGGCCAAAGCATGCAGTAGTTTCTTTAAGCACAAGTCTCAAGAAAAAACAAATGTCAGTCAGATGGACTTCTTTAGTTACCGTTCATGATTGATTGATGATGAGCTGACTGAGCTGAGAGCGCTGTCCCCCTGGCAGATGTGGCTGGCAGGACTATAGCTGTCACAAATGCCCAGTCATGCAGCAAAGCCATAAGCACTTTTTTTGCAGCAGGGAGCCAATGAACAGCTCTTCTCCTCCACACCCCTCCTCCTTTTCTAAAAACCCAAGGCATGCCATTCACCCCACCCCCCATCTGCCCCCAGCTTTCCCTCATGCGCACCCATGTCAACACAAAACGCAAAGCAACACACAAGGCCGGGGACAGTTGAGACTCACAGCTGACCATTAATTTTGACCTATTTATGTCTGACCGTTAACATGAAGAGGTAAAGCAGAGCCCTGCATATGTCGGCTTTGCTCCCCCCCCTTAACAGTAATTAGAAATGATCAGCCAGAAAAGCATCAAAGTGAGCAGGCATAAGAGGCGAGGCACGTCCTCGGGACCAAAGAGTAAAGTAGTGGCTGCCACGACCAAAATTATAAGTCAACAAAAGTCGCAAATTTGTTTTTAAAATCAGGGTACGGCTAAACAAAGGCTTTGGGATAAAGTGAGGTTGCACTTGCACATTTAGCATTGCAATACTGCCACCACGTCCCCTTTTTCAGTCACTATGAGCCCCTCCAGCCATGCATTAGATCTGCCTGTCACCCCCATCGGTGCCACCTTGCACACTTCACATTCTAATTCTAATCAATGTCACTTAGGTCAGACTGTTTAGAGGTCGCCCCCCATTTCATTCACAGCTTCCTTTTCAAGCTTCATAACCATATGTCTTTTAACCCATTAGTTCCCACTTCCTGACTTCTCGAGGAGAGCCTTTCTACGTAGCCGCAGGATAACAAACTTTAAAGCGCCAGACGACTATAAAGCCTGAACAATAACCATAGCTCAGTTTATTTAAATATCACAAATTTACAACAAACATCAACCTAATTGTAAGGTTTGTATTGTAAGGTAAAGCTCATACAACATTAGAGACAGAAACAGCAACCCAATAATCCCCTATGACCAAGCACATAGTGACACAGATGTTTTATACTGTGCTTACTTGCTTTCTTAAATTATCAACTAAGAAGACCGGTGACACTCATACCTTAGAATATATATGAAGCTACAGCTACACCAAGTAGCTTGCCTACGTTAGCAATAAAGCTCAGAAAAGAAAAGAGAGATAATGTATCTATAGCTAATCAGCAGTAATTGTGGAACTATCACATGACCCACGGTCTCATAATTCCAAGAAAAGCTATCAACCTATATCAGACAGGAAACAGTTAATCATGAGAAAAGGTTAGCTGGTATCAGTTAACTTGTAGAGGCTTGATGACACTTCCTCTTTGCTTTGAGAAAGTAGGAGATCTGAAGAATATCACTGAGTATGCAAGATTAATGCAAGCTTGAATATCAATTTATTTGTTTATTTGTTTATTCAAGCAGAGCATTTGGAAAAATATTACAATTTTTCATTTAACATTTTAAGTCCAACAGCTTTTTGTAGCTAGTGAGTGATATCATGGATATTTTCAATGTGGAATATGTCCAACTAAATAATTGTCTTGCACTTCTGTGAATAAAAAACAGAAACCAAGAACTACAATTTTAGTGCAGAAATTCAACCACCCTTTTATTTTAACCCTTTTTTTTTACATTTCGGAAAATAAGGTTTGCGAGGCCGCGACAGATCATGATGAAGCGCTCAGTAAGGGTAAGTCGCACTGAACCTAAAAATGCGAGTCATTTACTTGAAGAATTTAGGAGTCACTGTCTGTTATTTTGTAGACACATCTGCAGGCACTTGTCCTTTACAGCTAATCACGTATCTGCGTCTTTGGTGCCTCCTGAGTTTGAACAAGTCTCAGAAGGAAAGTGCACAAACATATGCCTAATATTATTTCTTTAACTGCTCAAAAATGACTAGAACAACACTGCTGCTACTTTCTTACCAAAATTGATTGTTTGAACAATAAGTTTTTTGTATGTTATCTTGTAAAAGCTTAGAGCACTAAATAACATTTTTCTCTGACTTGTTACCTGGTTAAATTGCTACTTTTTTGCTTTATACCAACAGCAACTAGTAGTGCTGAAGTATCAGCAAATACAGGTTTATCTGTTTATAATTTTAAATGCTGCAGAATACACTAATTATCACAGTCAAGTGGACTTTTGATGTGGTAACTCAAGGATAGAACTTGCACCAACAGGTCTGTTATCCCAAGGCTGCTGTCAGTCACGTAGTAGGTGTAGATTTACATAGAGACGCTGAGTCATACACATATGGAGCTTTGGCCTGATCCCCTGAGGCCGCCAGTGTGTGTGTGTGTGTGTGTGTGTTGTCTTTTTGTCTTTTTTAGGCAGAGGAACCTTCACACCCTGACGGGTCACACGGAAGGAGAGAGGTCAAATATTTGACTGTTTCGGTGGAATGTCAACAGAGAGGCTATTATCAGTCAGAGCTCAACGCTCAACGCTGAACAAACAAAAATACAAACAAAAAGAAAACAAACTATCCAATCAAAAAAAAGAGTGTAATTGGAAATTAATTATAGAAGATCCACACACAGCTTTTATATGCAGCTACTAACTCAGAGATAAATGAGTAGCTAACATCACTGAAACGATATTTACTTCTTCGTGTGCTTGCTGCTAATGACTTTTCATTTTAGTTCAGTACTAGTGACAAACTATCTCTAAACATTTTATTCTAGGGGGTTTAGTTGTGTTAGGAAAATATGTCAATTGAATTATTAAAAATGCGCTGTTGAACGCCATTTGAATATTTTCTGACTTCTGTCTTGATTCCTGCTGTAAAAAGTTCATAATTATGGAGATAACTATTAATTCAGGGTTACTTGTCCGGTTCAGAACGTGGCAAAGAATTCATTAAATTGCTTATGTGCTACAGTATTCCAATTATGATTGTCGAGTCCTTTAATCTGACGATTAATTAATCAGAGAAAAGCTTAATCGGGTATTACTATGATCAGAGCGTGCTATTAACACGTGTCAGTTTAATATATTTGAGCAGCTTAATATTAAGAAGCACACAGCGGTGAGAGCTGTGTGCAGCACTGCTTCTCATTATTATGGCGAGAGTAAAAGTTTAGCTGGAGGACAGTTACAGTTCGAGCAACAAAAAGGCGAGCCATAGCACCTTGTCAGTGCGGCCCCCCCATCGAGCGCACGGGCTAGTACAATAACTGCCTCTGTGGCTGTAGCCCAGACACATCTGCTACTCCAGGCCCTGTGTGCGGAGATGTCAAATACTTTCAAGCTGTTTTAAGGTGTGAACTGGACTGGAACAAAAAACCTTGGCAGGGGTCTCAGCAGTTGAACAAGGACAAAGGGCACCGATGGTGATGTCCTTGTAAAACTTCATCTGTAACTCCTCGAGCATGTTTAAACTGCTCATCTTTGATGAGGTTAAACAGAGTTCTTAACCCTGTCTTTGTGTGACAAGAGCGAGGGGGGGAAAGGGATCATTAATGAGATCTACGTTTGCCCACCTCTGTGCTACGCGCAAGCCAAACATCTGCAGAAAAAGATGAGAGGATAGTTTTTCCTCTCTTTCTTTCTTTTCTTTGCTCTGCAGACGAATGCGAGGAGGCCAAGGTTCCCAGCTCTGGTATTTGGCATGGTGGCACTGAGCAGGCGCCTGGATATGTGATTTACTCTGAAGCCTCTGCCTCCTGCCCCTGTCTGTACTGACACTAGTAACCATTGTCTTCTCATCTGAGCCTACTCAGCCATAGCTGCTCTGTGAGCTGCCCATCTTTTGTTCTAGCTTCTTCCCCCACAAAGCTGAGTGCAAGGGCCTGTCGGGCCGCCTGGATTATTCATGAACAGCAGGGACGTGTGGCTGTGTGTGTTGTTGGGTGGTAAAGGGAGGGATTGGGGGTTTGGGTGTGTGCGTGGAAGGGATGGGGGTGGCGTTGACTCCCAGTAGAGCCAGTGCATGAAGGATGGCCCTAAATAGTCTTCCTTTAGGAATGTGTATCTCAGTAGAAGAGGGGGATGGATCCTGACTGGAATTAGTGTACTGGTTACGTTTCTTTTTTTTTTTTAAATACAGTTTAATATATGAATGTAACTTAAGATTGACAGTAATAATAAAACAAAGGAGAGGAATTTGTTATTAACAATCATTTGTTACAGTGTGAGCAACATATCCACTGTGACAGTTATTAAAATCAAAATTACATACCCTCAAAGATTCATTTAGACCTCTTACAGTGTGAACTGAGCTTTCAGTGAGGGTGGATGGATGTGGCGGTGATGCTTGAGGATCTATTCATCGAGGGGGGTTGGTAGATACAGGAAAAGCAAAAGAAGCGGGGGTGGGGACTGACGGGAGTTGTTGTGGGGATATGGGGATGGGCAACTGTCGAGCAACCCCCAAGGTACTGCCTGTTATGCCAAGCAGAATCAGTCTTTTTCCAAGAAGCTGAAGCTAATCTGTCATCCTCAACAAACGCTCCCTATCTCAGCACCCCTGACACCCCCACCCCTTCTTTTAGGTGCCTTCCTCTTCACACACAGAGGGATGGAGACGACACTTAATAGCCTTCAAATGTAGAAGAGCTAGGCTGCTGTTTTACACAATATGTAAACTTCCCAAATAAATAAATAAAATCTACTACACACATGCAGATTGTGTTATTCTGCAAATGTGTTCCCCTTATAATCCAACAATCCACTGCAATCACTCTGCTTACACTCCCATTACTGGACTGGTAATCCTATAACAATTCCCTGCCTTGAAAATGAGGTAAAACGAGCAAATAAACATTAAATATCTCCAAAACTTTCAAAAGAGATGAGCTGCAGGGCTGTCATTTTGCAAGAACTGGAATTATCACCATACAGGTTCATACTTCTGACTTAAGCCACTTTAAGAACCTTGATTCTGGTGGCATGCAGCATGACCTACAGCGCAAATCATCCCGGAAAACAGTCACATAATCTGATGAATTTCTTTGTGGAACCACGTCTCAGTTTCTGGTGCCTTGCAGATATTTTTGTTAATAATTTATGGTTGAAGGCTTTACTTGTTCACTTTGGGGATATGGAGCATAATTTAACAACAAATAAAATCTAAATCTGCAAATCTGTTTCAGTGGAGTCATGCGTTATTTCTGAGTTTCCTAACAAGGCACTTGCCTCTTTGGAACGTAAATGAACTGCATAAAGACGCAACACGAATGCAAAACTATTTGTGTTTCTAATCCTGAAAATTCTGTTTGACTCACTTGCACGTTGCCACCTTATTGCCTGTCCAGCTTGAGCCACTGATTCATCTTTTCATCACTCTTGTAAGCTTAAAACACCGGTGTTCTTCAAAAGAAGCCAAAGAATACAGTAATGACAGAGAAGCTAACTAAAAAAAAGTCCTCTTTAACCCTAGGATCTCATGGGGCTTGTTCTAAAATATACTGTATGATCTAAAAATCCCAACTGCATCTGCACAAACACAGTGGGCCTCAAACGGGCAGAGAACAGAGGGACCTTTGCTTCGCTTAACACATCTGGATGAATAGAGCGGCGTGTGCCCTTTCAGAAACACGTGGGACAACTCTCCCTCTCACCGCTTTGCCACTGGGAGAGGACAGCTCTCAACCACATTCCTGTTATTGTTATTCTAATTAGGTCCCAGAAAAAAAGGGGGGAGCGAAAAGAAAAAAAAGGATGTGTGGTGTGCATGCACACATACACTCTCCCACAGTGGAAGAGCTTATTTGCAGTATGAACGCGAGGCGAGGCAAAGTGGTGCGGTGACAGGGGAATAGAGTCAGAGCAGCCATGTGTGAGATAGAGGCCCTGATGGTCTTGCAAGGATTCAGCCAAGGCATGGGGTGAAATGGCACAATAATCAAGAGGACAGGCGGGAGGGAGGAAGCTAGCTCTGCTTTCACACGCAGTCGTCGTGAGGATATCTTAAGAGCGCCTCTGCATTCCCTCTCATCCAGCGCCACTGTCTGTACGTGACAGCTGTGCACATGAAAACAGAGCCATAAACAAAAACAATTACTCTGGCAACTCCAGTTGACCGTTTATGCACTGCAAAGGTAATAAAACCGACGTCACAGCTGACACGGCACATCGCACACGCGTTTAAACGAAATGGCAACAACAGACGTATTAGACTCATCAAGCCTTTTTTCAGTGCTGCGGTATAACATCGAACAACTCTACACTACAGCTTTGCAGGATAATAACTGAGATTTCTTATAAATGTATGAAAACATGAAGGTGCGCGCATTTAATTAACAAGCAGCTAACCTTTACCTATCAGTAGACTTTAGCATGTATTAAATAAAACAAAGGCCAGGTTCTTTTCTTACTAAATGGATATACGTCATGCCAACAAGCAGGCAGCATTGCCAGTAGCACAGGAAAATAAGCACTGGGATGTGAAATTCCAGACCATGGGAACCCAGACCAGCTCCGAATATATTCCTTAATCCTAGTGATGACTTTTAAGGAATCCAGAATGTTTCTTTTCAAACTCTCTTCTACAATGTTCTTATTGATTCATCAAAATATGCTGTTTTTCCTTTTTTTTTTTTTTACCGTTTTCCACTCACTGCTCCCAAAGTATTGTCATTGATCAAACTCACTCACTTTCCTTTCCTCCAACAACATGCAGTTTTAAATCTGTTTGTCCAAATGAAACAAGTAAAAGCAGGGGTTAGCTAGATTCTCCTGTTTTTTTATAGTAATTTGTGTTTCATAGTTGCCTTGAACACCAGATTCAGAGTCCTGTTGTGTCTTTCATTGCATGATTACAAGCTTGGCAGACAATTTACAATAGTAGGGCAGAATGCCGCAGGGACAGAGGGAAAAGCAGCCGAAAACCTCAGCGTGCTATTTCTTGATAGGAACCCTGGCCCCTGATACCACGCAGCCCTGGACTGACGCCAGGACGGTGATTTGGAGAATTCTTCTGGTTTCTGCGGCCCTGGAAGTGCCCTTTTTACAGGAAACGTGACATGAGCCAGCAAGGACAAACATCAGAAAGAAGGCAGTCGTGGCTTTTGTGATCAAGCTCTACAGTTGGCAGCTGTCAGCAGACGCATGACCTCTTGGACCTCATGTTGCTTTTGGGGAAAAGGATGTGATCCAGCTAACAGTTAGCAAGTGGAAAGATAAGGGGAACGTCTACATCTGTGATGGTGAAACCCTCCAACCGACACAGATACTGGATGTCCTCTTGGTCTGTTATGTGCCAGACTGCCATGTTAACCAGCATCCTCCCCCCACTAACGGCTTAATATGGCCTCCCCCACCACCAATGGCTGCCGCTACCTCATTAAATGCCCAATCGTCCAGCTCTGGGACTATTGTCGGAGGGGGAGGGAGCCCATGCTTGAATTCCGCAAAGCAATTTGAATATGTAATGTGCCAGCCAAGATATAATCACCAAATCCTATTCAGTGATTAAAGCACACTTAAATTGCACTCACTTAACATTGCTACACAGAAAGATGCAATAAGCTGGTTAATCTGCTGCTGGCTTTACAGATGTTCCTTTACATGTTTACATTCATCATTTGCACTTTGAACATATTTTGCACATTTTCTTGGGTAAAAATTCCTCCACTTGTTTACCACCCCTGCTCGTCAGATCTTTCATGTCTGCGCAGAGACAACAGGCGTAGAGACATGGGGGGCTCCCTGGGGTTTGCCAACTCCCCTTCCTCCTCCCCCCTCCAAAAACAAAGCCTCCCCAGTTACAAGCCTGACCCAGTAACCTGGCTAGCAGCCTCGGGGTGTAGCACACCCTGTCTTAGGGCCCATGTGAGCACACAGGGCTAGCATTTGTGTACAGAGCAAAGTCACTTTCGTCAATGCAATCGGCTCTTATGGGGATTAGAACAGCTCCTTTTAGACAGGGCTGATTGTGTGGTAAATGTGTAGAGGCCTAGCAGGCAGAGCTCGGGAGGGTGTAATACTGGCCGGGCTAATCTAGCCGGACACAGGCATCTTTCTATACAGTCGCTTCACAGGAATGGCCTCTTACTTTCAGCACCAAGCCATGATATGTATCTGATTTCTGTACATATACGTTTAGAGAAAGAAACAGTTGACACAACTTATTGTGACTTGGAAAATGACTGACACCTTTCCCTCAAACTAGGTGCACTGACTGCTGTTATTTTCTTCATAAAACAATTCAAGGCAGCAAAACCCATCGACCTATGACAATAAAGTCATCCAAACATTTGGAAAATCACCACCTCTTCAACGATGTGTTCTTAAGAATCATATAAGACATCTTCCAGAGGAACTGTCATAAGCGTGCTCCACAACAAATCAGAAGTAATTAGAGCGTTCAGGTTCTCAGACATCAGCGGGAGAGTATGCAAAACATCTTACCCCTTGGCTCCCCTTGAAGCAAATCGCTGGCTGATTTGATAGTGATGCCTGAGGAGAGAGAGAGAAAAGGAGACACTGGTCAGTGATTGAATCAACAGCTCATGCATTATGAGTAAAGAAATACCGCCATTGTTTCTAGATAACTGCCGCTTGGATTAGGGAACTTAAAACACTAAAATGTTGCCATCACTCCCAGCTGCTCAGATGCTTCTTGCTTTAATCAGAGGAGAGTAATGTGAGCGTTAATCGTTCCATATCCTTCAAAAAACTGTGCTCATGTCAGTCGGCTGGCCGAGCGCGTTTGTGCGCGGGTGTGCGTTTCGGCTGATTTCCCCTCTAAATGAATAAAAGGCTAAAAAGCAGATCCCAGAGGAAAGACAAAGTACGCTCTGAAACCAATTATATGTCTTTGAAAAAAAAGCACTTTTACAAGCCTGCACTGTGCTGGAAATACTGTACTGGTCTCCAAGACCACAGTGAAACCTGGCTTAAGCTCCTGAACACAATATTGTTTCTCTCCCAGCTAAATGATAAAGAAATATTTGAAAAATCCCTTTAAAAATGAAGCCTGCTTTTGAGTCGACACGACTCCCAGTAAATAGCTGGAGACTGTTATCCACGAAACACAGCTTTGCCTGTGATTGACAGGGCTCGTAATTTATTATTAACAGCTTTGAGAAATGTCTTCGCTATTGAGTATTGTTGTAATTTTCTTCATAATCCATTAGCTTTTAATATTGAATGGAATAATAAATATTAAAGCACATAACACAGCCATAAGGCTAAATCTAACTTGTTAAAGGTCCAGATTTGATCATTTACTCACTAAAAGAGTCGCTGTTTGACAGAATTGAAATAATTGGTTAATTGAAGTGCTTTTATAACACGTAACTAGTGGTTTTACAAATGTCAACAGACTGTTTATTTATTAATTAGCAAGATTTCTTTGAGGGGGTTGCCAGGTCGAGGAAAAGCCCTCTGACTGATGTTTATTGTTCTACCGCAGTGGCATTTAAATCACATTTATTAACAACTGCAAACATGACGGCTTATTGGAAAATGAAGACTAATGGGTGTTTAGTGACGGCTCGTCACATTTAAATAAAACTAAAGGAATTTATTACAACTTGGGAAAACATAAAGTTGTTACTGATTTGTAACTTGAAGTATTAGTAAAAATGTTATTGACCTTTAGTAAAACCACTGTTGTTTGCTAAAATGGCACCTATTACAAAGAGCTGCAGATTAATTCATCAACATAAAATAAGCAATTGTTCTTATTCTTATTTTTGAGCAGAGAGCAGCAGTGGTTTTCCTTGTTTCCTTAAATACCTGCTGGTTTTTGGTTAATTATGATTTTACAATAATGTTATAACAGTTGTGACAAACTGTTATAACATTATAAAATGGTTTAGTGCATTAGATCTTCAGCTACAGACCTTATTTGATAAGCTTTTGTAGTTTCCTTAATAAAATCATTCTCTAGCTTGTGCTTTATAAAAACACATGTATGAAAAGCATAAATAAATCATAACTAGTAACAGAAACTCTCAGGTTGCAGCTCCTTGGGACAACATCTTTCACAGCTCGGTGGGAGACCAGCAGTCTAAAACCGTATTTACTATGGGTGGTCTCTGACTTGGAAAACTTTTGCAGTAACCTCTCCTGCCTGCCTGCCTGCTGTGGCCTGGGAGAAGCTGTCAGGTCTATGAGCTCTGGAGTTTACTCTGCTTCACAGACCAATGAGCTCCGGAGATGGGCAGGCGTCCAAGCGTGTAAAGGCCAAAAAACAATACACAAGAGCACAGCAACAACTTGCAAAACCGTGCCAGGCCGACCCAATGCGTACTACACAGCTGATCCACCGAGTCCCAAATCCAGAGTTAGTTTTGGGCTGTTGTCTTTTATGGTCCGTGACCGGAAATAGACTTGTTTTGATGGTTAAACAGGAAACAAACAAACAAGAAATATATTTAAGCAAATATGACTTCAGTCATAACTGGGACTAACTGTCTTATCGAGCATTGCTCTGGGAAAGACAATTTAGACAGACTAAATTATCCCGGTCTAATCTAATGGACCATAAAAACAATAAAGCAGTCTCCAGATTCGGAGCAGTCGAATAATTTGCTTGATAGCTTGTTCATTAATTTATTCATCAGAGCGGAATAGACAGGGGGAGAAAAAAGCCTTTTAAAGAACATTTGATGATCGGCAGGGACAGTAAGTAGTGCGCATTTGGAAACGCAAAGCAGAACTTATGATACCAACAGAGGACGGTAGTAGTCCCCAACCACATTTTGTTTATAGGAAATCGCCTGCGTTTTCCCATAATCTAAATGTACATATATTTTTAGATCTAGTGTACTGACACACGAAAACAAAACAGCGAAAACAAGCCCAGGGGATAACCACAAACCTTTGTCATAAAAGAAATCTAATACCTTTTGGTTTTCAAGCAGATTACGATTTGATAACTTCTCATTTTCTGTTCAAAACAAAACAAATTTCTCGGATTACAGGAAAATTCAGTCACCAGAGTGAAATGATTTGCTTGTTATAATCACAATAAATCATGCTCAGCCTGCCTTTTACTGTAACACAGCCAGAAGAAAGTAACGCAGTACACAATTATCTACCAAAACGCTTTTGTCGACAGCATTTGAACCGTCTGTAATCGGGATAAGTGGGCAAACTTCACAGTTTTCTCCCTAAAATAAGGAACTGTCTTATTTTCATGCAGGTCCCGGAGTTGGGAGGCGATTCAAAAACAAGAAAATATAGAGAGGAAAAAAGACACACAAACTCCAAAGTTGGTGAACCTGATAAATTGTCTTACCTTCAAGTTCTGGTAGGCTTCGAGGGTCCGGATGGCGGTGTCAGTGAGCTTGACGTGGTACAGAGTTTGATTCGGGGTGTTTTTGTTGATTTTAGCACAGGAGAGCCCATACCGATGCTCCTGTCTCAGCGCTGCCATTTCTACAACTGAGAGCTGCTGCTGGCGACATTCTGCCTGAAACGTCACCGAGGAGACGACCGTCTGTGGGCGGAGCTAACACACACTTACAGGAGCACGCACGCACGCACGTACACACGCGTACTTTCGCTTTCGAGAAGTTCCAGTCGTCGGACACCCCGGTCTCTTTTTATCTGCTCTTTGATCCGTTCGCGGTTTGGGGTTTGGTCGAAGTTAATCTCATCCACCGGGGTTTTGGTAAATGCATGTCGTGACTGTTTGCAACGTTAGAATAAGGTATATATATATATATATATATATATATATATATATATATATATATATATATATATATATATATATATATATATATATATATATATAAGGACAATTATATATATATATATATATATAATTGTCCTTATATATATATATATATATATATATATATATATATATATATATATAAGGACAATTATATATATATATATATATATAATTGTATTCAGATAATCTTCATTTAAAATTTAAGAAAATAATATTTATTGACGTGTGAGGATCTGGAACCAAACAATTTTTTGAATTATTATTATTATTATTATTATTGTTATTATTATTATTTCCTTTAAATCTGGCTAAAAACTAAAGCAAGTATTAAAGAAATTCCAAACCAAACTCCTTACATAAAAACATGTGTAGCCTATCTTATCTCCATATGGCAGAAATCAAATAAGCACTTTCATTCATTTCTTAACAGATAACTTACTTTAGCTGCTGATTAAAGAGCACAGCCAGCTCTTATTTACCTATACATATTAGCCAGTTCTCTACTTGAGGGTTTACAAACTATTTGTGAAATAAAAGTGTGATCATAAACCACTTAATAGGGTGTATTTTGCAATGCTTCAGATTTTGGTATTGCTGTGTTGATATGGTAAAATGATAAGTGGGAAATAATTTTACAGTGATCTGTTATTGAAACAACGTCAGTGGGTTATTATTTTCTGGGTTTTTTTTCTGTTACATTAGCAGAAACCTGATAGCATTGTATTATTACCTGTGAACGATAGTGTTGTTGCCCCACAGCCAGAGGTTCCTGGATTCAGGGCAGGGCGTTTTTCCCAGCGATTGAGCTCCCGCACTCATGGGCATTGTCATGAAAGGGATTTTAAATCCAAAAAGTTTCACTTCCTAGTTTTTAAAAAAAGAGCAGAATAGTTTATCACACTTTTTATTATGAGATAAATCTAATTGGAAGTGTAGAACAAAAAAGAAATCTCACTTTTCCAAATATCTTGCTCCCATACATGTTTGGACAAATGCTTTTGGGCCACACCTCATAATCTTCAAAGTCAGAGTTTTTCAGTCTTGTTGCCACAGTTGTGTCAAATCAAGCACCTTAGCCATGCAATGGGCATGATACTATAACACAATGCAACCAGTATAAGTCAGTTTCTGAAATGTCTTTTCTCTTGGATATTCCATGGTCAACTGTAAGTGGTATTATTACAAAGTGGAAGCATTTAAGAACCACAGCAACTAAAAGGCACAAAGGCACAGACCACGTAAAGTCGTAGAGTATGGTCACTGATGTTGTAAAAGTTGCCAATGCGCTAGTGATTCAATAACTTCCTCTGGCATTAACATCAACAGGAAACTGCACCAGAAGCTTTGTGGCATGAGTCAATGGCCAAGCAGCTCTTGTAGCTGTAATATGTAGACAGCCCAGTGCTTTTACTCATGTAGTGTATACATGTTGTGTTGCTTTAATGTAAATCTGCTGTTGGCCTGGGGTGTAAAGTTAAATAGCAGCTTAAAAAAATCTGGCTTGTGTGTTTTAAAGATGAAACATTTGCATATATTTTCTTTACAACCATGACAAAAGCAAACATCGCATGGAAAGTGTGATGGATAAAACACTGCATTTATTTCCATTTCCAACAAATAACTGTGACTAAAGCCAAATGGATTGTGCATAAACTGTAATCCACGGTCATCTTTGCAGCCTGGGTGTTATCACGGGTCATCTGTGAATCCTGTGACACTTCAGCGAATATACAAATCTCCAGTGCAACTTGGGGTAAATTAAGTGGGAGCTTGTGTCTGCTGAGAGCTCATTGGTAGATACTGCATTCATGGAAACTGCGTTATGGAGCACAACGGTGAAGTCATTAAGAAGCTTACAGACGTTCTGGCAGATTAGGTTTTTCTCTTCTAATCCTGTAGATTACCACTGCACAAGCCCTGCTGGCTGAGAGTGCGTCGATGCGTTGCAGTTTCTTTACATTGATCATTTTTGTGTGTGTGTACTAAAGTGTCATCACTGAACTACGTAGACTAAGACTGATACGAGCGGAAAAAGGACAGGTCAAAGTGCGGCAGAAGTACCGAAAGTAGGCATGGGACCAACACTTTGAAAAAACCACTGATGAAGCTAGGATTTAAGGATCTGACCTGGATTTACTGAAGCGCAACATGGATTTTTGTAAATATTATTTGAAGGAGATATTTTGTTGCACTGACACACCATAGTTGGTGAACAGAACTCCTAACCTACACCTAAGGAACCACTGGGTGAACAACGAGGATCATCTCTTTTGGAGGCCCATGCTCTCTGTAGTGAAATGGAGACAGAGCCATGTTGTGAAGCGCATAATGACCCTGGAGTAATGGCTACAGATTCTGAGGTGAAGGAGGCAATTTTCGGACTTGTTGATGGAAACAGTCTCAATGAGCTGCCCCGTGCGCCTGCAGAGGAAGGCGAGGAGCTGTTTGGGAGTGAGCAGGCTGAAACAGAGAGAAGTGCAGCAGAGAATAAAGACACTGAGATAAAAAGCCCCTCTGATCCTGAGCAAGAGAGTGGGGAGACAAGATGCAAGGCAGTGAAGAAATTCAAAAAATCAAACAGTTGGAAGATGGTAAGATTTCAAGACCCATCAACAGAAGATGATGTGTTGGAGAGGGACAGCTCCACGGAGAGTCTCTTTCCTGAATATGCCACACAGGAGTGGACTTCCACAAGCTTTGAAGACCTGTTCATGGCAGAAGATTGGACAGAGATTACAGGTAAGATACATTATGTGTTGGTAGGAAATCCTTTAAAAAAATTAATAAATTAGATTTTATAACCTTTATCTGTCTCATATAGTTTTGACGACAAACTAAAACAAGTGACCAAAACGTGACCGAGCTAAGGCCCGGCCTGTTTGTGGCTGTTTCTGAGCACGTGTTTACCCACAGCAGATTAACCCCATTTCCTTCTGCACAATCTTTTCTTCTTTCCTCACGCAGAGGACCGGCTGTTGAGGAAGAAAGTGCTGGAGCCTGGGACTCCACAGGGCCCGCACCCTGCCTGGGACCAGGAGGTTACTGTAAAGATGCAGTGTGTCCTGGAGGACCGCACTGTGGTGGAAAAGGACTGCAAGCTTGTCTTTGTTATTGGAGAGGGAGATGTGAACCAGGTGAAAGCTTTAAGCCTCTGCCACAACGTGTGTTTCTGCATTATTGAGAGTGTGTATTACATCACACTTGTTTGTCTCTGTATTACATCACACAGTGACAGATAGAGACACAAAAAGTAGGTCAGGAAATCTCTCTAGCCAAGCTGCTGAGTCCGTGAGCTAACATCAGCATGCTAACATGCCCATGCTAACAGGCCCATGTTCTGAGTCACTCAGAACATGGGCCTGTTTGTGATTAAAACAAAAGAAAAAAGAAAAAAACCAAAAGTGTAGTCGAGGTCAGAAGCAAGAGCCAGGCAGAAACCAAAAATCTGGAACTGGTTAATTACTACTTAATTACTGCTCATAAGATAATTACAGATGAAATAATTTGTTGCTGCGCTGCTAAAATGAGGCAGAATCCTCTTGATGAGGTTCAATTAAATTCAAATCAGTTTTTTCTCATATAGCACCAGTTCTCAACAATAGTCAATCAAGACACTTTATATTGTAAAGTAAAGACCCTAAAATATTAGAAAGAAACCCCAACAATCACACAATCTCCCATGAGCCAACACTTGGTGACTGTGGGAAGGAAAAACTCAATTTTAACAGGAAGAAACTTCATGAGATAGCTATTAGTTATATAATCATAAAAAAAAAACAGAATTGCTCACCGACGTTTTTCTGTCTTATTTATTCAGAAGATATTCTGAGCTATATATGAATAAATAATAAACCAAATGTAAAGGTAAGCCATCCAATGAATGGGCTTTGCTTTGGTGTACTCCATTACAGCGCAGTCAACATTTAACGACCTGCAGGACCTCCGGGAGCAGATCCTGCGAGTAAAGGACACAGAGGATGTTCCCATGATCCTGGTGGGATCCTCAGCGGCACACGAGTAAAATTATTGCTTGTCCTCTAATATCAAAACAACCAAGTCCAAACGAGACCTATAAGACCAACCAGACAGACTGACATTGACAGTCATTAAGCTAGCATATCGGAAAACCAGGTTCAGATACTTGGAGTTCATCATCTAACGTTGCAGTCAGTTAGAAGAAGCAGACACTGTCTTTTGTGTAATTCAAATAATACGTACTCAATCCTCTAAATGACTTGTACTTTGAGACCTGCAGGCCTTGGAGGAGTGTGTCATGTCCATGCAGAAAGGAGAGATCACATTACTGCTAACAGATTCGCAGTATGCCTATGGACTTCTGGGAAGGTAAGGACTTTCCAGTTATTGTTGTTTGATGATAATGTTATGAACTAATGAAATGCAATGAAACGGAAACAAGAAGTGGGCTGTTACTTTTTTTTTTCAACATGAATGACAATTAGATATCATCCCAGTTAGCCGCCCAGACCTCTTGAACCTGTTGCTGTGGGGGCGGCCTGGTTATCCAGGGGTAGCAGGGTTAATGGACCATAAACAGGAGCAGATGGCTTCCTCCTAACAGCCTGCAAAGGCTGCCTATCACCGGTGCGTTCACAACATCCCGACCTATGGGAGCGCAGCGCTCACGTTATGGCCACTGGTTTGGGTTTATAACCTTTACACCATTAAAGAGTCAGGATAAACACAGAGGAGATTGGTGTGTCACTGCAGAAAACCCGATTGTTTATAGTTTAAATGTTTGTTCTAGATAACCTGAACACGTGAGAATGAGACAGTAATGCACCACAGTGATTAGATGAGATTGTGTATAACACCAGTGAAAAGACTTAACGAAAACATATTAGCAGATGTTTTTAATGCGATTTGTTTCCCCCTGCATGATGTTGCTGTAACATTTTTTCCGCACAGCATTTTATTCCATATTAAGCAATTTCATAAAAAGTAAAATTGTGTCCATTAATTTAATTCTAAAAGCCATAATGTGAGCTCTGTACTAATGTTTGAATAGCCCCACACCCATTAGAGCAAATTAAAGATTATTAGACAGTGGCTCTCTGACTGGAGAGTAGTAACAAATATCACATTTGTCTGCATTTTTTTCTAGGTGTAAATCATACTGTACCATTAACTGAGAAGCTGTAATTCAGAGTAATTCATAAGAAAAACATCTATACGCCCCAAAATACTATGTATCAGTGAAAGACTGAAAAAGGTTCAGTGAACTTTGTTCAGATTTACTGAACACAGTGTTTTTCCCCCAGTGTGCGTGTAGGTTATAATGAGTGCTGTACATAAGGTTCTGTTTGTGTTACGGAGACATGATGTGTGAGAGGTAAGGACGAGGAGTGTCTGAGGTGTTGTCTGGAATCTGGCCCAGCGTTGTGCGTGCAGTAAGAGACAGCAGGAGGTTAGTTAATGATTGTTTTGATGGAGCTGATTAGGGCTGTGTGCTGTGGAGTCAAACTTATTTGTGCCTAAAGGTAGACAATCAGAGCTTCGTGCTGGTTTAGATTATATTCGTCTGTCACTAAACTAAATATTTAGGGTGACGTTTGAGAATTTTAGTAGTGTGGGATGTTTCAAGGGATAAGCTTGTACCTGCCTGCGTAAATTTAAGCAGCAACAGATGTCGTGTTTCACTGTAGACGTGATGGCTGTAAAATATAAGACAATGAGGCTAAATCTCAGCAGCCTCTTTCTGTTTGAAGGCACATTGCTGAGTGGATTGAACTGTGTTAGTCACCTGTTGCGCACAATGCCACTTCACCGTTGTCTGCAAGAAGGGTGCCAGTGTGATTCAGCACAGGGCGGTGGAGTGGTCTTTAGTTCGGAGTGTGGGTGATGGGCTGGCTGCAGTGTCTAATGTGATCATGAAATGCAAATGTGAATTTTGAAAGGAGGTGAACACAAGGATGATGAAACGCTGGCAAATGTTGGCAGTGTTTAGCCACTTGGTTACAGAATAAAAGATTAAGGAACGCTGACGTTTGTCCTGTGAGAAAGAAAAGCTCAGAGCCCTTTAAAGACTACAAGTGACAAAAGACTTCATCATGTTCGCCTTTTTGTGGAACAGAAGTGTGCGTCAGTTCTGTTCCCGCTGAGAGATGCTACTTAGTCAGAGACACAGACTGCATCCCCTCAATCAGCAGGTCATTATCAGAGAGGAGTGGAAGCTAACATCTGTTGATCTCTGGACGGGCACTTTAGCATTCATAAAACCTTCAGGAGCCGGAGCGAGCCTACCTCATCTGTCCTGCGCAACCCCAAAGTCAACAACTTTATCTATCACCAGTAGCTGCTTTCGCTGTACGGCTAAACTCGCAAAAGGAGGAACTGTAATTTGAAAAGTTTACATTATGCACAGCACATGTATTTTTAGCTCTGTCTCACTGTGAAGAGAGTGCACCCTACGGTTATTTTGGCCAGCTGTCAACAAACATAAACAGAAGGTTTAACACTCGTGTTGGCACCAAAGGTGTTGGCGTACATTTACTCCTGGCATTACTGAGAACTAACTCAGCGGCATACATGTTAAAGTGGAGTTAATTAGACCACTGGGAAGTGTCAGAGTTAAATTAATAGTTTTATCCAAGTCCAGATGGACAGTGCCAGTCAGCTAATTATTCTAGTTTTGCAACAATGTGTTATGAGGGTATTGTGTGCTATTTATCATCAATCCATGTATTGTTTATTTGGCACTGCTGTTCAGCTTATTATTATTACAAGTACTTATTAAAATAAAAAATAACAACAACTTTAAATTTCTTGGTTTACAAAATAAAACATGTTAAAACAAACTTTAAATAGAAATATTAAGAGCATGGACGTGGTGCAAAAGCCAAGCTTGGATATGATATGTCTACATGATATATACACTCACCAGCCACCTTATTAGGTACACCATTGTAATATTGAGTTGGAGCTCTTGTTGCATTCAGAACTATCTTAAGTCTTCATGGCATATATTCAACAATGTGCTGGAAACATCGCCCTCCGTTTCCTCGGAGGGCGCTCTCTGCACCGGGGCTGTTATTGACCGTGGCTGCTGGGTCTCTGGGGTCCTCTCAGCCTGGTTGGGGGGCTCCTTGGCCTCCCTCCTGCTGTGTGCCCAGCCCGGAGGCTGCGGTCTGTGACCGGCTCCCGGTGCAGACGGCTCTCTGTTATAATGTTTCCTCACTTGGCTCATGCGAGCCCAGCCCAATTTTTACTCTTTAAGTGTGCGCGTGTGTGTATGTGTGTGTGGGTGGGGGTGGGGGGATATATGTGTATTGAGAGTGTGGGGAGTGAGTTGGAGGGTGGGGTGGGCTGCTTTTAACTATGTAAAGCACTTTGTGCTACATTTTTTCTGTATGAAAAGTGCTTTATAAATAAAGATTGATTGATTGATTGATCCTACAGAGATTGACATGAGAGCATCACACAGTTTGTTGGCTGCCGTGATGTGAATCTACAGTTGAACCACATCCCAAAGGTGCTCTGTTAGATTGAGATCTGGTGACTCTGGAGGCCATTTAAACACAGTGAATTGTAATGTTCAAGAAACCAGTTTGAGATGATCTGAGTTTCGTTACATGGTCTGTTATACTGCTAGAAGCAGCCATCGGAAGATGGGTAAGCTGTCATCATGAAGGGATGACATGGTCAGGAACAATAGTCAGGTACTCTGTGTTTTTAAACAATACTCAGTTGGTACTACAAATAGTGCTAAGAAAATATACCACACTCCATTACATCACCAGCAGCCTGAACTGTTGATACAAGGCAGGATTAATGCTTTCAGATTGTTTATGCTAAATTTGACCCTACCATCTGAAAGTCCCAGCAGAAGCTGAGACTCATCAGACCAGACAACGTTACTGTGATTCTTTACTATCCAGTTCTAGTGCGTCTGTGCAAACTGGAGCCTCGGATTCTTGTTCTTAGTTGACCAGAGTGTTGGTCTGCTGCTGTAGCCCATCTGCTTCAAGGTTTGATGTGTTGTGCATTCAGAGATGCTCTTCTGCATACCTTGATTGTAACAAATTGGGTTACTATTGATAAGATAAGATAAGATAAGATAAGATAAGATAAGAGTCTTTATTGTCATTGCACAGCCACACATAGTACAATACCATACCATACCATACCAACTTTATTTCTAAAGCACTTTAACATAAAACCAGAGTTTCACAAAGTGCTGTACATGTTAATAGCATACGTAAAGAAAATTAAAAAGGAGATACAATAAAATAAATAGATACAATAAATTGAAACATGTTAAAACAAATTGAGTCAACCCCTCTAATCAATGCCAAAGGCTTCAGCGAATAAATATGTTTTAAGAAGACTTTTAAATTCAGAGAGAGAAGAGGCCTGCCTAACATGCAAGGGCAGATCATTCCACAGTACAATAGTACAATGAAATTGGAAAACTGTCCCACGTCAGCACGTACAACACAACACATCACAACACAACACAGCAACTTATGTAATAAAAGTAATAAAAAGAAAAATAAGTGTATGTGTACTGCACATAGTTATTTTTGAACCTTGTTATGAATATAAATATTTTTATTTTTATTGTTGTTACCCCCTGAAAAAGTCCAGGGAATTAGGCAATCAGTTCAGCTGTTTGCATTGATTAGGGCTATTGCCCTGTTGTAAAAGCTGTCCTTGAATCTGTTCGTCTGCGACCACAGCAGCCTGAACCTCCTGCCAGACTGCAGCAGCTCAAATACCCGGTGTCCTGGGTGTGTGCAGTCCTGTAGGATGCTGCGTGCGCTCTTGAGACAGCGAGTGCTGTAGAGGTCCTTCAGGGAGGGAAGAGGATGTCCAATGACTTTTCGGGCAATATTAATGACCCTCTGAAGTGCTTCCCTATCAGATTGGCAGAGTCAGACCATTCTCATCTGAGCTCTGACACCAATGAGGTATTTTCTCTCAGACAGAATTGGCATTTACTGGATATTTTCTCTTTTTTGGACCATTTTCTATTAACCCTAGAGGTGGTTGTGTGGAAAAACCCACTATATTACATGTTTCTGAAATGCTCCAACTGGCCCGTCTCACACCAACAACCATGCCACTTCACTTTTCTTCCCCTTTTCTGATATTGAGTTTGAATTTCAGCAGATCATGGTAACCAACAGTGTAGATACACAGTTGTTTGCATGTGGTCAGCTGATTAGATATTTGTCAGTATTTAGAGCACTCATCAAACATCCCTTTTCTGCTTTCAGGCTAACGAATGTTAAGATACATTCATATAAACTTGGCAAAGTGGCACTTAGAGTTTAGTTTGAAAATAATCCAAAATTAAAACCTTCATTTGATTTCCAGAATGAATTATTATAAGTGTGGTCAGATCGACTCAGTTACCATTGGGGTTTTATTATCAGTATGTGAGTTATACCATCTCCTGACAGGACAGTAAAGCATCAAAGTACACACATAGCTAGATGATTGTAGTGTTCTCAGCTAAGGGGCCAAAATCCTATCTTACAATTTTAAACACAGTTATCTGGATCAAAAAAATACAAAATTACATAATTAGTTCCTTCTTTCTCTGCTCATCTTCATCAAGTTCATAAGAGAGAATGTGAAGTGCAAAATGCAATTGCAATACACCTATGAATAGCCACTAAAGGAAGGGCAGAAGAACAGGAGACGGCTATTGTCAGTTTCTGAGGAGAGAAAAACAAACAAGTGGAGGGGAGGAATCTCCTTCTCTTTGGCCCCAGGGGATGTGGGCTTGGTAACTTCTGGAGCTTTGCTTACACCACCTTTACTCTTCTGACTTTATTGTTGGAAAGGTGAAAGACACTTTATAAAGCTTCCGTTCATGGGAAAGTACTGTAAGACTCACCTTAACAATCATTGTAATTTTGTAATACATGGATCTCAGTGTGAGTGCAAAACGTTTTTCCTTCTAATATCACACTGGTTCCGACTGAAGAATTGATAAAATCCTGGACTGGTTTCCTCCAATATTCTAAAGACTGAGAAAGGCACTCCTGTCTGACAGTAAAGGGAAACTTTGTTACTTTTGAACAACAAATTCTGTTTGCAAGTCTTTGTGAGTACTGGAGCATGTGTGAAGAAATGTTCTAAAGTCATTTGGACTCTTTTAAGTGTAAAGACTGTCTCAGGAGATGTTGCTTGAAGCAGTGTTGCTTAGGTCTGAAGACTACACGCTTCCAAACAAATAAATCAAATTGCTTTGTGGGTAATTGGTGTGCAAGTTTCGACACAGAAGAAGAATCTCTGCTTGATTTTCATCGGTTTCCTTGAGATTGTCTGTGTGACAGTGTTGTTGGAGTGCAATGCTGGCTTGGAAGAGATGGGAAATATAATAAAATACAAACAAACACATAGTGATGTGAAAAAGTATTTCACCTCTTTCTGATTTCCTTTTTTTCATAATTACACATTTCAGATAATCAAACAATTTTAATATTAGTCAGAGTTACCTAGAGTAAATACAAAATGCAGTTTTTAAATGATTATTTCATTTATAAAGGGAGGGAAAAGCCCAGCATATCAAAATTACTCAGTTATGGTCAGATTTCATGATTTAACAATAACTGGGAGAGCTCCAAGGAGAAAACCACAGCCAACCAAAAAGAACACAGAGCCTCATCTCACATTTGCCAGAGAAACATCTTGGTGATCTTCAAGACTTTTGGGAAAATATTCTGCAGACTGACGAAACATAAGTCAAATTTTTGGGAATATTTTACTCCCGTAACATCTGGGGTAAAACTAACAGCATTTAATTAAAAGATCATTACACAAGCTGTCAAACATGGTGGTGATAGTTTTTGTTTGAGTTATCTTTGTATTAAAATTTGTTTAATGATCTAAAAGATGTAATTGTGGGGGGGAACAGCTGTTTACAGCACTTTATTTCTTAGTCTATTCCTATCTAAGCAGTGCTGTGAGGCTAAACATCTGTTATAAGGCTTTATTAACCTAACACGCTCACATGCTGATATTAACAACTTTTCCTACTGTTCTACTTAGCTGTAAACACACAGTACAGTTTGTGCTTATAGGGATATCATTCACTTTCCAGGTTTCTCATCACAATATTAATTCAGTTAAAATACCATGACCCAATGATACTGTGAAGTGGTGAACTGTCTTATGCTTAATTTATGCTACTAAATTTGCTGAGGTTATCTGCCTACAGAGAGCCTACGGAGAGGATTTTTCAACCACCGCAAACATATTTTCAAGCTGTTTTCCAAAATCTCACCTGTGACATTCACCAGGAATAGGAAAAATGTTTAAAAAAGAAAGAAAAAAGAAAGCGTACAGCATGAAAAGTCAAGATAGTGGCTGCAGTGGACACTAGACATTGTTTTTAACACTCAGTTTCACTTCAGCTCTTTGTGTTTTTATAATGTTGCTCTTCTTGACAGCTGTTTTAAGGACCTAGAGAAGCCAATAGACCGGTTGTACCACACGTTTTTGACACTACTGCCATCTGACAACAGACACTCTCTGCTGGTAGACGGGCTGTCCGTCTTCCTGTGCACAGACTGCCCACACACTACCCCTGCTGACCCATAATTTCCCCATTAACCAACACTGCAATACTGTGAATGAGTACTGACAAGCTGATGCTAGCAGTGATGTCACCAGAGATCAAGGAATGTCAAGGATATACAGACACTTGATGAATTAACCTTTAATGACCCCAAAAGAGTGGGACCCAAGGTAAATTTTGAGGTGACTAATTGAAGTGACACCTGGGAATGAAGGACGGCTTAAATATAACCGGTTATGTAATATATAAGTGGGTTTGCCATTCAATTAAAGCTTGAAATGTTCACCAGTGACGATCTAAAAAACAATGGACAGTGAGCAAAGTCTATAAATAGCATAAGAGACACAGTTACATGGCTATTAAAGTCTACCAAAGTATTTCCTGCACACTTCATTTCCTGTTTTTAATCTAACTGTTACTTCATGTTAAGCCTCAGGCTACTCACTCGGACATACGGGACATCCAGCTTTTGTAAAACAGATAAAACAACTTGTCAGTTTTCAAGTGTACGCATGTGCGTGTGTGACATAAAATAACAAATATTTAGTTGGAACAAACAGACAGTATACAATGACCGTTGAAATAGCACTCTGTTTGTTTGCATTTTTTAAGATGTTAAGCTAAGTGTGGAAATCTTTTCCCAAGGCCTCTGAGGCACACCCATATCCGACAGGGAGGGAAGCAGACAGGTGCCGGCGACACTTCTTTAAGCAGGAAAGCGCACAGATAGATTCACAGTGATCAAGCCTGATCAAGTCTGACTGTGAGTAAGGATAGACGACTGGCATAGTGGCTTGTTCGTGTCCAAAACACAGACAGAAAAGCAGTTTGACGTGTTCTGTGTTGCAGGAATAATTAAAAGGGTGTTGTGTGGGATTTATGGCCATGCACTGGTGCCAGTTTTAATGGGTCTTTGGCTAGCTAGAGACAGGGATTACAGGAATTCAGAGTAGTCAAACTTGCACACTGGAGTCCTCTAAAAAGCTCACAGTGGACAGCTATGATGACACTAAACATAATTTGAATGCTGGTTGGTTGAAATGTTGACTTGAGCAGGAAAGGAAACAACATCAAAGGTCACCACGAAGAAGAAGAACCTCAAACCATCAAAGCTCAAAAAGAGAAGTACAGACCCAGTTTTGGACACATATGAACTTCTGGTTTCACTTCACTAAAAAAATGTTATTTTTCTCTGTGACTTGTGTGTCCTACCTGACAGAAGCTAATCCTTGAGATGAGCCAAACAAGAGACATACTTTTGACACCGCCCCCACGTGACAGTGTACAGCTCCATCATGTAGACTACTTTGTGCAGCGCCTATGGACCACCAGCATGCTCATTTGTTCTTTATGCAAGCTAATCTCTCTTCCTATCACCCACTGTAACAAGACACGGCCAAGAACTGGCAGTTCTGCTTTCCATTACATTAGTTAGTTGCCAGCAGACAGGTAGGATGACTCACTTGCCACGCAAGTGCACTGGTGTCTGTCACTTTAGTGCACACAAGCTCACCTCCCCCGTCTCTTTAAATCTAACCATGTTGTCCATTCAGAAAATCTTTGAGGTGGAGTTCCTCTGTGTGACTCACTGTGCAGAACCAACTGGGTCAAATGAATAATGTGACCTTTGAGATGCTCCTCTGTGGAAAACCCGTTTACATAAACCATTCATCTCCACACTGGTGTTTCCACCCTGTGCAAAATTAGTTAGGCAAACAATTGGCTGTTTGGTATAACTCACAGTACTATGAGCAACTTTGTGCCTCGCTTCACTGTTTGTCATCAGCGAGGGATTCCAGAAGCAGATGTGAACAAGATGAACTTTTGGCTTCACTTGTGTCACGTGACCTGAACAAGTTTGACTGTAGCTTTTGGTCTATGCGTGTGTGTCTGTGTGTTCCTTTCCCAGCAAAGAGACAGCAGGCTGACTTGAAACCACACCCAGTCCTCAGGCTTCAGGAGCAGACCAGCAAGCACTGACAGCTGTAACACGCTCTAGATAAGATCAGGCTCAGCTTTGAGTCGGCATAACTACTTCTGCTTGTAACAACTGCCCAGTAGATTGTGGCTTTAACGTATCAAACTTAAGCTAAAATTAAATCTGAACTGAACTGACCTTTTGCTTTTCCGTCTGAAATCTAGATGATGAAGTTGTTTTGGCGCCGCGAGCAGTATTTTGCCACTCAGGCCACTGTTTGAACTGTGCATGTCCTTCATCTAATCTCCCTGGATGTTTACCTTTTTCCCCTACTGCTAGCAGGCTTATCTCTCACATCGACAGCCTGGGTTGTAATATAGCACTGCCCTCATTTATATCTACTTCTGCTTTCTGTGGTCAGGCAGGGGGTAGTTAGAGGGAGAGTAAATCTCCTAAACTGAAATGTTCTTTTATTGAATTTTAGGTAGACTGTTTATTTTAGAGCAGTAAGGCCTGGTAGAGTAACACTGGTACTGGATAAGGATTTATAATTCTTGTCTAGTTTTAATCTTACAGTGCTTATTTTCAGCTTTTTATTTATGGTTGCTGGTTATTGTGTTCCTCTTTTATCCCACTTTGATAGGCCCGGTTAACTTGGCACTGCATTTTTTCCCCTTAACTCTACTTTTGCTGTGGTGTGGTTTTTCACAGATTTATTATTCTGCAATTATGCAATTTATACCTAAAATATTATCTGAAGGCCACAAGAATGATCCTTGTGATGACGACTAAAAACAGTGGCGAAAGAAGTAATCAGAGTACATAATTTGGGAGTAAACAAACAAAGCCTATATATACACTCAGTGTTTCTCATCAAAGTAAACTGTGTGAATTCTTGAGGCCGGATTTCCAGATCCAGTTCCATAAGCCATCATTTGTTTTATTTTATTTTATTTTGTTGGATGCAATGCTAGGTAGCTTTGAGATCAGTCTCATCCATAGTTTATATTTCATAGTGCATCACCAAAACAGAGTGTAGTTTTAATTACTAATTGAAAATGTAATAGCAGAATTTGACTCACTGAAAAAACACAGTAAGAGTTTGTCTTAGTGGATGCACTGTGGGGATAATTAAACACATTAAGTCATGTCATTTGTAAGACGATTTCATAAAATTTGCATAATGACTGAAACTAGTACCACTGAACTCTCTGTGAATGGTACTCATGGCCATTGATCAGTGGGCTTTGATCAGTGGTTGATGATCAATGGTCATTAGAATTTGCATATTAATGATCAAGGAACTGACCTCCCAGCCCATTGTTCCTTCAGTCGTGCTAGTTTCAGTCATTATGCAAATGTACTGTTAATAAGATTGGGAAACCTGCAGTCAGCTGAGACTGAAGAAGTCACTTAGATGAGTGACGAAACATTTCTCCCACTGAAAATGCTACGTCCAGATGAATCAACTTTTGGGGAAACTATAGCTCTATTTTCTCTGTGACTGTCATCAGCCTTAAGCAACCACTCGCAGCCACTCTCCTTTTTACCTCATGTCCCTCATTTTTTGTGGACTAGCCTCTAGGCCTGTGTGGCTGGGGTCTTATAAATTCTTCATGGCCATATTAGTACGTTTTTTGTTATCACATTGCTCAGGTCCAAAACAAACACAGGAAATAGAAAAAAAAAAGATTAATTATAACTAAAACTTAAGCTTTCAAAAATTTATAAAAGGACAAAAAAATGATCAGCAAATGAACATTTGGCTGTGGCCTCTGAGATTATAAAATAGTGATTATTTTATTCATGTGTTTTTGTTATTACACTGTATTAATCCTCATCATCTCCGTAGCTAAAAACTGGTTTTTACCCAAACATTTCCACCTAAGGTAAAACTCTCTATATAAACTATATATCCCATTCCCGCTACAGAATACGGTTAACCATGGTACTCTTCTTGAGAGGGACGTCAATATCTGTACCTGCTGACCAACCCTCATATCTGAAATGTTACTCTCCTTGGTGTCAAAACATGATGCCTGCACTCAAACACCACACTGTTGGTCCACTGTGGCCTTAGGTATTGTATGCTGTGTTGAACAACCACCATATTACAACAAAAGCCTGTTTTCCAGTGTTTGCTGTGCAGGGGGACATGAAGGACCACACGTGAGACAGCTCTTCAGCCCCACCAGCACCTTTTTTACCATCCATGCCTGCTGTCTACAAAACACACAGATGGAGAGGCACAGAGATTAGTGGAGCATGATAAGGACTAGATGGCTGACCAAACCTGATTTTAAAAGCAGCTTGTGGTTAACTGTGCTGTATGTTAGCTGTGTGAAATTTAAATTAAGGGCATTAAGCCTTGTGAAGAGGTCAGCATGCTTCAGATGATGAGCATCTAAAAGACACGGTCTAAATTACTAAGGTTATTACTTCTTTCCTCTTTGTATGACAACCAAGTGATGCTGTCCAGAACTGCTATAACTGTTGCTGCTGATGTGGTCCGATGGCATGTCATATGCCAAACTTTGTTTAGTGGATACACTGGTCTTTGTTGCTTTGTATTCATAGCTGCTTTCAATCTTCCTCGTCGTTCTCTCAAACACAGAACCTGCCTCTGGGATCCTTTGACTTCCAGGACCACCCTGTCCCGCTCGTCATTTGTGGCTCACAAAAGACACTTCCTATTATGATTTTGCAACTTGACGTTCACATTTAAAACTCGGAAAATTACAGCTCTCCTGTGGAGTGAGCTCAAACAGGCTGATGAGGGAAAACACACAAGAGTGGCCACTTTACACGTATGTGTTCATTTGGAACTGCAGCAGAATGGAAGCAGATGGGATACTGGAGGGGGCAAGCTGTTTCTGACACTGCACACACATACACACTGCATAGGTGGGTTAATGTTTAAGGTACCATGCTCTCTGAAGGCTGAGGCAGAGAAGACAGTGTGCCTGTGCAAATCAGCTCATGCAGTGGTTGTCAGTAGAGAAATGTGCTGCTGCTGCTGTGAAAGGATGTGAGGTGACGAGTGCAGCCGAGGAGCTCAGAGGAGAGATCTGTAGGAGAGTGACAAGTGGCACTGGTGTGTGTGTGTGTGTCTGTGTGTTGAGGTGATGAAGAGGTACCGTCAGCAGGGACGTGGAGCATGACTCATCGCACTGAGACGTCAGCGCACCGTCATCACACGTCTGCTGAGGACGAACTCCCGCTGACGTCCTCGCTGCGAAATCAAAATCAGATGTGCAGTCCTCGAGCTTAAGGGATTAACTCAGCCTCATTACGAGATCTCATTATAAATGAAACAGTCTCTGTTGTTTGATAGCACTGATGGGATTAGCCGCACTCTGATAATGTTTCATATTGTTATTCCAGATGGTGAAGGACAAAACAAGTGAGCTCATGTGCCAAAACAATGCATTATCCGCAGAGGAAAACAAGTGTGTTTGCGAATATAATAGGAGCATAAATGGCTTGGAATTCTTTGCAAATGTGCTCGTCTGTGTTTGTTTTCTGAGAACTCTGTGATGAGAGGGACCTGTCCCTTTTCCACAGGCTCAGGTTGAGTAAAGCCAAGCCCTTCCTCTTAAGAAATCTGGATGTTTTAGTCATGATTAACGCTTCAGGTCTCATAGTCGACACAACGAGATGGAGGGAGAGACAAAGAGCCTGCAGACAAGGGCTGCTCCTCCATGACAACCTGACTAATAGGTCAGGAGTTCGGGGTGCTGCTTTTCATTCACAGGCTACACAGGGAGGCACAGCTGGCTGCTGGTAAAAAGAAGCTGTGGCTTTAATTGGTTAGATTATAGAGACACACTTATTGAGGCAGTCATATTTCTCCTGGACACCGAAGTGACAGTGAATAATGGCCATGACGTTGTTGTCTGATGTACACACAGCACACCTTCAGGAGAGTCAACATGCTTGCTCGTAAATGACTCTTTAAACACGTCGAACATGGAAAAAAAGGCACCAAGGCCAGGTGTAGCTGTGCACAGGTGCACGGGGGAGCAACAACCGCCGATTCAAAGTTACATCTTGTTTAATAATGAGTCGGGGGGAGCGTGATAGCTCCTGTCTGTTTGTTGTGCAAAACGATATTGCAGAAATGGTGACATTTTCTCGGCGGGCGTTATCTGGTTTCGGCACATGCACATTTGACAGTTCAGACTTAGAAGGGAAATTAATTTCTGATAGCTATCTCTTTATGACATTTATTCCGTGCCCAGAATGTCACACATAAAGCAACTAGAAGCTTGTGATCAAACATTAATGTTCACAAACACAGAGGGAGGCAAACAGGAGACCTCGTTGAATGGTAATTAACGTCTCACCCATATTTTATGCTCAAATCACATTTTCTGGGGGGGAAAAGGGAAGAAAAAGGAATTTTTCGATTTGAATGGAAGTTAAATCATCCAATCAGGAAGCATAAAACGCTCGGGCTCCGCTGAAGTGGGCAGACATTTATGTGAAGTGTAAGAGTAATGGAGGAGGAGGACTTTCATCTTTCAAAGAGCAGGATATTTTGGCTCCTTCCTCTGAATTTGTTGTGAGCTTTGAAGTTCCAGTGTGAAATCCAAAACTGGGAAATATTTGGTTTATATAATCAGTAGACATAATGTCTGCCCAAAGAAAGAACCTGGCTGCCATCGCTTCACATTAACATCTCAGTGGATCCACTGAAGCTAAATCTTAGAGCCTTGGGCTGCCTGAGAAATTGCCTCTTGACCGGAGCGTGCACACCTCCGAGATAGCTGCTTGTTCATATTGATTGATTATGGACTTAAGAGTCAATCCAGGGCTAAGATTTCTTCTGCAGATAACAGTGAGAGTGATTTAATAGATAATGACTTGCAGTGGTAAATTTCACAGGGAAACAGATTGCATCCTCCCCAACACTCAGCAAGAGCTCTGAGCCTTTTTTTTAGGGGCTGGGGGTGGAGGGGAATAATTCATCTAGATGCTGCCACACATCAGATCCTCAAAGCTGAGAGATTTCAGATTATTGCATAAGGTAGAAACTGAAACTTCCTGCTCACCTGTGAGTCAGAGAAAAGGTGTTGTTTTTGTTGCAAAGCTTTGAACTTTCTTCACTCAGTCATTGACTGCAGAGAGCTGGAGCTCGCCGGTGTCCTATTGCGGGGCAAATTCGCTCTTAGATTTTAAGAGCAGATGGATTTTTATCAAAAATATATTTATTTTAATGGGTCAATATTTCATCAAATTTCTAATTCTTCACATTTGCTGCAAGGGTTTTCTTGCTTTAAGCTCCATTAACAGTTTGTTTAGAAAAACACACACACACAAAAACCATTTGTCAACTGAGATTTCAGCTGATGTTATCGTGGTCGATTCTTTCCACCACTGATTGCCGTCTTCTTTGATGATAAAGCCAGATATGTTTTAGGGAGGGCCTGCCATATGATTGAAGAGTGTCTTTCGGTTTCACAGTCAAATCTGTCCCATGCTTCTGGTGTCTGTTTTTAAAAAGTAAAAATGGCAAAGGTGAAAACTCGTAGCTTCAGGCTTTAAAAACTGGATTACATGAAACCCGTTGGTCCATTTTTATGCACATTCTTGACCACATTCCATCTACGTTAGGTACTTCCAGGATTCTTGTTATTTGGAGACTGACTCTCCTTACTGGTACACTTAGTGAAAACTATAAGTCACGCATACTGTTGTTACTTCCTGCTATGACACGATAACATTTCCTTGTATATGTTCCATGATGTGCAATAAGTTGTGGCTTTTGATGAATCTCTAAATCCACTGATCTGCTACACCAGCGGGATTACCTGAGTCCTGTTATTGTCTCACTCTTGTCCTGCACTAACCACTGCAACTCTGTGCTGTTTATGATGCTTGCTGGTTATCTCTCTCGTCATCTGTTTGCTCACCATGAATACTGAGTCAGTTCAAACAACTCTAAGCAATGAGTACATAAAAATAGTCCTCATCATTAAAGATTCAACATAACCCTGAGTAATTACTTGGCAGAGGAAGCATTCAGTATGAACATTATTAGTGGAAACTGAGATTCATGAGACCAGAAAACAATGTTCAAATCGTCTATTGAACAGTTTTGGTGTCCACTTTTGTCCAATTTTGCTTTGAATTGTTACAATTTGTCTCTCCTTAGCTGACTGCAGTGGCACCCAAGAAGTTTATGGTCTTGTCCTTTCAGAGATGTCCTTCTACAGTATGTGCCTTGGTTATTTGAGTTACCGTTGACCTCTGCTCTGAACTCTGACATTAATAATGTGTTTTTTGCTCAGAGAAATGACGCTCACTGGATATTAATCCTTTTTCATACCAATCTTTGTAAATCCTAGAGATGGTTGTTCAGGAAAATCCTAGTAGACCTGTCATTTCTGAACATCTCACATCTGCTCATTTAACTCATAGATGGTAAAAACATGGACGTAGCTTTTCTATAGGAGAAATGAAGCCAATGCAAAAGTGTTTTAGACTTTTTTAGGGCACCAGATGGTGGTCACAAAGGACTCTCAATTTATAGAAGTCTATTAAAAAACAGCTTTCTGTCTTGAACTCTGTAAAGACTTACCTTCTGAGTTCACTGACTAACTCAATCTTTTTGGTTATTTTTTAAGTCTATTTTGAAAATTTTAAGCTCTACTTGAGAGTGGAGGATTAGCTGTGGTATAAAACCGCACACTGATTGGCTACAAATTAGTCAGTCACAAGTCCGGAGCAAGCTCAGACCTGCTCTGTTTTTTTGCAACTGAGATGGCAATAAGGGAATTTTTTTCTCGAGGCTCCAAAATGGGACTTCAGGAAACAGTGGATGATGTCACGGTAGCTACATCCATCTTTCATACTGTGGTCAGGTCAGGCAATGACAGTGATACCATGTTCAACGTCACTTAAATGGCTCTTCTACCCCATTCTGATGCTCAGTTTGAACTTCAGCACATCATTTTGACACCTTTAATATATGCCTAAATGAACCGACCTGCTGCCATGCGATTGGCTGACGAGCAGCTGAACAGGCGTACCTAACAAAGTGACTTAAATAATGGTTTGGGTGAGTTGCAGAAAAAAGAGACGTCTCTTTTACTGTATAAAATGAAAATATTCCAGTATGCAGTAAATTTAAACATAAAAGCTGAAGACCTTTTTGTAGGACACACATTTTACTCACACTTGCACGGGTGGGACCTGAGAAAATCCTAAAAAAGAGATTTGCTGGCAAAAAAATCCAAAATGTAGCCAATGTTAATTTGCGTTAGATATCAAGGACACAACCTGGTTATTTTTTCACACGTTACAGTGTAACCAGTGGGATCTTCGCACGTAAACTGCACTGGATATACTGATGTTTGCATAGTTCTGTTGCACTCGCATCCTCGTGTCATTTTTACAGAAGGTACTAGTACTGACATTGACCCATGCCAGGCAGATAATTACAGGACGTACTGTACTTTCTCTACTTAATAAAGTTGTATAACCAAATGATCCTCTGGAGTCTCTCTGAAACGACTGGACAAGTACCCATCCCTATGATTAAAAATCCACTGTATGCCCTGCAGGTAGCCCAGAGCTGAGATGAGATTCATTTTAACAGGCCTAAGTAGAATGTGCTGTAGCTTATAAGGGGGCTTTCAAGGGGCTCAAGAACCAGTATGCAGACAGGAGATGTCTTTGATCCCTGTGAGCACAGTTTCATTGGTTCATTCTTGGAGGAGGAACTAAAAACAAACAGGAGAGGAGAGTGCATGCGGCGGCAGCAGCTGAAAAGTCTTACGCTGGTAGTTTGGTTTCTTGATCTCTGACTGTAATATGAGGCTGTTTTGCTGCAAATTAACTAGTGCGGCAGCAGGCGAGGAAAAACAGCTGCGACGTCTCACCACTGCCAGGATTATAGCTAAGCTTCTTTGCGTGGCTGTATTGATGCTGGCTGTCCATCCAAGAGTCAAAACAGGCTCCGCACAGACATGTTTTCACCACCGGAAAAAATAAACAGCCTCATAAATCCTCGTGCATTTTGCATTATCATACCACCTGCACACTGCATTTATTACGGTATATTGGACGGTTGTAACCATAGGAACCAGGATGAGGCACATCGCCGTCCTTTCCATCATTTATGGAGCGCGTGACGTCAAAGTGACCACTATTTTTCCTCCGAGGGAGTTTTTCCTTTCATTCGGAGCAGCCAGGGGTCTGCGTGACAGATAACAGCATGAGTCAGCTGCACTATCAAACACCTTAATGAGGAAGTTTGCTAAGCCACATGAATCAAAGTCATCTATAATGAATTCATACTCGCCTCGTGACACAAGAGGGAAAAGCGCATCCTTATCTCACTCGCATTCACATGAGCACGAGAAGTGTGGAAACATTTCTGCTTTTAATCTGATCTGCAGGCCCATTATGACAAAGACAACCGTGTCACGCAAATGCCGCACAGTAAAGTCACTGCGCTTAGAAGCAGACAATGTCCTCATCACTGGAGATAACAGAAATGGGATATTCGTGGAATTTCTGCTGAGTATATCGGTGTTGTTGCTGTAACATTTCAGCATTTCATTCAGTATGTAAATTTTGTAAGAAAGTCTATTTAAGGCGTTAACTGCTTCTGTGACACCTAGAAATTTGATCCCTCACAGCCTCGGGCTCTGTCCTGCTGCTCCCACCCAGAAAACCTTCCTGTATGTCTTCTCGTTGCTCTAGTTTTGGTCAGGCCTGTAGAGTTATTTCTCCGCAACACGTTTTGAAAATGAGGAACAGATTAAAATCAGGCTTTTGTTTTTAAATAAACGTATAACTGTACAAATAACAAGATCCTTTATAATAAAAGTGATCGGCCACAATACAAGGGAGTCACAGCAATAATACAACATACACATACAACTTTAGTTACTGTCTTAAACAGCCAGTCCAAATTACCATCAGCATAACAGATTACAAACACTTCCATCAGCAGGGTTAAGGAACAGAAACAAACAAATATGGAAACACAGGAACTTGGTCAATCAATCAATCAACGGCTTTCATAGCTTAAAAACAAACAAGTTATGTGACTTTTGTTTGCTATAAGAAACCTCTTGCATGATGAGATGGTGTCATTTGCCACTTCAGTCCAAATAAATGTCTTCATCACAACTTTCATGAGAGTTTGCACATCTAAACATCTTCTAACTTCATGCCATTATCATCGACTACAAAGGATGGGTTTAACTTCTGGCACGCGGCGATTTGTTGACAACATTTTTGAAGTCGTTTTTAATATTGCTTTGTAATCCATCGCCATTTCGATTCTCTTGAATGTAGACGTGACCAATTTAGAGGACAGGGTGCTGGTTAGCTAGCTAGCTTGGCAAGGTTAATCTGCAATTAACTTTGATATTATGTAAGATTATATCTATTCTTAGGGGAAAAAAGGGTTAAAACAAAGTGGGCCTATCAGAATCCACTTTGTTGTATTTAAAGTGTCTAAAAGAACAACAACGTGTCAGCAAGACAAAATATCACTCACCTTCCACTCAAAATGGCCGTGGCCTGAATAAAATTCCTCCTCCTTATACAAAACTAACAGTTTTATACAATTACTGATCCATACTCCCACCCCATTACCTGCCTATGTGGCTTTTTCTCCCGTTGTTTGGTAGGAGGAGCTAAAGTGGCTCTTTTGATGTTGAAGGTTGCTGACCTCTGCCCTAAAGGATGCCCTACTTCATCCGGTTTTACTCTTAATAGGACCATAATTCATGAAATTAATATCATGGCGGAATAAATTAAAATACTAATAAAGTCAAAAACTCCTCAGAAAAGAGTTTGTAAAGCGAAAATTAATCTCATTTCACAAAGAAATTTGACTTCTTTTTGAAAACGCAGATTTTTCTATGCGTTTGCACCTTTCGTCCACACATAAACTGCGTTTTCTGTCACTGAAAACGGAGATTTCTAAAAACGCGCCCAGGGTGGATATTTTCGAAAACTCATTTTTAGCATTTACGTGTCGACGAGAAAAACGGAGAAAACGCAGCGTCAAAGGTGTGCGACTTTTTTGACGTCACACTGTGCGCCACGTTATTGTTTTGGTGAAATGAATTTCTACAATACTGTTAATTGTACTCTCTGCAGTGTTTAAATGCTTACATATACACACACAGTTACTGTCCCTCCACACATACGACTCGGTTCTGCTTCTATGCCCCAGCTTTGTTTACTTTTTCCCACCGAGGCTTCTAGACTTCTGATTGGCCAACATTTCTACACGGTTAGGAATATATCGCCACCTGTTGCTTTGGCATGTTCCTAGCAGTGTTTTCCTTCTGCGTTTACGTGTGGAGGGGATTATTTTTTAAAACGAAAATGGAAAATCTCAGTTTTCAAAAATACCCGTGTACGTGTGGACATAGCCTTAATTCATAGAACACCAAATACACAGCAAAACTCGCTGGTTCAGACTACGTGGCTACAAATCTTGGGTGAATAGAGCGTAAAACAGACCAAAGAACCTTTAATAGTTAAATCTAACTTTTAGCTTTGTTTAGTTCTATAGAATACAGGTCCCCAACCCCCGGGCCTCGGACCGGTACCGTTCCGTGAGTCGTTTGGTACCGGGCCGCGAGAGTTGAGGCTCAGGTGTGAAATGTATGGTTTTTAGGTTTTTTTGCGTTATTGTGTTATCGTTTTTATCGTTAACTCGGTTTTCCTGGGTCTTTTCACATGTGTTATGAATAAATCTTATTTTTTTCGGTACCGGTACTAGTTTTATTTTATTGTATTTATCCGCGACACCTTAAAGGTCGGTCCCTGAAAATATTGTTGGGCATAAACCGGTCCGTGGCGCAAAAAAGGTTGGGGACCGCTGCTATAGAAAGTACAAAAAATTTGCAATTGTTACACCATTACACTTCATTAATTAATTAATTAATTTATGACCCTAGTTTCTCCAACAGCAGCAGAGAGAGGCTGCCAGGAGTAAGCGGAGGGGGGTGTTGACTCTGCAGCTCACTTTTTAGGAAGTTGACCTGGGCTGTAGTTACAGGTTCGGGTTTCACTGGGATCTTGCAGCGAGGCCGCACCCCGTCCAACAGGCTCTGCTTCCTGTTTGCACTAAAAGGACCCTTGGGGCTCATTGGCTAAACTCGGCGTAGTAGCACACTGGTGTGGTGCTAATCATCAGTGACCCGTATGACACTTTAAACCTTATAGATCTATCAGCAGCCTGTGTTCTCAGATTACTCTCAACATCTCGAAAGTCATGTTTATTTTGTTTAATGCCCGAGCCTGTGCGCGACTTCAGTTTCATTCGCAGGGTAGCACATCACTTGGAGTTAGTCGAGTGTTGATGTGGCACATTCGGTTTCCACAGTTGACGTTGAAGCAGCTGTGTGGCTGCAGCAATTAATAAGAGATGAATCATCACTTCCCAAATATTGTGTCTCATCCTTTGTGAGTCATGAGCAGCAAAGTGTTTCTTCTGTCTGAGAAAATTGATCTCTAATGACACATGAGTGAGAGGTTTTAACTCTGAACAAAATGTTCGATTCAATGCGGATCTCTTTGTAGGCCAAACAAAATAACTTCTTTCTTTCTTAAATGAGATACTTAGGTTTATTTTCTATTCTCGGTAGAAACTAATCCAAATCTCTTGTAAAGTAGAAAAAATATGTGAAGCAGCTTGAGCTAATTCTGTGATAGGCTATTTATAGTTTTAAGAACACTTTGCTGTTTACTGTACTATGCACTGATTTGCAAGTCTATTCAGTATAGAGCACTCAAAAGTCCACGCTACATAATGATGGATTATAATAATGATGCACATAATGATAAACTGATTCTCAGTCGCTGCTCACTGTAACATTTATGTTTATCATTATCGTCCGCAGTGGTTCTCAAACTCAAAGCTTTATAATCCACTTTATTAGATACACTGTGCTTGTACTGAAGCCTTAATTCTTCGTGGCAAAGATTCAACAAGATGCTGAAAACATTCCTCCGAGATTTTGGTTGACATTGAATTAATAGGGTCTGTAAATCCATGGTCAGAATCTCCCATTCCAGTATACCAAAGGTGTTGGATTGAGATCTGGTGGCATTTTAGTGCTATATTTGGCTAGAAAGCCATACTTATTGTAATAAACTAATGAGACTCAGACTTTAAAAACAGATTATAAATTCTGAGTCTTCATGGTGACTAAAAGAAGTTTAGTTGGATGTACTTTCAGATTGTGGTGGTTAATCAGTGGATTCAGGGGTGAATTCCCACAGATCCCCTTTAATCTGGAACCGGGCACGTTAAGGTCTGAGTTTGCCGGTCTCTGCGTGAGTTATTGTTATATGTCAGGCGCTATTACATAACACACAGTCTGGAGATTGTGTAATATTTTTAGATAAGAGCAGAGAGAAGCAGCTACAGTAAGCGTACAGACAGTTACAGTATGTGCGGTGCAAACTGATGGTGTTACATTCTTCCTATGCCTGCAACACACATGGCGTGAGCGGGATATGATTAGAAAGACCAACATTACAAAATGCAACACAGGCCATGTGTTTTTCAAAAGCTCAACTTCTGTCTCTGCCGTTGCTCTCGGACACCTGCTGCACAATTCAGCTCTGTGCAGCAGTATGCAAAAACAGCTCATTGAGGTTAAATAATTAAAAGAGACTTCTAAAAGAGTTTTTTGAGATGTGAGGGCGGGGATCTGGCTCGAGTTTCTGAGGGCTTGGCTCAGATGCTGGTTTTACACTCCTGTGTGTCCTGCGATAGTGGATGAGGTCTCCAGAGAGGGGAGGTGAAAGGGTAATCCGATCCCACCTGCTGACACAGCCTTCCAGGATAAGGCCGAGGATACAACTACAGGTCCGTTAGACAAAAAGAAACTGTGCCACTGACACAACCGGTGTGAATATTTAATAACCTAATTTTAAAGAAACCCTTGTATTATCACTTTGCAGTAAACAGAGGCTGAATGGGGGTCTGCAGGAACACCTTTGTGTTGTGATCTTAATTAAATACTTTTGCTTTTGGTGTTAGTTTCTATTATTGTTTCATCGCTTGTCGTATTGCAGTCGTTTCAGAGTGAACCTTTAAAAACGTAGCCTTCTGTCTTGGCTCTCTCTGTCTCTTTTTCTGCCTCTCTCTCTCTCTCTCTCTCTCTCTCTCTCACACACACACACACACACACACACACACACACGCACACACACGCACACACACGCACGCACATGCACACACACCCCATCTGAATCAGAGCTTCCACACAGAAACTGATAATGGGCCATTGTGTGCAACGTGGTCACAGGAGCCAGATGATTGAGAACCAAATTAACTTTCCTTCTGAGTGACTCTTGAGTGAACTGAACACATTGACAGCTCCAGAGTTCACACCAGTGTCGAATTCTGGTCTGTTTAAGTGAACCGGGGTCTCTCAGGCATCTTTAAAGTTGTTGCTTTTAAGGTCTATGACCTGTTGGATACAGTGAAATTTAACACACGCTGTACTGATAGCGTACCAGCACAGAGAGAGGCATAAATATCAAGTCAAATATCAGAAAAGTGATGACAGTTATTTACTACTTTGTGTTCATTTATCATAAACTCTAGTGTTCAAAAGAGGTTATAATAAATGAACACAAACTGGTAAAACTTGCAACAAAAAAGATACCAGACTGATCGTCACTTTAATTCTGTAAAACCTGAATCATTAACTAGTTGCCTGAAAATTCTAATTTTTTGAAACTGAAGTGTTTTTGGAATTAAATTTGTATAACTTTTGCTCAAAAGTTTATTCAAGTTTTTCAGGTGTCAAAAACTCACAAAACGTCATGTATCAAATATGTCACACTTGGGCCTACGGGGTTAGGGAATTTACCATGTGACCAAAAGTGCCGTATAAGTACCAGCGTGAACTGAAAATCTTGTAAAAAAAAAATCTTTCTAGCTGTGTCTGTGTCTTTAAATTTAAGAGCAGCATTAGGGGATGAGAAGTGATGCTTTTGTTCTTGTTGGAGAGTTTGCTATAAAGATAAAACACAAGCAGTGACGTGACTAAATAATCCTGGAAGCTAAGCACCAGCTATCAGTTCAATAACTAGGTCACAGAAACTTTCCTTGAGACTAACGTGTCCAAGATCGCGCCACCTTTTCATTCACAGTGAAATTCATCCAGATTAAAGCTCTCTAAGGCTAAAATGTTTTAAAGCCGAGTAGTGCCATACTGTGGTCTGGGAAGTGCAAGTTCAGCCACGTTTTCCTGAAGCACATCCCTCTACACTCATGGTATTCCCTCTGGGACTTTATCAGCGCTCCAAGCTCATCGATCTTATTGCCCAATACCTCACAGCCCTCATGATGATAGCTGGAATGGACGATTTATATTTCTTCCTCTTTGTTCTCTGCTTAGATCCAGCTCTGCAGCCCCATTATTTCCTCCCTGGCTCATCAGGGATAACAGTACTCATTCCATTCAGGATTACTGATGTACTCAGTGCCATCAGTTGGTCTCATGTAGAAACAATTCCACTGGGGAAAAGGAGCAAGAAAAAAAGGCACACAAAGTAATACAGTTATAAGACCTTAATAACAGTTAAGACAATAGCTTAAGAACACACACAAGCTGGGGCAATCGTGTCTCAAGAGTTGGGAGTTCGCCTTGTAATCGGAAGGTTGCCGGTTCAAGCCCCCAGCTCGGACAGTCTTGGTTGTTGTGTCCTTGGGCAAGACACTTCACCCGTTGCCTACTGGTGGTGGTCAGTGCTCCCCAGGGTAGCGCCAGTGTCCGGCAGCCTCGCCTCTGTCAGTGCGCCCCAGGGTGGCTGTGGCTACAATGTAGCTTGCCATCACCAGTGTGTGTGAATGGGTGGATGACTGGATGTGTAAAGTGATTTGGGGTCCTTAGGGACTAGTAAATACAAATACAGGCCATTTACAAGCTGCTGCCATCCTCTGGCCCCCAAATACTGACTGTGTTTGTTTTTGTGTTTATGTGCAGAGAGCCTGATATTCCAGCCTGGGCTCCTTTACTCTACCAGCTGCAGCTGCTGGACTTCAGAGAGAAACCGGACCCATTAACTCTGCCCATTGCAGACCGCATCCGCATCGGCAACCAGAAACGAGAGACAGGGAATTTTCATTTCCAGAGGGAGGAATACAGCTTGGCTGCCCGGGCCTATTGCGTGGCTCTGGATGTGCTGACCACACGCAGCAAAGGTAATACTCCCTTACTTTTGACTGTGCCAAGGATGCTTTGGCAGAGACAAAGAAACACACACAGAGAAAACACAAACCAGGGCACATAAAACACAGACTAAGAGACCTGAGACACCTTATTGCCACATCAGCCGGGGATGACATAACAGGTTAGCGCTCTCCTCACTTCTGCCGTCACACTAATCGCTTCAGCACGATGTAGCGCCACGTCCATCTGAGCCTGGGGCTGTGATCGTTTTTTTGGGCTTACTTCTTTTGCATAATCAAAGCTAATCAATGGTCTTATTTTTTCTACTTACTTAATCACTTTGATCATTGATGAGGCAGGGTCGGGCCAAGAGGGAAATGTGACTGAACATGTCAGCAAAGAGAAAAACATGCACTGCTTCATAATGCAACAATGACAGCAGACCGGTGAGACAAGTCACCATGGCACTGAAGAGAGGAGTTTATCAGGGCATCGAGATCATGTAATTAGTGGATGAGAAGATGACCAGCAAAAGGGAAAACACAGACCTTATCTCTTACTTGTGTCATTCGGAGCCTAACACACAAAAACCAGCTCGGCACACACGAAGATTTAAAATCAATATAATCAATTAACTGGTAATTACGTAAGAATAAATATGCTCTTGCAAAATATTAGAAATGCAAAACTAAATTAATTTTGTGTCATTTTTTTTTAAGTAAGAACTTTTAAGTTTACTGCGTGGATGGATGAAACATGGTCATTTGAGCTGAAGTGTCCTATTAAATGTGGAAAAGGGGAATATTTTCACTTCTATGTCAAACGCTGTTCAGTTTTTAAAGAAGGAAAAAAAAGAATAGTGTTTGGTTTGAAGAGGAAATGTTGTTTGAGTTTGAGGTTTTCAAGCTCAATATTTAGGCTTTTTAAAAAACGAATTTAATAAGTAACAAAATATTATTAAATAATTAATTTATGGGAGAAGAGCGTCAAATGAAGTAAAACTCGAGCAGATGACCGTCTAAATTATTTGTAGCACATTGATACCAACACTGATATTGTTTTCGGATCGACACTAGCTCGATAGAATCAATACTTTGATTCTATCCTCTAAGTTCAGTATGTAGCCCACACAAGTTGGAGCTGGAGTTTTAGAAACCGGCGCATTTGCATAGCAGGTCTCCAAAAAACACAGTTTCAAAATACATGAGTTAGAATTTGGTAAATGTACGATGATACACACACACACACAAAAGCCACATAAGCTGCTTTTATATGTTAAAATATCATTATTGGTATTGGTATCAGCAATACTGGCCCTGCATTTACTTGATATCGGATCAATGCCAAAATTTGCAGGACTGCACATCATTATTATACATTCAGTTTACAACAAAATAGAGAACCTAATAACTTTGTATAAAACACTGCAAAACACTATGATCCCCATGTTTTGGCTTAAATATTTGCAGTTAACTGGAGACCAAACAGTCTTGTCCGAGCACAATGAAGTGCAGTGCGTGTTGTTAGTGTGGCCGCTGCTTGATGCGTCCAGGTGCTGTTTAAAAAGGTGAGCCCAAGCGCCTTTCACTTGGACTCGAGCACAGCATCCACGTAGTGTGATGCCTATTTCATATCACACTGCTTTCAATGCTTCCTCAGCTTTCCTGTGTTGAAAATGCTTTGTTAAGTAATTAACATATATGTGGGGACAGTGTGTCACTGCTTCCCCAATTAAGCCACAAAATGCATAAAATTATGAACCCCTTTTTCTCTGTAACAGCGCTTTTCAAGAGCAGGTGTGCACATAAAGAGGGAGAGGAGCGAGTGCTGAGACAAACTGAAGTGTTTTAGGGTCTGGGTCATCAGGGGCAGTGTGAGCGTGGGGATGGGTGGCCTATAGTCTGTGATAGTTATTGCTATGATGTGAGTTGCATGAAAATGAAATAGTGGTTGAACAGTTAACACTGAGACACTGACACAGACTCGTATTTTGAATTAGCTTGTGAAAAATGGGTCCATGCATGAGAGTCATCGGTCCTCTTTATTGTCAGATCACATTTAAAATAACTGATTTTGATTTAATTCTTTGCAAATTGCCACATCACAATCCTGACATGCAAATATTTGGTTAGCTATTGTCATGTTGCAAATCGATTAGCCATTTGGGCACAGCATGTATTATGCTTCATTCAGTAAAACTAAGTTGCATGTTTTTCACGATTGACAGCCAAAGCACTCTTTGGCAAAAGATCAGCTTAATGGATGCAAAAGTTGGTTGTTTTTTTCCCCCCTGTTTATGCGTGATGTACATAATTTCCTAAACATAACTGTCTTATTTCTGATAAGTTTTTGTTTTTAAAGGCAAAAACAGGCGCAGTAAATCCAAGACGTTTGTTCAACTTGCTCAGGCGCATTTGCGTGGCACATTCACAAAAATGTAGCCCCTAAGCTGCTAACATTTATCACCCATCATGCTCAGGGCCAGCAGTAAAATCCCTTTGCACTAACCAGTGCTCATTACTTCAGTCACTGCTTAAGCCAGTTGGACATCTTTGAGCCTAATGGTAAAACCATGCAGGACAACGATAAAGCATCCAGCTGAATGCAAAAATAGCACTAAATAGCACCGAGTTTCTCCCTGACAGTCAAGATATTACAGATAGGCAGTCATTCACCCTCACGTTTACATCTATTGTTAGTTTACAGCTGCCAATTAACCCTACATGCATGTTTTTGGGCTGTGGGATCAATTCAATCTAATGATTGTAAAGCTACAGTTGAAGCAGAAGGGTATGTTATAAGCCATGCGTCTCTCCCTGTGCAGATGGTAATGATGTTGGTGTGAAGGAAGAGGAGGAGGAGGTGCAGGACTACCGTGTGAAGTGTTTGAACAACCTGGCGACCACTCAAGTCAGACTGGAGCAGTTTGACGAGGCTCTGCACACCAGCCGAGACGTTCTGACCCTCGAGCCAAACAACGTCAAGGCCCTCTTCAGGGTAGGAAAGGTGAGGATGTATAGACAGTGTGTAGCATCTAATTTGAATCTCGCAACCTATAATTTTAAGGAGGTTTCCTGGAAGGAAGAGGAGTTTGTTAATATAGTTAGCTTTTTATTATTTTTGTGGGTAAATAATAGTAGGTACAATATTGCTATCTTCCTCTCTGTCAGTTTTTGATTTATGCTTCCTCCAGCTCTGCTCACACTGCAGGGTTTCTAATCTCTTTCAGCTCCTGTCTGACAAGAGCGAATACAAAGAGGCTATGGAAGTGCTAAAAAGGGCCTTGAAACTGGAGCCAGCCACCAAGGTGAGATGATATGGGTGAGCAGGTCCTTCTTCCAAGGCTGCCTGTGAATCCCTCCCACATAAAAAAAAAGAATGAAAAAACAGGGGAGAGGTCGCTCCAAAATTATTCCTGGCTGCCAATACGCTCCAGTCGGTCTAAATGATGTGTTTTTATTTTAAAAAGGACCTCTTGAATGTGCCATTATTGAGGTTAAAAATCTCTGCATATTATAATTTCAAGGGTAAAGACAGAGTCGAGTGCTGTTGTTAAACTTGCACTTGCACAGCGAATGAATAAATAATTTCCAGGCCTCGTGCAATTATTCAGAAAAATTCAGCTCCGTACTAAACGCTCAACATGTGTTAAAATATTTTTACATTATTACATTATAAACGATCAACCATCAAACAGCACGGGCTCATATAATAGCAGCGCTCTGAGGCTATACTTGAGCAAAATTGCGCTTTGGGCAATATGCTGATATCGCCATGCCAACGTGCAACAACGCAACTGATTTATTTAATCCCAACATGCACAGTTGGGCTTATCTTAAATAAATATAAACAAATGTAAGAAAAATCTTTGGTTGATAACAAAAAAAATGGTTTCCGCTTTATTTAAATTGACAATATTTTTTTAAATGCCTATAAAATCTCCAGTTTTTTAATACATGAAAACATTTGACCCTGGATACGGGATAAATTACCATCTCTCACATTCACACAAATGGACATAACCGCTTTATTTTGAATATTAAAGTTTAGAAGCTTTTAAATAAATTTGCTCCACATCAGCCTGAAGGAACCCTGGTGAACTCTTTGTGTTGAGGCCTGTACCATCTTGTTTTTGTGGTTTGTTTAATCTGCCAAATCCTCCACAGAGGCTCATGCAAACTGCACATCTGGCAGTCCACAGATGTGACCACATCACTAAGTGCTTTCTTGCAATCTTGGCAAAAATACCACATACATACATAACTTACATTTTTGTAATGCGGAGAGAGTAACCAAGTCCTCCTTTTCAGCTACAGCAGAGAAATGTACAAATGCTGCAAAGATTTGAATTAATCCTAGTTTATGGTCATTGCTTACTCCAGCACCGCAGGATCTGATCTACAGAGTTTGAGTACATTTCTGCCAATGTTACAGTGACCTGATCTATAGGGCGCACTGCCACAGTCACAAATATGCCTGGTCTTGTCTAGACAAAACGAAAATATCTGCTGCTTTGGTAATTACACGCTTGTCCCAGCAGTGGATGAAATGCTTTAGAGAAACCTGATTTAGCTGCTCTGTGAGAAAGTTGGTGCACTGCACTCTGTAGTGGTGGGTCACCCAAAAAAAAAAAATATCAGAAATTCCACTGAAAATAAGAAAAATGGCTTACTTTTTATGGCGAGCTACAGTTTTCCGATGATAAATCTGCCATTTAAAAAATATAAAAGGTCCTCTGTGTGAAATTTGGTTACAAGTGCAAAGCTGTTAGTATAAAGTTTAAAATGTGACTTTCATAATTCCCTGGTCTTTAGCATAAAGGTCTACTTTACTTTCAGATCTCTGCTTTCACCTGCTGGACACTTTTAAAACTGCACCTTCACCCTTTGAGCGTTTCATTTTTATTTACTAGAAGCATCTTCCTCCCCCCCTTACAGGCAATCCATGTTGAGTTATCTAAACTTGTCAAAAGGCAGTCTGGAGGCAAAGAAACCCAAGAGTGGAAACCCAAACCAGCAGAGATGCTTGGAGACAATATTGCACCTTTCCTGATCCCATCAAAGAAGAAGCCATCTGTAAGCTGTGATTATATCTACTACTTTTTTTTTTTTTTTTTTTTTTTAAATTGTGATTGCCACGAATCTGGCATTGACTGGAACTACCGTGGTGTTTTTGTTGTGTTTTAGGGAATTTCCTGGAAATTTATACTTGGAGCTCTGGTGGTGGCTCTGGGCAGTTTGGTGACGTCAATGATTTTGACTGCAAGAAACTGAAATCCTCTGCTGGAAGTAGTTCGAAGATCATCATCTTCATATGCAGGAGCAGAGTTTGGTCTCGAGTCATCTAATAAGTTTATATGAAAAGAGTTTTCTGCTGTTGATTCAACACGACAGCACTGGAGCCTGAACTAAAAAGCTCTCGTCTGAAAAACGAATAATAAAACAGAGTTCTCAGTAGGTTTCTGCTGATCGATACGACAGAAGCTTCTCAGCTTTCCAGTTCTGTCTGTTTCACTTGGAAAAAGGATTACGTTTCTCTTTGTTATAAATAATGGGGCCTGGAAAATGTTCCGCTATCACAGATGTTCAACAAAAACCCCCCAAAAAATTAGTGGATGTGAGACTTTTGTAAAGAAAAAACCCAGTTACAAGCAGTTTTATTTACACACAGATAAATCCTTCAATTAGTACAAGCGATAAACCCGCAATGTAGTATTGCTTACAGTGACGATGAAAACAAAAAAATTTAATATTTTTCCCCCTCTTATGCAACTCTAGAAAAGAAATCTGGGGGGGAAAAAAAAAATAGTGCATTGATCGAAAAAAAGTGTTTGTGTATCTGGCAGTTACAGTTAAAATACTTACATTAAATCAAAATGTAAACACTGTTGCTTATTTTATAAAATAACCTACCAAATAAATAAAACTTTTTAAAAGAAATATAATGTTGTACATTTATATTTGCACATGTGCAATATTCCCACAATAGAAACCTTCATATAACAGTTTTTAAAATTTGACATTTATTAAATAAAAGTAGCACGTTGTCCTTCGTTGCTCTGTACAGACATGAGTCGTCTACAGTCCACAGCAGTTGTTAAGAGTTTTCTTTGGGCTGATTTGATTCAGTCTGACCTGAGAGTCTGACTGCGGCCTCAGTTTGACATTTTTCTTCACTTCTCTGTGTGAAAGTAAAAAGGCAGGAGTGTTGCCACGGGTTACCAAGCAAAAAACGAGCAAAGAAATTAACTCAAACTCTCTCTCTCTGACCTCCTACCTTGCCAGATGAAGCACAGCCTCTGTGATGTTTGTACCCTCTTTGGCACTCGTTTCGCAGAACAAGGCACCGTACGTCTACAAGCAAAGCACCGACATCCCTGAGTGCATTCAGTTTACTTAGACACCTTAGACGCCAGGTGTCTGTATAAATACTTTTCCACTAGGTGAAATGGAGAAAAAAAATAAAATAACACACCTTGGCCAACTTTTCACCGTGCAAACTGCTCACACAGCTTCCCTCAGGAAGCTCCCCTCGGAGGTCCACCTTGTTTCCAATAACACACATGGGTATTTTCTCCTCCGCTGACTCCTTAATAGAAACAAAGCAGACGATAAATTCTGTTCCTAGTTTTTAAATAGTGCTTCTTTTGTCATCTTTTCAACAACTGATCGTCACCACTGCAGTTACCTGAATCTGATCCACCCATGCTCTGACGTTAAGGAAGCTGCTTTCTGAAGTCACGTCATAGAGGAGCAGGACTCCGTGAGCTTTACGGAAGTAAGACCTGGCAATACTACGAAACCTAAAATAAACATAAAAACTCATTTTACTCTAGTGTCTTTTAATTGAGTCAATAATTAAAGAGGTTTACATGTGTTAGAACCAAAATGATAGCACCACATTTTCAGTTTTCATTAAACGGTTCTCATGGAGGTGCTGTACCTCTCCTGCCCCGCTGTGTCCCAGATCTGCAGATTTGTCTTCTCGCCATCCACCAACATCCTCTTCATTTGGAAATCAACCCCTGGGGAAAAAAAGAAAAGAAAAGCAGATTTATATCTCTGAGATCAAGCGAGTGCCAGTGTTTAATCAAAAGATATGTTTGCCATGGCACGCACCCAGTGTTGTCTGAATATCATCTCTGAACTCGTTAAGGGTCAATCTCAGCAGGAAGCTGGACTTCCCCGCTCCTGCGTCTCCCGCTAAAACCAGGCGGTACATCTGGGTGGGCTCATCACATGCTTCCATGTCTGCTTCCAACGGCTGCTTAAAGGGAGCATAAGATAACAAGGTTACCCAACACTGACCATATAAAGCAAGCATCATTTAGTTACCTTTCAGAAATGAGACTACGCAGCACACAAAACTAAAATTTAAATCAATACAAAATTACAAGAAAGAGCAACGCTAAACACAACACCAAAGAAGAAACCAAAGGAAAAGTGGGAATGCAAAAACGTTAAATCAAGAACCGGTTTACCTTTGGAGAAAAGGCAGATAAACGTCTTCGTAGGGAAGAAGCGATGGAGGTGGCCATACTCGGAGCCATTGACACGGCAGCTTCAGATTTCACTTCTGATATCTGTAAGAAAAACACAAATTCAATGTCCCGAGAGCAGAGGAGCATATTGGCATCGAGCGATCCTGGACCTCTCCCCCACCTCCATGTCAGATGGGACACACGAGTAACTGAAGTGCACAGTTTCCACCGAGCTTCTGCTGTCGTCGCTGTCGTAGTCACTGCCCGAGCTCTCAGCTGTGTCCATCGGCAGGGAGACCCCACTGTCCAGGTATTTATCGGCCCAGGTGGCCACATGAGAGTAGGTCAGTTTGCTCGGGACCTCCAAGCTGTACGAAAACACCCGACGCAAACTATGGCTTTAGATGTGACACTTAAGTGCGTAGACATCAATCGGTAGAGGCATACAGGTGTGTAAAAATCTTTATATACCCGCTATGGTTGAGCGTGCTCTGTCGGAGGGGTTTCATTCTCCTGGCTGGGATTTCATTTTGGGGAGACAGCTGTTGAGCAGATTAGGAAAGTCAGGGAGAAAAAAAACACCTTAAACTCATGAAAACAGTTGACTGTGAGCTTCTACCTGACAGAGCCAGAGGGTATAGGGAAACGTGCTATTAGAACAAAAGAGACTTACCCTTCTTTTAGCTGCAACTGCTTCACTTGCCAATACCGAGCGCAGGTCGTCATTACTGTCATACAGCTTTTTATTCAGTTCCCTAATGATGCATTTAAGGAAATACGTGAGAGTCGCATATACATACAATTATTGCACTTCCTTACTTTACTGTATGGGATTGTCAAGCAGTCAAACACTCCTTATAAATGGTCAGTCAATGCTACTATTTATGTGTAGTTTTTATTCTAAAGACATAATTTAAACAAGCACGCAACATCCCCAGGAGCGGCATACCTTTGGCCACTTTAGTAGCTGTCCAGTGAATTCACAGTGAGACAGCACACGAGCGTTCACATTAGTCTGCCTTAAAGGTTTTACCATTTAACTAATAAAATCAGTCATTATGCAAATAGCAAAAATCCCACTATTCTGTTACCCCCAGTTAGTCCAGATAAGTGGCAGACTCATACAACTAGATTAGAAAGATTAGAGGCATTTAGGAGGTACTTGGCTCTTCTATTACATCGTAGGGAGAGCAATAAATATTTGCATGAACTTGGATTCTCAAATCCAAGTTCATGTTGTTTATATAGAGCTCATAAATGTCAAACAGGAGTGACACTGTCAAACCTGTGCGCTTTATTTACTCACGTAGAAGAGCTTGAAAGTACTGACTAGAGTCATTACATTATTGTTTTAAAAAGTCAGCATAAACACATTATTATGAGCTTAAAGGCAGACTTACTGGAGAATCTGAATCTGACTGGAGTACGACTGGTATTCCATAGCCATCCTCTTCAAATCTTCCGTTTCTCTGTGAAAGGACGCACACACCTTATATGGATTGTGGTTTCTGAGCGTCAGAATCGTCAGGTCAGGTCTGACAATAGCTTTACCGTTCATGTTGAGCTTTCTGATCCGCATACACGTTCTTCAGCTTGTCCAGCTCTGAGTGCAGGATGGCGATGTTTGTCTGGGCTTGCAGAAGAGAGCCGCGTAGCTGCTCGTTCTCCTGTGAGGAGATTCGGTCAATGACAACATAAAAATAAAGATAAAAACATTTTGGGATTTACTGGACTAATCTTGTAGTTTGACTTACGTGTGAGAGATTGCTGATTTGTCCGCTCAGTCTGAGCATCTCTTCCTTTGAATGGTTCAGTTCAGAGTCTTCTTTACTCTTAAATCAATTAAAAAAACAAAAGCAGTTACATTAAGATTTGGTTAAACAGTTTTACATTTTAATTATATGAAGCAAAGAAAAGCCAAAATACAAAGTAACAGCCACCAGATCTTTTATTGTGAAAGAATGAAACACCAGCAGTTCAGAGTTTAGACATTTTTATATATAAAGTTCAAAACATTTAAATAAAGGATGATTTTTAAGAGAATTGCAACTCATTTGTAGCAAACAGGATGTTTTACAGTTTAAAATGACCTGATGCTGCGATTTAGAAACACTGTTGAGTGTTTCTAAATTACTTTAAACACACAGACTTGCCTCCAATCTCTTGAAACGTACCATCTTATATCCATCAAACTGTATGCTCACAATAAGTTAACGCTGTGTAAGAGCAGCTGATCTATCACGTTCACCATCTACAGGACAAGGAAACCAACTGCTTCCACTATACTGTATGTGCCAAGCAGACATTTGGTACTATTGCAATACAGAGGAGTCTTACTATTAAAGCTACACAGTACTCCAATTACATGTCTTACATAATAACCTAATTGCATTGTTTTGTTTACTTTGCAAGTTCACGTAATAATGTCTCGTCTTCCTCGTTGATAGGAAATTATTAACCAGGAATTACTGTCAAAAACTTAAGTAGATGTTTTTAAGATGACTTCTGCTGAAGGTTTAAATTCAAAACGGCTTAAGTGAATCATCAGAGAGTCTTTATTTGACCGGGCTGATGTTGGTCACCATCCACAATAGTCACAGACACTGGAAATTTGTCTGACACAACATATGCTGCATGAGGTGGCAATCATATTTTTGCATTGTGGACACCAAAATGCTAGTGTGGCCTGTAGATGAACTACAGTAAGCCACATAGAGGTGCATTTTTGTGACGCTGTAGCTTCTTAAAGGCTTTTAAACAGCTGGGTACTGTAACACTAACTGATATTTTTGCAAAGAGCTGCTTCATGTGTTTAATCAAAAAACGCTTGGCTGTGAATAGGCTGTAGTCAACATAAAGGGGTTACACATAGTGTTTTTTTCGTTGATGACCCGTTTTGCAGGCATCCTTATGACTCTGCATTATCAAACTTGCTCTGTTCTATATTCTATATCAGGTCAGTCCTTTTTGCCAGTTGAAATATTTTCATAGAACTGTTATATTTGTTGCAGTTTCTCATTCCCTCTTTGCCACACCTCTCTTTAAAAAAAGATTTGTTTTTATCTCAGCGAGTCTTTTTGCCAGGATAATTAAAAGCATATCTAAAAATCCAAAAACTGATGTCAGCTTCTAACTTGTGACAGGAAAGTTAAAAATCACACATATACATAACTCCCGTGAGATATGTCTGACAAATTATGACAACAAGTGCTTTACAACACTTTAAAGTCGATAATTTTCAGCAGACACTGGCAATCACTGTTTGCCATGACACAGGGACAACTCGCTACAAGAAGCCAAAAAAAAAAAAAAAAAAAGTTTTGGCCAGTTCCTGCTTTAAATGGGTGTGGAGTGAATTTCTGGCTTCACTTTTTATGCCTCATTTACTCTATGCATTTAAATGCCTCCAGCATGGTTCGATTGAACAGTACAGGTAGTGTCTATACAATGTGTGCTTTTACATCTATGTTAATGCACGTAATATGAAGCCTTAGAATGAGCGCAGCTAGTCCCCAAAATACACACAACTCTCTCTTAATTATGCTTTCCCTTGTTTTTTTGTCTCCTCCTTTATTCAATTCATCTTTCCTCTGTATTTTTATTCACTATTCAAATCACCAAGGCTAACTTATTGTATAGCTAACCACAAATGTGTATGTTTACATTACATTTTCTGCTACGTCTAATGTGAACGGAGAAGCAAAATGCACCAGTAAAAAGTCTTGTTTTTAAGCGAAATCTTGACATTTTCTGGAAATGCTGTCATTTCTGGATGAAAGGTAGTGAGCAGACTTTATCTGTCTGCACGGTCCATCACACTTTCCCAGAAAGCAAGCAGCAGCAGCTAGACATCCTACAAGAGCTTGTGTGTTGCTTTTCAGATACAGAGGCTTTCTTCTCTTTTTGTATGTTGTTAGAGAACATCATGGGGGAACAAAGTAGACAGCTGTCTGTGAAATACGAAAAAAAACAACAACCTACCTTTAACAGTCTTTCCACACTGGCATGCAGGTCTGCAACTTCATTCTCATGCCTCCTCTGCAAGCCGGCCATAATTTCTTCCATTTTCTTTCTCTCCTGTGAAACCGAAGCAGTTAGAAGTGCAGGCCAGCTCAGGCCTTGAAGAGGGGCTTTCCTGTGACTTTACAGAGGCTCTTTGTGAAAACACATGTAACTAGCTGCTGTGGGCTGTGCCACAAATTTGCAGGTAGCTCACATGAAACACTGAGGAATGAGTGCAATCTTTCCACTTCAACAGGGAATCAAATGCAATCATTTAGTCCACTTGTCTGCGTGCTGTTTATTGATTAAATATGCTGCCTTTCATGATGAAATTTCTTACGTTTAACTTCTAAGTATTGAAGTAAATCACAGGAGCAACGCTTCACATACTATGAACCCTGCAGCTATTCCACTCACCTCGTCTCTCGCCCTCTCCTCCGTCCTAGCGAGATGTTGTTGTATATCGTCCTCCAGCTCTGTCAGCTGACTGTGATTTAAGCCCTCGGCTCTGTTTGAACAGAAAAGTCTGTTTGAGTCCATCCTTCAAGCACGCTCAGTCAAAGCAGATCCTCCAACAGCAATCCGAATACAAAAATGAGCAGCACATAAAACCAGAAGAGTCCATTTATTTGATCTAGCTGACTGATTTGACTTGAAACCTGCTACACTTGTGGCTTCGCTCTTCAGCTCAGACAACACGTGAGCCAACCAGAGTCGAGGGAGGGACAGAATTTCAAAACAAGACTCCCCAGGTGATTGCTACTGAGGTACTGATTACTGCCAGTGGAGTTTCTTAATTAGATGCCCACACACATTTATTCTACTTTATGTGGGGAAAAGGTTACTTTATAGATACAACTAATGGAAACAGATGGAAATACCCAAGCTATGAAACAATTAAACGACTGGGAAGGGCAGCAAATTTTAGTCTTCCTACTTCCTTGAGAAAGGAATGTTAACTTTCCCATTCCATGCAGTTAGTGAAGCACACAAAGCTCTTAGAGACACACTCACTGTTGTTTGTTATGACAGAGATTCCATGGCTTAACAGACTGTCTTTACAGGAAATTATTAAAAAGGCTGAAGTCAAACCTTGATTTTAAGACACAAACTACTAAAAGTCACTGTTTGGCTACTCAAAGTAAGCAATCAGGAGTGGTTGTAGACCTTAAGCAGCATCAACTTTTTTGTAAAAACATCCATCTTCTTCTGCTTATCCAGGTCAGGGTTGCAGGGGGGCTGGAGCCTATCCCTAACACATAGAGACAGACAACCATTCGAACTCAGGTTCACACCTACGAGTGTCACTACTAAGAAAAACATCAGATAAAGCTGCACATTTACGGAGCAGATAAACAAAGGGGAAAAAGCTGAGATAGTTAAGTCTCGGCTGATGGGTGTTACCCATGGTGCAATATTTCTTCACTCACCCACTTTCACTCTCCATGTATTTATGAACCACCTTGCATTCAATTATTAGTTTTTATTCGTCTCTGGCTCGCTTACACAGTGTGTCTTTTATCCTGTCTTCCTATTAAAAAGGAGTTTTTTCTTCCCACTGACACTAAGTGCTTGCTCATAGGGGGTTTTCTCTTTATTAGTGTTGGGGATTTACCTTACAAAAATCCTTCAGGCAACTCTTGTTGTGATTTAGCACTACATAAATAAAACAAAGGAGCTGCAGGAAAGTTTGGCATTCAGTGGAGCAGCAGCATGATGCATGGACAGGCTCTACACAGAAGAGAATTGAACCTAAAAAAGATGATTTCTTTAAATTTAGGATTAGCGTCTTCAAACAAAGCACAAAAAAGCCCCTCACAATCCCCTCATTTGGCGAGTACAGGAATCGGTGGTATTTAGAGCTCGCTATACCTGCAACACAGCATAAAATACTTCAAAACTTTAAATGATCTGAATGTAAAAGTGGTTGAATATCTCACAAAAAGACTTTGTTGTATAAAAGGAAGTTTTTGTGTCAGGATGCGATTCAGAAGCACAGTTTGACACCCATGTCAAAGGATAGAGGAAGACCTTGTGTATGCAAACCACTGGCAGTGTTATACTAAGAACACCCTAATCCAAATCACAGAGGTGCTTTTATTATTGTTATTTTTCTATTTCAGAACAGTGACTGATGAGCCAGCTGACAGATGGCATATGAGACTGCGGCAACATCAGAAGGGTCAACTAGCAGTTAGATCTCCACTAATCAGAACTGTTGAAATCTGCACAGATTCACAGTCTGCCCAAATAAACATTTAACTCTGCTGTTGTGTCTCTAGCTCATTTGGGGAAAACAATTACAATACATTAGCTTAAGAAAATATGCAAATTGCACACTGACAAAAGTAGTGAAGACCGGAGGGTTAAACACTTAGCAGCTTCAGCAGTTAGATAGTAAACCACATTAAAAATGCACTTTAACTGCATCCACAAGAGGGCAGCCACTTCATATCTGCTCATATCATCACTGGGACCCATGTGCTGTGACTTCCTGCTGATTGTTATATACTGATTTGACTTTACAAGCTCCTCCTAAATCTACTGACCACACGCAGGACAGTTGCTCTTACCGCTTCAGACTGGTTTCAAGCTGTTCACACTGAAGTCTGCTGTCCAGGCTTTGGCTGATCAGGGAGTGGATGAGTTCCTCATACTGCTGCAGGAGAGTCATGTTTGCAGAGGAGTGAATGGCCTTGTAAAGATCGGCCAGCTGCTCCCTGAAACTATGACAACACAACAGTTAGTAACCACCTGCTGACTGACATGTTTTCAGTTGCATATTTTGACTAAAATATGGTTTTAGCAGCAAATTATAAACTCCTGGAGGGCTAAAAGATAGGTGTTAAAAGTTGATCGTTTCAGAAAGAGAAAGCAGTGCAACAGACCATTCATGATGGATATCCACTGTGGAATAAATGGGTGAAACAAAAAGGTAGAGGTAAACATCTTTTGACAAAATAGTGCTGTAATTTCTGTTTCAACCCTTCAATTAAAAGATAAAACTTAGTACATCAGTCGGTATCTTGAGTGTTTGAAATCTACTCTGATGTGGTGTACAGAGCTACGTTTAGGACATTTTTCTCAGTGTTAAAAAAGTTTCTAGATCTCATTAGTATACAGCAAGATAGCAAAATCTAGCTTTTCTAGGTTTGGAGAAGATCTATACAGATCTAAAACAGTTTGGGTTTCTGTGTGTCACTGATCACCATTAGAGAAAACTGTGAAAACTTCCATTTAGAAATAATGTAACAAATATAATGCCAAGCTGAGCTATGCTTAAAGATAGTTGCATTTTTTAAACTATATTTTTCTGTATTGTTTTCTTTTTTTCTTTCTACAGTGTTGAGTCACATAATACAATACTGAAATGTAACTTATTACAAATACTAATATTTTACTTTGAGTAAATGTCCTTGAATGTTCTATACAAATATTGTACTTTGTATTTCATACCATTTAATGTAAAGCTATTTATTTCTATTATTATTATTATTATTATTATTATTAATAATAATAATAATAATAATAATAATAATAATAATAATAATATTTAACATATACAATTATAGTAAGTAATGAAAATTGCCAGATGGTGCTAAAATGATTTATGCATTAATTAAGACTTCATCGTTGCTGAAACCATATACTTACATCCAAACCATAAACTGGCCTGACCTCTCCTTTAAGTCATAGAGCCACACACATTTCTCCCAGCCAGTCATGGGATCTAACCCCTAAACATCAACCCTACATACAAATAAAAACTTGGAAAAAAAAAAAGTCACAAATGCAACAAAGTCTCTTTTTTTTCCAAGTCTTTCACTGAGTGCCCTGATATCAGTTAATCAGTAATAGTCCAGCAATATAATTGTGCATAGTACTTTAGGCATTTTAGGTATATTTAGTACTTAAAATGAACTTTACCACTTTGACCACTTTGCAAGAAACCTATTCAGTATAAACCACTATTTGAACTCATGTGCGTCAGCAGTTTTTAATACATCACATGTTTTTCTGACAAATATTCTGATTTCCTGTACTTCCCTCCGGCTTCCTCTTGGTTCCGAGTGGCACCCCATTTAAAAATCCTTTATAAACGCCCCTGCCACTAAGAAAGATGACATCAGTGACGATACAAAAGTTATGGGACGTAGGTATATACTTATTATCTTAGTATAAACGTCCAGTGTTTTTTGATTACATTCAAGCTGTATATCGTTTTTAAGGGTGAGCTTGTTTATTCTTCCAGTACACACCTGTACCGCATGACTAATCAGTGCAGCACAAAGCTAACAGTGGGGCAGCAGTAACCACTGGCCAGGTAATTTCCAGCCAGAATACGGGTAGAGCAAACTGGAGCTTCCCGGATGTGAGTTTACCTTTCGGTAAGGATGGATTTCGTATCTGCCTTGTCTTCAAACTCTTCCCAGGGGGAGTCTTGTGCTTGGGATGCCCCTGCGCCGAAAGACGCCAGATCCAGAGTCTCCGAAACCTCCTGAAACCTGGAGGAAAACCTGTTGTAGTCGATGTATCCGTCTTCGTGCGGGTCAAACTTGTCAAACAGAGTCCCGATCTCGGTTTCAGGGACGCTGAGCTCACGGCAGACTACAGTAAAGTCCTCGTACTCGATCTTACCGGACTTGTTCACGTCGCAAACAGAGAATAATCTCCGAAGGTTGGGTCGCTCCATAGTTACTGGTTTAAAAATAAAGTATAATCCAGAAAATGTTAGAATTTAACAAACTTGAGCCAAAATAAAAGCCCCCACCATCGTCTCAGAGTTACTGTAGAGGATTGGTCCAAACCTGCCTGTAGGCGGGTACCAGCCGAATCAATGGACCCTAATGTGCCTCCTCGTTTGGCTTGGACTGGAGTTAGATGTCATGTATGTTTGCAGTGACGCTGTGATATAATAGAACTACAACAGACAACGCAGGTGCTTACCTGTGTTTACCTTTAAGGTGTGTGTGCTCCATGTGAGTTTTATCAGATAACCTGCGCACCATTGTTTGGCTGGGTTTGCAGAGTTTCTGACAACACCCTGAGAGGAAAAGCAGTAACCTGTGCTCAGAGTTGGGGCCCACAGTTTGTTCCAGCTGGGACTGCAGCAGCGTTTTGAAGTCACTGGCCACTTATTTAGAATAAGTGTTCCTTGAAATAACAACATTCCTAATCAGCCAATCACATGGCAGCAACTTAGTGCATTTAGGTATGTAGGCACCAATTGTGAAAGTTCAAAATGAGTATCTGAATATAGAAGGGTGAGTTAAGTGACTTTGACTATGACATGGTTTTAGGTACCAAGAAAGATAAATATCTGCTTCAAGCTAATAGTATGAAAACAGGAAATAAACCATGTTATGACGAAGTAATGCAGAAGAGCGTCTCTGAGCCCAACATGATGAATTTTCAAGCAGGTGAGCTACAGCAGCAAAGGATCACACCGACCTCTGCTCCTGACAGCCACAAATAGAAAACTAAGGCTATAAATCACACAGGGTCACCAAAATGAGACAAGAGAAAAGTGGAACTATTGCTTTGTTCTGTTTTTGCAGCAACTTTCAGATGGTATAGTCAGAAATTCGGGTAAACAACATGAAAGCATGAATCCATCCTCCTTGGTAATTAGTGGTTCAGGCTGATGGGGGTATAATGGTGTGGGGGATGTTTCCCTGGTTGCCCTAGTACCAACTCAAGCTGGAATACCTGAAACTTGGTAAAGCTGCTGAATATCAGTATCTCAGGTTAATTTTGAACGGCACTTACTATTGTATGAGTTTATAAAGCATTTATGTAGTTATTATTTGCAACATATCAGAAGGTGCTGCCGCCATGCGGTAAAAGAAGAAATTACAGTTTATTCTGTTTATGATGGCAGTCCATAAATAATACATTTTAAGGTAGGAGCGAGGGGCGATTTAAATCGGACCTAGGGCCATGATTCACAGTCACTTCAACGCGCTTTATATTGTGAGGTAAAGACCTTACAATAACACAGGGACAATCCCAATAATCAAATGAGCCCTTAATGAGCAAGCACTTGGGAACAGTGGGAAAGGAAAGCTCCCTTTTAACCAGCTGGAGGTTAAATAAACAAATTTCTACCAGAAAATGATACAAATTGGTATTTGCATCAAATGTTAGATGGTAAAAAATAAAATTTCTTGCATATGGACCCATTAAAACCCAGATTTGAGGTCTCCCACTACAACGCTCTTGCAAAAACCTGCACCATTGTCTGAAAGGAAATGGTTAACCTACTGAAATCATGAGCCTTTCAAATAACAAAAATCTCCATTTTATCTTTATTTGAAAAATTAAAATAAAGTGCTTTTTATATACAATACAAAAAGAAAGAAAACAGTAGTGATGTATGATACAAAAAAATACAATTCACAATATTTTTTACATTGGCAGCTGAATTTACAAAACAACTTTACATAAAAACTTGTTTACTTACAATACATGTTGACAAGAGTCTGAGCAACTTGTACTGTCACAAATAGAAGAAGGCCCGACTATAGTGGTTCAATAAGTGAGAGCAGACGACGATACTTTCACTGTGGCATTAATAGTGTAGGCTTGTATTCAAATACAGAAAAACATATTCAGTACCTGCACATATTCGACTAAATCACTGCCACGCCGTATTTATTCTGCGCTTTGCAAATTTAATATTGTTCTGATGACAGCCGCTTCACCAAAAGCTGCCACTTGTTGTTTTTAATAACAGTCAAAGCATGAGTCTTTCATATTGCATGAGTGAATATAGCTGACTAGTCTTTGAAATTCAGTTTTGCAGTGCCATTTATAGGAAATGTAATATAATACTAATGCTTATATTTTTTTTAATATTTAAAAAAAAAAAGAAAAATCAGCCAGTGGTTATTTATGCACTACAGTTTAAGAATAAAATAGAATCCCTGACTGCGCTTGAAGCCACCCTAACAAAAATGTAAAATAAAACGACACCTCTCATGAGCACGTATTGTACAACATTGACACAATTAAATTACACGTATTCACGGTTTTGACGTTTTGTTTTTTTTTTTAAGTATGGCCAGTCCTGTCACACCTACAGTGTAGCGTTTGACTCCAGAGCACTACTACCTGGTTAGTTTATTATCCCCAAGAGGCACATCTCTTGATTATTGTTTCAGAAGGCATTCTCCATTCCCACCCCTCCCCCCAAGGCAGATTTGTAACCAAATCCATAACCTGCAGTGTACTAAGGCTCCTAACATGATGTGCAAATCCTGTGCTTTCTGAGTCACGATGTATATGCCTTCCCTTCAGGTACGCATTTTTTCTGTTGTTGTTGTTGTTGTGAAGTATTGATTTTGCTGGCTGGATCACAATACTAGAGCCATACTCAAGTAAGAATAAAAAAATATTGGATGACATGAGAAACGCTTTCAAGTTACGCAATCATCTGATTTAGTTATATTAAAGCGAGAAAAATCAGTAAAATGAACAATTCCCCTGTTTATTACTGAATGACAATGAGAGTTATTGCCTTAATGGTTGCCTTTACAACCACCTAAGAGGCTGTTTTCTTCATCAACACTCTTCAGTTTATATTTATATCAAAGGTGGCAGTCTACAGGTGTGTTATTGAAATCACATTATTTTTAGGTGTTTGTTTTAGATTCAGTATGATTCAGTGACAGAACAGCTGTGAAAAAATGTCTCCATAAAATAACCTATTGGCCACATAATAATAATATTAATAATGACGATAATAAATATTGATAACCTTTCATCATGCTGCAATAAATGACCTGCCGCAAATTTAACATTACCGTTCCGGACGCTCGTCTTTTATCGTCTGTTTTTGTCACGCCAGCCTTTCAGAGCTGCATCATCTTTCTCCAGAAAACGCACCAAAATGGCTAAAATCTCTTGCATACTTGCGACTGCGGTGTAATGAGTGTGCGTCTCTTTGCGTGGGTGTGTGTTTGTAGTGCCACTGTATCTAAAGTAATTAACAGTGCCAACACCTTTGTGCTTACTCAGTCTCAAGGTGAGGTGTTTCTCGGTGTTTACCCCACTTCACATTATTTGCTTTGCATAGACTGCCTATCTCATGAAGAATAGCGTGATAATACCTGGAATGAGTCCCCCTCCCTTCCCTTTTATCATATTTGGTGAAAGAAAACCAAGACAAATCTAACAACTTAAAGTCAGTCGTCATCAGACAAATATTTATACCTAGTAAAGATGGCAATACTTAAAAAGCACATTTCTCTCTTTTCTTGGAGTGCAGTGATTGAGGTGGTAAGAGTTTCTGCATTTCTGCTTTCATCTTTTCAGATTTCTTTGTTCTTGCTGTGTTTGAATTAACTCTAAAATAATGAGTGTACTTGTGTGAATGTACACAGGCTATCCTGTAAGAAACATTACAGGACTTTTTTAATATATATGTATGTATATCTTGCCTGTCTTTGACTTGTTCGTGTGGATTCTGCTTTACCTTGCTACAGTACAGTACATAGTGCACAACCTCAGTGAAGGCTAAACTCTCGCAGAATGAAAATAAATCAGCAAACACTGCGTCAGGCGTCGTGTTCGAGCATCACTCTGCCTTTCAGAGTATTACCGGCATGTCATATGGACGGACTGTGAAAGGCAACTCTCTGAAATCTGTTCGCTAAATCGTGGTCACGATGCCATGTCAATGCTCGTTACATTCCCGTGAGCCGTACGTGAAAGTCTGAAGGCGAGCCGGAGCTTCTTCAGTGTGCTTCAAATGCACTTGAATAAGAGGGTGAGAGGAAAACGAAATAAAACGCACATGGACCACATCGACAGAATTAAAAAAGAAAGAAAAAGGAGCGAGAGAGAGAGTGCAAAATCTGTGTAATGTAAAGTCTCTCCACGAGAGTGCTGATTTTTCCCTCTTATGTTTTTGTCTTTCTCAACAAGTGCACTCTTTCCTTTGAGTTCAAAAGCAGTCACTCCATATAACATGAAGCCTGCCTCACACTATAGAGTCTTTAATCTCGGAGCCCAGCCGGACTCGAGGCCGGGGGCACGTGGGTGAAATCTCCACGTGGCTCTCTCTTAAGTTCAGAGGCCTCTTCTCCGATTCAGAGAAGCTCTTGCTGTTATCAGGTGACGAGCACTCGTGCGGTGGAGTGCTGCAGATGTAGTTGTCATTAAGGGTCTGGTACCCCTTGTGATCCGAAGCTGAGGTTGTGACTGTGTTGCCGTTGAGCGGCAAGTTTTCAGCGGGTTTCCCCACTATTCTGGGCTTCTTCTGCTGCATGTTCGGGCACTCTCCCTCCTTCAGCATGGACTTCATGTGGTCACGGTTCCTGTAAACCACAAAAAGGGAGAAGACTACCAGGGAAAACACCAGGAGGGCGCATACAACGATTAGCTCGTTCCAGTAGGTCTTTGTGTTGATCTGCGGCGAGCGGGCCTCCCCTGGCAGGATGATGATTTCCTCCTGTGAGATCTGCGGCGTACGTGAACGGCCTGTCAAGGTGGTGCTCTCCTCCTTGGCTTCGCCTCTCACACAGTAGTTTGCCAGCAGCTGTCTGAAGCCCTCCTCCACTGACCAGCACTCGTATGTTTCCTGCTTGTCCGCTTGAGCTACCACCACCAGTCCCCCCTCTGGGCTGGGGTAATGGAAATGACCTGCGCTCTCACCGAACTCCCACTTCCTTTCAGCCAAATTAGAGCGCAGGTTGCAGGGCAGTACTTTGAATGTGTTGGCTGGGATAATGATCACCTGGCATGACGACATCCCTGCGGAAAGTCAAAGCGTAGATGAGTCAGGTATGGCGTGAAAAAAGGCTGTACCACACGGCTGATACAGAATAATGTTTTTTTTAATCAACTCTCATTTTGAGAGGCATAGCACGGAAATGGAGAGTGCTCTGTAAATCTTAGAGAAGAGGAGGCCACATACGTGTAGGTGGAGGTCTGGCAAACCGTGGACTTGCCGCAGTCTTATTGCAAATAGCTGATGTGTCTGCTTCATCTACATCCTGCCGCCAGGCACTGAAACACATACAATTAACCATAAATAATAATCATAATCTTCTTTTTTTTTTTTAAATGCACTCTCTCATCTAATATTTGCATATCACAGGCATAGACTGAATATAAAAGAAGGACAGAGCCCCTGGGCCTGAAAAGTGAATCCAGTGTGAAAGATCTTTAAACCCGTGTTCTTACTCATGTGGAGCAGGGGGCAAATCTGGGCACAAACAAAAGATTGTAAAGCGGATTAAACAGTTTCCTAGTGGGTTTATAGTCTTAATTGCTAGTTTCCAGTCTTATTTAATACAACATGATGCTTGTTTGGTAAATTGTTTTCCTGTTTAGAGTAAAATACATGATTATTCGGGGTAGAGCATCCCTCATGCCTGGTTCATCAAGATGGTGACAATGAAATTGCCAAATTTGAGGTTTCAAACAGGACTTCAACCTTTTATGTACAGTTTATGATCACAGAAAGCCTTGGCTGCTAAAATAAATATTGTGCAGCGGGATACGTACTTGTTTGGTGTAGCACGTCTGACATCTACACATTGCTTCCCATTCCAGGCACAGTAAGGATCCCTCGAGAGGATGCACTCCCCACAGCTCTGATAATTAGTGCAGTTAGCTACTGAGACCTCCACCAGTTCAGAGAAAGAAGAAACATAGAGCTGACCCTGTGGATGACAGATGACAAAGAAGGGGACAGTCAGGAGGTGCCCCAAATACTGATACTGGGTTACTATTTTCATCCAGAGTCCTCTCTTTGTGACCCTGATCTAAATGTGGTAGACTTCTTTCATCCATTTTAAAAGGAATTCCTTTGCCCTGATGTATGGAAGCACATGCCAGGATTCAGGAAGTGTCACAAATCCAGCTGTTAAAACCCCAGCTGCAGATCCCCTGAGAGAAAGTTGCACGCAATTAGCTCACTGAACACGGGGTACGCTGCAGGCTGCGACTCTTAATGGCTCATGGAGTCTCTAAACTGCCAATAAATGAATTTACTGAGCCCATTAGTTTAAACCATGAGAAAGTGCTGTGAATTAAATCGGACCGTTTTCTTTCCGAACACCACGTGTACCTTTTCAGTGTCCAGCTCAATGTGCTGCACCGGCTGAGAGTCACGGAAGAGCACCATCTCTTCAATAATGTGCATCTTCTTGTTGACGTTAATGGCTTTATGAAGTCTCCCATCATCTGGAGAAGAGAGTTTAAGTGAAGTCAGATAAAACAAGGGTGCAGGTGAAGAGTGTTTGTGAGCGGTGAGCTGTTTACCTGTGCCAATGAAGAGCACGTTATACACCTTTTTAGCTGCTTGAACACGATGGACGGCGATCTGCGTGTAGCGGACATTGCGCTTGAGTAGCAGAGGCTGGCTGCGGATCACGCTGTCCATCAGGAAGTGGTCTTTGACAAAATTCAGCACCTTGTCTGGCATGAGCAACGAGGAGGAGATGCCCTGTTTTCTGGCAGCGTTTGTGATGCACTGGAAAACACAACAAACATACTGCTTTACATGCTTTCCCCATACGTTCACTGGATAATGAAACCTGCAGCGGCTGTACAGCACTTCTTTGTGTGTTTATTTTATTACCAGGTCATTTCAGTGATTTCAGTTTGATAAGTCAGGAAATTAAACCTACAGTCGTTTGATAAGAATCATGTTTAGGACCTGGAGACGAGTGATGCCTGTCTAAAAGATATCTGATCAAGCCTCTATCAGCAGTCACAAATGGGAACAACCTAGGCTACGTTCACACTGCAGGCGAAAGCACATCAAATCCGATTTTTTTGACCCTATGCGACCCATATCCGATCTTGGTATGACAGTGTGAACGGCACAAATCCGATATTTTCAAATCCGATCTGGGTCACTTTCGTATGTGGTACTGAATCCGATACATATCCGATGTTTCAGAAAGCGACTGCTGTTTGAACGGTCAAGTTCCATTAAATCCATCTTATGTCACTGACACAAGACAGACGCCAATTATCAGCGCCGGAGAAGCGCCCGATAAGACATCGCGAACGCTTCCTGGCCATCCGGTGAAACTGCTGGGAAGACAACGTTGGAGAAACGTTAACATTTTATTTGTACTGTATAATCTGCAGATTATGACAGAAATCTGCAACTATCCTTTGAAGCACCGCTCCTCTCTAAAACAGCAATAAGGATAATTATTAGGTTATCTACATTATTATGTAAATAACAAAATAACTTGAAGCAAAAATTGGGAAACGTGAAGTCCAAAGTCTTTATATTAAGGGCCATCTGTCAAACAATATTGTTTGCTCTGGGTCTAAACAGAGCGCGTTGTGTGTGACATCTTCTTTTGCGCATGTGGGCCGCTTTGAGCGTTCACACTAGAGCACGTTTGCTGTCGCATTTTATTTGTAGTGTGAACGAGCAGACAGAAAAAATCGGATTTGATCAAAAAATCTGAATTGAGCATTAAGACCTGCAGTGTGAACGTAGCCCTAGAGACCTCATGCAGCTGAAGAGACACAGTGCAGAGTAGTGACATGTGCAGGATGTATCTACTGGGTTTTCCAGCAGAGGGCAGCAGGAAAGCACTCACCGCTCCAGGCCGAGGCTCTGGCACCGGATGGTTGTAAGTATACCACTGCTGGGTTTCGCGGTTAACCTCACGGTATCGCCCGTTGAACGCCTTTTCTACCTGGTCCATAGTGAAGGAGCACACTGCAGAGCTTCCTGATGCACCTTTGTACCTTTTATAGGACATAAACAATTGACAGATGATTACAATCTTTCAAACTTGTAAAGCCTTGAAAAAAGCTGTACGTAAACATAGAGATAATACAGTGAAAATCCACCAAAACAGATGGAAAACTGGTAGTTAAGTCCTGTTACACTCTTCTTTGCTTGACAGTAAATTTTATACATACATTTTATCTTTAAATAACAATTCTCATCTATCACAGATCATTGAGAAACATGATTGAATACATATTTAATTAGTAATCTAAATGTTACGAGTAAGATCAAGATGCTTGTCTTGATCTTCCTGGTGTTCATAATGGTTTAAATCTCCACAGCCTTCACAAACACAATCAGGTATGCCACTGTTTTTCATTTTATAATCCCTCATGTGTGTGAAATAATTACCTTAAAGGTGTCTGTACATTTATTTCATTGTTATCTTAATCAAAAGATTTAAAAGCTCTCACCACTGAGAGGTGAAGACTCCATAAAACACTGTGTTCTTCCAGTCCTCCGGACTGGGTGTGAGCACAAACATGTCTTGGATTATGTTGAAGGGAAAGCCGTCATCGGGCAGAGAACACAAGAGCTGAGCCTTCAGGAACGTCGTCCATTTCTTCTGCAGCACCCTTTCACCTCCAACGTCACCCTGCAACACAATAACTGTTGGTTAGGAGGGGGATTTTTTCCAGCACGAGGCGCTGCAGTATGAGATCTGACACCTGAGGTCAGTATAGACAATATCCTCACACAGTTTGACACACAAGTGTGATTTGATGGGATCTGACAGATCTGCGGTGCATATTCTGAAATGATGATATGCACCACATGGTACACTGCAAAAACATCCTATAACATGCCTTTGATCAGGGGTGTCAAACATTAGGCCTGGGGGCCCATTGCATCAGTTTGGAAAATTGAGGGGAAACAGGGATTGGACTTTTAACTGTATTTAAGTTTTACAGCGTTTCCTGGTGATAAAGACCTCCCCTATGGCCATTTATACTACATTAAAGTAATTAAGTAACCGATAAACAATTAAATGAAAGGGACATTCTTTGTGAATTTGAGCCCAAATAGTTGTGCTAATACACTTTACTTCTATCATGTAGAAAAACTAAGATGTGTTGTTGAAATTACACTGCTTTTTTATTAGATTAAGATACCACAGAGATTAAATGTGTATTTAGTGTAGTTAAACTTCTTTACACTGACAGGAAAGGAAGTTTCACTGGTTGAGTGATCGAAGTGGGCTGCATGTGGCCCACCGTGTAAAATGAGTGTTAACATCCCTGCCTTAGACACTGTATGTTATAATGTGTAGGGAAATACATTCTCCTGTCTTTGTTTTCCTTCTTTGTGACAAAAACAAAAACAGAGAGCGCCCTGTCCAAAGGTGAATTTGTTCAAATTGACGTAACTGAAAAACATTAACCTCCTCGTAAAACCACAATGAGCTAAATCAATTGTGCCTGCAACATAGTTACAACCCCGAGGCGGAAGACTTCTAGGTCATGAAAACAATATACATCATCACAACTGGCATAGATAAAAAAAACACTTGGGGCTTAGAGGAGGGCAAATGCTTTTAAATGAAAAAGAAGAAGCACTGCTCTCTGACAATCCTCCTTGACTGATACTGCTGCTGTGATTCACCGCCTTTGGCACGAGCCTTCAAATTGCTATGAGGGATGTGGGACTTCTTTGACATGCAGACTAATTAGGATGCACCGATTTGTATGATAGAATATCAGTGCAAACTGGAGAGTAAATGCATCTCGGCGCTTCAGTGTGAATGACATTTACAGTATGTGATATGTATATATATATAACTGTTTGATGAGGTGTTACAGGTCTCAGGAAGGTGATTGCACATCAAGAGCTAAATTAAAGAGCTTAATTTAGTTTTGTAAAGAGACAATCTGTTTATCATAGATCTAACAAGCTCGAAGTTCGCCGTTGTAATCAGTTTTGCAGCTCTCCAGAGGACCAAGAGAAATGCTAAATGACCTAAACCACATAAAACGTCTTTAACATGAAGCTTCAATTGAGTCCACCTTAGCATAACATTAATCAGAGGAAGTGGCAGCACGGGATGGAAAGGGAAATGACACATGACCAAGACTGAGCTTCTGAAGCAATTACTTGTTGTAACCCAGGCAGATAATGAGCAACATATATATTCCCTGGTCCTTTGGGCTGAACCGAGTTTTATAATTCAGTGCCACTCTGGGCTTAAACTGACTTCTGAATAATTGAAGAAAATGCATCCCATTCATTAATCCCTTGTAAAAGCACCCCTTGTTCAAAAGGCTGTTCAAAAAGCCATGAACATGGCGGGCGGTAATGGCTTCTTTCTGGGAAACGGAACAATCCTGCAAATGAGAACATGCTTTGTTGTGTTTGTTTCAACCAAAACATTGTTTATCATTCCATAGTTAGCCTCGATGAAGTGGAACTAAAGTAATAGTAAACACCTGGATATACAGCAAGCATGGAGACGGCCGCCGACACAGTTGGTGAAGCACATTTTGGAAGACTAAAACTGGACGTGAATAGTTTACTTGAACTGGCGTCGCTGTAAAGTTTTACCGAGACTGACCGTTTGCCTCATTTTAAAGCTTTGTTATGCTTTATATTTCCTTCAGCACTGCTTAAGAAGCTAAAAACCTTAAACATTATTGCCAATTTCCTTCTGGGTAATCTGTTCCGTGTTACATATTTTAAACGTACGTGAGAAAATTATCATCAAAATGCCACATGAGCAGAGTTATAATAGTTTTGATTTTTCTCTAATTAGCTTTTATTTTTATTTTGTTTTGACATTTAGTTTGGGTTCAGTTAGTTTCCAGAGTGGGTTTGCTTGTTTTAGTTCAGTTTTTATTATTTAAGAATATTTAGTTTAGTTTTTAATGGTTTAAATTTCAATTCAATTTAGTTCAATTCAGTTTTATTTATTTAGCACCAAATCACAATAACAGTTGCCTCAAGGTGCTTTATATTGTAAGGTAGACCCTACAATAATACATACAGAGAAAAAGACAACAATCATATTACCCCCTATGATCAAGCACTTTGGTGACAGAGGGAAGGAAAAACTCCCTTTTAACAGGAAGAAACCTCCGGCAAAACCAGGCTCAGGGAGGGGGTCCATGTGCCGCGACTGGTCAGCTTTAGTCTTTTTAATTATTACTCTATGAAACATTTTGAAAGGATTTCACTCACAGTCTTGTTGACATTCATCAATGCCTCATTAGGAAAGCTTTGATAAAATGTTAGTATAAAACTAACAAATACTAAAACTTCCTTCTTCTTATTCTTTTACTTAATTAAAATAGGTTTTTTTTAATCTATTTTTACTAGTTGCTCCTGAGTCAATATTAATATTGGAATATTTGTCCTTTAAATGGATGTATGGAGAAAAAAAGGTGAATGAATGAATGGATGGACCCCCCCTCCTTCCATCTCAAACTCTCATCACTATTTTTCACCCTCTTCACACAGTGGTGAGTGTGATTGTTTTAGGAGAGCCAAACAGCAGTCTGATCTGGAGGACTGACTTCTCAAGGCATAAATACTAATATAATGCTTAAAAATGAACAAACACTGTGTGAGGTCCGCAGAAGGTGTCAAAGCATTTCTGCACACAGATCCCACGCTTCAGTAATCCTAAGTGATTTGTAGTTGGATACTGAATCCTGTCTGAACGCAAATATTTGGTGAAACATGATAAGAGCAGAGAGAGCAGATTTGGATGGAAAGGAATCAAACTGAGGCGAACGTGCAAGAAAAATGTTTTTCTGTAACAACAGCTCGTGCGTCACTGCCCAGAAGGACTCTGAGCTATAAGCAGCTTTCAGTAGACTACATACTGTACATTCCTGTATAGGTACTGAGCACAAACAAACAAGCAAACTCCTGCTTTAATAGAATTCTATAGAGACAGCAGGGAGTACACATTACCCAAGGGTAAGAAAGCTGCTTTAGATGGACTATCTGCCTTGGAGCGTCGCTCACCTTACACACACGAGCAATGCGTGACACAATGGTGTTGTCAAAGAAATCAAACTCCTTCCCCGCTTCACTGAAGAAGAAGTAAATCTTATCATCATCGCCCACCGGGTTGCCCTTGGGAAGGCTCTCCTGTATGTAGGCAGAGCCAACAAAGGCTGGATCTGAAAGGAAACCAACAATACTGTCACAATGGGATCTAGGGACAGACATCCCTATTCCCATGGCAAACGCAGTCCAATTTCAACAGGGACCGACAGACTGCAGGTACACACTTTTTCATATTCATCATTTCAAGTGATGCCACACTGTAAACTTCCCATTCAGTAGATTTGGTGCAAGCAGTTTGACAATGTCATTTATCTCAAATGAGACACAACAAAAAAAACATTGCCTTCCAGCTATTATACTGTACCTTGAAGCCAGTTAAGTGAGTTTTCTGTTTTTAGAGCTGTTCCTTGGCTTAGACTCTTGTAAATGATGGGTTCATTTCCTTGGAAATTACTGACTGTGCCAGTATACAGCTCTCCATCTGCAACAGGGTGAAGAAGACCATCGTAATAAGAGTACTTATCACAAGGGAATGGGCTTCTGCGTCACATGCGGTAATGAAATCCAGAGGTTATGCCACAGTTTGTCTTTATAGGATTTACCAAAGTACTTTACTGATTCCCACAGTGGCTTCTATAAATCCAAACCATTTAAGCGAGCCTGATTTTTATCAGCGGCTGACAGCCATCGTGAGACCTACCAGCCATGATGGCAGTGGACTTGTATTCAGGGTTGAATGGGCAGCGGCTCCGTCCATCCTCTGTAACAATCTCACCAGTATCACTCTTGACAAGGGAGAAGTCTGTAGTGTTCTGGAGGAAACACACACACACACACATCACATGTCACACGCTGAGTTTGAAGTAGAGCTGTAACCTGCTCTGATAGTGACCGCAGACTCAAGTCTCACAGCGGAAAGGAGGTCAGTCTGTGTTTGCTAGAAACTGCAGCAAAGATCACGTGTTTGTTTGTTATGGATTGCTCTAAAAGGCCTTAAAAGATTTGTAGAAAAGGATTGAAAACGACATTGATTCTTACATTATTCGATTACGTGCATTAAATATTTTTGATCCATTTCCCATAAGGCACAGGAGATAATAAAATAATGCACTTATATGGTATCTGGCCGGGCAGAGCCTGAGCCAGACTGCTAAGTGAGTTGAGAGGCAGGAAGCAGAATGCATCTCTTCCTCTAGAATCAAATAAATAAATCAGATATAAAATCTTGCACCGGGGGTAATCAGCTTTTCCAAAAACAAACAAATGGAACAGATTTTTTTTTTTTTTAATATCCAAAACCAGGCGTGCTCAAATGTGGGCACTGCAACAGATGCATGCTCCTCCATTAAACACTTACTATGTAAGCACAGATGGGGCTGAAGGCATAGGTTCCACAAACGTACAGATGAGTGCTGTTCATGCGTAGTAAGATTTTGATGTAGTTGAAGCAATCCGTCTGTATTAGAAACACAGGGAAAAGTTCTATTAGACTGATTGTTTTAACCAACTTCTTTCTTTTAAACTGTCCAGAAAGTCATTTTTCTTTTCATGCTCTAACATAGAACAGTTTAGAGAAATTTGTGAAGAAGTAAGAATACATTTCCATCCGACAGCTTTTCAAATGGTAAAGTAAAAGCACTAATTCCTCCTGCTAATGTAGTGACCCTTACTGAAGGCTCTGTGACTGGGGGCTGCCATAAAAAAAAGTGGAAAACTGTGACTGGAAGGAGGGAAAAAACATCCATTGTTGTAGCATGGAAAGTCTCAACTTGAGAGGAAATGTCCAGGGTTCTGCCCTGGATCTGTTTGCCATCTAGCACTGGTCGTGTTTGAGCCACGTGTGAGTTTAGGCACTTGTGTATGAAACCATCAGTTCACTCGCCTGCAGGTCTTTGCCTTTGAAACTGCACTCTTCTCTCTTCCTCTCTGGGGTTTTCCATGCAAGCTGCAGAAGAAAAATAGCATCAATTGCATACAGTAGATATCATATAGTGAGGTGTGTTATAGTCACTTTGGACTACTGGGAGCTTAGCATACTTATTGCCATCTACGTATACTACACCTCTGGGATCATATCATAAATGAATTCATATAAATACAGTTTATGTGGTATTGCAGTTCACAGCTGCTTGCACACTGACTCTTACCTTTCTTTGTAGCTTGGCTGCGCTGATATCAGAGAGGCTGAGAGCCAAGAGACTCTCCCGAGCGCCAACATACAACATGCCGTTTTCGCTACTGAGCAGCAGAGAGGTAAAGTTGAAGACTCCGCTCACTGAGAAACTTCTGGTAGTTCTCTCCTTTGCATCTATACAGAAACAAAAACACAGACAGAGGAATAAAAATAAACATGTAATAATTCAAAAATGAACTTGTCCAGGTTAAAATGAGGGGACGGATCACTATATTATAAACTGCTGAAGACAGGGAATGAATTAAGGTGCAATCACAACACAGAATGAGACTTTTTGTGTGTCTTAATATTAATGACAAAGATTTTCTTAAATGATAGAATATTTATCTCTGCATGAGCATTGCTATTTTGCACTTTTGACTTCATCAGTTAGCACACAGTGAAAACTGATGTGAAAATGAGAAGAATGAGGGTGAAAGCAAGAGAAAGCCACCCAGCTCTCACTTGTGACTACATGTTCAGCATCTAGAACCAGAAAAAGATGGACTTTGAAGCTGAGAATATCAAGTAGATGAGATGAACAGCAACATATAATGTGGGCCTCACAGTGTTTGTTAAACCTGAAGGTTTTTGCAAAAATAAATAAATGACTGAACGAATGTGCCTGTTTCTCTGTCTGCTTGGACAGTACGTGAAACTACAGCTTCCAAATCTTACTGGCACCTCATCAGAAAAATTCCCCATATTTCTCCAACAGTTCAATAATTTTAAATCAACTATGGAAAATAAATTGCTTTGTTTCCACCACACCAACAACTCCTGACTAAAGCCAAGAGTTAAACCATTAACTCCCTCTAATCGCTGCTTTAAAAAAGCCCATGTGTATCTCAGACTTGCAGCAGTTTGGAGGCCTTCACTGCCAGCACAACGTGAACAACTCGCCTCAGCGGCATGCCAGCATAAACAGAAGCCAGGAGCTAATGGAAACTTAGTCACTGAAGTTCTGAAACAGGATCTCAGGCCTTGAAATGTGAACTGTAAAAAAAAAGAAAAGAAATAACAGAGTCCTCTTTGAACCCACCTACTATAAGAGCTGCATGAATACTAAAGATTTAGAAAATGAAGTTAAAGAAATAACACAATATACCCAAGTTGTGACATTTCTGTAAGCTAGACAGAAAGTAAATAAGAAAATAGTTTTTTAAGTGCCACATCAAAATGCAATGCTTACAGAAAAAAACAGAAAAAAGAAAATGCAAATAGCACATACAAAAAAAAAATGAAAATGAAAGCTGAAACAGTGAGGGGAACACAATCTAAATTTGTAAATGCAACTTTTACAAATATACAAAAAAAGGTAGTAATGCAAACAGTTTGCAATTTCACCCTTTGATTGCTTTTCTTTCCCTTTATTTAGTTTTAACATATTTTCATCAAGAAGGAAAAAAAACACACTTATTTTAATTCGTATCACAATATTTTGAAAGTTACTCTCATGTATTCGGGGGACTTCCGATCTATGAGCCAGCAACAACATTTAGAGCGCCTCGTCACATCAGCTGATATGATGAGGCGCCTTTATCTACACTGTACACAGGTGACAAGGTAAAGGACAAATCAGTACAAAGTTATTCTGAATGATCACCTCTAAGACAATTGCTGGGGCACAAAGGGTCAATACACCTGTGGGAGATTTAGGGCCATCATCGAATCACCAAATGAAGGAGTATATACTTAAATTTAAATGTGGTAGGGTTTCAAGGCTTTGAGAGTCGCTGCTAGTAGCAGCCCACTGTGGCAGTGATGCATTTTCACTGTTTTTCACTGTTCAAATTTACAACATCACATGCACAGTAGAGTGAAACTGTATTAAACCCACTACTGCTGGTGGTAATAATTAAAATTATAGCACTTCACCGCATTAAACTAATCCGGTCCAGATAAAGCCATTAAGTTCTACTGAAAATAGGCTCACCATGTGGTACATACCCTGCAGTATATGTGACCTAATATAACCTCACCTTAGTGTGCTGGTACAGGAGGTCGAGAGACTTCCTCTCCCTTGGGAAAACAACATGTTAATAGCGGTCCATCACCACGGCAACAGTGAGCCATATTGTAGTTAAATCTGTCCGTAAAACCACAAGAGGCTCTCCTCCATGTACTGTACATGGACCCACGGGGGCCATTCTCTCTCCTTCCCACTATCATTAAAGGATAAATGGACTGCTGCTCCATGCCGGTACTGTTCCCCCCATTTTTTTTCCTCCCCACAGAGCCGTGGGCAAATTCAGCTGTGATTTACAGAGCGGGAAAGACAAAGGCCAAAGCCTCAACCAAAACAAAAGCTTTGAGGGATTTTCACAGAGGAGAATATCTACACAATTACTCTCTGGAGTCAAATCACCGCTGTCATACTTAGCAACCACAGATGACAAAAAGAAACAATAAGGCTCCCAATTGAATATCATTAAAGAGATCCAGGAGGGTTTTGCAGCTATACAAAGCTTTTGCTTCATACCTTTTGGAAAACAAAGATCATTTATTGGCGACCAACTGTTTGACAATGCTTTATTTCTCTGAGGAGTCGGTAATGGCTAAATGGTACATTTTATCATTTTTTTGACCACGTGGTGCATTCAGGCTTACAGAAGCGGCTGGACAGTCTTAAAATTAATGTTTAATTTGCAGCAAGCTGGTTGTTTTTTTTTTTTTTTTAAAACATCTTCAATTTCACTGCAATACTGGGGAAAAATAGCTAACATTTTGCTCACATTGGAGTCCAAAACGGAGTAAAAGGGGAGTGAATCTTAATCATAAAGTCCCAGGACGGTTGGAAACACAACTCCAAATGAATGCTAATGTTAATGTGGTGCCCACTTTTCTGCTGCAGGAGTTCAGCACAAGGTGCAGCAAACCAGACTCATGAGGTGATGTGATAATTTTGTGACAGCTTCAAAAACAACAATGCATCCGCGAGACAAGAGAACAATGGAAGGAACAGGCACAGATGATGCTTCACAGTTTTTTTTGTATCCGTCTACACGAGGAATTGCATGTCGAGGATAGTGATGTTTGAGAGAGCGCCAGAGTGCAGTTTGCTTTTCCAAAAATGCTGTTCGTTCGTTTTACTACTCAGTGTCAAACCCTGCCCAGTTTTTGCAGGCTGCTCTGAAGTACCTTATATAGAGTAGGTAGTGTTTTCTTGGAAAGGGAAGCGGTCCAAGCAAGGTTCATGCCTACTTGGATCATATCAATAAAAGTGGAGTGCACACACATTCATACAAGCTCTTTTCTCCCCCCTATAGTTAAGTGATTTCCATCTAGCATTCACAAACATTCGCTCACTTGAGGTTGATATCTTAGTATTACTAAGACTGGAGCAGCCAGGGATCGAACCGCCAACCTTCCAATTAGTAGTTGATCCCGTCTACCGCCTGAGCTATAGTTAATTTGTCCAGTAAAACAGATTATTAATGACTTGCAGTTAAGTTTTATTGCTGAAATGATCAGTTGATAACAGGCTCTTAGCCATAAATTATCATTTGATTCACTCAATGTAACAATAAGTCTCGTTTTAATTGATTCACGGCGGAATTAATCAATTATTTGTTCAACATTCAGTGGTGGTTCCAGCTTGTTAAATGGATTCTTTTAAACTGCTGTACATTTTTTCCACAATGTTCTGCAAGTAAAAAGAATTATAATATCATAAAAAGTTTTTTTTTATGATATTATAGCGCCTAGAGCACAAAACCTGAATAGACTAACCCACAGGTCGGACAGTGTACAGACTCTTACCCCCAGCAGCTGTGGCAAAGGAGAGAGGGCCAGCGTTTTGATCCCTGGCTCCTTCAACCAGCACGTCTTAGGGCTAGATATTGTGTGTGAGAGTGTAATAGGTTATTGAATGTGTGTGTAAATGGGTGAATGTGGATTGCACTGTAAAAAACAAAACAAAAAAACAAAAAACGCTAGACGAGAAATGGCTCATATAAATACCAAATCAGCATCAAAAGCTGCATGCATCCTGCATGAACTTGTCTTTCCCTCCGCTCCACATATGCCACAGTTTCTTAAAGAATCCGCTCTATTGTTATTTGACTGTCTGAGGTTGATTTGCGACGGGTCATTTCATGACAATGCAGCCCCAGAAATGTTGTGGTGTACACCAGGAAACAGACAGACGAGTTCAAAGGAAGAAGGTTTTGTATCCGTGACAGAGAAACAAGTCAGAAGTGGCCACTGTGCCACTACTAGAACAGCAACAACAGTATCATCCTGCAGCATTTCATCCTTGTCCATCTTACCTTTTTCATGGAAGTCCCTAAAAGTAGGTGTTGACTACTTTGAAGTGCATGACTCCAACAGATGGGCTTATTTTTAGGGCGCATTTGTATCAAAGTGGTTTAGGCCTTTCCCCCCCCCTTTTTTTGGTTGGTTATAGAAACCTTACAGCATGCAAGTTACTTGCATCTCGCATTCATTCATTATAAATACTTGGATGATCTACATGAAGACACACTTGTACTTTTTTTACGGTCTTACACCTTTATGTTATTTTTTTCTTTCAACACTGATCTTTCCACTTACGGGAATCTAGATGAGCAAATATGTTTTTTGTCTGCTGAGGTTCTAACATGTCATCCAGTAAGTTATCTTAGAAAAAACAATGAAACATGAGCCAACATTTGGGGAACAATGGCCAACTCTGTGATCTTTCAGCACTCTCACCGGAGAAAAAACTCCCCAGGAAAACTGAGGCCTGTGGATTAGCCCCAGAATCTGAGGCATTGTTTCTGGAGAGACAAATTATTGCCTAGTTTTTCTAATTGTAGTTTCATAAACAAAATTATACACACACCTAAATGTCATGGTATTTGATATTTGGCGGAAAGCTCAAAGGGTAAATCCAAAATTATATGGATGGATACATACCATCAGGGATAGGCGATTCATTTTGTGTTTGTTTGTTTGCTTAGTTTCCTGGGTAAACTGATATTTAAGGCAGGAAGCTAATTTTCAAAAAATAAAAATAAAAAAAAAATCAAAGGAAAGACGAAGAAGCAAAAGAAAAAACTAACCAACCGCTGTATTTTTTGTAGGCTGATTATGGACTGATCAGAATGAGTACACAATGTCGTGCTGTCGAGCTGCAACTGAACGCACCACGAAAAATGGAGCCAGCGGGCAGATGTCTTATAGAGGGCTTTAAACTTCACCAAGTCAGTGCCTGACCTCTTAATCTCTGGTTTGAAATAGCAGCTTTGAGCATGGTTAAATCCCTTCATCTGTGACCTTTTCTACAAGTACATGAAGAGCACCCTCTCTGCCATCTGTAAGCAATATTAGATTATTGCTATTATTATGTAATTAAGAGTAATTTGTGCAAATGACAAAGGGCTAAATGGACTGAAATACTTGCACAGACTAACTTGCTAATCTATTTAGAGACAAAATTAATAGCAACTTCTGCTTCAGGAAGTCATTCTGCATTTTTGCATCTTTTCTTTTTTTTTGATTGGTCCCAAAAAACGATCATTAAAAATGCAGAACATCCTTTTAAGAGAGCAACTGTAGAGAAATGTGTCCTCTAATGCCAGAGATCTAAGTCCCTTTGTTTTGTAGGGCAATGATAACAGGCTGATTCAACCAGCGCCCTCTTATAAGGGAACTGTTTTATCAGCTCTTACAGCTGTATGTTCAGGAGATCAGACGATTGCATACTTCATTTAAACCACCTGTTCCTGTTTTCTTTCCACAGAACTCTAGAAAAAAAAAGAAAAAACATCCCCACTTCTGCATCAACTGGATATGTTGAACAGCAAAAAAAGGTGTCTTAAAAAAACCCCACAAGATAATGTCCCTATCAAAACACCTGACTTTACTGATAATCTGCTTGGAATTGTACAATGTCAGGGTTCACTAGAAGATGACCCAGAAAATACACCCCTGTTTGTCTCTTTATCGCCTTCAAGAGCAAGCAATAGACTCATGACAGATCCTCTCTAAAGGACATCATATGCCCCATTTCCAGTCTTCTGACCACAAACATGACCTACATTCCCATCTCTGAGGGAGAAGAAGAAGAATACTTGCCAGTAATAGTCCTAAGAGAGCACATTTAAACAGGGTTGAATAGGCAGAAGAGGATGCACGAATGACAACAGTTGAGGAAAACATCACTACACCTATGCACACAGAAGCAGAGCCAAATCAGTGTTATGTAGAAAAAACCCGATTTACTTTAAATCTGGCAACCATGATCAGCCTCTAACTAAAAAGTGAGGGGGATGAGACCCCTCTATGGTAAAATGGGAGTTAGCTTTTTACTTTTTTACAGAACTGAGTGCCTATCCATCCCTACATATCGGTCCAGTGAGTAAAAGTAAAGTAAAAACACTGATTCAGTTTATTTAATGTAATTCATTTCTTAAAGAGTGAGGATTGCCAGATGAGCTAGGATGCCTCAACATTTGGATAATCTTGTAAAAAAAAAATAAGAGGCAGGAAATTACATTTAGAAGAAGCAGGAAAGGAACTTCTCCGGAACGAATGTCTTTCCTTTGTCTTTATCTGTCTACTGTACTTGTTCAAGGACTTTGCTCAGGGTAGAACAGATGAACTCTTGTAAAGCCATTTGCTTTTAGAAGAATTAGAAGAGTCCTGCTGGGTCAGAGCTCCTACTACTGTCGCATAGTCTGGTGACATAAAAACAGCCCACACTGGAGCTCTAACTACATTATCCCAAGTAATTGTAACTAGCTACTAAGAGCTGCTGCTGAATTGGTAATTGTGTGGGAGAGCAGACCCGGGAAGCTGAAGGACTGAGACTAAAGCATCTGGAATGCATTAAGACAACAGGCCAAGAGGGTCAATCCACCGGGAGGTTCATTAGGCAAGCTGCGAGCACGCTGTTTGTATTGGTAAATTGTGGGGCTGCATCTCGTTAGCAGGATATTGTCTCCACAGCACCATCCACATGCAGAGAAAGGTGGTAAATTTGAAGACAACATTAGGAAGCAAAGTCTGGAAAGGCATATTGTAAATTCTGAGGAAAGTGTAGAGATAAAATATGTGCAACAGGGATGAGCCATAACAGGCTTTGGTGGTGTAATTTATAGAGGGAAAATACAGCACGCTGGGGCTTCAATCTGTTACCATTTAAATACTTTAAATCAGTCATTTGTAAAGAAAAAAAAACCTCACACAGCTCAGCTCTGTAGGATCCTTTTTTTCTCTTGATAAGACAGTCTGCAGGTCAGGGAGCTACAAAAGCTGACCCTGGATTAACCACTATAATGTAAACCAGCTGCTGGTTTTACCGGGAACTCACCCTGACCCCTACTATGAACAGTGCTGAAGCACCAAGAAAAAAAGAGACTGTACATGAGGTCTTGACTTGTTTTTAGCAATACAGCAGATTCAGACCTGAACAGCCAGACTCCACGCTGTGCTATTGCAGAAGGAGCAGAGAAACTGAAAAGTCACTATGTCCCCACAACACCCTGAAACTGAATGACGTGAAGCAGCTGCACAAAAGTTAAGAGTTGCACTCTTTACTTGTTGTTAGGGTCATTTTGTTTTAAGAGCTGAACTGAAGCTATTCTCGTCATTAACTGTGGATAAGGAAATTAGTGCAAATACACCAATTCACCAATTAGTGCAAATTCACAACAACACTTTTACACTGAAGGTAAGGCCCTACTAAAAGCTAGAGACCAAGACTAAGCTGTCGCATTAGTTAGATTTTGAAATGCCATTTAAAAATTTGACAAATGCATTTTTACTACATTTTCCTTCCTAATTTTACCATTTACTTACATAGTCTTAATATAAAGTACAACTTTACACGTCTCTATTAGGCAATGTAATCACATTTGCTTGAGCGCTGATACCATCACGAAACCAATGTTCAGCTATGTGGCATCAACATAGTATCGAGAAGTCGTTATCTCACTTGACACCACTGTCCTTTTGAATTACTCGAGAGTGGCTGATTCAACTGGCCCAGACACGACAGCTTTTAAATAATTAAAAATGCTTTATTCCCTAGTGTGGCTGTGGGCATACCCCTTAAACAAAATTAAAGCACGACTGTCACACGGTGGGAAGAGGGCTGAACGGTTCAACAAGAAAAGACGGGCAACTAAAAGGCTTATAGGTGTGTCTTTTAAATAGTGCTCAGCACACTAAGCCATTCAACATGGTGCGCATTAAAGCCTGGAACAAAAAAGCAGAGAGAAAAGCAGATGCGGGCTCTATTCCCCGAACCCATGATCCGTCCTGATAGGCGCATAATGAGAACCAGACAAGTGTTCACACCATAACACATACAAATCCCCATTCATTATTCATGGCAGATTACCCTCTTCATTAAGGCATAGGCAGGGACCAGGGGACAGAAAGAGAGAGCGAGACAGAAAGAGAGACAAATAGAAAGTGATAGGGAGACCGAGAGAGTAAGAGATAAAGCCCGTCTACAAATATGGTACTAGATGAATATCAGCCAGGCAGGACTCTGGCCCGCCTACAGTGCTACATTTAAGCACGCAAGCCATCAAGCTAACTGGCATCCAGAAAAGACAGGGAGGACCAGAAACCATGATGAGTTCAGGCAGCTTCTGCTGTATAAAGTTCAGGTCCCTGAGGCCTGCAGCACTGCATTCTGCTTTGATACTGTAAATACAATGTGACAAAGCCCTTCTGCGGGAGGCTGGAAAATGTCAGTGTAGCAGAACAGACACTACCACAGCAGGACAACTTTTGTCACCAGGCCCTCTTAACCTTTATCTGCTGAAGAAAAGAAAAGAAAAAGAAAAATACTTGTTCTTTGCTTTAAGCCACAAAATAAAACTGGTCTTTTCAACACTAACAATACCAGTGACTCCACAAATTCTATGTCAGAGTTGCTTTTCAAATCAGCTAGTACATTTTACAAAAGTATGGCCTCTTAACCGCGTCAACAAAGAGTAAAATTACTGCTTGTTAAGTTTTACAGGGACATAATTATTATTTCTGTTGTTAAATTATTATCTACATGACCCTTCATGAAGTTATAAATAAGGTTAAAGTTACAGCAACATAAATGCTGCTATAAAAGAAGCTAATGACCGACTAGAAGCCTGGTAAGCCCCAATAATAAAAATCGAAGCAGGACAGAAAACCCTCCCTGCTTATCTCCTGGACAGTCACGTCACGCATGCTTTAAAAGTTGTTGTTTAACACCAGCAGCACGCCCTCCAAGCAAATCTTTCCTTAAGAACAGGCCCAAGTGTGAAGTGTCTTTTCAGTGAGTGATGGATGGTGTGTGTTGTTGTGAAATGCTCCACAAGGGATAAGCTATGGGCTTCGCTGAGGCTGGGAGGTGAGAGAGATTATCTGTTTGTATAGAGGTCCAACATGAAGGGGAAGGCACAAGCTCAGACAGGCATCTATGTAAAAGCTCGGTCGGCTTAAAATTCGCTCCAAACTGGAAATTCTACCCGTGTCTGTAATAGATTACTAAGCAGCATCTATCAACATAATCCTCCCTGAAGTAACTCTAATGACGCCTGAACATGAGTCACTAACTGCAGATCAATCACTGAAAGCCTCTACCGATCCCACAATCCATCATTTTGTTTCATTCTCTGTGGAGATAATAGAGCACAATTAATGTGCAAAGTCAACATGTCATCTTAAATGTACCAGTATATCATTTGAATAATTGGATACAAGCAGTTCTTGGTGCCGGTGGCTCAACCTATCAATGGAGAGAAAACAGAACATCGGAAAAACAATACATGAGGGCGAATATAACTATATCTCCACCATAGTTTAAGAGTGAAATGTGAAAGGTTCCTAAGCTCAAAGTTATTTTGCAAGCAAACAGAAAAAAAACTGATTATATAAGAGCAATAACTCTCAGCGCTCATGAGATTGTGTCCACTTGTCCTTAGTAAGTCAAAACACAATGGGCCAGTTCATTTGTAATTACTGTCTGACCTGCAGGTACTCGTCAGAGCCACCCTGATAGAGCAGCCATTCACAGCATGGATTTACATGATGGAGACAAACACCATTTCACCCCTCGAAATCCTTTTAGCTCTTACAATGGACACATAAGAAGTGCATTGATTTTTTTTCTTTTTTCAGTGGACATGGTTAATAAATAGGGAACCCACCGGGAACTGGACGACCAGATCTGTAAGCAGAAAGTGAGAGTGGCAAATGTAGAACTAAACAGCTCAGCAGAAAACAGATGTTTCTGTTGAGCGTTCATGATTTAAGTTCCCAGGTGGACTTATGTAAACTTTTACCTCTAGACAGCTGTGAGCAGCACCTAGAGAAGAGAATGCAACAATGCCAGTCTTGATGACTGTTTTTTGACAGTTGGCCACGTGCTGCGGTTCGCACAAAAGGATCCGACGACGCTCCAGCTGGAGCCTCAGGCATCTCCAAACCTCACATTTCCTCGGCTCACCGAGAGAGGAGGAGAGCCTGGTGTGTCTGCAGGCTTGCTGTGTGTGATGTGCATATATGGGATAGCAGTGCAGCTTGGGACCAAGCACGCCTACTTAAAAAAAAAAAAAAAAAAAAAAGTAATTTGTAAAGTGGCTGTTTTTGTGTTGTGAAGAAGTTGTGAAACTTACTGTAAGAAAAGGTGAGGCGTGGAGTTACGTCATTTTCCGTGACAGCCGTATGAAAACAACCAAGCAGAAGGACAATGAAGGCAGAGAGACGCAGCCAAGCCATACTCATTGTCCGCATGCCTCCTAAGGTCTGCCAGCCAACTTGCAGTATTTCCCTTCAGGTTTTTGGTGAATTCATGTAGAGCGTCTTTTATAACACTTGTTTATTTTCTTCTCCTCTCTCTCTCTCTTTAGTCTTGCAGCTCCAGGCTCCTTGAACAGAATGCGCCTGCACCGGTGTGAATTCAGGGCAGTCTTCTGGGCTACAGACGATGACGCTGGTTTGAAATGATGATTTGTGACCTCAGAGCAACAGCCTCCATTGATCAGCCTCCATGCATATGCGGCAGCACAGGGTCACAGCTGAAACCTATCAGGATAAAGAAAGCGCATTCAAATTAGTGTGCATTAGCACGCTAAATGAAATAATAAGCCAAGTGACAGAAAAAGTGATCTTAAATCACTCAAATTATCTGTTAAATGTTATACGTTACTTTGCAACAGGTTCACTGAGCTATTGTAATATATTAGCCTGTCCACCAATTGTAATGCCATCTGCTGATGTCCACATGAACGGTTCAGCAGGGTGTATGAAAAGTTCAAAGCCTGCCCAAATGTGATTGGTTAAACAGAAACCAGAAGGTTTCATGTACCAAATTCTTGTCCCTTGCCTACAGATTGTACATATGAATTCAATTTTATATTTTATTTTATCACTCTAATATCTTCATGCTTGATAGTCTCTCTCTCCAGCCTTATTGTCTTATCGTTATGCTTTTTACATCTGTCCTATTGTCAGCTCATCAGTCATTCATAAATTACTTTGAATTCATTTATGAATGACTGATTCACCTGAACTAAATGCTGAACATCTTTTCTCGGCATTAAGAGGTTTTTTTTGGCACACAGCTGTCTTTATCTCCACACAACACAAAGCATGATTATGCAACAATGACATCGCATTCATAACAAAGTGTATAAGTGCCAAGGGTCAAAACGAAAGACTGCATGATTATCTTTCAGTTTCTGTTCATAGGAAGCAAATGATCATTTTGATAGTTCAGGGTGTTCATGTGTGAGGCTGTTAGTAAGGCGCTAACACCAACACTCTCAGAAAGCTTAATCGCTATATCTGAGCTGCATATACCTGTTCTGCTGTGCGTTGGACTGAAAGAAAACAGAGATTTCTTGGTAATCTCTGCTTTCTTGAAAAAAGGTGTGACACCCAAGACACAGCTCATATTACAAGAGCTACAGGAGCTTCTGTCCCATCGTTTTCACCAGATGAACTTTAATTGCGCTGCAGAGTAGTAGGAAGTTGCATGTACAGATCAGAACTTGTCTCAATATAAAAGAGTTGGATTTCCATAGCATTCACTGGGATAAAAGCAACTAAAGCCTAAAGACAACTTGTGGAATAACTGCATAGGCACAGTGCTCACTTCTCCTTAAATGAATATGATATACGCGTCAGCAGTGTTGGGAGTAATGGAATACATGTACCGCCGTTACGTACTTGAAATACAAAATATCAGTAACTGTATTCCGTTACAGTTACAGTTTAAAAAGGTGGTATTCAGAATACAGTTACTTTGTTGAAATGAATGGATTACACAACGGTATTTTCCTGTTTCATAAGGCTATGTCCTCGCTATTTTTGGTTTCCACGCCGGTGGAAACCCAAAAAATACGCATTGAGAGGCTCTAATGCCTGTGTCTCAATCTCGCGGCCCATCTCACTCCTACTTGCGGCCTGCATAATGACGTGAAGAAATATTTAAAAAAATTATTCACAAAAATTATTTAATATGAAGGCAATAGGAGTCTTACAGGCATAGCCTGCGCATCAGGGAATCTGAACTTTTAGATATTTTTTCATTTCCACTAACACCTTTATGAACAAGCTCTCCAGCTATTTTTTTAAGAAACCGTCAGTCCAAACCACAACACGACCAGTAATGGAGTTGAGGGGGCAAATCACAGACTCTGATGAACTGAATGTAGTGAGACAGACTTAAAGGGAAACTCAATATGGTTACTCTAGTTACAACTGCAAATGCTCCATTACAGTGGCCACGGGGAGCTCCTCATTAAATGCTACCAACAGGAGATTCAGTTTCATGTGAGGTATTAGAATCAATTTCACGAAGTACGGAGCGAAGCTATTCCGGCTTTTATCAAGGGGATCTTGACTCTTAGTCAATAAGCAGTCAGATGCTTATTACAAAACCAGACATGTCCAAATCTGATGTAGGCAGATGACATCTGCAAGAACAACAAGGCCAAAAGACAAGACACAAAGATGGTTATTTCTACAGCAGCAATGTCACACACAAGACTGAAAAAACAAGAAAAAAACCCATGCAGACATGTCCTGTCAATTCAGCCTGAAGGGCTTGCGGTGCGTCAAAACACATATTTTGGTAACACTTTATAATAAGGCCCATGACTAAATGCAGTTAAACTGAATTGTAAATACCCTGTACTTTTTATGGACAGGCAATATTATGGAGTGACTGTACCTTCCTTTTCGCATCTTTATTTTTTTACATCATTATTTAAATTACGCAGTACTTAAAATTAACTTCAATATGATTATTTTTTTGTTTCCTATAAAAATTCTGACTTGTTGTCCCTTTATTCTAGTGTATCTATCTTTAAGTATTTGTATATAATCGCATTGTAATTTCAAGTACATTGAATTCCCTTTAATTGCTGGGGAATTATGCCCTCAGTTGGAGACCATATTAAAAAGTGCTACCCACATTTCTAGTTTTAACTTATTTGACTCTGTTTTAATCTTTTGCCCACAGGACACCTCTTAGAATTAACTATTTCAGGTGTGCTTCCACAAAAAAGACTGGGTTAGTGAGGGAGCTCTCTGCCTATACAATCTATACCACATCTTTATTGATGTAGATATTGAGATGTCAAAAATCTTCATTAAGGGTACAGAGAAGGTTGTACCTATAGGGGAAAGAGTTAAATTAGGATTTGATTAAAACATTTTTATAGTTTAAAAAAATCAGGTCAAAATTATCTCCCCTTTCACTGGGTCAGATACGCAAAAGCTATGAAAGGAAAAATAATCAAGTGTCTGGACAGCAAAGAATTTGGACCTACAGCAGTATGACTGTGATTTTTAATGATCCTGATGACAAAAACAGACAAGGTTCTGAAAAGCTTCTGCTTTTAAAAGTCCGGGCTCGGCCACAGTCTGACATTTTTAGACAATCCCTCCCTGTCAGCAACCTACATGATGTCAGTGGACTATGACATGTAACTGACAAAAAGAGTAGCCATAAGCATCATTAGCATCTTTTGTGTGGAAACAACCAAAAATGAGACACTACTTGACCACCGAGTGGCAGAATTAACAATAATCCCGGTTTTGTGTGACAGTCAGAAAAAGCGGTCTGCATGAATCCGACTGAGGTATGAAGAGAGAGTTCGACTCAGCGTGAGCAGGAGAACAAGGGCCCCTCTGACAGCACAGAAATCTATATGCAACTCTGCACTTCACTGCTCTCTCCTGCATGATGCATAAACTGAATCATCCCTTTCACTCTCTACACAGACGTGATAGTGTGCTCTGGCTATGGATGATACTCTCCCATCTCTCTGTCAATGATCTCTTCCTAAATCCTTTTAGAGTATATTTCTCTATTCCCTTCAGCAACACATCACCCTGATAGAATAATTTCATCATTTCTTTACCAGAGATTGTAAAACATCAACAATTAAAGATACTATAATTTTATTAGTGGGTGGGGTGATTCTGTCTGGTTTTTCAAACAAATTAAAAGAAAGCTATTTGTATTTATATCTTTATATTAGCCTTTCTCTTAAAAAACACAGATGGGATTTATGTTTGCATGCCTCATGTCAATGGAGTAAAAAGTGTTGCTGCTTTACATTTTCATTACATTTCATAGAGACTAACATGGTGTACTTTTAATATCTGCAACCAAAACAAACAACTAAACGGAGATATAAAATAAATGTTCTGTCAGGACCACTACAGTAAAACGAAAACTGTCATTTTCATCTGGAGTAAGTTATTTTTGGCAGCATCACTCCGTACTGGGACTTCTCTCCCTTTCCATGTGCAGATGTGAAAAGCTTGAGGCAGCGAGACCGGCGCGTACCCCCCATACAGAACAAAGAAGGCATCGCTGTCAACAGATATGACACTGATTAGGTCAGACAACATGGAAAATGTTTGGGTGTTCAGATGGGTTGCAAAGCAGCTTGCAGGAATGCAGCAACTGTATGTCCAATATTAACCTTTCCAACTGAATGTGTGTTAGGGTATCAGCTGAGCCATCAGATGATGTGGGCAGACACAGAGTGGGCTGGGATCAACGGATCTACGAATTATGTCTGAACTTTATTTGATCAAGGATATGCTCAGTTTTTAGTCTATTTTATACATTTTCAGCTTTGATCAGTGTTAAACAATATCTTTATATTAGGATATATTGTAATAGTTTGTAAATAATTCATGAATATAATATAATTATTAATTTAGTAAACTTAATTAGCTATTAATAATTAATAAATGTATAAATGCTCCAGGTATGAGTTCTGGCAATCTGGCCACCAAGGCTTCCAGCCCAGTGCACATACCGCTGGACCCCTACACCCCCCTCCTCTGGGTAGTGGACTGACAGGAGGGCGGGTCCATTTTGCCCATTCAAGATAAGCCGAGTCAGGTCTATATGCAGCATTCTGAACATAGTCAGTTCATTAATTCCTCAACTCTAACAGTAACAGAGACCTTTCTGACAGTACACAATATTAAAATAATTAGAGGAAGGGAGATAAATCAAGCATTAGGACATACTGCCAGGAACAGGGTGCCAATAAAACTTCCAGAAATAAGCAACAGTCAGATTAGAGCTACAGAATAAACTCAAGCTGTGGTGCTTCATTTTACAATGTAAAACTCGGTCATAAAAAAATTGATAATACCTTTCTTACACTGTCCAAAAACTTTACAGTAATGTATCTTATAAAAGAGGAACCCAGTTTTATATTTAACCTAACAGGGAAATTCCTAGCAGTGTTTGGCGGTCATTTACTGTTATACAGCTCCTCGTGTAAAGTAAAAATATCACTATGTATCACTGAATGAAAAAGCTGGCCCAATGACAATGCTACTTTTAAGACTGTATTATAAATAGCTGCATCGCGTATGCTGCTGAAACAGGTGGTACCACCATTAGCTTTTGCTATTTGAGTAGAGTAGGAGGGGTGAAGACTTCCTGGATTCCACACGTAGTCTGCTGACTGGAAAAGTGTTGCCTGAAAAATATGACCTTTTGCCTTCCTGTCATCTGACGAAGCCACCTGTACACATACACACACACGCACGACATACTGGCCACCTACATCACGCCCGTCAGATAACGTAGGTCACATGCTACCACAAGTTACAGCCAACTTGTGAGTGTTTCCCCTCAGGCCCTGAAACACCTCCACGTCACTGAAGGGCTCTCTGATGTGTGACGGAGCAGATGTGGGATGGGAGGATATCATCTCTCAGGAGTGGCTTTAATGGAGGAGCACTCCTGCACATATGGACAGTGGCTGAGTTGCTGGGTGAGTTGTGTGGCTGTGCAGCGTTGACATACTTCCGCCCTAGTCCTACCGCCCTCTCATGTTAATGTTCAACAACTTGGCCAGCTGTAACGATACCTGGCTATGAGTAAGATATGACAGTGCTTCTTTCCCAAGGCCAGTGCATCATGACTAATCACAGTCAGAAGAGTTTGAGAACATGCTCACTCAGCTCTCATTAAAACAACTAAATGTTGTTTAGTTATTATGCTATCTATTATGTTAATTATTACATAATTGTAAAATTGTAAAGTAACAGCCACAAGTTCAACTGCTCATTATGGCAAATATCTAATCAGCCAATAACATGGCATCAACTCGGTACATTTAGGCATGTAGACATGGTCGAGACTGTCATTGTCCCACACAACTGTCTTCATAGTTTACAGAGAATTGTCTGAAAAACAGAAAATAACCAATAACGGCAGTTCTCTGGATGAAAATGCCTTGTTGATATCAGAGGTCAGATAAGAATTAAAAGACTTCTTCAAGCTGATAAGCAGGCAACAGTAACTGAAATAACCACTTGTTACAACCAAGGTATGCAGAAGAGCATCTGTGAATGCACTGTGTATTGAATCTTTAAGCAGATGAGCTACAGCAGCAGAAGACTACACCAGGTACCATAGGATATGACCTAAAATATAATAAATCATGTATAAAATGGTATAGCTGAGAAATATGTTCATTTGCACTAAAAAATTATAACAGCCTATAGCATATACTAGCCTATACTCCAATCAATGTTTTACAGTGACTCCCTCTTTAATTGATCAATTTCAACTGGGTAATGCTACAAATGTTTCCATTACAAAGTCTTAGCGACTTCTTAAATTTCAGTGGTGCAATTTAAATAACAAGCTTAAAGCCAACTAGAGCTCTAGCTGTCAAGAAATTGCAATGAAGTTAATAAACAAATACAGTCTTGGATTCACAATAGCTGGTGCAACACAGTGCAGCTACTGAGTTAACATATTTTGTCATTCAAAAGTCTGGCATGCTGATTAGATGAATATGGTGTTTGAAGAAAATACCCTCTTTCCTGCCCGACCTATTTTTAAGTTCAATCCCTAGACCCAGCTAAGAATAATTAATGGCTCAATCGTCCCTAAGTGAACTATACAGCAGTAATTATGACCATATGCTATTCCAAAGACTTTTAATTGCCTAATTAAAATCTTATTAAACTATTGGACAGAGATAGGGGACATTTTGAACTTAAGGTTCAGGGGAGTTAAATTCATCAAGCTTGCTTCTCCTCTGGGGCTTGTGACACAGGGTCAGAATTGTGGAATTTATCACAAGTGCTGAATTCCTAAAGCATCCCAAATTTAAAGCTATCAGGAACTAAGAATGTATTGATAGATTAATGTAATATATGGCTGTGAAAGTGGATGAGCATATTTCATCACCTCTGTCTTTGAAACCTATACAAGTGCTGAAACCAACCCTGTCTCAGAAGTGAAAATATATGAAATGATTTTCCATTTCATTCCATTTCCCCTCTGCACAAATTTCCATAACAGATGTGAAGCCAGCAGAAGCAGCTTGCTGATGAAATGTAAAGTAGCGGAGCTAGGTCTGTCGCCAGACCTGCTATTACTATCAACGTCGAAGTGGGTGAAAGAAGAGCAGCAGGGGCTCTGCGACGGGCCGAAAAGTGCTTTAATACCGTAAATGCCGAGGACAAAGAGAAGCAAATGAAAGGACAAAGACACCACCTTCTCCTGCTGGTCACCTCATCGAACTCCAATCTTTATATTAACACTAGTAAGGAGGAATGAATCACTTCAGAGTCGCTAATCTCATCAGCAAAGTTCAACGTTCAGACTTGTGAGGGCGAGTTGCTTCTCTTATTTGCTTCTCCTTTATTTCTTGGCACGTTGGCCAATTCACATGTCCAAACAAAGGTAAACAGGGCTTAAAAAGCGCTTGCATCTTAAAAATATTCACGTATAGTCACTGCCATGATGTTTATAGAAGCTTGTACTTTCTCTCTGCACTTTTTGCCACTCTTCTGAAAGCCCCAGTGTAAGCTGATCCACTTTAAGGAAGGAGACTGCACTGTTGATCTTGCAGAAATGGCCTATTTCTTTTCTACAGTCTCTTGTACTGTTGTCACACCGATTGCAGTGAGAGGGAACACCCTACATCTCCCATTTCATTATGACGCACCTTTCAGGGACCAAAACTAACAAACAACCTGTTATTAAAAGCATTTTTCTCTTATTGGGGTTTTGGTAAATAATTTGACCCTTTTACGCTTGATCGCTTGTATGATAAACTATCCAGATATTCAAAATCAGTGTTCAAAAGCTGAAACTATTTTGACGGCGATGTTCAACAGTTAGATCTGCAAAACAAAAAGATGTTCCTCTTTACTCGGAAATATAATACTGCGTGTCCTGACATTTGGTGGAGTGGCACTAAAGAAAATCACTGCTGTTTACACCACAAATGTTTATAGTACTATTCATACTACAATAAATGTTTATTCTTTTATAACTACTGAGAGGAGGATGGAGTGACCTGCAAACAGTGCCTCGGCTTCAATCTTGAACTATTTATGAATTTGCAGTTTCAGTGAAATAAAAGAGTTTTCCACTTATAAACAAAATGTAAGAGGTTTGGTAATGATTATATTTATTTATGTTGCTAATCTGCAGCTTAAGAAGTTTACTCTACAGATGGAAGCAGGCTAAAGTTCTCACTGTCAGGAAACATCCTAACCATCTCACCCTCTCAAACTGTTGGCTGAGAGTAACAGCCTGTATCCGTGAGAGTGACCATATGCGCTCCAGCAAATGTGACAAATTCTTCGATGACTATTTTATAGCAGAAATAAAAGCACAGAGTAATATACTGTTCAGAGTACTGGATAAGATATTGAGGGCCTTTAGTTTATGAGGCTTCCTGCCTGCTGCCAGACACAGGTGAGAAACCGTTTCAGCCCAGGCTGCTGAAAGTAGGTCAGGCCTGTTGAAACACTCAGTGCCATTCGAAATGTCTCCACTTGTTTGCAATAAAATCCTGTCTGCGTTTGCTGGAGTGAAATATCGACCACAATGCAGTGAGATAACAGCCATTCACCTCAGGTTCTGTACCGTGCTTCTCCTTGTTTACATCCACTAACTTGGTTTTTTTCAAAGATAAGCATGTGAAACACAAGTAAAGTTCAATGGAGTGGTACTTGTATGCACCTTTCCACTTTCCACTCTTTTCTTTTTTTTTTTTACTACAAGTCTCATTCAACCAAACACAAACATTTATAATACAACACTATCTATCGCTATCTACGCGCTTACTAACTTTCACACTTCAGTGGATGCATCAGGGGCAACTCAGGGTACAGCTCTTGCCTAAGGATGCAACGGCATCCGAACCACTAACCTTACAATTTGTAGATGACCCATCCTATCACCCAAGTCACAGCTGCCCAACAAAGTATTCTGAGGCTGTTTGAATACAAGTTTTCATGTTTTAGAAGACACACTGAAAAATTCAAGTACTAAAAGCATAAAGTTATGCTGTCTGAACTGTCATATGGTGATGATGTCATAACATCCACACCTTTTATGACACTTGATGTCTCAGCCATTAACTGTAAACTTCCAAAACCAACAAACCATCATACACACCCATTTCACCATGTGACTGACCTGCTGAGTTATACAGAGATGAGCAAGGGTCAAGGAACTGCATTCCCTTTGTAGCTCTCATTTTAGCTTTTGTTATTTAACTACTGTGGTAATGTTTATTCTAGTGCAACACTTTTAATGTCTCCCACGAGAAACTGCATGAAAATGTAGCATGTTATCCCCGTTTTTAAATGATTTCACATTTTACCATTCTATGATGGACGGCTTTTCACTCTTCCCAATAGTAAACTTTGTTTGGAACAACTTTAAATACATCTGATTCAGACTAAAAAGAGCAGCATGTTAGCAATAAAGTCAGAATAAGCTTAAATCTGCAGTACCAATTATTCCAGAGAAGCTGCAGCTCTTCCCTTCTGCTAGATGAGCCCTTGCATATATGCATGCGCTTCATATGCTGAAACAATAGGTCAGTGCTGAATTCTGGCATCATGCAGGATTTGAACTACATGCTGCCAAGTCTGGCAAGCTGAAAGTTCTCTGCTTAACCTTTTGAGCCCTACATATTATGTACATGTTGGCCAAACTCTTCCATTAAATTTTCTAAAGCCTAACAGGACTTCCTCCCTCTTACTTTTCATTTGTAACACTGAGTTATCCTACATGGTAGCCTATGGCACAGCTCACATGCACCTTCCCAGAAATACAATTACATTACAAAAACATTTGGTAGTAATATACCATTTGTTTCACTTATAAAACAAAATGCAATAGACTGTAAATGTATCAAGTTTGCTCATTATAGTGTGCCGCAGCTTATAGTCAGCCTTTTTCTCCAATCAGTATATACACTCAAAATCAGATGTCTTTCTTTCTGTAACAATAAGCGACTATTTCATTGGGAACTTGATATTAAGGGTTTCATTAATGCAGAGACACGAAAATTATAAATGTCCACAAAGTGAGGACTCAACACAGTACTATAAATTATACTTTTTTTTCCTACTTGGACAGCTTTAAACTGAAAGGTTATTATCAGATTTTTTTGTCAGCTGTCACCGAAAAAATGTTACCATCCCGTGTTTTACAAGAATAAAAGATTAACTTTTAATTATTATTTTTTGACTCCTGAGATTATTTAGCATATGTAAAGGAGTTGCCAAATAAAACTGAACAACCATAAAAAAAAAACACTATATGCTTGGAAAAAGCAAAGTGAACCTTTTGAACCATAGAAGTCAAGTTTGTGGACAGTTCAAAAACGAAGTGATGTGCTGCATTTGCATTTGCTGCCCGTGTAAACTCATGGATCGTTCGATCAACAACAATCCATTGAAATATTTAACCTCGCTAAAATTGATTAGGCTGGTGTGGCATCCATGAAAGGGCGTAAACAAAACACGGCGGCTGTTGCCGCTTGATGTCCGCAGCAAGAAGCTGCACGCATTCCAGTAGCTTAGAGGCTTACACACAAGCTCAGGCTATAGGCCACTGGGCAGAGAGCTGCACCCATCCATCACTGTGTACAAATGATAAAAGGCTCAGAACGTCCACTTCTCCAAATGGCCACAGACCAGCTTTTACCGAATGTCAAGAGCATCAAGGCTAAAAAGCATATTGTAAACCTCACAGATCGAACATGCTGGTGACCTTCAGTCCTTTTTTTAAATAGACAAAGCAATTCTGAACAAAATGCAATCAACCAAACTTTCAGTCTAATGAATATTGATTATGAATCTAAAAGAATACTGGAATGAAAACTATCACTTAAACCATAAGAATAATAAAATTTAGTTAAAAAGAAACATTGTCAGCATATAATAAATGAGAAATGTAATACTTCCAAAGCTTTTTTGAAAATCCCTAGCTAGAAACAAAGATTGCCCAGGGAAAGGCGTGTTCGTCCGAGCAGGTGTAATCAAGTTCATGTTCACGCTGTAATTATCTATTGTACATTCTGTATAAAATGACACCTATGAGAACTGTTTATAGCCTAATCCAATCGTGTGGAAAGTGATTTAGATTTACAATACCAAGAGCTGAAGTAGCAACTAGTGATTGTTCACCAGTAGCGATATGACTGTAAATCTGATTATTGCTAAACTTTTATTTAAGTATCCACAGCTCTTAACATGACAGGAATTGTAGACTTTTCCTTCTTTTATTCGGGCCTTCCACTTGAAGCAAAAGGCATGTTTTGAAAGGCTTATCGCTCTTCAACAACACATTCAGTGAGATTCAGGGAAGTCCACTAACAATGACCAAAAACCAAGTTCTCTAAACCGAGCTCATGAGAGTACACAAATAATGACGAATGACTCCTTTTCCTGTGCTTGTAGTCATACTCGTTCAGTTGTGTCTTATCTCTAGTGTTAACCCTTAAGATTCAGTGATTTAAAAGTTAACTTTTGACCTCTTTATCTGGCGAACAAACCACATTAAAAAGTTTTTGTGGGGGGTAGTCTGTATTCTTTATATGGGGTCCGAGAGTGGGGCAGCTGCCACCCACATCAAGTGACCTCACTTAGTACCGATCAATAGCAAGCTGCGCATTCCTAACGTGAAGTATTCAGCCATCACTTAAACGCTGGTATCCTAGTCATCCGAGCTATCTTGAGAATCCGTCACTACAATGATATTTGGGTTAAATTCCAATCATTGAGATCCAATATCCCAGACGACCAGATCTGACCTATAAGGGCAGCGAATCTGGTAAACCATACGGGGGAGATGAGCTCTTGTCAATCAAGAGTATCTGCCTATAGGCTGCTGCTGATCCAGATACTCAAGGTCACACTTGTCAAGCCAGCACTGCTCAGTTTAGATTCAACTTCACATGTTTGCTCTTTACTGTTTTTATCCTCGTGCCCTTTTTTTATTTGCCCTTTAAATCGCAAACACAAATCGTGCACACAGCAAATATATGGCCCAACACTGATCCTGTGGCTTGATGATTTAATGGATGACTGACTGACTCTTCTACTTAACTAGAAAAGTATAATCAGGGGATTAGCAAACTATCAGATGACAGAGCTCAGTGTGCTTGCCTGCAGGTACAGGGGTATGTTAAAAATTGCTTCAATTCTACTGAGTAATTTTTAACAACAACAACAAAAAAGAATAATCTAACAAACATCCCAGTTCATGACATCTTAAAGCCAAATTGCTCTGAGCAGTCAGTTAAGGCAGAACTGCAGTGCATATAATAAGGACCCTTAAAGTTCACGTAGCTCCATTTTTGCACCAGCGTGTGCTCGAGATACAATCGAAGCCCTGACATGTCTGCACGGCGCCCAGCTGGATTCGTGTAGGTGGGAGCTGATGTCATGGAGAGATGGAGGTGAAATGGTGTGTTACTAGAAAGTTGAGCCTTTTCACTGTGATGTCAGAGAAGCGCACATTTCCGCACCTATTTCACAACATGAAGGTGCTAAGGGATGGTTTATTATTTTGCAGACAAGAAAGGACTAAATTAGGAAATTCAGCAGATAACATCAAGCCATGTTTTTTTTCAGTTGAATTTACAGATAATGTGGAAAAAAATCCTATTATCTATAATGATGAAGCACATTCCCGTAAACCAAAAAAAGGTCAAATTTTCATTTAGGCTTATAAAAATAATAGGCAGATAACAGGAACATTCAAGTTTCTCTTAACAAACATCCAGTAAACCCAAGAGGCTGCTCTGTAGCTGGTCTCTGACGTTACCATGAGCCAAGCAAGTGATTCATCTCATTATTTATAAACTATAAGATGTAAAGTCAGTGATTTGATGCATGAGCTGGGACAGGATAAACAGCCTTGTTTTGCTTGGATCACTAACAAACCAGAAAGAGAAGTGGACAAAAAGCAAGGCCAGAAGACATTTTAATACTTGAAACAGTTTAATATGCAGATACCTGATAAACTGAGCTCTGTGCAGGATTGTTTAGATTTAGTCAGGGTACTGATTTTTTAGAGTTTAAGCAATCCCATCACTGAAAAAAGTATTTCTTTATGTATTTTTATGCCCCAATAAGACCCAGTGACCACAGAAGTAGTCATCAGCAGTGTTAGTTGCTGTGAGCTTGAACTTCACCTGCATGCCGAACAGCTTCAACCCCTCCAGATGTCTGGAGGCCTCTCTAGACCTAGAGCCAGCACATCTATAACTGTCTCCTGCACTGCCCGGACTCTAGTGGATAACTGCCAGAAAGAAAGCAGAGATGCAGGAGGATCTGAGCCCTGCAGCCACTCATGCTGCACAAAAAGTGCTGAAAGAGGCCATAGGATGGCCTGTGTACTCTGTCTTAATATATCTCATCTTCAATCCGATCTGATGAATTATTCAACCAGAGCTATCTACTGTGCCTCTCACCTAAAACATCTGCCCTGCCAGCCTGTCTGCCAGGTCCGGCTTACACTCTGCTCTGCCACAGGAAGCTTTTAGTCTACTGCTGTCCTGTGGGCTCTGTTGCATTTAACCCCTTTGCTCCATTTCTGTTTCCATCTCTCGGACCGCAGGCGTAGAGAGGAAAAGAGATCATGTTACTGTGTCAGAAAACAGGATCAATCTATAAAAGGCCTTCTGTTTTTTTTGTTTTTTAAAAAACAAAGAAATACAGAAGTAGCTTTGCTACAACTATGCAACCATCCAACTGTCGCACATGACTCATCGTCATTTCAATATATGAAAGCAGAAAGTATTCTGAAAGGTCACACTCAAGAGCCAAATTCAACATAATTGGCAATAAAGACTGAAGACTGATGATCTATTTAATTAGCAACCCACAACTGTTCATGTGCTTCATAAAGTTAAAGTCAACATTTTTCAGGGCAAAGGACTTTCAGACACCTCAAAACAACCAAGCAGGGCCTACATATTCACATAAGAGTTAGCTAACTAAAATCACACCTGCACTCTCATAAAAATTGATCAACAGATTTACAACAAAGTGTGTAATATTTGAGCTCTGTGCAACATGACACATGAGAGGCGAGAGTGCCTTTTGCAGTGGGCTACATTGTACTATTTGTGTCCAAGGTTAGAGAAGAGCAACTATGTCAGTTAGGTGTTTCAGCCAATGTCCATCGAATATGTCTCTGTAAAGTAAGTAATCACAATGTTAAAAGACAGCATGTTTACAAGGAGGGGCAATCAGACGTGTGATTGGAGAGCTGCCGCAGGAATGTCTTTAAGGGTCAGTGGCACCATTAGCAGAGTAAAGGGCATAACCTGGAATGCTTAGAGATATCAAATCACGGCTACGGGGGAGGGACAAGTTGCCAAACAAGGCTCGGCCGGAGGCTGATTCAATCATCAGAGCTACTCCCGCACTTACATCAGGATGGACACAAACAAATTCAACCACTAACAGTGACATGATGTACATTTCCTGTATGTGATCCAATAGTCGATGCGTTCTTTTTATAGCTTTACGTTTTAAAAAACAGCTTTATAATGAAAAATGCACGAGGAACAGGTGCGAGGTGATGAGTGACGGAAATATACCCTGAAATGGGAATTTTGCAACTCTCACACCAGCAAGTAGGAAATGCTGACACGTGTGTAAGCATACTCCACATAGTTTTGTAAAGCTGTTTCAAATGATTGTGTACAGTTAAAATAGAGCGCTGCACGTACAAGACAAGGTCCCGCAGTACTTCCTGTGGATGTGACGTTTTTTCGATGCGTGTTACATGAGGGTTAAAAAGGCACGTGTGGGTCTAGGAGATGCTGACGTGAGAGCACTGATCTGGCCATGTTCCATGTCCACAGTCATTTCCCACACCATGGCACAGCACTAGACTGGGAATAAACAGAGAAGCCCGCTGTGCTCCCAGAATGCATGTTTGCAGAGTTCCCATCAGTGAGTACACAGTAATAGGACTCCCTGAAGGCCTGTGTTTAACCTTTAGGTTACAAGTGGCTGGCCCTTCTCTTCTGTACCCCGGCCATAAACCCTTTTTTGTCTTGTTTTCAACAACACTTAGAAAAACGTAAAGGAAGTCAGATAAAATCACAACATCTAAAGGACATGTGACGTGATTAAAAAGTCCAGAACAGCTAGTACATGGACTGTGCAGCGAGACTAGTCTTGGTCAGACTCTGAGTTTGAACTGTTAAGGCATTACAGACGATTGCCGACACTCAGGAAAAGAAACCGAATAATCTGAGATTTCCTGACCACTAAGTAAACTCCACCTGCTGATGAGAATCGTGTAACTTGACCTAAAGTTACCAAAATCTTCACTTTCTATTTTATTTATTTTACTTGAGGGCTCATTTTCAGGAACATCTCTGTAAGAAACACCATGAATGCAAAAGAATACCTGAGGTTACTGCAGTAAGTATAGATCAGGGATGCCATTGGGCAACATTTTGGATGAACACATCTCTTAAAAATATTTTTCGCAACTGCTGAGAACATACATATAGTACAAATGCTGTACATAGCAGACACGCATATGCATACTTTATGTTGGGGCAAGAGTCAACCTGACAATATAAACAGATGAAGGAGGATGAGAGCAGCCTAAAGCTGAGAAAATACCCCTGGGATGTGCTGACAAACTAGAAATGTGAACGTGGGGCCAGCACGGAGGATTAGCTGTGGTAAAACAGTGTGATGCAGTATGATTAATTTCTTCTTTGTCTGTTCTCCACAATGCAGATTTAGTAATCAGCAACAGGTTGCTTGTTGCTTTGAGCTGCTACCATTGACAGCCCACAGTTCCACCTTGCTTACACTACTTTGAGCAGACTCGATGCAGCACAGCAGCGCCTCGAACACACTTTCAGTCTGCAGAGGAATGTTTCAGCAGCGTTCAGGTCAAGGCAGGCTCTCACTGCAAGCAACAACCACCATGTCATAAATTTAACTTTTTTGTGAAGTCTGGATTTTAGCTATTGATATAACAGGCACCATCCTTTACCAACGAGCCAAAGCCTCTCTGACAGCATCATACAGGCAGCTCATTGTCGAGGCCGCCGGCATCCAGAATGCAACTGCCAGCTGTTTTCTTTGTGGATCAAACCAAAAGAAACAGCAGGCCAAGGTCAGCACAGACAAGCTTTTCTCCTACAGCAGACAGACCAATCTCCATATAGCGGGCCAGAAAAAAAGTCGATCGCTGCCACAAATGTGATAGCACTGTTGATTATATTCCACCCTCTTGTGGAATAATCCGCCATTCTTGAAAATTCATGAAAGCTCGCATTTATTCCCGTTCTGCTGCTGGGTGTTTGTTGATCGCTTGAGAATCTGTGTCTGCGTGCAAGATTGTTTGTGAGGGTTATCTCTCATGTCCCCTGTTGGTAGATAGATGCTAGACAAACACAGATAAGCTTTTAAGGAGGATATCAAGTTTTCCTGAGGATGTATCCTGTAAGATCACAGTGATTCAGATTGTTTTATGGTAAAGTTTCCCTCCACTCCAAAAAGTCCACTCCAAAAAATAGCCTGGATGTTTTGAATGACCTTTACTGTGCTGAATGATAAACATACACCTAAAAGAGAACATGATTGTACGCTCAGCCAGCTGCAGTAAAATATGCAACTTAAAAAAAAGCTTATGGGGAAGCTTGAAACCTCCAAAGTTCACAACCGGAAGTTATTCTAGTCAGACGGCACTATTTCCATATTTATTGAGCCTTTTTATATTAGGGAAATGAAATAAACGTGATGTAAGAATACAAAAGACAATATAATACACAAGTTATTTTTAAATGCAACATAATAAAACTAAAGCTCCCTCCAATAGGGGAAAATCAACCATATCCTTCTACTGATTGACTGCTAACCACATTTCTGACAGTTTGCCATTAGTAGATTGTTTTGCCAGCAGCATGTCAGTGAGAACATTATTTGATGTTTCTATATGCTATCACACAAAATTCCAAAAAAGGATTCCAATTTCAATTGGAAAAGTACATGCTGATGATTCTGTTCTTTCATCTGATTTCCCATACCCTTCTTGATTTACAAAAAGTAGCTTGGAGAGGATGCAGGGGTAATTGCACCCACATTTCCTACCCTCTGCCTGCAAATAGGAGCCCAAACCCCCAGACACAGGCTCACTCCTGAAGAGCTGTGCCTCAGCATAAAGACGCTAGAGACAGCCGATACATGCCAAAAAGTGTTAAAATGTAACACACCCAGGCAAATACCTATTATTCTAAGGGAAATGAGTCCAAGATCAACATCACTTAATGCATGGGTATCTCCTACATGTTTAGGAGATAGAACAATGACCCACAAATACGAACACACTGCACACACATGCATGAGGCTGCACTCAAAGTGGGTTTTTAATGACCCCATTGCCCTTCTATCACCTTACGATAAAGACCTAGTGGAGAGGATGGTGGTCTGTCTCATGTCAACTCACACCCACTTTTCCTTTTAAAGAGAGAAGCTAACCTCACATGGGCTCACTCATAAAAACATCATAATTCTCCAACAGGCAAATGATGGGTTATCCTAGCATTGTTTTAACAGGTAACCAGAACTGCAGCGCACTCGCATCAATGATTCATGCAGCCACGGCACCACGCAGTTAATGAACACAAGGGTAGTCATTGTAACAGCATTACTTACGCTCTGTCCCAGTCAGCTGTTAAACAGAAACTCACGTCAGATCTAAAACAGCTTTCCTTTAGGTGGCCCACAGGCAGATCAGTCCCTCTTTCAGGGGGGGACGTCTGAAGAAAAAAAATCCACAGGTACAGAGAAGTTTAAATCTCTCTCAGATGACAGCTCTGAGTCCACACGTCCACACTCTCCCTCTGTCTGACACAGTCTACTACAGCCTGCCCCCTGGCCACTCAACAGACTGCAGCTCCGCCCACACACAGTCACAAGAGGGAGGGAGGTACACTTCTACAAGTCTGATGTTGACTCATTTTTTCTTTTTTTTTAAATCCAGCAACCTTCTGCACTACTTTAATGACTCAGAGTAAAATAGAAACACTCACATTATCCTGCATGGGGAACGTTAGCAATGAAGATCAAAAAGAACACATAAGCAATAGTAAAAGACAGATAACAGATCTAATATTAACCACAAAGACAGTAAACTATTAACATCAGATTTATATTTTTTTACTTAGTATGCATATCCTAACATTCCTCTTTAGTGTGAACTTAAGAAGACGTTCTTGGCATTTTTGCCCAACATCATTTGTTTTTAAAAATTAAAATAAATACACTAATGTCCTGTCATTTTCTGGTCATTACATTTTTGGCTGTGCTTTCAAAGAGAATTCCTACAATGTTGTGAAAACATAAAGAGAGAATACAACAGCAAAAACTATTTTTTTGGACAAGACTCCACTGATACGAGTAACATATAGAAGCTTCCTTACTAGTTATAGTGACACAAAAGCAGATTGGATTTCAACACTTATAATCTCTTAAATATGTAAATCTTAAATATGTTAATAAGTAAATATTAAAGCTAGAATGTGCAGCCTTTAATGAATCTGTATTCCTAGTCTTTTATTTGTAAATTTAAATTCCTGAATAAAAATCTAGCCATCACAAACTTTTGATAACAAATAGAACAACAAAGATCCTCACTAGTGTTAATTGAGATGTGGTAAACTTGTTTTTGCAGCTCGCCCATCTTATTATTAGTAGTAATACTTCTTTCTAATAGTCATTCGAATCTTGAGACAGTGTCTGTTCAAAACAAATACCTCCCAACCACAGCTACAGCTTCTTTTATTTCAGACTTAAACCTCCGTGAAGTAAAATCTGACGATCAAAAGGAACACTTCTTTCTCTTTGGATGGCATATCTGTGAAACATGTCACTAACACGCAGCTTCGAGCATGAGGGTTCACTTGTTTACGTCTTGGCAGCGAACATTCTTTTCATTTTCCAAGTTAATCATCAGAAATCTGACAGAAATGTCTAGAATTTTATCATGTAGCCACAGCATTGCAACAAAAGCATTCTTCAATGCCTCCTACATATTTAAAACTTTAAAGCAGCATTAGTCCTTTTGCATGCTCCAACAGTAACCGTTTCGTGCTTATTTTAAAGTCCTAGGACTTAATGTAAATCAGTGAGAGCCGAGATCCACTGAACTTAAGGCTACATGAGAGGCACGTGAAGAAGAGAGTCCTGCATGTGAAGCTGAGCCACATACCAGTTCTAAAATAATACACACAACAGTAGCAAGGGCAATGTTTTCAGGCCATGACACTGAAAGTACGACAGAGGTGATGCAAAGTCTTAGAAGAGGCCTTTTCATTACTTGTAAAGGGGACATCAGACTCCAAAGAATCACCTCTTTTTGTACTTTATGAACAGAGCTCTAATAGTTTTCTTAATATATTAATAATAATCATGATTTTTACAATGTATACTAATATGCTGATACCTCAGGTTTGTTTGAAACATGCTAATAAATACACATCAAAGTATTTAAAAAGTCTAGTCGAAGCGAAGTGTTACCAAAAAAACTTTACATGCCTGCTCCAAAAATATTTGCAGGGTAAATAGAGAGAAGTGTAAGATAACAGCATGTTGAGACGGGGACGCCTGTTTCGAAAATAGCATATGCTAATTATACACTTTAGGCAACTGCTAAGGAGGGCGATGCGATGCCAAGTTTGAGATGTTGGGACTCTGAATTTCAGCTCAGTGTTCTTTTACGAAGTCGACTCCACACTGAGGCCGTAGCGAGGATACTCACTCACCTATTTATAACTTACGTCTACTGGATACCTCCCTCAGATTAGTGGCACACCTCTTGTTGAGCTAAACCACCTGCTACTGCCATGCAGCGGACAGTTTCAAACAATCCGTAGGACTTCTCTGACAGATGTCTAAACACATAGAGCAGACCAGTCAAACAGATACAAACTGGCCCAGTTAATGTGCGTGCCCTGAAAATGTCACTTTTCATTGCGTCTGCTTTATGACTTCAACAAAAACGGCACTCCTGCAGTTAGCAATTAGCAAACACAGAAACGCTCCTCTGTGCGAAATGGTTAACTACCACAGAGGAGGCTATGAGGACATTACTCAGGGATGGTCGGCCATAAGCTGCTTTTGGAATTAGGTTACGGTAAGCATAAATATTAAGGGAAAGAAGACACTGGAGTACAAAGTTTGAAAAACTGAGTGAATAATTCCTTGTTTTTATCTATTAATATTCTGAAAGGGCAGTTGCATTATTATTATTATAGGGTTTTAGGTTAATATTTATGTGTTAAGAATAAAACTGATATCGCTTACTGTTTACATACAAAGACTGATCATGGGATTGAAATCACATTAGCGTCACTGTCACATCACAGGGAGTGTCAACCAAGAAAGAAGCCCCATGCTCCAAAACTGACACCCACAAGCTCGACTGAAATTTGCAAAGCTTTTATGGCAAGACAAGACAAAGTTTAAGCCATTTGGCTACAATGACAGGAGGTATGTTTGGAGGAGCAAGGGTGAGGCTAAGTTTGATTATCAAGCACGGTAGTAGTAGCGTCATGCTTTGAGGCTGTTTTGCTGCCAGTGACAATGGTACATTACACAAAGTGGATGAAATGAGGAAAAAGGACTACCTCCAAATTCTTCTGCTTCACATCAGATCAGGAGGTAGACAGCTCAAACTTAGACACAGTTAGGCGTTCCGTCTGGACAATGACTCCAAACACAGATCATAACTGGTTTTGCAATGGATAAAAGCAGGCTAACATTAAGCTTCTGAAGAGGCCGCCCCAAAGCAACAGCCTCAACGTTATTCAAAATTTTGGGTCTGTGCCAGGAAACTTCAAAAGTTTCAAAGAGATCTACCAATTCTGGGAAGAACCATTTGTTAAAGGCCATTCAAACAAATGTTAGTGTTGGTATATGTATCATTTTGAGCCTGTTTGGATCAGAGAAATCCAAAATAAATGAAAGATTAATCATCCAGTTCTTTTTTTTTTAAGTCATTAAAGATACATGCTGTACAATCATTCCACACTGGAAAAAGAACAGTTCAAAGAAATAATTAAAAGCACAAAATTACCATGACATTCATGCCCATGATGAGAGTATGTAAACCACAACTGTATATGGTAATGAAAATATTGTTCAGAGCGTATTACTCAGCAACTACGGTGGACCACATTTTGCATAAATTAACCAGAAGCAATCTACTGATTGTTGAAAATCTCAAAATAGCTGGAAATGTTTGATGAAGCAAATAAACCCTGACATCTTGGAGAAGACCCATGCAGTTAGTTTTAAGTTCGATAACATTAAGCATGTGATACATAATGAGCTTTTCTGATTCCAGAAGACCACTTGAAAATGCAAGTTTGATCATTCTCCAGCCTCTGCATGTTTCACACACAGCAAGCAGAAGTGCTGACAACTCATTCTATATAAATGAATAACTGCAGAGGAATTACAGCGCTGCGATAAGCCCTCGTGTTTCACATATTAGTTTAATGGGAACACACCAGATAGCAGCACTTAAGAGTCACTGAGGCTGACAGAAGCGCTGAAGACAGCTGAGAAACACCGGCCCCCAACTCTGTTTCAATGTTTGTCAACGCAGTGCTATCCAATGTGTTGAAACTCCGTAACTGTGCAAAGCATGTGATAGAAAAATGTGACAGACAAAAACCAAACTGGCTAACTTCTTCCTTACTGTACGCCGTTATTTTAGCGGCTACATTTTGTCAGAATAATACCTTTTTATGCCGAGGCTACTTATGACCTTGTGACAATCAAATGCTTGGCTTCTGCTCAAGCCAAGCATTTAACAAACTTATTTTTTTCAATAAGAAGAAAGCACCTAAGATCTCCTGAGACCTTCACTTTCAGCAATAAAAGTGTTGTTAACATGAGCTGTAAAATATTTCACCTTTAGCGAAAACACTGCTGTGCATCTTACAGGTTGTCAGCAGTTGCATAGTAACAGCAGGGCCACGGCTGGCACTTGCTTCAAGCATCTGTTCAGTGCTACAAACTAAAAGGAAAATTCCAGTCAACAAAGTTGTGAAGCTACTAAAGTCACAACTACTCAGCTAAGGCCTTTGTTTGTCCTCATACCACTTATATTAGCACAGCTTTGACACCAGGTCAGGCAATGATCTGGCAAAGTTCGACAGCTCTTTGTTGTTAAAAATCCTCTTACTGCAGTCTGACGGTAACAGCAATAGTTTGTTCCAAATCTTCATTAAACCCATATGATGTTTACACAAAGAACAATTCTCAAACAGAAGCTTTTATGGAGCGCCAAGCTCTTCTGTTTGATTTACATTTTGCACTTTACACAACGCTAAGCTCCCTTCTCTCTGTCAGGAACTCACGACACTCAAGACTGTTTCTTGTCAGCACAAAGCCTGACATATTTACTACAGCTGAAAGTCTGGGATCTGCACAAGAGTTTCAAATGACTTTTTTCTAGTTTGCACAAGGTATGGATGCATAATGACAGACCTACTAGCGGACTGCTATTTGCTATTAGGGTATCATAGTTGTTGAAAGAGTGGATAAATTCGGGTGAGACTAAATAAGTTGGGGCAGGTGGTGAAAAAAGAAGGAAAGAAACAAAACAGTAAGTAAAACAAAACAAGACAAAAATAAAAACAAAACTGAAACAGCAAACATTACTAACTAAAGGACAATTTAACACTGAAACACAAAGAGTAACACTAAACACGATGACAGAGACAAAAGACATAGGAACAAAACCACGCCTGAAATGACCAAGCAAACCACAATGACAAAGACAGTCATAAGACTCAGACTTGAACTTGGGCCCCAGTCACACAGGCCTAGAGGTTGGTCATTGACTTCCTGGCCACCACTCCTTGCTATGGAAAAATGTGTATTTCCAACTGCTTGGTGAGTGGTTGCAGGCAGTCACTGTGATAGCCACTAAAGCCCCAGTCCCACAAACCTAGAGACCACTCAGTGACAGCCCTCCACAATCTCTGGCCACCACTCACCAACCAGTTGGGAGTAGTAACTCTACTTTAAATCTCAGCTTGTTCTAATTTCTTTACATATACCAAACCTGGTGTGGTCAGACCACACCAGGCAAGACCCTAGGTGCAGGCTGTGTAAAGATGCCCCTGAGACAATCCAACACATAACAGCAGGGAGCAAGATGCTAGCATGCAGGGCATACATGGAACGCCATAACCAAGTGGCGGGCATAGTATACAGAAACACCTGTGCCGAATATGGCCTGGAAGTCCCGAGGTCAAAATGTGACTTCCCCCCAAGGGTGGTGGAGAATGAGCGAGCTAAGATACTGTAGGATTTCCAGATACAGACAGAAAAAAAATGGTGGGGCTAACCAAGCAGACATAGTGGTGGTAGGCAAACAGAAGAAGACGGGCGTAGTGATAGATAACTGTTCCGAATGACAGCAACCTCAGGAAGAAGGAACACGAGAAACTTGAGAAAAACCAAGGGCTCAGAGAAGAGCTCAAGAAGATGTGGAGGGTGAAGGTGGTCCCAGTGGTATTTGGAGCACTAGGTGCGGTGACTCCCAAGCTAGGCGAGTGGCTCCAGCAGATACTAAGTATTGATATAGCTAAGATACTGCGCAGGACCCTCAAGCTCCCAGGCCTCTGATAGAGGACCCAAGCTTGAAGGATATATAGATATATATATAAACTCAATTAATGTTTGCATTTGTAATATTTTTAATTTAAGCAAATATGAGCTAAACTATACAGAAAAGTACCAGCAAAGATGACACAGTTTGATGCGCAGCTGAGGTGACTGATTCATTTTCACATCCAATGTGATGGGAGCAGCATGTCAGATGGTGGGAGATACCCAGCATACGATCAATCACACTCTCTTCAGACACACCTGTGAATGTGGGATGTTGCGATTTTTCCTCCGGTGCTTTGTGTGTTTGGGGAGAAAAAAAAATTGAAGCTGTGATGGCTCAGTATGACACGACTAAAGGCATGACTCCACCACCTCTCACATGAAACTCACCAGCAGAGAGGGTTTGTGGGATGAGTGCCCTCTGGCAGGAGGTGATGCCAGTGAACAAACCCTGGTGCGTGTGTGTGTGTTTGATAGAGAAAGAGCTTTCGAGCGGCCCGTGTGACTCACCCTGGTCATTAAAGTTGCATACATGGTTATTTCCCCTGTGTCACCATCTTATGCATTACTCACTTATCTGAAACTGCTACCAAAGGTTCCCAGCATTAACGGTCACACGGTTAACCGATCACCGCAATCTACGTGTACCTTCCCACATTATGACCTTTGTCACAACATGTGGCAGTTTCCTCCGCTAATCCTTTTCCAATCTTCATCTTTTTAAAAAGAAACAGTTTGTTAAAGCGGGGCAAACGGGCGCACCTCCAGAGCAACTGGGTCAGTTTCAAATCCAACAGAGCAAGAGGAACAGCTCGAATGCTCCTCAGGTGGCCCAACATATCCATGGCAGCGGCTCAACTTTCCTGTATTTTCCACCTCAGGTCTCCCTCCCCCACACATACACCCCCCTCCCACTACCACATACAGTAACAACCATGTCCTACAATTGAGGGAGGATAATCTGCTCTTGACACAGCCAGAAATTTGATTTAGCAGCCACGAGTTATCACAACTCGTGTCATAGAGTAAACTGGTGGGAAATATGACCTTTTGCACAGTCAGTGATTTTTCTGGATTATTTATACTGAGCTAGATGTTCTTTTAATATAAGTAGTTATACTAAGTGATTGTAGGCGATGCTGTAAATCAATGATCAGGACAGCCAGAAATATCAGACTCTTAAAGCAGCTCTTTTAATGTGATTTGGTATCTTTTATTGTATGTATTAATCTTATTTAATTCACTTGTACATTTGTATAGTTGTATCGGTGATATTTTAGATCTGTTTTTATTGTTAGCTACTATTCTAAATGCTGCTTGTACATCCACACCTTGAACATCTGATATGTAATGGCAAAAAAGGATTCTGATTCTGACTGATAAAATACAAAATACATGGTCATTTTTACAGATCTTTCTTGAGTTTAGATATCAGTATATTGCAGTATTAAGACTGCAACACAGTCAGATGGGTTGACAGAAGTTTAAACGCATATATTTTGATACAATTTTAACATTTTTTCAAGCAAAAACAAAAAAATTTAAAAAGGTTTGAGCTTCTCGCATGAGATTTTTGCTTTTTTCTTTTATTCTTACTTATAGGAAATGATTTAAATGATAGTAAATCTAACATCTTCGCATTCTGAACTGTAAATTAAAAATGATTTACTTTTTAATTACATTTATACAGTTTTAAGTTTTTTAACACAGTCCTGATCAAAAGTTTAAGACCACTTGAAAAATGTCAAAAACTCATATGTTGCAAGGTTGGATCTTAACAAGGTTCCAAGTAGAGCTTCAACATGCAGCAAGAAGAAATGGGAGCGAGACAAAACATTTTAGAATAGAGAATAGAATAGAATATACCTTTATTATCCCACAAATTAGAAATTTATGGCAAGGGGAATATAAAATATAGAAGGAAGACACAAAGTAGTCCTATATACACAAGCAACTGAAATTCGTATATGTACAAAGATATATTTTTATTATTACAGATATATTAAAACAGGCTGTTTTGCAGCTGACAAAAAGTTTAGGACCACATGCCTTTAAAAGGCCAAATCTGTCCAAAAATGTGGATTCACTCTCATTTTCTGCCAGATAGTCACATTGTCATGACATTCTGATAGCAAAGGCAAAAAAACGTTCCCTTTTTGAAGTGGTTGTTGAACTGCATAAGCAGGGTCTCTCACAGCACGCCATCACTGCTGAGGTGGGAGGCAGTAAGACAGTCATTTGGAATAGAACAAAAAAGTCAAGTGGAAGACCCCAAAAAATTTCACCAGCACTGAGCTGGAAAATCCTATTGGCTGTTGGTCAAGACACTGGACGATCCTCGACCCAAAGTTACTATTGCCGACTGCAGCCCCATAACCATCGTGGGGCATCTGAGACTGAAGGGCTTTAAAAAACAAAAGTGTCTTCAAAGGCCTCATCTCCTTGAATGCCACAGAACTGACCATTTGGACTTTGCAAGAGAGCACCAAACATGGGACATTGAAAGGTGGAAAAAGATTTTATTCTCTGATGAGAAAAAAATTAACCCTGATGGTTTCCAACGTTACTGGCATGATAAGCAGATCCCACCTGAGATGTTTTCTACACGTCACAGTGGAGGGAGCGCCATAATGGTCTGGGGTGCTTTTTCCTTCAGTGGAACTATGGAGCTTCAGCAGGAGCAGGGGCGTCAAACGGCTGCTGGCTTTGTCAAGATGTTGCAGAGAGCATCCCTCATGACTGAGGGCCCTCGTCTTTGTGGTAATGACTGGGTTTTTCAGTAGGACAACGCTACAGTACACAATGTCCACAGGACAAGGGACTTCTTCCACTCTTTTGGACCATCCTGCGTGTTCCCTGGTCTAAATCCAATCGGTAACCTTTGGGAATGGATGGCAAGGGAAGTTTACAAAAATGGACAACAGTTTCAGACAGTAGATGCCCTTCCTGCTGCTGTCCTCACCACTTGGAGAAATGTTCCCACTCACCTCAAGGAAACACTTGCATCAAGCATGCCACAACAAATTTTTGAAGTGATCAACAATAACATCGTAGATACTCATTACTGAGTTCATGTTTGAAACTTTGATTTCTGTTTTTTTTTTTTTTGGGGGGGGGGGGTTTACAGGTTTTTTTTGGAGGTGTGGTCCTAGAACTTTTGATCAGCTGTAAAACAGCTTCTTTCAGTTTAAGAGTTGTTTTCAATAAATTGTATGCTCAAAAATGTTTTGTCTCACTCCTATTTCTTCTTATTGCATGTTGAAGCTCTACTTGGAACCCTGTTAAGATCCAACCATGCAACATATGAGTTTTTTGCCATTTTTCAAGAGGTCTTACAGTTTTGATGGGGACAGTATAATGAATTAATTAACAAAAAAAAGATATACACATATTTCTGAAAGACTGCAAACAAACTGCATTCATGTTTCCCCATATTAAATAAATGAGGTGTTCTGGATACCACCTTCAAATCTTCCAGGGGATACACCAAGGTCTTCTCAAGCCAGCCAAAAGATACAATCTCTTCAGTGTGTCCTGGGTCTGTCCTGAGGCCTTCTCCTAGTGGAACACACCCAAAACACCTGATCCAAGAAGCATCCAGGAGGAATCTTGGTCAGATGCCCAAATGAACTCAACTGTCTCTTTACAAGTTCTAGTTCCAATGAAACAGGGGTATTAAAAATGTGTCCATGTGGCCAAAAATGGCCCGACAGAGGAACCAGTCCACTGCACTGGATGGCTTGGAAAAAAATGAGGGAAAACTTTTTAAACAAGCCACTTGATTGCCATTGCAGCAGCATGGTTGCTTGGTGGTTAGCATTAATGCATCACAACAAGAAAATCCTGGGTTTGAACCCTGAGTGAAGTTTTATATGTTCTTGTTGTATTTTCTTCGGAAGCTCTTGTTTCTCCCACCATCTCAGATAGCGCTATCTATCTCAAGCCAGAACACTTGTGAAAAAGATTATTAATCTCATTAGGGTTTTTTCTGATTAAATAAAGGTTTAATTAAAATCAAACGGCATCCTGTCATGACAGATGCTGTCCAAACTTTCAATTTCCTTTGCAGCCATCCTCCTGACAAAAACACTAACCATGGTCTGCCATTTCCTGCAAATGTAACACTGCTGACCCCAGTTCTTGTTCTTTTCTTTGTAATAAAAGATGATATTCTCATTACACAGAAATTAGCAGCGCATTGTTTAACATAGTCCATTGCCTTGATGATAAAATTGTACAATTGGTCAGTAAGTCCGTAAAAGTCAAAACCTATACCCAATTTAAATTTGCACAATCTCACATTCAAGATCCTCTTCTGGCACAGCTCTGGATCGTTTTTCAGAGCAGCTGCTGCTTTTGTTTTTTATTTTTATCAGAAGGCTTCTGGCCACCACCACTGTTCAGATCTTTCCCTCAAAAGCACCTGGACATTAGAGAGAGTCTGGACTGACTGCCTGAGTGAAAACATAACACTGTACAAGTTCATGGAGTGATTTACTGAATCTAAAAAAAACACAATGCTGTTCATCCTCCTCGGATTGAAAATTGAAAATCCTCAACTCCTCTGCTAAAAATGCTTGGTTGTAGCCAGAGAGCCATCTTTCATTACCACCTAAAAGTGATCCTAAACATGAAATTTGAGCTTGAAACAAGAGCTGATGAGCACACAGTTTAAGTGTTCATTTATAAAGAGCTTTTGTGCTGGAATCTGTCTGGATCCAAGAAGATGACCTTGAATTGGAACTCTTCCACATTTAAATCGGGAAAGACTTTTTGATGTTTATGGATCTGTCCCCAGAACTTCTTCATACCGCATCCTACCCTTAAACGTAATTAAGTATGTTTTAAAATTCTGCTTTTCTGTCGATGTCACCTTGTCTTTAAGGTGGTGATACTGTTGGAGGTGAAAATGGAAAGTGGGACTGTTGCTTTCAGTTTTAACCTAGTCACAGCATGCATACAGTATGCCTGCTCTCATGAATAATATACTCTGTCCAACCACCTTCAATTACAAATGACTTCTACCCAGTGCGATAACCATAAAATAACCTTGAAAAGCATGGTTACTCTTTATCTAATCCAAGCAGAAATTGCAATCCAGAATAAATCATGATCCCAAAGAGCTAATGAGATTGTGCTTCAGAGACGTGTTAGTTCATTAAGCCAATTACTACAAAAGAGAAATGTTATACTACTAATGCACTGTGTACTCAGGGAAATGACCCAGTGAGATGAATAGATAGAGAAAAAGGAAGAGGAAGAGAGTGATGACTCAAACACAGGGAAAACCCTCAAGATGAATTAGTTATAAGGCCATCTACATGTGGGGCAGACGAAATATGAAATATTAAGTTAGCATTTGATATAGCGAAAGAGTTAAGGTTAAACAACTCCTGAAAATAATCAACTACTATCCATCTAGAACCGTCCAACTGTGATGCTGCGCTGGAAGTACACATGCCGTTCAAAAAAGTGTTTGATGAAGCACTGTAACCACAACGCTCTGTAAACTGCTGCTCATTTCTGAAGCAGTTGAAAATCTGCATGCAGATAACGCCCACTGCTTTGCTCGTATCAGCTACATGGCTGTCATTGTACACGCCCAGTTATTCTTTTTTTCTTTTTTTGAGCGGACAAGTCAAAATGGGTCAAATATTCCAAGGAAGTACAAAATTATTATCACATGCAAATCTTCTTTTTTATAAGAGAAAGTGTAACAAAGCTGTGATCTTTAAAAAATATTTAAATCCATAAAAAAAAGAAAAAGAACCTGAGGGAAAATTCTGCACAGGAGATGAGAAATCATTTCAAAATAAAGGTAATTATAGCTTTCCACGACACATGCTGAATTACCTCTGAGCCAGCACGGGGATCCGTCTCATCTTTACCATGGAAACCAACACCATACAGTACATGCACGCACACTGAGGGAGCAATTGCCATGACATCCAGCACTGTGGCGAGAAGAAGCTTTCAGCAACTAGACCAATTTACTCAGCAGCTAACTGGACAGTCAGTCAACCCTCTGTACTGTATATCACTCCCTATTTCACTCACTCTCCTCCTCTCTTTCCCCTCTTTTCCCCGTGAATTTCTTCTGTCATGATGCCAGACGAATTACCTTTCATCAGCAGAGGACAAGGTCTTGCAGTGCTTAGTAGGAGTGGCTCTCATTCAAGTGGTGACAGAGAAAAGAAAGCTCTGCAGGGATCCCTGCACAAGGATGCAGTTGAACCGGCACCGCACGCATGCATCCACCGCCACTATCACTACCAGCGAGTGCAACGGCAGCAGTAGCAAATCGGAAGGGGAGGGGTAAATATAAATATATAAAAAAAGCAGGAGAGGGGGTTGCTCTATCAGCAGCAGGAGCATTACATCATAGGCTGCCTCTGTGGAAGGGTGGGAGAGGAGTGGACAGAGGAAGGGAGGTGCTCCTCGTAGCAGCAAAAGCTCCCTGTTACTGTTGAGCTCTTTTCTTTGCGTGCCCAAGTCCAAATTTAATATTTATGATCTGGTAACTATGAAATGCCCTTGGTGGTTAGCATAAGACCTATTTAATCATTAACTCAGCTGCTCTTAATTGTGTACCTTCACCAGGATTTGTTGTCAGAATGGATATAATATGATGTACACTCTAATGTGGATCATCCCTTTGGGGCACAGACTGCGTGCATGAGTGTGTGTCCAGCTCATGGAAGCCTACACAATGTCTATTCTATGTGGTAATTGAATTGCGTGACTAGCAGTTGCTCGCCACTGCTCCCAAAGCATGCTGATATTCATCCCTGGAAAAAGGTCAACTGAAATTCCTCGGAGCAGTGAGTGGATAGGTAAAAGTGTTTGGATTGCTCGCGATGATTAAAACTTATGTGTCGCAACAAATTTGTCAGAAACAACTGCATGATTATGCCGATGCTCTGAGCACATCTGGGAGGCAGGCGCGACCATAACGAGAGCGCTACGGGTCACCTACCGCAGCGGACAGCTGTTAACCACCTACACACTGGTACACCGCAGACCAATGGCACGGACAACAATGCACTTGACAATAATGGTTAGTCAGAACCAAGTGATCCCACTTTTCCTGAACAAACACAAACAAAGCTCCCACAACTATGTACATGTTGTCAGAAGGACATACACTGGTCAACTGACAATATACATCCAATCCTTCAACAGTTAATAACAATGCTTTCCACGCCAGGTAGAAGAAAAGTCATTAAGAGGAAAGTGGAAAGGAGGAGGAATCATGGTAGCTCTTAAATTCAGCATTTCAAATGTAATTGTTTTGACTGACAATTTTCATTTATATTATTTATTATTCTGCATGTTTTTTCTGAATTGGTGGATTAATTGTGTGTTCTAAAAAAATAATTATGCCTTGGAGTGCAACAATTCCCCATCTTACTAAAAGTCCAACATATTTAGTATCCCATGATGTGTGTACAGATGAATTTTTTGGTAATGAAAACATCTTTGAAGAGCCTTTGGGAGCCTTAGCTGAGTGTTTTAGTGTTCATGTTTGGCATGTAGCGGGTAGTCAGATCTCATTAATTTCTGTAGGTCGAAAGTATATTTCCAGCACAAGCTCTAATAAACCCACCATATGCTCCCTGCTGAGCACCAGACAGAATAAAAACAAACTTACCAGTTGGAGGTGAAACAAGCTGGAGACCCAAATATTTTTGGTAATTAACAGATGGATTCCAACCCATTCCCTAATGTTATTACTGTGGAGGAAAAAATATATAGTTTACTATTAGCACTAATAATGATAATAATTCCATTTCAACTGTTTAATGTTTGAGGTGGCACAGCAGTCGATAAAGCAAACAGACTGTAACACATTATGCAAATGGACTGCAGCTCTCCCTAAAGTGACATCTGTTATGACTCAGTTTGAAATAAATATCATATTAACTGTTTACGAAACTATAAGCAATTTGTTCAAGTGAATAAAAATCATAAAAAAGATATAATAATCATACATCATTTGTAAATCAGGTCTATCTGAGTATTAACTGTAAGGACAGTTTGAGCCCTACTGACAAGCAAATCTGGTGCATACCCATTAAACATTGGACGTCGGAAAGACACGCTGCTCGTGTCTATATTGGCTCTGTCGGCCCACGACCAATCCCGGACATCTATACGATGTTGAATAAACTAGGTTCACAATTTGAACGTCCAACCATGACCCAACCTGGATGTCAATATGATACTGAGCTTTCAAAATTTGAACTTTTTGGACGTCATGTGGACAATTTTTTATTTACAAATATCAACATGATAGATATGAATACAGATTATTTATAAACAAACAATTTATTATGCGTTAGCCTACTGATTTATTCAGCACATGTGAGGGTTTTTTATTATTTTACTTTCTTTTTTTTTTTTTAAAGTTGGTTTATTTTTTTCAATTAATCAACTTGTGGAAAAATATTAAAAGCATTGAAATCCACGTAAAATGTAAAACAATAATGGTTAAAGTGTTTAGGAAAAAAATGGAATTCCTTTTAAAAAGTGTACAATGTGCTTAATAATGAGCATTTGCATTTTATATGGTTCATTTTTACAAGTAACCTGTTTTATTGTGAAGAGCTCATGATTGTAGGAGGAAATGAATGTGATCGCTAGGTTGACTGCAAGACGTTTGTGCAGGTGTGTATATATGAACTGAACAATCTGCTTGACAGACTTTGCCAATGCACGCATTTTGCAAACTGCCTGTGAGAAGCTGGAGACATTTCTGCTCCAAAATCCACCATGCAGCTGCTTACTTTTGTTTTAGCGTCAAGAGCCCGCACCATGTTGGAGATGTCTGCTGATCACTCTGCATTCCTTTACACGTAACTGTTATGATATAGTACCATTTCAGAAGGTGGCATATTGTTCCAGATCATTTTCCAATAACATTTGATTGTCTCAATCACAGATGATAAATGGAGACATATACAAAGGTGTGAATAAAGCTACAGAAAAAATAACTGGTAGCCTATAGGAAACATGTCCTCCACCCTCTGGAATCATGGGACTACAAAGCCTATAGAAGCTGTATAAAAAATGGCGTCTAAAATGAGTTTGACGTTAAAAAGACGTCCACAATGATCCCATTTGAACTATAAATGCAAGGGAGGATGGATCCATGCTTTCATGCTGTTTGCTCCATTCTGACCCTGCCATCCAAATGTTGCAGCAGAAATTGAGACTCATCAGATCATGCAACATTTTTCCCCCATCTTGTGTTGTCCAAATTTGATGAACCCTGTGATCTGTAGCCACAGTTTCCTGTTTCTAGCTAAAAGGAGAGGCAGTCGATATGTTCTTTTGCTGCTGTAGTAAATCTTCTTCAAAGTTTCATGTCTTGCGCACCTAGAGATGCTCTTCTGCTAACCTTTATTATAACGACTGATTATTTGAATTACTGTTCCCTTCCTAACAACTCCAAATAGCTAGTGCTTTGACCTGTGGCATCAACAAAGCATTTTCTCCCAGAGAACTGCCACTCACTGGATATTTTCTCTTTTTTGGGCCATTCTCTGTAAACACTAAAGATGGCTGTGTGGTAAAATCCCAGTAGATCAGCAGTAAGTACTCAGACCAGCCTATCTGGCACCAACAACAATGCTACATTGAAAGTCACTCGAATCACCATATTTCATCATTCTGAGGCCCAGTTTAAACTTCAGCAGGTTGTATTAACCATGTCTATGTGCTTAAATGTAATGAACTGCCTCCATGGCTGATCAGTTATCTGCATTATTGAGTTAGCAAAGTAAAGCTGCGAATATATGCCAACCAACTGGTTATTTTAATAGTTATTTTTCCTGTCGCTTATATTGTTTCACAGCACCTGGTGTAATGCTCAGGTTGCATTACACCACGTGCATGCCTTTGATTTTAAGTCTGACTCTGTTTTTTTCTGTCCTTTGCATGGGGTCAAATCACAACCCCCAGAGAGTCAGAGGCAGAATGTTTAGTCTGCCACGAGTCTTTTACTTTGAAAACTGAACCGATTCTCCTTTCCTCTGTCTGACTTACCGCCCTCATCATCCGCTCTGTGCAATTTAATGCGCCTTATATCAAAAATACACCCGGTTCTATTTTGAGCTCACAGACACTCATGGAGTGCTTCTCCAAATGCATTTGGTGAAATTGCAAGCATTGTCTTATGTGCGTATGATTAGCTTTGGTGGCCATATTGGCGCTAGAAACACCACACAGCTGCGCTCAGTGTTTTCCCAAGGACTCAGACATTTGGGATTGTTTTAGATAGATTAACTCGTGCTAATCTACTCTCAACTCTTTTAGAGTTGTCGCCAAGTCGAATAATCATATCGTGATCTGTTTCGTCTGTTGCACTCAACTGTATACAGTACATCTGACTGCTTCACCATGACGCACAAATAAGCAGAACAGAGCTGAGCACAAAAAACAGCAGAAGAGACTCCCACGCTGAGCTGAAATGAAGCAAGTGCACAAAAATCAAATAAAGAACATTGAATAAAAACATTTTTCTAATTCTTTAGTTATTGAGCCATGTCACTCTCATGTTGTGGTGTTTGAAGTCCCTCATAATTTGTTAAAGAACTGAGCAACGAAGAACAGTTTAAATTAGCAGGCATGAGCAGCCAGACATGTGACCAATATATAGAATAAAGAAGCTTTGATACACTGGACTATATATTTTTTTCCTGAAGACAGAAGGATTCTGGTCACCGTTGAGTTCAACCTAGTGCGCAAGATTTATTTTTACTGAGGAATCTAATGTTGGTTGAGCTCCGCAAACTGTAAAAGAAAACAAAGCAAACTTTAATACAGAAGGATGGCTTTTACAGCATGTTTTGGCAGCTAAGTATAAAATGAAGGCTACCAGTTTACACTGAAGCAGAGATGATACAGCTTGTCCTGAAAGGCAGCAATGACAGAGCAGAGACTCTTTTAATTTAAAAGTAAAGCCTGGCTTGTAATGTTAACAGACAACGAGCATCTGCTATCTGTAATGTGCAATCCTTTCTCCACACAAAACAAAACAATCAGACCAACATATTGTGTACGAGCCTCATCTTAATGAAAAATAAAGGATAAAACAACAGTTGTTGGTGCACTGTATCACAGTCAAGCAAACTCAGAGCACAGATGCACCATTGCAACTTGCAGATGTGACCTTCACTAGAACAGTAACATTATCTCAGTTACAATGCACCCAAACAGAGGAAGACTATAAAGGAGCAGTGTATGTGAGGCCTCGATAAGTGTGACAGTACACGAGGAAAAATCAATCCAACTGCTCTTTTGTCTGCCTCATTTTAAAATGGAGTGTACAGCATTCCTCGCATACCGAGTATTGTAGGTTGGCTGGAACACAGACTGTACTCGGACGAGGCCGTGTGATTTCCAGTGTGTGTGACACTATTCATGGATGGTGTCTGACAAAGGAGGGTGTCCCAGAATGTAAACAGCACTCCAGATGGGCCTGACCTTTGGTAACACGAATTGGCTGAACCCCTTGTGACCGGAGGGGACAACAGCATTGAAATATTATTGCCACTGCAGCCAATCATCCAGCTTTTCCAATGAAAAGCCTCTTTGGCAAAGCGAAGTCTGTTTCACAGTTACAAACAGATTCAAGCTCTTTTTTTGCAAAAGGGAAAATGAAAAAAAAAACACAATGACAGCACAGAAAGACAAGGGAGTGACCTTGACATGAGCACATCCTGTTCTTTAGGAATACAAAGACCTTTTTCAGAGGTTCCAAGCATAAATTTTCAAAGATGAGCTCTCTAACAAAATCAAATGTGAAGTTTTTGGACAAACCCATTATAAGCATGGCATTAAAAGCCCAGATGTGAGAAGACTTTAATGTTCCTATTATGGCATCCTCATTGCGTCTGAAAAAAGTCCCTTTTTGAAGAGTAAAAGAACATGCACACTGCCACTTTGGACCATGTATAAATATTACAGTTATTACGAAGCCTGTACAGCGATCCATTTTCATAATCCAATTTAAGAGAATATCCCCCGGAGGGTAATGTGTCAATGAATTATTCAAATTTCACACATGCAGGAAGAGATGGTCAACTGTGATACATGGTGTTGATTGATCTCACTTAGCAGCAGGAGCCTTATCCCCACCCCCTGCTCCTCAGGCTCCAGAGACCACTTCAGAATTAAAAAGGTCAAAGGTGACTGGCTGGTCTGCTACTGCTGAAGCAGCAGGAGTAATCAACCATCATGACCCGCACTCTCATATTTCCACTTTGTCACATGCGGAAGAGTACAGCAAGCTGACATGAGCATTAAAGTAATGGTAGTATTTGCACGCGCAAAGCCATCCGAGGTGAAAAAGTGCACGATGACATACCTCACTTTCTTTATGAGATTAGTAACTGGGACGGTTTTAATACTAGGCGAGACAAGTCTAAGACACCCAAACTAAAAACTTAATGCTCTTATATAACACAGGTATATATTTTGTTCTACTGACAAACCTGTCTGGTATGTTTTACAGGACAAAAACACCAGAGCAAAAGAAAGGCAGCGACAATACCTTCATCTCTTTAAACAAGTGATTTCCGTCGCTATTTAACTCTGGCTTATTTCAAATAAAAACATAAACACATGCCCTACTGTATGTCAAGCTATATAGAGCATCAGCAGATAGTTTGAACATTGGTTTATACAAGTTTCACTCAGTGGCCTCTGTGAATAAACCACCTACTTTAACATAAACCTCATGTAGATCTTGTCATTTCTGACCACCTCCGTGTTCACGTTGCTTCGTGTCCCTGCTTACAACCATCACGCAATGTCCTTGAAAGTTTTACGAAGGGATGCCAAACACAGTGTTTAGGGCAATCAGAAGCAGATGCTGCCATCGGTAAAAAGATGAAGGGCGGCAGTTGCATCTTATTACTGCGTCTTAGAATAGTGACGTTAATCCCCAGCACTAGCTTTTACAGCTGAAAGATAACTGAGTCCCGCCCTTGGCACCTTCCTTCGGGGTCTCGGGGTTTCTTGCACAGCTGCTCAGATAAAGCTCTGGTACAATGTGGGACATGCACAGTACCAGCACTGGTATTTGGGTATGTGTTTGAGTAAAGCTAAGTAAAGGCACTGTGCCATTAACATGAATGTTTTGCTCTTCTAAACCTCCAAGAGAGCTGGATTTATAGTGATGGATGTGCTCACAAGTGTTCTTATTTCCTAATATGGCATGCTTTGGTCTGCGGACCAACTTGGAAGAGATATATTTCTGAAGGGTGAAGGGAGGAACAAAGCTTTTTTTATTATTATTTTCCATAATAATCATTTCCATCCAATCAACAGATGGAAAGCGTCCCTCTCATTTTCACAGTGATATGCTGAACATTTTCTCCACATACATGAATTTCCAGCCTTAAATGGATGAAGTGCTATAAAAATAGCAATGACGCTTTTCTGGAAACACTGGCTATTAATGAAATGATACATGGATCTACTCCATTGTCTTGGCTGCTGATCTAAGAGGCTACAGGTGAGTACTCTGAGTTCTTATGTTACAGGGTACAGCAGTGCCTAACCAGTCACCGTGTTTACTGACTCGCACTGCAGTATCATGTTCCACGTTCCCTCGGCAACGCTGCCATTATGTTCACCTTTCCATTCATGCCCTACTCTCGTGCCCCCAAGAAACAAAAAGCAGGCATATCGCATTAGAAGGTTGATCTAAAGACAGGTCAGAGCCCTTCAGCAAGATGGAAAAGAGAATGTCTTTCAGTATCTTATCTGTCTATTCTTTTATCTATCAACAATCAACACCAAGGGGCTCACAGGGGGGTGCCAGATGTGAAAAAAATCCTTCAGAAGTCAAAAATACCACCAATGTAGTATCACTTCAGAGCCAGTTCTGTCTTTTGAGGTCTGAAAACCGAACCTTTCTGCTGGTGCTGGTCCAGGCCTTCTCCTCCAACATCAGACCTTACAAATGTGCGTCTGGAAGAAAGGTGAAAAAATTCCCATAAACACACTCCGTAACCTTCTCAGAAGAGTTGAAGCTGTTATAGCTGCAAATGGTGGGTGGATGTTAAACCCTACGTAATAAGTAATAAAAAAAAATGTAATTGACTGCAATTCACTTCTTGGTTTCTTATGCTACTCTTTGAAAATATGGCTGAATGATTAAAAACTAGGTAGTATAAGTGTGACTGAGATTACCAGTTGTGTAATGAATGTTTCTGTGTTTCTACACTTTATTAAAAAGTTGTTCAGAGGGCGCATTTTAAACTAAACCTCATTAGGCCAAGCGTCATTGTGTTGAGCACTTAAAACTAATATTTCAGCAGAATATATTTAGCGGTTAATCTTAGTGAAGGAACAACAGCATGTTGGTCCATAAACATATTAGAGTTGATCATGATCATCATCAAGAAGGTGGCAGTCACTATAAATACATCTGGATTATATGACAATGTATAACTTATACCTATAAATATTTAAGTACAGACAAATCAGACGCAGATGTTAGAAAGCAATAATGGTAACAACTGAAAAGATTAACTTATTATTTGATAATAATTTGTAAATTTAAAATTGCAACAACTGGAGCTCTATTTTAATTCTGTGTACTGAACAAGATGCCTGATTTGCACAGGACTGTTATTAGAAGAACTCTAGTTATTTGTAATAACTGCAGAGGTCAACTGTGCAAAATTGCAATGTCTGAAGCTTGCAAAGTTAAAATTCCAACACATACTATGTACCATATTTCACTAAACAGAGTAGTCCTGTCATAACATTAGTCAGTTGCTAATCTGTGTTTTCTACACCTTTCATCTGCCTCGTTCCTCCACCTGAATTATAAAACTGCAGTAAACAAAACGAGAATAGCATTTTGGTGTCTTTAGGCTTTTTAGCTCATTTATGGCAGTATTTTGATTTGGATGATTTTTTAAAAGTTGTTAATGTTAGTTCTTTAACCGCAAACTACATAAAGATTTCTCGTGTGTGAATGGGCTGGACAAAACACACCGATGTGTATGTGCCCTAAATTACATGAGGTGCCCTGATAATAGTAAACCTGTGCAAACAGGGCTTTTGACATGCTTTAAGTCTGAAGTGTTTTGTCTGTACTTACAAAGTTGAAGGTTAACTGCACCGTGTGTACTGTATTATTATTGAAAAGCATCCTCCCTTTGGTTTTATATATAAATTAGTATATAGATATAATTAGTATTTTGTATTTCACCAACACAACAGTTCTGGCAGTTGAAAGCCGTTATATATCCTTAGTAGCACCCTGTTCTGTCCACTGACTTCCTCTTGCATTGATACAAAAGTACATCTAATCTCCAAGTAAAGCACTGCGTGACACTGTTTCAGTATGTAGCATTATCTTTTCCTTAGACTTCTCAGTGCCTGACACTTTCATGGCAAAACTACAGTTTTTCTGCCTCCATCTAAGATGAGCAAATTGGGCAATGGTAATTTAAAGGCTCTTCTTAAAAAGCAGGTAGGCCAGGAGCTCAGTAATATGCGGGCACGTAGGTAGTCAGTTAAACTGTTGCAAGCGTCTCTCTGTCGCTCTTCTAATGACAGGGTGGGATTCCAATGAAAAATCAGCTGTTTCAGTTTGAAGTTCAAGATCATAAGGAGCACACCTAAGAAGATTTAAGCCTTAAACTGAGCTTAAGTAACGCTGCAGGATTAAAAAAAAAAACTCTTTCATTTCTACTGCTCCTCTAAAACGGCTAGCAATTAACTATACAGTGTTTGCAGTTAGTAAACTCAGAACTATCCAAATATGTTCTGTGGGATCTTAGCTACTGGTGTGTCTACTAGGACAGTGAACAGTATACACTTGTACAACTGCTTGTTAGCACAATTAAGTAAATATTGTTTATTTATAAAAAAAAAAAAAAAAAACCTTTTACAGGAAGTGGTCACAAATATTCAGTCAATCACATGACAGCAACTATGTATTAAGGTATACATGAAAGCATGGATCCATCCTGACTGGTTCGGGCGATATTTACTTGGTACACTTTGGGCCCCTTCACTGTACCCAAATGGCCCCACAGTCACCGGATCTCAATCCATTACAGGACCTCTGGGATGTGGTGGAATGGAAGATTCACATCACAGACATGCAGCCAACTAATCTAAATTAACTTTGTGACACTATTATGTCTATATGGAGCAGAATGAAATGTTTCTAGCACCTTGTTGAATCTATGCCACGAAGAATTAAGGCAGATCTGAAACCAAAACAGACTCCAACCTAGTACTAGCAAGGGGTACTTAATAAAGTGGCCAGTGAGTGTATTTAAGGTAGTTTCACCAACACTTACTATGCACTTACACTTAGTACCCAAGTATTGGAACACAACAGATCAGCTATACATTCAATGTTCGTAAAGCAAATAATGAGAAAGTTCTGACTATCATAGAGATAACAATTTAGCCACATTTATTTGCCCTGTTGTGGACCGAAATGTAGAACTGACCAGTTATTACAAAAATCTATCTACACATATAAGAAGCCCCTGTGATACATTTTAATGAAATTAGTTAAGGCGAGCAAGCTTTTATAGCTAGTCAGCTGACATGATGTTGAGGGCTTCAACAAGGTTTGGAGTGGGCTCAGCAGCAGTTTTTCATGAGTCACTTCATGAAATATTTAGAGCATAATACATGCTAACAGTGGTGCAGGCTGAAGTACATAATACAGTCACATTAGGAAGCTTAGGTGGGAGTTGCATTCAAGGACTCAGATGAAAGATAAAAAGCTGAGGTAAAAGGCTTCTAAATTAGGCAGCTGATTAGTACACAGTGTCTGAACAGATGCATTACATTAATAATTAAAAATCAAAAATTAGTTGCTGATATTATGCATTAGCAATATTTTATATGTGTTAATTTATTTGAAAGAAGTGGCTCAAGACACAACATAATTTGGAGATTTTTATTGTTTGAACAAAGACACGCTGTGGCCCAGTGCCCTCTATAGCCTATTAAGAAATAATAGCAGCAAAGATTTCAGTGACAAAATTCATACAAAATGATAGTTTCCTTAGCTATAATGACAATAGTTGATTTATTCTGTGTGCACTTGGCTTCTAGGTTACTTTTCTGTGTTAGATAATTATTTTTTGTTGATTTCCTCTATAATTGAAACCATAAGTGTCATGAAGCAGGCAGGATAGGACCCAAATGCAGACTCACAGAGGCAAAAATGAGCTCAAAAACACGGTTTTATTGCTGGATGGCAGAAATACAAAACTAATTAAATTTGGATCACGGATCACATTAACTCGGTGCAGTTGAGACGCATTTTTTCTAAACACTGGGTCTCTGTGGCTTTTAAACCCCAAAACACGCTGCGCCAAAAACTGGTCCACCCCAAGGATCGGGTCCCCCGACACTAACAGAGTAACATAGTGTACGCTGTTAAGTGCCAGGAGGATTGCCAGGATTTATACATCGGGGAAACCAAACAACCTCTGGCGAAGCGGATGGCACAACACAGAAGAGCTACCTCGTCAGGCCAGGACTCTGCAGTCTATTTACACCTACAGGCCAGTGGACACTCTTTCAAGGATGAGGATGTACACATCTTGGACAGGGAGGAACACTGGTTTGAGCGTGGAGTCAAGGAGGCCATTTATGTGAAAAGGGAAAGACCATCTCTGAATCAAGGAGGGGGCCTAAGGGTACATCTTTCGCCATCTTACAGTGCTGTGATTGCAGCCATTCCCCAACTCTCTGTGAATGGTACTCATGGCCATTGATCAGTGGTCTTTGATCAGTGGGTTTTGGTCAGTGGTTGTCGATCAATGGTCATGAGAATTTGCATAATTAAGATTAAGGAACTGACCTCCCAGCCCATTGTTCCTTCAGTGGGCTGGTTTCAGTCATTATGCAAATGTACTCTTTATAAGATTGGGGAAACCTGCAGTCAGCTGAGACTGAAGAAGTCACTTGGATGAGTGACGAAACATTTCTCCCACAAAAACGCTACGTCCAGATGAACAGAATCAACTTTTTGGAGGACTACTAAAAATTGGCTTCTTCTCAGATCTCACATCCAAACCATCCTCCAAGTTGGGCTAGAACATTTGCAAATTTTAGTACCATGCCAGAAAGGAAAAATATAAAGACTGGAAAAGGGTGCAGACGATATAGCAGCAGTTGAGGGCTCCATCTGCCTCACCCAGAAATCCTCTCAGGTCCCTGTCCTCTCTGCAGGGCTCTAAACTTAGCTCAGCCCAGAAACAGACCAGATCAGAGAATGTTTAGCTGCAGCCAGGTCACATGGCAGTCGCTCAAAGGGTGCAAAGATATGTGATAACTGCTCAAATTCTCAGCAACACCATGGACAATACTGAACCAGAACAATACCGTGTGTGTGTGTGTGTGTGTGTGTGTGTGTGTGTGTGTGTGTGTGTGTGTGTGCGTGCGTGCGTGCGTGCGTGCGTGCGTGTGATCCTTTTTACTTAACCATGCCATTATTTGGTTTGTAAACATATAAGTAACTGTGTGTTCCACATTATTTTGAAAAATATTCAAAATAAATAAATATTAATCTATAGTGTATACTACTGTACTATAACTATACTATACTATATTATACTACACTATACTATACTATACTATACTATACTGAATACTCTGAATATTCTGATTGTGCGCCATTGCATTGTTGCATCACGTATAAACACAAATAACTCCTGAACAAATTCATGTCAACATTGAATACCAATACCAATCTTCCCTCACCGCTCCCAGGCCAGATTGAACTCCTAAATCAATTATTTTCATGACAGTTTCAACTTTTCATGATACAATTATTGTTCCAAACTAACACGCTACTATAATCACTTGCATTTTTCAGTAACACACTTATGTAACATTACTGTACTAAATTCAGTAATTAAATTAAAAAGGCTCTTCAGTTATCTACACAAATGTGCTTTTTTTCTTCCTGCTCACTTGTACTACAATCAGCTGATTTCAGTTTGGAGTGATCTACAGATTTTGACGATTAGAGATGTGGATAGACACAATTGTTAGCACAACTTAAGTTCTTGTCAAGTGTTTGGACCCGCAGCATGCTATCACAAAGCTAGCTAGTATGTGGACTCCAGCCTAAAGAGCCAGAGCTTGAACTTTAACAGGTAGCAAAGGCACTGATGAGCTTGGTTGAAGTACTGTAGCCTCAATTTCCATCTGTACATGTTTTTACAGTAGAATCACTAAATAATCCCTCTGAAATCTCTTTGGGCTGGTTTTCATTTTTGATTTGTGTCACTTTACGGAGACGTGAAAGCAATGTTACTAGCAGGGTAACTAATTACTTTGTCCGGTAAGTAATTAAGTAACGTACTACGTTACTTTTCAGGAAAGTAAGGAGTAATGTGTAATACATAATAGTTCTTTTTAGCGTAATGACCCCTACTTGTTATGATCTGCATGCTCGTCTAGTTTAGATGTCATTTGGTCTCTAGACTGTTTAAAATGATCTGGTCTGGGCTGATGAACTGGAAACTAATAAACACGTAGCAGGAAGCATGTGCCTTATATCTTATATTGGCCACTGCAGCAGTAGGTTTAATGAAGTGTTGAGACTTGTGATTTTCTTTGTTTTTTGCTTTTTAGTAGCTGTGAGCCACTGTCACCTCAACTCAATTTTTTGCTGCTACCTGACTCTTTTTGCTTATGCTGGCACTCTTTTGTAGAGAGTTGTAACCTACCCAAAATAAATGAAAACTCAAAAAATTCAATATAGCAGTAAGCTACATGTGAGAAACACAGATATTTATTTAATGCTAAACAACAGACTGATAAAATCCTTGGATTTCATTCATTTCTTGAAGAAGGTGCAGCACACAGAAGCTCATATGTGTCGGATAATTCTGTAAAAATGCTCCACAAACACAATGATTTTAATTAGCGGAGGCAAGGCCTAACAGACAGCTTACTGTGTCAAGACACCTCTCAAAGTGGTCACACTTCCAAAATCCAATGTGTGTAATAGAGTAGCCGCCAACAAGGTTTTTTTTTTGCTACCCGCCTGTAAACATGTTATTATTAACTTTAACAGGGGTGTGTCAAGTGGCCATTAGAGGAAATTCAGTTTTTGGCACTCACTTCTTAGCTCTGGAGGTTGCCACTTGACTTTGATAATGGAAGAACTATTCATAATGTAAGTGCAAAGTATTTTTTAATGAGTTTCTGACCAAATGCAATATATAACTTGGATTCCACTAGCTGTTATTTATTAAAAGGCAGTGCTTGAATAACGATGGACTGCAGCCACAGTGTAATAGTGTGCTCTTAAAAACCACTATCACCAATTGTCTGAGGTCAGCTGGGCTTGTCACAGCACTAACCAGCAGATAAATGGGCTTATGCACGCTCACTGACTGGTGTTTGACATTGATCCAACAGTCCCAATTATTAAACAATCACGCAACCAGCTGCAGGGAATTTTAGTGGCTGGCTTCTGTAATGAAAAGAATTGATGGCTCCATGCTAAAGTGGACAAATCTTTTGGCACATGATACCTGGTGGGCAATCACGTGCACTGCAATAAACTAAGCACTAGAAAGAATATCGATGGTGACAATCCAGTGACCTGAATCAGGTTGGTGCCCAACTCAACGATCAATCGAAGTGATTTTAAAAGAGAAATGGAACTTGCCTTAGATAGATATTTAGAAAGATCCTCATTTTAGTCAGTGCATTTCTCTATTTTGCATTGCATGAATGGGAGAAAGTGAGGGTAAGCTTTATTATAAGGAAATTCACATTTACCGTCAACACTGCTATGACAACAAGTACTACATACACACATGACTAAGATGGTTAAGTAACCCTAGATTAAAATTTCAGACATTTAACACAAGTGAAGCAATATTCAGTCTGCAGAAATAGAACACACCTGAAGTGTGGATTAAACATCAGATCTGCTCAAATATACTGGCGTGAAAGAAAACAAAGAAAACAGACTGGGTAGCTGCTGTACCTTTCCCTTTGCATTCTTACTGAGACTGAGCTGGAAGAAGTCTGACCGCTCAGGAGTTCTTAAAATAGATGCACTCACTGAAAGAAAAACATTTCCGACAAATGGGGTTGCTTATAGTCCTGGAAAGTTAAGAGGTTACGCAGAGGAAAATCAAGCTCATTAGCATCCGCTTCAACCATATGAGTCACATTATCATTTACAACCTTTCCGCTGAGAGAAAAGAAATTGATGAGCACTGACAGTTTAGGTTCAGGTTTGAGTGTTTGACATCCATAACAGGAAATACATAAAAAATGTATGACAAATAAATCAATAAATAATTTCAAACAATACTCTGCAGTACTTACTTACACACACACACACACACACACACACACACACACACACACACACACACACACACACACACACACACACACACACACACACACACACACACATTCTTTAAGAGGTGCTATAACTCTCTTTATCACTAACTAGTAGCCATTACTGCTTACTTTCATTCTTGAATCTATTTTTTTAATGCCAGCTTATTGAACACCACATCCATGGGTTTTGTCATGCATTATTTGCTTTAGTTCATGCTGTGACTTCTTCAGTTGAAAATCAAATGTTACACCGAGTTATTTATTTGTTATCCAATGCAGTATTTTACTTCTGTTTGATATGTCAGGCAGCTACCAGGATATCAGCAACAAAAAATACTGGTTATTTTTGTTATCTATTGGCCTATTTTTTAATAAACTTATCAAACATTTATAAATCTGTGAATTGAAAATAAAAGTAAAAGAAAAAATTTCCCAATTTCCAAATCCTATCATTGGGAAGTCTTTTCAAGCCAAAAGTCTGAAACCAAGATAAAAGCCTTTAACCTCCTAGGACCTGGCGTCCACATATGTGGACATCACATTTTGGGTTATTTTGCTCTACAAGGGCCTGATATCCACTTACGAGGACAATATACTGCTACTGTTCTATCGAAATTCTAAACGAATATCCTCATATGTGGCTGTCATTTTTCTTAGAAACAAAAATCAGGTAAAAAAAAAAAAAAAATCTGGTAATTCTTTGTTTTTACATTCATTGGGTCCCAATCAGTTCAAATATCAAAGAGAAATCAAAAATGCATGTCGTGGAAGAGTTCGGGTCTTAGGAGGTTAAAGTGCAAGATAGAATTGTACACCAACAGCAGATCTGCCATACATCTCTGACCTTACGTAGTATAGAAATTCACAGGAACTGAGTACACAACAAGAAGTTTGAGGGTGTCCTCATCTTCGATTATCAGGATGAGAGGATTCTGTAGGATGGACCTTCTATAGCAGGGGTGCCCAATCCCGGTCCTCGAGAGATACTATCCTGCAACTTTTAGATGCATCCCTACTCCAACACAGCTGAATCAAATGGTTTGATCTCTTCAGCATGCCATCATGTTTGGCAAAGGCCTGATAACAAGCCATTCATTTGATTCAGGTGTGTGGGAACAAGGATGCATCTAAAAGCTGCAGGACGGTAGCTCTCGAGGACTGGGATTGGGCACCCCTGTTCTATAGTATAGGCTTGATCCAATCTAACTCCAGGATGCTGACCGTTACTGGGATCTTGGTGTTCAGTGGCTTTATGTTTCTTGTGGTGTTTCTTCAGGCACTGCTGAACCCTTTTCCTGCAGTTGGAAGGTCACCCACTGACCTGAGGGAAAGAGGTCACTGCCACTGGGGAGAAGGTATGTGCTTCATACATTGTTTAGATGGATCAAAATAAAATCCACATGCATTATCCAAGTTGTCCCCACAAGAGAATCTGTTGGCAGATGATCTGTATTATTAAATTGGTTTTATTATTGTGGCTGAACTGTGTGAACTGTTTCACTGCTTTTATTTTCTTCTTAATCAAATATGACTTAATCAATAAATTTTACACCAGATGATAATATTTGTTTATATTTTTTTTGCTAATCCACTAGCTGTGGATAAAAAAGAAAAAATTAAGACATAAATTCTTTTTTGCCCAGGTTTAATGTCGTCACATTAAAAGTCCTGTCAAGATTACAAGAACTCTTGGGTGCGAAAATAATTTAATAAGCTAGAAATAGCCCAGTTCTTTGGAGTTTGAAAATGCCTCATCAGATTTATGTTACGGTATTTGAAACAGAGACAAAGGAAGCCCTGAAATGGAGCATGCTGTGATCTCGCCTGGTCAGTCTAGTTTCTGACCATCTGTCACACAGGGCTCTTGTGATACTGGCACCTCCTGTGTGTATATTTCCTCCAGCGTTTACTGAAACCGCTTCATGTTGCTCCCTTTGAAAAAATATATTTTGACAACACAGGACTCAACCCGCAAGTATTACTTCTGATCACCCACAGGAGGAGTCTTCAGATATGATTCACAGGCCTATTTTATATATATATATATATATATATATATATATATATATATATATATATATATATATATATATATATAATGCTGCTGCTATAGCTACTGCTTTATAACACATGTACAGATCTGCTTGTACTCTTTAAGCCACAAGCTTATTCTCATTTCTTAAGTATAAATATATATTTAACCCTATATCATGCTCACAGAAAACAAAAATAAATAAATAAACTGTATCTTACAGGTGTGCTAGTTTTAGGCTTGTCTTAGTGTTATTAAGACAATCTGTATATACCATAAACAAATAATGTACAGTTCTACTAATCGCTGAAAATATATTTAAAACACAAACAAAAACATCCAGCATATACGTAGACTCACGGTCATAAAGTTACATGAACTCATCATGGGGATGAATGTCATAGAACTTGTAGGTTTGGGGGTGGCAGTAGCTTAGTTCAGGATCATTCCAGCAGCTTAATGTTAGCCTGCTTTATTCATTCCAAAATCAGCTTGTATGTGTTTTTGGCATCATTGTCTTGCTAGAACACCCAATTGTGTCCTTATTATTCGATCCACTGGACCAGTACCACTGGAAGCAAACTAGCTCCAGAGCATGATGCTACAACTACTATGCTTGACAGCTGGTACAGTGTAGTTAGGTCTGAAGGTCTCACCTGTGTCTGTGGTCATTGTTGCCAAATATTTTAAACTTTCTCTTGTCTGATGAAAATTGTGCAGCTCGTTCACGTGGGCAGCTGCAAATTCATCAAAAAGGTGAAGATTTTGGAGCAGGGGCTTCCTTCTTGCTCAGCACCCTCTCATTCAAACAATATGAAACTGGCTTTACTGTGAACACTGGTGTTCCAGGAGTTTTCAGCTCATTGCAGGCTTGAACTTTGATGAGTTCCTGGGTTGTTCCTGAACATCCTAGCCAATTTCCTACTATCTGAGGGGTAATAGTTTAGGTCTTCTTCCAGACTCTGGCAAATTGGTAACACATCCTAATAACTTGTTTGAACTGATGAGCTGTCGTTGTTTAGAAATGGCTATAAGAGACCTTCCCAACTTGTGTAAACCTACAATTGTCCTTCTTAGAGCTTCACTAAGTTTCTTGAAGTTTCCTATTGTTTTCAGTATGGGTCAGTCCAATCAATGCTCCCAAACAAATCCTTTTGAATGCAGGCAAAGAGAAACTACCAGCTGTAGTCAATCATGATCACTAACTACAAGTTAATTGGCCTTAGACTTGTCAAGTTAAAAGACGCTCTCGAACCTTCAGCACCACTTGTTAAAAGATTTAACTTGGTGTAGGTATGTATACTTTTTAATTAAAAGTTTTTTAATTAGAGAAAATCGAAAATAAATTCAATTTTTTTCTTCCAGTTCCTGTTTTTAAAACCAATAAAGATGTATGCTCTGCTATTATTCCAACCTGGAAAAAGAACTGTTCAAAAAAATAATTAAAATACCCAAATTACCATGACATTCAATGCCCATGATGAGTCTATGTAAACTAACCTGACATCAATGGTATACATACTCTAAATGCCTGGATTCTGTCAGGCTGTTATTTCCCTAAAATGACTGCAGAGCCACTGCAAAGAGTGAAACTAATTCTATAATATACAGCATTTCAAATATAAACTCATAAAAGAGAAAACTGCATCACCTTCCCCACAGGCTGCTGCATCCGTTCCACCCAATATGTGTTCTTATGCCAGCTACAACTTGACAAATAGTTAGGTGAGAAGAGGGTGAAGTCTGTGTTACAGGCAAAGCTTTGATAGTACCGCATCAATCACTGAAGTAGCAGTCATGCCGACACCCTTCCACAGTGCTTAACTGTGCATTAACCGAACAACAAAGCCTATGGACGGATCCAGCTGCACGATATGATAGGGGTTAAAAATGAGAACTCGTGTTGCCTACAGAAGAAAAGCTGAGACAGTTATTAGACACACTTCACACTGAATACGGGCCCTTCTTTTTAAGTTCAGAAAGAAAAAACAGGTGTCCAAATATTTTCATTCCTGCGTGCAAGAGAGAGCCCAGAGGAATAATACAATTCTGATAAAAATCTAAGTAACTGCCTAAGTAAGCTCTTGACTGTATTTTACACTGTTAAACATATCTACTGTAAGGATCTTATAGGAGTCATTTTCCTAAGCTTAAAAAAAAGGTCTATGAAATTTTACCTTTTAAAAAGTCATTTGACAAATGGGAAAATTATGTCTGTTGAATTAAACACTGAATTATATCACTCTAGGGTAACTTGAAGTTACGGCGCAATTAACAGAAAGCACTCTTACTATGAGACTCACAGGTAACAGGATTACTTTTACATCAATACAGGCTGACTCTCCACTTGGAGTCAGTGTGAATCTGTCATCCAATCTTGCTTCTCTTCAATTTGAATGCAGCAGAAATACTCTCCTATAGAATTTCTGTGGAGCTGGTTTTCTGTGTTTATGTCTGTATTTGTAACAGACACAGAAGAATGTACTCATGAACACATTCGTATGCATACAATACACAGTCCTAACAATAGAGCCACTAATCTAGTGGATGATTCTGCATTAAATTTGTGCTGTAGGCATGTAACTGCAAAACCTTCTGAAACTCTACACACAATTTGACGCACCTCCATATTACTGTAACTACATATTAATGCAACTTGACTCAGCCACACAGGTGCAGGCTAATAAGATTTAACATAAAAGTCGAAAATAAAACCTAACCAGCCATCTCACTGGTAAAATAACCAAAATGTTACCTTTGTAACTTAAATTTCTCAACCAAGAGAAACCATATAAATAACCAGATTTAACTTGATCACATTATGGATGAAGTACAAAGGCTATAAGGAGAGAGGGGGATTTTACCGATCATAAACACACACCAAAAACTGAAACTGATATATTCCAACAACGTAACAAAACCCCTTATCAAAGCTGAGAATTAAGCCTGGAGCGCAACATCACCCATTGCACACAGGCCTACTGACTACCACTAGCCTGAAGGGGTCTTGTGATGGAGTTTCTGTCAGAGCCAGAGTACAAAGCACCTCCAAAGAATAAAACACAGGGAGCTATTTGCCTTTAGTTTCTGGTTGTAGATTTTGGATCCAGCACATATCCACTTACAAGGCTGTATTCGGATTAAAACAAAACAGCTTCTGTTTGACCAGACTTCAGGCGCACTCCAGCTCGCCAAAGTAAAGTGACTGAAAATATGTCTTGACACAGGTTAAATACTTAACTTGTGCAACTGTTAAGCCCATAAAAGTTTAACTACATTTTAATGTTCCTAATAGCTGAGACATATTATGTAATATACACTGCCATAAATAAGAACATTTGCAAGCTGAAATGTGGTCCAGCATGGAAGAAATACTCAAAAGTCTCCCGTGTCTCCTTTTTAGTCTTTTCATTACCTGTTTCACAACTGGTAAAATTAAAACGATTAAAATAAGTTATCAAGAAAGTAGAAACTATTTCATGCTCAGTTTGAGCTTAACCAGGTTGTCTGGACTGTACTGTACATGCCTAAAAGCACTGAGGTGCTGCCATGTGATTAGTTGATTAGACATTTGCGTTAACAAGCAGTTGAATAGGTATTACTGCCTAAATGAACAGTAAGTGTAAGACATGAGACATAATAAATGGTATGACCTCCCCTGGATGTGATGCAAGCAGTCACCCATAAGCACATGAACTGCACAAGTGTCCAGATGTGTCATTGAGGAACTGATGACGCCAAACTTTCAGGTCATATGCTTTAAAATGTATTGAGTAACATCTTAATTAAACAAGGCCTTACGAGAAGCTACTAAAACACAAGTACCTTATGACCATGTGAGTCAGGCACTGATCACAGGTTGTAAACGAAGCAACGCTGCAACCAAACCTCCCTTTTATTCCGAGGGATATTAAACAATGCTTGTTAGCTTTAAATATGTGAGGCTCAGTATATTTTATTTACTTTCTTTTCAACAATTTTTATTCGTCACTAGCATGCAGTGCCTTCTGTAATAGTTTCAGAAAGCATACATCAAAATACTATTTATTATTAGTGTTATTTTCTTAATACTAGTTCTCGATTATTATTTTTAAAACACTGAATCTTCACACTGATTTTCAACACCGATTGAGCTATTAGTCATTATTTATTCACTTCAGGCCATGGACAGATTAACAAACAGGCTAGGCTTGTGTGATCTAGACTGGTGTCAGACAGACTGGTGTGATCTAGGTTGTATTATATGAATATATAGCATCTTAGGAAATAAATGTGGAAAATCCACAACTTGTGGCCACCCTTGGAGCACAGATTAGTGAGTGCATGCAAGAGATAGCATCAGATTTTGCATCCGTGTTAAGACACACACACACAGACACACACGCCTATATCAAAGAGCCTTTCTTGGTGCTTTGCATAGCAAACAGGTGCTAGATTTAATCAGAAGGCTAGAGACAAAAGCTCAGTGTCTTTAACTTGCCTTGTCATACTGAAGTCAAGTTAAAGCCTGAAAGGATAAACCTAGTCAAATGTTAAAAGCGAAGGGAATTAAAAGACAGATAGGACTGCCAAATGCAGACAAATAAATCAAATTAATTGTCTACACATCTGCCAAGAAACTCAGGTACTGTAATAAAGTGATTTAGCGAGCATCACCCAAACAGGAGTAAAAATATTTAGAAACAATTTTCTGCTTTAGATTAATGTGCGTTTAGAGTATTAGTAAGTATTCAAAGCAGAAGGAGAGTCTATGTGAGATTTAATCAAAATTAAACTACAGGGTCTGCCCGGGTTTATGATAATGTCTGTGTCATGGAGTGCAACTCTGTGTCTCAGTCTTGTGATTTTTTTTCTAATAGTCTTAAAAGAAAACAAATGGAAGTACTGGACTAATTTCTTTCTATTTTTTTTTTTAGTTTTTTTGGCAGTAAGATTAAATTTCACAAGCTTCATCTTTCAAAAACTCTGAGAACTTATCTTCCCACCGCTGTCTCATGAATTACGAGGTCTTAAATGAACACCTTATTGTCTGCGAAAGTTATAACAGTCTCCTTATTGCAAAAAAGACAGCCCTGTATTTGTGAGTCTTTCAGTAATCTCCTAACAATACTCAAGAGAGAAAGGTTTAGTTGGAAAAATGCCAGGACACTTAAAATACTGAATACAGCTGACATCAAACACAATAAAGAATCGCACCCTATCGATCAAATCTGATCAAGCTACAGATGCACAGAGTTTTAAAGTTTCAATATAGTGTGGGGTTTTTTTTAATCACATACACAACTAAACCGTCTGGATTCAGCCAGAAGGGTTGAAGAAGAAAAGTCTTTATGACTTTGCATTATTTAAGCTTCTAGCTACTGTTGGTGAACATGAATGAGGCCTCCATTCGCCAGTGCTCCTAAATATAAAAGTAAGCAAAGAGCCAGCTGCCAATGAATCAATCAATCATTTCAACTCCATTTATAACACAATTTTCTGTAGAAAACAGACAAACTCACTTGCTTTTTCAGTTTAGCCTATCTACCTTTGTGTGTACCTGGAATAAAGTCCCATGACTACTGTACTGACTCTACTTTAAGGCACTGATGCTGCTTAGGACAAAAACCGTGAATCAACAGAAAGACAGGTCTGCACCTGTTCACCTGGTGATGCAGGTTATGACATCATGAGGAGTAATTCAATCCCCAGACATTACCATTGTGAGTAGTATCAGCCCAAAGGGGCATTGCTCAAGCGAGCAAGATCAAATTATATTGTCCCTTTTCAACAGAAAGAAAGAAAGAAAGAAAGAAAGAAAGAAAGAAAGAAAGAAAGAAAGAAAGAAAGAAAGAAAGAAAGAAAGAAAGAAAGAAAGAAAGAAAGAAAGAAAGAAAGAAAGAAAGAAAGAAAGAAAGAAAGAAAGAAAGAAAGAAAGAAAGAAAGACGTTATGTTTTTCATTTTTTCCTTCTTAGCAACATTTTCAAGCAGCAGCAGAAAATCTTGGCTGTTTCCACTGTGTCCAGTAGTTTGCTGTCAAGGTTATTGTCACACTTTCATGCAGAGCTGCATCTTGAGTGTAGCCAGACCAATGAATTTTCTACTTCTGCCCTCCCTCATCTGTTCAGTGTCAGTCTCAGCAGCATCTCATGTATACCAAAGCCTCCCTAAACACATCCATCACGAAAGCACACAAAATTTATCTGTGACTCCCTGCATTTGTAGAAGCAGCTAAAGAAAATCTGTATTCTTCGCCCTCCGCATCTGGATAAAATGATTAGGAGGTTTCACTTTGTCAGTGTAAGATGTGCTAAATATTTTATCCCCAGCGGGACAAGATTATGGATAAAATTATCAGAGATGAAACAATATTAACATTTGCAAAAATGTCCACAAAGGTCATATTCACTGCAGAGGGCTCACACCTGATTGTTTTGCATTGTACAAAGCTCACTTCTAATATGATCACCTCTGCAAGATATGGTTTTACCATCTTATGGTGCACCCACATCCCACAGCAGACTGCAGTGAATGATGTCATATGATGATGGATTGGGTTCCCCCTAGTGGCATCCTCAACACATCTATGACAACATCCTTGATTTTTTACCAGCTGTGATGGTGTAGCTGGTATTGTTTTTACCCTGTGAGTCTGTCTGCGTGTCCTACTGTATCACAAACAACCACAAAGGCAGTTTTCTTATACTTTGGCAGGTTTCTGTCTGCCTGCCTATTTTTGTCAAGATAATACCATTACATCTGCACTAGAACAAGTCACTAGGCTTTTTGAGATCAAAATGAAGGTCACATTTAAAGATGGGTGTGGTCCAACTGGCAGTACTAACCACTCAGTAAGCCTGACATGAGTCAGAACATCAGGATGACAGGCATACCGGCTGGTGTGATTCCACTGCAACATGATGTAAAGTATATTGTGGAAGGGATTTGATCGGGCATTGATCTGCACTGCAGCTCAGAAATGATAATATATGACATATGTTTCTATGTGCCAATGTGACATTTTTAATCCTAAAAACATTTTCTAGCTATTTATAGGAATTGGCCCTTAATGAGACAAGGCTAATGGAAGTTGTGTGAAGTCATTAACAGCACCAGCAATGTATATGTTCTGTTTTGTTTGCTTGTTTCTGTTTTAGTGCAGAAAACCATGACTAACAGACCTAGAGTAAGATTTACTGCTGCAGCGGCCTTGAGGCAGATACTTAATGCTCGACGTGACAATGAAAACAGCTCAATTAACCAAGATGCGCTAGGTTACTCATTTTCCATTAACATTCAAAGTTTCAAGCCTCTCAACATTTCTTTGTATGAAAGTCATGTCCTTAACAAGTAGGACAAAATTCCAGCACAGACCTTAAACAGGACCTGAGAGATGCACCTGAACCATCAGTTGATCCATTTACTGCTCACTCATCAGAAATGGTCTCAGTGGAAGGATGACTGTAAGGATGGCATTCGTAATTAAATGAGCTGAAAATTAGTAGCAAAAGATCTTATGGAATGATTAATCCAAATTTGACTTTTATGGCTCAAATTGTCATCGGTATGCATGGAGGAGGTCAAGAGACAGTGTACAGAGTACAACAGTGAGTGTCTGCAGCTATCTGTAAAACACGGAGGAGTAAAAATCGATGGAATTATAAACACAGAAAAGTACCATCAGATTGTGACCATGTAGTAACATTTGGAAAGTGTCTGACTGGCTTCATTTTTCAGCATGACAATGATCCCAAAAACACTGCCGATGCAGTTAAAGTACACCAGGATAGACAAACACACAATGGAACATTATCAGTCATTGGTAAGCAACCTTAGAACCCAGACATCAACATTACTGGAGCAGTGTGGGATCATCAGGAAATGAACAAAAGAAGAGCTTTCAATGTCCTTCAAGAAGCCTGGAGAACTATTCCTTAAGAAATTACAGGAATGCTTGCCTAAGAGAGTTAAGGCTGTGATAAAAAATATTGACTTTCAAGGTTGTTAGAATGTACAAACTCTATTTTTGCCATATATAGTGTATTTCTATGTATGTTTGCCAATATTTCTATAATAGCTGCATCTATTTGCTGCAAATTATGAAGAAATGATGGATGCTTAAGACTTCTGGATAGTACTGCAGATAAATGAAACAGTACAGATATGGGAAAATAAGTATAAAATAAGTTGCTAATGAAGTTAAATAGTATTAATTGCTTAGGGTTAGACCTGTAATAATAAATATGATTGGTCTTAAATTTTTAGGATCAATCATACTTTCCTGCAACAATTTTGTGTCACTCTAACTGAATATGTTTCAGATGTTTAGACTTATGGGTCACTGATTAGACCATAAAAGTCACGTTTATATGGACTGTATTTCTAAACATTTAGGCAGAATGGTGAATCAACAAAGTATGTTTTTGATTTACCATAAATTTATTGTCAAATTTAAAATAATTAGTATATTGAGAATAATGAACATATGCCCCTTAGTAAATTTCTCTACATTAAATAAATTCTCAGTTGCTGAGTTATTAAAGGGACTATGAAGCCATTAAAGTTAATTACATACAAGATCTGATGTATTAGTTTTGTAGTAATAAGACCAACTGACTGCACCACTTACCATCCTTTAATTAGCCTATTAAGATAAAAGTGGGAGGGCATGCTGCTGAACTAACTATTACACACACAGGTCTGTGTATGTATATATATATATATACATACACAGACCACGTGTGTGTGTGTGTGTGTGTGTGTATATATATATATAGATATATACACACACACACACGTGTGTGTATATATCATAGCAATATTAAAAACAGTGTTGAGCCACTGGTGGTTTACTGGTCAGTATCTACATTTATTTACTGGTAATGATGTCAAATCCATTTGTGTGTGTGTGTGTGTGTGTGTAAGTCATAAAAGCCTTCAACACTGTGTTTCAGATAAGAGCAGTACTGCTATATTTCTTTCAATGTTAAAACTATTAGGGTGCTAGTCCTTTGATTAACTGACAAGAATTTAACAGGCATCTTTATTAAAATAGGCCCTAATACATATTCCTCAGTATAACATGTGAACTGAACAAATTTAAGTTTTGAACACAATTTTTTTTCTCCAGGCAATAAGAGAAACAGTTTGCAGCATTAGCTGAAGTCTGACACAACTACTTGATTAGTTTTAGTAGCGCCACATCAACAGATATGTACAAAGCACTTGCTCATCTCTACAAAGACCCTTGAAGCTTTTGGACACACAGTGTTCTTGGCACTGTATTAACTGATTTCAAGAAGCGTGTGCGATCTCCCACCTCTGTATGCACAGCATGCTTGAGTTACATGCCCCATTGGCTGACCTCCTCAGTGGTGAGTGAAAAGAGGTCTCAGGTATATGTGAAGGAAGCAGGGTATGGCAGGTGTTTGCGCCTTCACGTTGACATCAATGCTAATTTAATAGACAGCGCAACTGCATGAAAGGCATGAATTGAGACGAAAACAGCGCACTCTTGGACTGAAAAGAGCTTTTTCAGTAAAGGCTTCAGACAAGTTGGAGTACTCAAATCTTGAATGTACCCATATTCGGGTAACAAGTTATTTCAGTGCTGAATGAAAGAAAAGCTGTGGTATGTGAGCAGAAAAGGAAGGCCAGCTCACTGAGAAAATACTAATTTAAAATCATTCAGTTTATCAAAAGTGACAAATAAACTTTTCTAGCAAAATTATATCAGAGAAAAGAGCTACAAGTGAAGAATAACCTCCCTGCCATGCAGTTTTTTGCACAACTCATGTCCTTGCACGGCTCATTCAATTAAAGGTTGCCCATTATTAAATCGACTTTTAAATTTAGCTAAATCATCACATGTAGCTGTTAAAATCAGTAGACTGTGTGGCTGTCTTCAGCCTGCAGTGAAGGGTTGAAAAGACCCATCTGACTGTTCTGGTAGTCTTGTTTGAGCAAACGTGTGATGACATTTTGAACATTGCACTTAAAGCAATTGAAAACAGGAAAAGAGCAATACCACCCCCCATAAATGTCATTTTTTCTATTTATCTATAGCCATTCTGTAGCACTTTGGACATGAGAATGAAAAAAAAAAAACTATACAAGAATCACTTTAGGAAAAAGACTACAGACTCAAATCAATCCAGTGCACTGCAATTGCTGCAAGTTAATACCAGTATCAGGGTACTTTCAGTCAAACCACATCACATTTACTTTAATGGTTTTCAGCACACACTCACAAATACAGCAAAGACAAATCGGTTTGTTTTTTTTAAATTTACTGCAACAATTACACAAATGTTTATGATAATGTAATCATGTGAAAATGCAGCATTTGAGAAAGTCGTCCTTAGAATTGTGCAGCAACAGCTACACACTTACTTTTAAGTGCTGTACTGCAGGCTACAGATTGCTTAGGACGCAATAAAATGCACAATGTTATCAGGAAACATTCTGATTGTCACTGAATGTTGTAGCCATAACTACAAGCCCCAACTGTCAGTAGGTATTACAGTAAGTATATCTGCCCTAATATCTAGAGAACTTAAAAGAAAGCTACAAACAAAAGGTGAATAAAGGAAAAGCAACTGTAGGTTTTGTCAAAAGGGGAAATATTCACATGAGCATCAAGGGGGATGCTCTATTTTCCCCAGAGGGAATGAGCAGGCTGGAAAATTATATGGACACATCACCCCCAAGATAATGTCCGTATCTTTGGAGTGAGATTTTCATTACATCAGTGACGTATGGGTGTAATATTAGATGTTTTGGCTATATGTTTTGTTTTTTTCTCTATGCTGATATCTCGTATTACCAAAAAAATGCAATACACATTTTAATATAATGTGTTTGTCCATCATAGCAATATTAAAAACAGTGTTGAGCCACTGGTGGTTTACTGGTCAGTATCTACATTTATTTACTGTTAATGATGTCAAATCCATTCTATTGTCTATCATTAGTAGGAGTAGGAGTAGTAGTAGTAGTAATAGTGGAATTCTTGTAGTTCTTAAGGGTCATAATGAGTGACATTTTGTCCAACCAGACTCTCTAAGTTTTTAAAAAAGATTGAGAGATTCTCATTTTACATGGTTTGCATAAAAATCACAGAGAGAAACTATGCTGCAAACGTGGTTCTAATTCATGTAAGTATTAAACAGGAGAGTGACACTTTTTCAGTGACTAATGAATGTATTAGTATTGGTCAAAACACTTGCTTTTTTTTTTAATTAACAGCCTAATTTTAAGTTTGGTGCAATGGCAATTAGCTGCGCTCAAGGTGCCAATGTTACACAGCTAAATGTTGCAAATTAGGCTAACAGTTAGCTATGTATTTTAAAACACAGATTTTAACAAATACTTAAATTTTTAAAGAATGCTGACACTTACCGAAGAACTTTGTGTTTAGCGCCATCTGAAAACCCCCTGTGCAGTTAGAAAGAAGCTTTTTCCTCAAATATATATATATATATATTTTCATCTTTCTTATTAGCAAAGATGGCAGCCGGAAGTGGCCACTCTCAACCTTCAACAAAACATCAACTAACTTAAGTTTCAGTTTTCTTTTATGTTTCTACATGATCCTCAAATCAATGCCAGATTTTTGTTATTGGATTTATCCTGTTGATTGATTGTGAATTAATTCATTTATCTTCTCTTTATTTGTTGGTTTTCTGATTAACATCTTTGCATATGTGCTGCATATATATTCTTGTTCAGTTTGGCTTGGACAAAAAATGATGTTGACATCTGGAAATTTAGAGGAGCATTTCAAATGTGCTTCATCCACAAATAAACAGAGAGTTGTTGATGTTTTTAGCGGTGCTGCAGTCGCATATCTTACAGCAAACACTTAGTCAGTGGCACCTTTGTTTTGAACGGGGTACCAGTGCCACCTACTGGAATATTTTTGAAAACACAGGTTCACAAAGACATTAAAAGCTATGTCCAGTCATCTTGTCTGCTGCCTTCAGTAGCTTCAGTAAGCAGCACTGAAGAACAATGCTTCTTCCACCATTTTTGTTGATGCTATAACTCAATGGTATTGCAATGAAATGTTAACTGTATACCAGGTCCTAGTGTGAAGCTCCTGTATGATAACAAACCTACATGACAGATTTATGAATTGTTTTCACAATTAAACATTATTCCAATCATTATAAATGAGAATTGTGTTAGGTAAATTATGAAAGCATTTAAATATTTTTTGGTATTGTTACAAATGTAACCAGTAGGAAAATGTAGCTCTAATTACTGCACACAGAACATACTGAAATAAAGCTTTAGGACAGATATTGTGCAAATTTTTTGAATGGCATGCGTGGATATTTTTTTCATTCTCAAAGCCATTTTGCTTTGATGAAAAACCCGAGAACAAGACCTGAGAAGGTAGTACAGTAATTTAAAAAAAAAAAAAAAAAAGGGGGGGGGGGATGAACAGAGAGGTGTATTGAATTTCAAGGAGCTACTCTAAGATGTGCACGATTTAAGATCCACAGGATAAGCATTCTTCTAATGTCAAATCATATAGTAGTTATTTTAGCTTCTAAAAATTTCTCTCAGACCAAACATAACCAGGGAGCACAACAACCACACACAACAACTAATCATTCAGTGTGTGTGTGTGTGTGTGTGTGTGTGCGTGTGTGTGTGTGTGTGTGTTTTATCTTGTGGAAGAAGCATGTCTCCAGCCCTTCAAAGAGCTAATCTACCAGCTCTCTTCATCTTTACTTTACAAGGTATGACAACATCTACCTGGAAAATGGCTAAAGATGCACATTATGGAAACAGGAATAATGCGCACTGTACTAATATGTTGCCTTCAGAATCAAAAGCTTCTTTTTTCCCATTCTGTACTCCATTTTTTTATCACCAGTGAAATGAAATATTCTGAAATATAACACTGATCAATTTATTCATGACAAAATGTTGCTAATAAAAAAAAAGCAAAGTAGTATTAAGTGATTCTTTTATTAACTAAATTCATGTGGCATTATGGCTCATGTGGTAAGAGGGCAAATGTTTCAGCTGTGTTATTTGACGAAGCAAAACTATGTAGAGTACTTTCCTTCTCTGACAACACATACATTATTTATACAACTAAAACAGAGCACTGCATTGCTCCGTAGTTTGTGATCCTTAACGTGATCGTGATTCATGAACAAGAGGCATGAGTGAGGGATCGAAGCCATTTTGACGCATCTCATACTTTCATGCTCATCCAGCTGAAGAGTTTGTGTGAATCATATGGAATAAACATAATACATAAAAAAAAAACACAATGAACAGCCAGAGATAAAAGAGAAATTTAAAATAAATCTACAAAAAAGAGGTTTTATGGAAACCTTTACCCAAACATATGCTTTTTGAGAAGAATCTAGCTGTTTAATTTTTTTAAATCTTTTAAATGAAGATGATGAAAAAATTTGCTTTTCTGCTTCATCTTGCTGTCCTCACTACTAACACTGTTAGGAGAAGAACTGTGGAGAATGAGACATGGCTGCTTCAATACCCCTCGACCTCACATAGCCAGGGACTCTTCCTCATACACAAACCCCCGTAATATTAGATATTCAGGGCTCTCTTCAGATTTTATTGATTACCATACCATTAAAAACACATACATAAAAAGTAAATAATAATAATAATCATTAAGACCTACAATTTAAATGGATTATAGAAGAAAAGTTTTTTGTCAACCATGAATAAAACCGCTAAAGGTTTCTTACTGTTTCCGATAAAACCTGAAAGCAAATGCGGTTAATTTAATTTAACTCACATTTGTCCAAATTTGCATTTTATTGTATAATTTAAGAAAATTAGAATCAAATGCTTTCTTTTCTTTTTTCTTAATTTTGAGTCTGATTTAAATTCAGTTATGAACAAGATTAATTAATGAACTGGCAGTTTCCACTACAGTTTCTTTCAAATGGCCTTTAATCTGCTGTCTGTGAGATACTGTCTGTTACTATGTTTCACAATATGCTCAAAGTGGTCCTTAAGCTTTAAGTTAAAGCTCACTAATGCATTTTGTTCCCATAGTGACATACCAACCACATAACCACTAAAGCTTAATATATTATAGATTAATGAATTGTTGAGGATTATTAATGTAATTTTTGCCCATTTTTTTTTCTTTTTTCAAGGAACACACTGAACTAATAAAATGAACACATCAGTTTTTCAAATGCACTGGAAGAATTGCAGTAGCTGATGAAATGAAACAATCTCACTATAGCTTGTTTAATAACAAGCAGTCCTGGATTTATTTTTCTGGATATCTCAATCAAATGTATCACATCATGTCATTACAAAAGCATCATATGAGGAAACAGCATCAATATGCCCAGTTTGTTAGTTGAGTAACCCTGAAAAGTTTGTGTATGTTCAGTATTGCTTACTGAAGGACACCGCTTATCCTTAAAGCACAGCAGAGATGTGCTGAAAGCGTTCACAAAGCCTTGATCGCTTTACATTTACATGGCCTCACAGCCTCATCAGTCTCTATTTCTCTTTGCTCTCTTTTTGCTGTCTGAATAAACCATTTTATATAAGATGCTGGAATAAAAATATTGGGAACACTATGGCCTGTAATGAATGGAAAGACTTTAAAGGGGACACAAATCATTTATGACTAAGCTGAATGTTTTCTGCTCCCACTTTAGCAAAGTTATGTGCATTTATCTGTTAGTACAATGCAGTCCCTTAAAACGAAAAACGTGCTGCGACCCTAAATCCTGACACTGGATCTTGTAGGAGATACTCCATTTAACATAGGAAGGAATATAGACCTGAGGGGGGAAAGGTAGAGCTGCAAATTTGTATGAAATAAAGTGCAAGTGATTAACATTTGACTGGTGCAATAATTGATAACAATGACACAATAATTCTGTGTTGAGAAACCAAATTGTCATGAATGCTAAATTGCCTGAAATGCACACCAGATTGAGGCAGTGATTTGTGCACAAACTTTACTTTTATTGTATTAAAGAATGCTGTACATCTGTCCAAATAATAACAAAAATAATAAACTAAAATTTCTAGACATCAACATAAGGCATGTGTTTTTCTTTGCAATTTAATTACGTTATAACATAGGAGTTCAATTAATTTTTTTAGGCTAACTGTGCACTTATATATTTCTCTTTATTGTGGGAAACCCACAGGGAGTCAGAGTAGAGGACAAACTGCAGAAGACAGCTCTAATAGGATTCAATCCTCTGCCAGCAAGGGGCTGTCATACCAAAAGCTGTCGGATCTTACTCTCTTTCCTCTTCTACTAGCAGTTCATCAGAGTAATTTCTGCTTTGTGCATATAAAACTCTTCCTCATTGCCATAAAGGGATAAAAAAAGTGTGCACTAGAGTCCATCATGGAGTCATAACACCACCTGACCTTTACGTTTTTCTCTCCTGCTCCTTATCTCCCCTTTCTCTCTCCCCTCTGTAGGCATCATTGAAATCTATTTATGCTATCAGTTTTTGTACTGTATGCTGATGTCCTGCCACCTCCTTTTGAGTAAAAAGTGAGCAGATGACAGAAAAGGAGAGGGCAGAGAGATATGTAGCCATTAGCTGCTGTCAGCTAACATCAGGGTATGTCCGTGGATTTTACAAGTTGACATCTATTTACAAGTCTGGTTAAAGAGCACAGGACAAAGCCTTTTGTGGCTGTATGAAATCAAGTACCACTTGAGGCAAATCTGAGATTGGTCTTTCTGCATGCAGACATACTGCATGAGCCCTCCTGTTCCTTATGTCTGTTCTGTTTCCTGTTTCTAATACTTACATTCCACTGCTCTCCTCGCTCTCTGAGTATATGAAATTAAAAGAAATATAGGCTCCTCCTGGGCAAATTCCTTCCTCAGCAACCTGTGTACTTGGAGCCTTCAGGTCTCATATCTGTGCAGACAAACAGTTAGGGCTGATTCCAAATGGTCTAGTCTTTGTTCTTACGGGAAGCTTCAGAAGTTTCTTGATTTTGTCACTATAGCACCCTGGCTGGTCCATTTATATGTTGTTGTACCTCTAATTATCTTCCTATCATAAAAGGCTGACCAGTTATTCCAAAATCTCAAGGAGCATTTGATCTCAGTCTCTGTCTATCCACTGTGATCTAGCCAACAAATCTGGGGCAATATGTAAGTGACATCCCGTCTGTCTTGTTAGTGTCCAACCCAGAGCCCTCTGTGTGCTTCGTCTTCTATGAAGCTGGAGAGCCTTCTTACTTTGTTTCTATTAATTGACACTGGCTTCTGGAAACTGACAACAGAGAAAACATATGCCACCACCTATCAAGTCTACAAATGTATTTACACTCACCTGCCACCTCATTAGGTACACCGTGCTAATACCAGGTTGTCCTCCCTTTTGCCTTCAGAGCTGCGTTAATTCTTCATGAAATAGACTCAACAATGTGCTGGAAACATTCCTCGAAGATTTTGGTATCAGCTGTTCCACCACATTCCAAAGGTGCTCTACTATGTTGAGATCTGATGGTTTTGGAGGCCATTTGAGTACAGAGAACTCACGGTCATTTTCAGTCAACCAAATCGAGGTGATTTGAGCTTTGTGATATGATGCGATCAGCCATCAGAAGATGGGTACACTGTCATCATAAAGGGATGGGCATGGTCAGCAGCAATACTCGCTAGTGTTTAACTGATGCTCAGTTGGTACTAAGGGGCCCAAACTGTTCCCAGCAAGTGTGAGATTACACAACCACCAGCCTGAATAGTTGATATAAGGCAGAATGAACCTGTCCTTTGACGCTGTTTACACCAAATTCTGACCTTACTATTTGAATTTTGCAAGAGAAATCCAGACCAGGCAACAGTTTTCTACTCCTGTGTTGGCCAATTTTGGTAAGCCCACGTGAACTGTAGTTGCAGTTTCCTGTTCTTTTTTATTTTTGGACCCATATGGTCCCCCACTACTGTGGGCAGCACTGTGCATTCAGAGATGCTCTTCTGTATACCTTGGTTTTAGCAAGGGATTATTTAAGCTTCAGCTTCCTTCCTTTTCTCTTACCTCTGGCATCAACTAGACATTTTCAAGCAGTTAAAACACAACTTACCTCCTCACATCATTTCTACATAGGCAGATGGGACTTATGGTTATTTTATGGTTTTATTAATACTTAGTTTGGGATTCATTTCTAATTCTCTGCAATAATTTAACCTAAGAGCTATGTCCATAAGGAAATAGTATCTTTGGGACTTGACCTTAAGAAGATGCTTATGATCTACAGTCCAAATACTGAAAGCAATCTAATTAGAATTTGTGTAAATTGCACTTTAAGTCACAAAACCTAAGAACCACTAGCACTGTGATTAAAGTACTCATCTGATACTTACTGGACTGCCAAAATGAGCAAAACCATCATCCCAGTCCTATTTCACTTTGTTTGGGTTCAATGGATAAGCAGAAGAGGATGGATGGATGGATGGAATCAGTCATGAAACCTCCGAGTTGGGCTATGCTCAGGGATCCATGTTAGAAGACGGATAGACAAGATGGATATTTTGTCCACTGATGAATTGGAGAACTTAGACTTTCAAATACTTAAATCATCTTAAAAAAGTCGTTTTTATGGACTGAAAGGGACATAAGAGAAAGCAGGAAATATTGTATTGAATCGGCCCCTGAATATGGTAATCTAGTCAAGATGAAACAGATGCTCCAATGGCTTGCCAGTGGCTGGATGGGATATGGCCAAGATGACATAAATTTTCTATTTAGTGTGCCAAGTATTTGGAAGGTGTGACATGACTTCATTAAGGTGGCTTCATCCTTCTGTGACTTTGCTAAAATGTACAAAGATTTAATCATCGTTCTGATTTCAAATGTATTGTCTACTCGTTCAGTTTTCTCAGTGTGAGTCATGTTGAATATAGCTACTGTGCTGTTTAAAAGTCTGGAACCACAATGAAAACTTGTCATAATGTCATATAAAACTGGAAATAATTTCTAAATTGTGAACTTTAAGGACCTGAAGACATTTAAAAGGTGCAAGAAGTGTCACATAAGCTGGATTTGCAGCATTGGTCATGGTAAGCCATTACATTTTCTTACAATTCCCATAGTTAGATTTGTAAGTTCTTGACACTAACATATTTTTGTAATTTTGCCCCAACACATCCCCACAATGGATCAGACAAGATGGGACTGAAGTGCAGACATTTAGCTTTAATTCAGAGAGTGTAAGTAGTGTGATGGGTGTTTAGGAATTCCAGCCATCTTTGTACACAGAACCACATTTTCAGAGAAAGTAATTTTAAAAATTGTAATTTTAATCTTAAAGATTGTTTTTAATGCTTAAATGAAAGTCATTTGTAGTCACTGCCTAAAGTCTAAATCCAAATACATCACCAAATGTTGTTCTCCCTCCCCTCTGCATTCAGCTTTGTATCTAATAACTGAAAAGCTTTCCTGTCGGGCTGAGATCAGGTAACGGACTTAGTCAATGAATAATTTCATTTCTTTGCCTTGAGAAACCCATATTTTGCTTTCGCAGTATGCTTCAGGTCATTATCCATTTGCACTGTGAAGAACCATTTGATCAGCTCTGCAATATTTAACTGAATCTGAGGAGAGAGTTCGGCCCTGCAGAATTCATCCTGGTTCCACTTGCAGTCATGCATGTCCATGCCGTAACACTGCTTCAATCATGTTTGACAGATGAAGTGGTGTGCTTCAGATCATGACCTGCTTCTCCCCTTCTTCATCTGTCTGTGAAAGTTCTCAGTCATTCAGGTCATCGGAGTCTAACGAGCTTTGAAGATGTTTCACCTTCATTCGAGAAGCTTCTTCAGTTCTAAGAGCAACTGGTGTAGCGTCCCAAGATTTCTCTTGGGATGCTACACTTTTGAGGAGATTTCTCCTCAAAGGTTGCCTATAGTGGACCTCATCACAGCCACAGAAACTGCCATAAGGATGAATAAATTACCACAAACAGAAGCAGAGCAAATCAGGATGAAGGTTTCCGCCACCCTCTCCAGTGCAAAACTTCCTCCGTCTAACCTCACAATACAAGAAAAGAAGGCCGTCACATACCTGAGCAAAAAAAATAGCATCACCATATCACCAGCCGACAAGGGGAGGACCACTGTTGTTTTAAACACAATGGATTATCACCCAAAAATTACTACATTCGTCAGTGACAATAAGATCTATGAAGCCTTAAAATGAGACCCCACCCAGTAGGGCTTAAAAATCTGGGACTCTCCACCAGTTGCTCTTGGAACTGAAGAAGCTTCTCGAATGAGAGGTGAAATGTCTTCAAATGTAAAGAAGTCCACACCCCTTTCTTTCCAAGCTCCTTAGACCTCCTTCTTCATACTTTTCACTTCCCACCATTCCTGTACAAGCTCTTAAGTCTAATCTGGCCTTCTTGTTCTTGACCACAGCCAGTGGTTTGCACCTTTCCATTTATATTCATGAAATTATCTCTTGATTATAGACTTTGATAATGGCATGCCTACGTCTTTGAGAGTGTTCTTGACTTGGTCAGATGTTATGAAGAGGTTTTCTTAAGCAGGGAAAGAAGTATGCAATCATCTACTTTAGTTATGTTCTGTGGTCTTTCAGGCCTTTTAGTGCTGCGCAGATTGTCAGTCCATTCATCCTTTTTCAGAATGCACCGGATTGTTGATTTCACCATCCCCATAGTTTTTGTGGCTTTGCAAAAACTTTGCAACTCTTATACGTTTATTTTGGTTTTTCCACACATCAAATCCAAATGTTTTATCTGTTAAATTTGTCAGTAAATAGGGAAACAGTGAACTGGCTTCACCTGGCTTCACTCTTTAACAATCACTTGTCCAGTTACTTTTGAACCTCTCAAAATGGGGCACTAAAAGCAAAAACATGGCTGTACTTTCAAAACAGTCTGAAAGTTCATTGCTTGATTTAAAATCATTTGCGGTAAGGCAAAACAACGTGCCATGGACCTAACTGTAACTCCTGTCCAACTGTAACTCCTGTTCAGTGACAGCGATACAACTCAGATTTCCTTGAGCTGTATTCCTGTCACTGAAACAGAATTCAGAGGACACAAAGCTGGAGTATGTCTACTAATTAAAGCTTTTCAAGTTTTCAGGTTGGCCCACATTCTTCGCCTGTTATCCGCATAGCTGTACCTCAAGTTTCCAGAAGAACACGGCTTACTGAGTAGCATTTAGACAGTGGCAAACATGAAGTAATTGAAATTGGCAGGAGTCAAATAGTTATTGTAACAAAGTGGGGTTTTCACTGAATCACATCATGGCTAGATTGAGGGTTTCTAAGTGAGCAGTGAATGGAACTTTAAAACACTTTATGTGAACTGGACTCTCTTCTGCGAAACACATGTTTTGCGTTTCCAAACTACAGTCAGACAGATCAAAAGCGTCCACATCATGATAAGATCAGTATATGCAGCTTTGTTCAATGAGAGAAAAATAGTTTACCACAGACAGAGACATTCCTAAACAAAGAATCCAAGAGTCAAATCAGCAGAAGTATGGTGGAGCTGTGGTCTCAAGTAGCATCTCTAAACTAGTTCTCAGGAAGGGAAAAGTAACCAAAGGCTTCAGGCTTGGGCTAAGACATATCGACATTTCATAGTGAATGATGGGGAAAAGACCTTTTTACTATTCCGATTGATACTGCAGTTCATCAAACCCAGTAACAAAAGGTGATGGAAATATTAAATTCTAGGCCTGCTTTGCTTAACCTTGAGTTGGACACCTGCTCTAAAGTGACTCCACCCTAACAAGGCAGAAGTGGCACTCCAACCATCAGAGACATGCTACACCCTCAGATTTGTCTCTTTGTGGAGGAGGATTCATATTACAGCAGGTTAATGAGCCCAAACGCACCTCAAAGCTTGTTGAGAGCTACTTGAAGACCAAAGAAGACCAAGGACTCCTAATGTCATGGACTTCCCTCCACTTTCAGACACCACTAAACACTGCAGTCACTAGTGGGGGGTGAGAAAACCAAACATTCTCGATATCAATTGACCTTTTTTTTTTTTTAAAACATCAAATTTATGCAAACTAGAAGTCTATTCTCAGGCCTCAGTCTTTCAGACCCCTCTGTACCTGAGACAGCACTGTGGATAATTAAAAGGTGCCTCTAATGTTGAATTAACTGCTTTTAAGTGAAATGTGAAAGGGTCAGTATAATTGAAACAAAGTGCTTGTTAAATTGTTGAACTGTGTGAAAACCTCCTTCGAGCTCACCTTTCTAATCAGGGGAATCAGGAGAAGCTCTGTCCCCCAAATTTGTTTTTGAACAACTACGGTACTAAGTTATTAGACCACCTGTCATAAAAACAAGAGACGTTAGCATTTTAGAAATTTGCCAAGTAAAATCCAAGCAAAAATGTGCTATTTGTAATTATTACAATTAAACTGTAAAACTGTAATTATTAATGCAGTAATTTGGCATCTATATTTAAATATATATATATATATATATATATATATATATATATATATATATATATATATATATATATATATATATATATAATGTGCTTTACTATTTTCTTTAGCTTTTTTGTAAAATAGGACATCTGAGAATTCAAGAGTACTAATGAAAATTATAGCTTGCAAAAATGATTTGGGTAATTACCAATACTGTTCAGAGCTACTGTTGCATAAATCTTACATTAAGTTATAGTCTAATAAATTTGTTAAGCACACTACCTTTTTTTGTATGGTAACTTTTTCTATATGGTAACTTCATATAGAGAAAGGTCAGGTGTGTCACTGTGAGAAAAATGCAGTATTTATGTATTTTTTTTGTTCTTCACAACTATTTAAGTCGCTTTTTATACTGAGTGCTACACTAAGAATGCCTCTGAGGAGAGACGCCCTTATTCCCATTTGTGTAATTCATTCCATTAGGACTAGAAAGACCCTCTGCTCTTTTGAAGAGAGAGCACTGAGGCAGAGTGACAAAGCCAGGAGGACGCTGAAGTCTTTTGGTCAAAAAGTCACATATAGCTACTCTGAAGTGGTGTAGATGCATTTCGCTGCAGAGGTCGTTAGCCGATTAGTTCTACCAAGTAAATTGATACCAGCTTAGAAAACAAGAAAAGAAAATAGATTAAACTTTTCATATGCTATACTTTCAGCTGCTCTCTTATTCACAAAGGGATACCACAGCAGGTAGCTCTGCATGTTTAATTAGGCAGATTTTTACACCCTTCCTGATACAACCCCAAAGGGATTTATATCTCCTCCTGGGATTAAACTAAGAATCGTTCACTTGTTAGGTGAATGTGTATGCAATGGAGACTATACTATGTATGCTATGATCTAGTTGAATTTGATCTAACAAGCTTGACAATGGACAGTTGGACAACCCATGGTCCTATCCAGTCTGGCCTATCCTAAGCTGTCCTATAGTCAGGCTGATTGACAGGCAGGTACAGTAGATTAGTTAGCACTGCTATAGCTACTCATCAACCAAGGGAATGGTATTGACCAGATTTATCCAGATGGGTATGCACACACATAAGTACTTAAGTAGTTCATTGCATTAGAAAATCTTTGAAAATCTCAAAGATTTGATTTGATAAAAGTTCTTAAATCATTCATAGAGAAAATACTATATTTTCAAGTCTTACTTTGGTGCACTGTGTGCCACAGGATACAGGGTACAGTTATATCATGGTCACTTAATTAGACCCTGAAGCAACCGTTTACCCTTGCCCTCATACAAAAGTGGCAGCTAGTACAGTTAGTGAATGTAAAGAAAACACAAAAGAATAATGAATTTTCCCAGGACATCTGGCATAACACCTGCACAGCATTTTATGAGAAGAACATCATACAAACAGTGAAACACAGCAGTGGTAGTGTGATGGTCTGGGCCTGCTTTGTTGCATCAAGATCTGGACGACTTGTTGTAATTTATGGAACAATGAATTCTGCTCTCTACCAGAAAATCCTGAAGGAGACTGTCCAACCATCAATTTATGCCCTGAAGCTCAAGTATACTTGTGTTATACAGCAGGACAATCATCCAGAAAACATCAGCAAGTCAACCTGTATATGGCTAAAAAAATAAATGAATATGAAGGTTTTAGAGGTACCCAGTCAAAGTCCGGACTTAAATATGATTGAGATGCTTTGGCATCACCTTAAACAGGCTATTCATACTCAACAACCCTCCAATGTGGCTTAATTAAAACAATTGTGCAAGGAACAGTGGGTCAGAAAAATTCCTCCACAGTGATGTGAAAAAATCATTGCCAGTTATCACAAATGCTTGATTGCAGTTTTTGCTGCCAAGGGTGGCACAACCAGTTCAACCAATTTTTCCCATACTAAATGAAATCATCATTTATAATTGCATTTTGGATTTACTCAGGTTATCTTTGTCTAACATTAAAACTTGTTTGATAATCTGAAACATGAAACAAAATCAGCAAAAAAATCTCTCTCTATATATATATTTATAATAAAATTAAATAATAAATAAAACTGTAGCTTTATTGGTCATTGGCTTGGTGACTATTATGAGGTAGATGATGAGTTATGTGTTAAGGAGTCGCATTCATCTATTTTCTTCCAGCTATACAATTTAGGATTGCAGGGGGGGCTGGAGAGTATCCCAGCCGCCACAGAGCGAGAGGCAGTCCACCCTGGACAATGCTAACAACCACGGCAATGAATACAGCCTAGGAATACAACCAGTAGTTCACAATGTTTAACTACTATTCAGGAATGTATGAGGTTTTGTAAAGTGGTGCAGTGTGTTGGGTGACCTACAGTTTTGAAGTTGTTAGTACATGGAACTGAATTCAGTCATTTAAACTGTCAAAAGCAGGGATGTCAAAATCATTGTGTGTCTGTGCTGGCCCGGTGAAACTGCATAAGAAATGTGTAAAATTACAGAAAAGGTTCTGATAGTTGTTAATTCACAGAAAATAACCCATCATATTTCCTAAAGTCTTTGCCTGGCCTATTCTTCGACACCCCTGGACTAACACACATATTTACACTGCAGAGTTACACAAATAGTAAATATATTAATAATTTGTTTCCTGTCATGCTAATCATTTGTTTATCTAAGGACCAGGGACTGTTAAATCTGAGTTTATGTAAGTGCAGGCCATTATAAGAGCTCTCCACATGCACCTTAGCATGTGGAGAGCTAAAATCTGCCCATTATGAAGCTGTTGCTTTCTGTAACACACTTTGTAGTGGATTTTAAAAATGCTCTGCAGAGAATCATTTTTAGCCATATTGAAATGATCAAAGAAAAGTTAATGTTGTAGTGTGGCAGTTTGCCTTTGCAGTATTTCCAGCCTATAGGATCACTGGTAATTAATTTGACTTCAGTCACAGGTGATGAAATCCAATAAATGCAAGAGTTAGACAGGATCATCTCACCAGTGAATTCTCCTTCCTTCGACCTCGTGAAATTTTCCATCTAGATCAAGACGTGGTGATCAGAAAAAATAGGCCCTTTCTCCCAAATATTTTTCCAGCTATTCAGCCTCAGCACTGTACCAAACCATGCCCTGAAATTGTATTTATCTTAAATGAATTGTAGCTCATTTTTGTTTACCCTTTGTGTGTAATTTTGCTCTGCTAAACCCCTATATGCCTAATATGCCCCCTTTATTAGCCTACTTATTAAATTTTTTGTTTTTTGTTTTTCTTTGGGGGGGGGGGGGGGGGATTTGGGAGACCTTTTTGAGTTTGTAAAAAGACCTTTTTTGACAATGACTGTTTTCTCATTTATCAGTCGTGAGCATTCAGGTTACTGGACACCTCTAAGTGGCAGCTAGCTTGTGTTACTGTCTGTCACTTATTACTACAGATTTCAGCTGCCTCAATCATTAAACGCTAACAAAGAAAACAGAAAGATTCAAACGTTAGCTCTTTATTAAAAGTCATACTACTTCCAGACATCCATTTTGCTTGCTTTTGCCTGCACTTCTGAACTTTTTAACACCAACTCAACTATGTCAGAGATTTCAGAAAAATGACACATCCCCAGTCATAATTACAAGTAAGTGGGAAACTGGTAATTATGGCAATTCTGCTATGACACAAACAGTACACCAGGGCAGGACTGGTAATTGTACTCTCGTTTTCAGCATTTACTATTTGCAAGAGTGGATTTTTAATCTTTTACTCGGCAAAACTAAAGGCAACAATTAGGCACAGTGGTGCTCTGTAAATGCAGTCCAAATACTTGGTGATTGTAAAGATAATTGCAGTCTAAATACAATTGTATGCATTTAGCAGGACTGTAGTCAGGGTAAATGTTGTCCCTGTGCCTTTGTGGGTTCTCTCCGGGTACTCCAACTTCCTCCCACTGTCTGAAGACATGCACATTAGGTTAATTGGGGATTCTGAACTGGCTGTAGGTATGAAAGTGTGAATGGTTCCATATGTGTTACCCCAGCAATAGACTGGCAACCTGTCCAGGGTGTACCCAGCCTCCCATTGGCAGATGGAATAGGCTACAGAGCTTGGAAATAACCATCTTCATAGAGGCTCGCAAGATTTTGAATATTTTAGGAGAGCTTTTGAAATACTGCCCACTGTGCACTGTTCATTAAAACCTTTCTGCATGATGTTAACAAATGTAATCAATTTCATGGTTTTGTTTAATAAGTATTTGCTGTTGAAGATATGTGAATATAATTTCTAAGAAGAAAAGCAGGATCGAGGCACCAGCTTGCATGTTTCTACAATTTTCACATGGTTTTTAGACATCACATCAAATCTCCCAAACAATGCCCATGCAGATGTCATCTTAGGACTATAAATATGTAGTTACATCTGAGACTTGACAGACTGATTTAAAATAACAGATAAGTCACTACTATGTAAATAGGTCATTACAAAAGGAGCTTTAGCTGGGAAACACATTCAACAATCACTCTTAGACTAGTGTGCATACACTATCACCAACATGCAGAAGCTCAGCAATGTATGTTATCATTCTCTTCTTTTACATATACTGCATTTAGCATTTTATTTATTTAGAAAAGGATTCTGCTTGTTGTATGACATTTTTTCTTATTAAAGACACAGAGCTTGGTAACTTGAGAATCTTTCAAATGATTCTTGGCATGTACAACTAATCTGGTTTCTTTCTGCATTGTACTTGATGCGCATGTGCCTCAAAGTGTAATTTGAGCAAAAGCAGCATGGCTATCATTGGTAAAGAAACAGCCTTGCTGAGAAACAGCTTTCACGGACACTGTCGGGACACTTGCCTTAGAGTACTCACAAAGCTAATCAATACACAATACTAAAACACACATCAAACAGCTTCTTGTGGTTTTGTTCTGAGGTTAATATTTGCTGCCTGCAGATGCCTTTTGAAAATTTGCAACATCTGCCTGATGGTCGAAAATAGTCATCGACCAATGTGAAAAATGAAGACTAAAATATCTCAATATTGCTTTGAGGTCTAATTAGGTCCAATAATAGCTATAAATCTAAAAAATAATAATAATAGGAGTACTGTTACTATACCCAGGCTCTACTGATGCTCTGCTAATGTTGCTCTAGAGAGCCACTGAGACATTATACAGTTTGTACTTGTAATTACTCGTGATAATTTGACTTGAAATGCTTGCCCACATAATCTGATAGCATTAGATAGACAACAGATTGTTAATTCAATAATATAAATAGATGGACCATAATGAAGCTGTCCCCGTACTGATTATTTTTACAGAGTCAATGTAAAAAATAAACTCACCAGCTCTGGCATTCTCACCACTCATGCATGTAGGGTGATGCTGAAATGAAATGTAAATCATACCCACACTGCGGTTCACGTAGCCGTCTTCCCTCATTAAATGGCCTTTCATATTGGCCCACACAGTTATTATTGTTTGTCACATGCATCTTTGCTAGAGCTGGAAGGTCAGTGTTTTCAATTACAGATTGTATTACTGATACCCGATATCAGATTCTTGACCAAGACATCAGTGGTGCTGGTGACCAGAGTTAACTCCTGCAGAAGGTAAAGGCTGAGAACTAAGCACTATTCCTATTTTAATCGCCCACTTACTGTTGATACGGGAATAAGTGAGATGTAGAACAATTTGTTAAAAGCACATTTCCCTTTTTCCTATGTAGACATTTTTTAACTTATTTATTATTGTGAGAAAAGAAAAGAAAATATGACCCAGAGGGGAAAAAAAGTATGCTTTCTTTAAATTGAAAAATTTACATCAGGGCATCAAACAAATCACCTGGTCCTTGAGGACATCTTAAAATTAGGTAAATAACCTCAGATAAAGTACAAAACATGACATATTAAAAAAAATAAAGAGCGTAAGGAGTTACTAATCAAATGTACTTGATTAACTGATTATCATGAAGTATGAGCACCTCTACTAGAGCTGTAGTTTTGCAGGTTTGCTGGTATGGACCATTCATGTGTGTGTTAACACAATGGCAAGGAAGAACAACATCAGCAATGAGCTTTAGGAAGAAATTGTTGCTGCCTATCAGTCTGGGAAGGGTTATAAGGACATCTCCAAACAATTTTAAGTTTACTATTCAGTGAGAAAGATTATTCCTAAGTGGAAAACATTCAAGACAGCTGCCAGTCTGTCTTGAATGGATGTTGCAGCAAGTTCACCCCAAGTTCAGACAGTGCAATGTTCTGAGAAACTGAAAAAAATCTTAAGAACTACATTTCAGACTCTACAGGCCTTGCTTAGCATGTTAAAAATGTTAAAGTTCTTTAGTTACACTTTTTTTAAAGACTGAATGTGTATGGCTCGTTTGGAAGTCTTGCCAGGAAAAAACATTGTAGCATGGCTTATGTTTGCAATATTGTATCTGAATAAACTTGTGGAGCATTGGACAGATGGTACCAAAGTGGAAAGGTTTGGCCATAATGCACAGCAATCCTTTGGGTGAAACACAGCATATCAGCACAAACAATGGTTAAGCACAGTGGTGGAGCAGTGTTGATTTGGGCTTGTTTACAGGCATAGGACAAGGGCACCTAACAGCCACTGAGTACACCTTGAACTTTTTTTCACACACCTATTTTCACTCACTATGTGTTTATACCCTACTCTGCATTTAGTCATTGCTTGTTATTAATCTCTGGCGCTCTTCTGCAGTGTGATTTTTAAATTGTCTCCCTTCTCTCACCCCCAACCAGTCATGGCAGATGGCTGCCCCTCCCTAAGCCTGGTTCTGCCGGAGGTTTCTTCTTGTTAAAAGGGAGTTTTTCCTTCCCACTGTCACCAAGTGCTTGCTTATAGAGGGTCTTTTGATTGCTGTGGTTTTCTCTCTTAATGTAGGGTCCTTATCTTACAATATAAAGCACGCTGATGGTGACTACAGTTGTGATTTTATGCTATTATAAATAATTACATTGAATTGAACTGAACTGAAATTGAATTATAGTTTTGGCGCTCATGTGGTTTATCTACAAGTTGCATGATCTTATTAGATTTTCACTTCCCAGTTATCGTGAACAAAATAATTCAAAGCTATGTTATCATTGTGGTATCAATATAAAATGCAAAATCAATAATAATAATAATAATAATAATAATAATAATAATAATAATAATGATATCAATTAATCATGTTTTTTAACTTTTCTCTTCTGTGTTTTGTGTAATTTATTGAAAATTAATTAAACTCAAGAAAAAAGTGCAGGATGGGCAGAAGCTGAAACCATAACAGTATCTGTCGTAATTATATATGTATCCATAATATGATGTCAATATTTTATTGTGAACAGTTTCTATTGGTTTCAACCTGTTTTTCTTAAACATAAAGAAATGAGCTGTTTATGTCTTCAGCCCTCTTTGTGGCCCCAGTTCACACTGAACAGCCTGTACTACAGTCTGCAAAGCTCTGCATGGGATCTGCATACAACCAGTGCACAAACATGTGGGTTCCTTAGAAATCTGCTCCTAATGACTCAGCTGTTTACTCAAAGGTTGCGATCTTGTGGCATGAACTGGTATTATCCCAAAGTACAGCCTGCCCCCAGTTCAGCTTCAGTTGGTATTTCTTGAACACAATACAGATGTGTTGGACATACAGCCATGGCTACTGTACTTAGTTCTGTTGGAAGGTTTGAAACTGTATTTTATATAAACACAAATTCATATAAAATCAATACACAAGTTTTTCCCACATTTCCATTTTGTAGTATTTGTAAATTGGTGAGCTCACAGGTACAAGAAGATAATGCAAACCTGTATTTCCTATTGAACTCTTAGGAAAGAAAGCACATAAGCAAATCTTTTAAAAAAAAAGGGGAAAAAAAGGGAACTATTAATGGAATCATAAAGGAAACCGTCCATTTTTTTATTTATTTCTTGCAGCAAACACATGGAAAACTCGTAAAGGAATTGTTTTGCCTATTTGTCATGCAGACTACACGCTGTGCAATCTAAGCTATACACAACGCAGTCACAACAGTACAAATGGCAGCATCATCGTACCGATCAAACGTTTGTTTGTGTCTCATCTACAGATTTTAAGAATGCAGTTAGAAACAACGCATTTACTGATTTGATGATTTCTGTATCATAAAGAGACGCTAACACATGCATGCCTGATTTCTGATGTAAACATGGCTTGCATTAACAGTGATTGTGATAACAGTGGTCTGACAGAAACACCGACTATGACTAATGCGAAGTAAGAGACGGGGAGGCCAGATTATAAATTCAATTTAAAAGGTTGAATCTTTTTTTTAATTCTCTGTTTCAAGTACTCAAAACATTTGTGAATGTTTCTGTCTGTTCTTTTGTTTTCTCTTATTATGACTGAGTAAAATGAAAAAAAGGGGATTCAGACAATGTAATTTAGCGTGAATGTTAATTTAACGCAAATGAAAATAGCCCAGTCTTTAGCATTTGCACAATCTCTATTGTAATCATCAATTTTTCAAACCCATTTTGACCAATTCCAAATAGACCTTTTCCTTTCCAATATGCTGCTCCCCTCATCTTCTTCTTAGAATTTATTTCCACTGAAATGTTCCTGTCTTTCAGAGCTTTGTGTTTTTTTCCCTTTTTTTTTTTTTTGCTATGCTTTTCTCTCCTTGCTTTATGCTCCTTTCGCTCTGTATCTTTTTCTGTCTCCCCTCCCTCTCCCTGTCTTTCTTCTTTCTCTCCTTCCTTTTTTCTTTGGCTGCTTTTCATTCTGTTTTCTTTCATTGTTTTTCTTTTCTTTCTCGCCTAGGGACCCCATTTTTTTTCTCTTCCTCTATTCAGGTTTTCTTTATTCTCTTTTCTGAATAGTTGTGGTACTTTAAGGGGAAGGGGAAGGCGAGGGAGAGGGGAGGGAGGTTAGTTTCAGTCAAAGCTGCAGAACAAAACTTCCTCCCACACCACATGCAGTGTCTCTTGGAATGAGTTTGTCACTGACTTGAAGACACACTCCCCCTCCTGTGTATACCACCATGTATGACAGCCTTACAGTGAATTGGTGTTAGGCCAGCAGACATAGCCATGTTCTATACTGACTATTGTCCTGTCTTAAATATCACTGGGGCATGTTGTCTCTGTTTGTGGTTAAGCAGTGCAGTATCACATGGTGACACATGATGTGGTGGTGGTGGTGGTGCGTTTAAACCAACCACAGCTGTGTGTGAATACGATTATCTCCCGACTGAGGTGCGTAGAGGGAGGCATTTGTGCTTCACAAGAACATCTTCATCACTGCAGAGAAATGACAGGCTACCTTACAGGAGGCAGCCCCATGTCGAGGAGCACTACCTCCTCAACGGCTTCGGTCTCAGTGGGACTCCACACATATAAGCACAGACGCAGTCCAGCAGTAAATAAAAGATGACAAAATCACATGTGCTGGTTTGTAAATTTATTGACACACAAAGCCGTTGATATGAAAATTAGGAAAATAGCACGGAGGGTGAAAAAAAAATCTATTACTGCACACCTGAAAGACAAAACCACAGCAACCAGTCTATCTCGACATATCATGACAGGAATCATTCCTCTTTCTTTATGGCAGTAAAAGACTACAGCCTCCTGCACCTATGCTTTCAGTCTCACAGCCATACACACACTCACAGTCTGCCCAAGACAATTTAATGCATGACTCAATGGCATTGAAAGTGGGTTGGATAAATTGGAAATGATTAAAAATGCAGAATTGACAGGGAAACCGATAAAACTTTCTCTCTATAAGTAAGAACCAAAAACCAGCATGATGGAATGGCAGGCTTGAAGGGGAGAGAAAGGTGAAAGACAGATGAAAGTGAAGAGAGATAAAAGCCGGAGTGAGGAGGGTGTGGGATAAAGCAGGAGGAAGGGAGGCAGAGATGAAAGCAAAATGAGAAAGATAAGAACAGAGTGAGAGAGACAGAGAGGGAAACGGAGGAAGAGATAGATAGTGTACAGAGCAGAGAGAGAGGTAACCATGGAAACAGGAGGAAGGTACAAAAGAAGAGATAGACAAAGGGTTTGATTTAAAAGAATGAAACTTGGACGAAAGAAAAGTAATTCCGACTGAAATTTGTTACCGGGAGCTGGAAGAATAATACAAAGAAAGTGACGGCCACAGAGGGACAGTGGCTGTGTCCCCACTGCCTGCTACAGCCAGTTTGAATGTGGTCGCCTCTAACCAGCACATAAGGCACTCCAGAGACCTCTAGTGTTAATAGGCTTCTGTGGTTCATTGTGGGCCTCACCTTGAGTAAATCTGGGGCCATTTCACTATGTAGGACACTTGCAAGATGCCCAAACCCCCCTCAACACACACACACACACACGTTTCCTTTTCTATACATGGAATAGGTAGCACGGTATGTTTTATAGGCATACTTTTCCGTGAATCATATAGGAGAAAGAGACTTCACAGCGACTAAAATAAGATAAAATACCTTGGTAAGATTCCTCTCCCACCTCACTACAATGAAAAACTGCATTCCTGATAAGAAGATATGAGTTCTCCATGGTCCTACATTTTGTTTGCTGACTTATTGAATGAACTTGAGGTGCATGTTGAATTCTGTACTGTTGCCCATCCACTCCCATTGAATAAATGCAATGCGCCCATATATTAGGATTCATATTTGTATATCTATATAGAGTTACAGACAGACAGAGGGTTTTTATTCTGTGGTTTTTGAGTCTCTTGTGGCTATCCCTCCTTTTCCCTTCCCCCTCTCTGTTTTTCTCTCCTCTCTGTCTTTCTCTTTCGTCCTCTGTCTCTGTTTCTCTCACTCGCTCCCCCTCCCTCCCTCCCTCTTTCTCTTGATCTCTCTCTCCTCCTCTCTCTCCTGCTCTCTCATGCCCCCCTCTTTTTCTCGCTCTCTTATGCTCTCTCTCTCTGCCTTCTCTTTCTCTCTTTCCTTCCATAGCTCTCTGTCTCACTCCCTCGCCCCCCTCTCTGTTCCTTTTATATCCTCCTTGCTGAATGCTCTTCTCCTCTCCTCCCTCAACTCTGTCTTTTCTCCTTTATATTCAGCCTTTTTTTTTTCAAGCTCTCCCCACACTCCTTTCTCCAATGTTGTCTCCAAGCAGAGCTATTTCATTGCTAATATTCTGTCTTTCCATTTAGTACCCCTGCTACAAAATGGGGAGAGTAATCTTTTATTTAGGGTTTTCTTTCTTTTTCTTTTTCTCTTTCTTTTTTTTTTTTTTTTTTTTTGCTCTGGCCATCTCTGCATCCTGTCTTGCAGTTTGCATAAGAACATTTTTTTTGGGGGGGGGGGGTTTCTCGATTTGTTTAAATTGTATAGTAGGAACGAGCCAAAGTGAGAAATGGATCATAAATGCAGAATATCCTGCAGATATCTTGTTTATTTGCGGTAAGATGCATTCCCCTATACTCTGCCTTGTCTGATCACATATACCACATTTAAAGTTGCTCTCCTTTGCGGCAGTGAGGGAGGCAATACTGATAAAGACTCCTTTTTTTCCCTCCTTTTTTTCAGCTTTTCTTCTCCTGTCTGCGTGTCCACTCCATTCTTACTAACCTTAATGGAAGAAGCTGGAGGCGTGCAACTAGGGTGTGGCTGCTTTTATACACTTTTGATATAGGTCTTCTCCATCTGCATTGCTTAGATTCAAGCTGTGTGATAGTCAGCTCTCTGCTCTTTCTTGTTCTCCTTTTTTTTTTGTGAAAGCTTAATTACAGCAGCTAATCATGCTTGAGACTTACTATTATATCAGCATGCCGTACAGAGGTGAGACTGATCCAGCGCTGGAAATAACAGAAGGTGTGTGGGCTTGCTGCCTTACACACGGGGGTCTGAGAGGAATGGCCAGCTAAAAAACATCAGTCCAATAACTCAAAGTTCAAAACACAGAGCAAACTGATTTCTCTCCTATCTTTCTGCTGCTTTCTGATCATAAGAAAATCCTCACCTGAACACTGGAGCTGTAACATCCCTACACACAAACCTACACAGCTCCCCGTTTGCCTGACAGTGAGAGGATGTTGAATTATAGCCATCACCCAGCACAGCGTCTCTCCCTCACACACACACACACAGTCAGAGCAAACTCTGGCTGTATGCAGCCTGTCACTGGGCTGGATGAAGAAACAACACTGACAATGTAAGGAGTGGGATATGCTTATATAGAGAGACTCACCTATGGCTGATACACAAATGCCTTCAGTATGCTGCCATTTGGATTCGCCAGACTCTGTTCTCATATTTGTTTTAACCCCACCGCCCCCTCACAAAAGAAAAACAAAAAAAAGAAAGAAGGAAAACAGGGAGTTGTCATCAATGAGTCCTCTGCAGTTGTATGATTCATTGAGATTTTCTCAGGGGTAAAACAGACAGCTGATATCTGAATCTGTTGCTCCCCACCACCAACACCAACACATCTTCCTCCTTTCCTCCAGTACAGAGCTTTCTGTCGCTCTGACTTGTTCTCTTTCTCTTGTTGGGAAAGAAAAAAAAAGTTCTAACTTTGACCCATATCACAGAGGATGTGACACTGCGCCGCATGCTCGTCATCCTATAGATAAACAGCGCCGAGCCAGGCCAGGTCTGGAAATGGACTAGCAGCTGCTGGTAGAAATACAGTAATCATATAGACACCCGTGTCAGAAGTGTGTTGTTTTAGGGCTGTGGAGGACTGTAAGCACGCTGGTGTCAGTGGTGTGTGTTTCTGTGTGTGTCGGTGTGCGCGCGTTTGTCCCTGATCTCAGACATCAGACAAATGCGCGCATGCAACCACGCACAAACACACATTTGAAATCCCAGTTGAGGGTTAGTACACTTGAGAGCAGGGCAATGGCTTACTTCCCTTTCTCTCTCCCTCTCTTTCTTTCTCTCTGCCTCGCAAACCTGTAGAAATCTAAGAAGTGAATGAAATTTTATGCTTATTATCACCACAGCCTTTTCCACTACTAGTTTTCCGTGGACTTATGCATGCAATCGTACCCTAAGTAAATGGACAAGCGAGCGAGGTTTTTTGTTTGTTTTTTTTTGCTGTTATGAAGATTTGGGCCTGGAAAGGAGCCAGTGTGTTTCTTCCACAAACTTTTGTTGTCTGTGTCTTTTTCATTTTCCCCATAGGCTAGTTCTGTGTTGTTTTATGTACGTGTCCCTTGTTGTTTCTTCCATGTGGTTTCTTTGTCTTTCAGCCTCTTATCTCTTTGTTTCTTCCCTTGCTCTCCTTCTATTTTCTCTCCCATTCTCTCCCTCGACTTCCTGCTATCTCTCCCCCCCTCACTCACACCCTCACTCAATCTCTTTCTCTCTCTCTTCCCCCCCCTTCCCCTCGCACTCACTCTCATTCCCTATCTTCCCCCCCACACCTCCTCCACTCCCCTTTCTCTCTATCTTTCTCATTCTCGCAGCACTCCCAGCTGCTGATGATTGATCAAGGTTTTCAAGGTTTGCCCTTTCCTGTTATTTAGTAGGAAATGTTTATGCACGGTCCTCAGTCTTACAGTCACAACTGGCATGTGTCCACGCAGTGTTTGTCGCACTCGCCCTCACCTACACACACGCACGCACATCTCAGATCCACTTTTTATTTATTTATTTTTCATTTGTCACACACACACGAACACACACACGCACTCACACACACACACACACACATGTGTTTACTAGTAACAAAAAGAAAAAAAAAAGGTAAGGTAAGCACTGGAATAACAGAATACCTGTCTAATTATCAGGATCATCTTTAGTGAAGACTACTTAAGCACACAACCTGTACTCAGCCCGCAGGTACTCTGCCGCACTGTTTCTCAACACAGCCTGAAAGAAATCTGGAAGTTCAATAGTTAATGTCTTCCCTTGCTGTTTTTCCTTTTCCTCACTCTCTCCGTCTCTCTATCTCCTTTCCTCTCTCCATTCCCTTTGCTCTCACCCTCCCCTCCCCACCCCACCACCCACACCCTCCTCCACCTCCTCCTCTCCTCCTTCATTCTGTTCTGCACCCCCCCCCCCCAACACCCCCACCCACCCCTTCTCTTTTCTCTTGCTGATGGACTCTTCTTTTTTATTTTCACACTCCACCATCCCCCCTTTTTTTCTTCTCTCTTTTTCTCTCTCCTTTCCTCCAGCACACCCCCCCCCCCGCACTCTTTTCTTTCACTGCGTTTTCTTTCAACCCTCCCTCTATCTCTCTTCCCATCCCCACCCCCTCTCCACCACTCCCCCTCCCCTCTTTCTTTTTCTCTCTTTTATTCTTTCTCTTTCTTTTGCCACATCCTTTCTTATGCCCCTGCCTCCAACCCCCCACCACCCCCACCACCCCCAGTTCTCCTTTCCCTTCTTCCTCCTTTTTTTTGCTGCATTCTCTCCTTCCCTCCCCCACCCCAGCTCTCTTTCCTCTCTCCCTTTTTCTTTCTGTCTCTTTCACCCCCCCCCCCCCAACACCAACACCACCACCACCACTCCCTCCCTGTTCTTCCTCTCCCAGCTTCACTCCCCCTCCCTCTGCTTCTTTCTTCCTTATTCTTTCTCCCCCACGTCTGTCTCCCTCCCTCCCTCTCTCCTTAATGTTTTTTCTCTCCTTTTCTTTCTCCTTCTCTTTTCTTTTGTCACTCTTTTTTTTTGTTTCTGAATTTCTCAGACAGTATACTTCAGGCTGTCTCAATAGTTAATTAGTTTGAATCTAGAAACAACGGCAGCAAACTACACATTCTCTGGAAAGTTACAAATTTGAACATTTCTCAGACATTATCTGTCTGACTGTTTTGCCACTGACAGACACACCTCCACCCATAGTGTCTCTGAGTGGTTTGTGTGTTGCTGTGAAAGTGTGCACATGCCTCTATCTGTGCACGCTTACACACGCGCGCATCTATAAACATGTCTCTGTGTGTGTTTTTCCACGTATATCTGTGTGCATGCACAGAAAGGAACTGCTGATTAGATTTTATAATTGTTTGTGCGCTTGAGCACATACTCATAAAAAAAAAAAAAGAAAGAAGGAAATGCAAAGTATGAAGTGTGATCAAGAAACGATAGAGCCCGTGTCTCTGGGTGCCTTAAACAGAAATGTGTGTTGAAGGGTCATGCTGAATTGTACGTAGTGAGAAAGGGAGATAAGATGTGTGTGTGTGTTTGTAAGAGAAAAGAGGAGAGAAAGAGAAGTGAGATGGGAAGGAGAGGGTGGGAGGAAGAGAAAGAAATGGGGTGATGCTGTGTGTGTGTTGTGTGCATGTGTGTGTGTGTGTGTGTGTGGGGGGGGGGGGTGGAGGGCTGTTGGAAGTGAGGGGGGGCAGGCACAGTCAGTTCTGATAACAGCAACAGTAGGAGGAGGATGAGCCGTGGGACCGCCCCACTCTCCCACAGATATAAATAGGAGGTGGATTTTTTTACTCCACTCATTTCTCCTGAAGGATGAGATCCCTGAAACACCTTAAACATCACTCAAGGAACAATGTGGTGAGTTTGTAACCAAAAGATAGGGGAAGATTTTAGAGGGGAGAGGGGTGGCGGGGGGGAGGAGGAGGTGGCGATTACTTGTTTTGCAGTTTGTTAGTGAGCTGTTTGCACTCTTGTCTGTCTTTGTGTGTTTTGAGGGGAAGCAAGATTACTTTTCCCCCTCCACATTCACATGAGTGCTGCAGTAGGAACATCCTTCTTTTTAAAAAAAAAAATATCATAATAATAGTTGTGTTTCTATCTCTGTGCTGCACGCTTCTGCTTCTGCTCTGTTTGTCCTTAGGTGTCTTTCAGTTGCAACTTTAAATGTGAAAGTACGGACTCTTGCAATTATTACCCTACCTTCTCTGTCTACTTGTCATTTGTCTTTTTCTCTTTCATTTTGTCAGCCTTTCATTTTGCTGTGCTTTTTCTTCTCTCTACAGCTCCCCCCCCCCCCGCTCCTCCTCCTCCTTCCCCTCTTTCTCTCTCACTCACTCACTCTGTCTTTCTGTCTTTCTCCGGCTCCCCCCTCGCACACACCCCCTCCCTATCCTTTTCCTTTCTCTCTTCCCTCCTCTCACATGCTCACTCAATCTCTCGTTACCCTTCCCTCCCCTCCCTCCCCTCCCCTCTTTCTTTATCTTTCAGCCCCTCCATCTCATTTCTCTCTCTGTCTCCCTCCCTCCACTCCTCCCCCGCCCACAGCTCTTTCTCCTTCTCTTCAAACCTCCCTCCCTCTTTTCTCTCTCTCTTTCACACACACACACACACACACACACACACACACACACACACACACACACACACACACACACACGCGCGCGCGCTTTCAAATACACACCCAGTCTCTTTCCTTTTCTTTCTCACAAACACACAGTCTGTCTCTGTCTGACTACTTTAAAAGCAGTAATTATAAATGACGTGGTTATCAGGGCATCCAGGTCTACTCCCCTCTCCCAACACACACTCACTCACACATACACCTTTATTCCTGCTCTCTATCTCCTCTTCCTTTCTCCATCCACTCTTTTCTTTTCTCTCAGTATTGTGTCAGGAAAGGAAGCAGCTCTTATTTATATGGCAGTGTGAAGGCTAGAGTGCTGTCTGCAAAGAAACCAGGGGTCAGCTTCTCACTATACATTTTCCTACTCGTCGGAGCCATGCTGAGAAATAACCTGAAACTAGTGGCATGCAATACCCGCTTCTCTTTTACCACAGAGGGCCAATTCTGGTCATACCACAATTTCTTCCCCATAGTTTCACTGTTCTGCTTTTACAGGCGGCAGGATAAACATGCGCGTCTGGGTCTGAAACACATCCGAACCATACAATTAAGTTAGCGAATCTTATGCATTGGTCTGGAATACAGAATGAGCTCTAAGCTCAATCGAATGTCTGTTATGGATATGAGACTGCCTGCCGGCATATATCATCTTGTTAAAGAAGCCCAGTGTGGCAGGTATTATAAAGTTGGCTACGGCGGGATCTCTTGGTATAGAGTTGAGATACTTTTCACCTTTATGAATGGCAGAGATAGCTCCAGTGATGAGCTAACTTTGGTCAGCAAGGCTGTCCCAGGACCCCACAGGAAGTGCTGAGGACAGTCCACGGAAGTCAACATCCTGGCTGGACCTGCATCCCTTGTTGTGTTCTTTGTTATTCTAAAGCCTGTCAAGGAAGGAAGCCGGGTGCTAACACAGATCTGTCTTATCTCCTCAATCTAATGTTCTCTGAATTCAGAGCAAAGACACAAGGCGTAGTCCGAACGCAGCTTTCACGGAGTAGCACTGAATCCTTCTCTTAATACTCTCCCCTAATTCCCAGCTAAGGAAGACTCTATAGCTGCTGGGGTCAGTCTGACATGCTGAACCTTAAAGGCTAAATTGTATGGTTGCGTTACCTTTGACCTGATAGATTGCAAATGAGGAAGCGAGAATATGCGAGGAGAAATTGTGCAACAGGTTTTGAAACAACGGAATAATAGAAAGCACACAGAGACACAGATGCAGTTTTGCCTCTAGTTCATTTTGACTTATGGTGTATGTCTGTGTGTGTGTTTTCTTCCAGGAGGAGGAGAGTGGCCGCTTGGTGCGGACATACCCAAAGATGACTGAGGGCCAAGTAGATGTGGGCACACAGACGGAGCCTGTGGTCGTGCTATCTCTGGCTCAGGCTGCCGTTCTTGGCCTCATCTCCCAGAATGAAATATTTGGGGCGACTATTGCTCCTAATGGCTTTTACACAGGGGAACCCAGAGAATGCCCCCCTCCACCACCAGAGTCAGTGGAGTATGAGTATGCTGACCAGCTGATAGGGGCCAATGGGGACTACCTGGCTGAGCCTGCTGGGGAGCTAGAGCCGCAGCCCCACTGCAGTGAGAGAAGACGGCCCGGGCCCCGTGGGAGAACCAAAAGGCCCAGGATTGATGGGGAATTAGAGGGTCATCCGCACAATGTACCCAGTCCACAGCCTCAGGTTAAAGGTGAAAGACTTGACTCTGATACCCCTCCTTCGTGTATTCACATGAACAGCAGGGGTAGTCCTGGCAAGTCAGATGATCCAGTCATCCAGCAAGGTACTCTGAAAGAGGAGCAAGCCTGTGGAAACTGTCCTTCATGTGTGAGAGACACATCCAGGCCACAAACAGATGGACAGCCAGAGGCTGAACAAGATGAAAGCTCTGGTAGGGAAAGAGTGAGGAAGGAAGAAGAGTTAGTAGTAGAGGAAGAAGAAGAAGAGGAGGAGGCACTGAACCTTAAGACCACCGGAGAAACAAGCAGTCCTGTGCAGAATCGTTATTATGATTCCAGTGAGGTGGCCTATGAGTCTGCAGATATGGCAATGCCAACAGAGTATGAGGAGAACAACCAAGCCATGCTGTGGTCAGACCCAGAGGGTCTCGCAAGACGAATGCAGATTGACCGACTGGACATCAACGTGCAGATCGATGAGTCTTACTGCGTAGACGTAGGCGAGGGCTTGAAGCGCTGGAAGTGCCGCATGTGCGAGAAGTCATACACATCCAAATACAACCTGGTAACACATATCTTGGGCCACAATGGAATTAAGCCTCATGAATGTATACACTGCGGAAAGCTTTTCAAGCAGCCAAGTCACCTCCAGACTCACCTGCTCACGCACCAGGGAACTCGACCGCACAAGTGTACCGTCTGTGAGAAGGCCTTCACGCAGACGAGCCACCTGAAGAGGCACATGCTGCAACATTCAGACGTGAAACCCTACAGCTGTCGTTTCTGTGGCCGTGGCTTTGCCTACCCCAGTGAACTGAGGACCCACGAGAACAAACACGAGAACGGCCAGTGCCATGTCTGCACTCAGTGCGGCCTCGAGTTTCCAACCTATGCGCACCTGAAGCGTCACCTGACCAGCCATCAGGGACCCACGACGTACCAGTGCACAGAGTGCAACAAGTCCTTCGCCTACCGCAGCCAGCTGCAGAACCACTTGATGAAGCACCAGAACGTGCGGCCTTACGTTTGCCCCGAGTGCGGCATGGAGTTCGTCCAGATCCACCACCTCCGACAGCACGCTCTCACTCACAAGGTACTGGCAGCGCACGCCCTCCCACTTAAGGTACTGAAACCCAATGATGTGCCTTTGTCTACCAGTTGATGTGTTCAAAATACACTCAGGAGTATGCTAGCTTCATGCAGCAACACATCACTATTTAAAAGCAGAAAAATGTGATTATCAACATGAGCACAAAAGAGATTTATGGGTTAAAAGGGAAGTATTTTGGACTCTTTCAATAAGAGTCTGCAGTATGAATTCTCATGGAAAAAAACAGGGTATATGGCATCACATCCTTTTCTCCAAAACCAGTTGCTTTGTAAACATAGCCTTCAAAGACCTTGAGTTTTTGTATGCATCTCAACCCCCCACTAGCATGTGTTTTGTGTCATGTGTCATTCGCAAAGCTACTTCCCTTTGTGTCAGATGAATCACTCTAGTCTTTCTCTCCATTTCATTGTATAGTCTACTTTAGACTAAATTTTTTTTTAAAAAAGCCCTTCTATTCATAAAACACGCTTTGTTGAATATTAAAATAAAAGTCAAAAACATGGTAAAAAACTTTTAGTTTATTCTTCCCATTGCCAGGGTTTTTCATCTTTGTCACTCAACAAGTGGGGGTGGGGAGAAATATAATCTACACGAGTAGGATCAAAAAGCCAGAATACAAATGCTCGATTGCAGCAAACAGGCACACATGTGAGCGCCTTGTGATTTTTTTTTTCCTCTCTGTGACTCATTATTTATTTTCCACCCGACCATATATTTAAGCCAAATTAATTAAAAGGACGCAAACACTTTTTTTGTGTCCCCAGGGCATGAAAGAATTCAAGTGTGATGTCTGTGCCAGAGAATTCACCCTGTCTGCCAACCTGAAGAGACACATGTTGATCCACGCCAGCGTGAGGCCCTTCCAGTGCCATGTCTGCTTCAAGACCTTTGTCCAGAAGCAGACCCTGAAAACGCATATGATTGTCCACCTGCCGGTGAAGCCTTTCAAATGCAAGGTGGGGGAAGCAAGTGGCACCTTTCGCAAAATCACCTGGATCTCGCTGGGATGAAGCACGGAGCGATACTCACTGTTGTACTCGTGTCTTTCAGGTATGCGGGAAGTCGTTTAACAGAATGTACAACCTCCTCGGCCACATGCATCTCCACGCTGGCAGCAAGCCCTTCAAGTGCCCTTACTGCACCAGCAAGTTCAACCTGAAGGGCAACCTGAGTCGACACATGAAAGTCAAACACGGCATCATGGACACCACGATAGATGGACACGGTGAGTGGCTTGGTGACTTTAATTAAACTCTGAATTAAAACAGATGCTATTTGAATTTGTTGATGGGTGATGTGTGGCAAATTTCCCAGTGGGACTGTTTGGGGTGAGCTTCATGTCGCATTATTGTCACTCAGTCTGCCCCTAATGCACTTTGACTCAGCATGTACTATAATCTAGTATTCGAGCATTTTGATGTTTCTGTCACTCTCTCCTCGTGTGCTCAGTAAATATAGCAGTGCCTGGATTAGACATGCCTGTCTCTATCAGTAGAGACTGATACCGAGGAGGGGCAATCTACAGGCTGTCCTAAATGTGGCCATATGTCTTTAGGAAGAGCTCCGCGTGTGTGTGTATGTGGTGAAACTAGAATTATATTTGTATCCTCCTTTGTCCCTTCTTCAGAGCCCCCCCAAGAGACAGAAGGCCAGGAGGACTACGAAGAGGAGAGCTTTGAATTCAGTGAGCGAGAAAACCGGGCCAACAACACCAACACACCTGACATCTCTAAACTCTCTCAAATGGAGTATTACAGCACCTTCGGAAAGGGCGCCGGACGCTTCAACACTGCGTGAATTATTAAAAATGACCCAAATTTGAATATAGGTGTGACCTAATGAAAATAGGATTGCTTTTTGTTTTGTTTTGTTTTGTTTTTTTGCTGTTAAAGGCAAAGTGCTTGGGCTCCTCTTCAAGGACGTGAAGAAGCCTAGCAAAGCTGCACATCAGTATGCACTGGAATCTAAAAAAATATATACTTTTTTAATCTAATTACATATTTTTCATCTCTAAAACATTTAAAAATAATTACAGATAAATATATTTGAAGGAAATGGACAGCCTAAAATAGGAGCAAAGGATTTAAAAAATATATATATATCTACACACATTTGTATATGTTGTGAGTTGTTTAACAACAGTTAAACATCATCTGAGCCCAATTTGAAAAGCACAAGCTTAGCTACAGGCATAGGTGCATATGTTGATGTCTCACTGCACATCCTCATTCAGACAATCCCGGTCCCCCTCTCTGTGGTCAGCTCATGGGTTAAAGAAGGAAACAGGTGTTGCTGTTCATTTCACTTGCCAAAGCTAATAAAGTTGCAGAACTTAATGATTCACTTTGATTTAAACTGTGACAAACTGCAAAACAACTGAAAATGCCACTGGATTTGCAATCTGTGTTTTATTGTATATTATTGTACAGAATGTATCAGCCCTCTAGTACGCTGGCTGGTACTGCAATCAGTGCGTTGCACTGAGGACCACTGTGTCTACTTTTTACATTACTGCATTAACAAGCGTCACCCTGTATTGATCTCTAGTCTATGAATGTAACTGTTTATGTGGAATGTTTTAAGATGCTAATAAAAACGTGAAGAAAAACACTTTTTAAAAAAAAATGGTTGGATCCCTTTTACCAAAGAATTAGATCAAAATCTCAGAGCTACTGGTGCCATTGGATTCCTTTCCTTGCTGCTGTGTTGAGCTGGGACATTGAATTTCTAGGGGTCCAATCACAGACCTCCAGAAATTACATTCAGGTTTCCCTCCCACCCATCTGTAGATCTTTTCAAAAGATTACCACAGAGAACAGACTGTGGTGCAGCATCTCTTTCAGCAAAACCTCACCTTTTTCCTTGATCCAAGCCTTCACAGGACTGCAGCATTTTTCAAAAGCAAGCCCCACATTTGTATTGCAGTTGTGTGGTTTTTTTTGTTTTTTGTTTTTTAAATGGATGAATCTCAACAAGAATTGTCCTCCCAAAAAACTCGGACAGAAATATTAAGTGCCCTAGTGTGTCTGCACGAGCATGCCATCCATCATGCTGTACACTGGTCTCGAGTGATGAACGACAACCTCCCAACATGTGACAGGGCCACGGACCTTGTGCAAAATGATTTGGAAATGCTCAATATATTCAGTTTCTCCAGTGTTTAGCTTTTCAAACTTGTAAGGTATCCATTTGCAATGTTGATATAGTGCATTTAAAAGAAGAAGAAAGCTCATTTTTGAGTTTTTCAGCTGCTGTGTTCACTCCATCACTTTTTTGTGATGACACAAGTAAGACGCTCATCTTAAATGGCTTTCTGTATTAGACATTAGTGTGGAGATAATGTTGATAGAGTTGTATGTACAATGTTGTGTACCAGGCAATACTGTAAGATAATAAATTTATTTACCTTTAAAGTGGCAGAGCTCTCGTTTGTACAGACGCAAAACACAAACAGTGGTTTAAAAGATTTATTGGCAAATGTGTGTGACACAGGCTTCAGTCTTGCCCAAGGCATTACATAGTACTGAATACTTCACATTACAAAAATAAAACCCTGCAAGTAATGGGACAGACAGTAAGGGAGGCATGAGGTTCAAAGGACAATTCTCAACGATTTAAAAACCTAAGAGAACTACGTAATCCTATAGACAGTACTTTCTTCTCCTTCTGATTAAATTGCGAGTGGATTTATTGACCTTTAAGTTAAAAATGAGGTACAAAAACAGAAGAGTGACATTGCCATCTTCGTGCTTATCATATTCTTTCAAGTCCTTCACTTTCCAAGGGCCTTATCCAGATTTGTCTTGATGGCGTCGAGGAAGTCTGTAGTATTGACGTAATGCTCGTTCAGCTTGACACTGAAAAGACAGGACGCGGCACATCAGAAAAGTCAACAGAAAAACAAAAGCGTAAAAACATGCAAGCAACACAAACAAGATAATGCTGTTGGTTAGTTACACAGGGATTATTAAAATAATACATTTTACATATCATGATTAAACAGACTACAACTGAGTACTACAAGGTTGTGCCCGTTTCATTTTGCATGTAGCTTTTAGACAACAGCGTATTATATGAAGCATTCATTCAGCGGCAGATGAGAAAACCGCAATGCCTTCAAGCAAACAAATGAGTCAATGCAACAAACAGATAAGTATATACACTAAATGTGCACGAAAGCGTGGAGGAACTAGATGACAAGGCTACAGAAGTCTTGAGTAAACATTTTACAAGCTCGACATAAATCATTCTTAAGCAGATGCATTTGGAAAATCCTGCGTTACATGTGAAGTTTATTTTGTTCATTACAAATCAGAAACGTTCACTTAATTAAAACACACTTAATATTCCCTTGATTGACTTTAAAAGCCATCCTAGAAAAAAGAAATAAATCTTGCTTTTTGTCAACCTTGAAAGTGAAATTTAAATTGTGTTTTTCTTTTTAAATAAGTTGCTGAAAAATATATAGTAATGAAAACTGGCAGAGGCCTAAAACCTCGCAAATATTCCGGAAGATGAGGACAAGTTTATATAAAGTGCAGGTCAGAATCAGGGCAAAGATTAAATGCTGTCTTGGGTTTAACTTGAGGTTAAATCCACACGATTATCAATAATTAAAGATTAAAGCCATAGCGTCAAACCTTATTCATTTTCTGGCTGCCATCATAGGCTTAATGTCCCAAAACATAAAGATGCACCAAGGCCTGAATGGCAGCATCCTTCAAAATCAATGCAGCAACTGATGACTTTTTGTATGACTGATGAATCTGCAAATTCTCCTGTGAAAATTTGTGTGTTTTATAAAAATCTCATCCAGCAGTGAAAAATGGATGCCACTAGTTCTCAAAGCTCAAGATGATATCTTCAAATTATTTGATGCAATAATAAAAATAACAAGCAGCAAGTCCTTAGATGCTGAAGATGATACACGTTTGGCATTTTTGATTTAACAAAATTAAAAATGGCTACAGATTACTTTTGTTGATCAACTATTTGTTAGGGTAATCAAGACTTCCTTCAATCCTATTCCGTTGTTACATAATAAATGTAAAGGTTAAGCAGTAAACCCTTAATGTCACATGGTTAAAGTAAAACTAGTTGATTAGATTGGTTGAGTTTAAAATGATTTATCAATTAAATGTGTTCTGCAGTGAACGTGGTAATGTTCATATATATTACTTAATATTTCCAGTGTTCTGAAGCAAAGCAGAACTCCAGCAGCAAAAACTATCTAACAAAATGATTATTGAGTATATATACTGTGATTTCAGTAAGTCTGCAACTACACTGCAAACTAAGGTGTCAGCAGGGAAATAAACTTACTTGGACAGGCCGTGGATGCAACCTGCCAGGTCCTTGGTCATAGTACCACTCTCTACAGTCGCGACACACACCTGCTCCAGTGTCTGGGCGAACCTGCAGAAAAATGCAGACATTTATTAAAAAAGGTCACATTTCACATTAGCATGAGTAAGTTTCCTGAAATATTAAACCTCTCTTACTTTATGAGGTCAGGGTTGCCGTCAAGTTTCCCTCTGTGCTCCAGGCCTCGGGTCCAGGCAAAGATGCTGGCAATGGGGTTAGTGCTGGTTGGCCTACCCTGAAAGCAGAGATGGAGACACTGTGTGCATTAAAAACTACTAAACATATCAACTGCAGCATCAAATATTTAATAGATCTGAGCGTCTGCAGACACTTGTCATTACATTCTTCACCACAAGATGGCAATGTAGCTCTACAGATGACACTGCCTATGCAAGCAGAAACTTAAGATTACTAACACAGACCCCACAGGGTTGGTGGTTACTAACCTTCTGGTGCTCACGATAGTGCCTGGTCACAGTGCCGTGGGCTGCCTCAGCCTCAATAGTCTTGCCATCAGGACAGACAAGAACTGATGTCATGAGTCCCAGAGAGCCAAAGCCTAAAACAGGAAACGCACCATCTTCTTTTAGTGCAACTACCCAAAAACTGGCACGCGCCTCATATGCTTGCAGGTTTCAGTGTTTTATGACAGTGATGTTTTCCGAATATCTCACCCTGCGCAAGGATGTCGGACTGAACGTCTCCGTCATAGTTCTTGCAAGCCCACACAAAGGCTCCGGAAGACTTCAGCACCTGGGCGACCATATCGTCGATAAGCCTGTGCTCATACCAGATCTTCAGTTTGTCAAACTCTGGCTTGTAATTCCTGCAGAAGACAACACAATAAGAACATTAAAGTGATAAAATGGTTATAAATGTTGGACCAAATACTAATTAGATTAATACCAATTAATTTGAGCTTAAATTAAATGCATTTGTTGATTTAACAATAATTGTGCAAATGACACTGGACAAATGGGTCATTGATAAATGTGCACACATAAGCAGAAAGCTAGAAGACACTCACTTTTCAAAGATATCCTGGAAGATGTCTTTAAATCTGCCGTCGTAGGCTTTAAGAATGGTGTTCTTTGTGCTCATGTACAGGGGCCACTTCTTGCCAATAGCGTACTGGAAGCAGCTGTGTGCAAAGCCTGTAATAGACTGATGAAGGGAATAAAGAAACAAACAGTTCATGACTGCTGAAGGCTTTATCAGTTGAACAGGGGCTAACAACCTTCCCCTTATCAAGTTGAAAGTCATTTGCGATGACCTCTGATGTTGTAAAATCAAACAGACCCGTGCTGATGAAGGCAAACAAAACAGTAGCAAAGAGAGTTGAAACGACGATAGAGGACTGCAGAGACTGCGGTGTGCATTTTACAACTCAATAGCAGCTTATTTGAGAGTTCAGACAATATGAGGACAATAATACACACAACCCAGATGTTAAATAACTATGGCGTAGAATTAAGCAAATCTTTTAACACCATCTGGATGTTGCAATACCAAATTTTATACAAATTCTTCTATTTTTTAAGAAACCAATGAAAAAAAATATTTGAAGCCTACACCAAAGAGCAAGCAAAGTTTAAAAACCAGACCTGTACTCTCATTTGCTTACACGCCACCCTAAATAGACCCGTGTTCTAAGATATCATCCACAATAATGCTTGTATAAATTTTTACATCCAATAAAAACGTCATGTTGCGATATTATTGTATAACCAGTCAAGCCCAGACAGGTCTGACACGCGAGAGCCACGTGTTAGCCTCCAGTAGCAATTGTGCACCTAAAAGGAGCTACTTTAACAAAGTACAGTACTTTGTTGAAATAGTAGCATTGCTACCTTTAGGGGGAACACTCTCTTGCATATTTTACAAACGTGTTCCACTACTTGAGGGGAAAAAATCCCCAATATGATCAGTAAGGAGTAACTCGTTTCAACTCGATCAACTTATTGCAGTTGTTGTTTAACCGGTGCGTTAAGCAGGCATCTCACACTACTGCTTACATTTTTCAGGGAAAAACACTACTTCTGCTACTCGTGTGTTTATATTTGACTTGTTTCACTAACATGGTACTATAATGCTGCTTTTTTAAAGAGTCGCACTTCAAATTAGGTAGTGTGTCATCAATGACAATAGCTCATTGAAAATGCTGCTCATTTAAGCCTACAATGCTTAATTTCAAGAACCAATCAAATGTTGTTCTATATTTTTTCTCTGTAACATTAGAAAAATTACTATTGGACACTTTCTTAAAATCTAGTGACATTATTGAGGTTATATTGCCTCCAATTTGAAATACCATCAGCTGTTCTTTTCACTATATGAAAATGTCCATGTATTTACATTGTTTACCTTTTATATTATATTCTTAAAAATAATTAAAGGTTCTCATTTATATGTATATGTTTTATATGTTCCTTTTAGAACTTCTGGGCAAATGTTTAAGAATGTAAAAATATTAAAATGGTAAACATTTCAGTAATATAAAACACTTTACAGGCCAAACATATAATATTGCTTTATAACACCAAATGTAAACATTGTATTTTAAAGTTTATGGTATAGCAGTATTTCTAATATTTTGAACATTTGATGGTTCTACTCTTTCTTTGCATGTCCCCGTGGTTCTCACGTAGGTGTTAGAAGAAGTTTATGGTGTTTAAGCCCATTGTGGAGACCGATGCGCTGTATAATTTACAAAAATACAGTTTCCAGGTCCGTGGAAGAAGGTTCAAAACCACATTCATGTAACAGAGGCCTTTTTCTAGGAACAAGCTCTTTCCTTTGTCCTTCTTCAGTTTGGACCTTCCTAGTTCTGTCACAACTTCACTCGTCCTGCTGGTATTCACATTTCTGCCTGAACCCATGTGTAAGATTGCAATTGGTCGCCCAAAATATTCAAAAAAATGTTGCCATAAGCAGTACATTTTGCTAACTAAAAGAGCATAATATGACATTGTATTTTGCCACATAAATCTAATATTTTATAGCTCCAATTTAAATTTCCTGCTCAGTCAAACTCAGGGCACAACGTTTGGTAGCCCCTGGCCATCAACAGCAATGTTTCATTAACAGGCAGGAATTCATTAACACCAAGATCTTACTCACATGAAGAAGCTTTTCTCTTTTGTTACTAGCTATGGACACTTGATCTGTTAAAGTTGTTTGTTGTTGTTGTTGTTGTTGATGATGATTATTTAGCCACACTGGCATGAGTCGGCTGGGTCATTTTTCAAGATAAATGCGGGAACTGTTGTTTATTGTGAATTTTTTAAACACACAACAGGGTACTACTACTGTAAATATTAGCCAGTGGAAAACAGCCCTCAAACAAAACACACATGAATAGAAACAAATGTGGGCTCGTACCGACGGGCCGACTACAGTTTTGTTGTGATTTTCTAAGAATTTAAACAACAAAAACAACCAAAATCTGCATGTTTTCTTTAAGTAGAAGTATCTGCTAACCTCATCTGTGTTGTACATGCCCATTCCACAGCCACCTGCAGGGAAGTCAAAGACCTCCCATTCCTTGTTTGAACTGCCATCAGCAGGTGAGAAGATTATCTTGAATTTGCCGGGCTGGTCGACAACAAAGTCTGTTGCTCTGTACTGTAGAAGAAACACAGAAAGTTAGACAGAAAGATATTTAGTACTTCTGGCTCAAAATGTGGGAAAAACAAATAAACAAAATCAAGCCCCACCTGATCACCGAAGGCGTGTCTGCCAATGGTAATGGGCTGTGTCCAGCCAGGAACAAGCCGAGGAATGTTCTTGCAGATGATTGGCTCACGGAAGACTGTGCCGCCCAGGATGTTCCTGATGGTGCCGTTGGGACTCTTCCACATCTTCTTCAGGCTAAACTCTTTATATAAAAAACAAACAAAAATTATAGGCAAGTCAATCATTCACGCATGTGCAGTGTTGGTAAACACCTATTTAGCTTTGCAGTTTACAAGATCATAGCTGCATTCATATGGGGAAAACACCTGTTGCTACCTTTTTACAAAGGGTACTTGTGGAAAACATGCATTAATAAACAATTTAACTGAATTTGTAGCCATCCTGTAGGGGATGATTTTTCTTTTTAATTTTATTAATCATCTAAAAAGGCATACAGGTATACAGAGTGAAACAAGAGATGCTTGACATCTTAGTCTGTGAAGGCTTTTTTTTTTTCAAAGCAATCTGCCTCCTGTCAAAGGAAGGTTTTGTTAATCACTTAACGAGCCTTATTAAACAACGTGTGCCCATTCACACTGCTTTTAATCTATATCTACTAAGCCCAAAATTGCCACTTTAAAAAGTCGTCGATGCGGAATTGTATTGTCAATGCATTATACACTAATACCACGTAAATGTGTTTTTGTATACAGGAAGCTATGGGGGCAGTATCACCTATATCGTCTGCCAAGACTGCATTCACGGGGCGACCGTGGCTCAGGGGGTTGGGAATCGCATCTGTAACCGGAAGGTCGCCGGTTCGATCCCTGGGCTCTCTGTCCTGGTCGTTGTGTCCTTGGGCAAGACACTTTACCCTACTGGTGATAGCCAGAGGGGCCAATGGCACGATATGGCAGCCTGGCTTCTGTCAGTCTGCCCCAGGGCAGCTGTGGCTACAACTGTAGCTTGCCTCCACCAGTGTATGAATGTGAGAGTGAATGAATAGTGGTATTGTAAAGCGCTTTGGGTGCCTTGAAAAGCGCTATATAAATCCAATCCATTATTATTCAATACTAACGAAGGAGAATGTAGTGGAACGGCAAAAAACAGGGACAAAAGAAAATGAAAATGGAGATTTTTTTATTTTTTTTTTAACGTAAAAGCATTTCACAGAAAACAAACAAAGTGCAAAGTTTAGCTTTCCTTCCACGACAGCACAACTGCAGTGCACGAGCATTTAGAGCACCAGCAACCTAGAGCTGTTACATTAACACTGAATGGATCAGTTTTAGGGTGTTAAGTGCGTTGGGTTGATACCTTATTTTAATGTTTGTTCAGTAATGCTTGTGTTAGCTTACCTGTCGGAAACTCCTCAGGATGATGCTTGCTAAGCAAACACCGTTTCAGTTTTGTTAGCTAATGAGTGAAATGAGTAAACCATTAAATAGGAGTATCTACACCGTCTTCTAGTCCCCCCACCCGCGTTATATTAGGGTTTATTCCGAGTACTAAACCTCTTCAACTAATGTTAGATTTTTAATCCGTGGGTTGGAGCATATCAATAATTAATTATTTACTTAGTCATTTATTATTTAATTACTTAAACTTTTTGATTGTCATCGAACACGACACCATCTAAGAAACTATGATATAGAACCAAATTTGTGATTAGTAATTTTGCTTTGTTCGGTTTTACTAGTATTAAGGCATACAGATGAGTTTGTGCTGTAAAGACGCTCATGCGCCTCTCAAATGGCTGAAGTCATGACAGAGAGCATTTTTAGCATTGTTATGAACAGCTGATAACATATTCTCAAAGATAAGAGCAAGCTTCACTCCAGAGCATGTCCACTGCAATCATGAATTCATGAACTGAACCATCTGTAAACTTTTTTTTTTTTGACTGGAAAAAAAAATCTTTTTGATTTCATTTGAAGCTTTATTTGAACTTAGACCTCAGCCAACTTTGCTTTTCTACTATCACATTGTTTTTTGTTTAAAATACTACTAGCACAAATACTACTATTTAATAATATTACTTGATATTTTTTATTTTTTTCATTTTTATTTGACAGTCTTATTGAGTGATGTCAAAAACATATCTAATTACTAGGGGATTGAACCGTTCGATACAGTGCTTTTGGTTTGGTACGCATATGTATCGAACAATACAAAATTTTTAATTTACTTTATCAACTTTTCTTCTGAAGATGCTGTCTGTGTTGAGAGCTCAGTGGGTCTGCCTTCGACTACTCCGCCTAGGCTGCACTGTCGAGCGCAGATCCACTGAGCGCAGGGCAAGCTAGCGAGACAGAAGCTAAGCTCGTTGCAACACGGCAAATTGAACCTCCCCCACCCTCATTCAGATCTGGCCTTTGGAACTATTTTGGTCTTCATGTGAAGCATGACCCTGAAGGTAAGCGCGTCATGGACTAAAGTAAAACAGTATGTTGGATGTTGGACAAAAATAATCTTGGGTTGCAGCCCTACAGCGCTGTATTCAAAAATATGCAGAATTAATGTAGCAATCACTTTGAGAGAATGAAAATCTTAAGTCTAAAGTGCTCTGAAACTAGAAATTAATAATTGGCGATTAAAGATTTGGCAAAGACCTTCAACTCTGGCTTCGTCAGGTGTGATGGTGGCACACTTAACCGCTACGCTGTACTTCTTGGTAGCCAGGGCGGAGTCGATGGTGACCTGGTCATCAGTCTGGTCACGGTATGGCAGACCCAGGTCGAAGTACTTCAGCTCAACATCAACATTGGTCAGGATGAGCTAAACAATCAAAAATTAAAATTAATTAATTAAAAGGCACTACCCCCCCCCCCCAAAAAAAAGGCACCAACAATGCAAAACCAGGTACGGACAGAGTAATGTCTGAACAGAAATGCAGCCTTGCAAATGTGTCACAAAAGATCTTACCACCTGCTTGTAAACACTGATGCATAACAGATACTGTTATAACAATACTGCATTAGTGTACTGTACTGTAAAGTGATGCATTAGGTCAGGGGTCGGCAACCTGCGGCTCCGGAGACGCAGTATTTAGCTGAAGTGAGTTTTATTTATGTTAGTTCTTTTAAAAAAAAAAAAAAAAGAAACAAAAAAAAAAAACAACTTGTAGTTCTAAATTGGAAGATTGTGATGTTGAAATATAGAAATAAAATTATATTTTATTATTTTTTCATTGCTCAAAATAAGCGTCACACTCGCGGAAGCCAGTGTACCCGCCGAAACGCCGTGCATTTCAGGTAGGCCAAATATGGATCTTCAGATCCACATTATGTCAGCAGCTATTCTCCTTCGTGAACTATGTTTAAAAAAAAAAACACCGCTCACGCCTCACAGATGACAGCTTACAGTCCTGCGTAAAGATGAAAGTGACTTCGTACAGCCCCGATTTGCAGACGCTGTGCTCATATGGGATATGTGCAGAGGTTCAGGAGCAGAAGTCCCATTGTAAACATATCACGGCAGACCCGACGAGGTTACCATGAACATGCTTTTCAGCATCTCTTTATTGACCACTTTTCACACACGGTTGCTGTAGCTCACAGCCCGACATATACCAACAGCAGCAGAGATAGCGCAGATGTTAAGGTGTCGAGGCGTGATTGCGGGTGCCGCTCAGGTGCTTCCGCCTCCCCTGCAGCGCCGCTGCAGACCACGCCCCGCTACACACGTTAACCTGGTAAAATACATATTTAGGCAGAATTTTGCAAATATCTACTTTTCATTTTTTAGCAACATAGTGCTTTTTTTCAATTATTTTTTAAAAGTCAGGTCAAGGCTCCAAAAGCCCAAAAGCGATATAAGGGTGGCAGCTCAAAACAGTTTTTGTTTGCTACATGGATCCTTTTAGTTCAGGTTGGTGTCTTTCCTTTTGTTATATTTCTTTAAGAGTTCAAAATGTGTTAATTACATAAATAAAATGTAATTTTCTTTGTAGCACTTCATGGATTTCATAAGCAACACACCTTAGTTGTTCACACAAAGCATAAAGGTAAAAAACAATATATACAGTGTTATCTTCATTTAAGATGTCAAAAAGTATTTGCGGCTCCCAGTTTTTTCTTTTGCGTGGAAACCAGGTCCAAATGGCTCTTTGGGTGTTAAATGTTGCTGACCCCTGGCATTAGGTGTTCAAGACTTCAAAATTTTCAGACCACTAAAAGCATATAGAAGTTAGAGGTGGGAATCACGAGGTACTCCACAATTCGATATCGCAATACTTCACTCACAATATGATAGTAATGTTTAACATTTTGCAATATGCAAAATATTGTGGAATGTTAAAAAATCACAAAGTATTGCAACAACATATCAAAGTTAAACATTGTCAGTATCAGTTTTATCCAATAAGATTATATCAGTTATTTTTTTCCTGCAAAATGAGATCATCAAGCACACCAACACTGTCACTAAAACCTGCAAAATGCAAAATAAGAAAGAGTCAGTCTGCCATCAATCTATAACTGAATGGGGTCAAGTTTCTGATAATACAGCAGCTAATTGTAAATACACAGCTAATACTGTGAAAACTGCAATTAACTGTAAATAACTATTCACCAGTAAAATCACCAGGCAGCCACCAATTTATTTATTTTTTATAGAAGCAAGGAGTTTGCTCATGTGACTGAGCCATTGCACTGATTTAGAAGGTAGCTTTGTCAAGCAAAGCGTGCCCAGTGTTGGATGGGTTTTCAGTTGAGCCAATTTAATGCAAGTTTGGTCAGCTAACATTGTGTCAGGGTGGTGCTGCATGAGATGAGCCCGCTTGTTTTGTAGTCTTGCCAGAGTATTTTAATTTAGTCAATACAATATAAATCTTATCAGGTATGAAATATCAATTTGGTGCCCCTGTAGCAATACAATATTGTCTCAAAAAAAAGCAATATCACGCTGTATCAATTTCCCAAGCCTAATTGAAATTATTATGTTCCAGGGTGTGTTTGTTTTCTCTAGATAGTGAAAACTGCTGTATAAACATAGCCCTGTTTGCTATATTAATAAAATGATCAGAATGAAATCAGCAAACTATCAGGCAGCCTTAAGAACATATTTAACGTGGAAATCATCCAGGTTACTTAACAGAAAAGATTCTTAGAATCTTAGAAAGAACCCATTAAAATTTAAAAAAAAAAAGATAGGCTTGGGAGCCAGTAAGTGGAAGCATCATCATATAACGGGCTCCTATCACAAAGTTTTACAGCCTCCTCCAGAGTAAATAGACGCAGACACCTGGCATATTGACAACCGACATAAACACCAGACTGCCAGGCTCCACTCCCTATAGTTAAAGTGTAGACAGACTTGTTTGTCCTACCATAGCTAGGATTATGCATTTGAATTGAAGAAGACAGAATTCAGATTTCTAGTGGCGATATTTTACACACTGAACCAACAACAGTTTTCTGTCATAGGATCGGATCCGGAGGGCAAAACACTGTTACAACACACCAGCCAATCGTGGACATGCCAGAGAACTAAAGCACAATCCTATAAAATTTCCATCAATTTCTAGCCATGGGTATTTAGAGCACCTTCCAAGAAAAAGAAATATATGCGGACAAACTGCAAGTTGTGGGAAACTGTAATCCATATTCAACACTCACTGCAGTGAGTCTTCTCACACTGCGCCTAGGATGACAGTGTACAGAGATGCATACAGTTAAATTCACTTTAAACCTGGACGGGTCGTTTGTGCTGCTGTGTTGGAGGTTAATGATATTGTCAGAGCAAAGGTGAGGGCAAATAAGCCAATGTTTGCTGACAAACATCAATCTGTGACATTCTGGTTAGCTAAGATAAACAATATTTAATGGCATTAATATATATCTCATAACTTGAATCAAATGGCAGGTAAACCTGTCCTGTAGCTAACATCAACTACAATTAACAACCTGGGGTGCTGTTGATGAAGGTGGGTTTGGTGTGGCTGACTGCATGCATGTATGGCATGGTGAGACAAGGTTTGCTTGCAAGCATTGCCATTCACATGAGCAACTACCCATCAGTTTGGCTACACAAATGCAGTAAAACTGAGTCGCATTAACCCTGGTTTTGCAATCCAGACAGATATTTCTGCAAGTATGTGACATCTTTTAGAAACTATGAATAGAATTGGCTTTGATTGGACCAAACAGCCAATTAACTGTCATATTCAGCACCCCATCAAAATCTTAAAAGACAACTTGACAAGCAAGCGAGCGTTGTGTAAACAGCCAGAAATGTTCTGCCCCGAAGATATTTTTTCACCAGCATTTTAAAGATCCCCTAGCCTGTATCACAAAGACCTGAGTTTTAATTTGCATGACTTTAGGGAATAATTAAATGTACCATTTTCCCTTTGAGAGTACCTAAAAAACCGATAAAATGTACTTTGGGATCACTGATTGTTAACAAGACAAAACTGCTCATCAGCTGTCAAAAACATTCAATGATTGAACCTCATGCTATTCTGCGTTTTCTTCCTGAGCCAACAACATCTGCTCTCTCTGGAGAAAATCAGCCACTGAATTACCAAAGCCCCTCCCCAACACACATACATAATCCTCTGCATAACACTTCCCACACAGCCACCTGCCAGCCTGCCAGTCAGGCTGCATGGGCTCAGTTTTCCCCCTTCAACCTTGGATGCCACTTTATCACCTTCTCTTTAATGAACTCCCAGATGATCCTGGTCATCTCGTCTCCGTCCATCTCCACCACTGGGTTCGCCACTTTGATGCGTTTGTCGGCATCTGTCAAAAATAAAACGTGAAGTACAAAAAACATGAGACTGCTGTGTGCCAATCATAGAATAAATGCATTAATCAAGGGGAAAAAAGAAAAGGAAATGAATTATGCTCAAGAGGATGAAAACCCGTCTGGTCAGACCAACATTTAAAAATTTAATGTTTAATCCTAAATGTGTTTAAAAGCTACGAAAAGCTGAAATAAATTTGGACCCAAGGCTATTTCTATTTTGCATCCACAAGAGCAGACTCCTCGCATCAACCACAGCTCAAATTTCCATCCAAAACATGCATGAAGAGAGTCCCTGGATCTGGAAGCATGACATCTCTCATTTGTGCTTATTTAGATTTGGTATGTTATGTTGAAGGTTATTTCTAAAAATCCATGGCTCCAGATTTATACTGACTCTAAATGCAACTCCCTTCTAAACTGGGCCAAGTGAACCACAAAAAGGAACTTTTTTTTTTTTAAGTTAAAAATGTAACTGGCAATTTCTGGCAAGAAAACTTATAGAAAATCTTTGCATGTAACAGAGTGTGAATCTAAACTGTTTATTTTAAACTAGAGCATATGGTTCGGTGTATCTTTTGGATCGATGAGATTTTTTAGTTTAATGTTTAGTTTGCTATACAGATAATATATAAAGATTATATAGGAAGTCATCCAGGAGCCTGGTTCTGCTGGAGGTTTCTTCCTGTTAAAAGGGAGGTTTCCCTTCCCACTGTTGTCAAGTGCTTGCTCAAAGGGCGTCATTTGATTCTTGGAGTTTTCTCGCATTATTGTAGCATCATTACCTTATGATATAAAGCGCCTTAGGGTGACTACTGTGATTTGGGGCTATGTAAATAAAACAAAATTACTGAAAAATTTGGACATTTTATTTTCTATGAGCTAATCACTACAGCTCCATTCAATACTTCTTGACACATCCTTGTTTGTAGTTAGCATGAATAGCCAACTGACCACACGGTAAATAGCCATTTTAGAGAAACACCACTTCAATAAAAGACCAAATATTATTGATTAGAGCAAGTTTTGGTTTACTCTAAAGCCATTCTTTATTTTGAGAAATGCATATGTTCTTACAGGTAAAAATAATAATTTATTTGTAGGTTTTCTTAAAACCATCAAACCTCATTAGAAAACAAAGTGCTTTATTTTTACACTGACTTTTTAAGACTGTCTCTTTACTTCTTTTCTGTCCACTAGGACTGATATGGATTAGTATGTTTAATCATATCTCCTCTCAGCCTACTCAGTGTGCGAGTGCTGCCAGCAGGAACATTTCAGTGAATAGGAAAGTACAGGGGGGAGGTGCAGAGGATCAAGTGACTCAAATTTCCCAAGCCAAGCTTATGCTCCCCCACTGCCCTAAAAGTAATTCAAGTAAACACAAGGTGTCCTATGGAAACAGGGTACAGCCAACATTTTTAAGAGTGGAAGATATTATATCCATTTAAAACTCAAGCATTAGTCTGAGACTGAAGACATCTGATGTAGCTGGGATTTTGAAGCCATGGTAGCACCTGTCAAAACAGCCTCTGCTCTTATCCTCCGCACCCTGCTGACTACAGAAACATGGCGACCGTGCACTGAAAATGACCTCTAAGGAAGAACAGTTGTGGCTTTGTGTTATGTTACAACTATGTTTATAGGATAGCATATTACACAGACAGAAACGAATGCAATGTCTGTAAAAGAATGGTGAAAAAGTGATTATGTTCTGCTAACTTGCTGTTGTTTTGGCTCTGACACACAACTGTATCACACAATCCTTAACCTATTGGAAATTGAAGAAGGAAATATGTTCAGTTTTGGCACATAACAAAGGAAACTAGGATGATGACTTGTCAGCAGTTTTATTTTAAAACAAATCCATCAATATGACTTCGGTTACTTCCCAACAATAAGCTGGCAGCGATGTTAAAACGAACAGAAAAGCTTTTTATGGATTTCCAAGTTCTGTTTGAAAATTGCATGCCGGAAATTACTTTTACGGCAATTTGAGCTGAAACAGTCTGCTGGCAAAATAAACAAGCTATTGCAATAAATCACTTAAGTGATTCTTTCAGAAAAATGGGGAAATCTATAGGCTGTATATGAGAAAGAGCTGCTTTCTTTCCAAGAGACAGAGGGCACAGTCAAGTAATCTGATGTCTTAATGGTTGGTTAGGAAATTGCAAATAATTTAACCATTTTCTCACATTTCATAAGCAAATCAAGATTTGATTTTTTTTAAAAATCAATTCCATAACAGACTTTGCCCTCCTCCATCTGCTTTTGGAAGAGTACAGACTCTTCCAGCATTGTTTCGTTAACACATTAACTACTGTCAGGCATAATTTCTGACTTGTTCAACCTGAAACTGCAATATCAAGACTTTACTCTCACAATGCGGAGGGAGGGGAGCCCAGGAGAGAGCTGAGCAGGTTATGTAACTTATGAGCGTATCAACAAACTGGAGGCTGAAGGGCGAGCTGAAGCACAGTCATGTGGGCCTGCATGCCACATCACTCGCGCATGCATCGGGGACAGATCTGCAGGATTTGTTCGACCACTTGTAGCTAAAGTCAAAGGCAGGTGTTTGGAGAAATATGCAACCAAGATAATCATTTGAAAACGTGCACAATGACTTGGCTCTTCTGTCGACTCAAAATAAGCACATAAGGCTTTTTTAATGCTAAAAATGCACTTGAGAAGGCTCAGAGTTTTTTTTTAATTATTTCTCTTTCTTGAAGGACAAAGAAATCAGTTGGAGAAGAATTTGTTTACAGGTGATAAAAGAAATCTTTAAACTGTGACTTTGAACCAGAAGACGTTCAATAGTGGAAAGGAGGGAAACAATAAGACTAATGACCTCACCTAGCCTGCAGTGTGGGACTGGAGTATTTAGAGCTTTTAAATACCCTTCATTTTTAGCACAGTGTACTAATTTTAAATTGAACTGTGAGGTGCCTTGTGGAAATTACGGTCAAGCAGTCAAGGACAATCCAAAATGATGTGTGTCTTAAGGAGATCAACAGAATAAGCATTGATTAGGTGTCCCGCCTGGTTAACTTTCAACACAGTAGGACAAGCCTTAGCCCACATCAAGTTTTAATCCAATACTTGGAAAAGGCATTTACGAGGCTCGGGTAATGAACTTTTCATTCACTATCACGATAGTAGACAGTGGTCAATGCAAAAGCTTTGAAGCTTACAAATAAAGCAGCATTACACGGGATTGTGAAATTCAAATCAAGTTTAACGACATGTTGGGTCAGCTTTATAAGAGCTGTTAAAATTTTAAAAAGTGCATACCAGCAAAGAGGTGCTACTAAACCACAATGCAATTTGTGGCTGGAACAAAAGAAACCAATCAACACTGTCAATCTTCCACTTTTAGTGTGTCACGCAGGTTTTACACCTCGGAAAAACGAAACACGATTCTATCATACTGTGGAAGTGTTATCAAATCATGCGATCACTTTATAAGAATCCTCGTGATAAAGAGCGTTTGGAGGCGTTGCTGTAATAAACAGTCCTGGGGTATGATCCCTAACCACCATCAAAGAGGTACATGCCGGTGATTCAATCGGATCTGAGCCACAGCGTCCTTCAGCTGACCCACTATTTTATGAACGGTAGCTGGTCATGCTAGTGCGTTTTTGTTCTTTTATCTTATATATCTTATAATTTCAGCCGCATTTAATCTGGGATTACTGCAGAGCGCACGTCATAAAACAGGATTCCTCTCCGAATCGCAAAAACACAAATCCATTCAGCCTGGTCTCCCTTTTTATTTATTTTTAGAGTCTTGTTTGTTAACATTTAGAGGGAACATAAAAGTAACAAGCCGCACAGTGTTTTACAGTCTAAATAGCAGGGTGAGATGTGGTCTTTATGAGCAGCAGCCTGGATGCAACCCAGATGAGAAGCGTAATGTAGGACAGAGAGCGCCATACGGCAGCAGCGGCGGCAGCCATTGCTCTCCATAGCGGAGACTCGTATGCGGTAACTGACCTTGGGAAAAGTTTCACCCAAGTAAATCACGCACTGACGATCTCACGGCTGACGGGCAGCTCATCCTTTTGGACAACAGAATTTAACCGGGTTCCTCTCGTGGTTATTTTATTATCCACCTCAGAGATTAGCAGCTTTGGAAAAAAATAAATAAATCCGCAAACACGGCTAAAAACGGAAGATTCGTTTAATTCATCAACTGCCAGCTTTTGCACTGCACCGCCACTTTTATTATGAATCTTATATTCTAGGTCAGAGTAGAAGGTATGTAAGCCTGCCAGGGTTTATCCGTTTTAATTCATTTGAGTCCGCATATCTTTACATTGTCCTCCACGGTTCCTCAAAGTTTGAATGGAGGAAGACAAAGACGGGTCGTCTCGCTGAGGCTGCACGCATCTTTTTTTCGACGTTTACATTTTTTATCATTAAACAGCCTCCGTTAACTCAAACATGTTAACGGCCATTTAACGGTCGTGGGCATTTAAAGTATCGGTGCCCTGCGCTCAGGAAACCATTAAAGGTATTAACCGCATCCTACTTGGCTAGCGGCACAGTCAGCTAGCACGGCTACGTTAGCTCCGTAAAAATAGCCGGCTAACCTGATATCGGCTTTTTCTATGTACGCTGACGTTGCATTAGCTCACCTAAATGCAACCAGAGCTACATGTTTTGTTTTGTTTTTTTTAAGAGGCCACGTTAACACCAGGTCAGGTCAAGCTGCAGTTAACGGTCAACATAATGATGCTCGGGATGAACCGGCTATCTCTCCACTTACAGTTTCTTTGTTGCAAAGTCTGACAATTTGCAGCCGGCGCAAGCACCGCCGGGTTTCTGGAAAAAGCAGCTCCAGCAGATCTCGAAAGGGAGCTGAGGACTTTCAAGTATCCAGCCATGTCTTCCCGCGACCGAAAACACTTTGCGGTGAACGCTCGACGAAACAGAGCTAAAGAGGGGGGCAAACGCTCCGCGGCTCGCTGCAATATAGTCACCAGCAGCAGCACCGCCCTTCTCCCCTCCCCGGCGGGAGACGCTGAGTGCTACGTCAGAGTCACACATACCCAGAGGAGGGACCGCAACAAAACGGCGGTTAAACACCACAGAGGCTCGTTATAGAGACCGGATAACCCCGACTGAATCAAGGTGAACTACGGGGTAATCCACACAAAGGTCACAGCCTGCAAGCAAGATAAATATTGAGTATATGCGGGCTTTCTTTTCTGTACAAACCATAATAACCCAAACAAAGTCATCAGGCTCATTTACTCAAAGCTTAATGCGGAGTTTAAAAGTTTTTTATAGTTGTTACAAAATAGTTCCAATCTAATGGTCATTGTAGAAATATTACCTGTTTGTTTTCTAAGTATATTAAATTAATTTCTGAAGCTCTACGCATTTACAGTCACCCAATATTCATTAAGATCTAGCTAATGTAGGCCTGTAATTTGTTATGTAGAATACATGCTGGATCATATCTTCATATTAGAGGAAACCCACTGAAATAATCAGCAACAATGTAATGTCCTAATAACTAAATCAGAATAAATCTGCTTGGTTTTAAGGCAAAAGTACTACGTCATTAACACAAATCGCAATGACTGAGATATATAATGCTCTAAACAAACTCAATCATAACAGATTTATCTTTGATATTTTTTATTTGACAATTTTCATGACAAATCATTGGTAATTTAGCAGTCACGACATAAGGTAAAAACACAGTCATTATGAAAATTTATTAAGGTCCTGATTTGTCTCCAGGATGGGTACGGGAAAGATACATTCCACAATGTCTCAGCAGAGGGCCCTCTAATTTTAGCAGGGGAAGGTTACCATACTCGGAGATAGGTCTGCAGAGGAGTCACATGACGGGCTTAGTAGTGAGCCAGTAAAAGAGACAGCCAGGTCACCTCTAAAGTGCTCTTCAGATTATAGCAGGCCTCCGCTGGTTGAAAAAACCTCTAAAGCCTTAACAATAATGTATTTACCCAAGCAGCATGGCTTAAACTGTGTGTAATAACAATGTCGAGAAGGTCAGTGCAATAAGAATGTCATTCAGTTGTCCCTGAAATACAAAACTTTGACCTGCATATTCAATGAGAGGCTGCAATAAAGAGCATGGTCACTGCAGTCAGGTGGCTGTTAGCTAATCCTCTCACTTTATACAGCCACTTCAGAACACCTCTAGGTTTTCACATGTACTTTGTGGCCTGTGCTTCCCCGATTTACAGACACTCCGCAGCTCTCCACAGTGAAAACATTCACTCTCAGGTGTCACAAGAATTACAAGGTCAAATCTCTCTATATTGTCCCTGTATAGACTCATTGTGTTATGCTTTAAAGTTCAGAGAAAGCACGCCTTATTGATCTGACACAGTAAAATTTTATTCCAGATTCAGTTGCTCCACTGCAGCTCTGATTAGGCTTTAATTGAGATCTGATAGTGTAGGCTGATGCTGTTATTACTGTCATCTCGGTGCTTCTGGTGGGTTTCCTCTTTTGTCTGCTCACTCAACAGCACAGACAGTTCTTAATGTGCTCGTAGGAGTTTGGGATATCATGTGATTCTTAGGTGTTTTATATAGCTTCAAAACACGTCTTGTTGTGCTTGACTGGCAACTGTGACTAAAACAGAAATGAAATATAGGCCTAGTTTAAGGGCTAATGTGATGTATGTGTCTCATCTGCTAGAATCACGTAAAAATACACCAAGACAGCGTTGATGAGCCTACAGCGACATCTGCTGTACAATTTATGAATATTCCTTGTAGATGATAGATTTGTCTGTTTATTAAGCTTAAATCACGAGTGCTTTATTGCATACCAGCTGTGCTTCACTGCATAATAACTGCACATATTATATCTTGAGCCCAGCATACATTGACCTTGCATATTTTATGAGTTGATGATACCTAAATAAAGCTGAAATGGAAATGCAGCTTTAAGAGATGCAGTTGGCTTTATTTTAGAACAAAAATGTATTTTGTAAAAACAAAACAAAACAAAAAACAGCTGACATTCAGTGTAAAAAAAACATCTTATTTACACCTTATTTATTTTTATTTGATTATTAAATTTTATTACTGCCATAGAAAGATGTGGATCATCATGTCTGATTTACACCCTTTTTGATTTTTACACCCTTTCAGGAAAGAGACTCCATGGACTATGATATTCACAAATGACACTGAGAAAAAGAAATAAAGTTCAAGTAAGACATAATACATGCGTGTGAATGAGAGGGAGACCGGTGGAAAGGTAAAGATGCAAGGAGCAGAAGTAGTGAAAGTAGATGAGTTTAAATACCTGGTGTGGCAGTGGTCAGTGCACAAGAGAGGTGAAGAAGAGAGTGTGGGCAGGGTGGGTGTCGGTGGAGACAAGTGTCTGAGGGGATGTGAGAGAGAAAGATAGCAGCAAGATTGAAGAGGATGTTTAACAGCCTGTTATGATACAGATATGTAGAAGGTTGGTGTCAAAGGAGGATGCTGGCAGGGTGAGATGGAGGCAGATGATCCACTGTGGTGACCTCTAGAGGGAGCAGATGAAACGAGAAGATGGAAAGTTGTGAGATGATAATAGTTTCAGCAAAGATGTTTTTACTAAATCCTAAAGATACCACTACAGTTTGATTTGATTGCATTTTGTTATATTGGAGTTTGTTTGTTTTTAGTTTAATAGCATTGAACTTTTTCAGATTTGTTAAAAATCTAAAAAAAAAAAAAGTTCTAAAATAGCCAAAATGTACTTTACTAGCTGCTTTCTTTGGCAATAGCTTTTAAAAAATTGCTTAAAAATATTATTAACACTATTGACAAAAATGAACCAATAGGATTCCCGTGTAGGGCGGCGATGGGCGGTACTTCCTGGGCAAAGGCTCCGCTTGTTATGTAGCTGTTATTGACGCGGTTTACTTTGTAGCAGGCAGTAAGGTCTCGCTTGCAGGAAAGTTCGCCGGCGTTTCTCCAACCGGACTTTAAGAGAAGCAGATTCATAAACAGTAACAGGGTCAGCAGGGACAATGCGGACCTCCTCGGCTGCACGCTCATTTGTTTCCCAGTATCCTAAAACTACTGCATTGGTCACAGTAGCAGGTATGAAGTGACCCGACGCAGGCTCTTTTTCACAAAAGCAGGTGTTGTGTGTTAAAAGAAAAACAAAGTAACTCATATAATAGCTAATCACTGATTTACATTAATGGTCTGATCATACGTGTAGACTGTAAACAGCACACGGATGGCTGTCTTAGCTCGTGCTCTTTTACAGACTCTGTGACGTTTACTTGACGTTGCATAAGCATGTAGGCCTTTTGCGCACGGACCCACGTGCTCGTTAAAATGACAAGTGCCTTTGATTTTGCATCACGTTTATAAGAATATAGTTAAAGTGAATTTGTTAAGCTACAGCTTATTAACATCTTAACTAAATATTCACTAACACACTGTTCTAGGTGTGCCTGGTGCTTTACAGTGCAGTTTGAATGAGCTTTCACACGTTTGATGTGCCTATATTGTTTATATTTGTTTTTTAGGTGGTTTGCTAGCTTGTTTTATTTATTACAAAAAAAAGGTAGGGAACCTGATATTTTCACGGTCACGGTCTGCCATCATAGCTTTATAGTTACTAATTTGTTTTTATTTTTTATTTCGTTTTGACTTTTGCTTTTGCTTTTAATTCTGTTTAATTTCAGTTCGTTTCCAGTAGGTTTGCTCATTTCAGTTTATTTTGTAAATGCTTCAAATTAATAACATAGGTGCATCTACTAAATACCTCAGATGAGTTTAAATCTCAGTGAACTCAACCTAAAGGTTAGCGGAATAGTTTTCTGAAAATGTTATTAATTTGAGAAGGAAGTCACCTAGGATTCTCAAATTGATGCTATAGGTGTGTCTACTGGTTTGCCGGTATTTTTATTGTTTGAAAGTGTTGACTTTTATTTGAGTTTTTATTAGTTTAGATGTTAAAAAACACTTTTTTACACAATCACCATCCCAAAACCCAAACTTGTTCAATTTGTAGTTATGTAAAATAGAGAGACAATGTTTTAAAAAAAATATTTATGCACATTTGGACAAAGAAAAAAGCAGTTTTAATTATTTCTCAGATTATTTTAAGGCACTTTAAGGCTTTTTCTGTTAAACTCATTCAAGTGTATTATCTTCAGGGTGTGGAAGAAGGGGTCAGAAATTTATATTTGAGAAAATCTTGGTCCTAAAACATCTGTTGAATCTGTGCAGTTGTGTTTTGTTTTGGGTGGGTGGGGGTTTCCTTTTCTAGAAGGTGAAGATGGCTCTGATCAGTGGAGATTTAGAGCTGTCACTATGCGGACATTTTTACAGGAGTGGGACTTTTTGGTTTGAAGAAGTGGATGGCAGGTGGTGTGTGTCACAGCAAAGCCCGCTTAGATGGAAAGACAGTCCTGATCACTGGAGCCAACACTGGGATTGGCAAAGAAACTGCTGTTGACATGGCTAGAAGAGGTTGGTGATTTGCCAGGATTTATATATCCAATTTTATAATCTAATATCTGTTCAGGTGTAATGACTTTGCTCCCGCATTGCAGGCGCGAGGGTTATTCTGGCTTGTAGGGACATGGAAAGAGCTAATAAAGCTGCAGAAGAAGTGAAAAAGAGAAGCGGAAATGACAGCGTGATTGTCAGAAAGTTGGATTTGGCATCTCTACAGTCAATACGCCAACTTGCCAAAGATGTCCTAGCAAGTGAGGAGCGCCTGGATGTTCTCATCAATAATGCAGGTGGATGTATAAATCACATCAGACCCACTATGGTGTGATGTAGCATATTATGCCAGCTTTGTGACTGTGCATTCGTGTTTAACAGGCAGGGATAGCTCAGTAGGTAGAGTGGTGGCCCCATGATCGGAAGGTCGGGGGTTCGACTCCACTGAACGGCTACCCTGAGGTGCCCCTGAGCAAGGTACCGTCCCTACACACTGCTCCCCGGGCGCTGCACTGGCGGCTGCCCACTGCTTCACTGGGTGAATGGGTTAAATGCAGAGGAACTATTTCCCTACGGGGACTAACACGCACACTTTACTTTAACAGGCGGTAAATACATTTCCTTTGATATTCCTACCTTTAGGCATAATGAGCTGTCCAAAATGGAAGACTGAAGATGGATTTGAAATGCAATTTGGTGTGAACCACCTGGGCCACTTCCTTTTAACGAACTGTCTGTTAGATCTCCTGAAGAAGTCAGCGCCAAGCCGTATTGTGAATGTCTCCAGCTTAGCGCATGAGAGAGGTGCAGTTTTTCCTCTTTTTTTCTAGTTCATATAAAGAGAATTAGTTGTTTTTTTTAAATCTCTCAGGAATGTCATCCTTTTATATTCATTTAATGTTAAATACCACATCTGTGAATAAGGATGAAGTGCTTTCTCTCAACAGGTCAAATCCATTTTGATGACATAAATCAGGACAAAGATTACCGGCCTTGGAGAAGCTACGCTCAAAGTAAACTAGCTAATGTCCTCTTTACAAAAGAGCTGGCCAACAGGCTGCAAGGTGCTGCGTCTGTTTTATATCTATATTTCTATGTGTCGTTACACATTGAATGGGATTTCATGTCCTTGTAATGACTTGTGTTCTGCATCTTGTCATTTTGCAGGTACTGGCGTAACAGCATATAGCCTCCACCCTGGAGTCATCCGCACCGAGCTTGGCCGACACTTCTGGCCCACAGTGCCCCTGTGGAAGAGGGTTTTGTATGTGCCCTTCGTGTTTTTCATCAAGAATCCGACAGAAGGAGCTCAGACCACCATCTACTGCGCTGTGGAGGAAAGCCTGCAAAATGAGAGTGGACTCTATTACAGGTCAGTCTGTGTAATTCAACAGATGGGCTCTTTATTGATAGACAGCCAAAAGGGATATTGCTCGGCTCGCCCATGTGGGGGAAATGGATCATATTGAGAACAACACTAACATACTCTACTGAGACTGGTATTGTGAATGTGTAATGAAGCATATTAGCAATGAAACAGCTGGACTCTTCTTTCTCAGTGCAGTCTAATGCAATATCTTCCCTCAGTGGATGTGCAGACACAGGAAATGAATCTGATACCAGTTCTTTATTTTCTTCAAAATTATACTCTGAATACGTCATTGCACGGGAGTCATTGGATTCATTTTGATGATAGGGAACGTGAGTTAGGGATTGCTTTTGCACTTTAAAAAACTACAAGTAGCTGATAGTAAAAGCAGAAAAAATTTTCTAATAACACTGATAAAGAAACTACTTAGTGCCAGTCAGTCATGTCTAGTAGGATTCTCCAACCTCTCAATGGGCCTTTTAAAGGTGACAACAGGGAACACAGTTGATCTGCGTACAGTAAAATAAATGTTCTTGTGATTTGTTGAATATAATTAAGTCCAGTTAACACAACTGTTTAAAAACCTAATGTGTTAACATGCTGTGGGTTTTTCCACAGCATGATAATTCCTCTATGCATGAAAAATGTTGTCCAAGTCCAGTAAATGATGTCAGCGTGAACACTGATTCAAATCCAGTGAATTAGACGGACACATCTAAAACATAACGAGCAGACACATTAACGTTCATTTGGGGTCGTGTACTTAACCTTTTCGTGAATGTTAAATAATTATTCACTCTCATTTTAACTCTGGTCTTACTCCTGGGGGACAATTCTGTGTTTTTAGCTGCTGAATCCTAAATTCTGAACACCATCTAATCTGGTCTATTAACTGTCATCTGTTTGTTTCTGGGCTGGTAGAGCAGTGTAGAGCAGGCTCATCGAGGCTTTTATGCAGGAAATAGCTGTGTGCTACAGGTGAAAGCTTAGCTGATGAGACCAGAATTGTGGGTTGGAAAATCAGAGCAATTATCTAAGGAGACTTAAAGGCTTTGTAGAGGTGAGGGGTGTTTGGTGAGTGACTCATTTGCAACTACAAGCGACCCCTTTTACATTGTAAGCATACTACAGTAGCAATTTAGCACTAATATAAAAATGTGGATTAGCACAATATAAAATGAGATTTTGATACAAGGAATCTTTTTGAGACAGAAAGTCAAGATCATATGATAAATAAAGGAATCATCATGTCAGCAGGGTCGCTGCGTCAGTGTGCATGCCCAGAAAAAAAATGCCTAGACAAAATCACAGTCAATATAAATGCCACAAACCAGCTGCAATACACTGACAGCTTTCCACCTTTTGCAGATTTCCAGTATTTCATTACTGCTGACATTATCTTATCAGGCATTTCAGCCATTTACCAGTGAATGACTGACATTTAAGTGGTGCTGCATGTGTTCAAGATTTTAAAAATGACAAGAGCTGATTGCATGCTCACACACACACATATTTATATTTATAGATAGATAGACAGATAGATAGATATACCAGAGGCCTGGCGGCTTGAGGGTCCTGCGCAGTATCTTAGCTGTTCCTAGGACTGTGCTCTTCTGGACAGAGATCTCCGAAGTTGTTCCCGGGATCTGCTGGAGCCACTCGCCTAGCTTGGGAGTCGCTGCACCTAATACTCCGATTACCACTGGGACCACCGTTACCTTCACCCTCCACATCTTCTCGAGCTCTTCTCTCGAGAAGATGTGGAGGATATATATATATATATATGGAGGGTATATATAAATGCTGGCAGCACATTTTAAAGTATCTGAGGCCTGATGAGGATCATTTTCCATTAACTCTTCACATCACAATGACCAGATCATTCTATTCATTTATTGTATTTATTGTGTACCTAACACTGTACCTAACACACTGTGTAACAAACAGTTTAGCATTTATCTACTAAAGAGCCATGCTCACATCTAGAACTGTTTTGCTAAAATAAGCAGGGCTTTCCCTAAAAATAGATTGTCTTGATGTTTCTCCACAGTCTGTGTATTTATTAATTCTCCCCCTGAAGTGAGCGAGTCTGTAATCTGTTCTGTTTGTTTGTTTGTCTGTCTGTTTGTTAGCAGTCTACAACAGCTCGAGCTGATTTAATTTAGGTGAAAATCTAGTCAATGTCGTACCAAATGTGAAAGTCAGTAAAAACTTTATATTACCCCCAATGTTTTATGGATCAAGTTCAAACAATATACAAAGTCTTGGTGGGCATGAGTACCTGGGTTGGCTAAACATTTGACCTTAACCTTTATTGTTGGTGCCCAAGGTCAAGGTTGACCTTGGAAAAAAATACAATATAATAAGTATTATGTTCCATATGAAAGGGAACATGAAGAGTGCTCTACAACACACCTCTTTTTTTTCTCCCACTATGACACCCTATGATGTCAGAATGAACCCATAACAGGCTGAGATCAGGATGTTGTAATAAAATGATGATAATAATAATAATAATAATAATTAAAAAACATCAAAGTTTTAGTATAGCCTTTGCCCTTTAAAGGAAGTCCCGTTTTCTGAGTGTTCTTGTTTGAAATTAGAACATTTTAAGATTTTCCTTAATAGTTTTTTTTAGCAATTACAAAGCATATGATTTAATCTTAATTTAAACTGCTGATACTAGAACCTGACTGATATTGGACTTTTATGACCAATACCCATATTTGGAATGTTGCTTTGTTGTCACCACAAGTCATGGGTTACTCATTTACACTTCTCCTATCGATGCCAACAGGGAAGTTGCGGAGTGCCATCTGGTGGAATATCTGTGTAACATCAACATTTATAACATAATTGGAGGTTTTAGTTGTCAACCATACCGATATATCGCCACATAACAAATATCGGTTTGGCTCTACTTGATGTTATTTTTGTATATAAAGTGAAAACTGACTCTTTTGGTCTTTGTATGAAATTATATGGGTAATAACATAACTAATAAATATCTAAATTCCTATAATTATCTTTAAGAAAACAGTATAAAATATTAAGACATTGTTGCCTTGTAAATTATCCTTTGATTGCATATCTTGCCTTTTTTATCTGACTGATTAACTTGTTCTTGTGACTTAATCAACTCAGCATGAACAGATCAAGTTGTGTGTTTAACACTAAAGTCTGCACTGATTACAGCGACTGCGCCCCTAAAACAGCAGCCCCTCAGGGTCTGGATGATGAAGCTGCCAAGAAGCTGTGGGAGCTGAGTGCCTCTGTGGTCGGTCTGACATAGTCACAGCGACGATGATGATGATTTTGATGATGATTGTCATCATCGTGGTGCCACTGGACTGCCAGGTGGCCTGAGGAAAGAACTGGTACTCTTTCTAGTGAACATCTGCGCTGCTAGTAGCAGCTGAGCTCCTGCTTAAGGACAACAAATGAACAAAAGACAGAAATTCACAAGTGATAGACATTTATTTAGAATATACAACAAACTAATTGGAAAAATACTATGAATTAAATTAAGTTTTTTCTTAAACAGAAGCAATGCTTCACAGGTCAGTTACATGGAAGCTGTATGATCTTTAGCATTGATTGCCTTTAGCTTGAAATGACATTTTAATTGATGGGTTTCACCAATATCTGTGTGGACTAAGGGTTAAAATGTCATTTATTGTTGCTTGGGTTTATCATATAAGAATTATATATGAATGTGCTTTAGCTTTTTGTAACACTGCTAATAGTGGTATTCAGTTTCTTTCTCGTGGGCATTAAAGTGCTCTTATACATAGCCCATTGTTATACCTGTCTTTTAAGGCATACTGTTTATCCACATCCTATGTATTCATCACGAGTCTTCATTTTGATCCATGTGAGACCAGCAGTGCTGAGACAAAACACATGTTGGTTACATCACCATGAATTAAAGTTTTCTTTATACAAAATTTGTATCTGCTCATCACTTTTTTCGGTTTCTTTTTAAAGGCACTTTGTACAGAATTGCTACAAACAGTCCAATTTCATCTTATCCAAAGCTACATCTCAGACAAATGCATCACATTTTTTTTTCTTTTTCTTTTTTTCTTTTTTTTCGTGAGACAGAATGTCCATTATGGTGCTAATTACATATGCACAAAGTGCACCCTATCTGCCACCAGCTACAAATGTACCCTGTGTGTTCCTTTAATGTTACATGATCAGCTAGTTCAGAGGAAAAGTACCATATCTTGGCATTTACATTCAAAACTGTAAAACATATACAGCAGATGTTGTGAAGTCAAAAGATAGTTATCCTTAAGGTTGAGTGTGACACGGGGAGGAAATCTACCTATATTGCTCAGTTTTAATGTATCTATATATTCTATCTATATTTTTTAATTACACATAATTCAACAACTAGATGGCTCTGAGTCTACACAAATGACACAAATGACTTGTGTAGACTATGGATGTACTTCCTCACAATCTACGGTGTTAACATCTCTACTTCCACAATATTTGCTGCATAAACTTCATAACTAACTAATGCTCTTCAAAATCAGAAAGCTGTTTCATCTGTTCCACTTGCATAGAGTGCCTTCTCACAAGTTTCTTCTTCAACTTGAGGCCACCTCTCTTTGGTGTGTTTGGTGCTACTGGAGCTATAGATCTAATACCTGTGGCCAGAGGTGAGGAGGGCTTGTTGCTAGCCCCGATATCGGGAATGGGAGGGTTTGGGTTTATGTTAAGAGGGGGGAGGTGGCCAGGCCTGGTGTGGGAGATGTGATCCAGCAGAAGTGTGCCTGAGCCTCTTCTCTCCAGGAGACCAGGTGCACGCCTGCGTGCTGTGCTGGGAGAGGATGTGCTGGCATTGCTGTCTAGAGATTCTCTGGAGCTGGTTAACATCACAAGTGGAGAGGTGTTTAGTTTCCTGCGCTCCACCGGGACCTTAGGAGAATCTAACATGGCAGAGTCTGAATAGAGCTGTGAGTCTGAGTCATAGTGATCATTCCCCAGGTGTCTCCTATGCATTGTGTCTCTCAGACTGGCTAGTCCACTGCTGCAGCTGCTGCTCTCCTGCTCTGTAGGCACCGTGCTGCGCCGTGCCAGTGGCTGGTGTTGGCCTAGCGTTCTCTCATATGATGGTTTAGATGTTGGAGGAACTGATAATGAGGTGGTCATTTTGCAGGGCTGTTCTCCCACTAGTGGGAATAAGCTGTCCTTCCCGTCTACACTGTTCTGTCGAGATAAAGCCGACCTCTTACTCAGAGAGAGTCCGTTTACCCCTGCAACAACATCCTCATCAGAACTAGCTTTCTTACTCTCATCATGGGCGGAGGCGGCAGCAGCAGCCAGGACAGAGGGTGCAATCAACCCCCAAGGCTCTGATTGCAGCCGCTTCAGCTGAGGCAAACGTGCACGTTTGGGGTTTGCAGGCCGCCGCGTCGGCGACGTGGGCCCATTGGCAAGTTTCGAAGCTGAGCTGGAGGTTTTTAGCTTTGTCTGGAAACTGAAGACTGTGTTTTGTTGCTCTTGCTCAGGTGAGGGCGATGCTGTGACGTTAATATCAGAGGGAGAAGTGCAGTACGCCGGGGAAGATCTCTCAACCAGCTCTGGTGATGGAGGGACATTTAGATACTGTTTGGTAGTCTTAGTGCCAGATGGTGACTTGTCTGTGGTGATTATGATCACCTCCTTGCCTTTAGCTTTGCATGCATCCAAGAGCAGTTTAAGTGTCTCCTTGTCATCTGCGTTTATGGCATAGACCAGCGCTGAGGCCCCGCTCCTGTCTTCCAGGCTGGGATCAGCACCGTTGCTAAGTAGGTGATCCACCACTTTGTGTCCAGCCTTGTGAATGCAGGCGTGCATTAAAGCTGTCCGACCTCCTTTGTCCTGTATGTTGGGGTCCGCTTGGTTGTCCAGCAGATATTTTACGAGCTTTGCCTTACTTACACTCTGCTGGTCGGTGTGTGTGGACATGCAGGCCACCATGAGAGGTGTTTCCCCACGTTCATTGCTCTCGTTGATGTAGGCACCTCCTTCCAACAAGAGCCTGGTGAGTCTCAAGCGTCTGAGCCACACTGCCTTCAGGAGTGAGTTTCCATCTGTCCGCAGTTCCAGAATATCTGCCATTACCCAGCCAATCACAGATCTTCTCAGTACTGAACTCACAGCTCGCAGCCCTTTGAACAAATTTGTGGAATTAGTTCAGCTTACATAGTAAAATGAGTGATTAATACCCACTTTGTTTGTCTGCTTTTCTATTTGTTATCACTGCCAGCAGGTGGCAGTCTGTTACAACCTAAAGAAAATAAAAATAAAACTTACTCTTATAGATCTGTGAAATATAGTGGATATATTGTTTGTTTAATTATTGAAATTGAATCAGTGTTGTACAAAAAATTGGCAGTTTTCCTAAAATGCTCATGCACGTCCTCAAAGATCACATATATCCATGCAGAAGTCAGCCTGGTAACACACCTGTTAGAGTCATAAACACTACTGATAGATGTGTCATGATGTCATAATCAAAGTTGATTTTTTTTTTCTAAACCTCTATCTAGACAGCAGTGCCCCCCACCCCCCACCCAACATACTGATACTGACACAAAAGCCTCCAGTATTCACTACAAGTAAGCATAAACATCATTTTTCCACCTTTCTGGGACGAATATACGAGAGACTGCGCGTAAATGCGATGTTTGTTATATAAATTTCAAATAGTGATCCAAACATCTGTTCAAGCTCTTTAACTGGCGACATTAAATAACGTCACGCTAAGCTCGAAGAGTCGCTGTCCGCGGTTCTCATTTTGGGTAACTTGGCTCGAAAGACGCGCTCCATTACACGTTGCGGTGTTCGTCGTCTTATTCTGCTTCAAATCCCAAATGTAAACATTTTATCTGCAGTTTGAATATTAATTTGCCAACATTAGACATACATTTGATTTCACATGCAACACAAGCTGTCGATCTAATTTAACAGCCTCCGCCTTCACCGATACAAGATAGCGAGGTAAAGTTGAATTAATTAACCTTCACGTGTAATATTGTTTGTGTGACAGTTGTTTCCTTACCTGGTCAAAGAGGAGATTTTCCATGTTCAAAGTAACCAGTGCTCTGCCATCTGCGAGGGCGAAATTAAAGATTCAAAACAGAAAGTTTGTTGAAGTTCTCCACAATAATCCTATTTTCTTTTTTGTTATGCAGCCGTGACTGTTCCCATCAATACGTCTTGGTTTAGGTTACAGTGTGCCGTGCCTCTCTGGCACCATAACGCATGAGCTGTGTGGCTTTTGTTATGGAGGCACACCACATCAGTCCAATGGGGAGTATTCCTTTCACTGCGCACTCAAGGATCACAACCTGGAGATGCTGCGGGTTATAAATAACTTACTTTCTTGCTGGTTGAATGAAACGTGTATTCTCTTGACGTCAGAGTCGACCAAAATAAATTGCGTCTGATGAAAAACCTCTGTCTCGGTCTTTATATCTGCTGGACACAAACAAAACGAGTGCTGCCTCCTAAAGACATGCAAATGATCTGCGCGCGCGTGTTATTTTAATTATGTCAAAAGAGCAGTATGAAAATGAAAACGGTGGGCACAGTTTGGCCTACACGTGATGAAGATGAGAAGGCTGCTTTTTCTCCTAGAGCCTAGTGCTTAGGCTGCTTTTTGAATTTTCTTCAGATAGTAAGTCTGCGCTATAAATACGATTTAATCTTTCTGCAGGGTGGAACAGGAATAAAGGCAGGTTGTCTGTCTGCCATGTATGAAAGGGCACAGAGAAAACAATTCAGTTGTAAAATGTGCCTGGACCACCATCACGCTGCTTCTTGCAGGGAATTCCAATAGGATATATTCACCAGCTATCTTTCTTTTCTTATTTTCATTTTTTTTAAAAAGCAGAAATCATATTTTTAAGCAGTGACACTTTGATACAAAGCATTAGTTAATATTTAATGTTTATGCATATCTGCAGCGCTTCTTTCTCTCATTGTCATGTACTCAACAAATTATGTGAGAGAGCAAAAATATTTTGCACCTATATATTTACAGTACAATTAAAGAAGCCAAAACTTGTAGCAGCCATCGCAGCTATACAGCCTAATAGGGACATTTCTATTTTTAGGTTGCTATGAGACAGCACAGAAGCAGTTTCTAATGAGAACAGTGATGTTCTCAGCCCTGCAAAGAACAGGTAAATCAGACACATTCCTCCACGGACAGACAGGATTATATGGCATTTTTTATGCAGTTATTTTTGGATCTATTTTCCACTCATGAGTAAGTCACCACCACCACAATCAATCATTAATCCTTTGACCCCTGCTCCTTTTTTTCTTTTCTTTTTTTCTGACTCTAAGACTAATCACTTTATTACCTATCCAAAGGCTTGACGTCTCAGGACTTCAGCTGTCAATGTTGCCAGTGATTTCTCACCTGTGATTGCCTTCTCAGTCCCAGAGGAAGTGTTGTTTACAAGGCACATGGAGAAGGCAGTTTCATAAAGCAGCTCATGCTGTAGTCACCACCTCAAAAGAGTATGCCCCTCCTGTTCAAGAGGCATTAACAGTCTGGCTAAATATTGTCATTTCTTCACCAGAAATGACTAAAAGAGTTGTGTAAAATATTGGTTTATATGTAGATGAGTAAAAACTGTTCTTCTAAGTGTCAAACTTGATTCTAAGAATAGGAAGTTCTAAGAAGTTTTTTTTTTTTTTTTGTCAAACACAAACTGAAATTGTTATTCAGATGCTATTATGTATATTTCACATTTTATACTGTTGAGTAAAAATTATATGGGTCTGTATTATAGACAGACTTCAGAGAATCATGATGATCCAAGGATCAAAGGCCAAAGCTGACTAGTTTAGACACATTCATTATCACTGGGAGCCAAAAGGACGTCAGTGGCCCTCACAGAGGGTGATCTTTGCCCCGATGATGCTGTCGTCTGCAGTATATAGAGGAAAAATAAATAATTAAAGTGAAGAGAATAAGCGCCATCACCCCTGGGAGCACTTTCCATTTTCAGATATCTTACACCACAGCTGCTGCTCTCCCTCCCCTCCGTTCTAAATATAACCTTTTCTTCTGTCTGAATTGTGACATTTTTTACTCATCAGACTACAGTAGCTCAAAAACTATTTATATATTCTGACAAAGGACACATAAAAGTTATCAGCAGTTTTCAAATTTAGAGTCTGATCACAATTTTTCCAGGAGACGGGAAGAACAGAGCACTTCATGTCTAACCTTAATTTCAAATAATGCCTCAGTTTTGAGAAAACAAGAAAGGAAATTGTTTTTGTAAACTGCAAATAGAAATATGCTCAGTTTTTTTTATTGCACTGAAAAAGAAAGTTGCTGTTGTCAAAGCCAGTAAAATTTGAAAGTAAGATACAGCCAAGTGCTACAGGAAAGTCTAAAAAATATATAGTGCAACATGTCAGCACATATTTATTCTTCGCTGTGATTACTGTTTAATTTTCATCCTCCTCTGAAATGTCAGGTGACAACTCATTGCAGAACACTAATTTAAATAATTGAGCAAATCTTGGTATTGTGGCAAAGATATGTAATTTTAACAAATAAATATTCTTAAGTGTTGTTAAAGTTACATTTATTCTGTTTAAAGTGTCTTTTATAATTTCATCACTTTCATGAGTTCAGCACATAGACTGTAAACAGGTTACAAATGTCTCATAACCATACACTGTATATAAAAGATGGCTGGAACTAGCCAACGCATTTAACCTGCACTTTCTCTGACTTCTAGCAGAGCTACTGAGCTGCCATATCTGTGACCTCGGTAAACAAATTCCTGATCTCAGTCACTGGTTTTCTTCTTGTACATAAATATGGTCACATTACATTAAAATAACAACAAGAACAACAAAGCCAAAACAAGGATAAAGCAGGGCATGCTTTACTGTGTTACTGACAAGCTGCTAGGCAAGAAATATGTGTTATCCTTTGATTTCTTGTAGGCTGAACATGGCTATCTGTTGGCAATCGACTGGCAGACCATAGGGTACAACCGTCAGCCCTTCTACCTGCAGAGAGCATCTGATGCTAGATGTAGGCAGTGTCCAAACCAAGACTTTTTTCTAGTCTTGCTTGTGTGCCAGCCCCAGAGAAGAGAGAAGTTCTAACATGTAAAGTGATGAACTGAAACAGAGTTTTAAAAACAGTGAAAAGTGTCCAGTGCTGCCACTCTCTGTACTTTTAATACTGTATCATTTCATTTCTGATGTTTTTTCCACGCTGCTCCTGTTCTTTTTAAGCTCCACTATCTCAGCCAATCAGCATTTAGCATTCAACAGTTACATGCTGTTCGGTTTTTGGAATACTGTGCGTTTTTTGTAGGTTGAAAACCTCTCTCTGAAGGCTCTCCACAGGTGCATACCTATGCAAATGGCCAATCCCGTGGTACCATAAAACAAGCATCAATCAGAGCCTCCCCTGGCTTGTAGTGTAGGTTTATGAAATACCGACCTCTGCCAGTTTGAAGCTTCATAACTACATTAATCACAGTGTTTATATCCATCTTTTATATACAGGCTATGATTATGACAAAAGTGAACCCAGATTGTTCAAGAGAATCTGATTGGACTGCTTTCAAGCACATCACGTGAAGAACATTATATCTTTTTATGTATACATAAGTAATCTTGAACACTAGCATTAGCCAACTAATGCCAACTATAACGTGAGTTAAATTTAAGGTTAGCATTAGGGTGTGAATTGTTTTGGATAATTGAGGAAATGGGGAAAGCACTTAAGGAGACCGGGATATTATGGCTGTTATGGGAGTCAAAGAAAATTCCTTGACCCCCGTAACAGCCTGTTAATTATGTAAATAAATAATTAACTGAACACAGTTTACCTGGCGCTCTCCAGTGGCAACAAAAGTCACATCTGAGAAGCTGCTAGTTTCTTTACAAATACCTAATTGTAAAAAAAAAAAAAAAAAAAGCAAACTGCTGTTTTATTGGGAATACTTGGTTGGGAACAATAATCTCCCGGAGTCACCACTGGTTGCTGGGAAACTGCTCAGCCAAGAAATAGTCTGATACATAACACCCTCCAAAACTGTTGATTTGCTGTTTTCGCACTTTGATTTGTGTAGCTGTTTGATCCTGTTTTTAGTCTTTGTGGAAGACTAAGTTAGCCAGCTGCAGATGAACGCATCACATTTTGCATATGGACACATAAACAATAAACGAAATGACATAAAGGATACAGATACGATTGGAGAGCTGCCTCTACAGAAATTTCAATTAAGCCCAAAGTCACAACAATTCTGCCATAACAATTACGTCCACGGTCTGAACACAGGAATTCTGAATAACATTTGCCTTTTCTAAAATAAACCCATAAATCTTTTTTTTTAAAAAACATATATATATATATCTCACTTATCCATTCCTTCCTGATAACTCCATTTGCATTAAGACACCGAAGCCTGCATGTGTGTTTTTTTCTAGCACATATATCGCCTGTTGTTGTGCTGATGTTGTGCTTCTAGCTCTGTGGTGGTTGTCTCTTTAAAGACTGAGTTTGACATTCTCATGGCATTTGGTGTCTCAGCGATTGTATCAAGCGAATGTGTGGGCTGCGACAGCATTAACTCGCACGAACCCTGCTACAGCTTTGGACTGGACTGCTCCTTGTCTCCCTCCTACCGTGGCAGATTTAAGGAAATGCCTCCAGTGCAGCTTAAAAACCTGCCACCCCTCACATATGCTGCGAGTGATTTTTTTTTCTTTCCCCTCGTCCACTCATGATTATAGCCCGTGAAGTATAACACATTTTCAGACACTTTGATCTTTTCATATTGAAAAGTGCTACTTTCTCATAGTTGAAATCTTGAAATGGTTCCACTCCTCCTCTGCCTCCTTCTCCTTCACCAGTCCTTCTGTTCTTTCTCATCTCGCATTGCAAACCAACACCTGCCCTTCTGGCAAGCAGTAATTGAGTTGAGCATTATTCAAGAGCATTATACAGGCAACAATTTTGCTGGGTGATCATTGTGTACGTTGGCTGTATCCTAGGAGATTGGTGCATATCTAATAAGGAGTTTGTTACTCATTTTGCAGAGTGGGCACTTTGATGTCCGCCGTGTTGAATTTTCTATTTTAGCTCAACATCCTCCTAATGAAGCAGAGGGCTTGAAGCCTCAGAATTGGTTGCTTATCAACTCTACACTCCACTTATTAGTAGTTGTTGTGAAGCCTTTAATTGGATACTGGAACAGGAGGCACCTTAATGGTCTGTCAGTAAAAAGTGGTCATGATATATAGCTACGGATGACAGTTTTGTTAACATGGTTAAAAATGTGAAAGGCGAACGCTCGCAAAAAACTCTCACTTTCCCCTCGTGTTTCGTGGCTTTCTTTCCTTTCGCCCTCTAAATCAACAAGTGTTAGGAGAATTTCATTAGGTGCAGTTTCAGGTGGAGTTTCAAATTCTGTGTAGCTGCCTCACTAACTACAAAAGTAATTAGTGGCAAAATTGATGTTTTGGTAGGATCTGTCACACCTCTCTTAACACCACCAAATCAAAAGCTTAACAGTGTGTCTTGCCTCCCACTGGGTAGAGAGCAGAAACTCTTCCTGCCATAAGTTATCTAATGAAAGACAACAGAAAAATACAGCCATCAATAGAAGTCCAGGAATATGGCCTACCTACCATTACACTGAGGTAATCGTGTCTTAAATATCTTTTCTAATTTTTAGTATCATGTACAGTGTTTTACTTTTGTAGGAGTATCTTTATCCTTTTCAGAATAAGGTAAAAGCAAATATTGATATGGGGTTAAATGAATTTCTGTGAAAAACTGAGTTTTCCACTACGAATTCATCACAGACTGTTTCATAGCTGCATCTGTCAGAGGTTTGGGCTCGTCAGAGTATGTGGGTACATCAGTGTGGATGAGTGGATGTTCTGACAGTGAGTTAGAGAACTCTGCTCGCGGTTCACACCCCTGAGACTGTGACGTCTTTGACACCATGAGGCACTCTGACCAAAATACACCTCCTCTGCAGCACAAGGTGAAGAAAGAGCTTTTTCTGTCTATGTTGCTGGTAGTGACGTCAGATCACTCCTTTCTATCCTTGAGGGTGTCTGCAGATGAGCAGAATCAGACATGACAGGACCGAACAGGACCAGCCTGGCCTCAGTTAAAAAAAAAGAAAAGAAAGATAATTGTCAGGTCACAGATCTTAGAGTAGATTAAGAAGCCTTAGAAACATGGCGGAAACGCAGGACGACCGCCTCCTTTATTGAAGAGTCAATCCAGGGGTTCACCCATGACTAATGTGGATGAATTTGAAGACTATAAATCCAGAACAACATAGCAGGATAAAGGTGGTGGAAAGAGATGCACCATTTGTTTGACTGTTTGCTTCTCCGTTTACACAAAAAACTAAAGACCAGCTTCCTGAAACTTTTCCCAGACCTTTGTTGGAGCTGCAGATTCGTTTTTAGAAAAAAATCCAAAATAGTGTGTGAACCTTTCAAAGGATGCACTTTTCACAAAATCCTATACTGTGTAAAGAATTTGTGCTTAGCCTTAATCTTTGTCCAGCAATAAAAGGCTAATTGAGTTTCATTTTTAAATAGCTAACTGTCCTTTTAGTTCTGCTACAAGAATCTGGCAAGTCTAAGATGGCACAAGCTTGTTGCAGCTGGGTTTAATCAGCTGTGCTAGAAGGTGGGATGAGCTGGCAATATATGACCTGGCAGTATATGAGGACAAACACAAGTCAGTAATTATTGCTGGGTGCTGTGAAAAAAAAAAGGAGCTGTAAGACAATGAAAACTGTCAGATGTAATACTTTAAAACTCCTTAGAAAGTTTGGCAAACAGATACTCTAATTTGAAAATGTCTGAGAAGGTGATGCCACGATTACAAAAAAATGTACAAATGAGAGAGGAAAGTTCTGCAGGTGATCTACTAACAATACTGTAATTTGGAAGAACAGATGCGACCAGTTGATTTCATTAATGACTAACGCAATCTACCAAGAGGAGCACAAATTAGCCTGTCGCAAACAAGCAGACATGATGAGGGAGCATGTTACCTACTAAAAAAAATAAACACTACATGCACAGGTTTTGCACATGAATGTCAGAATAGCCAGACAAGCATGCTGGCTTGTAAACTGCAAAGTGCTACTGGATGCAATAGGACATCATGGTGTTTTTGTCATACTCTACTTGATATAGCTGTTAATGGTGCACAATAAATCTTTATCTGGCAGGCTAGTCGACCGTTTAACAGACAACAGTGAAGTTTTTTTAAGCTAGGTGTTATTTTTCATGCGGATCATTTTCTATCATGATGCTACCAATCTATAATTCTATATAATATGATATATTCAATATTCTATACTCATTATTATCATTCATCCTATCATTTTACAGTTGTTGTTGTTTTTTAAATCATCTACCTAATGGGAAATCGACTTGTCAAGCTATGTTCTCAAGTTAAATACAAAATGTAGTTTTCTACTATTTTTAGGGGTGATTTTATCTAGATTTTTGTGATTGCTTAATTGGTATTGTTTCTAAAGTGTTGTGTCATTCTCTTGCATGTGTACCAGCTCTAAAGCATATAGATTTAGCTTTACTACGCTCACATTTTTCTGATTTGCCAGATCTCCATCTGATCTGGACCCACCCTGACTAACCAGATTTAGCTGAACACAGTCGTGTGAACTGTAGTTATTACATTCAGCTTAACTCCTTCTGTACCAAGAACAATGTATGGCGGTATCGTAAAGGTAAGTTCACCTTCATGATAGTTATATATATATAAATGACTACGTAACCCTGCAAACAAGAAGTCTTGTTAAAGTATTAGATCAGCATAACTGTGCTGAAAGCATAGTGCCACCTGTGCATCTCTCACTTTCTGAATCCGACTGATTTAGCTGACACACTTGGCTGAGCTGCCCGTGTTTGTGTCCTGCTGTTTACTCACACAGACTAGGCAGAACTTGTATCAGAGGAGGCACAGTGAGTGAGGCTCTCTCTGCTTGAATCACAACTGTGCAGGTAATAATCAGTTTTCCTGTCTGATTTCAATTCAAAACAGGCATGACTATAATACGCCACCAGGGTGATCTGGCTGCCAGCCTGCTTGTAAGAAAGACTGACGATACTCAATATAAATATAATGCTCGACTCTCTCTTAAAGGTAAGGAAAATTCATCTGCATTCTGGTTCCCACTGTGCTCGTGAGACCCATTGCTAGTGTTCCCCTGGGCCAGGAGCTCTCATACCTGACTGAGCAGATCGAGATAAGAACCAGTTATCTTTGCCTCACAGCACTCCACATCCCAGAGGGAGATCACCTCTCTAAGCAGACGCAGCAGCCTGGGATTCAGTGAAACCAGAATATCACCATTTACTGTGTCTTTCCAAATTCCACCTACAAGGACTTCAAAAGCATAAAATGCAATTAATAGTTAACCATTTTCAATGCTCCCTGCTTAAATCTTAAGTTGGCCTAAATCAATTGAATGTATGATCTGTAATGTTAAACTAAGTGAAGCACACTTGTCAATCGAGGGCTTTGACTCCTTTTTCAGAGGATCAGAAAGTGTACAATTATCGTGCAGCGATGCGATGTAAAGAAAGCATATTCAGATATCTTGAGCTCAGTTAGACCAGTGATTCACTGGTGCACAGGAAGATTTCTCTAGATTCTCTAAATCTTTAAATGATTTTATGTACTGGATGAGGAGATTTTCAAAGTCTTCCCAATTTTATGTTGAGGCTCCTTATTCTGAAATTGTTCCACAATTTGTACTCATCTCTACTCTGCCTCTCCTTTTCTATTCAATCATGCTACCGACCTGTTGCTAATTAACCTAACGAGTTGCAAAATGCTCCTCCAGCTGTTTCTATTTAGTACCACTTACTTTTCCAGCCTTTTGTTGCCCCCTTCCCAACTTTCATTTATTATGTGCACTGCTGCCATCAAATTCAAAATCATCAAAATGAGCTAAATGTTTTTCATGAAATAGTAAAGCTTCACCAATCACTGCTTTTTCCTTGTTCAGTGACAGTTCACCTGTCTGCATGTAAATAATATATGATGATATATAGTCATTTGTCTCACCCATAGCTTCTGTTTCATCCTTGTCACTCTATATTCTCTGTTTTGATGCCTGCCTCTTCATGTGCCTGGTTCTGCCAGAGGTTTCTTCCTGTTTACAAGGAGTTTTTTCTTCCCACTGTCACCACGTGCTGCCCATAGGGGATCAGGGTTTTCTCTAATATTGTAGGGTACGTAACTTACATTATGAATAAGTTGAAGTGACGGTTGTTGTCAGTTTGCACTGTGTTAATAAAACTAAACTGAGTGAACTCTATTTGATTCAATGTCAATAAAAATATTGATCTCTGTAGGTTTATATTTGTTTTAATGACTCAGTCTTTGAGCAGCTGGAGGATGAACCGGTGTAAGCCCTTTTTATTGCTCCAGGCGCTCACAGCCTTTGTGTAAAGTGGATTCAGTTTAGTTTGGCTGCGAACTCAAAGACGGCACTCCAGCTGGCACATTTTGAGAACAATATCTTGTGTGGTAGGATGACGGAATTGTATCTTGGTTTGGAAGGCTTTCAGAGGTGCAACTGTCCAGATAAAGACTTCCTGTGTGCTCAGTGTGGAGTACTGCCTCGGTCTGCAGGGTAAGACAGGGCAAGTGTTGGATCAGCCTCTTCTCTGCTTTGACATCAAAACTAGCGAAAGGAGAGAAGGAGAAATGTAAAATGAAGATATTCTTCTCAAATAAAGGTCTCGTCGATATCATACGCATCTCTGTCTGTTCTGCTTTTTTCACATTACATCCTTTATGACTCATCAAATTCTAATTTTAAACATAACAAAGACGCACTTATTTTGGGGGATTCCCAATCTCCTTTTTCTTCTAAGCCACACTGCAAATGGCACACATCCCTTGGAGCTGGAGACGCCCAGGATGCTGCTGGGATGTTTTCCATGGCACGATTGTGTCAGTATCACAATGTAGTGAGTCATGTTTATCACCTTCTCGCCTGTTGTGCCTCCTCCTCGTGTGAGTTTTGAAGAACATGGCCAAAATCATGAGTGTACATGTCAATATCTTTGTCAGTGTTTGTGTTTACGTTAGAACTCTGTGTCTTTAATCAGTCCATTTTAATAAAAATTGAATGTCATGATCTTTTCACTGCTGGGAACACATTAGCTGTGTGCTGTCCTCTGACTAAGCCTGCGATGTTGTTCTCTATTCAGTAGGACTCGATGAACGCTAAATGGAGAGGGAACCTGATTTAATTAGTGCTGATCAAAGGTTTCATTTCATCGCATTTCATTGTGCGAGTGTGCCTTGACAAAATGGTCACAGAGCATAATCGGTAGCAGCTGTGATATCACAGCAACAGATCTGATCTGAGTGAGAGGACAATGAACTGTGTTTCCAAGGAAATGATGCAGCAGTTAAGACATTACTGAACACAGAAGATAATCTTAGTCATTTATTTAGCCTTGCATACACTCCTGTACATCCAAAATATCTCCACAAGCATGCATGCACAGGCATTTAAACTAAGCACAGTTCTGAGAGGTGTACATCTGGACAAAGCATCGGGGTTTTAGTAGATATAAGGGAGTACATTTGGGGGCAGTGACAACAAAACAGCTTCCAACCTGTGATTTATCACATCATAGGAGCTCCACTTTGGTGCTACTGCAGAATTAACTGGATTCACATCTGCTGTGATTTTGAGTGCTGCACTATGTACACCAGAAGGTTGGCAAAATTGGCAGAAAACCCCCCCATAAATGTTTTGATGCATCACTGGTTAAAGGCTGTTTTATGTGTCAGCTTAAAATCTGTATCATAAGTGTTGCTCCTTGACGGCAACGAGATATGTCTGTTCCTGTCACCGGTTTACAGTGTCCATGTTAATACAGGCACAGATGAAGGGGATGTGCCCTAAATAAATACGTAAGTAGCCATGCTGGGTTCCTGCTCCTCCTGCTGCTTCTGCTGATGCTATTGATCTAATTGCTCATTTAAGCCCAAATGCCTCAATTGAAATGTTCCTAGTGCAAACTAGTCAGCACAAAGAGGTTTCTGGTGCGAGCTGCGAACAGTTCATGTATTTCAATGCACAACTCTTCTCTCCAGCACGCAACTGTCCTCGCAGGCAAAGGAAGAAGCTGCTGAAACATGAAGCTAGAAAGAAAAGGGGGCTCATATTCATTCTTCACTTAAAATAAAAAATAAATACATAAAAATCAGGTCCGCAGAGTTGGGTGTATTTGTGCTGATTACAAAAATAACTTTTCACACCAGCAGAAGGAACACCAGCAAGAGTAATGTCTTTGTGTATTTTTAGGGATGATTAATGTGATTCCCAATCCAGGACAGCCGACTAGAGAACACAATCCTTAAGGGACTGTGGCTAGAACTGAATGGGGTCATCCAAAAGAAAAAATCGTGTGTTTGGTGTATGCGCCGCGGTGAATATGCGTTTATGTTTTTAGATTTTAAATGAATCAAATATGTTTGTCTTTTATTTTTTTCCTTATGTAAATTTTAAGGGTTACAGTTAAGGTTAGAGACTGTCACCGCTGGTAAGTCGTGAATTAATTATTTATTTTTGCTGTTGTTTTTCCTCTCCACTAGCTCCAAAGGGAAATATAAGGCACTTTAGCTACTCAGTGCTCCAATATGTTAACCCGTAGTGTCTGCGTCTGTCTTCTTTTTGGTGCTGAGCAGGCTGCTTAACAGCGTTAACTCAGAAAACAGCTGCCTGCTGACACCAAAAACTATGCTATAAATAAACTGAACAAGATGTATAAATAAACCAAGCTGAAACTTAGCTTACCTTGTTAGAGTTGCGCGATCACAGGTTTTCTGTGGAACAAACCATCTGGTGCATCAGATGTGAAGCTCTGTAATAAAGTTGCAGAATCAGTGGACAGCTGTGTCTAGGATTATAAGTATGGCCTGTGACTTTCACTTATCTACTGAAACTTCCATAATCCAAATTTTCACAAACAGTATTATGCATCTTGTTTCCATTTGAGCAGTCAGTGGTGTTTAGATGAGTAACTGCCTGTGTTTTGTTGCCTATCCCACCTGTCTCTGATCATTTTGTAGCTCTTTGATGTCACCAAACTTCACCTTTGCTGTTTTTTCTTCCCCCTCTGGCTCGGACAGTCAGACAGAAGCCTGCTGCGTGTTATTGTGCACTTCAGGAAACAATGGATGCAGCTAAAATAAAAGAATCACACCTTCCCCTTGGTTTTGGTTTTTACAACACGTTTTTACCTGGACCCATAATTTAGTGGAAGTTAAAGGAAATCCTGTAGCTTCCTTCCAGACGAGTTCTTCTAGAGCTGCGGGACAGTCTGGCTTTAGCCAAAAATGTGGCCTGGCATATAACACTCAAGAAATGTGCCACTGACATTTTTAATAAACAGCTATTATTGACGTTTTGTGTGCAGACATATAAAAAAAAGAAATAAGACGCTGGATTTGAAGTGCTCGGTGTATGCTGCCGGTGCTGCTGTTGTTGTTTAGTGCTCGTTCTTATTAGAGGTTTGACTTGATCAATGTGATCAGCCATGCACAGCCAGGTGTGTGGTGAAGCTCAGTGAGGCACAGGGACAGGGTTTATAAATAAACCAAATAAAGAAACGGTTGTGTCAGTGACCCCTGAGATGTGGCTTTGGAAAGGCTGGAAAGGCAGACGTTTATCCTGAAGAAACTAATAAAGCACTGTCTGTCAACTGGGAGGTGAGTCAGCCCAGCATCATTAGAGAGAAGCATCGTTCTGATCATGTCTCTGAGGGGAGATGACCATGCAGCACCACGCATCCAGGCAAGACCACCAAGAAACACACAGAGCCAGCAGCCAAGCAAAACAATCTGTTTCTGCAAACAGAAACCCGGGCGTGTATGCAGGCTTTAAAATAGGAAGAAAAAAAAAAACACGTACTGTATTGTGTTACAGTCAATTGTCATGGTGACAATCTCAGGAAAAAAAGAGAAAAAAAACATCTATCAGCCATCTATTGTTGGTTAATGATGTGTTAGCTTGCCAAAGCTATCATTACCCCTCTCTCGCACAAATAGTCATCTAGAGCCATTTTACACAAGGATATTACAGCATCCACGATAACTGTTGGATCAGAAAACGCAACAAATCATTAGCTATTATTGATTTGGACAATGTGTGTGTTCATACATAATCACAACAGAATTTTCAAAATTGTAAATTGGGAAATTAAAAGAAACCGGTGTTTAATGTTTAATATGAAATACTTTGATATTTCTGTAATTTTGTTTTCATTGAGATTCCTGCCAAGCATCAGATTTGTAGATGCATACCTCTCTTATGTCTATATGGTAAGTTTCAAGCTCCCAGCAGTTAGTGTTCTTCATTTCAGCCTCTCGCAACTGGGAAAAGTCAATTGCGATTGCAAGTAGCTGCAGCATCCATTTGCGAAATCGTAGCCCAACTAGGCCTGTTGATTGGTGAAGGTCTGCAGATGATTTTTATGTAATTTAAAAAAATAGACAGACTGCCAACATGTTGCAATCAGTGTGGGTCAGTCTGCACTGATGTTATACATTGTGCTAGACATTTCGCAGTTAAATCCTGCAGCAACTACGTCGATATTTGTGGAGGAATTTCTGAAGTTCTGTTTCAAATTTATGAGGTTCTGGCTGGACTCTGACTGTAAGTAGTTTATGTGAATTTCTGTGTTTTTAAACAACAGATTTGCAGAAAAGAGCAACAAACTGCATGTCAAATACCAACATGAACTCATTCAGCCACACATTGACTGCAGACTGGTAGCAGACTGACTCTGTGTTGTTGCAGTTTTATCTCCATCTTTGCAGATGGAAGTTTTTTGAAAGGAGAAAATAACTGCACCACGTAGAGGGCATAAATGAGAGCAATTACAACTTAACATAATCATCCATCTATCCATTCTCCTCCACTTACCCAATTCAGGGTTGCAGGAGGCTGGAGTCTATCCCAGGTACCATAGGGTGAGAGGCAAGGTACACATAGCATACATACATAGCTATTTCCAAATGATTTTTTATCAATGATTTTACAAAAGAAAAACCTTCACAGAGGAAAACTGCTGTCTGTTTCTCTGCATATGTCAGCAATCTATCGGCTCCGATAGACAATGCTCATTTTTCCAAAATGTAAAAAAAAAATCCTTAAAAAGACAAGAGATTTTTTTTAGTTTTTTTCAATCCTTGCTGTTTTTGCGTGCAAGTCTGCCATTTTTCCAAGTTTTTTTTATCCACAATCATTGAGTGTCGATATATTTTTCAGAGCTGATGATCATTTTTTTGTGCTACCGCAGGTATTGGGTAAGAAAAAAAAGTAAAAACAGGAGCATTAAGAATGCAGGGCTGTAGATCTAAGATCCAGAAAGGATTATTAACAGCAGGAGTTTAAATGCTGCAAAAATTGAACACATGCTACTTTATTGATGAGATGCATTAGTCAGTATTGACTAAAAGAAATGAGAGTCTTTTAGACCTGATGGTAAATTATGGAGAATCTATATTTATAGGCTAGTTAATGTTGAGAAGCGAGAGAGGTGGCGGCCCTGTGTTGTGCTGACACTGATCCCTCAGAGATGCTTCACACCCAGCTGTGACATCAAGCACTTTCGTTACTGGAACTGCTGCTGATTTCCTCCTAATCAGCTCATTTTTGGTTAAATTAAACACAAAGTCGTTGTGCTCTTTTATTGTTGGTGTAAAACAGACTATATAGACAATAACACAGGACAGCAAGCTGTAGCAAGCTAAGGATATGAATGGAATTTAATATGAGTTTGGGTGCTTTGGTAATATACTGTAGTCATAAACTGTCATGGTCCTGGGTCGTGCGACCCAGTGTTTTGTGTTTAGTCTATTTTGATGTTTATTGATTGTTTAGGTTCTTTAAGGTAGTCCAGTCCTTTGGTAGTTATGTTACCCTTGTATCAAGCCTCCCTTGCCCTTCGTGTGTTTATGTCTGTGTGTCTTGTACTGTCAAGTTCATGCTGTCGCGTCTGTCACCTCCCCCTGTACTACGTCTCCCCGGTTCATGTCCCATGTTTCCTGTTTTACTTTGAAGGCCTGCATTCACTGTCAGTGTATTCAGTTTCACTCCTCCTGTCCTGTCGTTAAGTTCATGTATATCAGCTGCGTTCCCATGTGTGGCCACTTCCCCTGATCATCCCTCATGTGTATTTAGTCTCTGTGTTTCTTACAGTCTGTGTCGCGTCGTCTGTGTTCCCACCCTCCATGTTTCCATGCCCGGTCTGTTGTATTCTAAGTCATAGCCTTACCTTAGTTCATTCCCAGTTTAGGTTTCTGTTTAGTTATTGCTTTTGTGCTGCCCTTATTCTTGTTTGTTTCTCTTGCGTTACCAGCCACAATAAAAGGCTCGCTTTTGTTTAAAGTTTACTCCCGTGTCACTCGTGTCTGCACCCGAGTCCTCCACGCACTCTCCACACGGTCTGTCACAGCGGACCGTGACAATAAACATCCAGTTGTACACTTCTGATGCAGTTTTAGTGCTTTTCACTATTCTCGTGCTTTTTTTTAACGAAACATCTATATTTAATATCTTAGACATGTTTTTGGCTGATAGGAATGCATCCTATAAAAAGCAAAGAACCTGTTTTAAATAAAACAACTGGAGTAGTATTATACCGCTGGCCTCCTCCTGCTGCAATTACTGTGCTTCTTCACTGTGTCATAACAGCAACCTTAAAACTTGAACTCCAACAATCTGACCAGAGGACCCAAGTGACCAAAAAAGAAAAAACAACAACAACAACGATACAAATGTAGTGAAAATTCCCATGAATCCCAACTGAGCGTCTAACAGTGATGCCTTCACTATGAAGACTTGGTCTCTGGGTCATAGCCATAGGTTCAACTCTTATCATCAGTCATAAAGATTTGGTCACCTCAGAGATGTTGACTGACATTCTAACAAACACTTCTGTTCTTTAATGCAAATTACACCAAGTCCTGTATAACGTACACTTAGGTTGGGATGGGACTCAAGAAACCAGTTCATGAAGAGGTCATTAGCCTGGTTGCCTATCAGTCGGTTCCACTTGCGCATGTGCTACAATCAGCTGATGTACAATCAGCTGTGGAGGAAAATGGTGGTGCAGTCTACATTGTAAATATTGACATTACTTTTATTTTTATTGCACAAATGGATAAGAGAATGATGGTAAAGTGCAAACTGCATCCAAGACAGAGACAACTATTCTTATACTGCTAACACAACTTCAGCTTTTTGCAAGCACCTGCGCAGAAAGCATGCTAATGCTAAGCTAGCCAAGAACCCAGGGTGATGCTGATCCCAGGCCAGCAGCCAGACCCTGAACGTCAACAGGTGAGAAACAGATGATTAGTCAGGTGTCTCTGTTTCTACCTGTTCATGTTTCTAAAGCACTGTGCTGATCATTTTGTCTTTTTTTTTAATGGTTTTTATTTATGCTTTGTGTTTATACCTAAATACTAAGAGAAAGATTGTAAAGGTGACCTTATTAGGATGAGGGTTTGTGTGGGTGTGTGGCAGAGGTGGGAATAATGAAGTACAAGTACTCTGTTACTGTATTTTTTGGTATCTGTACTTAAGCATTTATTTTTCTGACAACTTTTACTTTTACTCCCTACGTTTTAAAACAAATATCTGTACTTTCTACTCCACAACAGTGTCATCTGTAGCATTTATACCCGGGGGTCAAAATTGGCCAGAATGAGTGCAGAAGAGGAATGAGTATAACAGGAGTAAGAGTTTGTGTACAGTTTGTGGCACAGTGTGTTGCTAGCTAAAGGTCCAGCTGCTGTATTTCACAGGGAGAGAAAAGAAAGAGGGAAAGTAAGATGGAATCTTACTTTCAGTTGCATTCTTTTGAGTGTGAATAGAAGTCGATTGAAAACACTTAGGTGTCGAGAGAGTGCTTGTATGAATGGGTCAATGAGGCAAGTTGAGTAGAAAAATGCTATAGAAGAATTTATTTAACCTGTTTTCATTATTCATTTATTCATTGTTGCCAGTTGTTATCAGTAAATGTCATCAGCAAACTGCCTTTTTAAACAGCTAGTAGGTTCAGTGTGCTGTTATCACCTCATCTAGTCATGATCAGTTCTGCGTTACTAAAAATAATAATTCAGAAGTCTTTCTACATCCAGACCTATCAAAGATCTCTATGAGGACTGAAGCCTCCAACCTTCACCCAGGAGACTTAAGACATCTCAACTCTTACTTTTTTGGTTTTAAGTTTAGGCATAAAACTAAAAACTAGTTAGACGAGAAAAAGATCTTAGCCTCGATTCACATAAATACTTTCATATTCACCACATTTTAGAAACGACGTTATATTTTTCTGGCTACCAGAGGTCGTTGCAGATTTTCCATGAACTTATTTACACTACTGTAAGATGTGTGGAGTGAATATCTATGAGAGTGACTTCACTGATAACAGATACTAAAGGGGGGGGTAACATTCAAAGCAAGTGCACAGCATGAAGCATGGTCATCATTTTTACACAGCTGGGTTTGAAATGCCATTCATTAAATAACTTTATGGTTTGGAGCGAGTGTGCACGTGACAGCCATGTTCCTACACGTTAAGTGTTTATAACAACTGCGTCCTTTTAGTGACCATGAGGCTGCCTGTTTTTTTTTTATGTCTGTAAAAGAGGTTGTGACTCATGTCCTCTTATGAATCTCTAATTAACTCTAACGAACAGTAAATGGTCTGCTCTTATGTGGCACCTTTTAACCCTAGCTAGGTTCAGGAAAGTGCTTTGCAAAAAAATTTTCATTCACACGCATGCATTTACACACCAGAGCAGCTTAGGGTTCAGTGTCTTTGTCAATCACGTAGAGGGACCGTGGAGCTTGCACCACCAACCCAGTGGACAGCCTGCCTTAGAGTGCAGTTTGCCAGTTCGAATCATTATAACTAATTAAACTAAGACTATGCGCTGAAACTGTTTCCTCTTCCAGATATAAGGTTAGCAAAGCGTGTTCGCTGACATCAGGGGCAGACTGCTTTGTAATGTGTGACAACTTTACTACTCTGCTTCACTCTCAAATGATGTTACAGCATTTCTCATTATCTGTGGCAGGCGTGAAAGGAAAGCCTGAATTCTGTTTACCTAAATTCAGTTTGCTAATTACAGCAAACACACACCTCTGTAGCATTACAGAAATGGTATATTTCACATTTTTTGTGTTGTGTTACACTGTGAGAATTTTGCCAGTTTGCAGACTTACAGAACTTCACCTGTGCCGTGTATGTCATATGGAGCTGTGGTTTTAGAAAGGTCATGAAGATAAATAGCAAATGCCCTGCATCCTGGTTTGTTTCCTTAACTAGTGGGAATCAGAGAGAACTGCCGTTTCAGTAGGGCCTTTGTGCTGGCTCATCATTGGGTGTGAATTTGTTTTCATTGCCTTATCACAGCTCATGGGCTTGTGGCAAACAGCAATATATAATAAGAACATCATTTGGCACCGTTTGTACAGCATCATATGTGGTGATACACTCATGGTATGTCATAAACCACCTTTTTACATCTTGTCAGCAGAGTCACGAGCCAACAGGGGACCACTGCGTGCATCCAGAAGAAACTGGAACAAATCACAGAAATGAATATGGAGCTACACGGGCCTCCAATTGTATTTAAAGTGAATAAAGTCATTCTAGTCTGGTGTTTATTCTACTCTCAGTTTGATTGCTCTGCAGATTCGTCTTCATCTTCATAGATCACCATCAGGAGCTCACGGCAATTAGTGTCGCCAGTCGCTTTGCTCCATGTCAAGCCGTAGTAACTGCTGAGCTCCTTATCAAGCACATGGAAACAAACTAGTCCTAACATGCAGTGTGGCACGCCAAGACAAAGCTGCCGGGCTCCTTCACCCAGGTGTCCTGAACCCATTTTGTTTCAAGGAGGCCCGTCAGTCAGCCGGTCCCCCGTGGTTTGCCGGTGTACAGATGGTGCAGGTCTGAGAAGCATCTGAGGTGCTGGATGCCTTGGTAAACAGTTGCCACATGGCAACAGATGGTGGCGTGGAGGTCCAAACAGGTCAGCTGTTAGTTTGGGCTGTGCGTTTCTCACTTCACTCGCTTAAAGGTGTGCTTCATCTCTCTACTGCTCTCTCTCTCTCTCCTCTTTTTCTCCACATGAAAATTGTGAGCAGGCTATTTTTCAGCTCTTCTATATCCCAGACATAATCATATCTCATTAGCTGTTTTACATCTTCACTAAGGGAGAACAGTCATCTATTCAAACGGACGTCAAGTGTCACGCTGAGCCCACAGACGGTTTCACGTCTAAAATACATTAGCAGCAAATCTAAAAAAATGAAGCCGAGTTTGAAAAGAAAAATATATAGCCTGATGTATGGCAATATGCAGTGCCCTTTCTGCTTCTTAGAGACCAACCCGTCTTCATTCGCCTCTATCTCTTCATTGTGTCGTCATGGTGATGGGTTTTCGTCTTTGTGTCTAATTAAAGAGAGAGCTTTAGATGTATTGACTATTTCAGATCACAGAACACCTCTCTCCCAATAACTTTCCCCATGTCGTCAAACGGTTAATCTTTAATTAGAAGCAAGCATGCAGCTACAACATACTGAGAGCATGCAGATGGAATAGAAGAGCATCAGAAACAGGGGCGGTCACATGCTGGCATTTATTCAAACTACTCTTGATTTGTTGCTTTCAGGGAAGATTCTTTGTCTTGTGATAAACTCTTTCATAGAGAAACTCTGCGTGACCCTTGCTGGCACATGCTGGCGTCAGTAAACAGTTTATTTATTTATTTTTAGCAATATAAATCTTTTTGGAAGTGTTAAAAAATTCAAGGTTTTCCCAGATCATGTCAGCAAGTGTTCACAGCTAGCAGGAAAATTGGAAATTGTATGGGAGTACTTCCCAGCCTTTCATGATTTCAATGAGTTCTATTTCATTTTCATAACATGTTACTGTTTTTCATGACATAGCACCTTTTTATTTTTTATTTGAGCCTACGCTTTTATTAGTTTTTAATACAATACAACAATTTGGAGAAACTTCACAATCCAAACTTGAGCTATAATTATGCAACTATAAACACAGTCCAAAAATAAAGTGTATAAAATATAATATTTCATAACGTAAGCAGAGACGTCATCTTTGTTTCTCCCATTAGAAGGGGTCTCACACTTAAATTATCGCTCTGCGGAGCTCACAGAGATTACATGAAAACACCCAAAAGCCGTGTCTTGACCATCGAGAATGACTGTTCCTTTAAAGATTTGTCAAACCAATCGGGTTGAACAGGCAACACAAAAGCAGAAGGGTCCTTTACGCGACAGGTGAGGATGCTTGAAACACAGGTTAATAATCTGTATATCTAAAGTCTGCACAGCTCCACAGATCAGCTTCAGGCAGCATTTGCTGACCTTCACATTTGACGTGCTCGATAGTCATTTTGTTAGGTTTGGCTAATCTCATGCTGATTGCTTTCTCTCTTCTCAGGGATGTCATTAAATGTAGAGGTGTGGGTGTATCATCGGTGTGTCCTGCGTGTAGAAGATTCCCTCCACAGATATGTGACAACTGCAGCTGCTCAGCAAAAGTAGAGCAAGAATACCCTCTTGTGTTGGCTCATGCAGTCGCACTCTTTGTAATCTACACTGCAACACAAGTGCGATCGTGTTGTTTAAAATCAAAAGTTTCACACAGACTCACAACTCACTGAACGTGATGTTAGAGGTGATATTTGTTCTGTCTTATTTGTGTATCCCATCTTATCCCAGTATTTCAGTTCCTGAGAGTAACGTATGCCTGAAATACGTTAATAATAATGATAATATTTACATATGTTATTACACATTGTTATGACACAGTTGTTTTTGAATTCAAAGAAAAGTTTGGGGAATAAAATCAAAATTTCTTATTTGGCTTCTCTTTTTAGGGATCCTCCTTTCCGTAGCATCTTCCATGAAAACTGAACTCAGTTTTTGAAAACAAAACAAAGAATTTTAAAAAAGTAAAGGCCTCAGAGAGTGATTTTGAACATATGAGGCCACACAGGGGATTTATGTATTGCTTTTCTAGTCTTTTCAGCCCTTCAGAGTGCTTTATGTTGCATTCACACCTTTTTTTAATCACACAAATACATGAAAGACCAGAGGAAAATTTGGGTTTCGGTATCTAGACAAAGAGAAAAACGTTCACTTTTTTAAAACAAGCAACTATTTCAGCCTTTTTTCCCTTCAATCTGTTAAAATTATTACACTTTCTTATTATTATATCTACAACATTTGTGCTCTGCTTGACAAACCTGCCAAGCCTGATAGACAATATGCCTCCACAAAATTAAACATTTTTTTTGTAAATCCTCACAGTTTGGAAAAGAAAACTGCATTTGCACATTTTTCTTGAGAGAAAAAATTAATCCAGTAGAAAAATTTTAAAAAAAGAAGAAAAAGCATAAAATTAATATCATAGCACTGGTTAGAAATAGTGAAATATTAAAGAAATCATAAAAAATAATGCAAGACAGCCATAAAGATGTGGTCAAAATACATTTTTGATTATTAAAGCATATTTTGGCTGAAGGTTAAAATCTGCGAGGAACTTTTTGGCCCCAGTGGCAGCATATTGCTTCCACTTATCAGTGATGGAAAGTGTCAGACTCATACCCTTATCAGTTCTCCGTCCAACAAACATTTAATAGATAGCTGGGCTGGAAAAGTGATAAGGATATGTGCTTGACAATGTTAAAGCCTTTTTTGTAATAAAACAACACGATCGCATGAAAAAGTAAAGCAAAAGCAACTTAAACCTCAAGAAGGACTTACAAATGAAAAGAAGTGTGAAAGCAACAAAAAGGTCTCACATTGTTCCCTTATTGCCACGTAACTGTAATCCAGAGCTGTTATGAATTTTTTTTTGTCCACAGTTTAACGCAGAAAATCACAAACGTCTCCAGGGGGGAAAGCTGAGAGCTGCGTCACTGCATCAGAACCAAACCAGCAGTCCAACTTCAACTACTCCTGTTACCACTCTGTCCGTTTAGCATTCATCTGCATCCAACCGCTGAAGTAACTTTGAGAACATCGCTCATCAGCAGTTTTAAGGCCCGTCTGGCTCCACCTCATCCCTGGTGCTGTCCTGTTAAAAGTGAATACCCAGATTATCTTTGTAATCCCTAATGTTGTGCCTTCTCAGTCATTATCAGCTAGTGTTGTGGAAGGGGACTGGCCTCAGGTTCACGCAAAAAAAGATCACAACTAATGTACAACTGAGTGTAGAGGTGCAGTAGTTATTCATCACTCTGTAATCTGAGGTTCAGGATGTCGGACTTTTGGGTAATTTAATGCCATCTATGTTTAACTGATTTTTTTCCTAATACTTACACAGAAATGTGATCAGTTGTCGATATATTTCATACATGAAAGTTTTAACTCCATAACTTTAAGTGTGTTGAGATCATGTATAGCAGTGCACTGCTGGCAGTTCATCTGTGTTTATCAAAACTTTATCCAGTTGCTGTCAGTGTAATCGCTGCATGGCACAAGTCGTCAGAAACAACCCTAAAGCCACATTTGGGGAAAACTAAAGAGGAAATGTGTGTGTTAACAAATGAATTTTGTGAATAAATATCAAAAATGACTTCCACATTTTGTACATGGATTATTTAAAATGAGCTGACAGTAGGTCATCGCGGCTCAGTCTTTTAAATCGGGATCAGTCGGGGTGAGTGAGCCAATATGTGACACGCTTTGACCCTTTTGGCTGTTATCTATAGTCACTCCTGGGGCATGCAGTTGGCAGGGGAAGGGGAGCAGACATCTCTGTATGCTTTGGTGCTGGTTATCTCTGCCTAGTTCCTCTCTTCAGCGTGAAAGTCCCGCGCAAATTAAACACGGCTGACTCACTTTCTGATCCAGTTCCGGATTTCTTCTCCACACCAGCCGCCAACAGCAGTCACACGGATGAGGGGAGATCTGCCAAGCATCTCCTCTGCAGTGCTCTGTTCTCCTCTGGGATTAGCTGCGCTGCATTCCCAGTGTCAGCAGCACCAGGGCCATCATGCGCACGCGCACACACACACACACAAAGACACACACATACACATTCATTGCAGGCAGCAGTAGTGTTGTCTGCACAAACAAACACATAAATTCCTTTGTTTTTCCTCTTTGTCTTTCTGTCTCTCGCAGACTCAAGCCAGTCTGGTTTTACCTTTACTGTTTCTCACTAGGTCCCAAGCTTTATCTCTTTTACTTAAAAGCCTGTACACACTTAGGCCCAGAATCAGCTTACAGCAGCATCCACTGGTTCACTGCGATGCATATGGTGTTGCCTCAAAGAGACAGTGCGATTCTGTAGGACAACAAAACTTTTCAAAAGTTGCTACATTGTTGCAATGACAGGACAGAGGTATTGGTGGCACTGAAGTCAGCACACATGATACAAGAACGTAGCTTATGTTGAACAAATAAAAAAGTGCAAAAAAAAAAATACCATTAATCTTTGTAAAAATGTTCTTAAAGGTCCCACTGTAAGTTTTTAATCCTATTCTAATTGATGAAGTTGATCCTTTTGAAAAGATTTCTATCACGTATGGTGAAATAAATTAGGCTTCCCTCCTTTATTCTACCATGATCAGCCAACTATCACTATTTATCTGAGCAAAGAAGTGGACAAATCCCAGTGGTTGTCTTGTACCTCCTCTCTCATTAAAAACCAAAAACCAAAAAAAAAAACCCCAGAGGATTAGCTTAAATAAAACAAGCAGGCTTGATTGGGCTTTTTCTTGGAACACCAGGTAATTCCTACAACCTTGAACCCTGAGAGGAAGTAGGGACAAGACAGTAGGACGATAAAGTCATGCAGGAGAGAAAATCAGGCTATGGTGAGCAAACTGGCTTTCAGCATTGTCAGAAGACAGCAACAGTAGATCAGTGCTGCAGTAAAATTAGAGTTGCCAGCTCAATCAGCAAAGTCTTGTTTACATGGAAGAGTGAACAGTCACTGCGAAGAGCCCTGCAGCACTGCCTGATGCTCCAAAATAGAGTACAGTTCACATCAGCAGCTTGAATTAATCTCCAGCAGAGGGCACCATGGATGCTTTCTATTTTTAGTAGTTGACTAAGATTTCTAAAGGGGATTAGAGGCTTCCTGAGGATGCCTTGCTCTGTTTTCAGGGAAAATAAGCTATTTTCTATGACTGAGAACTAGCAGGAGATTTTACAATAGGCACGTATTCATTCCATATTATTGATCAGCAGCACTGATTGCAAAATTATCACCATTAAGAGCTTTAATCTGATCTTTCTGTTGGCTGTAGAATAGGTGCTTTTGAGTCTGGTCATTTTAAAACATAGCACGTGTTTGCTTTGTTTACTTGTAGCTCGCTGTAGCATGCAAGGTGCAGTCTGATGCACATATCTCACATCTCTGAGAAGATTTTTTTGCCTAAACCATTTTTGGCAGCACTAAACTTGACTCAGTTGCCATGGACACAGATGATGTTTTCCTTTTCGGGGTTGTTTTTTTTTTTTTCAACCTTTTTTTCCTGTCTGTGTCCATGACAACAAAATGGCTTTTACAGGAAATGGTATGCATTTTCAGATGCCGGGAAAAGAGGAAGGTTAATGACTTCATTAATTACACTATGTCAAGCCACCACTGGGAATGCATTTTGATATTAAAACAATTATTTAGATATCTGAGGGAAACTTCTAATCGTTTTATCCAAAAATGTCATATTATGTAAGATATTTGCTATGTCTCAAGATTCTGACAAGATCCCTTTTTAAGTGCTTTTATTTTGCTGTCAATTCAAATTGTAGAGAAAAAAAACATCACAGTTTGATTTCAAAAGAAAGCTGTCACAGGAAATATGAGATTTTCTCCAGTGGTTTTTTTTTGTTTTTTTTGTTTTTACAGATGATGGCTAAATATAGATGCATTTAACACAGGTGTGCATGCACTGACCTGTCACTGACTATCTTGATCTCTAGAAACCTAAGCTCAGGATGAAGGTGGACAGAAGAGTGGAATATCTATTTAAAGTGATTTAAGGTGTTGTGTCAAATGAAATAATCACCTTTTGTAAAACTGAATAAAAATCATTCTCTCTGTTCTCTCTGTGTCCAACTAAGAAAACATAATATAGCTGCAAACACCATTATCACTAAGAACATAAAGAGAGTGTAGCAAATATAATTTTTATTCATGCATTTGTCAAGACTTGTGTTTTTTTCCAAAACATTAAAACGGGTGCGTGCAACATAAAATGCAATCATATTACAGTTTATATTTTCATTGAATGTGAACACAGACAATTTTTAATGTATCCAGCTCTATTTTGTGCAGCTGTTCTAAAGATTAGAAGTAATATAGTACATTTAAAAAAAAAAAATCTGCACAGTTGTCCCAGAGGACACACTCAATCAACGCCAACAGTGCAATATGGATAGCCCCATGCTTTTGAGTTAGTGTTTTTGCAGAAAATGTTAATGTCAAAATGAATTTAATCCCTTTAGAGATCATGTTTTCGTTCTGTTTTATTTTATTTATTTTTTACTTACAGGCAAAGCCATGTTTAGCAGGTCACAGAAACCTTTGACCTTTAGGAACCAGATTCTAATCAATGCATTCTTCACTCCATTTGGATGGTGGCACCAGATATAACGTCCTTGTGAGAATGATTCAAACATAAAAACTGAACACTCCTTTTGATCATTTATAGATATAAATATGTAATATATGTAACACATGCAAGAATATGTTTATGGTGCTTGTTTGCATTTATAACGGTACGGAGCCCCGCAGGGGACATGGGAGAAAAAAAAATTAAGACGGACTTTTGCAAGATCTCGCAAAACTATCTCGGGATCTCGCAAAAGTTTTGCGAGATCTCGCAAAAGTTTTAGCCGCATTCTCCCGTTAGCTCGAAGCTAACGGGAGGTCGAGACCTACTACAGCCGGGAGGAACACCGCTTTCCCGGCACATCGTGCCTCGACCTCCCGGTCGGCTTCGAGCCGGCGTCCGAAGAATGTGGCTAAAGGTTTTGCGAGATCTCGCAAAAGTTTTGCGAGATCCCGAGTTTGTTCTGCAAGATCTCGATCCCGAGTTAGTTTTGCGAGATCTCGCAAAAGTCCGTCTTAATTTTTTTTTCTCCCATGTCCCCTGCGGGGCTCCGTAATAACGTGTTCATAAAGACTGAATATTTAATACCAAATATTTGATTAATTTTGTATTAAATTAATTTTATTGTCTATTAATACACATTTGAAAGTTCTTCACAAAGCCAGTTATAAATGCATTCAACACTCCTAAAAGTACAACATTATAAAATATAATTTAGTGTGAATTCATAACTGTTTGTGGTTGAGTTGTAGCTGCCAACACACACTGAGGAAATCTCTTTTGTCATTTAGATGTAACATGACTGAGTAAAAAAAAAAAAAGGGAATAAAAAAAAGTTACCAATGATGAATCCTTTAAATGAAAAAGTAATAATAATTAATTAATTAAAAGCTCCTTTTGCACAACCACTAGATGGCAGTGTCAAGTTAACCATTACCTGATTGGGACTGTGTGGCCACCAGGCTCATTATTAGCACATGATGAGGCTGCACTTCTTCAGGGAAGCAAATGTAGGTTACTACATGAATATTTAAGAGGAATAAAAGAAACAAACTGAGAAGCAACAAATTCAAAAGAAGTGGACATCCAAGGTCACTGTGAAATAAGACAGCCACCCCTGAGGCTCTCAGCTCAGCAGCTTTTGTATTCCTTTCAAATAAATTATAGATGGTTTCAAGGTGTGAATATGGTTTGTGTTTTGAGTGTTGTTCATTTTAACAGTGTCACATTTCTTGTGCAAAGATCTTGTCAGTGTATTTTCAGTTATCTCTTTGGTCTTTGAGCTGATTACACTTGAAATCACACAGGTTTTGCACATGACTACAAAGGAGGAAAGACCAGCTACAGACGTATCCAGCAACTAATCATTAACTACTAAATGAGACTCATGAAATAAACTTTTTTCAATGACATAAAGCATTTTGAAATCTATTTGAAATGATGAGTAGCAAATATATAAAAGAGGGAAAATGAAATAGAAAATATTAATTATACTTGCTCTATTGACTGGTCATCTCAGTACTCAAGGTTGGAATCAGCAAGGTTTAACTTATTGCAAACTATATTACACTATATTAAATCATATCATTTAACCAGCACATCGTGCTAATTTAATCTACACATCCCTGTATGTTAAACAGTCAAACAGCTTCATCTGAGGCAATTGTTCCATTTTAATGACCCTTTATCCATGATAGGTTAATGACAGCAGCAAATCAGCATAGGGCTAATTCTTATGCATCAAGAACGAAGGCGGTGGGAACAAAAACACAGGGACAAATGCATTTCTACAACATACTGCATTAACAAAAAAGAAGGGGGGAAAAGGAGATAAAGGGGGTATTAAAGATCACAACCTCAAATATCAACTCTGCACAGTGTTGCCAAGTCTTGTTGCTATGGAGATTGCATCCTACTGCAGGTGTGAGTAACGACAGAGGAAGTCAACTGTGCTTCCTTCTCTGTGTTGCTTTCTGCTCCTCTGTATCTTACATGGTCCCCACCGCTTGTGTCAATGCATGTTAGCGTGTGTCTGCCTTTCACACATGCTAAAAAACAGCCTTAATGATTAACCCTGAGCTGCGTGTAAATACTCTTACACAGTGTGCACTTTTTAAAAAAACTTTCTATGCATATGTGCATCGGCAGCAGCACATCAAAACAAGCCTGATTGTTCTCAGTTCTCACCACATTATTTTCTAATGCCATTGTGTCAGAGGAGTCTTTCAAAGGGCGACAATAGAAGACCTCAGAATTGTGTGAGTGTAATTAGCCCTGGGGCACGGTGTGCATGGTGCAAACCCATTAAATACATGCATGCATCCAAATACTGCAAGGAGATATTCAGTGAACCGAGATGGCATTGCTGTGCATCAGAGCCATTGGACGAAATCCAGTTTGAAAAGCTGAAAAGATCTGACCTGGCAAGATGTGATGTGACTACTTCCAAAAATGCAGGTTTGTTTTTCCAGTATATTCAAGAAGCACTTGGTTTTGGTAGGTGCATCATGCAAAAAGAAAGATCTAATATAATTACTTAATTTATAACCTTAAAAAAAAAACAGTGTTTACAGTATGTGGCTGCAGTATTGATTTTTGTGTTTAGATGCTCAGTACCACATTCACTGACCACAGCCTTGGGTGTTTTACAAGCACACATACTCAGTATTTTCAATGCATGTTACAAAGATTATGAAATGAATTTGCCTACAAAAGATTAATTGTTTAATATTTAAAAGCTCTGTTCTGATTTCAGTTGCTAATTCTGCTTTCCAGTTCTAAGCTTTGTGCTATGAAATGCTAAACCTAATTTCTGTGGTTGGGATTGATAGTATAATTAATCACGAGGTGCATTTTCAGCTGTTTTTTAATTTCTTTTTTTAAAGCTTTGATTCCATCATTCAGTCATTATTTGTAACTGTGCAAAACTACCCATTTTTTTCTGCCACAGTGCATGAACATGTAAATGGAAGCAGATTTTTTTTACACCCTCACACTGACTTGTCCATTTCTATCAGATTTGGAGCCGTTGTTATGCACTGCAGGCGGCTGCTGCTCAGCTTGCTTGTGGCTTTGTGGCTTTGAGTCTAACTGAGGCAGACCGAGAGAGGCTTATTAATCCCAGGGCTGCAGCTTCAATCTGAAAAAAAAATGCACTCACTCTGCGAAATAAATAGACATCTAATGTTGGCCATCTAACTATACAATATGAAGTGCAGACATTATGATCTACATGCTTGAACCAGTATTGTTATTAATAGGGCCTGACATTTTCACGGTTCGTGGCTCAATCACTCTTTGCAAGCCTTGGTGAGCTTGCACATTTGCATTAGGATACATAAAAGCTCTGTCAAGTGTCCAAATTTGTTCATAACTGTGTTTCAAAGTCAAGAAGAAGCTAAAGATAACCAGCCATCTGAGGTGAAAGCAAACAGCAAGGTTTCTACTTCCACAATTACCGCTGCTGGGATCAGTCAGAGAGGGAAGATATCAAAACAGAAGAATGAGAAAAAGAAGAAGAATTAATCACATCAAAGTCACTGTGGTAAAAAGCTACACTAACTGGCGACTTTGTTAGTTACACCTGCTCAACTGCTTGTTAAAGCAAATATCTAATCAGCCAATAACATGGTAGTGCATTTAGCCATGTAGGCATGGTCAAGATGACCTGCTGAAGGAAGCATCAAAATGGGGAAGAAAGATGATTTAAGTGACTCTGAACATTACATGGTTATTGGTGCCAGGCAGGCTGGTCTAAATATTTCATATTTAATTTCATTTACTGCAGGGTGACAGGTGAATTTGGCAGTGTGAGCCCAATGAATGACTGTTGAACAGGCAGGAGTTGGTACATAGTGTGATTTGGTGGGCTGTTACTTGGGTCTGGCTGATTCTGAAGGGCCTAGTGGAACCCACAGAACCCACATTGCAGGTGGCTGGTAGGATAGTTGCAGGCAAGAAAAAGACAAAAGGTTGCAGCTTACCTTGGGTCCATGAATGTTGAGAGAGTACGGCCCCCAACTCCAGAATCAGAGGCATCTACTTCTACAGTGAATGGTTTCGTGGTATCATGCAGAAGTCAATAGCTGTTTTAACTCAACGGCTTCTGGGGACCAGATAAATGGAATCTTAGTTGAGTTCAGGTGAGTGAAAGGTGCAACTACCTCGCTGGTGCAGCTATCTGAATAAAACATTGGTAGAAGTTGGCAAAAACAAGGAATCTTTGAAGGTGTTTCCATGACGTGGAGTGGGCCATTCGCTCATGGCTCAGATCTTTGCTGGGTTGGTCTTGACCTGCCCTCCTGCCAGAATATAACCAAGAAAGGTGACTGAAAAAGAATGGAACTCACATTTTTCTGCCTTGACATATGACTGATTCTTATAGAGAGAAGTTGCAATACAGAGTGGACTCGGTGCTGCTCCAGCATCCTGGAGAAAATCAGGATGTCAACTAGGTACGCAAACCTATGTGCAATATCTCAGTCTTTCCATGTTCTGTGCAATATTTTTGGCTCATGTGCAATTATTTTGGTCCCAGTCTTTTTCAATGTTTCCTACACATACACCATGTATATAGTTCCACTCACATATGTATACATATACACTGTTTTTTATTTTATTCTATTTATTTAATTATTTATTTATTTTCCGCCTTCGTTGTATATTGGTTTCTCTTCTTCTTACTTTAGCACCTTTGTGGTTCAGCTACCCAATTTCGCTGTGCAAGAAACTGCACAATGACAATAAAAAGCTTTAAGTCTCTAAGTCTAAACACAAAGATATTCAGGAAGTCCCTCAGAACATCATTTACAGTGCCAGAAAAGCTGCTGACGTGTTAGTGAGGCCAAATGGCATAACTAAATATTTAAAGTGTCTTAGGGGTGTTTTGAATGTGGTCTTCCATTCATCAGATCAGATGGTAAGCATTGCGTAGATCGAGGTTGGTGAATATTGTGGCCCCGTGAATTGGTTTACAGGTGGAGTTGATCAGGGACAGTCAATAGTCAATACAGGGATTAGGTTCTGAGCATGGTGCGCTATTACTGGGAGGTAGATGGTTTCTGAATTTGGGGCATCACTTACAGGTGGAGAGCGTGAGGCTGTAACGTTCAGCTTAAGGTATAAATTATTTTTAAAAAATAATTTCAGGACTTCCGGTTTGGCGGGTCGTGTGATGGCTGTGTAGGACAGTTGCTCCCGACATTTTTTCTACCCCAATTTACCTAACTCGAAACATAAAAAGTTTGGATTTATTTTTGTGGGGTATTATACCAAGGAATAGAAATGCCCAGAAAATTCAAGAAAAAGGATATAGGAGAACGTACTGAAGCGGAAGAAGATGCTTCGTCGCAAGCTAGCAGCAATATGGAAGAAGACCAGCAACCCGATGCTAACGCCACAGCGAAGGACCACCCAGCTACGATGGACATGATATTAAAAGAATTACGTGCTTTTAGAAAAGACACAAATGATCAGTTTAATGCCATAAGGGAGAAGGTCGTCGGCATTGGTATAAGACTCGACGAAGCAGAGGGACGCATAGACGTAATGGAGACTCGAATCCAGGCCTCGGAGGAGCTGCTAATTGAAATGGCAAATTTTCAGTTGCAATGCGAATCTAAGCTACTGGATTTAGAGGGACGGTCACGTCGCAAGAATCTTAGAATATATGGCGTGAGGGAAGGGGAAGAGGACAAATTTCCATCTGTTGTCAATTTCGTAGAGGTTCTATTTGAAAAGACAATGAGTCTCTCCCGCCCCACGGTGTTGGGAATTGAAAGAGCACATCGAGCCGGTGGCAAAAAACCCCCGGAAGGAGCCCCTCCACGCTCAATTGTAGTTAAACTCGCAAGTTATCGTAACAAAGAAGACATCATTAAGAAGGCCTGGCAGGTTAAGGGCTTCAACTTTAAGGATTCTAGGATATATGTGGACAATGACTACGCCCCGGAGATACAAAGAAGAAGAAAGGAATATGCGACAGCGAAGAAGGTGCTTAAAGAGAACAATATTCGCTTCCAGAGCAGGGATAGCTCAGTAGGTAGAGTGGTGGCCCCATGATCGGAAGGTCGGGGGTTCGATTCCCTTGAACAGCTACCCTGAGGTACCCCTGAGCAAGGTACCGTCCCTACACACTGCTCCCCGGGCGCCCAGTGGCTGCCCACTGCTTCACTGAGTGAATGGGTTAAATGCAGAGAGGGATTTTCCCCACGGGGACCAATAAAGTACACTTTCTTTCCCGGCCAAGCTAAGGGTGTTCTACAGAGAGGGAATTGTGACATACAACACGGCGCACGAAGCGACTACCGATATGGTGAAGAGGGGATTATCGGTAGAAGTTGTGAAAGTCAGAGACTCATTCTTGGATCAAATAAAACAGCAGACTTGGCAAACAAGTACGAAGAAGAAAGGTGGAAACTCGACCCCAAAGTTGGGTTTCAAGGAACGCCTTCAGATATTTAGGCACCAAGATGATAGTGGACAAACAGCAAGTGTGTGACGGAGCACTATACTAGAGGTAAACTCAAGAATATTGAGACCTAAGATCAACTGAGAATATGAATTTTATTTCGATTAACTTGTTTTGTTATATAATTAGTTAACCTTATAAAGAGGGCATATAAAATTACATTAAAGTCGGGTCATCTATTTGCACAATAAGTTGGACCCTACAGACCACTGGGCTTTCGGCCTGTGTGCCGGAGAGGGCACTCTTCCACAAGTGGACAGAAGAGTTTTTCCCTCACCAAATATAGCTAATATAGCGATTATGTTTTTGGAAGTCAACATGATTATATGTTTTCGTTGTACAATGGTTTTTTTTTTTTCTTTCTTTTTTCTTTTTTCTTTCTGTTTTGGGGGAGTACTTTTCGATCTTTGGCTATGTACAGAGATTGGAATTATATAAGGTCGTACATCAATGCCCTGTAAGGTAACTAAAATAGCGTCATTTAATGTAAATGGTCTGGGGAGCCATATTAAAAGAAGTAAAATTATGTCAAAAATAAAAAGAGAACAAATAGAAGTTGCCTTTATACAGGAATCTCACTTATCGAAGCTCGAACATGATAAATTAAAGAAATGGAAATTTAATCAGTATTCCTCGTCCTGCCCTCAGAGCTCTAAAAGGGGTGTGGTAATTCTAATCTCTAGTAGGTTAAATTTTGAATGTATTCAAGAAATCAGTGATAAGGAGGGGAGGTTTGTGTTAGTCAAAGGGTACCTGGAGGGTATACTGATTACTTTTATAAATGTATGCTCCCCCAGGATCAGAGATAAAAAAAAAATTTAAAAGGTTTTTGAATTGATTGTTGGAGAGGCACAAGGTACTCTGATTTTGGGAGGAGATTTGAATGTTCGCCTCAACCCGTCCTTGGACTCATCAAACCCACATGCTCCGGGATTGAATAAAACAACCAAAACCATCAAATTAATTCTAAAGGACGTAGGGCTCATAGATGTATGGAGAGAACTAAACCCCAACAAGAAGGACTATACCTTTTTTTTATCACCCTCATTCATTCTATTCTAGATTGGATTATTTTTTTATGTACCAATAAGACATTAGCAGGGTGATCAATTGCAGGATAGGAGTGATGGATTTATCGGACCATGCCCCACTGTACCTGGAAGTAGCGCTTGGATATGAAAGAAGAGTTACATCCTGGAGATTAAATACAAGTATTCTAAGCACGATGAAAGAGCAAATTAGTCAAGATATAATAGATTATATAGCGGAAAATAATAATGAAGAAGTTTCCCCGAGTATTCTATGGGACGCCCTAAAAGCAGTGATAAGAGGAAAACTCATAGGTTACAGCGCTAATTTAAAAAAAGAAGAGAAATGAGCATTTAAGAAAACTCCAGACACAACTACAATATCTTGAAGAGGCCCATAAAATAAGCGCAGTTACAAACTTACAATTAGAAATACAAAAGAAGAAAAACGAAATCGATGAAATTTTTTCAAGTGAAATACAAAAAAATGTTTTTTTTAAAACAAAGACACTATGAGGTAGGAGGCAAATCTGCTAAATTATTGACTTATAAATTAAAAAAACAACAATTAGAAAATACAATATATAAAATAAAGGACCCTCAAACAAACAACATTGTGTATAAACTTGAAGATATTCAGTCAGCCTTCCTAAAATTCTATAAAGAACTATATACACAACCTAGAGTGGATATTAAAGGTATGATATCTTTTTTAGATTCATTCGACTTACCAAAGTTGAATGAAAAACAAAATATAACCCTAATCAAGGACATATCTGAATTTGAAATTAAAAAAGCTATTACAAAATTGAAATCGAATAAATGCCCAGGTCCAGATGGATTTCCATCAGACTGGTATAAAGAAATGAAAGAGGTACTGATTCCTTTGATGAGAACATCATTCAATTATATTTTAAAGACGGGAGTAATTCCCCCATCTTGGAATGAGGCTTCTATTTCTATAATAGCTAAAGAAGGAAAGGACAGGCTTGACTGTGGAAATTAGCACCCCATTAGTGTTCTTAACCAGGACTTTAAGATATTTACATACATTCTTGCCAAAAGAATTGAAAATATTCTTGTTCAGATAATTAGTTTGGATCAGACTGGTTTTATTAAGCAGAGACAAACGCAAGATAATGTTCGCCGAACACTACACGTTATTGATTATGTTAGGAAAAATAAAATTCAGATGGCCCTTATGAGCTTAGATGCAGAAAAGGCCTTTGATCGGGTTAATTGGGAATTTTTATACAAAGTCATGGGTAAATTCGGATTCCATCAATCGTTTATCAGGATTATACAAGCATTATATAAATCACCAAGGGCAAGAATTAAAGTTAACGGGGCGCTTTCGAATGTTTTTAACCTACAGAGAGGGACACGTCAGGGTTGTCCTCTAAGCCCCTCACTCTTCGCTCTCTTCATAGAGGCCCTGAGTCAAAGGGTGACACAAAGCAATACTATCACTGGAGTCAAGATTAGGGGTCGAGAGCATAAGATTTCCTTGTTTGCTGACGATATTTTGATTTATTTGACAAATCCAAACACTACTCTTCCCAAGCTATTGTCACTTCTGGAGATCTTTAGTTCAATATCAGGTTATAAACTAAATATATCGAAGACTCAGATATTAACTTTTAATTATGAGCCCAATTATGAAATTAAGGCTAAAGCCAATTTGAAATGGGAGACGGAGCAGATGAAGTATCTTGGAGTAAATATTACTAAAGATCTATCTAAGATATACAATGCAAACTTTAATCCTTTAAGTTATAAAATAAATGAGGATATTAAAAGATGGAATTTATTACCATTTTTAAATTTTGAATCACGTATAGATACAGTTAAAATGAATATCTTGCCTAGGATGCTCTACCTATTCCAAACACTCCCTGTAGAAATAACTGACAAACAATTTCGGGAATGGGACAAAATAATCTCTAGGTTTATATGGCAGGGGAAAAAAACCACGGATTAAGTACCAAACTATTCAGTTGGCTAAAGACAAAGGAGGGTTGGGGTTTCCATGTTTGAAAGACTATTATATTTCTGCTCAATTGAGGACATTAGTGTGTTGGTGTAATGTAGATTATCAAGCGAGATGGAAAGAACTAGAACTAGAAACAGTGACCCTAAAAGATTCCCCAATTCAGGCAATTCTAGGGGATGTGACACTTATTAAAAAACAAATTCATCAAGGAAGCCAATGGATTAACCTACCTTTAAACCTCTGGTTACAATTTCTTAATAAGAATGATTGGATTGAAGAGGTTAGGATTTTAAGATGGTGCGCTTTTGACAGTGATTTTTTACCTAATGAATTAGACGTAAGATATAAAAAATGGTCTGGACAAGGTTTAACGGCATATTGTATGTTTTACGATAAGGGAATTCTTAGGGACTTCCAATCAATAAAAGATCAATACCAGTTAAGTAAAACTGACTTTTTTAGGTTCTTACAAATTAGGCATCATCTATATAATTTTATACCTAAGAGAACAGATCTTTTTTCTTTACCTGTTCTGAGTATATTTGTCAAGGCTTATCAGGCTGACACAGGCCTTAAGGTGATTTCAAGATTGTACAAGGGTATACAAGAGGTTAAGAAGTGGAATACTACCTACATCAAAAAAAAATGGGAAAGCGAAACAAATATAGCAATATCAGATAACATTTGGTATGAGCAGTGCGCTTTTCAGTGGAGAATTTCTAGTTCTAATACTTGGAGATGTTATGGTTGGAAGAGTATCTGTAGGTTTTTTATTACCCCTGCACAAAGTAAATATTATTTTAATCACTCTAATTGCTGGAGAAATTGTGGGGCCCAAGGAGTAAAACATTTCCATCTGTTCTGGTCTTGCCCAAGGATCAACATTTTTTGGGTATTGATCCACTCTGAGTTGCAGATTATTTTTGGTAAGCAGCTTCCCTTTAATTGGGACGAACTTTTGTTTGGATATTTATACTCAGTAAATGTAGATAAAATGTTTAAGCAGTTGTATGGTATCCTGAGTTTGGCTGCCCGTAAAATTATTACCAAGAAATGGCTTAGTGCGAAAATTCCATCACTGGGTGATTGGCATGAGACTGTACATGGGATATTTAAAATGGAAAGAATTACCTTCATTAAAAGACTCCAGTTTGATATATTTAGTGAAACTTGGGGTAAATGGAAACACTACATCCGGTTAAGGAGACCCGATCTTGTTTGAATCTCTGTAACTATATATGCTACATTTTTGAATCGTTATGTGTTTATATGTATATGTTAGTATGTATGAGACTATAAGTGAACACATATGTAAGTAGGTATGTGTATGTAAGCCTAAGAATATGGGTGTGTGAGTGAATATGTGCGTGTGAGTACATACACACTAGAGGGTACACCCGTCTGGGGTTTTTTTTCTCTCTTTTTTTTTTTTTTTTTTTTAATTTTACGTCTGTTTTTGATTATATGTTTATTTTGGATTATTTGTGTTTATATAGGTTGTTTAATAAAAAGAGAGTAACAAAAAAAAATAATAATTTCAGCAGTTCATATCTTTAGCTAACGCTACTCAATGGTGGAGGAAATAGTGCATGTGTAGGGGAACTGTTTCAAAGTGTGAATTAAAACACATTTTGCCGTTTAAATGTGTGATCTGAAAAGTCCCCAGGTTCTTCATAATGAAGCCAGTGCAACAGTGTTCCTCGCTGATGTGTTTTTAATAGTCTTTAGACGACAGCCGCAGTCCACAGTAAGGAAGAGCAAGCTTTTGTCCGGACAGACAGTCCTTTTAAAACCCAATTAATTGTTGGTATTTGGTCTTTTCTCACAATGTGCCAGAAATAACAAGAATAGAAATACTATTCAGTGTGGAAGTGTGGAATTTTACCCAGACAACACTGGGGCCCTACACAGGAAAGATGCTTGAGGGAAGGTTCTTCCTGGGTGGCCCAATTGTGTTGAAGGGGTTGCTGATACACTGCAATAGCTGAGATAATAGTGTTTTTATTGAGAGCACTCGTCAACAGTTGTATAACCTTGCCTGGGCCTGGTGAGCGTTGTGCTGTAGTGTAAGTGATGGCCCTCCACTAGGATCAGACCATTAAGACTCATTAGTCCCCATTGATAGCCCCGATGATAGGCACTGTGAAATGAGGCAGCCAAGGAAAAGGTCAGCAAATGGATCTTAATTTGACCTCACTAACCCGTCACTGATTGGCAGCATCTGTCATCCTTAGATTTAATTTAACAGTGATTGAGTGCTGCGGAGACCATATTGGCAATAACCCCTGCAGGCTATTTCATAGCCTGCGTCCTTCCAGATGATAGCTCTGCCTGCTGCCCCTTTTATGCCACAATTGTTTCCTGTGCCCGGGTCTCATGCTGGGCTGTTCACCCGCTGTGTCAAATTCTGCTTGTTTCCCATAACAGCCCTTTAAAAACAATTTCATTTTTAGTCAATTTGCTCTTCAAAACATGTCACCAAGCTCAGGTAAGAGCGGTATTTTATTTTATTATTTGTAAGTGTTTGAAATAGATAAGCACGGTTCCCATTGTTATTCAGTACAACTCAATTTTATTTACATAACACCAAATCATAATAGTTGCATTAAGATGCTTTATATTGTAAAGTAAATATCCTACAATAATAGAGAGAGAACCCCAACAATCAAATGAGCCCCTTTCAACATCCACTTGGTAACCGTGGGAAGGAAAAACTGCCTTTTAACAGGACTTAGTGATATGTATAAAACAAAGTTAAGGGCTTCCTAAATTCACTTTGATTCCAAGATTGTTTGCCAAAAATGTAATGGCAATCCACCTTCTACTTATTAAGAATAGTCATCCTTATCCAAAGTTATAGATCAAGTGTTTGCACTGCTGTAAACAGCGAAGATCTGTGCTCTCCCGTGAGCAATGGATGGTCAGTGTGGCAGCATTACATAGTGAATGCCAGGGGAAGTACAATATTTGGTCTCCGCACTAATCAGTGACTAAGACGGAAAATACGAGGAGGAATGTGAGTGTAAAATAAGAGAAGATGCTTTAAGGAGAAAGGGACTGATTGTGTAATGGAAGGACTTGTTTACATGTCCCCTCTGAGTTCATATTAGCTGAAGGAAGACACCCTGCCTTTGCTTCTTGGGCTCTGCCACATTGCATTAATGTCTGTATTCATAGTGACTGGTAATTGGCCTACTTTGAGGCGAGTGTTGGTCTCTTATGTGGAGTTGTACAGTAAGGAAAAGAGATGGCAACCACTGTCCTAAGGTTCCACTTAGCTGAACAGGCAAACACAAATGTTGAAGTTAAATAACTTATAAACCTGTGCAGACCCACAGCAGCTCCAGCTCATGTTGTAGCTACCATAGCCTGGGTGGAGATCTTTGCTCATCCTTATCATAGTTTAAAGAAAACATATATGATGGCATTTCAAAATAAGCCAATGTTGTTATTGTTTACCTTAATCATAAAAACAATGTTAACAATGAATCTTATGGCTAAGATTCAGTGTCCACACTCACGCACATTTACAGAGCTGGAAGACGTTTTTACTTGTTGTCTTTGTACTTAATTTTGTTGCTGCTCATCAAACTGAGAAAAAAGGCAAAAGACAGGGAAGTCTTACAAAGTCACGCAGCAATGCAACTAAGCACTTCTTGAGTCGTTGTTTTACATCCAGCTTGTTTTCATAAGATGACTTTGAGCTAATTCTTCAACCAAAGTTCAGTCTTTTTTTGTTCAGCTGAAAGCACTCATTTATGTTTTGAGTTTCACTTCTTTAAAATGCTTTACAGCGATTAATACTACAAAATATGGAACTTAATGGTGAGCAAGGTGGAGTGTTTAGCTTAGCAGCAGCTGATAAGACCCAAAGGAGATCTAATGTTCATCATAAGAATCCTTTTTACTGTCCTAATTACTTTTTCACCCAGGGTTAGGTAGGCTTGGATGGCCTTTTTTGCCCTTAATAAATCTAATTTTCATTTAATTATGATATCATATTAATTATCATGTATATACTCAGGTTATCTTTTTTAAATATTACAAATATAGAGAAAAAAAGAAAAGAAATCAGTCAGCATAAGTGATCTGTGCTTCATTTCTAAACATTTCCAACTCTGCATTTCATAAACATGGTTAAGATACAAGATATGGTTAAGATAGGCTTTCTTTGTTTTATTTCTTTATTTGGTAATGTAGAAGCTGAAAGTTTAAAAAAAATCAGCTAACACCTTAGAAACACAGCTGGAAACGCTCAAGCAAAGGGACATTTTGCACAAAGTTAAGCCTTCGAGGCACACTTCTCTTTCACACTGAGCTCACATCCGGCCTCCACCTGGGGCACGTTCAATCTGAGGGGAAGAAGAACAAAACAAAACAAAACTTGGCAAACATTCAACCTTTTCTTTTTAGGTACACTTTCTTCCAAAATCAGTATTTGAAAAAACAAAAAAGGAGACATAAAAGCATTTTAAAGAACCACTATTTCTATTCAAAGAAATACATTCATTTTGTTGGGGTTGAATGGAACCGAGGTTACCCGAAATAACTGCCAGCAACGGCCAAAAGCCTCACCTTACCCATTTGGTGCAGACCAGTATGTCCTTCTATCCATGCACTGATTGTTGTATGTTGTGTATGAGATAGAAGGGCTTAGCAAAGGTTGCAAATTATTTATTTATTAACATATCCAAATAAATTACACACTGTACCTTTGGCAGATTAAGGTCAACTCTCCTTTTTTTCATGTTTTAGTACCACAAGCAGTGAATTTATAGCTCCAATGTAGTTCAAAGTGCGCACAGGAGCTAAAATCCACCCTCTGACATCATGATAATTCTCAAGCACCTCAAGATAAAATCTTTGAAGGTGCTGTCCATGTGCCTTGCAGAAAACACAGTTAAGCTGCCCGTGACATGTGCGAAATTCAATTACAGACCTGCTGTGAATGCACTCTGTGTAACCCAGGGAGATTGAAGGAAGCAGCAGCCAGGTGGCGACCCTGTAGGCAGCAGCGAGCACAAATCACAATGGCCTGGGCTGCTGCCAAGAGCTGGGTTTCTGCCATCACACAGCCCACCAACACTCCAAGAGCAGCTCATGGTCACTCATCACAGACACTCTCTGTGCATCTCGCTCTCTCCCTCTCTCTCTGCCTCTCTTTCAATGTACTCAGGTCAGTGGAAAGGGATTGCAGTACACATTGTTGGCCACTTTGCTCTATAATTCATGTCCTGCACCTAAAGTAGAGTACTCAAATTGTATGCACTGTTTTATCGGTGCCTGCAAAAATAGAAGCATGCATGTAGAGCAAAAAGCTGCATATTTTTAGATTCATGAGAGAGCTCACTGGGGTTTCTGGGGTTTTGGGTGTTAGGTACCATGTGATGCATATCTCTGCAATTCTGCCATGTTAGATGTTAGGTAAACAGTGTGGCAGCTGTGTGGTCATCCTTTAATTTATACAACTGGACAGCAGTGTGACACTGGGGTGAGGTGGGTGGGGGTATTTCAGGTTGGTAAAGAATCACCCAGGCAGTCATGAAATCTGCATGTGCACAGACCCAGACTTCCTGCATGTGGCCGCGACTCAGTGGCCATGGGGAGGATCCTGCAACATCTCTCTGCTGTTGTTACACAACAGCTGGAAATGATAGGAGTGTCAGTGAACAACATATGGCTATCTCCAGTGACAAGATGAAAACCAAAGTGTATGTCCTTTAAATGCAAAGCCCTGGATGCGTGTGATTTAAAGATTTAAATGATCGTTTGCAGTACCACTGTACTGTCAGAACATAATGGAGCTGTCGTGGCTTCAGCTTCTCCCATTCCCCCCACTCATGAGCTGTGAGTGGCAGACCAGCTAACCGGGCTTGACACGGCAGAATCAGCCTGAGTTGAGAGGGAGCAGCCGTGGGAGCAATGTCTGCCTGCCACATCGGAGACCATCAGCAAGACGTGTCAGCCTCCATTCCAGCTCAAGTCCAAAGTCGTGTCGTATTGTACGGCAATCCAGCAACAGATAAACCTAAATGGTAAATGGCCTGTATTTGTATAGCGCTTTACTAGTCCCTAAGGACCCCAAAGCACTTTACACATCCAGTCATCCACCCACACATTCACACACTGGTGATGGCAAGCTACAATGTAGCCACAGCCATCCTGGGGCACACTGACAGAGGCTGCCGGTCACTGGCGCCACCGGGCCTCTGACCACCAGTAGGCAACGGGTGAAGTGTCTTGCCCAAGGACACAACGAGCAAGACTGTCCAAGCCGGGGCTCGAGCTGGCAGCCTTCCGATTACCAGGCGAACTCCCAACTCTTGAGCCACGATCGCCCCTATGCAATCATACCTAACAATCAAACAACAGAAAACATACACACGGACGATGCTTGCACTCTTGTTGCCATTCATGGAAATTAGCATTAAAGTATTTAACCATTTAAGAGGTCACTCAAGAGATATTTAAGTAATCCAAGAACTCCCAAAAGTTTCCTCTTTTTAGTTCAAGTACCACTTTCATGTAACCTGAAAGTACCCACTAATGCTCTCAAATAAGCTTTTTTGCGATGCTTTATATAATCATCCACTAACTGTCATCATAACCATAAATCAAATAAACTGTGAGGTTTTGGAAGACCATCAGCAATCTCTTTGATCTTTGACCCACTGGTGGGGAATGACACAGCACATCTGGATCAAATTGAATTTAATAGGAATTTAATAAATTAGCAGCTGCCGGCCTGAGAGTGTTGTAAATCTATTGTAAAACTGCAAGCCTGTTTGTATTTCTGTTAATAATTAATCTGAAATATGCTTTATCATTAACGTCTTATAATTTTATTTTGCCAGTTGTGCAAATGACAGTTAGTTTCTTTGACATATAGGGAAGGACTGTTGCACTCTGGGAAGAAAGTGCACTTGCCTTTCTTGAAGAGGGCCTCTGCTTTACGTCCCAGTATCACCGCATTGCAGATTTCCCCACTACATCTTTCTCTTTTTATTTAATTCCTCTGTTCAGCTAATCCAGATTATTTAACAAAACATCATGCTTTAAAGGGATTTAAGATGTCTGTTTGTATGTTTGCTTACTCACTTTCAATCAAATAGGCTATGACTGCCACAACAGCCAACTTGTTTGTTCCTACATGACAATGAGCATGAGGGGGGCTGGATAAAATCCAGAAAGCTGTTTCTAAAAACGGAAGGAGTAATTAGTAAATGTCATTTGAGAGGAGTATGGCGAATTAGAAGCCTGGTGGATCATGTAATTAGGACTGGAGCCTTTTCATAGGCGGCTCAGGGAAGGACGAGGACACCACAGCAGCATCCTCTGCTGACAGCACTGTGAGCTGTTGCAGAAAACACCATTTGACACACACAAATACTCTCTCTCTGTTTCACACACACACACACACACACACACACACACACACACACACACACACACACACACACACACACACGGACACACATTTCTGCATGCAGACACAGATCACAATGTCAAGCAAGGCTGACAGTGATACATGACCGTTGCTCTCTTTACATGTGACAGATGTCACATGTGAAAAATAGTGTGCAGTGTACAAAACATAGAGTTTGATGTTTTAAGAACGACTTAATTTCCTGTAAGCTTCAGATTTTACATGACAATTTAAAATGAATGTGTTTTATTGTTTTAATAGTCCTCCTGCAGTACAGGAAGCCTATAAACATATTACTATATCATTAAAAAAAAAATATATATATATATTACTATAATATCTGAAGTAGTAATAATAATAATAATAATATAATTTATAGGTACACGTGGAACATAAATCAATTAATGTTCATATTTTCATGTCTAAAACCAAAAAAAAGGCCGGGTTTTCATTTCAGGTGTCAGTTTGGCCCTTTCCAAAAGCAATTTTGAGAATTCACTTGTCTTTAAAATAATTTGTAAAATAAAGTATAATAATAATTTGATGGTTTTTGATTCTCATATATGAGTATATGATACTTTTGCATGACTTATAGATATCTACCTCGTTTGGTACAACAAGGTACAACAAATCCTTATTATTGCAAATATCTACTCAGCCAATCGCATGGCATGCTTTTAGTAATGTACGCACGGCAAAAGTATTTCGCACACTGGTGATGTTCTCTTCTGGGATTTTCCCCACACAACCATCTGTAGGGTTTACAGAGAATGAAAGAAAATATCTATTGAGCAGCAGTTCTCTGATTGAAAATGTTGAAAGTCCTGACTGCTTCAAGCTCTCAGGAAGGCAACAGTAACTCAGAAAACCAGCCAGGTGTCACTCCTGTCAGCTAAGAACAGGGAAATTGGGTGGTGTGGTTGGTATGGTTCATGCTGGCGGCAGTGTAATAGTGAGAGGAATAGTTCTAACTGAGCATTGTTTAAACACCACAGCATATAATATCATTGCTAACCACATCAATCCCTCTGTGACTACAGTTTCACCCTATTAACAGCAAAGACCTGGAGGACATCTTAGGTCAACTGAACTCCTCCTCTTGCTGTTTAGATGTCCTGCCAACAAGTTTTTTCAAAAAGGTCTCAAAGACTTTAGAGTCAGACCTGTTACAGATCGTCAACTTTTCTTTAATATCAGGTGTGTTTCCAGAATCACTAAAAACTGCTGTAATCAAACCTATACTGAAAAAGGACAATCTTGACAAGACACAAATGAACAACTACAGGCCGATCTCAAATCTCCCATTTTTAAGTAAGATCATTGAAAAAGCAGTTTCTCAACAGCTCAGTTACTTCTTAAAACAGAATAACTGCTACGATGCCTTCCAGTCAGGTTTTAGACAGAACCACAGCACTGAAACCGCTCTGACCAAAGTGTTTAATGACATATGTCTGAATACAGACAGTGGAAAAATGTCAGTCTTAGTTCTACTGGATCTCAGTGCAGCATTTGATACAGTTGACCACAACATATTACTCAAACGACTAGAGAACTGGGCAGGTCTTTCAGGAACTGTACTAAACTGGTTCAAAACATACTTAGAAAACAGGAAATACTTTGTATCAATAGGTAACTTCACATCTGAGCAGACAATCATCACATGTGGAGTTCCCCAAGGTTCCATCTTGGGACCCCCTCTGTTTAACATTTACATGCTCCCACTGGCACAGATTATAAAGAACAACAAAATAAACTATCACAGCTATGCAGATGACACACAAATATATATCACAATGTCACCAGGAGACCGAGGCCCTGTACAGGCTCTTGGTAAATGCATTGAGGAAATTAATGACTGGTTGTGCCACAATTTTCTCCAACTAAACAAAAACAAAACTGAAGTAATAGTCTTTGGTGCCAAAGAAAAACGATTACAGGTCACCAGAGAACTTCAATCTATACATCTAAAAACCACAAACCAGGCGAGAAATTTGGGTGTAGTGATGGATGCAGACCTAAACTTAGAAAAACACATTAAGACAATAACAAAATCAGCTTACTATCACCTCAAGAATATTTCAAGGATAAAATATCTGATGTCTCAACAGGACCTGGAAAAACTAGTCCATGCATTCATCTTTAGTAGGCTTGATTACTGTAACAGCATCTTTACAGGTCTACCTAAAAAATCAGTCAGACAACTACAGCTCATCCAGAACTCTGCTGCTCGAGTCCTCACTAAGACCAAAACAGTGGACCACATCAGTCCAGTTCTGAGGTCTTTACACTGGCTGCCTGTCCGTCAGAGGATAGACTTTAAAGTTCTGATGCTGGCCTATAAAGCTCTGAATGGTTTAGGACCAAAATACATCAGTGACCTCCTGACCCAGTATGAACCTTCCAGATCCCTCAGGTCATCTGGATCCGGTCTTTTATCAGTTCCCAGAGTCAGAACCAGACACGGAGAAGCTGCATTCAGCTTCTATGCTCCTTATATCTGGAACAAACTCCCAGAAAGCCTCAGATCAGCTGAAACACTCAGTTTATTTAAATCCAGGTTGAAGACTCACCTGTTCTCAGCTGCATTTGAATAAAGCACCAAATCCACACTTTAAGCTTAAATTTCAAAACTTACACTAACTACTGATCTTATCTATTTCTGATTTTATCTGTTTTGATTTTATATACTGTTTTGTTTGTTTGTTAAGCTTAAATTTCAAAACTTACATTAACTACTGATTTTATCTACTGTTCTGATTTTAACTGGTTTGTTTGTTTGTTTGTTTGTTTGTTTGTTTGTTTGTTTTTGTTTGTTTGTTTGTTTGTTTGTTTGTTTGTTTGTTAAGTGGGTTTAGAGCTCTGGGTAGCTCCCCAACTGGGTCTAGACTGGGTCTAGAGAGTATTTTAAATTCAGGGAATTTAAAATAGAAAGTAGCTCGTCCACAGAAGGACTGGTAGCTCCCCTTACGATAAGGGTTCAGATCGCGCGAACAGGTGTGGGATTAGAGCTCTGGGTAGCTCCCCGACTGGGTCTAGAGAGTATTTTAAATTCAGGGAATTTAAAATAGAAAGTAGCTCGTCCACAGAAGGACTGGTAGCTCCCCTTACGATAAGGGTTCAGATCGCGCGAACAGGTGTGAAATGTGTGTGTTTAATTAGTTTGTTTGTTTGCTTGTTTTAATCAATTTTAAATCATGCTTTTTATTTGTTTTTGTTTCTAATGTCTCTGTAAAGCACTTTGAATCACCTTGTTGTTGAATTGTGCTATACAAATAAATTTGCCTTGCCTTGCCTTGCCTTGCCTTGCCTTACATGTGTCATCTTCATCTGCCTGCTTCAGAATAAGGAATGATGTCACAAAGCTGAAATCATCTCAAACTGGTTTCTTGAACATGACAGTGAGGTCACTGTACTCAAATGGCCTCCACAGTCACCAGATATCAATCCAATAGAGCACCTTTGGGACGTGGAGCTGACAAATCTGCAGCAGCCGTGTGATGTTATCATGTTGATATGGTCCAAAAGCTCTGAAGATTTCCAGCACTTTGTTGAAAAATTAAGCCATTCCTGAAGGCAAAAGACAGTCCAACCCAATACTAACAATCTGCACCTAATAAATTGGCGAATACGTGTACATTTACTATGAAACTGCTTTTTGAACACCACAAGAAATTTAGGGGAATGTTATACAATCATTTGTCATTTTGCAGACCTTAACTTTACCGCTCAGTGTTTAAATCCAACATTGTTTTATTCTGATTATCCAATAAAGGAAATAACCTTCAAGCTTGATCAGCACAAACGGTCATTTCCTATAAACAGACTCTGTCATCACTGACCCTCGTAAACAACACGCTAATTCTCATCTCAGTGAGATGTTTTGTCTCTGAGGCTCCGAGACAAAAAACTGAGCATCATTTTTGATTTAATCTCCTGGAAACTAACACACATATCATTTTAGGAAAGACTTCACTGATCCACGGAGCAGGGTGGACTGAAAATTCCTACAATAAACACAAGGCAGCCCTGGTGTGTTGTAGCTTGACTCAGAACGTCTACACTAACAATTCCTGCAGTGTTATCAGCTGCTTGCGTGTGTGTCAATGCAAATCTATTCAAAAACTGGGCAGCTCTAACTGCTCAGTCACAGCACATATATGCAATGGTGGGTCAGTTATCAGAAAAGCTGTCATCACACGCTTTCTACTTTCACATCTAAGCCAAGGATTCACTGATCACTTTTTTACATTCAGTTAAAATTTAAGTGTGAGTGGCTGATTGAAGAAGATTGGGGGGGGGGGGGGTTGTTGAGGAAGATGCTCCAGGACCTAAAGGGATTTATGGCAGGGTAGATCAGAGATAACAATGAAGATGGAGTAATAAATAAATCTCCTCTCTAAGAATTAGCTGAAGGACTGACAGTGGGAGATTACACCATGTGCCTTTTCAATGAATTGGATGCTCAAAGATGTGTATTAGTTTTATTCTTGAGCTTGTTTTACTGTCTGGCTCATTACCACAGAGACACACAAGGGTGGAGTCCAAAGCTAGGAAGATCAAAACAAAAAAGGGGATTGAACCCTTTGTGCAGGTGATGAAACCCCTGCTTTTAATAAAGCTATAAACTAGATGGAAATTTGCACATTTGCACAAAAATTTGCACAATATAACACATCTTTACATGCTATGGAATTATTTTAACTACCATACACAAACACACACAGGGATGTCCTCAGTCCTCAGATCACCATAAATTCTGTTTTTATAGATGCTTTATTTACATTTTCAAATTATTAAACAGTAACATCCTGCATTCTTTTATTTTTACTACTTTTCATATCTTATAGTTTAACCTGTACCCGTAACTGAACATGAAGTGAATCTGTGACTAGAGCATATTTACAAACAGAGCCTATATGACACAGCAGAGGATGCTGGCCAGCAAATTATTTTTGACCTACTTCCTGTCATTGCCTGCATCCTGATTTACAGTACTTCAACTTTAAAATGCAGCAGCTGATCACATTCAGACCACACGTGCTAGGACCATGCTGAGCAGCCATTTAAGTGCAAATAAAATACACCATATATTGCTTTTTTGTGGGTTTTTGTTGTTATTATTTAAAAGCAATTTGAAAGCAATTTAAAAGCAAAGCAATTTCTCGCCTGCAGGCGCTGAAATGTGCTCATGAGAGTCAAAGAGTAACTTTAAGTGTTGCATAAAACCACCTAAAGCTAGAAAATATGTCACGGAGAATGTAGGTGTAGATTCATCTGCAGCCTAAACGGCTGCTCTCCTCTAAAGTTGTTGTTCTGTTTTGAAAGCTTCGTATTTTCCATTTTCCTCTCCGTTGGGCCTCCTTGATCGTCTTGAGACGAAACCCAACTTATGCGGCATCTCGTCGAGACGTCCCTGTCCAGGGACCTGAAATCTGCTTTCCCAAGCATGCGTCACGTGACTTCACCCAGCACTGCCTGGCTGAGCACCAAGCCTACTGGTTTCTGGATATTTCATGTGAGAAAAGGACAAACCTCGAACCCCTTTTCCTCTTATCGTTCAGTCTGAGACAGTTTTGGGGTTTGTTTGTTTTTTTTACCTTTTTACCTCATCTTTCCCCCCCACACCATCGGATAATGTGGACCTTCAAAGCGCTCGGAGTATGACAAAAGATTTTAGGATGCTGGACTTGTGCTCCTCGTTTTGTTTTGTTTAGTTAAATGCCAACACGGTGAATGCGTCGGACAGAGTGGACAAGCCTGCTGCTAGAGGTCCGCATTGAGAAAGTCAACATCTTGCCTTTCTTTATTTGATTTTTTCCCCCTGAGCGACTTCAGAAGGATGTAACGACCGATCCACCTTGCGCATCTGAAGTGTCCTCATCAAAATGCAGAAGGGAATACGACTTAATGATGGTCATGTCACCTACCTGGGGCTTTTGGCAAAGAAGGATGGTACAAGACGAGGGTGCTTGAGCAAAAAGAGCTCAGACAACACGAAATGGCACACAAAGTGGTTCGCTTTGTTACAGAATATGCTCTTTTATTTTGAGAACGAGTCCAGTTCTCGACCCTCGGGATTATACCTGTTGGAGGGATGCACATGCGACAGGGCGCCTTCACCTAAACCTTCGCTGTCAGCCAAGGAGTGTTTGGAAAAGCAGGTACGGAGAGTGTGCGCGTGCGATCACGCACAAACAGATACACACGCACCGTCTTTTTCTGCTTTATTGTTTTGCAGACTTCCAGCTTTAAACACCAATGAGGTGCAGCAATACATGCATTATTGTTTTTCTTTTCTCGGATGCCTCTGAACTCCCCAAGCGCTTCTCTTATACATTCATTCTCCATATATCGCATCGCATGATGACCCCAAATCCAGTGCAGCAGAATAGCATGAGGTTTGCTGTATTGCACGTTATGTAATCCATGCATGACATTAATGATGAGGTAACAATATTAACACCTAATGATGTTACGGCAGCCCTGGCAGTAAGCAATGTGGTGCAGTGTTTTGCTTTGGGTTGCACCAAACCTGCGCTCGACCTAAAAAAAGGAAAAAAAAAAGGGGGGGGGGGGGGGGGGCTTGTAGGGTAGTTCAGCGGTGCATGAGTGCATGAAATGCAAATGGATTTCTAGCCTCGTGAAAACGATGCATTTGCATTTTTGGTTGGTCTCATATTTTGCTTTTTGACTTCCAGCCATCATGTTTTTGACGTTTCAGGGCGGAGAGTGCTATATCCTACCTAATGCCCCATCCAATAAAACGTGCAAAAAATAAAAATTAAAAATAAAAGTTGTGGCCTCAAGGTTTCCATCCTGTGGTAATATTTTGAAATTACACTTATGGGTCAGGAAACAGCAGGGTGCCCGTGATCAGTCAGCACTGATCTCTGTGACCTGAATGAAATGGTTCAGTGTGGAGTGTAATGCTGGAGGTTACATTTGCATTAAAGGTGACAGCTGTCATATTTTACCAGAGCCTTTCACTCTAAAGTAGGCCATAAGATTTTTCAAATTTGAGTCCAGATAACTGCAGATGAAATATTTATTTAATCCTGCTTGATTTCCTCTGGCTCCTTGTTCAATTATTTTAGGGTGGAAAGGTTAACAGGCTTGTTAACACCGTTATTGTGATTAAACAGTCGAGGAACACGATGCTCCAATGCTGTCGGCTTTCCTTTGCTCACTCCAGGCTCTGTGCCTGACTCTGTAGGTAGGGCTGCAATCCAATGTGAGTCCAGGCTCTTCCTGTGAACAGCTGCCCTTGTGCTGACAAAGCAGAATGCATGCACACTGGTAAATGTTGTGCTTGCACAATTGCTTTAAAAGCACCCCAAAGAAAGAAAAAACCCTCCTTAAAGATAAAAAAAACAATGTCAGCAGTGCTCTTTTACGACTATTGTGCTGATTTAAATATGACTGCAAGCTGACAGACAGATAACATCTCTGGTTTCTTGTGAAACCTGTTTGCACAGTGCAGCAATATGGGGTGCACTAATATCTGATATCTGAAGCATTGCTTCTCACTGTATACAAATATTTTAATCAGGAGAAATCACCTGCATCCCCTAACCTTACCTATAGATTTGTTGTTTAATGGCAACATTTTAGCAACCTGCCATAATCCCCACATTACATTTATCCTGAAATGCAGTTAGTGTGAAAATGATAATGCGTTTGAGCCCGAGGTTTCTATGGCAACCCTTATTTGCATCCTAAAGAATGATGCAGTTAGAAGAGGCGGGGTAACAGCAAGGAGAGAAGCAGTGTGTCTCATCTCTCCTATTAATGTGAGCGCTATCTGAGCTAAATTTGTTCCTCGCAGTACCTTGGAGGGGTCAGGGTCCAATTATAGAAAACACAGCTTGCTCACACTGGGTAACAGCATCGCATCAACCAGTATCACAGGCAGCCTCTGACGGCAGGATCTAAACTGTAATGTAAATCAGGCGATCTGATTAAGAAAAGACACTCTGGGGTCAGTGGTGTTTGTAATTAAAACTCGTCATGAAGCTGAAAGAAGGTTGAGTTCTAACTCTTCAGTCTAATGGGTATACATTAACAAAAATATTTCTGCAATAAAGCTGCTTGTCAGTCAGAAGTAACTCGAAAGGGTGTAAAAAATATTCTATAATTTATCGCAAAATGCCTAATTAATTATTTACCACTCACTTATGTACACCACACAGCAGGACTGAGAAGTGAGCTGCAAATCCGTATCTAAATTAACTTATCTGTATACAGCTGAAAGTAAATGATAGACAAGCCTTAGTGCTGTATCGCATCTCATACCTGTTTAGATCAGTAACAATCTTTAAAGGTGCTTGACTGGGACATGAACATAAATCAGAATAAATACAAAATGCTTAACATGACTTCACACCAGACAGTCTTAGATAGATCATGAGGGAAAACTACAACAACATACATGCCTCTCTGCCAGAAATAGATTTTCTTTGACGGTAGGATGAATACCTAATGAATGTGAAGATGAAAGAGCAGTCAGCCGTGAATAATGATCAGTTGCATGTTGATAGGTGCCTGTTGAACATCTGCAGGCCAAAGATTAGAGTCTGGTCAGACTCAGCGTGGCTGGAACAGTTCAGAAGAATGATGACAGTTCAATTAACTGAATTGTGATGTTGATTTTATATAATAAACTCTCATCTAAACAAGTGTTTACAGGTAGAATATGTAGATATGAGATTAAAATAAAAAAAAGAAGCAGCTGATTCTGAATTTTAGTATTGTGTACGGATTCTCTTGAAGTGTTAAAATAATCTATTATAAGTTCAGTTTTACAATCACATTTAAATAAAAACACAGAAATATTAGCAATTAAACATATCCTGTGATACTACCATAATTCTTTCAGCTGATGAAGAAGATGTTTCCATTGTATCCTAACTGTTCATTTGTGTTTGGATATATTGTATATTTGAATACTGCAAACGAGCTAGTGATATTCAACAATTCAATGCCCACTGCGGATAGTTATGCAGCAGTCAGGGATAGGTGTGGACAAACTGGACAAACTGGAAATTAATTAATTAAAAAGATCTAAGCAGGTTTAAGCAGAAAAGTTAGCTAAAAATTAGACAAACGGATAACCAGTATTAGATAGACTAGATATTAATGATTACGATAGATGACTAATATACAAAAAGATGATACATGGTTGAAATATTGAGGAAAATTGCTAACGTATTAATTGTTAGCCTTAAATTACAGATAAACTGCAAAATAAATTTCCAAAAGTTGATTCTGTTCATCTGGACGTAGCGTTTTGTGGCGTTTTTGTGGGAGAAATGTTTTGTCACTTGGATGAGTGACAAAACATTTCTTCCACAAAAACGCTGGGTCCAGATGAACAGAATCAACTTTTGGAGATTTACTTACCTGGATGATTGAGCATGCATCAAGATGGAAAATAAATTCTTGAGCAATAGACTGATAATTATGCTAGATTTTTTCTGCCATTAAAATAAAAAAAGAAAGACAGACAGAATGAATGTCAGGCAGAGCTAAGCTGAAATTTAGGTTATCTCAATATTTTAGGTCAGATGCCTTCCTTTTTTTTTTTTTTTTTTTTTGTTTGTATTAACAGAACAAAAATAGTGGCAGAAACAAGCTTCCATAGTTAGCTGCTAGTGCTAGTAGAAGTTGAAATAGTTTGCTAACAGGACAAACTTAAACATTGGGTAAACATAAATGATAAACAGAAGCTAGTTAGCTAAAATTACATTTAAACTGATATGTAACTGAATTAGCAGTTGAAGTGGCTAGATAAAAGTACAGAGATGTAGCTGAAATACTTTGCTGGGTTAACATAAGAATAGATGCAATTTTATACACAGTAAATTGCTGTTAAATAGAGTAGTAGCTAAAAGTAGTGGCTGAATAGCGGAAATAAGAAGTTAATGGTTATTCTAATTGATAAGTGGTACTCAGAGGTATCTGAGATATTCTAAGTAGTAATATACAATCACCTTTTATTGTAGTTTTTTTGTATAAAGGCTAGGGAAGCTGGCTAACAGAGGAGTCACGTAAAAGCAGCCAGAAGTATTAACTTTTTAACAAGCAGAATTCAGGATCTGTAACAAAACGAAAAGCACAAAAGCTCTTCATTTCACCAGTCACAACCAGTACAGCGTGAAAGGGAGAATGGTGATCTAAAATCAAGTGACAGTGAAAAAAACAGCTGTGAACAACTGTTCACAATGACTGGAGTTGCTAGGAAACAGGTATTGCACAGTTATGTAATTGGCCATGGCTCCAGCCTCCATGTCTTGTGGCATTTCCTCCTGGGAACCAGAGGCATCCCAGGAACTGAGCTGGGGGAGGCTTCCCTCAGTGTGCTCCATCAACTGCACTGGTGGGCGAGGAAGATGTGGCTTCCCCAGGCTCTGTGTGGTTTTTAAATCACCCACTTGATGTCTGCAGCAGCGAGGCAGTGAAACAAACAAAGCAGAGGAGAAGCTTCAGTCATGCTACTATATATAACAGATTTATCCGAAAGGTATCTGATAACGAGTGCTCCTTCCTGCGCGCAGCATGTGCATTGTTGTTGTGTGTTGGTTCTAACCGGAGCTCCTCACCCTCTCCTCGCTTTTTGTTTCAGTACTATTTCACAGTCAGCTTCAACCACGAAAACCAAAAGGCCCTTGAGTTGCGCACGGAGGATGTAAAGGACTGCGATGAATGGGTGGCTGCCATATCACACGCCAGGTAAAGCCATGCAAAGGCATATCAGCGCATCAGATGGTAAATTAGTAAAAGTTTCAAAAGTTTGGTTAAAATTTGAAAAACTTCACGGAATAACGCTTTATTTATAAGAAAGTCCTCGTTGCTTTCTTGATTTATTTAGTGAGACGAGACAGTGTGCAGTTAGATGACATTCATCACTCCAGCTGATATACAAAACCATGTGGTTTGTGTGTTTTCATGTTTTTACAGTTACAGAAACTTGGCTACAGAGCATGAGGCTCTCATGCAGAAGTATCTTCATCTGCTTCAGATTGTGGAGACGGAGAAAACAGTTGCTAAGCAACTTCGACAACAGATAGAGGATGGGGAAATAGAGATTGAAAGGCTCAAGTCAGAGGTAATATTCACTGTGATTTCATTCTTAGTACTTCTCAAGAGTAGGAATGTAAACAAATACTCGGTCATACATGCTAACCCCCTCCACTTTGCTCATCCTCCTCAGTCAAACCAAAACGCACCATCAGCTAAATTCATTTATTCCAGTAGAGTCCTTAAAGAACATCTCCTGTATTTATTTTCAATTACATTATTTTATTCTTGGACTCTGCTAGGCGTGATTCACAGTTACAGTAATCCCTATTTATGATATACTGGGTCATGACCCCTAGTTCACCCTAGCAAAAATGGATAAATGTTGGATTTTATTAAAATAAAGGTACACATTTATTTTAATTAATAAATATGTATTCCTATTTATTCATATTATATATTCTGTATTTATAAATGTGTATATGTGTATATATGGTATATTTATGCTTATATCCTTGCTATCATTCCCCTTTATTGTATCTGTAACATGCAACTTCTGTTGGTGCTGTGCTACTGGAAACTGAATTTCCCGGAGAAACCCACCCGAGGGATTAATAAAGTTTCATCTAATCTTCATCTAATCTAATCTAATTTCAGCACAATAGCATCATCAAATTCTTGACAGTTCCTTAAAATATATTCACATCAGTCACATTAGCTTCACTTTGTATTTGGTGGCCAGTGTGGTCTGCCCTCCACTGTTTGAGACGCCCTGCTCCCCACGGACAGCTTTTTTCTGATTGGCTGTGCCTCATAAACTAAAGATTTAAGCAGCACTTTTGCAGCTGAGAATGACATCGTACAAGCAACAATTATAAAAACTGAACATTTAGAGCAGTCTCAAACCAGGGGGTTTTTGCTCATGTGCTCATACTTGAGACTTCAGTGTCATGCATATTGTGAGTATTCACCACTGTCACAACATATATGACAGAAAATAGGTCAAAGCCATTGTGTTTCATCAACATCTGAAACTGTTAACTGTACAGGGCATGTCATAAGTACTACTTTCAATTATTTACATTACTTCTAGTTTTTAGAGTAATATTCATGCATTAAGACCTAAAGAATACTCAATTATGAGCTAAAACTAATTTCCTTGCTGTTACCTGCTCCTATTATTGTTTCAATATCACGTATGGCATCTAAATATTAAATGTTTAAAAATAATTATTGATTACCTATCTTTAATATGAGAACTACAAATTTATAGTAGATCTAAATAAGCTACACATGTCCCCTCTCAGGAGTAACTGTTTGGACAGTTTGGGGCTTTTTATGACCTTACCAGCACCCTCAATACTAAAGGGAGCATTGTTAAAATATCCAGGATTTTGTAACTCTCTGTCTGGATCACAAATAGCCCAGGATTACAGGCTTTTCCATCGTCAGGCAAATGTGTGGCAGTCACACAAAATATCAGTCAGACCTGCTGTAAATAGACATCCTGGCACAATAGCACTATATTATAACTGATTCTTACTTTGCACTCTCATTCCTTTCCAAAAATTTGTCTGCTTTCTATCCTCGCTCCGACCTGCCAGCTCAACAAATAACAGCTGAGCCAGTGGGAAAACGATGGATTATGCTGATTATTGTTCTGTTTGTCTCATATGCGGAGACTAGTGTGAGAGGACAGAAATGAAAGCACGCCCCCCGTCGCAGAGAAGAATCATGTTCAGGCCAACCTCTCTCCACTTTGCATCTCCTTTCAGGAACAATGCCTTCAGTAGGGCCATGTCCCCAGCTGTATTCTTCAGATCCAATAGTCATTTTACTTTAATGTGCAAATGTGATGCTTGAAATTGAATTAGGCCCTGAATATGCATGGACTATGCTTCATGTTGCATCTCTACTATGAAATTCAATGACAATTAACTCTCTCTGTCTACAAAGCCGAGTCTGGGTTTTTTCTGTTTTATTTTTTTGGCACTCTGTCTACCGCCCAGTCAGCATACACACAGGACAGTTTGACTGATACATATTGCATTAAAATGATCAACGTTATGACCGATGTAAATAAATATTAATCAACGCTACAGAGGAGCAGCCAAGTGAGCACAGCTAGTTTAGTCAGGCTAATGTTTTAGTGTTGACAGTGCTGACAGGTCCTGTCCTGTCGATTCAGTCACTTTGTTTACATGCTGTTACAGTAAGTGAGAAGAAGAGGAGTGTGTAAGTGGGAATGACTGGTCTTTTTTGTGGTTGCTTCCGTGACAGATTGCTGGGCTGCTCAAAGACAACGAGAAGATCCATGCCAGCCCTGCAGCCGCTCCAACTGACGATGACTCTGAAATTAAGAAGATCAAAAAGGTAAAGCAAGCAGTCTGAACTTCTGCCTTGATTTCATGCATTTTCATGTTCTGAGAATGCACGGTCTATTGCAGGTCCAGAGCTTTCTGCGAGGCTGGATTTGCAGGAGGAAGTGGAAAACCATCATCCAGGATTATATCCGCTCGCCTCATGCAGAGAGCATGAGGAAGAGGAACCAGGTGGTGTTCAGCATGTTGGACTCGGAGGCAGAGTACGTCCAGCAGCTTCATATTCTGGTGAACAACTTCTTGAGGCCGCTGCGCATGGCCGCCAGCTCTAAGAAGCCTCCCATCACCCACGATGATGTCAGCAGCATATTCCTCAACAGGTTGGCTCATCCAGAGTTCTTCTCTAGATAAAGAACATAATCACAAGGACACATACATATAAGCCTTCACTTCACAGTGAAGAACAGCATACTGGCAACCAGATAATAATGCAAAACCTGATGATTGTTAGCCATAGCTTTTACTTTTTTGTGGTTTTTATGGCAACCAAAGCTTTTTTACTAAACAACAAAAAACAAAATAAAATCAGACAAAAAAGACACACACTGGTCACACTGACCTCAAACGAGCACTCGGGCAAACACAGCTTTCATAGAATTTTCCTTGTGTCTATTTGTTTTTTGTTTCTGCACCTGTTTGGTAATTTCTTGGCATCATCCAGTCAGGTTTGTGCCGAGTTGAGAGGAAAGGCACTGCTGAGACACTGGTTATGCTGATGAGGAAGCACTGTGCAGTTCTGGTCATCATTTTGGCACAAATCTGAATTTGTGTTATAATACACTCAGATTACCTGTTATTGCAAATGCAGACATGGGGCAGTTTATGTGGCTTTAGCTGGTACACCTTAAAAAAAACTACCGTATCTTTAATTTAAATTTTTTTAAAACTTTGAAGCTATTGTCTCATCTGTCATTGGTCTATAGAATTCAGGCCACAAACAAAAACCAGAAGGATCAGTTACCACAATTCCTTCCCCTTGTCTACATATTCTGCATATTCATGCATAGATATCTTTTAATAGATTACATTAGTTGTGAGCGTTTTGCCATGCATAAGTTTTAAATCTACTGCAGAATGATGCATCTGAAGCATTAAGATACTTTTTAAAATTTTAAAATGGAATATCATCTGCATTAATATACTGGTAACCTCAAGTGCCTGAATTTGTGTTTGATAAGTGAGCAGCTTGCAACAACTTGTAAAGAGCTACATACTCCCTGTGTATTGGTTTGAATCTTCAAAGCAGATCTCCGTACATTTAATGTGCAATAATATTGTAACAGATTATGTAGAAATCTTATTTGTTAGCAGTAATCCTGATAACAAGTCTGTTAAAGTAAATACTGGTTCAGTGTGTTGTTTAAACACTGTATGCAATAAAAGTCAAAGTGCACAGTACAACGCCCAAACTAATAGAATGAGATCAAATAAATGCAGTGTGTATACTGGCTCAGAGCGACATGCTGAGCAGTAAAGAGAGGTTTGGGCCTCTGGATATTATCAGTGGTCTAAAACAAGAATCATAAATGTAAATACAATAATGATAAATGCAGATTACAGAGGCAGAAGCACCATGCCTGGTTTGAGGAAGAGTTATTCCTCATAGAATTTGGATCATTAATGTTTACTTTTGATAAGACACCTTGGATGTCACACCTCTTCAAGCCCTGCACAGCTTACACACACCTGGCACAGCATGGATACCCTAGTTATTAATTATTTATACCTATGAACAATGCAACTTCTCAACAGTACACTGGTATTTAAAGACAACTAAATTTCTGTGATTGTTTTTAGAACTGTTATTTTTTTATGGTCTTTTCAAGACATAAATGGATCTCTTTAAATATGCAGTCAAACGTAATAACTGCTCAGATTAAAATTAGGATTATTACTCTTAAAATCTTTATAGTGTGAGATTAGTTTCCCTAATAAATGTTTTTTTCAATCTCTACTTTATTTCAGTGAAACCATCATGTTTCTGCATCAGATCTTTTACCAGGGCCTGAAAGCCAGAATAGCAAGCTGGCCAACATTAGTCCTTGGTAAGAGTCATGTCTTTGTTGAATTTCATTACTTTATTCATAATGCACTCATTCAGATGTTTGTCAGAGTGCACGTGATGAAATGTGATTAAAAAAGTTTGATGTGTCTGCAGCTGACCTGTTCGACATCTTGCTGCCCATGCTGAACATCTACCAGGAGTTTGTGAGGAACCACCAATACAGCCTGCAGATCCTGGCACATTGCAAGCAGAACCGAGACTTTGATAAATTGCTGAAGCAGTATGAGGCCAAGCCCGACTGTGAGGAAAGGACCCTGGAGACCTTCCTTACCTACCCTATGTTCCAGGTTAGCTCATTTGTCTCACTGATATACACAGGAATAAAGGCAGGCCCATTTGTTTGCTGCATAGGTGCAGCCTGGAGCCAGCTTTTGTTGTTAATTTTGTGCTCTCGCAGCTTGAGCCAAGTTCTTTTCTCCATAAATGTCACCCTTGAGCCATATATTTCACCAACCTAAAACTAGATGCCTTTTGCTATGCCAATGATGCCCAGCTGTGGCGGTTTGCAAAGCAGTCGGCCACTTTGTTTTGCGATTGCACTGCCTGTGAGTCAAATGTAAACAAAAGGGTCATCACTAAAAATCTAAAAGGCAAAATGTTAATCTTTTCTCCTTTTCTTTATGATGTAGACTGTTCCTATGTGTCACCTATAAAACTGGTACAGTATTTATCCCTGTTAATCTCTAAGAAATACTTAATTACAAAGTAAAAGCACGTTCTTAGTGGGTGATCTTAAAGAGTAATAACTGAAATCCCCCTTTAGAATAGAAGTTAGACCCTTTTTATGCTGGTACTGCAAACTGTGGTAAAAATGCTTTAATAATTATGTAAATATGTTTAAAACCTGATTAGTCCACCTGCTACAGATTGAAATGATTGATTTTTTTAGTGATGAGGCCAAAAAAAGGTGATCACCTATCATCTGGAAGTCTCTGATCTGTCTTATTCCATCCTGCAGTGAAGCACAATCTTCACAGTCAAAGATTCAAAAAGACCAGTGAGAACTGGGAATGTTGAGTGCAGTCACATACAGCGAGGTCCTTGAAGAAAAACTGCTAGTACAAGTGATGTGAAACTGGTTCAACAGGTCACCTTTCAGTGTTAGAATGACCTGAAGCAAAGCAGCCAAAACAATACTGGAGTGACATCAGGCCAAGTCTCTGACTGTCTCCCGCTAGAATTCACCCCAGTATAACATCTTTAGAAGGACCTGAAGATGGTAGTTCGTGTGCACTTTTCATCCACTCTGCAGAAACTTGAGAGGGTCACCCACGAAGAATTGGCAAAATTGCTCACATCCAGGAGGGATTTGACTTCTCTAAAGCTGTAATGGCTGCCAAATGTTCAAAATGCTGCACTGAGTGCAACACATGAAACAGGTGACTACATTCTGAAGAGGCAGTGGCATTTATTAAAAGCTGTGTAACCAGATTTGACTGATTTCCACTTGAGCTAAACCAGTGTTTTCATTAATATTCTCTGGCCTGTTTACTGGACATTGTGGCTCAGACAGAATTTGGCTTCAAATATACATATTGTAGCATGGCTCATTAACAAAAGAATTAGCAGGCATTCGTCTGCAGTGTCTCAGGATGTCTTGATTATGTTTTCATGTCTATAAAAATGGTTGGTCTCGGAGCTCACGCTCCTTTCTGGCAAGGCACGCATTTTCCCCAACAGTCCACTCTGCTGGGGCCTGCTGCAGGCTGTGCTGTGTTGATAATAAATTTTGCTGATGAGTGTAGATTGTGCTCTCTACTGATCTTCTTCTCATCGTGCTGGCACATATTTATCCCTGTGTTTGTACGCTTGTGCTGTGCACATGAAAGATCTCGCAAGTGAGCACGACTCTCCTGCTGCTTTCTGTTCTGCCTCTCCAGATTCCTCGCTACATCCTGACTCTCCATGAGCTGCTGGCCCACACACCCCATGAACATGTAGAGAGAAATAGTCTGGACTATGCCAAATCTAAGCTGGAGGAGCTTTCCAGGTATAACCCATAGCCCCAGATGGGCGTGGTATCTTATATGAGAGTAACGTCTTTTTAATTCATATGAACACAAATAATAGATCAGTCTAAAAGCTGTTGAATTTTTTTTTAGAATAACCAAAAAAGCATGAAGAGATATTAACTGTAAAGATAAACAGATACATTTTTTATTTAACCAAACATATAAAGACCCAATTTCAGCTTTTTTCTATTTGATGTATAAGCTCCAAATGAGAATGACAAAAAGGTGCTTTTTTTGTGTTGTTTTTGTGCTTTCTTAGAATAATGCATGATGAAGTGAGCGAGACCGAGAACATCAGGAAAAACTTGGCAATAGAGCGCATGATTGTAGAGGGCTGCGAGATTCTCCTTGACACCAGCCAGACGTTTGTAAGACAAGGTAACTCTCATCTTTAAGTGTTGTACTTTGGATCCCAGCAGACAGCAGGGTCACAACAGAGAGAGGTTTCCTGTCCCTCCACATTTCTGACAGCCAGATTTTACATTTCCGGCACTTTATTGTGCAGCGTGGCACAGGGCTGGCTCTCTCCTCCTCTCGGTCTCTCTCTGGGGAACAACACGTACTCCTCGCTATAAGAGCTTTTAATTTCTAAGTGTAATTAGACGGGTCTGTGGCAAACTGATGATGAATCTGCAACTGCAAATGTCAAATGTCCCCAACAGGCCGTGATGGATAAGAAAAGAGAAAAGAGACGTGGTCGATTATTATTCTTCTGTACATATAGTCATGTACAGAGGAATGTGCATATGCCTTTTCATTTTTGTCTACATGTGTCTCTTCTTTGCTCCTCCTTCATTCTGTTTGGACCCCTTTTTTCTACATAAAGGGTCCCTCATCCAGGTGCCAATGAGCGAGAAGGGCAAGATCACCCGTGGGCGACTGGGTTCTCTGTCTCTAAAGAAAGAAGGGGAGAGGCAGTGCTTTCTCTTCTCCAAGCATTTAATCATCTGCACCAGGGGGTCTGGGGGAAAGCTTCATCTCACCAAGGTGGGCCTGAGCTGCTGAGCTGGCAGCATCACAACCTTTCTGCAAAAGTCTGGGACACCTGACCTAAAATAAATGAATTAACCAACACTCGATGGAATATTCACTACATTTGCTCAGATACTGTAGGCTCATTAACATGTGTGAGATTAGCAAACCCCTCCATCCCAAACGTTTACTGAGAGGTTTTCAAATATTTTACATAATAATATGCCAGATTTTTATGAAACTGAACCCTTCTTTTAATACCGTCTGTGGTTTTTCCACAATAATCATTCAAAGCTGTTGCTTCTTTATGCAGCATGTATGAAGTCTTCATTTTTAGTGATAAGGTTTGCCCATATAAGAGATCCAGATGATATCTAAAACCCTTCTTTGTCCAGCTTAAATATTTGGAATAAAAACAAACTTCCTTTTATGTATTTAAACTTAAACCTAAATATTCTGAAAGGATAAACTAATAGTAAAGATGCCCTAAATAGCATCAGATGTACCTTTTTGAAGGCTTTGTGTGTTTTGCCAAGCTGAAGTTAAGGATACTTTGGAGAATAGGATGAAGATGAGGACATTTATCACCTCTATATATGAATGACACATATTTTTATGCTGATGGAACTGATTTTTTTTATGTATGCACTACATTTACTACATCTACATGTGTATTGTATGCTGTTTGCAGAACGGAGTAGTTTCGCTTATAGACTGCACTCTTGTGGAAGATCCTGAGGGGACAGATGATGAGTGTGAGTGTTTAAATATTTTCTTATAGAAATGTGCTTCATATGTACTCTGTTTCATGGTTTAAATAACTGATGAATACTAGAGGATGCTAGCTTTGTTAGAACAAATGAAAAATAATGCGCCAGTAAAGGCAGGCAGTACTATGAAATGCACTACTTGTTTTGGGTAAAAATCTGGCACTGTACAATCACATATGACATGTTTATGTCTTTACTGGCTATAAATGAAATATATAAGGAAAATGACAAAAAGTCTTTGTGTTTGCCTCAAAGCTAAATCAGACAAGAGTGGTCAGGACATGGAGCACCTGGACTTCAAGATTGTTGTGGAGCCAAAGGACAGCCAGTCATTCACAGTCATCCTGGTAGCCTCCTCAAGGCAGGAGAAGTCTGCATGGACTAGTGACATCAGCCAGGCATGTCAACGCACATCACAGTCTTCCAGCAGTCAGTTACAGAAATCACTAACATTTCCTCTGTCCTATTTCTTTACTTCAACTGCATGTGTCCTGCAGTGCATAGACAACATCCGCTGCAATGGCCTGATGATGAACGCCTTTGAAGACAACTCCAAAGTCACAGTGCCGCAGATGATCAAGTAAGCTGCTTCTTTACATGTAACTTGGTGAAGCTGCTCCCATTTTTCTTTTTCTTTTTTTTTAGATTTGTATTTGTTTTCTTAACAGGTCAGATTCAAGTCTGTACTGTGATGACGTGGACATCCGTTTCAGTAAGATGATGAACTCCTGCAAGGTGCTGCAGATCCGCTACGCCAGCGTGGAGCGTCTGCTCGAGAGACTTACTGATCTCCGTTTCCTTTCAATCGACTTCCTCAACACCTTCCTGCATTCCTATCGTGTGTTCACCACTGCTGATGTGGTGCTGGATAAACTCATCACCATCTACAAGAAACCCATCAGTGCCATTCCGGCCCGGTCAGTCACTTTACATTTGGACAGACTTGAATGTTGCAAGGTTGTTGACAGCGCTTACCACAGACAAAAAAATCTTATTTGAAGTGTGTGGCATCCCTTCAGACCTTGCCAGCCTGCATAAAGATGGAATTGATTTATTAGGATGTGAAGCTTTGTCATCCTCTAATCAATGTGAGGCACATATAGGAACAAAAGTTCTGTGGTTATTATACAGAAATTTTTTTGTTTGTTTTATTCATAGAATTTCATGAAATTACACAAAACATGACAGGAAAACTATAAAAAGATATTGACTAATTTGATGAGATGGGTGCTGCATTTTCTTTTCTTAATTGCTGGGTTTGTGTTGCAAAATGCATAAACTATACTTTTACACAGTTAACAATATATATATATATATATTGCAACTTAGGAGTCACTGACTTTAAAAAGCATTCCAAGCAACATCCAAATATCCATATTTTCCAGTGCTCTCATGTTAAATGAGCATGGAGCTTGGTGGTTTGCTGTGTTTGTTTTGTTGTTTCTCGCACATCCTCCTAAGTGCAAATTCAGTCAGTAAGGTACCCCATAATTAATTATTTTTCAATAATCTTTTAAACTTGACAGTAGTGGTTATAGTTGCTTTCATTGTATGGTGCAAATTTAAGTTTGATCATGAATTAGTGGCTGGACATGTAGAGGGTGCAGCATGCGTGTAGTGTTCACGGGTATTTGTTTCTCTGTGTTTGTGTACATAGACACTGTATGTGACACTGAAACGATTAAGTCTATTGATCTTTTGAGCTTAGCGTGTGTATATATAGAGCTTGTTTTATTGGTTAAATCCAAACACAGAGACTTAGCAGATGTGGCACTGCTACAAGGCTATGGTGACTCTGTTTCACTGTATGTTATGTACATATCAGTTTGTATTGGTCCGGTCCATCCTGCTTGTGTGGGAGTGTCTCAGCCGGGCTCTGTCACTCTATGGCAATCAGCCTCGGTGCTGCAGGACCCCACCCTCCTGCAAAAGATTGCACTGGTGCTAACTCTCTGCTCTGCATGCCTAGAGTAAGGGCCCTGCTGTGGAGCTCAGATCAGGGCTCTCTATATCCACACCCTGCATTATGCTCTCCCGTGGCGCTTGTCATGTCACTGAGAGACACCTACTCTTGACTGCTTGTGTCAGCAGCGGCCATGCGCACTATCGCTCACTGTGCTATTTATGGGAACCTGTGAGGTCGCCAGGAGGCTGACAGGGAGTGGGAGAGGGTTTTCTGAAACACTGCAGTCAGCCGAGACATAGTTGAAAAGAGACTTCTGGTTGCAGGGCTGACTTGGTTTGCATAAATTATTTCAGAGGTTCTGTTTGTTTAGCTAAGCTCCTAAAATATAGAGTATAATTAACCAAATAAATAAATACGTGCCCTAACGTCTAATGTTTATCCTCCCCTGATGCAGGTCACTGGAGTTATTCTTTGCCAGCAGTCAAAATAATAAACTTCTTTATGGCGAGCCACCCAGCTCCCCCAGGGCTAGCAGAAAGTTCTCCTCCCCTCCTCCTCTCGCTATTGCCAAGAACTCATCCCCCAACCGCCGTCGCAAGCTCTCTCTCAATATCCCCATCATCACTGGGGGCAAAGCTCTTGACCTGGCTGCCCTTAGCTGCTCCTCAAATGGCTATGCAAGCATGTATTCCTCCATGTCTCCATTCAGCAAGACCACCTTGGACATCAATAAACTGTATGTGTCCAGCCCGATCGCGAGCAAAATCTCTGATGAGGGAGAAGACAAGAAGGAAAAGGTGGACGACCCCTCGGCATGCAAACAAGGTGGGTGACTTGTAGCCATTCAGAGTACAATTTGAACTCTGCTTTGCTACAATAATGTCTTTAAAAGAGCTTAATACTTACTGCTGTTTGCTTGTTACAATACAGATCTCTCTGTACGAGAAGAAAGTGATAATGATCAAAACCAGAGCGATGACGGGGATCCAGAAGCTTCTCCTACCAAATCTCCAACTACACCAAAAAATATCAAATGCAAAAACTCCTCAGGTAGATTGTGTCTTAGTCTTGTACATGATTTAAAATGAAATGTCGAGCTTATAAATCACTTTATATTGTTACACTGGGAAATACTTGTATTTAACCTAGCTACATTTCTAAATAATGAGATCAGGATGTGCACAAATAATACTTGTGTCAAAATACAAAACACACAAAATTCTGTTTCAACGAGAGCACATGTACCACACTCGCCTGCTGTTAAAAATCAGCAGCCAATCAGAAGAAAGTTGAATTAAAGTAAGCAGAGCTAAAGTGGCTTCTTTCAGAAAGAGGGCCAACACCAAGGCCCTTATTTATCCCATATAAAATAAGATTATTTTGAGTTTTGAAAAATGCAAAACTGTTCACATAGAGTCTTAAGAACTAAAGAACTAGAGCAAAATACATTTGATTACACAGACAGATTAAAAAAACTGCAGAGTTACTCAGAGAAAGAAAATTCTGCCAAAAGTAATGACTTGTTGCTTCTTCTTTTTCTTTTAAGTAATCTAGATCCACAACAGTTTTTATCAGCTTATTCCTCAGCACAGGCTCCATGTCTTGACCAAATTTCATAAAATGTTGATTAACTGTTTTTGTGTAACCTTGCAGATAGACAGATGGCACTTGACAAAAAAAAACCCTTGCAGCTGACAATACTTGCCGTCAAGCATATTTTACCATCTGTAGGAGAATGATGAATTGTTTTACTCTTTAAATAACCCCGTTTAGCCATATGCTGTCATATTTCTATCTGAAAAAAAATATGCCACTGTGGAACATAAGTAACATGAAATATCAGTCGTTCGATGGTTATGAATATGTGGGGAAAGCCAACGCTTGGCTTCAGTAGGTGTTAGGGAAACTTGTGTCATAGCAACTACACTGAGAGCGTGTTTTCCCTACCGCCCCCAGTAATGAGGCTGTTTCTTTGCCTTTCAAATCTTATGACAGAATTATACAATATAAGTTTTTAAAACGAAGCATTATCTGGAATATGTGAAATAACTGGAATAGTGAGGCAATGTGTGGGATTATTAGCAGCCTATGATCCGTGTTCCCGGGATTTATACATCGAGGAGTGCAGAGAATCTGTTGATTCCTCTGTTATGCTGATATTTAGTGGCTATATTTAGCTGCAACCATCTTGAATATCAAAGCCTCTTGTAAAGGAAAGTCTGGAGGGAAACTTTTGCATTGGCCTACAGTGCTCCCTAGTGGAGGTTTGTGAAATGAAAAAACAGGCCATCCAGCTTTATGTGTATATTGAGTTATAATAATAAATATACATTTACGGCTTGTATTTTTTTTAACTGTCCTTGTGTGTAGAGTTTTCCCTGTTTTCCTACAACAACGGCATGGTGATGTCATCATGTCGAGAGCTGGACAACAACCGCAGTGCTCTATCTGCTGCCTCCGCCTTTGCTATTGCTACTGCTGGAGCCAATGAGGGTACCCCTACCAAGGAAAAATATAGACGGATGTCCCTTGCCAGTACAGGTATATTCACCAAGAAAGTGTTGGGCAATTCTCTAAACTTTATTCTCCTTCGGTGCCTCTCATTTAATGTATTTTTTTGCAGGTTTTCCAACAGATCAGAGAAATGGAGACAAAGAGTTTGTGATCAGACGAGCGGCAACCAACAGAGTCCTGAATGTGCTTCGGCACTGGGTGTCCAAACACTCTCCGGTAACGCATTTCATAGCAGAGATGTTAACACAGCATCTTGGCATATTTTCTCCTTAACAGAGGAAAGAAATTGTTTTGGAAAATAACTTAATAAAAATTTGAGAATATTATCCACACAGAATACAACTAATTCAAAACTAACCTCATGAGCAGTGATGATCAATGACAAAATCTACAGTTTTCTATCATCCGTGTGTGCTGTGTGTGCGCCTCTCTAGGACTTTGAGAGCAACAATGAGCTGAAAACGAAGGTTATTGCCTTTTTGGAGGAAGTGATGCATGACCCTGAGCTGTTGACCCAGGAGAGGAAAGCGGCAGCCAACATCATCAGGTACCGCTGAGTGCTGTTTGAGTGAAAGAGGGATTAAAAGGCATTTTACTGGGTCATTAAGCTGTACATCTTTCAGAGGTTGACCTTCTTTTTCATGTCATCAGGACTATAACTCAGGAAGATCACGGTGACAATCAGATCGCGATAGAAGACGTGACACAACTGGTAAGTGAAGTGAGTAGCTGCTGTTCGTGGCTCTATTTGAAATCAATCCTCTGCTCACTTGGCTGCTCCCATGATAATAGATGCTGAATATTTTTGATCAGTTATGAGACATAAATTCAGCAAACAATTAATGCATTATGTGATAGTTAGCAGATGGGATTCATTAGACTGGAATCTTGACGGTGCGTGAATTTGCACATATGTAAATGTTGCTCAAGAGTGACAAGCAGTGATTTCACAAATGCCACAAAGTATTTTTAGATACAGCTGCAGGAAGTGTAATTGAGTATATTTATTATAATACTATCAGCTAGACGGGGGGGATGGGGTTCTGCCTGAAAAGATGACAAATTCAAAAATAAATATTGAAATACAATAAAACAGTTAAAGATTTCTTTTGTATCTATTTTGGTGTCCTTGATCACAGAAACTTTTATGAAAATAAGACAGTCAATAGCACATTTCAGTCTAGTTAAAAGTCATTTTACCAGCACTTGACAAATTGAAGATGTAAAAGTAAAAAAAAAGAAAAATTTAGAGGCGAAGGTGCATCAAAACCTACAGAAATACCTTGTTTGGTAGATTATTTATTGTCATGTTAAAAAAACTAAAGTCAAGTTAGCTAATTTAGATCATTTGGGATCTGTTTTATTGTTTTTTTGGACTGTTTGTGTCTTTCAGGTGGGAGAAGGGAAAGCTGAGACCTTCGAGAATCACTCAGCAATGGAAATTGCAGAGCAGCTCACTCTGTTGGACCACCTGGTGTTCAAGGTCATTCCATACGAGTGAGTGTCATCACACCACACAGCCAGGAAGCACGAACACACCAATACATGCTTCACTTCTTCTTTCTTGGTTTGCCTCACAGGGAATTCTTTGGCCAAGGCTGGATGAAGAATGACAAAAATGAGAAGACGCCGTATATCATGAGGACAACGAAGCACTTCAATGACGTACGCTCCAGTCAAAAAGAGCTCTTATCACATATTGAACCCTTCTATCCAAACGTAACATGAAGTCTAAACTACTTGTTTCTCGTTTTTTTTGTCAGATGAGCAACCTTATTGCCACGGAGATCCTCCGCTGTGATGATGTTGTAACCCGGGTAGCAGTCATCGAAAAATGGGTAGCTGTGGCCGATATCTGCCGTTGTCTACATAACTACAACGCCGTTCTCGAGATCACCTCATCACTGAACCGCAGCTCTGTTTTCCGTCTCAAGAAAACTTGGCTCAAAGTTTCCAAGCAGGTGCGTGTCTCTATATGCATTGCTGCTAGTCCCTGAAGTGCATGGTATTGTCACTGAACGTGTTCATTATCACCATTTTTTTCTAGACTAAAGCACTGATTGACAAACTGCAGAAGCTGGTCTCATCAGAGGGGAGGTTCAAAAACCTCAGAGAGGCTTTGAAGAAGTGAGTTCAAGGACATAGTTTCAGACTGGATCAACAAAGCAAACAAGCAGCACAAGTGGATGATAAGTGGTTTTTATTCTCTTTTTTTTTTATTCTAGTTGCGATCCTCCCTGTGTGCCCTATCTGGGGATGTATCTCACTGATCTGGCTTTCATTGAGGAGGGAACGCCGAACTACACCGAGGACAACTTGGTCAACTTCTCAAAGATGAGGATGGTGAGATGTTAGGCGATTCCTGATATGAAAGACTTGCGCTAAGTTTGTGTCACTGACATCCTTGCTTCCCTTTTTTCCAGATTTCTCACATCATCAGAGAAATCAGACAGTTTCAACAAACAGCATATAAGATTGACTTGCAACCAAAGGTAAATTAATTAATCGCAAAGACCACAGAGCAGTAGTTCCCAACCTCTCTGACAACTGACTACTTGAAGAAGCTATTTCTAATATACGAGCTGCAATCAAAAATTTCAGAGACTGGGCCTGTAGAAAGTAACAGTGGTACCTGAATTAAACCTGGGCAAAGGAAGCACTTGGCAACAGTGGAAACAAAAAACTCCCTTTTAACAGGAAGAAACTTCCAGCAGAACCAGGATCAGGGAGGGGCAGCCATCTGCTGTGATCAGTTGGGGTGAGAGGAGGGAGATAGAGATTAAATGCAGAGTGATGTATATACACACAGAGTGAAAGTAGTGTATTTTTAAGAACATTAAAAATACTGACAGAAAACTTCTTAAAGTGCACAAAGCATAAATGTAGAAAAATTGCTCTTGGTCTCTCCTGACCTAATGTGTCGTTTTTGGGAATGAACTGAACTTATTTCAGAATAAGAATCAGAATACTTTATTAATCTCTGAGGAAATTATGTGGTCACAGTTGCTCCAAGACAGTAAGAACAGGAAATAACTAACTTAAATTTGATAATACAAACTTACAAATTATAACAGAATAAGTCTAGCTCTAAATATAAATATCTCAGTATATTACACAAATTAAATATATAGTTGACATTGAGGTGCCCTTTTTATCGTATTGACTTTGTAATTTTATTTGTAGATGATGTGATATTAAGCGTGTGGAGAATGGAGGAATTGTACAGCGAGTTAGCCACAAGCAGGAATGAATTCCTGTGTTCTAAAATTGACATTTGGTCACAGCACGGATTTGAGTTTAATGATGAAGTCATAAATAAAAGTTGGATAAAGTGGGACAAAAAATAGCAGGAAGCAGTTTATCGCCATGCAAGGAGACACCATTGAATAGAGGTTAAAAAAAAATTAAATAAGGTGCATTTTTTTGCTTTCATATAGGCACTCTCTGAGCTTTTTGATTGCATCTTGTAAATGCAAAGGCTAAGTTCCTCTATATCTTTGCAAAGTATTTTTTAGAAAGAAACAGGTAAAGTCCTCCAATAACAGCAAAAATGTGGGATGTTAGTTTTTAATTTTCAAGGTGGAAATGCTTCAAAAAGATAAGTTATGAATGCTTGGGACCCTTTTAGATATATTGCATAGCACTGTTTTGCCCAAATAATGATTAATGTTTTGTGTTCTTGTTTGTATTATATTATTCAAATAAATCAAAATCAGGCCAAAGTAACTCATTAGTTCACATAATCAAAATTTACAGTATAAACATAATGATACTGAGGGTTGCAACTAGTAACTTGCTTCTGTTTAGTATTGTTTAAACTGTGAAAATAGTAAATATAATCAAATAAAAAAAGTCCTTAAATTTGCTTTCCCCCCCCCATATTCTAGGTAGCCCAGTATCTGCTGGACAAAAGCTTTGTTCTGGATGAAGAAAGCATGTATGAAGCCTCACTCAGAATTGAGCCTAAAGTGCCCAACTGATGGGGAAGGTGGCCCTCCATAGTATTTTCTTTGTTAATATTACACATCAGTTAACATGCACATCAACATTTGTATAGCTGTACATGCTTAAGATCTTGCTCCTCTGTACAGTAGATGTTTAAAGTTGTTTGACAACATAAAACATTTTAGTGTATATTTTTCCGTGTATGATTTTTGTTGTTGCCATTTCCACAATGACACCTGCTTGAAGGATTTTTTTTAAATTTCTATGAGTATTTCAAGAACAATAATAGAGGTCACTTTAGCTGCATGCAACCGTGTCTTCTACTGTGACCAATGACATTATTTTGCATCATGCCATACTGTATCAAATTTGCACTTCGAGCACTCGTGTTGCTGGCTGTTGTTCTCTTGGCTTGAGTTTTATTGATGACTGAAGTTCTCTGCAACCAATGTAGCATTGTAAAAAAAAACTAAAACAAAAAAATACTCCATAAAATCAGGTAAAAGAGCACAGAGAATATAATTAAAGGTAGACAACAGTGATCAGTGCAACTGACAGCAAGGTATCCAAAGCATATGTGTCTCTGTGCTTCCCGAACCAAAACAAGAAGGATTTGTTTCTTCATTTCTGCTCACTATTCTAAAGACAGGGGTTCCCAACTGTGCTTACCACACTGAATGTTTTCCTACAGTGTAACTGTGGAGCAGTCCAGTATGTCCAACCAGATATGAAAGTGAATACAAGGTAAAGGTTCTTGTTGAAGTTATTGGCTGAATGAGAAAAATGAATACAGTCCACAGGAAGGTCAACTCTGTGAGCTAAATGCTAAAATTTGCATGCTATATTTGCGAAGTTAACTGAACAACAAGCTCACCACTGTAGCTTAACTTGTTAGCATGCTCACATTTTCTAATTAGCACTAAACGTATATTGAAAGCTTACAGAAATGTTATTGGTTTTGCAAAAATCAGTCAAGTATTCACCAAAAATTGTAAATATTGTTCTAAAAGTTGGAAAGTTAATGGACCAGTTTATCCTCTGTTGTTGTTGAGATATTTTATTAACATCCACTGATGTAAATCACTAATGTAAGCTTTACCCTGTCGACATCATTGAAATCAGAAGCAAATGTGCTGAGATGTGCCAAAATATTTCAGGCTGAGCTGCGAAAAATCGCACTCTTGTTGCTAGAACCATCAGCTCAGTCTACATATTTATACTGATACATATAGCTGATACATATAGACCAAATGGGACAAATGGGACATGATGTGCAGACACAATCTGTACACACTTAATTACCTGTAGAGTTTTTTTCTTCTTCTTCTTTCTGTCAAGTAGTAAATGTTCTAAAGCTGGTAATGATAAACAATCCATAGGTTGGGAACCTCTTCTTTAAGTTAAGTTTAGCTATAGGATAATACAGTTTCTCAGTTGGCACACGAGGTTCCTAAAGTCTGCTGAGTTCACTTATAAGCTGTGTAACAACATAGAGTGTTAAAGAAGTGAGGTTTGTGAGGTTTAAGGTGACGGATTTGTCACCTGCATTTTTGTTACACTTGAAGTGCACCAGTACAGTTCAACGAGTTTCCCCCTTTATGCTTGAACTTTTTGGTCTTGACTTGTTAAATTGAAACTCATGGAAAAAAAAAAAAATCACACGCAGTGGTTAAGTGTTGTACCTTCAGGTTCGGGTTCTACTTCTGTAGAGTAAAAGTTTGTTGCTCTTCTGTAATCAAAAGACAATCTGTCCTTTTTGCTGTTCCAGTGATTGTGGAACATGACTGTATATCACTCTGTTATATGCATTGCTGTTAAAAACTATGATAAAATGTATGTGAATGACCTCTGCCTGCAGCATTCAAACACTATTTTTGTAGTAGTATAAGAGAGAGTGACCTGCTCTTTATATGAACATGGGAAAGTATTTTGTACTTTGTTGTTAATTCACTTCACTGAGATGCGCTGTACATTTTGTACATGCAACCTGGCATATTTCTCAATGTGGAACAGTGTAATCCTCTCAAAAACAACTTATATCACAAGCTTAACACAAAACGCTACAACAGTGTGGTCTTGAAACCATAACTTAGAGGTAGGAGAGCAATTCAAAGTGTTTTGCATTTATACTGTAATCCTGTCTATAACCATTTCTGTTAGCAGGAATATAGTAACGTAGTGCTTATTCTGTGAATATTTGTATGTATTTTTACTATGTATGTACAGTACACTTTTGAAGCTAATGTGGTAGGCATGCAACACCTTCACAGACAGAATAATACTATATACTTATACTGTATACACTTATAAATGCACATACTCTTATAAGGTATATAAACAAATAAACATTTTGCTGTAAGCAATACCCAATGGTATGAAAATTATCTTTCAACCCTCATGTTTCCACAGCTTAAGAAATATTCCCAGTTTTGTAAGGAAAAAAAAGATTAAAAGAAGATGAAGAACATAACAACAAATAAACAAAAATATGTTTCCCAGTTACCTCTTGATAATAAATTCATTTTATCTCAGGGGCATTTTGTCTCAAGTGTTTTTGTAGATCTTGTATCAGTTGACATGCTCATCTAATATGATGAAATAAAATACAGTCTGAAAGTTCTTAGCTTTATAAGCAGCTCTCTGTCCTAGGAAGCAACTGTGCTCAGCGGCCTACCGTGATCCGGCAAAATCCGGAATTAATATGAAAAAAAATATTTATGATCATAATTAGAATTTTCACAAATGCACAAACTAAACATGACATAAATTGTTTTCTGATTCAATAAATGTTAAAATCCAAGTTGCAATCACATCATAACTTTCATGAAACCTGGGACCAGCTTAATACCTGGTCTACTTAGATTTTATTGATTTCCTTATTTCATTTACTAACATCACAAAAGACTTGGTAATAACGCAGGTCTGACTCTAGCAGTGAACTTGATGGCATATGTTTATCTTGTTTATTTATTTAAAAATGATTGCTTCAAGTCATACAAACCATATTATTTCACCAAAATATGCCCTTGTAGTGACATTCTTAAATGTAGACACATTAAAAATATTCAAACACAGAGTAAAAAGGAGGACGCTATTAAACATGTTTTATAGCATGCTCATGCTATAAACTGGGGCTAAAATATTACTAACAGATTATATACGTTTATTTTCCTGCTGCTTTATACATTTAGTACATAATTTCCATTTCTTTAATGCCACAATGTCACTTTAGCCACAGTTGAGACGCCGCTTATTTTATGTTTATTTTAACCATTTTGTACGAAGGCAGTTGTTGTGCATTGTGATGATTATTTATTGCAGTGCTCTCCATTTTTTAATAACTATAGCTTAAAGCAAAACGCAGTCCGTGAACCATCAAACATTTACCCGTGGATCGCAGAACTATAGCCACATAGTTGTAACAGCAGCTGTTCACCTCGTGACTCGCCTCATCTGTTTCACTTCACTTTCACACTCCTGCTGCAAATACTGGCACTTGGAACAGTCGACACAATGTTCGTTTTTCTTGTGCTCTTTGCGGCCTCTGTAACGTCAGCTTTTCGCCTGTCTGATCAAGGTAAGTCGCTTCTTTTGTTTGGTAAAGTCCGCTTTACATTCTTATTCCTTTAGTGCTTTTTTGCTTTGACATTTGCGCTACACCAGCTTTCGCTTTCATATTTACGGCCACGGCGTCTGTTCTATTGTTTCATGTTCTTTATCGGACACTTTTTAACATTTTTTTTTTAACATGGATTATTTACAGACGAGTTTCACTTCAAGTCATGGATGGCACAGGTAGGTTATAGCGCCGTGACATAAGCAAAAGATTGCGCTCAGTATGTTGTTATGAGGAAGTTGTCTGGTGAGAAAATCATAGTAACAACGTGGCTCAAGTGGGTACTGCATCAAACTTAAAAATAAATGTCTAAATCAACACCCTTCCTCCATGTACAGTACAACAAAGGGTACAACTTGAAGGAGTACTACCAAAGACTGCAGATATTCACAGAGAACAAGAAGAGGATTGACAAACACAATGAAGGAAACCACTCGTTCACAAGTAAGACCTCTTTGTGTTTGCATTAACGTTTTGTTTCACGTGGCTCATCCTAAAGTGCTTTCACCTGCATTTCCTCTCTTCCTGCAGTGGCACTGAACCAGTTTTCAGACATGACATTCAGTGAATTTCGAAAGTCCTTCCTCATGTCTGAGCCTCAGGTAATGATGCTCATACAAGAAGCATTTTGCAATGATGATTAAGCTGTTGTTGGGGTTTTTTTGACAAGTTGATTTTTGCAGAACTGCTCTGCCACCAAAGGGAACTACTTCAGCAGCAATGGGCCGCTACCAGACTCCATCGACTGGAGAAAGAAAGGGAATTATGTGACCCCAGTGAAGAATCAGGTGAGTCTGAACCTCAGACATCCACATGCATGGTTGCTCAGTCAGACAGTAGATTAAAAAAAAACATTATAGTAATAGTAAAAGGAAAAAGGAAAGCCTTTAAGGGGATGCAGTTTCCCCACAATGCAGTGAAAAATGTTACTGTTGCATGTCGATAACAGGTTAACTAAACTTACTTGCTGAGTGGCATTGCAAAAACTGTTTGCCCTTAAATAGTTTATCCAGTGTTCCTCCAAACAAAACATGTCAACAGGTCTGCTGTAAGAAAAAGGCCCAGTGTTAAGTTGAGTTTTTTTAGTATTTCTTTCAGTGCATAAAATCTTTCCTAAAATCTTTGTGTGTGTGTGTGTGTGTGTGTGTGTGTGTGTGTGTGTGTGTGTGTGTGTGTGTGTGTGTGTGTGTGTGTGTGTGTGTGTTTACGGCAAAGGGAGGCTGTGGTAGTTGCTGGACGTTTTCCACCACTGGCTGTTTGGAGTCTGTAACTGCCATCAACAAGGGGAAGCTTGTACCGCTGGTGACTTGTTTTTTATTAGCTGATTACGTATCAAAAATTGCACTTCATGACAAAGCATAATGACTAACTTTACTGCCTATTGCGTTAACTAGTCAGAACAACAGCTGGTAGACTGCGCTCAAGATTTCAACAACCATGGATGCAATGGGCGAGTCAAACATTTCCTACCTTCCCCTTTAAAAGAAAATTACGTGTAATTGCTCACTCGTTTAATAACATATTAATTTGTCTTTCAGTGGTCTTCCCAGTCAAGCATTTGAATACATCATGTACAACAAGGGACTGATGACCGAGCAGGACTATCCATACACGGCTTTTGTAACTATCAACTAAAAAAAAGAAACATTAAACAAAAGAGACTTTTCAGTTACAAACAGTTGTGTTTAATGGCTTAATTTATTTTAACTGTGTCTTTTTGTCATTTTAGGAGGGTAAGTGTGTGTACAAACCAGAAAGGGCAGCTGCTTTTGTGAATAGTGTGGTGAACATAACAGCAGTGAGTATCCATCAGGGATTTTCATCAAGGAAAAGTCTTTAGTGAAGCGAGTGAATGATGACGTTTTTCTGCCGTCTGTCAGTACAATGAGATGGAGTTGGTGGACGCTGTCGGGACACACAATCCTGTCAGCTTTGCTTTTGAGGTGACCTCTGACTTTATGAGTTACCACCAGGGTGTGTACACCAGGTAAGAAGATGTCATAATTTCAATTTTGTCTTTTTTTCACATTTATTAAAACATACTAAGTGTTTATATGATCACTATATTTGCTATAACCAAATGTAAGCAGATTCCTGCATGTTTGCTCCCATCATTTTTCCCCTGCAGTGTCCATGAAATGAATGGGGCAGACCTTTACTTGAACCTACTGATCAAGTCTATTATTCTTTTGATGCTCACATAAACACACATGGTCAAAACCTGTTTTTCATTTGGACAGCAAGTTTACCACAACCACTGCTGCTAAAATAAGAACTGAGAAAAGAGGGTTTAGAGTATTTCATTCAGTTTAAAATGTCAGTAAAGCTGTTACTTTCAGACATTTGAGAGGTTTAGTTCCTCTTTCTGAATAAAAGATATAGAGTCAGAAGAAACATGTTCTGCTTTCAGCACTGAATGCCACAACACCACTGACAAAGTGAACCATGCAGTTCTGGCTGTCGGCTATGGACAAGAAAATGGTACTCCTCACTGGATAGTAAAGAACTCATGGGGATCGAGTTGGGGCATGAACGGGTAATTTTTCTAATCAGTCACATGTAGAAAAATTTCCCTAAATATTATGAACCAAAGAAACAGAGTAACAGTTTTGTCCTCTCACAGGTATTTCCTCATTGAACGTGGGAAGAACATGTGTGGACTTGCTGCCTGCGCATCATTCCCAGTGGTGTGATTATTACATGTTTGCACATTACAAAAGGGCCGACGATGAAGCCAGTTCCTTTTTATATTGTTTGTATAGAGTTTGTTTTAAAATCAGCTGCCTGTGCATCTACAGATGTGTTGTTTTTCCAAAAAAGGGAAGAAGTCTTAACCCCCATTCAAGCACTATGACAGAAAGATCAAGGTCACTACACTATGAAATAAATGTAACTGAAATTATCACTTCATTGAAAATCATTCAAACTGTTCTGATAAAATTTGCAAATAAACTCTATTAAATATGTCGAGTTGTTATTCACAATGCACTGCAGTAAAAAGAGTAAAAAGAGACACAAATGTTACACCCCTCTGTGACAATTTTATTGTAAATATTTAAAAAAAAATCGGAGATTCTATCCATTGGTTTAATTAGACCATTGTGACAGGAATGTTGCAGGGTATGAAGGGCATTATCAGCAGTGTTGGGTAAGTTACTTTAAAATAGTAACTTAGTTACATTACTAGTTACTTCTCTCAAAAGTAACTCAGTTACTTCAAGTTACTCGTTACTTTCAAAGTAACTAGTTACTAGGGAAAGTAACTTCGGTTTTACTCAGAATTCTCTTGTTAATGTGTTTCTTCCATAACTTTGCCAGTCTTCTAGCTTGCTTACTTGCCACAAGTGCACTGTGCCACCTACCAATAGAAAGGAAAAGATAATGTGCATATTCCCACGAGAGAAATTCCACGCCTGGACCGTCATTGACTGCTGCCATGATTCTAGCCTACGTCACAGAGTCATGTGCGCCTTTTACATCCAACACAAAAACTGCAGTCGTGGTGCTTTCGATTGTACTCAGAACTCAGAAATTCTGCCTTCTGAATAGGAAGATGTAGGTAACACCAGACTGCAGATGAGCTGCATACAGGGCTGGACTGGGACAGAAAATTGGCCCGGAGAATTTGACTAGAGACCGGCCCACCATTATAGGAAAAATCATAAAGCCTTTGAATGAAAATAAACACTGTTGTGACAGTGATGTACACTGTTTTGATGGTATATATGCATCAATCTATCAATCGTTTGTTGAAAGATTCAGATAATTATTTTTTAAAAGCTAGACATTTTAAATGAGAATAAGAAAGTATTTCCTTGTGCCCCCCTTTCCCTGTTAATGCCCTACCTGCCCCCTGGCAACACTTTGCTAGACCCGCCCCTGCACAGTTACCAGCTGTCAGCTACCTAAAAAAGGATCCTGGTGTTATTTGTCTCTCAGAAACAGTTCATAACTTCCCTTCAACTCATTCATGTCACCTAAAAGGTAAACCTGTTTCTCCATCACCTGTTCAGCTCTGATGATCCAGTAAGGACATCTCCTGGTTTCATCTTCATGTTTCCCTCTCACCACATATCCAAACCGTATCATGACCAGCAGGTTTACAGCTGTGGCTCCAGCAAACATCAGCTGATACTAGAAATTAATTAAATTCTAACAACAGCTGATCAAGCTTAAAAGTGCTGCTGTTGTTTAGCGCGACATCGGCTGGTTTCCTCTTTCGGCACAAAGTGGGCGATAAACAAACAAGAGAGACGATCAGCTGATCATTGATCAGTTTTCATGATTGAAGTAGAAACGGGAGAGGGAGGGGGAGAGGAGAGAGAAGAAGAGGCAGCTGTGCAGCATAAAGACAGAATAACTCCAGCTTTGTGCCTTTTTCATTGTAGCTGAATTACGGGACAAACTGTTCCTTTTCACCTCAATAAGAAACGCGTAATATTTTCTCTGAATACCAGACAGGACGGTTGGCAACTCTAATAACTTATGAACAAAATAAAGTTCAACATCATTAACTTCATAGCACCCACCCAGCTGTATAGAAACTCCGTCATGCTAGCTAGCACGCAGTACGGAAAAAGTTAGAATAACGAAAATAAACTCCACCTAAACATGGTTCATATCTGACCCAGATAGACTGCAGGTCATAACTTCTTACCTGAAGTTCAGTTCACACTTGGACCGGCGGCTGCCTCGGGTCTCTTTTCCTTCTGCGTCCCTTTTCCTTCATCCACCTGCTGGCCTCCACCACTTGCTAATGTTACTGAATCTGTGGAAGCTCCGCGATAGCCACCACACGAAGTAACGAGTAACGACCCTATCTAAATCCCAGTAACGACTAACGCGTTCCTGATTTTGGCATAATAACTAGTTACCGTGCTCGTTACCACAATAATAACGTAGTTACTGTAACGCGTTACTTAATAACGCGTTAGTCCCAACACTGATTATCAGTGCTGCAAACAACGTTTACCCGGTAGCTTGATTTTGTTGGGTTAGGGTTTCTGATTTTTTTTTGTTTTTTTAATGCAACTGGGCAGCAGAGGTCGCTATTAGGTAGGTCTTCGGTCTACTATAGCCAGTGGTGGGATGATAATTTGTATTCATAAAATCATTGCGTTTTATGTAACACGATCGTAGACGGTATTAGATCAGCTCAAAGTTACATTTTAGGCTGCTTTTGCATTATAAACAAGTATAAAATGTGCGTGTGAAACCGGCACAATGTGTTTCGTGCACGCGGAAGACTACATTCCCCATGATACTCACGCCAAATCAGCCTCGGCCAATAAGAAGTCCGTTTGTTGAATGGGCGCAAAAATCTGTTGTCTGGGTTTACAGGTACACATTGAGAGAGTTAATCTCCGGTCAAAACAAAGGGAAAAATATTTAACTGTAATGAACGTTACTGAGCTTTACTCCAACGAGGGGTACGAGTGAAGAGCGACTCTCCGGGAGACAGGTCGCACGTCGTGTCTAGCGTAATGCTAAACAAACTGCTCGCTGCTACTTCATGAATTGAGCTCTTATTGCTAGCCAGCTAACACGTTAGCGCTGCCTCTTACAAACAATGTCCAGTCTACCACAAAATAACTTGAAGGAACAGCTAGCGAGGCACAGCAATGCTGCTCAAAGCAAGCAGTCTGTTGCTAAACCTAAACCGGGGTAAGTATGGCCAAAAAACTGCTAGCTAACTGTAAGCTTTGCTAACAGCAAAAGGATGGATACGTTTTGTTATTTACTGTACACTCTGTTTAGGGTGACAGTGGTGGGCATGCGATATGGTTTCGAATTGCGACACTTTCACCTCAAAGTCTGTAAGACTGTCTGTTAGACTAGCTGTCTTAACAGTCATATTGTTTTTATAATTCAGCTCCTTTTGTGTGTAATTTTCAGGGCTTTTTCTTTCAAAAAGAAGTCCTCATCAGGTACGACCAAGGTGGAAGTCCCTACCAAGGTAATCAGCTCAAATGTTTTGGCAAACAGGAATGTCAATGTCCACAAGAGCGGTTTGGTGACTCCATCTCCTTTGACATTTTCAAACAAGCTTGAGAGACCTCAAAAATCCAAAATCAACAACTACTTCTCTGTAAGTTCAAAATGCAAGTCGGATACCATCAGCCCAGCAGATATTGCCTCTCCTGCATCCCAAACACCTTCAGTGGTCTCTGATATTAAGTCGGCACCAGCTCCAGCTAAATCTGACAGCCTATCTTGTAGCAGTAATTCATTCAATTTCACAGCTCTGGATGTGTCACGTAGTTTTCCTGTGGACAACTGGGATGATTTAGATGACTTTGAAACACCAGCCAAGGGAAAAAACAACTCATTCAGTTCAGAAGTATCAGAGAAAAGTGGCAAACTAAACTATGATTCCTTATTTAAAACATCCAAATTAACTAGCAAGAGTGGTAAGCAAACCTGCATGGAAACAGATGAGCCAGAGGAAAATGTCAACACCGCTGCAGTTTCACCAGGACCCAGTTTAAACCAGGAACCAGCAGACTGGTCAGATGAGGAGGAGCTTGCCATTAAGATGAACAGAAAACATCCTGCACATCTAAAGCATATCTTGAGTGACAGTGAAGAAGATAATAATGCTGAGCTGGAACCTTTTACAGGAAGCACAGGTAACTGGGTGTTTATTTTAGGTATACACTGGTCAACAGATTACATTTAAAAACAAAAAAACACTATGTGCTACCATGTGTTACTCTATAGGTAACAAGAAAATATGGATTGACCCAAAGACAATAGAGATAGATGACAACTCTGAGCCTGAAGATGACCTTGATTGCATTCCACCTTCACCCATCCCTGATGAGATCATTTACGCAGGCTCAGCACTGGAGACAAGGTCAGAATTTAGACTTGTCTGCATATTTTACCAATCATACTTGTGTTTGTAGCAGCCAAAATGCTCGAATGTTCTCTTTCATCCTGTAAAAAGTTGTTACTGCCAGCAATCGCTTCTCTGTAGTGATAATAGTTAGATTGATGGGGAAAGTTTTAAATATAGACAGTATATAAGACAGCCTTGGCTTCAGAGATGGTGCCAGTGAGCAAAAGGCGTAAACTTGAATTTCTTTAATGGCCAGCAAGTTTGGTTCCTCTGAACTTCCTATCTGTGGGGGAAAAGATCTGTGGGTTTCTCATCTTTGACCTTAATAAATACTTAGCTGATGAACTTAATCACTCTTTCAGGTCATATTTATTATAACAAGAAAGTCATTTTAAAAATTACGGTTGTTCTAAGAGTTAGAAACGTATCACATGACTTTCTTTATTTTCAAACAGAGCTGAATCAGCTGATGCTCAAATTGGAGACAATGCTGTGAAATCAAAGAGCCCCGTCGCACTGCATGAACCATCCGAGCTCTGCTTAAAAGACAAAACAAGTGAGTGTTGTACCTTTAAAAAAAAAAAAAAATCCTATACTTCATTTTATTCAAAAGTATGTTTTGTTGTTTTTTTTCTTCCATGTATTGAATTCTTTTCAGATGAAAAACTTTTTGCTATCATGGAGTCCATTTGTGCTCTGGTTGACTCCATCCCTGAACATGAATTAATTGCTTTGTCCTGTGGAGATGAACTTTTACTGAAGAGGGCCCAGAGGTGTGTTAGCTTTGTGTGTAGTTTTGGTATTATTCATGGTGTTTTAATTAAATGTCTTTATGACCATAATCACCTGCTTTTATCCTGCAGGAAGAGAATTCTTGCAACTGGCGGTGACTGTTTGTTTAGGATGCAGCAGCCAGACAGCACAGTGATTTCTGAACCCAGCTTCAAAGAAACATCTTTTTCTAGCAACGGTGTTTCATCCAACTGCTCTGTGCCTGTGGACTCCAAGAAGCCTCCTCAGCATAGAAGATCTTCAGTCATCTCTGTGGACTATGACTCTGATCACTCTGACAGTGTTATTGATATAAAGCCCTTGGATAATAAGGACAGCAGGGCAATAGGTGTTGAAACTGACAGTATCTGTGACTCTCCATCAGCACACAGGTTCACAAAGCCATCTTTTAATATATCTGAGAAATCAAGCATTGATCTTGATGGCTCAGACCTCTTCTTCTCACCCAAGGACTCAGAGAGTGGTGCGCAGAAGAAATCGAACAACACCCCAACGTTTGTAGCTGCTGAAGATGAAGAAATGGATGACTTCTATAATGACGACTTTGATATAGATGACTTTAATGACTCTGATATCCCAGATTACTTTGACGAACCACAAACTTCATCAGCTGTGACTACAGCAGTGAAAGAGGGGGGGCCGAGCAAGTCCTCATGGGAAAAGAAACCAACAACACCTACTTCTGCTCCAAAGCCGTCAACAATTTGTTCTCCAGGCAAGTCATTTTGTACTCACTGAATCTGTTTTTGAGGCATCTGAGAACAGCCTATTGTGTCCCTCTGGTCCACAAATCTCATACAGTTCTAGATTGTTACACATTCCATGTGTACTGATTTCATTCTCCTGAAATGCAAAACTCCATATGAATTATATATTTAACAGAAAACGTATGTTTTTAAAGGTGGTCTGTCATACCTGATAAACACAGGATTTGATTTTTAAGGAACTTGTCTTTTTTGTGTCTCTATTTGCAGAACCCACCTTCAAAAACCCAGCTCATGATCGCTTCAGAGGCTTTAACTTCCCTCATTCACAAGAGATGATGAAGATCTTTCACAAGCGTTTTGGACTTCATCAGTTCAGGTTTAATCAACTAGAAGCGATTAATGCTGCACTGCTGGGTGAAGATGCGTTTGTTTTAATGCCCACAGGTTTGTAAAAGCATGCTTACAGTAGCAGTGCAGCGTTTGCTGTGAAGATGTCCAGGTATCTTAAACTGTTGTATTTTTTAGGTGGAGGGAAAAGTTTGTGCTATCAGCTGCCTGCGTGTGTCTCGCTGGGGGTCACTGTGGTGGTTTCTCCACTCAAATCACTCATCGTAGACCAAGTTCAGAAACTCACCACTCTGGATGTAAGTATGCTTGTTTCCACTCGTATATTTGATCAGAGAAAAGTGTGAAGTGCTTATGCGTGTACTTGGAAAATGTATTTAATAAGTTAATTTAATAGGTTTAAAAAGTATTTTCATTTTAACAGTTTTTCAAAACTATGGGTCAGTTCATATCTTAACTTTTGGCAGTCAGATTTGGTTCATTTCACCAGTTGGCCCCTGTCTGCCACTTGATTACTTGATAATGATTGGATTATAACATGCATCTCAATATAAGGCCCAGGGGCCAGAACTTGTCAGGCAAAGACTCCAGTTTGGCCCAAAGTAAGGTCTTGGAAAGTGTGAAGGAGGGCATCATTTTTGTACTGTTAACTGTGTTTTTTGGTTTTGTTTTTTGTTTTTTGTTTTTTTTTTTTAAATAAGTTTTGTTTTTCCTGTTGATAAACACCTCCCCTATGGCCATTCAATTAGAAAAAAGTAATTAGGTAACGTATAAACAATTAAATAACAACAGAAAAAATCCTGTCTACAATTGAAACAAATGTTTTTTTCAAAATAAGTAATTATTTTGAAAAAACAGACATCCCGGTGCATACGTTTTCTGCTTTATGGTTAAATCACAGCCTGAGAAATGAAGTGCCACAGCCTTTTCTAAAATTTTACACATTTATTTCTCACAAGTTAAGTCCAAAGAGTTGAGCTGACAAATGTCTTTAATTTACTACAGCAGCATTTCTTTGTCATGTAGAGACTGCATTTGATTTGCTTATATTAAGATATCGGAGGGATTAACTGTGTAGTTAAACTTCCTTAGACTGACCAAAAGTTTTGCTTGTCCAGCCCACTTGCATTAATGTTTTCACTAACAGCTCCTCACTACATGGGAAATGGAACTGCGAGTCAATATTGTGAATAGTAATTTCAGTCTTGATTTAGGAAGTTTTTTATACTTCTGCTGTTTTTTTTTTTTTTTTTTTTTGTGTTGTTGTTGTGGTTTGTTTTGTGTTTTTGGTTTTTAATTTTTGTTTTTATTGTATTGCTCTACATTTCAGATTCCAGCAACAAGTCTATCTGGTGATAAAAGTGATAGTGAAGCATCGAGGATTTATATGCAGCTTTCAAGGAAAGATCCCATTATTAAACTGCTCTATGCCACACCTGAAAAGGTGAGCTTTTTGTGACTTGTAAACTAATTTTGAAAGATTTAATTGCATAATTAAACATGTCTGTAACTATAAATTCTGTAATGCTTAAAACTGACTTATTCCTCACTCCCCCCCCAAAAGGTGAGTGCGAGTAACAGGTTAATCTCCGCACTGCAGAACTTGTACGAGCGAGGCCTTCTGGCTCGGTTTGTCATAGATGAAGCCCATTGTGTCAGTCAGGTATGCTCCTTTGCTTTCATGCACACCCAATCCTGCTGTATGCTTTTATTTTTAGCAGCAGCCATTTTAAATCATTCCATCATTTTAAATCTTTCAGTGGGGCCACGATTTCCGCCCAGACTACAAGAAGCTGCATGAACTGCGTCAGAAGTTCCCTAATGTGGCAATGATGGCTCTGACAGCCACAGCTACTCCCCGAGTGCAGAAAGACATCCTCAACCAGCTGAACATGAGTCGACCCCAAGTGTATGTCTTCACTTTCAGCCTCTGGCTTAGATTTAAAACGTGTGTGTGTGTGTGTGTGTGTGTGTGTGTGTGTGTGTGTGTGTGTGTGTGTGTGTGTGTGTGTGTGTGTGTGTGTGTGTGTGTGTGTGTGTGTGTGTGTGTGTGTGTGTGTGTGTGTGTGTGTGTGTGTGTGTGTGTGTGTGTGTGTTTCTTCTTCTTGCTGGATCAAAAAGCAAAACAGTAACTGAACATTTTTCTTCTAATGTGTTTTCAGGTTTACGATGAGCTTCAACAGAACAAACCTGAAGTACTCAGTGCTGCCCAAGAAACCCAAAAAGGTGGATGAGGACTGCACCAGCTGGATCAAGAAGCACTACCCACGTAAATAATTCAGTACTTTCTCTGATCCCGGTGCATGCTATTTTCAGAACACTGTCATAACTGCTGTGTTAAATTTTTAACTGTATATGAACACTTTAAGCCCTCACATGTCTGGAACAGTAGGTGGGAAATCAAAACAGTTTGCAGACAACAAGCCAAGTGGATTACTGTGTAGAATTTTATTATATCAAGTTGTTGGATGTTATTTTTGATAGAAATGAAATCCCTAAGTTCTTTTAAATCTGTGTTTTGTCGGGGGTTATATGCATCTGTCTGTTGTTCTGATGCAGGTGACTCTGGCATCGTGTACTGCCTGTCTCGTAATGACTGTGATGCCATGGCCGAGAGTCTTCAGAGAGCAGGGTTATCAGCCCTGTCGTATCACGCAGGACTCAGTGACAGTGACCGAGAGTATGTGCAGACCAAATGGATCAATCAGGATGGTTGCCAGGTCAGCTCAAAACTCAAATTATAGATATTATGAACATAACCAGCAGTCTGGGTACCGGCCACAAAGACGAGATCACTAGATGGTTGCGTAATTTAAATCATGGTTTCGAGTCATGCTTGAAATCCTCTTTTTTCATTTGCTGCCAACAGGTCATCTGTGCCACCATAGCCTTTGGCATGGGCATTGACAAGCCTGATGTGCGCTATGTGATCCACGCTAGTCTGCCTAAATCAATGGAAGGATACTACCAGGAGTCGGGGAGAGCTGGCAGGGATGGAGAGATCTCTCACTGCATTCTCTTTTACTCCTACACCGACGTCCAGCGCATCAAGAGGATTATCAGCAGTAAGTGATAGAAAATCAAACCGTCCAGGCCAGTTCAGCTCCTAACATGTTTACACAGTGTCTTTTTGGCTTCTTGCATTATCGCAGTGGACAGAGAAGGTGACAGACACACCAAGGCAACTCACTACAACAACCTACACAGCATGGTGCACTTCTGTGAGAACGTGATGGAGTGCAGAAGAATTCAGCTGCTCGCTTACTTCGGAGAGCTGAAGTTCAACAGAAACTTTTGTAAGGACCATCCAGACGTCAGCTGCGACAACTGTACCAAACCCAACGTAGGAATCATTTCTTCTATGTTGATGATGTATGTAACCTACCGCCAGCTGTTTGTAATTGGCCATCAATGTTCCTAAAAACAGCAATACAAGATGCGAAACGTGACTGAAGACGTGAAAAAGATCGTGAGGTTTGTCCAGGAGAACTGTGAGAAAGTCGGAGCAAGGTTTGGCAAGACTGCTAACCAAAACAGACTGACCCTCAACATGCTTGTGGATATCTTCATAGGTACAGTACATACACAAGCAAGCAGTAAAAATGCATTTGGCAGCTAGACAAGTTGATATTCCCAGTACAGTTGTTTGAATTATGTGTGGTTAAAAACTGTAAATGTTCTTTTATGTCAGGCTCTAAAGCTGCCAAGGTACAGACAGGAATGTTTGGCATTGGAGCAGCCTACTCCAGACACAATGCTGACCGTCTTTTTAAAAAGCTGGTTCTGGATAACGTCCTGGTTGAAGACCTCTACATCACCAATGGTGGGCAAGCTGTGTCTTATATCTCCGCTGGAACAAAAGCAATGAATGTGCTGTCTGGACACATGCAGGTAAGAGGTCGCACATCAGCGTTTAAGGCCTTTACAGACCTGACAGGCATGATGAAATCAATTATCAATTGTTTTTCTTGGTGCTTTTTAATTTGCTTGCAGTGTGTATTAGAAATTCATATGCTAAAACATCGGAATTTGTGTCATTTTTACTTTAAAGCCCTTTGTACACCAATCGTTTTAAGTGTCATGAAGAGAGGTAGAGTAGGAAAATGCAATGAAGTGCTGCCAGTCAATGAAAACACTACTGGCTCTCATCATTTCCCAGGTGGAGTTTTATGAGACTGAGAGCGCGTCCACCATCAGGAAACATAAAGCTGCCACGGCGAAGAACGTCTCCCGGAGAGAGGCAATGGTGCAGGAGTGTCTTAAGGAGCTGTTGGATCTCTGCAAGCAGCTGGGGAAAGCATTTGGCCTTCATTATTACAACATTTTCTCCACTGCCACATTGAAAAAGATAGCTGGTAATTAAACTTCTCAGACACAGAACTTTTTATTTAATTTCAAAAGCAAACATTTTATAACTTAACACACTTTTTGTCACATTCAGAAAAGCTTTCTTCTGACCCTGAAGTCCTCCTGCAAATTGATGGTGTAACAGAAGATAAACTGGACAAGTATGGAGCTGAAGTCATTCAGGTCCTACAGAAATATTCTGAGTGGCAGCTACCTGGTAAGAGATCCTACTGAAGTTTTGCACATTGTAACTTTTTGAATCACATGATGGTGTGCTAACAGGCAGGTGGGCAGCATGTTCACCTGAGTTTGTGAATAAGATAACTTGAAAATGAGGCAGCATAGGAGCTTCCAGTTATATCAAATTGTATCTACTTAAAATCTCAGACCAGTTTAAATTTGTGACCTCAATGTCAGAGGTCAAGGTTTCTTAAAATCTTGTGAATGTGATCAAGACATCTAAGATTTTGGCATGTCTATGAGGAGGCTGACCACTAGCACTAGTGGTTGCCTGTAGTTTTTTTTTTTTTTTTTTAATTTAACACAATTTGTGTGAATTTAAAAATAAAGTTAGATGTCTTCTGTGTATCAGAGGAGCAGGCTGACAGTGGAGGCGACGGGTGGATAGACACGGCACGAGGTCGCACTCGTGGAAATGATGAGGATGACACTGAATCCTCCACCTACTTCCGTAATAAGTCTGCACAGGGACAGAAGAGAAAGAAGGCTCCGTTCTTCAAGTATTCCAAGAAGAAAAAAGGATGTGGCAACACAAGCTCCAGTTCTAAAGGGTCTGTAGAGTGTTGTCTCACATTTCATCATCCAGTTGGGGATCATATTTGCCAATAGGCGTCCCTTGTAACTGAACTATTTTTCTTTTTTGCTTTCTTTTGTCTTGCTGTGGTGATTTTTGTGGATTTAGCCGTGGCTACAGCAGCAATAAATCCTGGTCGTCCTCCAGCTCCAGGGGTGGAGGTCGAGGGTCCAGGAGCTCAGCAGGTGATGCATCAGCAGCCAGGAGACCAGGATTATTGGCAGCCCCGATGCCTCAAAGCAGCCAGCGTCCGTTCTTAAAGCCAGTATTTTCACACTTGAGCTAGGACTCCTTCATCCCGTATCTGACTTTGTAGACTAGTAAGCTAATTTTCTAATCCACCAAGCTGCTGCTTCATATTGGACCAGCTAAAACTGCATTTTCTGTACAGTTATCGCATGTTTATATTGTTGTACATTTTTGCTTTCTGTGGATGGAATCCTTCCCTGCACTTTTGTGCTTATCTTATTTCATAATAAAAATAAATTAAAATTTTATTCATGAGTATCGATGTAACTTGTTTTGTTTTTACACAAAACCACACGAGCAGCTGCATCCGTTTTTAACATTTATTTCAAGTTTGAAGTGTCTTATTTAATGGCACCAGTTACAAGGGACTATTGGAGAGAAACAATATTTTATACTGACTTGTACAGAAGGTTACCTACAGTACAAACATTGGTTTTGGAATGGATCAGACTGAACAAGAACTGGATTTGGCACATGGAGATATATATATATGTATATATACTTGTATATTTAACATAATTAAACAGCAATCTGCGATCTGAGGATAGAATGAGGCAGACTAGAGAACACGCCACCAGACATGGATATGCATATACACTCATTGACGTGTATGCACAGTTATGTGAAGGTCTGTACTGGGAGCGAGCAAAGGGCAAAAAGCAGAGCAAGCTGTCTTGGGTTAGTTTCATTAAACCCTTAGTGCGAAAAGCACCATTCACATTAATGTGACAGGGGCTCTGGCCAGGGAGGAAATCAAGCCAATTAAGAACAAACCACCTAATTGTGGTCAGGTAAGTTGGTTTAAGTGATTGCAACAGAAATCTTAAATTCTGATTATTTTTTTAAATTTATTTTTTTTAGCTGTTTTAGCTAATAATGACTCAGATATGTAGACAACATAACACGTCACAGTAAAGTGCAGTCCAGTAGAATGAAAAAAAAGCAACCTCAGGCATGAAACTTAAGATCTTTTTGTTACAGCCTTCATAACAATCGATCAAAAGTTTACAGAAATCTGGTGGTTGGCTGTCATATGAAATTGCATTTTAAATCCATGCAGCTTATGTTACTGGGTTAATTCTCATCACGTGTATTTTACTTTTACTAAAATTCATGTTTCATCTTCCACTGCAACCACATATTTTTTCAAAAAGTACAAACAAGCCAATTTTTCTTATGAACCATAAATGACAGATATAGCTTCTGTCATCTCCCATGAACTAAAGTAACTGCAGAAAATGGAAACGTGGCACCACAACTGCAATGTAATGTCAGGTTAGTCACAGGAAACAAGCTTGCAAAGAGTTTTGCCTGCCTGTTGAACACTAGAGTCTAAGACAGAGCTGAAAAGTGTTTTTCCCCTCTTGGTTTGGGAGATTTAAGGATGGAGAAGTCTGTAGCCGAAAGAGATGTCGCGCCTCTCTGTCTCCATTCCTTCATCTTTGCCACTTTGGTAAACTGCAGAGTGAGGATCCAGGCACAGGGAGCAATGTTTTGCTTAACAGTGAAACAACAGAAAACAGCAGAACAAACATCCACACAAGAGGTCTCTAAGGAAAATGCCATTTTAGAAACTGTGATTACTGATTGCAAAGGTAACTGAGCGTCTAAGCATTCGAGTCCAAGCATCGTTGTTTGAGTGAGCACAACAGCAAATTGGGCGAATAAATTTGGCTCATCAAACATTAGTCAACATTAGATCTTAGTATACATGTTTTTCATACTTTTTGCTCTTACAGCTGTTTATTGCTTCATGAATAATGCTGCCTTTTTTTTTTCTTTTTTCTTTTTTTTAAATTGTTGCATGTTCAGAGAGACCGCTTAAGCTACATAATGCTGAGAGATGTAAAAGGAACACTTTTAAAAAAAGATGTCTACAACAATGCAGCCTGGCTGGACTAAAGGGTCATACTGACCTCAGTGAAAAAGTAATAAATATGAAGTATGAAAGTACACAAAAAAAGTCAACCCACCCGCCCCGCTCCACCCCCTGGTAGGAAAAAATGTGCTTTTTTTTCTTTTCTTCACTTAAATAAGCTCCTACATCAACAGCGTTCTTGCTAGTGTTGCTGTATTGATTCCATGTTTCCTTTTAGCATTGTGCTGAGAAATGTCAGTGCTGTTACCTCCACCAGAGATAACTATGGCCTGTGAAAGACAATTAGCCAAAGGAGTGGATCCAGCCACAATGCCAGCGTGCAAGCTACTCTGTCTGCAGTCAGGCCATAGCCGAGGACTTATATGCTCAGATTACACAGGAGCAAACAAATCAAGTAGCACCATCAAGCCTTTAGTGGAGCAGCTGCAGGAGGGTGTGTGTAAAAAAACCAAAAAAGAAAACAAAGAAGAAAAGAAAACATTAACCCCGTACAGCCGTTGATCAGCCTTCAATTTCGAATTTACATGGTAATTAATCCTTCAGAACTTCTCTACATCTCTTTCTCGTCACCCCTCTCACTTCTCCTCCTTCTCTGCTTTAGTCTGTCCAACCCTCCACTCCATCACCATGAATCTTGCTTCCACTCCTACATAATGACACACTAACACATACACCTGCATTTGGTGCAGGAGGTACAACCCCCCCCGATTTTAACCAGAATCCAGCAGCCGCGACAGTTATTGCTCCCTTGAGCTGTGAGACGGAAGAGCCTCAAGCCTGACCAAGACATCAAGGAGCAGATGTTATCTGATATAAAACTCCAGATAAAGAAAAGATTCCTGTATGCAGTCTGTCTCCACCAAAGTCGAGATTTCTGGTTTCACATTAGTTAATTCTAGATTAATTTATTGTTTCAGTGCGATTTTCCTTAATCTGACCAACAGATACTGTATTTATAAATGCAGAGAAAAGATAATTATTGCATTAATAGTAGCTAATTTTATGCAATATTCATTTTATCAAAACAGCCTCCTAGTTTTTTTTAAATGTTAAATTTTTAAGAATGTCAAATTACTTTGTGTTTGTTTTTTTAAGAGGACCTTTTATATCCTTAAGAGTAGCTTTGCATGAAAAACAGCTTAAAATAATTATTATTTACCTCATTCTGTGCTTTAGTGCAGCCCTTCAGCTTATCTTCTGTCTGAAATGAGCTATTTCAGCTCCCCCACTCCATCAGGTGAGTGGTGGTTATGTGCGCACACAACCAGCACTGTGTGCCTAAACATGACCATATTAGGGACATCCGCTCTTACTGACATCATGCAGGTCCAAGGGTCCAAAAAACCCCCAAAAACAAAACAAAACAAAACAAAAAAAATCAAACTGTCAGCAGCCTGAAGTCTGAGCTTCTGTCTCACATGGATTATTTGCACATTTGTATACTCAACTATCTTAAACATGAGAATCCAGCATATTTAAATATCAAAAAACAGGTCCCCTTTAACGTAGATCCAGTCAGTCAGGCTCCGTCACTTCTCCAAATTCTTCAAGTAAAATAAGATATGATAAAGTTATGAAAGTCGGACATATGTTTTTGAATTATTTAGTATTGGTGGTACAATGACATTCCAGATTTAATTCAATCTAAACGGTCATTAAAGTTGCACACACTCTGCTGGTGGAGTGATGGGAGGCATGATTAGTGTTGAGTGGATCTGGATAAAAGCCCTGTTTGTTTGTTTTTTGTTGTTGTTTTTTTGTTGTTGTTTTTGTTGTTTTTTGTTTTTTCTTTTTCAGACCTCCTTCCATCTTTCCATAAATGCTTCTGACCTTACAGTGCTAAAAAAGGTATAATTTAATCTCAATAACAAAATAACATTTCAGTTCTGTTAAAATATACATGGAAAACGTGTCAATATATATTAGGAAACAAACTAATTTGTACAAAAAGTACAGTATTACTCTTATTCTAACAATAATAATAATATAGTCAGAGCAAGGTTGATATGAAACCAAAATAAATCAAGAATTCTTCATACAAAGAAATCATTGAAATTCATCGAATTTCAACGTGATGAAAAAAAAAAAAAGCAAATCAAATTAAAATGAAGAAATAACAAAAGAACTGAACCAACGAGCACATTCAAAGTTCTTAATTATTAAAACCATGTCAGCATTGCACATCTACCTAGACTATCATCTACTGGTGCCAGTGAATCTTTGCTCATTGTGAGCGTTTTTCTAACCACGTCTGACACTACTGGGAAAATAACACTACAGGTATTGGTACTTATTTCACCGTATCCTTATAAAGTGTTAGAAAATAACCTTGCGAACCTTGTATACAAATGTATACTGAAGTCTAACTGTGTCTTAAGCTATCGATAATTTCTATATTCCCAAAAAAAACTCATTAACCACACTTTCTGTTTTCCATTCCACACGCCTTCACTATTATTCCCGTCAAACTGCTTTGTTTTTCTAATGAGGTTAATCTGCTGCCGACTTCTGATGGGGATGAATCGATATCAAGCGCTATTACACCACTTTGACTCATGTATGGTTCACAGCAGAAGGCCCTTTGACTCTGACGTGACTCACTTTCATCTTTTACTGACAAAATCAACTTCCTTGATCACCATTCACGACCCCTTCTCCTTCTGCTAATCGTGTTTAAAAGCAATAAATAAGAAACGAAGGCAACGTTCATCTGTTGCGACAAAAAAAAATCTTCTGTTCCGGTAAAAGGAACTGTTTAAAATCCTTTAGTTCTTTGCTTTTCTCTTTAATTTTTTTTCCTTTGTTTTATTTGAAAAAATAAAATACCTGAAATGGCTTAAAATTTAAAAAAAAATTGCAGAAAAAAGGTGTCCTGGCTTTTGTAGAAAAAAAAAAAGGAAAAAAGAACAACGTAAGCGAAACGAGGAGGGGGTTGAGTGGGTGAGGGCAACTTAAAGTGGAGGAGGGGGAGAGAGATCCTGGCCCGGTGTTACCAGGAGTGGTCCAAGCTGTATGTCTGTCTGCAGGAGGAGGATGAGAGAAGCAGGGTTCATGGTTGGGACGAGGCTGCCCTCCATCACTCCGGAGTCCTAACCGTCTTGCCAGACCCCCGAACAGGTTTATGGACTCTACGACCTCACTCTCACTTGTTAATGAGCAACCCGCCCACCCAGCGGAGCTTGCAGGCAAACCACCGCCTGAGGGGACAAAAGTATTCGTAATGGAACTGCTCAAATTCGGGGGTCTGGCGGATATCAGTTAAAAATGCAATGTCAAGGTCTGACTCGGTGAGGATGATGAGGAGGAGGAGCAACACAAAGAGGAGTCCAATGGTCACAAGGAGCAAACGGAGGACACTTAAGACAAACTTATTCACCTGTTCCACCTCGCTGAGGGCTGAGTCCCCCCCTGCGCCCTCCTGTGCAGATCTACTGTCCGCACCAAAATCACCCCGTTCCCCATGCATAGAGGTGCTCGCTTCCGACTCCTTTTCCTCCTCAATGCTGCAGGGCGCTCCATTGATTTGGCGTGATACGGCTAGTTCCATGCTGTGCTCAGCCACCGGCGTGGGCAGGACGCTGTCAGAGGGGCTGTAGGCCTCGTCAGAGATGACTGCCATCCCCTCGCTGGTATCTGCGACCTGGCTCCGGGAGCGTGGTATAAAGGATTCCCCGTGGGACACTGAACGCACCGGTGTAGAGTGGGCACTGTCACGCAAGGACTCCAGACCTGCAGAGGAGTTCAAAGAGGAAATAAAACAAGGGAATCACATGAAGTAGGAAATATTACACACATTTTAGACATAAAGAACTTATATAAACTTGGCTATAAAGGGGCTTTATGATAGTGGCACAATCGTGAATAATTTTGAGACTATTTTATACAAATTTCCAAACCTGCCTGTCACTCCAAGTTTTGATTGGTCTTTTTAACTGAAATTAGTGGAAACCACTGCACAGAGACAAGACTCCCCAGAGTGATATCTGTTGGATGCTGCTGATGCTTGTAAATCCTATTTTAGTTTTATTAGGCAAGGCAAGGTAAATTTATTTGTATAGCACAATTCAACAACAAGGTGATTCAAAGTGCTTTACAGAGACATTAGAAACAAAAACAAATAAAAAGCATGATTTAAAATTGATTAAAACAAGCAAACAAACAAACTAACTAAACACACACATTTCACACCTGTTCGCGCGATCTGAACCCTTATCGTAAGGGGAGCTACCAGTCCTTCTGTGGACGAGCTACTTTCTATTTTAAATTCCCTGAATTTAAAATACTCTCTAGACCCAGTCTAGACCCAGTTGGGGAGCTACCCAGAGCTCTAATCCCACACCTGTTCGCGCGATCTGAACCCTTATCGTAAGGGGAGCTACCAGTCCTTCTGTGGACGAGCTACTTTCTATTTTAAATTCCCTGAATTTAAAATACTCTCTAGACCCAGTCTAGACCCAGTTGGGGAGCTACCCAGAGCTCTAAACCCACTTAACAAACAAACAAACAAACAAACAAACAAACAAAACAGTATATAAAATCAAAACAGATAAAATCAGAAATAGATAAGATCAGTAGTTAGTGTAAGTTTTGAAATTTAAGCTTAAAAGTGTGGATTTGGTGCTTTATTCAAATGCAGCTGAGAATAGGTGAGTCTTCAACCTGGATTTAAATAAACTGAGTGTTTCAGCTGATCTGAGGCTTTCTGGGAGTTTGTTCCAGATATAAGGAGCATAAAAGCTGAATGCAGCTTCTCCGTGTCTGGTTCTGACTCTGGGAACTGATAAAAGACTGGATCCAGATGACCTGAGGGATCTGGAAGGTTCATACTGGGTCAGGAGGTCACTGATGTATTTTGGTCCTAAACCATTCAGAGCTTTATAGGCCAGCATCAGAACTTTAAAGTCTATGCTCTGACGGACAGGCAGCCAGTGTAAAGACCTCAGAGCTGGACTGATGTGGTCCACTTTTTTGGTCTTAGTGAGGACACGAGCAGCAGAGTTCTGAATGAGCTGTAGTTGTCTGACTGATTTTTTAGGTAGACCTGTAAAGATGCTGTTACAGTAATCAAGCCTACTAAAGATGAATGCATGGACTAGTTTTTCCAGGTCCTGTTGAGACATCAGATCTTTTATCCTTGAAATATTCTTGAGGTGATAGTAAGCTGATTTTGTTATTGTCTTAATGTGTTTTTCTAAGTTTAGGTCTGCATCCATCACTACACCCAAATTTCTCGCCTGGTTTGTGGTTTTTAGATGTATAGATTGAAGTTCTCTGGTGACCTGTAATCGTTTTTCTTTGGCGCCAAAGACTATTACTTCAGTTTTGTTTTTGTTTAGTTGGAGAAAATTGTGGCACAACCAGTCATTAATTTCCTCAATGCATTTACCAAGAGCCTGTACAGGGCCTCGGTCTCCTGGTGACATTGTGATATATATTTGTGTGTCATCTGCATAGCTATGATAGTTTATTTTGTTGTTCTTTATAATCTGTGCCAGTGGGAGCATGTAAATGTTAAACAGAGGGGGTCCCAAGATGGAACCTTGGGGAACTCCACATGTGATGCTTGTCTGCTCAGATGTGAAGTTACCTATTGATACAAAGTATTTTATTAGATCTGAGTGCTACATTTGACAATGTGACTCACTGCATTTTACTGAATGGTCTCCAACATTAGGTTGGCATCTCTGGTACAGTCAGTTTTAAGGTGGTTTTATTCTTATTTATAGGATAACTCTTTTAGTGTTGACATTGGCAAATCACAGTCATCCTTAATGAAAATGACCTGTGGAGTTCCTCAGGGATCTGTCCTCGGCCCTCTCCTGTTTTTTCTTTCTCCACATGTTATCCCTGGAATAGATCATCCATAGTTTTCACATCTAACTTCTTCCTCACATTTGTTTTAATTTAACTGTTTTTTGAATTATAATTTTCTTTATTCCTCACCGTTAACCTCATTGTGCTGTGAGTATTCCTACACCTAATATGTTAACTTTTAACTCCTCTTAAATGTTTTAATTACTTTTTCTTCACTTGTTCTTGTTGTTGTTGTTCTTCTTGCTCTTGTTACTATTAAAGTAAGCGGTCAGTTATACTTTCCATCTAATGAGGCACTCACACACACCCTTTACTGTAGTTCTGGTACTGTTGAAAGGTTTCTGTTTGACCAGCAGAGGTCTGTTACGACATGCAGACACACAGGCTCCACTTTGAGAGCTGAAATTTGATCACGCTTTCTCCACAGTCAAGCAGTTAATGTGAATCATTTTAGAGTGTCTGTATTGTCCCAGGGGGAGATGTGTTTTCAAAGTCTGTCTACACAAACTATAGAAATAACCATGGCCAACATATCATATGGATCCTCCTCTCCACCCAGTGTGCATTAACACAAATGAGCACTAATAAAGTTTGTTTGTTTTGCTCTTTGAAATTCCAATATTACCAACATTACTAACATACTCATTTTGAATCCAATCCAAATGTAATGTATATATCCTTCAACAACAAAGCAAACAACCCACACGGGCTCTTACACAAAGAGGGTTGGAGAGTGAAGGGTATCAACCCAACAGCAGGAGTGGTATCTTCTCATTTCGGTGACAAGGCCCAGGAGGACCACTGGCAGAGCAATACAAAATGAACTCAAAGCAGGCTCCTCATGCATGTTTCCAGACCAGAATCAGACTCTATGAGGGTGGCATGAGGTCCAGACCTTCTTTAGTGGCACCTGGTTGTTGCCTCCCCACTGCACCTGCTGTCTCTTTTATTTGCACCAAAGCAGAATTTAAAATGGTTTTTGTTTCCTAACTGGACAGACTGATATCCCCGAAGTTTAACTGACTTCGTGTTATACTGATCGACTATGGTTTTCTACTAATGATCGACTCCTAGTCCTACTGTGTGTTTACTATTTTCTTTCAGCCCACCATTTCTGGGTCAAAATCACTAATCTGCTACACATTTCCCACAGTTGAGTTTTTTCTATTCTTATTTTGATTTCATTTCAATTCTACTCACATTGAGGTTCAACTCTGATTTTGAAATTTGGTTCTTATCTGTGTAAGTTTTTCTGTTATTCTAGTGATATTTTTCTTTTTTTGTGAAATCATTTTATTAGCAGTAGCAGAGCTGCTACTTGACTAAAAACACTATCATCCCATAGTGCTACAAGCAACTATTGAACAGAGGTTCAAAGACGAGCCAGATATACAGTACTGCAGCTGAACTGGTCATAGTACAGTACAAGAGAGGCACAGTATAGATGTCAGTGAAGACGAGCTGCTGAGATCTTTGCTGACGTAATCACATTCCCCACAGTGTCAAAGCAGCAACATTACACCTTTACTATAAAGAGAAGGGATTAAAAATCTGCTTTTGATGAGGAAGCACAACACGAAAAGGACCTTTTAAAAACTGTAAGAAAGTAGGGCAGATTATGCCCGGCACCTAAGCCTCTGCGGACATGAAACTTAAGTCAAGTGAAAAGAAAGCAGCATAAAGGCTGTGTGAATGTCAGCGGCTATCTTTACTCAGAGTAGATCTGCCTCAGCTTATCCTGTGTTCTGCTTACAGCAGCGAGCCAGTGAGTAAAAAATGTGTTTGCCATTTGTATCTGCCATATTTAGAGCTCTAAATTTTGAACACTCTAGCATAATAAAACTTTTACAGAAACCACACACACCACATTATCGTGCTGTACTCTTGAAATATGACAACAGCGACTTAAATTTGCCTGTCCAATAAGCTGGAAGCGCAGAAGACCACAGGACTTGTATCACTTTCACCTCGCTCAGGAGGCAGAGACTAATTTAGAATAGAGAACCGGCCAGTCCATGTAAAGCACACTCCTGGCTGGTTCTGTGGTGAGTTTACCTGGAGGATTGCTGGGCTGAACGGAAGGTAGCGAAGCGCCAGAAAGAGGGGTAATCTTGTCAGACCCCTGCAGCCCAGTCAGGGCAGGGTAGAGGGGCAGGACGCCCAGGGCCTTCCCCAGCAGTCGAGGCCCCAGGCTCAGCACGCGAACTTTCACATCCCGGTAGCAATGATTGATCATACGCAGGTGGACATTCACCCGTGTGGTGATGCGGATCAGACACTTCACCATGGCTGCAGCGTGCGCGTGCTTATCCTGTCCTTATGGTCCCTTTCCAGAGTCCAGGCCACAGGGTGTGTTTGTGTTAGGCCGAAGGGTTCTGCTTTAGTTGCGGAGGTGAAAGAGTGGGTTCCTACACCAGTACTACAATCACTAGCATTGGCCTGGCCTGGTTTGGCCCCACCCAACCCAGTGACATAAATGGAGTAAAAGACCCAGGTTATTTTCAGCTGGCGTATTAATACCGCTGCAAGTCACCCAGTCAGCACACACACTGGTGGGTGGGTGAGGAGGGGTGCGGGGAGCTTTCTTCAACCCACAGCAAAAGACCCTCTAAGACGGTACACCTGCTTCTGACCTCTGAGTCCACTGAGTGGTGGTATGTACTTAAAAGCCAGGCAGGCAGACCAGGTCTAACCCTAACCCACAAAAGGGGTGTACACCTGCTGTGTCCATCTCAGATAACAGAAACACTCAAGCCACCTGTTCAGGGCCAGCAGGCCTGCAGGTGGGCTGAATAAGTGACTTTAGTTGCCACAGTGTTGGCACAACATGCGGTCAAACATACACACATCTCCAAAATGCTGCACTGAAGTGAGGCACGCTGACGGACGCACACACCTGCAGCACGTCCCACCAGCATGGACTGCTCCAAACAGCTCTAGTTACATCATGTGCTTGTGTGTACAAGCATTTTTTTTTTTTTTTAATTTCTCAAGAAGAGGAGGATCTCACCCATAAGATCGAGATTAGATCTTCATATTGACGATTTCAAATTTTGCGTGTCAGTTATTCAAGTGAACAGCCCCTGGCACTTGGTACGGTAATAGTGAGGAACTCAGTTCTTACCCTCCATGATAGATATGTGCACAGCCCTCCGACGCGTGCGCGGTACGCTGCTGAGCCGCGGCCCGTGGGTGATGGATGGACAACTTCTGCTAGGCACGAGGCCAGCCCTGCAGAGACAAACACAGACAGGAATGCGTAAACATCTGAGCTGTGAGTGAAGGTACTGTGGCCAGTAGGCGCTGCTGATATAAAGACATCTACAGTAGCTTGGTTCCTAAGAAAATGGAGGAAATTAAAGAAAATTGTGATCAAACATTCTGACCTCTCCTGAGTTCATAACTCTACCTGTGTATTTCTGGAGGTTCGCGTTTGATTTTGGCACTCTGCTCCATCACCTCTTTTGCCACTCGCCCACTGTTATAAAGCACAGAGACGATGCTCAGGATGAGTTCCACATACACGCACGCTCACACGCACAAAACCATTCACCCACCACGGTCTCACCCAATGCTATGAAAGCTATAACTGCAGTGGATGAGTATAGTAGATGAGCATCATGATTGATTTTGTCCTGGTGAATTCAGCAGTTTGTAACTGAATTACACCCAGTAAGACAAATGCACACACAGACTTCTTGGCAAAAAATATAAAAACAATGATCATGGTTTGCCCTTTAAAAGTGAACTCCACATTTAACTGACTCGAGTGTTTTCGCCATCTTGTCACTGAGAAACTGAGGTCAATCTAAAAGTAGCCATGCTTTTAAGCATACACACTCCTTTGTTTTCTAAATGGGATTATAATTTACAAAATGAACATGATGTTGTATTAACCAAGACTTAAAACTGGTGATTAAGACAATAAATGCATTATGAAAATTTTTATAAAAAGGTCATAAATTAAGAAGCAGGCTTTTCTGTAAACTCAATACTTTTTGTTGTTTTTTTTTGCAACTAGAGGAGTGTCATGCTTTCTGGTCATGAGAAAAAAATTGAAATGCCATTTTAAAGGCACTTCCTCATTGGCTTTCTTTTGCAGACCCAGAAGTTCTCTATGACTGCTTTGTCACATTCCTTCAGCTGTATTTATGCAGACAGGTTTAAGTTTATTTTCTTAGAGTTTAAGATTTTCTACTATGGCCAAAATGCTTCCTTATCGCTGGTGTAAGGAGCTTTACTAATAACTTTTCAAAAGAAGATTTAAACAGAACAATGTTTGCAAAAAGAGACAAATTTTAAATGTAATTTTTCATTACAAACTAAAGAGTCAGAAATCTTAAAATCGATATCTGAAAACCAGTATAAACAAAAATACAAGAATTATAATTAGATTAATGTAGACAGGAGTAATAAACTAGACTCTTTGGCCACTTAATTAGGTACACCTGTTCAACTGTTCAAACGCAAATATCTAAATTCACTGCATGTAGGCATGGTCAAGACTGAGCATAGGAATGGGAAAGAAAGGGGATTTAAGTGACTTTGAATGCTGTCGGTGCTAGACGGGCTGATCTACTGGGATTTTCCCACGCAACCATCTCTAGGGTTTACAGAGAATGGATTAAAAGAGAGAAAATACCCAGTGAGCATCAGTTCTCCAGTGAAAAAAAGTCCCGTTGATGTCAGAGGACAGTGGCCAGACTGCTTCGAGCCAATAGCAAGGCAACAGTAGCTCAGATAACCACTCGTTACAAGCAAAGTATAAAAAAAGAGCATCTCTGAATGCACATCACAATGTTGAAGCAGATGGGTACAGCAGCAGAAAAACCACACAGGCCACTCCTGTCAGCTAATAACAGGAAACCGAGGCTACAGTTTGGGCAGGCTCAGAACAGACGACTGGAAAAACATTGCCTGGTCTGATCAGTCTCAATGTCTCATGAGACATTTAGCAGGTAGATTCAAAATTTGGTGTAGACAACATGAAAATATTGATTCATCCTGCTGCGTACCAACGGCGACAGTGGTGTAATGTTGTGGGGGATATTCATTTTAAGCCCCGTGGTACTTATTAAGTATCATTTAAACCTTATTTCCAATGTTTCCAGCACCTTGTTGAATCTGCCATGAAGATTTAAAACAGAAGCAAAAGGGAATCAAACCCGCTACTAGCACAGTGTACCTAATAAAGTGGCTGGCAAGTATCTAAATATTCCGTAATTTTTATGTCGTAATATAGATTTAAAACAGATCCAAAGAAAAAAGCGTGTCATGACATCAGTCCCCTTCATTTCCCCCTCTGTGTCCTCTGTCTTGGTAGGTGTCAGTCCTTTCCTCCAGGCAAAGGTACCCTGACTTTAAAGCACAGAAGGCCAGGAGGGCCAAGTCTTCTGGGAACACTTCTCTCCACTCCAGCTGGGGGTTTTCTGCAGTGTCCTCCCCTCCCTGTCATCAGTCATATTGCCTTGTCGTGTACTCTACCTGTAGCGGAAACGGCTGCCCTTGAAGAATAGGTTGCTGCTGGACACAGTGCGAACCTGACTTGACTTCTCAAGCCTGATGGAAAAAGGAAAAGAAGAGAAAAACAAAACAAAAAAGTAAAAGTAAAGCATTCAATCAAAGACAGCAAGAAGGAAAGCAATGACAATATCCCATATATTCTAGGGAGAATATGACCCTAATACGAACACACAATTAAACCCCGAATGCCTGTGATCTTTTGTTTTCTGAATCTCAGAACAAACGAGAAACTAGGATCAAATATTCTTTTTATTAAATTATGCATCTCATCTCTTTGCACTTTGGGCAGTGCATCCTCAACACGGCTCCATACAGGACTCAATGTTTATATTGTCATACTAAGTGTTGCTTTCTAGGGATATTTTTGCTTCTATCGTGTGTCCTCTTTTGCTCCCACAGACTTCCAAGAACAGTAAGATTTTAATAAATGGAAGGCTGATAAGAGATTAACAGTCTGCCACTTCAGGGAGTCATTGAAAGGGTCACGCTGGGAGCCTCTGAGCTCACACACTGAGCTTTTGGGGGTTTTTTTTCTGTTAACCATGATTCCTGGGCTGCAGAGAACAGAGGAGACTCGCACAGTTACTCATGGCTAAGTCAGGGGATCCATATCTCAGAAGGAGCACGAAAGTGCTTGTGGTCTCGTGCCAGTGCACAGTCGTTCACTACAGGTCAGCAGCAGCTCACACCTCATTTTCTCGCTGAAAAACAACCAGGAAGGGAAGTGCTCTGAGGATACTGAGGTACCATAATCCTACCCTGCCTGTCAGAGCAACTACATCATGATGAAAGGTTGAAAAGAACAATTAAATGACTTACTTATAGAAAGCTTGATTCTCCACTCCACACTTCCAAAGGTGCTTGCATGCCTCCGGTGTGGGTGCAAAGTATGTCAAGATGATCTTTTTGTCCTGCACGTTGAAAATAAGTGGGCGTGCAGGACAATATAACAAATTCTGATGGAAACTTTCTACAGACACACTGTCATCAAAACATGCTTTTTCCAACAATTCATGCTCTCACCTCCTTCTGATTTGCATATATGTGAAAAGTCTTGCCTTCAAACTTGAGTTTGGTCACCTCGTTCCTGTCCGAAAGACAATGCACACAAAGCCACAGCCTCTTTAAATATTCATTATAGTTCGCATAAACAGTCACAGATATGTTTTGGATGCCAAAATAAAAAAGTGTTAATATTCCCTGCAGACAGGGAATGGAGAGCAAGGGAAATCTGAGTGCTGCTGATGGCAAGCAAACAAAGCCATTAGCCTAAATGCTGCAAACATATTACATAATAAGTCTGGCTGCATAATCATGACGGTAACCTCTTGACTTAAAAGCATGCAGGTAAAAGTTTAACAGAAATGCACCATGCTGTGTAGACTTTCATTTAACCAATGAAGCATTTTCCTGAATTAAATTAAGCTCAAATCAGCTGCAAGTACAAGCTCCTAGTATCTTTTCTTGATCTAGTTTGCAGTTTAGCTGCTGTAATTAGCCATCTGTGTTCATGCGAGCCCCCGGCACGTGTCACAGGTAGAGGCAGATGGAGTCGCTCTGTTGACTGTGACTGTACATCCAGCTGCTGTGCACACGCTGTTTCATGTAGATTACTCTGCATAAAAAGCATGTATGTCAAATAAGATTAACTAAAGGCCCGCAGTAAAAATGCTTGTCTTCTCACAGATCTGCTGTGAGTTGAGTACTCGAGGAGTGCGCTGCGATTGGCTCACATGAGAAAATGTTTCACATTTGGCTCACCATTTGAGAAAATGAACTCTCTTGTTTCCCTGAAGCACCACAAAACCGAACGGCGTGAAGGCGAGAAAAGCAGGGTTCCCAGATACATCCTGAAGCACACAAAACAATTTCAAAATAAAACTTAATGAGATAAAACCGAAGAGGATCCCAAAGGAATATTTAACCATTCAAAATGGACAGAAAAGCATTTACAACATGTCTAAAGAGAGCAAAATAGTAATTTTAAAAAAATGCCACCCAACCTTGCATGGATGTGGATCAACACCATACGTCTCCAGCATCTGAGCTTTCTGTAGGAAATTTCGCTCTGATATTTCAGGTTTCTGTCCACTAAGAGAGATTTTCTGTGTCAGTCCACCACAAACATTAAAAACTAAATATCGAGATGTCTAAATGTGAAAAGGCTTGGAAGAGAGGAACGAACAAATACATTTCCAATAATGAGATCTACTCGTTTAGTGAGACTAAAAGAGGTAAAGATGAATAAGCGCCCAAACAGATCAAATATGAACACAAGATCAATTGAAGCAAATAAACTATAGGATGACAAAAAACAAAAAGAAACACTTATTATTGATGTCAGCTTCTTTCTGGCTGTCACATTAACCTAAGTATTCAGGGCAGCTCTGTGCTTACATGGTATTAAGTAAAAGACACACCACTAGTGGGCAGCAGTGTCTCATATGGTTTGTCCTCCCACAGCATCTAAAGTAGGCTTTTGCAATTCTATCTCTACTGTGACTCAGATTATTTCTTTAAACTGATTTTTATTTTTTTATTTTTGTTTTACTTGCCCCCTATTTGTTCCAGACACCTTTAACTATTAAACAACCTCAAAATAATGCAAGATAACACAGTGGCTCATTCATTCATTTTTAAAAATGATGCAGATGAATGAATGAAATGCTTAATCAGCTCAGCAGCTGTCTCCAAAGTGTTTTTTCCTGTGCCTCTTCATGAACCCGCTCCATCAGATCACTTTCACTGCTACTTATCAGGTTAATGCTGTGGCTAGGACCCGTCGCTAATAACTGTTCAAATAAAGGGCAAGCTACAGTCTAAGTGCTTTTCTCCGCTATCTGCTCAAATAACAGATGATAATCTGTCTATCCAGCCCAGCGCAAACCATTGATACCTCATCAAGCCAGTCAATTACATAAATGCCAAAGCAAGTCTAGTGTTTCTTTTGGCTGAGCGATTGCAGGTCATATATTTTGGCTCTTACATCAGCTCCGTCTTGTGTATGTCCGCAATCCTTCGCTCCAACTTCTCAGAATGTTTAGGAAAGAACTGGAACTTGGAGCTATAACCTTCAGGATGCTTCCCAGGGTCGTAATCACCGATCTCAGCTGGAGGGGGAATAACAAAATAAAAAAGATTTACATTTTAAACATGTCCACAGACATTCATATCAGATAGACGTTAGATTTAAATGCCAGGGGAGTCGGGCTAAACATGGCCAGATTTGTTTGTGGTTCTTGCCGTTTTGTTCTCCCTTAGATGACCCTGACGTTGATTCCTCTCTGCAAAGAGGAGCTGACCAGGCAGCCTATGTTTAATTCATCAGGCCATCCTCCTCAGGAGGACCTGCCTCCCTGTGAAGCCAGCTGAGACTGTGTGTGTGGTTCAAAGATGACAAGATGCCAGATAACAGCTTCAAAGACTTTATAACAGAGTGCGATTTTCTTGTTCATTACCTCGCAACTGACGTAATTATCATACGGTACAGAACAAGCTTTCATTGTTTCTGAGTAGTTTGCTAAATCACATAGAGCGAAAAGTTCATTGCATCACGTTAGGGAACTCTCTGAGGAGTATTTTTCGTTCTTGTGAAAAAATCCTCAGAAAATCTATTTTGCTTGGCTGGTGGTGTTTATCAGGACGGTGCTCTATGAGGCACAGTAAAACAGAGGTTGAGAACACAGTGAGAAGCAGAGAGTGGTACAAGTAATTTCCATCTGTCACTTTTCATTACCTTGAAGGATGTAGGCAGCCAGCATAGCCGCATCCGAGGTTTTGCACAGGAGCCGACCGTGATAGAGGTCTCTCTTGAGTTGCAGGAAGACAAGATATCTACAAAGGACAAAAACCACGTCAGCTGCTCTCACTGATTATAAGAAAACTGGTCATAAATACAGCTGATTTTCTCAGTGAACATTAGCAGGTAAACGATGAAGCAAGCAGGCATGGCAAACCCGAGCAAAGGCTACATGTTGTGTTCGTGTTCCCCATGGGTGGTTTGAATATTTCTTTTTGATTTAGTTGAAATGAGGGTTTTGTTTTGGGTGAAATAATGGCAGAAAGACCCCGAGGGAGAAGCTGCTACTGATGCCGCTGTGCTTTTCTTAAAATCTCCTGCCTAGTTTCAGGCTCATCGAACCAATCAGCTCCTGAATCGCGAACCTTAATGATTTGCAGCAAAGATGATGATGAATAATAGTAGAGATGAATATTATTATTACTACCATTATCATTACTGTTGTTATAGTTAGAGGTGAAAAAACACTAAAAAACCCCCAAGACCTGCTTTCTTTTTAGTGTCTAGAACATTTCCACAATGTTTTTTTTTTTTTTTAAAATGGAGACATCCCATGTTATTCACATGGCAGCAGATTCACAGACCCTTTTAAAAATATGATGAGTAAACTGCACGCACAACAACATCCCCAGCTATTTGGTGCTGATGGCTGCTGATCTTTTGATTACACTTCAAAACATCTGCACACTGATATGAGCACTAATGAGCATAGCCAACTAATTCTTTTATACATAATAGCAGATTTTCACTCGTGATTATAAAGGGCTGAAAGAAGGATGTCAAGGATGTTACTGGGATAAAAAATATTGCCTATATTTAGTAAGTTAGAATCAAAGTAGAAGTGCAGACAGGTGAAGAGAGATGCTATAACCATAACCATACCAAACTGTGCTAAAAGAACAGTTCTGCATAATGGACATTGAAACGCCACTGCATTAGCTTATACATGGAATAGCCACAAGGACTCACATCTGCCATCAATAAACAAACCAAAAAGGAAACAGGAGGCAAATAAAACTGTAGGCTGATGTCAAACCAGTCTGTTATTACAAAATAAATTCAACCGACCATGTTGTTAATCTGGTACTCCCATTTTTGCTCTTTTTGCTGTTGTTTTTTTGTTTTATTGTAGGTGGTGAAAATCAACACCATGCTGCAATAAAGATAACCTGTAACTACAAATAACACTCACTGGACACTTCATAAGGTCCACTGTGGTATAGATTCAACAAAGTGCTGAAAACATTCCTCACACAGAGGTCCATACTGACGGGCTCATAAAGGGATGGCCATGGTCATCAACAATACTTGTGTAAGGTGTGACATTTACACAACGCTCAGTTGGCACTAAGGGGCCCATAATGTCCCAAAGTGTCCTCTTACACCATTACACCACAACCAAAAGCTTGAACCGGTGATGCAAGGCAGTATGGATCCATCCTTTCATGTTGTTTACACCAAGTTCTGATCTGGATGTTACAGCAGAAATCCAGACTAATCAGACCGGGCTGGTCAAGCTCAAAGCAATCTAGTCCAGTTTCACTGTGTGTAAGGCAGCGTTAGTCACTTAAAGCTGAAAACTCTAAAAACAATGAGCATCTGAAAAATGACAAGCTAATGTCAACATAATGTCAAACACTAAATGAGACGATCAATCGGAATGAGCTAAAACAAGATAGTCGATCCTCAAAGTCACTTAAATCACATTTTTTCCCAATTCTGACGCTTAGTTTGAACTTCAGCGGGTCGTCTTAACTGCTGAAATACACTGAGTTATTGAAATAGCTCCTTAACAAGCAGTTGAAAGGATATACCTAATGAAGTGGCAGGTGAGTGTATTTTTATCTCTTATCAAAAAGCTGCCTATTTTGCCTTGAATTTAATTTGGTATTAACATAGTGTCCAAACAGTCCAATTTCAATGAGTGGGCGTACGCAGTGAATGAGCATGCAACTGATTATTTGTCTTGTCTGTGGTCTGCACCATGCTCTGCCCACTGCACTATAATAATAACCATGAACTCACTCCTTTCTCTCTAATTCATTTCCACTTTCAATTAGAAACCTTTGCCCCCATCTCATCTACTCATCTATTCTTTAGGTACAATAGAAAACATGAATGCATCTTATTACACAGCAGAGAGAGACGGAGCGGACCTCTCTCCTGTCAGTAATGAATACAAGTGCAAACTGACGCCGTGTGAACTCACAGCTGTTCGGTCCGAGTGAAAGTGTTACTTTCACCAATTTAAAGTGATACGTTATTAAGACAGGACTACATTTGAAGAGGATTATTACATGGAGAATGTGTGCGTTTGCACAAAAATCTTGCATGATGTTGCTTTTAATCTTCCAACCATTAACTTTCAGCACTGCCAGAGAAGGCTGTTACATTCCTCTGTAATGGTGTTCTGTGTAATATTCATCATAACGTTTTAGACGGTAAAGTGCTCAAGCATTTTAATTATGAAGGCACATGAATAATGTTTCAGAAAGAGGCATGTTTGCTCAGTCTAGAAGTTTCACAGCACAAATCTAATCCGAAGAAACAAAACAACGCCCCAGCACAGCTGCCATCTCTCTTCTTTCCCTCTTTAGCAAACTTTAGCTTTAGAAAAACAAGAAAACACAAACAGCCTTTATCAACTCATTTGAGGTGAAAGCTACCACAGTGGGTCATACCTAGTGATTTCCTCCTTGAGAGAAGCAGGATCAGGAGGGTAGAACTTAACTCTCAGACACATGGTGAACGGAGGCTGAGCTGGAGGAAACAAACAGGAAATATTTGAGACATGTGCGAGGATAACTTCAATAATTGCCAACAATCAGCAGAAACGTGAAATCTGACAGGTGTTTTGTGTCTCTTGATCGATGCATACACTCTGTCGCTCTGCTAAAAATAACAAATCAACCAACAATTTTCCTAATATATTAATCTAACATTAACCAAAAGACTGAATTTTAAATGATTGTGTTGCGTGGAGGAAAGGACATTATTCTTCAGCATGACTGTTGGAAAATATACGCTAGTTGTCCATCAGTGTATCTATGTAATTCAATTTGATGAGTAAATTAATTAATTGGACATTTAAATTGACTAAACTCGTCATCTCAAGAGTTTGTTATCAATTCTAATCTTCAAAATTTGTTTAAAAGGACTCCTCAGTAAGAGACAGGTTGAATACCGGTAATTGAATTTAACGTGATCTATTATTACACTGCATTCATCCATAAAAATATAACCTCTTCAACTATACAAGGCAGAAGACTTTTTGGGAGAAATATTCAGATCTACATGCAATATTGTACAAAAATACTGTTAGAAAGTCCTCCTTTTAACGGTTTCCATGAGGAAACTTAGATTATAATCTATAATAATCTCTTTTTTTTAAATCCAGATAAAAGTCTTACTGAGATAATAAAAACATTTTATAGAGTAACCTGAACAAGGAAGCAGCAAAGATTTAACTATTAGAAACATAAAAATAGAAATACTGATACATCAGAATCAGACCAAATGACTAAAATGTAAAGCACAGTTCTTCAGACTTGAACAAACTGTTTACATTCCCCCGATCAGACTGACAAATAACTATTGATCTTTTTTTTCATTGCATTAAATTACTTAAATGACTAAGCAATTAGCTTTTTCTGTTGCTACATCAAATGTACATCATATTGCTACATAATGTATGCGATTTTAAAAGATTTCCCAACTTAATTTCAAAGCTTAATTATAAAGACACAAAAAGTAACTGAAGTACTTACATTTCATTTGCTTTGCAATTGACTTTGTGAACTCCAACCAATGCTGCATTTGACAGAAAAACAGACAGATACAAATGTCACAAACATCCCCTGAGAGTAATCCACACATCAGCTGTTACTGCTGACAGTTTTACGTGGGAAAACCTGCTAACACCATGTATAGTGTCAGAGCGGTACAGATTGATCAGTGCAATAAGCGAATGCTGAATTGAACCTAAAGAATTTCCAGAGGTTTCTTTAATGACATCATCAAATACTTCAGGTAAATAAAATAATTATGGAAAAGTAATAGATAATGTTTCCCATTCCCTTTAATATTAAATGTTTATTCTTTATTAAAGCATTCAAAGATATATATAACTCTGATTTACTCCATAGAATAATACTTCAATTAGTTTATTCAGTCATCTGACATAATAAATTAATGACCGCAAGTTAAGCAGTTTAAACAAAGTTTACAGTTTGTGCATGAAAATGTGGCTGAGCAGGCAGGAATAGCCAGAAACATTTTAAAGCTACACTCTTGTACTCAAAAGATGAAAAAATAAATTATACGTGTAAAAGAGAATTTTTGAAAAGCAACACAAATGACACAGTTTTATTTTATTATAATTAAAATTGATCCATAATGTGGTTTCAACAATAGAAATATATCTCATTTTAATACTTCATTTAAATACTAATAATCATAATAACATTTTTCAGCAGCTTTGGTAATATTTTATCTACCCAAAAAATCAGACTTTAATTTTGTTTTGTTTATTTGCATTTTTTAAATAATATGCCACATTGATGATCTTTTATTATTATTATTATTATTATTATTATCATCACGTTACATTATAAAATTTAATAAAATACACACATGACAATAATACTAATACCGGGCTCTGGTGGCTACACTTGTGTGTTTCTAGAGCGAGATTCAGATCCTGCATTTCACTGGAATCGTATTCTCTCTCCATCTTTCTCCGGTGTTGTCTTCTCGCCAACCCAACCCACCCACAGCAACAACCACCAAAATAGCCCTGAGTGACAGCATAGGAAATGCAGCATCAGCAGAAATTGGTTCTTGTCTGAAGAGCTACAACACGATCTGTGAACATGTTAATACTTCATGAATCCAGCAGTGCAACTATATGCCTCACAGCAGAAGCGCCTGTTGGGACGGCCTTCAGTCTGAAAGGTGGCGTGAGTAAGAGACACCGAAGAACACAACTTTTCACTCTGGACCACAATCTCGCTCTAAATCAAAAACATTCAAATTTTAAACTGCAGGCATGCACGTCGTTTTGACACAACGCAACACAGTAATGTGTGCAAAAAAGTCACTCTTAGTTCACATTCAACAGCTTCTGCTTTTAAAAGTTTGGAAGCCAGAGATAAAACAAGGCAGTTTAAAAACTTAGCACTCTAGTTTCAACTCAAAGACTATATACTCTTTCACCAGAAGTAGGAACTGCCTCTCTACTTTTAAGATTAGGCTTAAAACGTTCTGTGACAATGAAGGACTCGACGACCACAGTGTTGCAGTTTTTCAGCGTCTTTTATTTTCCAGTTTTTAAAGTTCCGTCTTTCCAGCTGCCCCATTTCTGTAGCACACACCGCTCACCCCTCCAGTCCCAGCAACATCCTTAACAGGGTAGACTTGATTAGGTGATGAGGTCAGGTGTGCGAGAGCCGGCCTCCCCTGACACCACACCCTAAACCCACTGCTCGACCCCTCCCCTGCAGCTGAGCCACAAACCACACCCTGCCACACTGACCTTTTCAATAAAGCATATGGTTAGAGCAGGATCAGGTGGCCCTGAATCCTCCCTTAGTTATGCTGCAATAGGCCTTGATTGCTGGGGGCTTCCCATGATGAACTGAGCGTTTCTTCTCCATTTACCTCTTTTCACCCACTTTGAGTTTATAAGCCACTTTGCATTTAATGATTAGTAATTCTTAATCTCTGGATCTCTACTTCCTGTTAAAAGAGTGTTTTTCCGTCCCACTGTCGCTCACTATCACTAAGTTCTTGCACAGTTGTCTGAGTGTTGGGGTTTTCTGTCAAATTACAATATATATTCCCCTGAGGCTATATAAATAAGATTGAATAAAATTGAAAATTATCTAAAATACCAAAGGAGGAATTGTCTGAGGAGCTGAAAATTTCCTTTCTTATGAACAATTTCAATTTAACAATAACTAACGCAAACACGTTAATGTATATGTCATAACATATAAGAAGTACGGATGGATGTTAATACCATTTCACTGGCACTATTAAGGTCAGATCATCTTCCAATCCCCTTATTGTCCCCTGATCATTTTTTTTATGTGCACAAAAAGTAGGAATGCAAAAGTTTTCAACATCAATACAGCTTTCTTAGCAACAGACTAACGTGTGACTCAGATGAGGCGAGTTTCATGTCACACAAACATACTACCATTTATAGAAAACGTTTTAAATATTTGAGGTTTATGATTCCAGTAAATTAAATAATTTTTAACATCTCAACTTTAACTGGTTCTCTATTTCCCTCTCTAGTAAAACAATGGGCCTATTAGGCATTAGCTGAACTTTCTATCAAGACTCAAAGCTCGTGCAAAGACATGAGACTAATTAAAGATAATCTCATCTGACCTCCAGGAAGAAACAGATGCCTTTCACCTTAATGATATTGTGTATTTCAAGGATGAGCATTTCTTTCTCTCAGACTAGATTTTAATTTTGTGAAAAGTACCTCACTAAGAAAACCATAAATGAAATGCACATTAGTATAAACACAAAAAACCTCTTGCCACACTCACAGATGTAAACACTTACCCGCTGCTTGTCTGGATCCACATATCTGATGCCAAAATAGTCTTTTTCCAGTAAGTTGAGGTTATGGCAGATGAGGTCAAACAGATATTGTCCCTTTGCATCCCGCTGCAATAGAAGAGCAGAAAAACTGAAATTCAAAAGCAGCAAATCACATATTCGAGCACATGGCCCCAAAAAAATTCAGCCAAGAAAAGCTAAGCCTTTAAAATGAGAAATATTTCCTGCTAGAAGAATGCTTTGCTCACTCCAGCAGATATATCTTGGATTCATCTAATATTAATACGAAGCCAGAGCCATCTGAAGTGTCTGGAATAAACCCCATCACACAGCTTAAAAAGAGAAAGGATTAAAAGTGATGAGGTCTTTCTCGGGTTTGCTTATATTTCTGAGTCTCACAATGAAGCTTCCCTCAGAGCAATGGTTCTCAAACTGTGCAGCAGGGCCCACTGGTGGGGCATAGAGCCACTACAGGTGGGACGCTGAAGACCAGGGGGAAAATGTGGAGTGAACAGTGAATAAATATGATGATTGGGGGACTTTCTTTCTGAACACGCTGTTTGGAAAGAAGCAAAAGAACAAACTGAGAGTTTCTCAGTATAATTGTTTAGCACTGGAAGTGTTTTACACAACTGCAGACACCTGCAGATTTAATTTGCCAATACATTAAAAGTGATTATTACAACTGTGTGCATCGCTACAGAAAGCCAGGCAGGGTAATAATTGAGTGCGTGGGTGACATACGGTACAATATCATGGCATATTTCGTGGGAAATACAGAAGAACTGAGCAGCTAAACTCAAATAACCTCAAATAGCAGAGCTGAAATTTTAAGCAGATTCAAAATCCTTAAGGTCAAGTACATTTAAAAAGTTTTAATTAAGCATGTGAAACTGAGCTGTCTACGACACTTCAGTGTCTCGGCTTCTGTGGTATTAACGCGTTACATCAGAGCATACGCCTAGTAAATGTGACGAGGTTAAAAGGTTGGTGATTAATCAATATCGGGAAGACAGCACCATTAATCCTAAGGCTACTCCAGTGCTGTCACTGCTCAACAACTACCACCCTGACTGGGAAACATGAGGCCAGGTACAAGATCACAGGGTTGACTTAATGTGGAACTTTTGCAAGCCTAAACCTCAAGTCCAGAAAGGTATAAAACAAACCAAGTCAGGCTTTCTTTGACTTAGCGATTCCACTACACCTAAACCTCTAGTTGGAGATAACGGGTATAATGATGGTGGTTATTTAATTTCTCTCTCCTTCAGGCTCTGTGCGCACTCATATATAAATGGGCATTTTACACATCATATCACTCTTTGATGTATGACCCCTTTGAGCTCCGCCTACTCCAATCAAAGAGCTTACCAGATGACGATGATAAAATCTAAATTTAAAAAAAAAAAAAATCTAAAGAACATATAATAATCCTGGAAATTAACGTTTCAGTGAATTATTTTACTGCTCAGTGCGCACACGGTGCTGCTGCTTAATGCTAAGGTGATGGTTGCACACTAGAGTTCTTAACTTTTAAATTGGATACATTTAAACTCTGCTGTACCACAGCCTCATAAAGCAGATGTGGAAGTAGCTTTAGGTTGTTGCAGATCAAAGCGAAATTTCATTGATTGAACGGGTATTCTTGGTGTGTGTTCTGTGTTCTTGTAGCTGTAGTTCCAGCAGTATAAAACATATTCCAGCACAGAATCTTTAAAACATGCTGTAAACACAGCAATCGTGGCTCAAGAGTTGGGTGTTCGTCTTGTAATCGGAAGGTTGCCGGTTCGAGCCCCGGCTCCGACAGTCTCGGTCGTTGTGTCCTTGGGCAAGACACTTCACCTGTTGTCTACTGGTGGTGGTCGCCTCTGTCAGTGCGCCCCAGGGTGGCTGTGGCTACACTGTAGCTTGCCATCACCAGTGTGTGAATGTGTGTGTGAATGGGTGGATGATTGTGTATAGTGTAAAGCGCTTTGGGGTCCTTAGGACCAAGTAAAGCGCTTTACAAATACAGACCATTTACCATAAATAAAGGAATCGGTGAAACTGTGGAACTTAGAGAGCAAAAAAGAGAAAAAAGAGAGCAACTCTTGTGACACACAAAACTCAGCTTGACATTTCTTATCTTCATCTTATTTTGGTTCTTTAGACCAGCGGTCCCCAACCCACGGGCCTCGGACCAGTACCGGTCCGTGAGTCGTTTGGTACCGGGCCGCAAGAGTTGAGGCTCAGGTGTGAAATATGGTTTTCAGGGTTTTTATCGGTTTTCAGTTATTTTGTTATCGTTTTTATTGTTAACTCTGTTTTCCTGGGTCTTTTCACGTGTGTTATGAATAAATCTTCTTTTTTTCGGTACCGGTACTAGTTTTATTTTGTTGTATTTATCCGCGACACCTTAAAGGCCGGTCCGTGAAACTATTGTCGGGCATAAACTGGTCCGTGGCACAAAAAAGGTTGGGGACCGCTGCTTTAGACCATAACTTCACTGCTTTAGTTGCATTACAAATTACACATCATATTGTACAGTGTCTACGTGCAGAGCGTAATGCTTTTCAGCTAATAAATCCTATGGACACTGTTCACAAAACCCAAAATAATAAGAAAAAAATGAGAGACAAGCTGGTGAAAAGCTCTTCTTCTGCAGAGAAAAAAAAAGCTGTTCCCTAGCAAATCTTACATTTCCACTATTAATTTATTTATTTATTTTTACAACAAATGTAGGTCAGATAAAAGAAGCCCACTGGTAGATCACAATGTTCGTCTGCAAGCTTTTAGTATCTTATTGCTAATATTTACTGCCATTCAGTGGAACTACAACACAGTTGTGTGTTGATGAAAGCTTTTAGAAGCAAAAAGGCCAGATATTTTCCCCGAGTGCTGTTTCAAAGCCAAACGGGCCTACTAGGACGGTAAATATTGGTATTTTCATATCCATCGGGGCTGGAAATATCAAGGCAAATTAATTCTAATTCCGCTGTGTTTCTGGTGTTTCAACTTTAGATTGTTAGTCGCAATTACAGATTTGAATTCATTATGAACTAGTTTATAACTAGTTTGATGGATTTGTTTGTTTGTTTGTTTTTTTGGGGGGGGGGGCAGCCTCTAAAAGAAAGCAATCAAATCTAAAAAAAAAAAAACACCCAGCTCGTGTCTGTGCCTGAATCTAATTGACTGAAGTCTTCCTAGTATTCAAGTCTCAGTGCTCACAGTGACTAATGAGGGGGTCAGCTGAGGTGAAGGTTGAGCACCCACAGTCAGCCGTCTGTCTTATTCCTCCTCCTCCTTTGCCCCGTGAAGGCAAGTAGAAGCGTTCCTGGCAGCACACCCCTGCATGTCATTACTCCGGCTGCAGATAACAGGCACTTCATTAGGAAAAGGCTTGTCAATGCCGAGCTTGTCGCTTACCCACCATGACTGTGTGCCAAATGCCCACTGGAGTTCTGCGACTGAGGGTAGCTGACCTTTATGCAGCGAGACTGGGGGGTTGCACGGGTGCTCGCCACTGTCACTTCAAGATTATTACTTTGTTGTATTATCACTAACCGATCTGACGTGCCTGTTTGAAAAATGGAACAGCAGGAACCCCTCAGTCTGCCTGGACACTATCACACATTGGCTGACAAATTAATGGAAAAACCAATAATAACATGCCTTAGTAAGAAATTTTTAAGTGTGCTGTGAAACTGATTCTCCAAGAGTCTGGATCTCTCCTGCAGGGATTAATACCATTCTCCCAAAATATATTTACTCATTTGACGTTTTAATGGCGCCACAATCTCCCCTATATGTTGACCCAATCAGTGACCACTGTGGCTGTGACCTCTGATCACTTAGAATAACTTTATATTGATTTGCAGTGGCCCTGGAGCCAATCCATGCCACCAAAAATGCGTTTGGGGTTAGGGATAAACACGGTTTCCCAAGAGTTCAAAATTCAGAGTTTCAGTCCTTAAACAGACACACAAGTAAAGCAACAATGATCTAAATGACTAAAGCGTTTAGGCACCATTCCAAATCTTGGTTTTATTACTGGATCCTAGAGCCAAGCTCAAGGAAACCACTGACAGCAAGAACCCAAACACATTAAAAAAAAGCTTCTTTAACAGAAGAGTCAGACAGGACATCTGTTCTTTTGTTACATGGAAAGAGCAAGTTTGTTTAGTATTCAGCAGCAATCTCATGCATCTCTCTTGCTCCCTGGTGCCCTCTACACAGCACAGCTGCATTATCCTCCCACCACTCGCTCTAATTACAAGATAGAGGTGATTGCAAGAGAGAAAGAATGTCCTGAAATTTCTAATTAATTCTAATGAACCACTTCCTCGCTTTGACTGCAATTTTAATATAGAATTACAAGAGCCACAGCAGACTTACAAAAGGTTTTATTGATATAAACCTGTGGCAGAAAGAGTTTCAACACAGCCAGGGAAGCAGGTGTGACCCTGAGATCTCTGACGCCTGATCGTGTCGTGCCGCCCAGTTTGAAACTCTGAAAACAAAACAAAAAAAAAATCTAGAAATAATCAGAGGAGTAAGAACACGTCATATTTTGAAAATTTGTTTAGTAGGAAAAATCGCATGTGGCCAAATGTGTGATACATATATTTAAAAATATTTTAAAAATTCACAATTCATTGCTTCAGCCTTACTGGTGAATTTGCATAAAGATGCTGTTTCTTGAGGGTGAGGCAAAAAGTAGAGCTCAGCTTTAGCTTAACAGCCTCAGTCTTCTTTTGAAAATGCTGAATTTATCGATAATAAGACGTGGTTTAGGGAGCTGCTCGCTCTGGTTGCTTACTTAATGAATTTTTAAGGCCTTTGTCAGGCATTTTTAATATTCTAGCTTTTGGACAACTTTCAAAATGAACGCTGTTAAACAACTTTAAAATTTCAAGGTTGGTACTAGTCTGGATGCATGTCAGGTTAATCTGTGATTCTAAACTGGCCACTGGTGTGAATGTGAGAATTTGAGCTTTGTTAGCTCTCTGGTAGACCGATAACCTGTCGAGGGTACTCTGCTTATTGCCTGATGAGAGGTGGGATAGGCACCTAAATTTTAAAAGCAGTTAGGAAAGTGAATGGATAAAAGTTACCTCTCTTTGACTGTGTCCTGATCTCTCGCAGGCTTTCTAACCAATCTGATGGTCTGTTCTAATTAATACAATCTTTCTCACGTCTTTAACTGAAAACAGCACAGTGGTTCTCCAAGATCCTAAAGATCTCCCTGTGTACAATGAGCACTTCCTCTTCAGATTAATCATTAAAACGGTCTCCATGTCACCAGATAAGCACTGACCATCAATAAAAGATTATATCACTTTATAGTGAGAGGAGTGGAAACACAAAAAAAGCCATTTAGTGTGTGTGTGTGTGTGTGTGTGTGTGCGTGCATTTGAGAAGTGTAACCTTAAAGATACTTTTTGGCGTGAGGTGATTTCTTTGGTTTCATAGGCAGATTGCTTTCTTTCGTCCCAGCAGATTGAGGTATTGCACTGGTTAATGTTTCAGACAGATTCAGACTCCTGCTGTAGTTCAAGTCATGACCCCGCCCCTTCAGCTGGGAAAGGAGTGCACAAAGGGCAACCCACAACCGCTAACAGTTAGTAAGAAGCAAATCCTTACAGCACGTTTGAAATCTGCTTCTAGCAGGTCTTTGCTTCAAGGAGCAGCAGATTATTTGTTGGGTGTAGGTCATTTCTGATTATTTTACACTGTTTTAAACTTCAGTTGCAGAAAATAAAGAGAAGTATCCAAGGATGATTTTAGAAATAAAGCTTTATCATTCAAAAGAGTTATTAATTAGTAGTTTGAAGCTGAATAGGACAGGAAAAATGCTCGTTCTCTATAAATCTACTGAGTGCAAAAAAAGAAATGGCAAGAGTTCAATTTGGACCTCACAAAGCCAGTGTGTGACATTGAGTGATAATGGGAATAGATTAGGTCCCAAAATTTGGGAACATGTGGAGATTTGTTCATAGTTCTTCCTATGAGTAAGTGATTAAAAATACAACCAGTGTGAATTGAAACAATCAGACTTCTTCCCCAGCAATAATTTAATATACAATATCAAGAAATCAGTGCTCTATTGTAAAAATCATACAAAAGACTAATTACAAGCCTAGAAAAAGTGAAAATTCACTGACAGCTGAGGTCAAAAAACTAAAAAGACTCTTTGAAATGAACGAGTGTTTAAAGAACATCTCTAAAAACTTGCTCTGTTGACATACAGCAAGTAAACATACAGATTCTTTTCTTACTAGCGGGTCTGCATTAGCTTTGAAGCAGTTTAGCAACACACACTAATATAATGCAACACAGCATTACAGTAATGAGTCTTTGTACAAAACCCAGGAAACAGTTTGCAGTAAAGTCTCACTAGCAGAAAAGTGGGCCATCAAAACATGATGGGAATGTGCAAGGATTTGCCCCAGAAATGGGAGGAATCAGGAGAATAAGCAAAGCAAAAGGGAGCTACGGATAGAGAGATACGGACAATTGCTTTTAAAGCTCTCTCAGCAGCTGAATGGGTGACAGTTGAGTTTGCATTTGAAAGCGGATCTCATAAGAGAGAATGTTGTATTTAGCACAATGCTGAAGACTGCACCCAAATTATTCACAATTGACCCTGAATAGGTGACCCTGGATGAAGCTGTTCTCCTCCTAATGTTCTGACTTACACTGCTGCACTTTCACACAAAAGAAAAGAAAAGATGAAGTGCTTTATACGTCTGCAAAATGCAACCTATCTGGCATTCTGCTTACTATTTAGGTCAACAACAACAGCCTGGGAGACTGTATTTCTTAAGTTACATCATCCAATTTGTGATAAAAGGAACCACTGTAAAGCTTTGGGATATTAAGTATTTATAAAAGGAAAAAAGGAATCACAGTGTAAGTAAAATTATAATGAAGTCAAGTAAGAAAAACTGCAAACGACAAGCTCAACAGGGTAATTTATTAGCCACAGCAGCAGTAAATCAGGTGTTTATTTATTTGTGAAATTTTCTTCTAGTTAATCATTGGTGAGTTACCACTAACACTAACACACAGCCAGATTTTTAAGTATTCCATCATTAACCAAAAGTGTTGACCTGGCCACAAAAACATTTTCTATGAAATATTCCCACTATGAGGTGCACTTTGGTACAAAAACATCTATTACAATGCATTAATACTGGACTTACTGGGTTTGCTAAATATAAGGCAGCTTGATGTACAATATCTATAATGCCTTCTTTTATATGTAAAAATATTACATGATATTTAAATGCACAAATTTTAAAATTTCACAAAAACTAAATTATTAATGTAACAAATGCTCTGCGAAAATCAAAATTTGCATTAGACCATCAGGAGTGTTTATTATAAATTTAAGCGTGCATTTATTTTTTTAAGTCAAGAAATCAACATAATGAAGAATAAAATCATCAAAGCTGTCAATCAAATTACACTTAATGAAGACTATTCCATGTAGAAACTCACTAACAGAGATTTTCTTGGATTGGAGAAGTGGGAAAAATGTAATTATAGACAAAGTTTGAGACTTGTGAACAATAGGGAAGCCTTAGATAGCCATTAGGGTGTCAAATGCAAATGCATGTAGCGTGAAAATGCTCCTGGCAGAACACCACAGGCTGGTTTGGTTGGCTGCTCACATACATTCATGTATTGCTCATACATTATACTTTAAAATGTAGCAATTTCTAAAGCATTTACTTTTTTACCACTTTAATCGCTTATTTTTATTCATTTACTGTGTTAAGGTGAAAAAAATATAAAGTATAAGGACATATATTGTAACTTTGTGACACTTCAGCCAGTTCTGGTTTCATTCTTTACCAGAGTTTTTCTTTCTATACCGTACAAACACAAGGGTTTGGATGGAGACTGTTTAAGGAGATCGCAAAGAGTCTTCGGTTATGTCCTTACTTTAAAGTGAACATCATCCATAACAATACTGTATGATTAATGATTAGTTATACAAACATGCTTTCTGGGTGACAAAAACGATGCACCCTAGACCTGAAGTGTCTCTAGAAGTATATTTGATGGAGATTTGTTTGTAGCATGTGCCTAAATGTGCCTGCGGGGACAAGGAAATGAATATGTTTCTGAGTCATTAGTCCTTCAGCCCACCAGTGATGGATTTCATTGCCAGCTCTGCTCTAATGGCCTTTCTGTCACATTTCTCAGCTGTACATACAAGTGAATATTGCAGATACCAGGTTTTACTTCGTACAGCTACTTTAGACCACTGTGCAGGGAAGGTTTTAAAGAATACAATGCAAGAAAACAAAGCAAAAAATGTTGTCTTTATTTGAAACCAAACATTTTATTTTCTTTCGTACATCCCCTGGTTACTACAACATTCGTGTTATCTTGGAGTTGTTCCCCCACTGCGTAACATTTACTAAAAAGTGTGACAAATACCCCCAAAACTGAATGAGCAGCACAATTGGTGTCATGCTTGGGATTAGCATAATGAAAACAATGCCCGTTTTATTTATTTTGATTTTTTTTTTTTGGCATTTGCACAGCTCTGGTGGTGATGTGCCAGTGCAGTCTCCCCCACTGTAGAGAGAGCCTGTCGAGCAATGACTCAGTGTGGCAAATTCAGACTACATCAACCCCGCGGCCCTGACATTTATTCCCATGCAATGTTAACCTCTAAAGGAAACAACTGGGCAGTCTTATAGCATGCAGCGTTATCACAACTACATGTAGGTCTGGCTCACAGGATGACACATTTTACCAGACGTGCCCATTTGGGCCGCTGGCGAAGACTCATTCACACATTGACTGACATCTGTCGTTACACTGGGTGTGTAGCCATAAGTACTGCTCTATAGATTTCTTGAAAAAGGGCAGCTGTTTAGTGCCTGTCAGCCTTTTAATCCATAGATGGCATCTAGGAACACTGGGCTTTAAAAGAACGTACCCCAGAGCGTGTCAGAAGTGTTAAAAGCTGCACTGCACGGTTTACTACCTGTCACTGTTCCCAGGCTTCTTCTACAGTGTGCCTCAGCACCAGACTCAGCCGTGGGCTTTTTCTAAACAATAAGGCAGCTAGATCATTTCTCCATTATCCTTCTCTTTGCCAGCACTAACCCCCTATCAGGCAAAGGCAGCCGGAGCCTTTCAGGCCGTCTTCACCAATGACTCTTTCAAGCCTGCCATCTCTAAAAATATGCGAATGCCCCCTTAAGGCCTGTTATTTCATGACCATGCACCTTCTTTTTGGTGTGATTATCAGCAGCACATGCTAATAATGTTTACCCCTTTTCTTTGGCAGTGCACACATTTTATAGATTTCATGACTCTCTCTCCCTTTTTCTCTATTTCAAGAGCTGTCTTGCAAAACTGCTTCTCTGCTCCTACTAAAACAATCTGCTGACACAAACAAAACAGCTGCTGAAAGCATTTGTATCTACTGTGATAACACCGCTACTGTCAGATCCTTAATGAAAAGCAAGACCACACAAGACAGAGAGCATGAAGAAAATAGGGACTTCTGGGTTCACTCAGATGCCATATCTTTTTACTGTCAAACTGCAATTTCCCTTCTGAATTCTTGGTCTTTTTCTGTTACCACCGCAGAGGGATATTTCCCAGCCGCCTCTTCTATTTTTGTCAAGTGGGCTGATTGAATCTGAAGGCACAGGAGAAAACATCAAAAGGGAACGGCCCGTTTGCACATGTGCATTTGACTGAATGCACCAGAATTACCATCGAATGGTGAAAATATCGGAGATTCTATAAAAGATAAAACAAAGAAGCTCGTGTATCATTTAAGTGGACTGTTTTATGTCAGCAGACTTGTGTTATATCTACCAGGATTTCTGGAGTTTAGCATAATTAGGTGCTAGGAAACAAATTGAAAATAATCTTTTGAACCACAAAGTGACCACATCACTAATAATGACAAATTAGTATCATTTTTATTTTTTTGATCATGGAAGCATGAATTATATTTTCAAAGTCTATGGGAGAAAGATAGGATTTTAATTTGGCAATTTTTTTTTACTTTGAGGTGGAGGTCACTGATATTCAAACTCATCCTAGATTTTTAATAGCAGCACCTATTGTATGAATCCTAATGTATGAAAATCACTGAATTCAACCACCCATCTACCTAGTAGGGTGATGACAACACCCCATCATCCTTTTATGCTTGAGGGGTAAAAATTGGTCTTAACAACTGTGGTCACTTGCTTCTCTAATTTAAAAGGACTTTCTAAAAACAATCCAAGATAATAAGTAAATAGATAAATAACAAGTAATAAGAAAAATAATAAGTAAGAGGGCCAAGGGTATCAGTTAACCCATTTAGACAGGTTTGATTTCCAGACACAATATTCTCAGTCTTGTTTTTACTAAGGGTAAGAAAATTGTGTGTTAACCAATCTTATTTAGTTAAACAGTCAAACACAGGCTGCAGTTTGATTCAAGCATCCAAATAGGAATGTATTTAATGGGAAAGAAAGTAAATTTGAATGTCATCAACATAACATGAACGGGAATATTGTACTTCATGAAAATCAATAAGGAAACATAAATAACAAAAAAAAAAAAAAAAAAACACACAATAACCCAAGATGGAGCCTTGAGGTACAGCACACCAAATAGGGGCTAAGGAGCTGTGCCTTTAAGACCAACAACAAGTTGGTTCAAGTTCAAGTCTTGAATGCTGCACCCACCTGTGTCAAAGACTTCATAAAAGAACTAAAAGAACTGAAGAGAACTACAACAGCACAACTGTCAAAAGTATTGTCTCAGTGACATAATGGGATTTAAACTAGAGTGTAATACTTCACAAACACCATGAGTATCTAAAAAAGTGGTTTAGATATAGAAAAAACATTTGGTCAACATACATACAGTTATTATTTGTTTAATATCACATGCGGATTGTGAACTCTTAGACACAGAAGTTTACAAAAAAAAAAAATCCAGAGCTATCACTTTGTGTTGTTTGGATACCTGTGAAGATAGATTCACAGTCAGCTGGACTGCAGTAGCACACAAGCCCCAGGGCCCCATCAATAGAGATTTTAGTTCCCAGGATTCACTCCTCTTCCTGTGCCACATCTAGTTAGTCTTATGTGACGCTACCTTGTCCAAAGCATTCATGTTGTCATAAAGCCAACCACCAGAAAGGTGATGACAGGTGGGGTGTTAAGCAGTAAGCATGAAAAAAAGAATGGAGTTAGGATGGAGTTGTGTTTCACAGCAGGTGTAGTAAAACAAATAAGAATTAAATTATAATTGAAGAAGTTCTAGATAGGAAGCTTTGCAATATAACATTTTCCTGTCTTCTAATGTAGCTGGTTACCATTGTTTTCTCAGGAGGAAACCAACAAAGGCACACAAATACAGACTCATTGTCTCTGGCATAACTGCTAATCACAAAGACAATGACAACAGTCACTGAGTGACTAATTTATCACATACAAAATAGTCCATGAAACTTAATTAATACAACTCTCTTATATATTTACTTCCACAAACAACTTATCCAGTGTCCTTACATTCCAAAAAGCACACTGATAACACACCAGCTTACTGACAGAGGTCTTTAAAAAAAACATCTAAAAGTGTTTTTGTGATATCATTCCCCTGCTTCCTCAAATACAAAGAGGCATCCTAATTGCAAGCAAACTGCACATCTTCCACCAAAAAAAACAACAGCACAGTGATAGGATTGTTTCTGTAAAGTCAAAAGGCAAAACATCAAAGTCAGTATAAAGAGGGAGACGCTTGACAGTGAAGTCAAGCTTTTCTCTGGTGAGTAGGCGGAAGCTTCATTTTTCTGGCTCTGCTCATAAAGTCACATCCAGATGGATGATAATACGTGCTCGAGAGTCACACTTGTTTTTTTAAGAGATGGTGGGAAGTTGCTGTCAATCAACAAAAACAACTTTTCAGACCAAATAAAATTCTCTCTTTTAGTATTTTTAACACTCCACTACATGGGTAATTATATTATATTAATATTGGTAAGATATAAGTCATTTTACATGTCCAAGTAGACATATAAAAGCATACAGTTAAGTTGCTGGAAAGCAAAGAAAGAAAACACAATTTAACAAAACTCATCTAATTAAATAGATTGCATGTGAAGTCAAAGTACTTATGACTTGTCTATCAAGTCAACAATCATACAGTGTCCTTGGTTTTTCAGTCAGATCTACTGGTCACTACCTCACTGGTCATGTACACTTTTAAAACACCAAGACAGTGATGGCAGAAATTTTCATAACAGATCTTATATAACCAATGGGCTACATCACAGTGGACGTCCATTTAATATACTATCTGTTGCACGGCCATCTTAATTCTTCAAGACATGCTGAACTCACTTAGGCAAGCCTGAAGGACATTCAAAGCTCTTCTTTGGATGTTGGCCTCCTTTCATTCTGTTCTCTGTCAAGATGATCCCACACTGCTACAATAATGAGGTCCAGGCTCTAGGGAGGCCAATCTACTCTGTATGCATTTACTGCTTTGGGAATGTGTTGCTAAAAAAAAAAAAAAAGCCACTGTCAGTCATACTATTTCAAGATGGTACTGTGTGGTGGATCAAAAGCTGACACCTTAAGCTTCAGTGGACAGTAAACAGATCAACTGAAGGGCCTGATGCATCTCTCAGGTTCTGTGTGGGGTCTTTTCTGGATGTTTTTCCTATTTCTTTAGGATATGACTTTCAGATATTGCTCATCTGCTATAGATTGTTTTTTAGGCCTGGCACCTTTTCTTTTCCCTCCAGCTGTTCAATTTCCTTACATTCTTTTAAGGGCATATTGCAAAAATACTATTGTATGACACTTTCCTCTTGTCCATCACTTGTCTATTTTTTTTTTTTTTAAGGACACTGCACACCATGCCAAAATACACCAAGCATTTTGGGGAAATAACTTGCTGGTGCAAAAACAGTAACAGCTACTTTGCTAGTAACAAAGTAACATATAAAGGCTAAGGACACCATTTAAAATAAGTTCTTTGCTAAGCTGTTTGTTATATATAGACAACACTGGTTCATCCTTTGATTTTGGTGCCTCTTCAAGCTTAAATAAGTCATAGGTCAGTATTAAGTGGCTTACCAAACAAAAATGCCTCCTGTGAAAATGATCAGGACTGGACTGAAAATGAGTGAAAAAGCAGCCAATGTCAAAAGAAAAACTCTCAAGACCACTTGAGAGTTACAAGAAACTCTGGCTCCAGAACAGGAACAGAGAGAAAGACAACACTACAATACAGTAAACGTATGCAAATTTAGATAGCTCTTAACAATATAACACAATCTGGATGAGAAGCAGTGCTTCTTTGTAAAAGGCATTTAACAACACAATTGTAGTAACACCTGGATTTCCCTTAAATCGCCCTTCAATCACAGCCTGTTGAGCTTGGTGAATTAGACTTCCACTGCTAGGCTATATAGCAGCTACTAGAGTTATTTGCCTAATTTGCAGACTTACAGGAACGTGCACAGATCTGAATACCCAGATATCTATGTGTGTAAGAGCAGTCCTCAACCACACTAGCACAGAAGCTGGCTGACTGGAGAAAAGATGCTAAGGAATTACCACCCTTGAGCTATTTAAAATGTCTCGTGCTTAATAGAGTGACCCTCTGTGATACCACTTCACCCTCACCATTGTCTCTAGAGCCCAAGGAAATATCACTTTACAGTGGTGAATCCAGCCATAAAAATGCAGAGAGCTGTTTGGCCCCGGAGACCGGCTGCCTGAGCACAGAGGCGTGAAAGACCCACCACTGCCTCAGTGTGTCAACGCTCTAATGGAGTCCCAAGGGAGGCGCAATCTTTTCAATAAATGATTCAGAGAAACAGTTTTTGTTGAATGCTGCTCTGTGTAGTTTGACAAGTTTAAATGATGCCAAAGGTGGGTCATCAAACTTCCCGTCGATACCTTGTAGTGAAGACTGATTCAAACAGTTCAGAAAAGAAATTACAGAGACAGCTTTTGTAATTGGGATTTAATGATTTTTTTAATGCGCAGATTTTGCAGAGCACCTGACACGTAAAAACTCACTAGTTGTAGATTCTCAAGTTTAAACCTCCAACAAACTAAATGTTGGAACGTTTGAAGCATTTCTACAAAAAACAAGCACAATAGCTTTCCATTTTCAGACCAAATTATCAATCGATGTAATGAAGAAATAAAGAATAAGCATACATGCTCTCAGAGTAGTTTATAGGCTATCCCTGAAATCTTACACTAAATATCACAGGCTCTCATTAAAGTTAAGTAATGTTAGGCTCCACCATAATATAGAAAATTAGGAAATCATCTTTTGGTCATACACAGCTTGTTCACCCTCTGGGAAACAAAAGGGCCGTTTCAATGCCAATGAACTCTCTGGGGTGTCATAAAACTGACCTGTCATTGAAAATGCCAAAAGGACATGTAGCAAATCTTTCCCCTGTAGGAAACACAGCCACAAGGCTTCATCGATCCCATTGTGATGACAATTTTATGACATTACACAGTTGATATACTTATAAAGTGTCCTGCAAAAACAACAGGTACACTGAAGATAAAGGTGAATGAGACATTTCATAAGATTTACCCGCAATAGTCCCACTATACTACACTATTTGCTTTTATGTCATCTGTTCTTCCCTATCAGCTGTTATGGTTATTTTCATGGTGGACTTTACGAACTTCAAACTCATTAAATTTACTTACTGAGTTTGTATGAGAGCCCAGCACGTCTCTACTTACTTTTACCACAGATTAAGAACAATCTCTTTAAGACTGTGACGTTGGTCGACTATGTAGTGTGACAGCCATGAAGCTTGCAGCCCCGCTGTTCTGTACTTGGCAACTAAAGAGCCAACTTAAAGAGGTGCTTTTGAGTGTTAGGCCCAGGATTTATAGTGACAGTCTATTTGAGAGATTTCCTGTGGTGTCATTTATAGAGCTTCAAGGAGGAGTCTCCCAAACTGGACACACTGGACAAATAGGAATCCATTGTGCAAAAAATCTGATTTCTTCTCCCATAAGGGGGCAGGGATAGCTCAGTAGGTAAAGTGGTCGCCCCATGATCGGAAGGTCGGCGGTTCGAATCCACTTAACGGCTACCCTGAGGTACCCCTGAGCAAGGTACCGTCCCTACACACTGCTCCCCGGGCGCCTGCTTAGTGGGCTGCCCACTGCTTCACTGAGTGAATGGGTCAAATGCAGAGAAAAACAAGTAATTTCCCCATGGGGATCAATAAAGTATCCATTATTATTATTATTATAACTTCAAGTGTGAAAACAAAAATCCTGCATTCATTGGATCACTGTGTACACGCCAAATGGATCAATATAAATAAAATTGCATTATCAATAATATGGTCCCTCAAAGTAATGTTCTCTAGAGAACCCAGCCAATATGGGACTTTTAAGACCAATAGCAATACTGATATTTGATTATTTAACTGGTCCAATATATTGGCCGATATTTTGGCCAAACAAACAGATTTACCACCAAGTTCTGCTTGAACCAACTGATTGTTTATGGAGGGCCTTGACTGTCAAAATACATGAATGAAATACATAATTCAATAATTAATTAAATATGTAAATAATTAATTAAGTGTCAATTGATTAAAACTGTAAATAAATAAATTAATAAAAGTTTTAAACAAAATGAATTGACAATTATTCATATTTAATTAATTAATTGATTTTAATCATGTAATGTGTGGCGGGACGCAGTCTGCGATGATGTTGCAGGTGAGATGGACGCACCTGCACAGCAATTGCAATCGCGCCTTGCCGGCTTAAAAGTCTGACTGTTTAATGTTGTTGTGTTGTTGATGTGTGTGGCAGCCGACAGAGTGTCTTTGCAACAGCAACGATGTGCAAAAGTGTGTGTGAATAAACAATGCTGAAAAGCATAAGAATGTCATCAGGTCTGCTGTGGGTTCTTTACATAATGGCACATTGAATTATTTAATACATTTAATTCAATATCATTTAATTATGTTTTTATTGAATTTGGCACTCAAGGACTCCACAGTTGTGTTTGTGGCACTTCAAACTCATGTGCTCCTAACAAAGAAGGTGCAGAGTGACTTCTTCTGGTGGAGTCAATGCTCATCACACGGCTGAAGGGTGTTTCTCCCATCTTTTCTTTATTTGTTAAATTTGAACTTTTTAGCTTTACGAATGCCATCTTCAATAAATTGGCCCAACCAACACTCGAAAATTGAAGTAAATGTAGTGTGTAGTGAAAATTCTTAATCTCTCTTAAAAATAAAATAGAACTGAAACAGTTTAATAATCAACATTAACAATTTGCAAACAACCCCCTCCAGGGGCAAGGGTACCTAGACCCGGTTTGTAGAGTACGCTTGGGGAGTGTGATCGTGTGTACAGCGTCTCTTTATGTCTGTCTCCACGTTGGTTGAGTGTGGAGTAAGTGCATATGAGAGCATGAGGGTGGGATGGATGTTTGTATATGTGTGTGTCTGTATTTCTGTGTCTATATGTCAGGTTGGGTGTCAGGTGCCACCTCTCTGGGGACATCTTAGGCCCTCCAAGGTTTGGAGGCCTATCTCCCCCTACCACCACTTCCCCTGCCAGTGGCGGACTCCCTCAGACATCGGTGCGTTGGTGGTTCTTTGTGTCCGGGGATGGGCGTCCAGATACACACCGGCTCACTCCTTGGCGGCCGCATATCGGGGCCTGGAGCCTGGGGCTCGCTCGGGCCACTTCGGAGGTGGGGTGCCCCCGGCCTCTCGGCCTGGGGCTCGGTCACTCAGGCACGGCTGGCTGCCGGCGGAGCTCACGGGCGCGTCACTGCAACTCCCCCTGGCTTCTGCTCCGCGGCTGCTGAGTGACCCCTCATCTGGGACTCTCCTCAGCTCTTTCTGGGACAGTGGCGCGGCTGCCCCTCTGTTGGTCTTCCTTGGTCTCTTGTGTTCTGGGGGCCTCTGGATGTCTGGAGTTTTACCTGCTTCATGACCTGGAGGATGGGGCTGTGGCCCCCCCACACCCTCTAGCAGATCATTACATGAAGGAACCTTTTAAAAAAAACAAAAAACAAGCGCGTCCATGCTCACAGGTGTACACACGGGTGATCACACCCACAAACTACACCCTTTTTGGCTCCTACCTCAAAGCACACTGTGTTCTGTTGATCTTATGTGCTGCACAATAATGTTTAACATTTAGTATTTACTGTCATATTCCCATATATCATTGTGATGCTGTTTATTCTATTACTCTTGTTCTCTTCTGCTTGTTTTCTTTTTTCTTTCTCAGCAGGTGACCCAGGTGATTGATATATGCATTTTTTTTTTAAAAGAAAAGAAAAAAAAAAAAACGATTTGCAAACAAAAATCAAATTCACAATCATGGGAGTGCTGAAGCCTATCCATGCTGCCACAGGGCAAGAGATGGGGTACACTCTGGACAGGCTGCCAGTCTGCGAGGATGAAATAGAGAAACATTCACACCAATGACCAATTTACGACCAATTAACCTAACCAAAGCCCACGTATATCTTTGGATATACATGGAGGAGGAAGCTGACGTATCCAAAGATAACGCCAAACAGGGGGAACATGCAACCTCCACACAGAAAGGCTCCAGTCTGCATTTGAACCCAAGATCATTTCACTGTGAGACAACGGTGCCAACCACTGTTCTACCCTTTGACTCAATCTTTCAACCCTTTCATTTTCCATGGAAAAAAATGGCAATGATTGGTTCAAGCCCATCAAATTCCTTCACAGTCCTTCCTTTTCGTCTTCTCTGAAAGTAAACCTATCATGCTGGGATTAAGAATTTTTCTTAAGCAGCTGACATCTTAAAAAAAAAGTAATCATTACAAATGGGAATAGACATTTTTCACTATTTTCTACAGACAGAAAATGCGAACTATTAAGAGTAAGAACAACAACTACAGCACTGAATGTGCTTTTACACGTGTTTGACAGATGATTTGCAAAAAGCCGTGCTGCTGTCATGTAAGTGTCATAGGAAACACCTAGCTGTGAGGGATCTTTTGATGCACATGTCTGTGTCATCTGTGTGGACAGCTTGAAAGAACTTTTCTGTAAGTTGACTTCAGCTTGTTCAGGTCTCAGAGTCTCAGCCTTTGACAGCACAAGCCTCAGTGGCTAACCTTGCCGGAGGTTAACCGCAAGGAAAATGAAGAACCCCGGAACATAATTAGTTTGCATGCTTAATTAAAAGCTGGTATTTTGAGAGCAATCTGATTGTACAGCTAATATAAATTAAGCCTCTTAGGATGAATCTCCAGGAGGGGAGCAAAAAATAGAAATTTCAAAAGTAGCTGTGAGAACTCTTCTGGCCGTCTTTCACTTCCACGCAGCTTTGCTTGATCTCCTGGGGGAGACACAGTGCTGATTGTCTTAAAAGCCACAGAAGCTAAAGGTTAGAAATGTTTCATACTGGGGTCCAGTACACCATGTGATAAGACAAAGCAGTGTTTAAATGAGTTTGTAAGCAATCAAGACGTTTTTCAATAGAAGACGGGGAACCGCACTGCTAAAACAAGTAACCATGTTTCCACACAGCCATGACAGATAATGTCCAAGAAACCAAAGAAAGACAAAATGAACATCACACTAAACTACATATAGTGCGATGATCCTAACATTTTGTCTCATGCTATGAATCCAGCATAGACCTTTCCTTTAAAATAGTATGCCTTCACTTCTTGCTGAAACTCCAAGGATGTGGCAGCTTAAATTTGGCTTGAGCCAAGATAGCAAAAAAGAAAAAAAAAAGGCTTTGGTCAGTGAGAGAGGTGATTTTACATTTAAAAATTATCCATTACATTTAAAAATTCATAATGTACAAAAAGCCAACGAGTAATTGTGTTCAGTAATCATGAGTTCAGTATTGACCAAAGCAGTCGTGTTTATGATTTTTACCATAACTAAGCAGCCCTGCCCTCAAGGATCTAATATAAACCTTGATGGATAAATCAATCCTTTTCTCTCCCTGGTATTCCTGTGACATTAGCGTTCCTTAAAGCGGATGATAAAGTAGCTGACAGTGAAGATGAGAGAGGAGAAGAGCCGAGCAGAACCTTTCTGTACTTTTACAGCACCAGTCTCTTATTCTTGCTCCTTTGAATACAAGAGAGTGTGCAGATGAATGGTCACAGAAGAAGGCTTAACATAATTATAGCACATAACAGGCAAAGCATAGGGTGGCAAATATGTTTTAACTTTCATCACAACGGTGCCCTGCTTCAAACACGTCTTTGACAGTCTCATAGCAACAGCCGTATCCATGAGCAGCACTCTTTTAGCCTCTCTTAGTCCGGCCCATGCTCTTTATTTCATGCCCTTTGAATGAAGGTAGGCAACTTGTTGCAGGACACGTACAATGTAAAGATAGCACTCAGTCTTCCTCAGTCTCAAATTCATCTTCAGCTGTCTCCCACACAGCTTACATAAGGTATTGATTTGAGTGTGCCAGACTTCAAATGGAAAAACAAGTGAGTAAGAAGCAACTCTGAATAGCTTTAACAAATAAAATTTTAAAGATTTATCCAAAACAAAGATTAGTAACTCAACATCACAGAGCCAATTGACACCTTGCGGTGAAAAAGAGCAACAAAGTCTAGTAAACATAAAAAACCCAAAAACTGAAGTAAAGCATCATGAGACAAGCAGGTGCTATGATATAAAAAGGACAACATAAAAACATTTTTATGTAAATTATTTTCAAATCATGTAGAGCCATGTCAACAAAGGCACACCCCCTCCAATTCAATTCCTTGATGCTTTTCTTTTTTCCAGCTTTCTGTTGTAGATTTGCTCCCATGCTTGAGTCCAGTTGCCTGACCCAGTTTCAGTTCAATCTTTAGCTGTCAGACAGATGGCCTTCCGTATGACTCTACAACACGTTGGTATGGAGACGACTTCATGGTCGACTCAATGACAGGAAGGTGCCCAGCGGCCATAGATCAATACCAATCATCACCCTTCCACAACCGTGGCCTGACAGTTGGTATGAGGTGTTTGCGCTAATATGCTGTGTAGCATTCCAGCCGGACTTTATTCAGACGATGCACTCAATGATCATTACGGATGGACCATGGTGGGGTATTCCAACCCATTTATTCACAAATTGCCATAGACACATCGTAAGAGCTGTAACCATAACATAAAACAAACATTCACTTGATATAACCACGTTTCTGTTATGCTAATCAATTCACAGAAAAGGCACAGGAGGTGCTAGCATCAGCCTGCTAGATCGCTCATAAACTTATTAACAATCAAGTAATACATTTACAAATTGTCCGAAATGTAAACAACAAGTACAACACACAAACATACCTGTTCGCCTTCCAGCTAGATGCTAATTTTAAGATGGATGGAAAACGATAACCTTCTCATTTAATCCTTTCTGCGGCAAGCAGTTGCGGTACGATCTTCCTTCCCGGAAGTTGCCCGTTACGAATTTCAAAATAAGAGTTTAATCTATATTATAAGGTATAATTCGTTCAGGGATTTAACTATTTGAAAAATATCAAATAAACAAATAATCTGGGTCATTTACACTCCCACCAAATCATTAGTGTTCAAAAACATAACTCCATAAACATAGGAAGAAAGAACACAATGATTTCATAATACAAATAATGACCAAACAACAGAAGCATAGTATGCAAGGAATGGACTAGTCACCTTCCAACAATAAGACTAGTTTTTGAACTGGCCGTTCGAGCACTGACCGCTTAGTAAGACGTTCACCATTTTTGCCAAGTTTCCTGTCACCTAGACAGAGCTTCACTCTCCTAACCAGTCCATCTCTGTCCATTGTAGTCTCTACGACTCTTCCCAACCTCCATTCATTTCTGGGCAAGTCTTCATCCTTCATTATGACTATATCCCCGATCTGCAGGTTTCTCTTTGGGGTGTGCCAGCGTTGTCTAAAGGCAATGTTGGCTAAGTACTCTTTCTGCCAACGGCTCCAGAACTGCTCGGCCAAATATTGTACGTGGCGCCATCTCTTTCTCGCATACATATCTTCCCTTATGAACTTGCCGGGGGGAGGAAGGGCCATGGTAGGCTTCAGGGTAAGTAAGTGGTTTGGTGTCAGTGGCTCAAGACTGTTGGGATCATGTAGGTTTTCAATAGTGAGAGGACGACTATTAACTATCGTCATTGCTTCATAGAAGAATGCTCGGAGGGAAGCATCAGGTAGGTTTCCAGGTGAGAGTCCAAGGGTCGCGTTGAGAACACTCCTGACTGTTCTAATTTGACGCTCCCACACTCCACCAACATGACTTGATCCAGGAGCATTTAGGATGAAGTCACACTGCTTCTTAGAAAGGAAGTTCGTCAGTTTATCACCATCTAATTCCGTGAGGGCTTCCTGCAGTTCATTCTTGGCTCCTAGGAAGTTACTGCCTTGGTCAGATTTGATCTGGCGTACGGCTCCACGTATAGCAATGAAGCAGCGCAGTCCAATTATGAATGAGTCTGTAGATAGATCCTCCAGCATTTCAATATGGATGGCTCTGGAGGAGAAGCAGGTGAAAAGGAGACCATATCGTTTTCGCACACTACGTCCTTGCTTGCTATAGAAGGGTCCAAAGCAATCCATTCCACAGTAGGTAAAGGGTGGAGATGGATTTACTCGCTCTGGAGGGAGATCGGCCATTTTCTGTTCTTCAGTCCGTCTCCGAAGCTTCCGACAAACTACACATCGGCGAAGATAGGATGCAACCGTCCTGCCAATTCCTGGTATCCAGTAACCTCTTGTCCTAATTGCACTGAGAGTCATCCCCTTGCCTTGATGTTTGACTTCTTCATGACAGTATGCTATGATCATCCTTGTAACATGATGTTCCTTTGGAATGATGGTAGGGTGTTTAACTGAGAGAGGAAGGTTTGAATCACGGAGTCGACCTCCCACCTTAATCACACCATTGTTGTCCAAGAAGGGGTTGAGGTGATGTAGCTTGTTATGAGGTGGCAGCTGACAACCTTTCTTCAGTAGCCGCACTTCCTCCGAATATGTTTGTCTCTGCAGATCTTTGATGATGAGGCGCTCGGCTTCTTCTCTTTCCTGCACTGTAGAGAGGCCGATTGACTTATCCTTGTTGATCCTTCGAAGAATGCGAGCCACTGCACAGATGGCACGAGTCCAGGATGAGAACTTTGCCAGCCGATAAGTAAGAGAATCTTGTTCTACAGTTTCCGTGTTTAGAGTCCGTGTTTCCTTAACTTCTGGATCTCCGACTGACAGTTCCGGAGCCACCTCTTCTGAGAGGTCAACTCCCTTTTCCCATAGAAATGCAGGGCCGGTAAACCAGTCCGATGATATTAGCTCATGGACAAAACAACCTCTAGAAGCACGATCCGCAGGATTCTGGTCAGTAGGGACGTATCTCCATTGCCTTTGATTCGTGTAGAGATGTATCTTCTGGATACGGTTGGCTACGAATGTATGAAAACGTCGAGCCTCATTATTGATGTACCCTAGTACAACCTTGGAATCGGTCCAAAAATGCTCTTCAATGTCCGCATATCCAAGTTCTTCCTTCAAAACATTGCTGGTTTTCACAGAGATGACTGCAGCCGTCAACTCTAATCTTGGGATCGTGGTGACCTTTGTTGGGGCGACACGAGATTTGGCCATGACTAAAGCACAGTGGATGTCTCCTTCTTCATTGCTAAGCCTCAGATATGAACACTGTCCATAGCCAGTAGTGCTTGCGTCGGAGAAGTGATGTAACTCACGTTTAATAACCCTTCCGAAATCTGCCGGGGCATAACTTCGGGGTATATTTATCCTCTCCAAGTTGTTGAGGTCGTTTTTCCATTTCTCCCACCGTGGACGAAGTTCGTTGGTTAGAGGGTCGTCCCAACCTGTTCCATGGCAGCACATCTGCTGCAGCACTTCCTTTCCAATGAGCAAAAAGGGGGCTATGAGACCCAAGGGATCGTACAGGGATGCAACAATGGACAATATGCCTCGACGTGTTGCAGGCTGTTCCTTAAGGTTGGTGCTGATCTTCAGGCAGTCTGATTCGACGTGCCATTGGATACCCAACGCTCTCTCTGAAGGTAAGTTATCAAAGGCAAGGTTGAGGTCTTTAATGTCTGATGCACGTTCAGTTGCTGGTATGCTTACCAGGACAGCTTTGTCATTGGACACAAACTTGTGGAGCCTAAGACCACCCAGGGCACAAAGTTTTCTGGCTTCTTCTGCTAACTTGATAGCCTTCTCTGAGCTGTCTGTACTTGTGACTCCATCGTCGACATAGAAATTTCTCAGAATGAACTGAGAGCCTAATGGGTACCGGTCTTTATTTTCTGTAGCCAAATGCTTCAATCCGTAGTTTGCACAGCCAGGCGATGAGGCTGCGCCAAAGATATGCACCCTCATACGGTATTCTTGGGGCTGTGCACCGAGATCTCCTTTCTTCCACCAAAGGAAGCGCAGGTAATCCTGGTCTGACTTCTTCACATGAAATTGGTGAAACATTTTCTCTATGTCGCACATCAATGCAGTGGAGTGCAACCGGAAGCGAAGAAGTACACCGTTGAGATTGTTCATCAGGTCAGGACCAGTGAGCAGATGATCATTCAAACTGGTTCCCTTGTACTTGGCAGAGCAGTCGAACACCACGCGCAGTTTGCCTGGCTTCTTGTCGTGGAATACACCGTGATGAGGTATGTACCATTTTTCGCCCTCTTTCCCATCATCGTGGACTTCCTCTGCATCACCCCTTTCTATGACCTCCTCCATGAACTTGATATACTGTTCTTTGTACCCTTCATCCTTTAACAGCTTCCTCTTTAGATGGCTCAGACGTATGACTGCAAGCTGTTTGTTGTCAGGTAGGGTAGGTCTCTCCTTAAAGGGCAACGGCATCTCGTAGTGACCTAGACTGTTCTTTTCGATGTGGTTCTTGAGTTTGTCCAGGAACAGGATGTCCTCCTGAGACACTGGTTTGCCGTCTTCCTTAGCATCCTTAAAGTCAGACTCTAGAATGCGAATGGCATCTGCCGGAGTGACTGGTGGGAGCTCCCTGACTGCAACTCGGAAGCACTGTCCCGCCGTACTTGAGGTGTCGGGGCATGTCGACGTACCACCAACTATGCTCCATCCTAAGTCGGTACGAATTGCATAAGGCTCATCGTCTCCTCCCATTATGACGTCTCTTGGTGCCATTGCTCGTGCGCAGTTATAGCCTATCAATAAACCAACCTCACAGTCCTGTAGAGGTGTAATCTCTTCTATGACCTTGGAGAGATGATTCCACCTTTTAGCTGTCTCGCATGTTGGGATATGGGCTCTGTTTACTGGTATGCAACCCTTGGTATAAGCAGGAGGAAGGTCGATGAGGAGGGAAGAGCGATAACCCCGAACACAAAGCCCTGAGACTCTTTGGCTCTTTACGATCACGTCGCGTCCAATCATCGTAGTTAACTTCAGCTTAACTGGACAGGAATCTGCCTTTAATACATCACTCAGTTCCTGGTCAACAAACGTCGTGTCGCTTTGCGTGTCCAGCAAGGCGTAAACCAGTTTCTCAGTTCCTGTATCCTTTTTTGACACCCACACAGGCACAATCATTGATGTGTTAGTTGGCTGTCCAGTAATCACTGACATTGAAGTTGCAGCAGCCTCCGTTTGGCCGGCATTGCTCAGGATAGTGGTTTCCTGTGGCAGAACTCTTTCCTTCTTTAAATAGTTGTCATCGTGTAAACAAGTGGGATGTTTACCCTTGCACGTGTTGCATGAGTGTCGATGTCGACAGTCTTTTGCACTATGTCCAGGTTTGGTGCAGCCATAGCAGAGCTTATGTTCTCTGACAAAATCTCGACGCTCCTCCAGAGTTTTAGCAATAAACTTGGGACATCCATGTAGTCTGTGTTGATTATTTTGACAGAAGGCACAAGGAGACCTTTCCTTTCCTTTAACTGGCTTGAGCCTCTCGGTGTCAGCCTCAGTCTGTGTGTTTAGAACGCTTGCCTTGTTCCTCTTAGGGTCTCTGCTGCCTTGTTTTGCAGTGCTCGACTCAGAGCTGCGGAGGGCATAAGCTGAGGTGATTGGATTGCAAGCAATCTCTGCCTCTGTCGCCATAAATGTGGCGAAGTCCTTAAAACTGGGGAATTCCTTATTGCCCTTTAAGGCTTCAGTAACCTTCCTGTTCCAGTGAGATGCTATCCACTCTGGTAGTTTAAGGATTAGCTTCTTATTCTCTTCACAGTCGTTCAGTATTTCGAGGCTCTTCACATGTGTCATTGCATCTTGGCAAGCGTTTAAGAAATCTGAGAAGTCTCTTAATCCTTCTGCATCTCTTGGTTGGATCTTTGGCCAATCTGTGAGCTTATCTCTGAAGGCTTTCTGTATAATAAAGGTTTGGCCATATCTGTTATCCAGTTTGTTCCACGCATCCTTATAAGCGTCGCTGTCATTCCTATAGAAAGTTCCTTCTAATGTTTTACGAGCTGGGCCGCCTACATACTTCCTCAAGTAATAAAGTTTGTCTGCTGGGGAGATGGCCTTTTTGTCAACAAGTGACATGAATGAAGTTTTCCACTCAATGAACTGAATGGGGTCCCCACTAAATACAGACGGCTCTGGAACTGGAAGTCTATTTAGAGCCATACTGTCTTGTAGGGCTTGGGCAAGGGATGACACGTTTAGGTCGGGTGGCGATGCTGTGACGGTGGGAGTTGGAGGGTTGATAGCAGGGGGAACATGATGATTTCCCACTGAACTATTAGAGGAATGGAGACTGCCTTCCTGCGAGGCTACCTGGCTGTAGACTTGCAGTTTGGCCCGAGCAGCCCTCAAATTCTTTTCTGCTTGAAGGCGTTCAAGTCTGCGCTTTTCTACTTCCATTTTTCTGTGCTGTTCCTCTATCTTCTCCATTTGTCTCTCTTCTTCCAGCAACCCTTCAAATTCGACTTCCTTAGCAGCTAGCTCTGCTGCTGCATCCGCCTGTTTGAGTGTTAGAGTAGTGCCTTTGTGACTACGGATTGACTTTGTCACTCTAGATGCAGTGGATCCATAGATGGAGCGTGCGTAGCTGTTCTTAAGCAGCTCCCTGAGACGGCAATGTACTTGTTCTGCATCATAATCACCATCGAGATCTGACATTCTCTCGTAGGTAACTTTCATAATTTCGGCTGTAACTGCCTCACAACTGTCAACGTGACGTCTTAATTCTGGAGAAGGTGTAATGTGACTTCGTATTTCAAGGTAAGTGTTTAACACAGTTTCTTTCTCTTTCTCCAAAGAATCCATCAAAGATGCCAGCTCGCCTTTACTAATGTCTGACTTGAGCTGCTCTCTTGACTCTCGGGCTCGAATCTTCCATCTTTCGTACGTTGAGATGAACTTTCTTTCCCTTTTTCTTGCTTCCTCCTGCTGCATTTCGAGCGCCTTTGGAGTTGGGATTTTTGTTCGAGTGGAACGTCGGAGGCCTTCCTTAAGCTCACCTTGTAAGTTGTTCAACGTTTCTTCTCTGCGTTGAATTTCCTTCTCCAAAAGTTCTATTTCCGTAGTTTCTGATGTGTCTTCAAGAGACGCCTTAAGCCCTTTGATTTTATTCTGCAGGTCGACTATCTGATGCTCTAGTTCTGTTTGTGAGGAGGGAGTCTCCATTTCCTTCATGTCTATGTTATTTACTTATCTAATTTGCAGGCTTTAGTTAATGAGCTGCTTGTGGTTACTATAACTTAAAGGCTGCATTAACAGATGGGAGGAGAATCTCTGCACTTTAAACCAAGTTGAAATAGAAGCGGATAACCAACACAACATTGAGAAGAAATGTATAAAATAATAAATGCAACCTGCTAGCTGTTGCAAACTGATGTGGTAAAGTAAACCTCTTATGCTAAACACAGATCAATACACCATTACTATTGTACAGTTACAAATTGAACTAAATGCCCCTCTTTCACCCCCTTTTGGGTCAGTAGAAAGAATGATAAATATACAGTAGTGGTGGTAAATACCAATAAACAAAATTACTTCACTTGTTATTACTTCATGTCCGTTGTGTCTTAATGCAGCAGATGTCCACAGTAGTTGACGACCTTCTCTCTCCCTTTAACCACCACTGATGAGAATGAATGTCCTTTCCTTGTCGATTAGAATGAAATGTTCCATACCTTTTCTGACCGTCACATCAAACCATTAAGCCAGCTGCATGATGATTATAAAGTCTCTGTCTAGAAGACCCATAGAATGGCACTGAGTTGCTCCGTGAAATGTCTTGTCAATCCCAGACGAATAGCAACACAGCTCCGTGACTCGTCCTCGTGGTTCCGTGGTGCAGGATGGCAGCAGGATGATGCGGGGGATCAGCTCTTACTGTAGCATTCCAGCCGGACTTTATTCAGACGATGCACTCAATGATCATTACGGATGGACCATGGTGGGGTATTCCAACCCATTTATTCACAAATTGCCATAGACACATCGTAAGAGCTGTAACCATAACATAAAACAAACATTCACTTGATATAACCACGTTTCTGTTATGCTAATCAATTCACAGAAAAGGCACAGGAGGTGCTAGCATCAGCCTGCTAGATCGCTCATAAACTTATTAACAATCAAGTAATACATTTACAAATTGTCCGAAATGTAAACAACAAGTACAACACACAAACATACCTGTTCGCCTTCCAGCTAGATGCTAATTTTAAGATGGATGGAAAACGATAACCTTCTCATTTAATCCTTTCTGCGGCAAGCAGTTGCGGTACGATCTTCCTTCCCGGAAGTTGCCCGTTACGAATTTCAAAATAAGAGTTTAATCTATATTATAAGGTATAATTCGTTCAGGGATTTAACTATTTGAAAAATATCAAATAAACAAATAATCTGGGTCATTTACATGCTGTGTTTAGTTTTCGACAAACATGGTGCTGTGCGTTAAGAAGAAACACCTCAACTTTGGACAGTGTTCCAGAAAATGTGTGGTTTGTTCAGATGCAACTTTGCATCTGCTGCCATTTTCCTTTTAGAGAGAGGAAAATTTCTCTTATCAAACCTAATAAATAAGCCATACTTGTTCAGTCTTTTACTAATTGTGTTGTCATGAATTTTAAAATGTAACATACTAATCGAGACCTTTGGAGTCTGAGATGTAGTGCTTGGTTCTCTGAGCATTACACAGTCTGACCTTGGGGCGGATTTGCTTGGATTTCCACTCCTGGGAATACTGGCAGCTGTCCGCAATGTTTACTACTTGTGAATAATGCTAATGGATTTGATTAGCAGCAACTTGTTGCTACTTACCCTCCTGATTCCTATAGAAAAGGTGTATCTAATTTTTCACACACATATTATGCATTTTGGATTAGATACCTTAAATAAATAATGATACAGTGTAATTGTTGTTCATCTGAGATTTCTTTTTCCCAATTAAATGGATGTCAAACTCATTTTAAAATGCAGGCAACATACAGCCCACTCTGAGCTTATGTGGGCTGGACCAATGAAACGCCCCTTTCTGTCACTGCAGAAATTTAACTACACATTTAATCAAAACAGTATGTCTCACTTTTTCTACATGAAAAAAGAAATGCTGCTGTAGTCCAAAGTTTATTTCTTCCCGTACATTTTCCAAAGCCATCCAATGGGCCAGATTGCAGTCTTTGCCTGCCCAATTGTGGCCCCCGGGCCTTATGTTATACACCCCCGCCTTAGAGTATTCATGAGGTATCACTTTCACAAGAATAAAGATTAAGATATACTTCATCACAGCAGCCAAAAGCATAAAAAAACAACATTCATTTATATTCCTTCCTCAATACAAATAAATTGAATATCATAAAACAAAATAGCTAAAACAGGTACAAAATAAATAGCACAAAAGGAGTTCAGTAAAATGAAAAATATGATAAGAGGGACAGCCCAAAAATATAATGCCTCCAGCCACAGCTGTTGCTGGCACAGAGACAGCTGTGCTCTACTAACCTCTTAAGCTGCTTTTTGTTCAAAAGTATCCTCGTCTTAAGCTTCCTCACTTTGTTTATTGCAATAATGCTCAGAATTAAAAAAATAATAAATAGTGAAACAATACCTTCAGCATGTTGTTGTTGCTCTGAGGAGCGCATATATCTGTAGTAATCACGCTGGCAGAAAAAGCAGACATTCTCAGTTCAGCTTGTCACCCTCCAAGTGCTGTCATGCTAGTTTGGCTCAGCCCAGTGAGCCTCTAAAGATGCAGCGTGCATGCAGCCAAATGCTTTTTAAGGCGATTTGGAAAACTGAAGAACACAACTTCCAGATACACTGTGCAGCATACAGGACTGCTGCTTGCACTTAAAAACTGACCCACACTGCATTTTCGTGTTGCTTTAATATGCAGAATCATTACTACAGAAAGCAGATTTTTAACAAAATGTTGTTTAAGGGCATTATAATATATCAACCAAATAATATCAACCATCAAATATTTTCCGAGCAACTTAAAATGTACAATAATACATTAAGGAAGTCAAGAAATTCATACTTCGCCAAAATAATCAGTATTAACAAAAATAATCCCAAGGTCCTCTTTTCCACCATAGATCATTTATTTAACCCTGATTTTAAAAGCTCCAAAAGAACCCCCACAGACTCGCTCTGTGAGCAGTTTGCAGACCACTTCAGGGGAAAGATCAGCGCCATCAGATCTGATATTTTATCTAATCGCGATATGATTGTAAACACATCTGAGGGCTCGATTGTACCTGAGGAGACACTGGACAGCTTTGTCCTGGTTAATGCTGAGAACTTTCAGAAGGTTTTCTCCACAGTGAGACCCACCACATGTCTTTTAGATCCAATTCCTTCTTCACTCTTTAAAACACTTTATGGATTTTTTTGAGGCTGAGCTTTTATACATGATGAATTGCTCTCTTCAGTTGGGTGTCTTCCCTGCTGCCTTTAAAACGGCGGTGGTGAGGCCCCTTCTGAAGAAGAGCAATTTGGATTGTAATGATTTTAATAACTACAGACCTGTATCCAACTTACCATTTTTAAGTAAAGTCTTAGAAAAACTTGTTTTTACTCAGATTACTGATTTTCTCAATGATAGACAGATCCCGGAGATATTCCAGTCTGGATTTAGGGTGAACCACAGCACAGAGACTGCTCTCCTAAAGGTTTTAAATGATCTTAGATGTAACTGGGACTCCCAAAAGCTCTCAGTCCTGGTGCTACTGGATCTAAGCGCAGCCTTTGATACAGTAGACCACGCTATTCTTTTAAACAGACTAAAACACATGGTGGGCCTCTCTGGTGCTGTACACAACTGGTTCACTTCCTATCTCTCTGACAGATCTTTTATGGTGAGTATGGATACATGCTCCTCTAAGATCCATAAAATGACATGTGGTGTGCCTCAAGGGTCGGTTCTAGGCCCTGTACTTTTTAATTTGTATATGTTGCCTCTCAGCAGTGTCATCAGGAGGCATGGAGTGAACTTCCACAGTTACGCTGATGACACGCAGCTGTACATCTCCGTGTCTCCTGATGACACCAGACCAATGGATGCCCTTTTTAACTGTATCTTGGATATAAGATCTTGGATGGCAGAAAACTTTTTACAGCTTAACCAGGACAAAACTGAAGTTTTAATTGTCGGTCCTGAGTCTCAGAGAGAGAAACTCTTGTCTAAATTACAGGCATTTTCACTATGTCCTTCGCTACAAGTGAAAAACCTGGGTGTTATTTTTGACTCTGAGCTTGGTTTTATCCCACATGTTAAACATGTAACCAAAATTGGATTTTATCATCTAAAAAATATAGCCAGGAAGGCAATCTCTTTTATTAAGGCTGGAGAGAAACCCCAGGTGCGCCCACATTTGACAACTGGCCTCCTCAACACAGCCTCTGATTGGCAGCTACAGGCTGACCTGGGTAAACAACTAAAGTTCCCTCAGAACATTGCAAAAACATCACTCCGGCCAGACATGATAATTATTTCTGAGGCCTCAAAACAGCTGATCATGCTGGAACTCACAGTGCCCTGGGAAGAGCGGATTGAGGAGGCCAATGAAAGGAAACGAGGAAAGTACCAGGAACTAGTGCAGGAGTGCAGGGGAAGGGGCTGGAAGACTTTCTATGAGCCCATAGAAGTGGGTTGTAGGGGCTTTGCAGGACGATCACTCTGCAAAGCCCTAGGGCGGCTGGGCGTGGCTGGGGCAGCCAAGAAGAGGGCCATCCAGGCTGTGAGTGAAGCGGCAGAGAAAGCCACAAGGTGGCTGTGGATCAAGAGGGCTGATCCGTGGGTAGCTACTGGTACGCAAGTCGGGGCTTGATCACCCCCGGCTGGGTCGCCTGGGCGAGGGTGTATGATGTTGTGAGACCCGAAACACCTGATGACCCTAGGATACATCACTGAAGATGCGTACCAGTGCATCCAAGAGATGTGTCTTTATAGTAGAGTCCGCCCTATTCTCTCTCGGGCCAACACGGAGATGCTGATGCATGCTTTTATTACCAGTCGCATTGATTACTGTAATGCCCTGCTCTCTGGTCTTCCTAAGAAGAATATTTCAACTTTACAACTCTTGCAAAACTCGGCAGCTCGTGTGCTGACGAAGACCAGAGGGCGGGCCCACATTACACCGGTTTTAGAATCGCTGCACTGGCTCCCCGTGTGTTTCAGGATCGATTTTAAAGTTCTTTTATTGGTTTTTAAATGTCTTAATGGTCTTGGGCCTTCTTATCTCTCAGATCTGCTTTTACCATACGAACCCTCGCGGACCCCGAGGTCCTCTGGTACTGGCCTTTTGATTGTCCCTAAAGTCAGGACACATACTCACGGAGAGGCAGCTTTTCAGTGGTATGGTCCTCGTCTGTGGAACAGCCTGCCGGAGGAGCTCAGGGCCGCAGAGAACGTACATGTTTTTAAGAACAGGCTCAAGACCCACCTTTTTAATTTAGCTTTTACTTAGCGTTTATTTATTTTTATGCTTATTTATTCTATCCTGTTATTCTATTATTAATTTAGGATTTACCTAATATTTTTTGATTTTATTCTTATTCATTTTTTAATCTTCTTACTCTATTTATATTTATATTGTATCCTGTTCTTATTTATTTTATCATTTTACCCTGTATATATCGTATTGCGTCATATCTCCAGTGTTTCCTTGGAGGGCGCTCTCTGCACTGGGGCTGTTATTGACCGTGGCTGCTGGGTCTCTGGGGTCCTCTCAGCCTGGTTGGGGGGCTCCTTGGCCTCCCTCCTGCTGTGTGCCCAGCCCGGAGGCTGCGGTCTGTGACCGGCTCCCGGTGCAGACGGCTCTCTGTTATAATGTTTCCTCACTTGGCTCATGCGAGCCCAGCCCAATTTTTACTCTTTAAGTGTGCGCGTGTGTGTATGTGTGTGTGGGTGGGGGGGATATATGTGTATTGAGAGTGTGGGGAGTGAGTTGGAGGGTGGGGTGGGCTGCTTTTAACTATGTAAAGCACTTTGTGCTACATTTTTTCTGTATGAAAAGTGCTTTATAAATAAAGATTGATTGATTGATTGATTGATTGATTAAATAAGGATTAGTTTTGAGGTTTTTTAGATTTGTTTTTAGATCACTGGTCTATGAAACTTTGCATAAGTATTAAGGCATTTTGAAAGCATATACTCTCAGAGAACAGTACATATCTAACAGCGATTTATGGAAGGAGAAACATGAAGCACAAATAACTCTGCTGCCTTCCTTCAATCTTTTCTGAGCACGAAAATCATTAAACATCAATGAAAAGCTGAATTAATGCATTCTACTGGGTATAATGAGACTCTTCCCCACAGTGGAAAAAATGTGATGTCAGTAAGACCAAAAATAGAGAGACTCTTGTATTCCCCTTTTGTATATCCAACTCCTACAAAGATAGTATGAGTAAAACAGCAGATTTCACAGATTGCTGGGTTGGTTGGTTTTTGTTTTGCAATTTTGTTGTCATGCTAACCTGTCTCATGAAAAGTTACCTGGTCCAAAGAAATGATAAAAGATAATGTCATGTACAATTTTCAGTCTGAGACATTAATTTTTTGCAAATTGACAAGGAGAAAGTTTTTCTTATTGATCAATCCATAGAACATACGTTTTATCCAGCTATTCATTTTTTTTTTTTAACAAAGGCTCGAAACCAATGATATTTAAACATCATCATAACACTATAACTTTTCCTTTGCCTTGCTAATGAAAATGATACTTTTTCATCATGAACCTGCAAACAAAAAGTTTCCTGGCAGCTTTTTTGTTGTGTTTTCGGGGCTCAAAGCCTTTTTTTTTTTTGTTGCAGGTCAAAGCTTTTTGAAAAGCTTGATCGTGACTGAATGAGGTTAGTGGATTGATGCTGCAGGTAGAAAGATGCAGGAGTCTGCTGACTGACACAGTGGAGAGATGACATTGCCCTGGAGGGCTGGTTGGAGTGCAGGTGCATGCTGGTCCTGCCTGCCCACTTTGGATCTTGTCAGTTAAACAAAAAAGCACTCTGGCCCTGGAGCATCCTAAACCATTAAAAGGACCGTGGGTTTAAGAGAGTCACTCAAATATTAGTAAAGTTCCTTCAGCTTCTATTCCACTTTCTCACAAAGAGATTCCATATCACCAAAAAACTTCAGGATTTAGATGTCAGTATCCACTGCTAGAAAATGATATGCGGCTCAGTAAATTCTATATTAAATGCATTTAAAAACTGTAAAAAGAACTTTTACAAAAAGTACTCAATTTACAACAGCTACACGGTATTTCCTTTCTCCAATTATCCTACTATAGTTTTTGTGATTTATGGTTTTCTTTAAAGGTCAAAAACCATGAGTCTCCACACCGCCACAGACAGTTGAGGTGATGGTTCATCGCTGCTTCAGTGCCCTTTTCAAGACAGACAGGTCCAAGAAGAAAAAATAAATAAATGAATCAAAAAAGCAGAACCGGTCTGGCCGCTTGTGCAAAACAAAGGCTGGGCCACTTCACAGTGAGCAGCGAAGAGGAACAGATTGCTTCTGCTCTGCATGATCACAGTAGGGACCGTCCTGAAAAGGGTCTTTGTTTGCTCCGGGGAAGCTAGAATGGCGCGGCTCATCTGCACAGGATGGCATGTGGTCCGGTGTAACTGGAACCAAGGCGGCATGGGAGGCTGCGCTCTTTGCTGTAGGTTTTCCCCCCTCTGTCTTTCCAGCATCTACTCAGTCATGCAACTCTAGGTGCAATGATGTAATGCTGTAGGCAGCGTGCAGCCTCCCCACTGGCTCTCATAAAATAGAAGAAAAAAATATTCAAAAAAGCCTTAGAGACAGATGTGTTTCCTACACTTTCCACTTGATAAAAATGCTGCAAACATAATACGAGTTCCCTTCCACAAGTTAAATGAGAGCAATTTGTCTTCTCATCTTCAGTGTGAACCTGCGATGCATTTGTTGTGTTCTTACATGCATAAACATTTCCCTCAAATCCCACAGGAAGACGGTTAGAAAACTAATTAGCAAGTGCCATCAACAGAAAATTGCAACGTGAGCCAGAGAAGCTAAAAATTCCATCTGTCCACAAAATTACTGGGCAGGAATCTCAGCTATATATCTTCCAAAAGGCTAAATATGAATGTATACCACATACTATAACTGGAAAAACCCCTATAGGATGTGGTGACCGAGGCGGACAGCGATCATTTCAGAATAAAGCAACAAGAAGCAGGCAGGAAAGGGCACACGCTTTCTCCCACTCTGCTGCTGCTACTCTTCTGCTCTAGATGGATGAGCTATTCTAAAATGAAAACCTCATCAACAATAAGATGAAGATCTCCTTAGTCAGCAAAGTAAAACTACAACTGGAAATGTGCAGGTAGATGTGTCAGCATACCTAAATTTATGACTCTAGCATGATCCAGGCTACATAACAAGCAAATGACAAAGACTAGCAATGGGAGAAAAAGGTTTACTGCATTAAAAAAGATACATGAATGAAAAACAAAGAATATGTACAGGAAAATTGAAACACTTTGGCACATTCAATCCTGTGATGTTTTTTTTAACTAAAGGAATATAAGACAGAATTTTTTAAAAGGGAATATATTGAAATTATTTTAGTTCAGCTGAAACAACAGAGCCACTTAAGCGGTTTTAATCATACCAAACAAGGCTCTTGCCTCTTTTTTTAAGGTTTTCCTAATTAATAAATACTTGTAATCCAACTATAATTCCTTTTCTGGAATAAATGTGGGTGTATGCGATTATTCTTTACCAAGGGTTTTAAATTAAATGTCAAGAAGAAGAGAGAAACGCTGATGTATCGTTCATGAAACACATTTCTGTGCAACAGGAGTCAAAGAAAGAAACAAAACACAAACATGTATGATTACACCGGAGTCGGGGAATGCCAGAGGGACACAGGTCATGCATGTGTAGGTTTGGTTCAGTGGATATTCAGTTAGACGAGCAATCCAAAACATACACGCACACACACACCCAAACATCAGGCAGCCATCATTGTATGGCTGGTTGAATGATGGTGATAAATTAGGGTAACATTTCATGAGGAAAAAATCTGTCCTTCATAAAAAGACATAAGCAGTAGCTATTCCTCAGAGGAAAGAGAAGGTCGTAATTATTTCTAAGTCTGGCCCTTTTGATTCTTTGTACCGTCCCTGAACAAGGAACCAAACCCCAACCAATCTCAGGCTGGTAAATGTAACCCAAGCAATAGGTGACTGGTTAATATCCAGTGATGACATGGATTATGTCCTGTGATCGAGGCAATGTCATAACACAGTGCATGGAGGGTAACAAACTCCCTAAAGAGATACATAACCTTGAATGAGATTCACTTGAAAAAAGCCTTTTATAACAAAATAGTTCCCTAAACCGTACTTTAGGCACCCAGAGAGAACTGGATCTTTTGCAAACCCACCGCCCATGAGTCCAAAACGCTGATCTCATTACTACCATGTAATCAGCCCTTTTAATGATTCGGGCCCCCTTTCAGCCTTCCCTACACATTACGTCATCAATCTGCTCCACTGGGATTCAGTCCTACTCTCCTAGCGCTGAGCCCACTGGAGCATTGGGGCTGGATTAGCAGAATGTGCTAATGCTGCACCCTTCAGGCTCTAATTACTGTACCAGAACAAGCAGATATTCATCTGGCTGATGCATTGTTCGCTTTGCCGCCCTGCCAACTGCTGTCACTCTCCAGTCTTTACTGGTATGCCGATTTTGGACATAAAGGAATGAAAGAGCACAGCTAAACTGAAATTTTGGCTCACAAACCGGGTAATGTGGTGGGAAAATAGCAGGGAAAAGCTAAGCCTTATCTTGACTGTCATAACGCGAAGATCTGTCACGATAAAGAGAGGAGGCGAGTGAGGAAATGCAACAGGAAGTGTGACATATTTGTGTGCAGAGATAGTTTTGGGCAAACACTACACAGCACACCTGGGAAGCAATGACGAAATGAGCAGTTGCCATGGTGATCAAGTTGCACAGCCTCGAAGAACTCGAAGGACGAGAAAATGTAATTCTTTTCCCCTTGGCTGCCACTCCAGAAACACCAAAGATGGAAAAAAATAATATTAATAATACAGCAATTACAATACAGCACTGCTCAGTTTCAACTGAACTGTCTGTGCAAATACAAAAGATCAAGGAATCAGGTAAAGATGTGTTTAAGGATATCGCGAATGAGCCTGAAACATTAAATGGACCACATTTTACACCAGAAGAATTATTATTCACATTCGTCATGCGACAGAAAGTAGGGCCACATCTTCACAGCTCGTTGGACTGAAATCTAAAAGCAGCGTGTTTTTCTATAATCCTCTCAGGCTAGCAGTTACATAAAACATCTTGATTGAGAGAAATAACCCACTACTGGATATGAGAACAGGGTCACAGAGAAATAAACCTGAAGAGTGGGCCGTGATCTAAACATAAGGGACCATGCGCAGAAGTGCAGATGGAGGCAGAAACAGCTAGAAAACCTGCATTAAAACCTGCACAGCTGCAACTTTAAAGCAGAAATTTACTGAGTGCATGTGATTTAATATTGGATGTGGCCTTATCATCTATCACATATATGGAAGACAGCCGAATAATAGAAACTAGCTTCTAATATCGCTCACATGTGATTCTTTGTGTATTGTATTCCTGGAGCCTGGCTGTGACTCTATTCTCTACGAGAAGTGAGACATCCATCTGGCTTTCTTTGGTGATGACATCCTGAAGGATTTCTGACTGTGCTTAAATAATATTATCTTGTTGGCATGGCAGTTTGCTGTGCCCCCACTCCCTTTCGCTTACTGCCTCCCCACGGTGACTCATCGGGCCATAACCTTGAAAAACGACCTTCAGCGCCCACACTCGGCATAGCAACACTGACAAGATTTACAAAGCACTTTAGCATTGGCCTTCATTTTCCTCCATCTGTCATCTTCCCAATTATGTAGGTCTCCGAGCATTTATATACTAATGATTCACTGGTTGGTGCAATACAGCATATTACTGCCAGATTCAATACAGTATTAGCTGCAAGATCATGGTGTACCGAGCCGGTTAAAGAGCCTGCACAGTCTTCTTGACTGGCTTGTTAACCTTCAACACAGGCCTGTAATAGTTCTTAATAGTCATGTTTAAAATTAAAAAGGATTACCATTGCCCAATCGATTCCACTAATATCTGTCACCACAGTGCAATATGCCAACCACTGTCCTGAGAGACAAATGCAATGTGCAGTATGTTTTACTGCCAAGCATCCGTGGGCCAAAAAAGCCTCAGAGGAAATTATAACCAGCATTGTAGGTAGTAAGGAGTCTTGCAGGGAGTCCTATTTTTGAATTGTAAATGATATGTTGTGAGATAATTAGCAGGCCAGGTTCTTAGAGAAAAGGAGCAGACTATTTAAAAGTGGAAAAAAAAATGTACAGGTGTAAACTGTTGAAACAATACAGAATTCATAAAGAACTCATGGTCTAAGATGAAGCAGTGCTTCTGTTTAAATGTGTGAGCACGTCACTGCAAATCACTGAATCATTCATTTGAGTCAGTATTCTCAATAGTAAGACTAATTATTATATTTTCCCATCACCAAGTAATCTGATTCTCTCACACAGGTCTCTATATGTCAGTGTGAAGTCCAGAAAGCTTGATCCACCTTTATTTATTACAAGACTTAGTGCTGATCACATTAAAAATGTAATGTTATTCTTCTATATGAGTCATGTGGCCCAGCAGGCAACTGAGCCAAGCTGGAGAAGGATATCTAATGCAAATGCATTAAAGAAACTGAAGACACCCTTTCAGCAATGATTTTATGGTTGCTAAACAGTTTTAACCAGAATGGATAGACTACCAAGTTTCCATCTAATGTTTTTATACACACGCGGTGTAAATAAAATGATTAAAGTGTAACACTTTGAGTCACAACGTGAGAGAATTAACAAAGACTTAATTTCTTATTCCGGCGAGGCAGAACCTGCATCTATCAGAGGAGACGTCCTTCCCACAGTCATCGAACTTGCTCAGAGGCAAACTCAAGTTTATCTGTACAATAATGTAATTACCCTGATATGACATTAGTGAAGTTGTGATTTTGTGCCATCTGCATAGAATTGAAGTCGTGCGCTGAATTACGACTTCACACAAATTGAGAAATCGGGAATTTGATTTGCTTAGCAACACATGCACCAGTAAACAGAGATTCTAATATATATCTAAAGATCACCTGCTCATATTTCACCCATCTTCTTTTTATGATACCCTTGATAATGATCCTATAGCATTAGCATTATTAGCATATTAACTTTGTGAAAAATTGTACATGCTTGGCATGCTGGATGATTCAAATGATTAGAAAAACAACAAATGGGCTTTGGCTACCACTGCCACAGAAAAGGCCCTGCTCAGCCTTTATGAAAATATATTGAATCATGCAGCTTTCTTAACAGCATGATCTTCATATTGGCTTGGCTATTACAGGGCAGAGGAGCACTGTAGTTACAGTCAGTCAGAGCTGAAGAGCGTGTGCACTTGGTCTCATTAGAAGATCCTGCCAGAAGCAGCCAGAGGAAAATCAGCTGGATGCTACAGGGCAACTCCACTGAGTGGCATAACAGCCAATAAAAAGCCTGCCTCCAGTTTCTAAAATGCACGGTGGCAATAGACAAATACTGAGGTAAAAACTGACCCACAAAAACTAAAAACAGGAAAGAAGCAAGCGGCACAAAGAATATGAGCAAGCAACACCGAACATAAAGAAATACTTATTTGTGTAGATAGTGAGCACTTTCCATGACAATGAAAACACTTGCATTAAACCAAGGTGATGTTTGCACTGAATGAAATGGGCAGTGAAATATTGACTGCAGAGTCTGGCCAACATTCACAGAGTCAACAGGGCCTGACAGCTGGGTGGTAATTACTGCACCATTCACAGAAGGACAACGTCTTGGCAAAGACTCAAACACTACCACTGAGTTCACACCACACTAAAAGGTTACAAGTCAGATCAATGTTACAGATAGGCAATATGCTGATTTCTGCTCAATTAGCAGTAATCAGCCTTAGTTATGACAAAGTGACACTAATTTAGTTTTATTAATGCAGCCAGCACTCTTTCCTACTAAAATGCAGTGATATCTTAATATGCAACATCCTCAGCATTCAGTGCCCAATACCTAATTCATATCCTTCATCTATTATTCAGCCACTCGCAACTTTATGGCACAGTCTACTAAGGCAATTACGTAATTAATGCAAAATAACAAGAAAGAAACCACATCGTCTATTACATGCAGTCCCTGGTGGCTGAAATTGTAACTTTTAAACACATTCTACTGTTTTTTAATAATAAAATCTCAAAAAGAGCAAGGACAGAAACTTTTTTATAAAGTTTCACCGATAATACAGATTAGTGATTGAGGGATGGAAACTGTATCATGGAATAAATATCAATAACCAGTATATTAATGAAGAAAAATGTACTTTGAGCATAATCAAAGCTTCATTGTACAGCTGTCTTTCCTACAGGCTACCTCACTCCTTAGCCTTAATTGTGACTACACAACAAACATTACCAAGCCAGAAACAACAGGAAAGGGGTCGTAATAGGATGTCCTGAAGGAGACTTCTACCTAGGTGCTTTCTATAAAGCACTCCTACCACAGTTAGTTACCCTCATTAATTATAGAGGCCAGTTAAAGCCTAGCATAGTATAGAGAAGCCTTTCAGGAAAGCCCAAAGGAGGTGGCAGTCAGCTGGCTCAATGACCACTGCTCTAAACTCAGCAATTCATTCAGGAGGGAAATCTGACTCCCTCCTGTTCAAGAAGAGAAAGAGAGAAGGTGCAAGCAATGAAATAAATAAACCTCAGTACTACTAGTCAGGTGATGCCATAATGCCTGTAAAACAGCTGTGTGATGATAATAAAACAAGATGCATCAGAAGCAGTCTTCTTTACAGAAATACCACTTCATTGCAGTGTTACAAAAGATCTAACTACTGAGTGTGTGTACAACAATTGACTTAACTCTGGTGTCCAAAAGCTCTGACACACACAAGGGCTTTGACTCCTGTTTTCAGCGGCTCTCCGTCTGTTTACAGTACCTACAGAAAAGCGTTAGCTTTGCCAGTTTAAAATAACTTGTATCTAATGTTGTAAATGTCTGAACGACCAAACTCCACTGTAACTCAAGTAAAGTAAACATAAAAGTGCAGCAATTAAACTAAGCAACAAAAGACTCGCGATTAGCAGCAGGTTGAGTGTAGTAAATATTTTTAGCTTGTTTCCAACACCGCCTGGACATTTTCCATTTTGCTGGACTTGTAACTCCACTTGGCGTTTCTTATTTGCAACTTGTTTCTTTAGATCACAATCGTGCTGTTCATATTATGTCACAATCATCCCTGCAGCATGTGCACCCGCTTTGTGTCATTCATCAGAGAAAGAGGCCATAGGCTACGTGTTATGTAACCTGGTAAACATTTTCTTAGATACCTTTATCTTGAAAGAGAATCAAACACCAGCATAGTATGAACAATTCAATCAATCCAAGATATATGAGTGAATTTTCCCAGAGCGCTTGTGCTCAGGGCACCGACAGGTTGGATATTGATAGTTGCAGATGTTTTTCATGATTCATGGCCTTTGCATTGTGCTTGAGGCACCATGTGGGCTGGGGGGTGCCGAGGCCATCTCTTCTGTTGAGTTTACTCTTCAAACCTGCACAGGAATGACTGCTGCTAAAAATAGCTAAGCTCACCACAAACCAGACTGTAGCATCATCAGTCCACAGGATATCTATTGATCACCATATTGATTAAAAAGATTCACACCTAATTGCTTTCCAATGGACTGTTATGATGAGAAATAGGCAAGAGGGAAGCCTCTGGAATAGGAGAAACCATTAAAGACCCTTTAAAGACAAACAAAGCTGCATATTTATTCAAAGTATAGCAACATGTAAGGTTTTTTAAGCTGTTAGTATCGGAAGCACTACACGTTTTTTTCTCCTCACAATACTGTAGCACAATCTCATCCCTTTATAGGAGGGGAGATGCACAGTCTGTGTAGCTGTGCAAACAGTTCTTTATTTCCCTCAATGGCACATGTCTCCCACCCTTGGGGTAGTGGGGGATTTCTGCAAACCCCACATATTGAGAGGATAGCACCACTGTTTAAATAGTGCCCTCCAGACTGCTATTATGCTACCATATGGCACACCTCTGTCTGTCTTCTAAGTCAGAACAAAGAGAGAGCTGCCACTAAAAGCTAAAACCATTTCCTCATCTTTTGTGCACAAACTCTTGAAGAGGCACCAATGTACCCCCCCCCCCCCCCAAAAAAAAGCATATTCTTTGCATATTCAGACTGCTTTGAGCTTGTAGTAAGGCAACAGCAACTTAAATAATCAGCAAGTAAAACCAAAGTATGCAGAAGAGCATGTCTGATAGAACAGGATGAGAAACCTTGGAGCAGATAGGGTATAGTAGTAGAAAACCACACTGGGTGACACAGCCAAAAACAGGAAACTGTGCTTGGTCTGATGAGCCTCAATTTCTGCTGTGAAATTTGGATGGTAGGGTCAGAATTTGGATAAAACAACATAAAAGCATGAATCCATCCTGCTTTGTAGCAGCAGTTCAGTGTGGTGATGGTGGCATAACTCTGTAGGAATATATTCTTGGGACACTTTGGGCCCCTAAGTACCAACTGAACATTGTTAAAACACCACAGCCTCCCTGTGTTTCCAGAACCTTGTCAATTCTGTGTCATTAAGAATAAAGGCAGTTCTGGAGGCAACTTGGTACTATTAAGGTGCACCTAATGAAGTGGCCATGTGTATGTTTCATACCAGTATTAACATTTAACAACTTCTGTAAGTAATTATTATTCAGTGATTGTAGCTTTTTCACGATTGTTCACATTATTCTATTTTATGACGCATGCGTCTTTTCCATTTGTTTCATCTACCCTTTCTTTATTTTTTAATTAATTCACATTTATTATTATTTCATTGTCCTCAGTTTTATTTGATGTACTCGTATTCTGGCCCATTACAAATTCAAACTTACTTCTTTGATGTTTTTTCATTAATTTATTCAATTAAAATGTTTATTATTGCAGGTTATTTATTTTCTTCTATTACTTCTTAGGCTTTATTATCAGACTGATTCATTAACAGAGTGAAGCACGTCATAGTTCATAGCTGGTCTGGACTGAACACATGAACAGCTTCAGTACTGTTTATGTCTCACATCTCAGTTTTATAGTCAGTTCCCAAACAATTTTCTCTGTAAGAACTCCAGATGTCAGGTACAATTATTTCATACCCACTCCTCCAGTGACACATTACACTGACTGTATACAAGCTATCAGAGTTCTCAAGATTTTGTTAGAAAGCAAAGAACAACAACAATAAAACAAGGCCCATATCTAGTTTTACCAGGAAATCGCAGAAAACACGAGTTCGGTCAGTAATAATGGAACAAACATCCCCAGAGAAACGCACACACTGAAGATTATATGCACAAGAGCTAAACATGAAACGTGAGACATGAAACCCTTATCACTAGGAGCCTACCACTTGTCCTGAAAACCCATTTTCCTCACGACGGCAGTGCAAGCGTTTAGCACTAACATGTGTCAGCTCTGAGGATGGTTTCTCGTTACATACTTACATACATTACAGAGCACGCCGTGACATTTTCTGAACCTAACAAAAAGGTGCTTTTAACTGACTCTACCATAGTGAGCGACAGACAAAGACAGACAAATGGCATATACTGATCCTGGCTTGTTGTCTATTATAGCAAGACACACAACTAATGAACCAGAAATAATGAGAACGTCTTTTTCCTTAACTGATTTCTACCAGCTGTTAGCAGAGGGAAAAAGAAAACAGTGAAATTCACTGTGACGGGCATCAGTTGTTGCTGCAGTCTCAGAGCTCGTTCCAGCTTTGTCAGCTAATCAAACTCAATATATGACTCGGAAATGCACTGCACTGGAGTAATGTAGAGACATAATGGGACAAAGTTGATGTCAATTATTTGTCTTTGTGATGCTCTCGGTGATAGAAAATCTATTACCAAGTAATACCAAGTAGTTCCTGACATACACTGGATTTTTAAGACCGATACCGATATTTGGTGATTTAGAAATCAGAAATTTTTTCTGTCAGACACAGGAAACAGAAACCGAGTCTTAAGAATGTTTCCAGGTTGAATCAACGCTGTAAAAAAATAAAAGCAGTTCAGAGGGCAAAATAGGATCGAACTATTAGGGGAAAAAAAAATATTCTTGCAACTAGACAGAGCAGCCTTTTAATGGCAAACACTGCAGTACTGTTGCTGCTTTTAATAAAAACACATTTGCTGAATTGAACCAGGACCTGCACTGGACAGCTGTCTTTGTGTGTTGGGGTTGTTGTGTATTTTCATTGGCCAGCCTCTTTGTCCCCCTGTGTGTGTGTTCATCTATGTCCTCTCCAGAGACGCTCATCTTTTCTGACTGCTGCGCTGACACACACACAAAGGAAAAAAAGAGACCGATTGCATGCATGAATAGCTGTCCATGTAATCTGCAGTCCCTGACACACGTGGAACAACAGGAGCCACCCAGGCTTTTATTTGATCCTAAGATGGACTAAAATATTGACAGATCAGCGATTTGTCGTGTAAATATGATGTACAAATGCTAACACAAACAATGCAAACAATCCAGAAAAATACTGACGCTCATAAAGCAACTCATCGAACTACCCACTGGAAAAGAAAATTCTTTCTCTCGAGGAAAATTATCCAGAGTGGGTGGAAAATAAGACAAAGATGAATTAAACACTGAAAGCGTAAATTTTCAACTCTAAACGCCAAAAACAACCGCTCCGCCTCATCTCAGCATCTTCCTGTACCGCTGGACACAGCTGGCTCAAAGCTCTCCTACTCTTTGTTATTTTCATCAACTGTGTGTCATCGCACATCTGACAGAAAGCGTATATTGTCACAGATAAAAGACACTAAAGGAGAGGATATCAGAATAAACAGACCCTGCACTCCCTAAGTGCAGCTCAAGTAGCCCTCATTACAGGCACCCAGCCACGTCTGCAGGATGATGACAGGATCGTGTATTTCTCGGAGAGCTACACACTGTTGGGCTGGAGTACAGATGGTTTTTCCTTAATGATCACTTTCATTATGACGCACAAGACCAGCCGCCTTCTTCCTGGTAAACGAAACAAAACTGTAAAATATGTTGATTTTAATATAGTAAGGCTTTTTTCCTTTCTTTCAATGAGAGCACTCTCTGTTTTTAGTTTGCATCAGGCTTTTTCAGGTTTTATTACCACTCAGAAAGTATCTGAGTGTGTTTGCAGACAAGTCGGCGTGATCCATGCTATCTATACTCAGCTGCAGCAATCTGCTGGCCACCAAAGCAATAACAAGGATGTTTTTGGTGCAGAACCATTTTTGCAACCCCTCTCCATAACAATAAGTGACAATGAGCAACCAACTCACCAAACCAGATAAAAAAAAAATACAAATTTGTCCCTAATGACTCATTTCTACATCTGTGTGACTGGTGTAAAAGATGTAAAACTAACAATTAATAAGAAGAACCTTGGGAAAATGTGTCCTGATGTTATAAATCAAGTGAGAAGTATTTTTTAAATAGACTTCAACACTTTAGTGTTTTTGCAGCCAGAGCGGTCGTCCTCTGCTTTCATTAGACAGAATACACATGTAAGGCATTCCACATTTGCTTCACTTGTAGGCCTATCCATCTTTTTTCTTTTCAACAATCTCTGGTATGGACAGATAAATACTTAGATCATGAATCCCAGGTTACCCATTCAGTTATTCCAGTCTGGCAATAGTTACTCTGCAGGATCAGAAAAATGTTTAATCTTTTCCAGCTGCAGTGGGTAGTAGCTGGGTTGTGCATTCAGAGGCACCTGACACAGTATGCTCCTTGTTAATCACACAGACTCTTGGCAAATGCTGTGCATCGAATCTCAGGATGCCAGTAATGTCTCAGATTTCAGAAGCTCTCACAAAATATTGCTTGAAACATTTGTACTTATGATTTCTTTATACAAAACTCACTATCTGAAAAACTGCGTGAACAGAACCATTTACAAAATGCGCACTGATGCCACACATTTGCGGTGTATGAATACTGTCTGAAAATGCGTTACGAGACCGTAAGATAAACATTCCAGCTCTTGAATACATTACATGTGACAAAGCAAAGTCATCCCTCCTTTTAAATTAATACGTGTTAAGTAATACTTCAGTTTTCTGGAGCTATATTCCAGGGATCAGGATCCTTGAAATGAGCTTTCTGAATCACAAAACATTTACATTAACTTGGAAAAATAGGAAGTCATCCTTGGCCTTCCTACTGAAAACAAAAAAAACAGTAAACGGCATTACAGTGCTGTGCAGAAGTCTTGACCCACTCTTTGCTTCATTACATTTTGCTTCCAAGGAGCCAGACTTTCTTGTAATTTTTTATAGTGGCCTTGAGCAACGCTTCTCCAAGCTTTCTGATGGTCTTTCATAGTTTTTCTTTGGACAGCAGCAAAGAACCAATTTGAAATTGTACCTTTAGGCTTTTAGGCTGTAAAAAAAAACAACAACAAAAAAAAACAATTTGTTCCTGTTTTTTTAGCAGAATATATGAAAGATGTCAAAGATAACACAGTCTGACAGGCATAAAACATTTTTTTCACAGAAAAGGTGATTCCCAAAAAGCTTTTAGCTGAAAACTTGACATATATCTGTCCTAAATGTGAATCTGAGCAAGTGACAGGCCTTAAAAGAACTACAGCAAATGAAAAGTTTCTGAAAGTCTGTCATTAAGAAACAGGACAAAAATTAAGCAAAGGCCTGACACAGGACCTGAGAGATGTACCTGACGCTTCAACTGAGTCATCTAGTATTCACTAAAGTTTAATCAGAAATCGTTACTTATTTCCTCGAACAATATCAAGAAGTGAGTGGTGGCCCAAGATTTTTCCCCAGTACTGTAAATGATACCACTTCTAGTCCGATAATCATATCATGTTTTTTTGTTGATGTTTTCTTGTCTACTTGAATGACAGCACACGTGCAACCACAGAGCTGGACAGAAAAATAAACTAGTCCTTGCTATGCCCTTCAGAACAACAACAGCAAATCATCCATTTCTTTAATGGCAAAGAACAGTCGACACATTACAGAGACGAGGCCTCACAGAGCACAGCGAGAATGTAAATCTGCTGAAGAGACAAATAAGACAACTAAAACACAATGATGGAGGCAAGGTGAGATGAAGAACGGAGGGAAGGAACGGCAATCATTAGCTCATAAAAATCCTGCAGTGAGACGGTGTGAAGCTGAACCACAATCCCGATGACACAGAGAGAAAGAGGTGACCTGTGGAGCAGATGAGGTCAGGATGAAAAAAGAGACATGGGGAAAAATGTGGAAGATGAAAAAAATGACAAATATGCTCCTTTGTAACACATCAATCTTGAGTACGATGAATACTGAACTAAGAGCTGAAGAGTAAACTAATCACTACCATATTGTCCATCAGTTCTGCCCCGGCTGTATTTTTACTGTTTCGTTGGCTCGTCGGCCAACAGAAAACTGTCACGGCTGTCAGATCACATCTGATTTAAGCTCAGCACCTGACCTATATGCTGATGACACCCGCTCTGGTATAAATCTCCATCACAAAGCAACTTTTGTGCTGGAGAAGAGATCACTCACGAGCAGAATAACGGTTGTCCTGACAAAGACCAACTATATTATGTTCTGTTTTAATGTGCAGACAATATGTCAATAATATTAAATGCAAAGAATTTACTGCAGATACTAAACATTTTTACTTGCTGTTGTGCAACCCAAGTCAAAAAGCAACATTGTGCTAATTTCACTTGCATTGTAGTAGTCCGAGTCCTGTCCCTGCGCTTCCTCATTAGTCTGCAGAGGCACAGGGCCTTGAAGTACAGAGTGAGACAAAGGCTGATTCTCTCATACAGCAGAGAGCCCTGAGGCCCAAAGACAAACAGGAGCAGGGCAATGGAGAGAAAGCATGAAGGAAGCATGGCAGAGAGGACAACAAATAAAGCCTGAGTATGGGAAGCAGCATTCTGCAACGTGCTTAACTGAACTTTCAGAAGCAATCCGAGTAAGGTCCAGTTCCAATTATAGAGATATTCTGAATTTCAATTTAAAATTTTCAAACTTGTTCTGTACTAAGTGAAAGCCCTGCAAAATTAATAAAATCTTATATTGTATACCCTTTGCAGCTATTTGCAAAGTTGTGGTTGCACATGTAGTGGCCCCAGAACAAAAACAAGAAGGCAGTTACACAACACAACTCTCACCCCCGCCCCCCCAAAAATCCCTCTCATTACAAAAGATAACCCAATATCCAAATATTAAGGTTGCTGTCCTCCTCCAGTAAATCCCAAGCTTGCCCGCTACAACATTGCAATTAAAATTCTGTTTGATTATATATTGCACTTGCACATTTTTTTAAAGTCACTGCTTGAAGGCGGAACTTATCTGATTAGTTCCAAGGCTTGTGGTGGTGGTGGTGCATCATTCCTGTTGAGTCATGACTGCAGGTTACAAACATCCTTCCCTATCTGTAATTGATCAAAGCTTTGTTTCTCCCCTTGTAAATATTCCAAGGCTCTCGAATTCAGTCTCTACCAAGAGTTTCTTGCACCAAACTATTTCATTAATGAGCCCAGTGAAGTATGTAAATCAAAGTAACAAGCTGTGCAATCTGTTTGCATTAATATAGCTGTAGGCCATCTCCCTTTAAAGTGAACCTAATCCTGAGAGAGGAATGGGATCATTAGCTGCTCTACTCGCATCCACTTCTCTCATTAGCAGACCAGTCACCACGAGGATATATTGCTGTAGTAGTGTGTTTTAATATTCATGCTTTCAGGTGGAGCACAACCTCGAGCCCCCTCTGTTTCTCTTTGTCACACAAGGCATCCCAGACAACACAAAGGCAGCACTGCTCCTGACACACTGACAGACTGCCTCCCTGCTCTCCATTCAGACCCCCACCCCACACACACACACACACACACACACACACACACACACACACAAAGAGACACTGGAGAATATAAGAAAGCCATTCGGTTAGACCGACCCAAACAGGCTATGCTATACACCCACATTTAGCGGCCTGTTGACAATTATAAGAAAGCATAAACTGCTCGTGTGTGAGCTCATACTTCAACGAGTGTGTAGCAAAAGCTTCTGGCATCTTGTCTTCTGCTACGCTCTTTCATGTATCCCAGCAAGCCAATGCAGGTCAGGCTAAGTTTAAAATCCAGGTACTGTAACGCTCTGTTGGGGCACCTGAGCCGAGTGTGAAACAGCAATGAAAGACAAAGACCTCATCCAGAGGGTACCAACGGAGCAATGGCCCTTTGCAGTCTTTACACAACGCACCAGCTCTTTCATTATCAGCAAAAACTGACTGATAAAGTGTGACTGAAAAGAAGCTGCTTCCACGTATCAAATCCTCAGCAAGGGGACTGTAGAATGCCACTATAGACAGACAGACAGTATAGCGAGGTAATCTGTTCAGCCAATCATGACACTGGCGTGCACCGATGGTGGTAAACAGAAATGACAGATTACGTCTCATGAAACATTTAGACCTAGCAGAGATTTTAATGATTTATATGAAGTATTGCAACAGCATCAGCCTCTATGAGATCGGAGCACACAGACATATGCATATCTTTCATCTCTAATACACAGGTTCTATGTGTATTAAGCCTGGGCTGGACACTTCTGAGGGTCCTCACAATGTAAAGTCAGTCAAGAGACCGAACTGCAGACATCACAGATCACTGAGTTTTCACACCATCCATCCATTTATTTCTGCTTATCCAGCTCAGGGTCGCTCTGGGGCTGGAGCCCATCCCAGCTGTCACAGGGCGAGAAGCGGGGTACACACTGAAAAGGTCGCCAGTCTGTCAAAGGGCAAGCACACAGAAACAAATAACCGTTCACACTCACATTCCCACCCAAGGCCAGTTTGGAATCACCAGTTAACCTAAAAAGCAGGTTTGGGGGATGTGGGAAGAAGCCTTAGTACTCGGAGGGAAACCACACAGGCACAGGAAGAACACAAAAACTCCACACGGTGTTTTCATGCTGGATAACGTAAACTATAATAGCTATGAATAGTTTTATGCCATATCGTATAATCTTTGATAAATTTTTGCATGATATAAAAATGTCATATTGTGATGTCATATCAATAGCAATGCCATGAATCTATGTTCTGTGCAACAGGACAAGCCCAGGCATGTCTGAGAGCAAGAGCAACATCTCATCTTCCAACTACAATTTAGGAGGTTTGGTATGTCAACAACTTCCAACAAAGCACAAAAAATATGCAAGAAACATTTTATATAGTGCCATTTATATTTTATATAGCATATTTTTGCAATTTTATTTTTGCAATTTTATGTAGCTCCAGACATGTTACAAAGTTTAGTTACTTTAGCTATTGTTAAACTGAAGTGCTAACCAGTTATTTTACACTTTTACGTGAAATACCGAGAGAGAACACTCACTAGACCAGCGGTCTTCAACCCCCAGGCCTTGGACTGGTACCGGTCCGTGAGTCGTTTGGTACCGGGCCACGAGAGTTGAGGCTCAGGTGTGAAATGTATGGTTTTCGGGGTTTTTATCGGTTTTCAGCGTTATTTTATTATCGTTTTTATCGTTAACTCTGTTTTCCTGGGTCTTTTCACGTGTGTTATGAATAAATCTTCTTTTTTTCGGTCCCGGTACTAGTTTTATTTTGTTGTATTTATCCGCGACACCTTAAAGGCCGGTCCTTGAAAATATTGTCGGGCATAAACCGGTCCGTGGCGCAAAAAAGGTTGGGGACCGCTGCCCTAGACACACCCTTGTGCTTCTACATTTTTCATGCTGGGTCACTGCATATAAAGCTGTGCCACTATTATTGCATAGTGCTGCTGGCACTGTTTCAGTAGACTCACACTTCAAATTAGGAAGTGTGTCATTAGTGACAAAAGCTCATTGGAAAAGAAGGATGGGACATTCCCTCTATTTACTTACACTTGTAAATGAAGCTGGATGGAAGCATTAATAATCCACTGTTTAGTATCTTTTTCTATCAGAAAGCCACATTTTCCACCCCTTGCTGCAAATAAACATTTGTTTTCGAGCTAGCCACATTCCCCAATGAAGATTTTTACTTGAGATGAACTTATCCTGACTATTATTTTTTTTAATCTGAAACACTTTCAAATTAATATAAGAAACCACATGCTAACGGACATTTGTTTATGCACAGCTCTCTTTACATCCCACCATTTCAAAAGAATATATCCATTAAATATATGGTATCAAACACCTGTTCAAACCGGTATAAACAATATATCAGTATGTTTATTTACATTTTATAACTCTGTTCACTATTATTAAATTAAAAGTTGGATTGTATTATTCTAGCTCAGACTTTTTTCCTGCAGCAGAATTCTTGACTTGTCCCACTAAAACACAACAGTGACCAATTCATCAATTAATTTTATTACTGACAAAGATGTTTAAACAAGAAAAAAGGTGCATAAAATCAGCTACTGCATTTGAACACGGGCCAAAAATATTAGCAATAAGGAGATCAATAAAACCATTTTATTCCTTTTAGACTTCATAAAATATCTAAACACCAGATGGGAATAACAAGAGTAAATATGCATCAGTGGAGCAGTCCCATGATAGTCCTGTTGTAGACAAACATGACAACAGTCAAATCACTACTAGGATCCTCTGGGAGTACTCAGGGAATAAATTACCTTCCTGTAACTGCTAACGGCTACATCTTTGTCTGTGGCCTTTTGGAAGAGAAATCCTGACCACTGAGTGATCTCACATTTTGTTAGAGTAACTGTGGAGTCCCCGTAGCAACAGCTGAGCTGCTGGCACTGTGTTTCAAAGTGAAGCACCCTCAATAAGGCTACCATCCCCCTGCAGCCTCCTCACCAAGAGGTCAGCAAATCTCAGGAAAACTTCCAGAGGATTGATTGTATTCACTTTGTATTCATTTTGGTTAAATAATATAAAACTTCAGCAAACTCTTTATTTTCTTAGCATATTTTTTTCTCGTAGGTGATAGAATTGAGACTGGACTGTGAGCGACTGGCTGTGTTTTCAAATAACAAAACAGCTGTTAGAAAAAAAAAAGGATAAGCATAGGTTTCTAAGAAGATAAGCTATAATTTACTTTATCAGTGGAGGAGTTGTGCAGTTGCTCCACTGTGCCAAAAAAGCAATCACATTTTTCTGCACTCCTTGAATTCAACTAAAAAGATGGTGGAGATGGTGGGGGGACCTAGCCAACAGTGTGTGTCTGACTGTCAACCCACAGCCTCCACCACAGATAGATCTGCAGATCCAGAAGTGGCCAACAAGACTGCAAAGAGAGAATGTAAATAATGGACTTCTGCAAAACTGTAACTACAAATAAAATTGAATTCATAGTCACGTTGGTAGCACAGTGGTTAGCACTGTGCACGTACAGCATGGAGGACCTGAGTTTGAATGTACTGGATGGCTACGGCACCCTAAGATACTTTGACTTCCTCCGACTGTCTAAAATCAGTCATGTTTGAAAATTCTAAATTGGATCCAATGGCTATTTGTCTCTCTCCTGTCTGTGGACAGGACAGCAGTCTCGACCTTTCATACTATAACAACTTAATGGATATATGCTTGTGTTTTTTTGTTCTTTAACAGCCAAAATAAACGAGATAGCTCCCTGTGACACTAAACTAAAGATGGATCGATTCAGCCCCCCCGGATTGTAGTGAAGTAATGTTGGCCCACTATTTTTTACAACATTGCTTCAGTTCATTGAGGTTTGTGGGCATTTCTTTATGCACAGCTCTCTTAACGTCCCACCATTTCAGGAAATTTCAATGGTGTTTTGAGATGGACTGTCACTGAGCTGTAGATTTAGAGCTTGAGATCACTGTCATGACAAAATTATGGCCAAGCTTTGGCTTTTGGACAGATGACCTCACGCTCTAGAATACTTTGGTATACTGATGAGTTCATTGTTGACTCAATGACAGCAAGGTGCCCAGGTCCTGTGGCTGCAAAACAAGTCCAAATCATCACCCCTCCACCACCATGCTTGTCAGTTGATATGCTGTGTTTGGTTTTTGCCAAACATGGTGCTTTGTATTATGGCCAAACATGTCCACTTTGCTCTTGTCTGCCCAAAGGACATTGTTCCAGAGGTCTTGTGGTTCTTTTAGATGCAAACCTAATCTGTGCTACCACATTCTGCTTCTACATTTTGGATAAAATTTGTTAAATATATAATGACACAGTTTAATATTCCTTGAGGGGTTGTTGACTGGAGGTTGGTTTTATCCACTTCTCAAACTGTTAGGACCAGATGATTTTTTTCATCATGTCCTCATCATAAAACCATAGAACTGAAAGAGGGTGTAAGGTCCTTTTCACGTGGTGTATTTTACAGTGATGTCCTTTAAAGGTGACATAATATTACCGGGACCTAAATCTGTTTTCCCAGTGACAAGTGTTATATCCCCACATACACACACACACACACACACAGAGGTTCATGGTGTGAAAGCAATATCAGCTACACGACTGTAAGCTGATAATAATGCTGGAGTTTTGCTTCAGTAGAAGGTAAAAAAAAAATGACAGTATATTCTCTTTTCACAGTGGGCACACCCACTGTCCTTGAAAAATAATACAGCTTTTTTTTTAAAAATGTGATTCATCTTTTATTCTCAGGAAATGACAAAAATGAGAGACAGCTAATTCTCAGGCTGACTCTGTGTGGCAACATTGCATTGCAACATTAAAATCACAGAGCAGAAAAAGCCTGAGGGCAAAGAGGATTTCAGGCACTTCCATCAACCTGCATGGAGACAAGAACTCATCTTACAGGGCGGTCTAATGAGATGTGCTCACTTTCCCTTCCCAAACATAGTGGAAAGATCCATAATTCATTAAAGCAAAACTTATGTTCGTGCATTACAGCTGCCACCACTTTAAAAAGACGGACACATTTCCTGCCCTTCTTCTGAAAGCCCTTGGTGCCCTGCTTTGCTCTGGTGCATGCGTACTTTGTGCTTTTAATTTCTGCTGAAGGTGGTTTTATTATGCAGACACCATGGGGGTGGTTACACTCCACTGAATTAATGTCACCTGATTGGATGCCAGGGAATGGAAGAAGGGTAAAAATATGAATATGGAGCCTTTGAAAAGTTTGAAAGTGCATTGAAAAAAAAATCAGGTAAAAGAGAGGCTCAACGAGTATATGACCTGAGCTAGTTTGCATCCCCTGTTTTTGTTTTCCTGGTGGGCCATGAAACCGATGTGGCTAGTCAGGTGGATTTTACTCCTCCCTCCCTGGGCCAGGTTAGGCAGAAAGATAACCAGGATGCCAGACAATCACAGCAGAGCTACAGCATTCTCCTCTTGCACTCCACTCTTCTCTTTTCCACCCTGGTGACGTCAGCCCCCTAGACCACACGACTCTGCTGCAAACAGCACACCTGCTGGCTTCACAGTCCATCTGGCCCCGCTCCATGTCTTGCTCAGCTCTCCGAGCAGAAATGCAGATCTGTTTACAACCTGGGCACACAGTCACGATCCTATAGTAGCTGCGGTTTGCATTTCACGCTTGCTCGCTGGGGGAAAGAGGAGTGGTGGCTCTGTAGCCCGCTGGTGACAGCAGACACTAAAGTGACAACAATCACGCGTCTTATTAGGGTTTCGTTGTTCCCATTACAGGTTAAACAATTCCTCGGTATGCTGCAAGATGGTTTTGCTGTGTGTTTATCTACATGTCGCTGACTAATCAGGAGAATTCTCCCAGGGTTTCCTTACATCACTTCACCACAACTCCACAGCATCCACAAACAGAGCAGCCGCTGTCTTGTAATTGAAGTGACAGGCCCTCTCACCTACTACTAAAATCAGCATGAACATAAAACTGCACCATCATCAAAGCAACGCTGGGAGTAGAGAGAGACCAAAGGGAGGGAAAGACAGTTATTATGATCAGGGCCTGGGCTTGTTTTAAGTTTTTAAAGAAATATGCCTGCGCTGACAATATCAATCGTTTGTTTTGGGTTCTGGAAAATCCCTCTTAAAAGAGGACATGTGCCGTTCGTGAACACCGGGAAGCTGCAGCCATTTAATCATCACATCCAACCCTGCATCAACAGCACATGGCACATCTTTGGTTTTATCAGTGTAGTGGCACATTGTGCAACTGAGGGGGCATGTTTCATGGGATACCCTATGTGCATTGCTGGAAACTGCATGGACAGCGTTACCAACAGCCTCCCTTCTCAAGATTGGAGAGGATATTATTATTATTATTATTATTATTATTATTATTATTATTATTATACAGAGGGAGGGGAACTGCTTTCATTCATTACTTTAAGAGGATAGTGAGCTTCTGGCAACCACTCAATCCGAGCTTGAGTTATGTCTGTACTACAAGGCTCCCTGACGTCTCTAATCCCACGACCGAATTCTCTGATGGTTGAGGTAATAGTAGGTCATGAAAGGGGGAGAAAAAAGGTTTGCACAAGCCTATTCGGGATGGCAAAATAAATAACTACACGTTTCTATTTTAGGTCTAATTTATCTTGGTTGACACCAGCAGCAGGAGCAGGAGCAGCAGCGGGGCATTCAGGCACTTGCTGCCACCCCCCCTGATAAAACACTTGCTTTTCTGTCTGCCAGGTCAGACACAATCGCAGCGCGCTGTGGACTGAATAAACAGGTGACTAACCTGAATGGTGCACGTATATTCCGTGTCGTCCAGCAGCCTGACCGTGCAGTTGTATTCCCGCTCAAGATTCCTGACGCTGCCACTCATAAATCGGCTCAACATCTTTCTCTCCCAGGTTTCGCCGCTCTGCGTCTACAGGACCAGAACAATAAACTCGAACACCAGCATGCAAGTGAATGTCACATTGACCGCATTTCCCGGTCCCCTGAACGACCAGCAGCCACGGATTCAGCCGCCGAGGCAAGCACCATTGTTGTCCCGTTAAGTTTTCCGTGCTGTGGGCCCGTGCTGAGAGCGAAATCCAAGGATGCCCGCATCCAGACCCAGAGGCTGCTCAGCCCTGCTGCTGCTGCTCTGTGTGTGTGTCTGTGTGGAGCTGAGGATTATCTCTCACCATTCACTGCTGCCACTTGAGCAAGCGGGCGGGTCCAAATGAAAACTGACGTCAAAGAGAGCCAACGGGAGTGTGAAGTTTCAGTATATACTGATTTTCTTTTCTTACGCCTAATTTTCCCATGACCAGCAATTATGCATTAGAAAACTTTTAAAAGGTTAGCTTCTTTTTATGACTCCCTCAGTATGAAGTTAAAATTATTCACCCAAATCATGCTGTGCGAGGAGCAGTGTGAATCCTTTAATGGGTCTTTGGAGGTAGACTTCAGGTTCACGATGAAACGTTGGAGAGAAATCAAGCTGCTCCTGCCTGGCTGACCTAAAACCAGCGGCGTCGGGTGTCACACAACTTCCCAGGTGGTGGATATTAAATGTGTTGGGCTGCCACCTGCAGGCCATTCGTTGTCATTGCGGCAAGCAAATTGAGTGAAAATGTTTCGTCAGCCTAAAACGGAAATGCAAAGCTCGTATTACAACAACAACAAAATCACGTTAAAGTGGCGTAAGAGTGTATTAACAATTTAAATCGATAAAAACAAACCGTCCGGAGGATGACGTACATCTCTGCCGTGACCCGGATTCGAACCGGGGTTGCTGCGGCCACAACGCAGAGTACTAACCACTATACGATCACGGCGAGCTAACGGGGACTGACTGCACCCCGCTTATTTTTGTCTTTAAGTAGAGTACGTCATCACGATGCTTCGAGGTCGAAAATTTATTTATTTTAACCGTCGCCTAATCCACTAATCCACATTTATGTCCAAGACATGAGTTTTTCATAATCAAACACTTGAAGCTAATTGTTGTTGGATCACAAATCTAAATTGTCTGGTGAAAGTGCCTTGCTCAGAGGTTAGAGGAGATCTAGACTATTTTGAGCTGCAATTGTAATTGGTTTTTTGGGGTTGTTTTTTTTTTACATTTTCTTTCATAACTAACAGACTACTTGAGATAAAAAAAAAAAAAAAAGCATGTACCAATAAACACACACATATATACAATAATTAATAGTGCGGTTGATATTTTTACTAGCAAGGTCAAGACTACAATATCCGTTTCTTATGCAGGAAGTCGGAGAGCTAGAATTGCCCCCCCCGTGGGCATTATGTCCACCTGCTATATGGTAAAATGTAATCACATTATTGTAGAAGTACAGTACTATACAACTCACGAGTCACCCCTTAATTCTATTTTGTTTCCAGTTCGCCAGACTTTTTGTAAGTTTAAAAAAAAGATCTTGAGCAATAATCTCGAGTCAAAGTTTTTTGGACACTCATTTTCACACCATTTTCAGCTTTTTTTTTAGACCATGGTTTTTTGTTTGTTCTATTGTTCCATTTGCTTGTTCTGCCACTTAACACTGACCAGTGAACCATTCAAGCATAAGAAAATGCAACTAGCCAAAGGCACAAACCAGTGTTGGGTCTACAAATGACAGACTCAGCAATCTTAAATTGCATCTTTAAGCACTTTTAAGCTGTTTATAGCAGCCTGTTGTAAAAACACATAATTTATTCCCATTTCTTTACCAGAATCTGCAGAAATTGCCAAAGATAGAACAGTTTGACAGGATCCATAAGATATTTTTTGCACCAACAAGGTGATTCCCAAAAACCTGACAGCTGAAAACTTGGCTTATAGCTGCACTAAAATAACATTTTAAAAAGAGGACACTGAAAAAGTGGAGGACGAAGGCAGAAGTGGTGAGCTTAAAAAGCAAAACAAAAACATGGCAGATGAGCAGTATCTCAAACTCATGTTCTTAAGAAATATGAAAAAAAACAAAAAAAAAAAAACAGAAAAAAACAAAGTTGATGAAATCATAAACTGAAGACTACCTAAAGAAATTACAAGAAAGCTGCCTAAGACAGTTCAGACTTTTTTCGATGAATAAAGGTGATCATAGCAAATATTGTCTTTCAAGCTCAACAGAATTGAACAAACTCTGTTTTTGTCTTATTTGCTGTATTTCCATGTTCCAATAAATCAGAGCACCCATATCCCAGTTTACTGAAAACAATATAAAGAACTGAGGGGTGGCTTGAGACTTTTGCACAGTAATATATCGAATAATGCAACCCACAGCATTTTTTAGACTGTATACGACAAAATTAATTTATCTGTTAGGTATAGGCTATGCACTAAAGGAAAAAAAATCTACTTTGATTTTTCCAGACTTAGCAGCTACTTGAGATTTTAATTCTTCGTTTTGAGCTAAAAGCAAATTTTACTCAAATATAGTGACAATCTGATAATGTACGTTAGGTTTAAGACTTAAGACAGACAACAGATATTAACTGAATGTTTCCAGCACCTTATTGAATTAATGCCATGAAGAATTTAGACAATCCAAAGGCAAAAGACGGCCCAACCCAGTACTAGCGAAGTTAAAACTGACATATTTTAATTTATTCTACAAACTTGAATTAAGCATCACTGTGAAAATGCTCCTTGAGAAAAACAAACAAACAAAAAAAACAACAACCCCAAAACAATTAAAATGTAGATTTTAAAGTTCAACAGCAAAACATATTGATATAATAAATTGCTTGTTTGTTTTTGTTTTTTTTAAAAAGTGATCAACGTAGTATTCTTCATTAGATAAATTACTGACAGTATTGTCTTCATTTAATAATTTAGGCCAGCCAGCTTGCCACTGATGGAAAAAACAAAAGTGTTATATACAATTAATGTTTTCTAAGCATATAATTTATGATGAAAATCAGCTTACAGTGTTATTGTGCCTACTAATCTAACAGCTGAAGGCTGGTAAGACAAAAACAAACCTCAATCACTTTCTCACTTATACATTATCATCATCATTCATAGACAAGTACAAACATGTTTACAGCAACTGTAAACAAAACAAGAGATTTCCAACCAGTATTTACAAAAGTAGTACCAGAAAGTTTTAATGTGGACAGCTGAAGTCGTTCTCATCATTCTCTTCAGGTTCATTGCTCCACGTAACAGGAATTTTAGCAGCACACACCGCCTTTCTAGTGAAAGGGCGGCATGACCCAGTCTGATGCAGCGGGGGATTGCTGCTAGCGATGTTGCCCATGCTTTTAGCAAAAGCGCCTTCTCGTGTCCTGCCTGCTGCTCCATGATTCCTCCTGTACAGCTTGCAGGAAGCCACGAGAGGCTTTCCTATGTCCACCTGCTGGCTTTCTGTCTGACGCAGTTTACTGTCTCTGTGAGTATAGTGTAGATCCACCTTTATGACCATAGACTCCTAAAAAAAACAAAAAAACAAAAACAATTATTGTAAGGAGTAAACACTATTAGAGAAAGGTATTAGTATAGATATATGGAGACATACCTTGAGCTTCTGAAGAGCACAGAGCCTCAGAGTACAGTCTGGGTTAACATTATTCATAAGTAGTAGTGAGTCCATCTCCTCTGACCTGCCAGACCTGGAAAATATGTCTTCCATTGTCTGAGGATTAAAAGCACAAATAATGTTATTATTATTATATATGTAAACCATCTTCATCAATATAAATAAACAGCTGTATTTACAGTGGTTTGGCACTGAATCGTTGCTAAAAAAAGTGCAGTATCACATTCAAAAATCAGCCACTAGATGTCAGGATTACGCAAGAGTCAAAGTCAGCCAAACTGACGGAATTATTTCACAAGAGCAGAGCTGCTCATAACCATTACTGCTTCCTGAGTCATCTGCGGTTGCAGCATGCTGGAAGCCTATATATGGGCAGAACTTCCTCACACATGTGAAATGTGGGTGTGAATGGTCATCATTGAGAAATTCATTTTGTCTAGTGGAAACTGACAAGCATTTTGCCATGAGCCATGTGGAATTTGTCGTGTAGGGACAAGCTGAGAATTTTATCCAAATCCTGAGTTTACTGATAGGCTTTGCCAAAAATCAAAAGCAGTTATGTAACAGTTACATTTCAGTGTATTGCAATTTAGACATACTGCCATTAACAATGCCCCTGCCTTTGTACTCCAGGGCCTACTTAGGCTTGTTCGGATAGCCGAATTTGGTGAAAAAGTCTGACAGTGAAGTGGAAAATAAGAAATACTTACAGGTATACTGCTTAGTGTGACCACGCAGTCCTGGGTATGGGGGCCTGTGGTCTTTACAGTGGCAAAAGCTACGAGAACATTAGAGTACAAAGCTGAGAAGCTGACTTCCACTTCTACTCTGCAAAGAAACATCAGCCGCTTCTTCCGTGGTAGCTCTGAAAGCAGATGTGAAACGTTTTTGGTTTTTTTAAATAGAAGGGAAAAAAGCATGCATAAAAACATGTTCCAAAACTTATTCGACATTTCATTTTTTTTTTTAATCATGATGCTATTTACTTAAGGAGGATTTTGCAGAGCCCATGACCAAATTAGGACTTTCAGCAACTCATTTATCTCAAGCCACAGACTTTTATCTTCCATCTAGGAAGAGTTCTTAGATTAATCCACAATATCAAGAAAATACGAGGAAGTCTGAGTTGTCAAAACAGACTTCCTTCCATCAAAGGGGAAAATGCACAGCGTAAAATAAACCATTTCCCTCTTTGCATTAATCAAACGGAATCATGAATTATGCTGAAAAAATCTTAAACCACAGTGTGCAGATTTAGTTTGTCACACATTGTTGAGTAGGAGGTGAGAAAAAGGTTAAACAGTATCAATCACTCTCTTTGTGGGGATTTATGTTTCAGCGAGAGAAATCTACGTCATGACCGCAAACACCTCCGATGTAACTAACAGCACGTCGGGTCAACGAAGCCCACAGCCACTATTGTTACTGGCCCGTTCGGCACAGTCGCTTCCCTCTTGTACATTTCCAGCTGCTTTTTTGAATTCATCAGCATGAGACTAACAATCATGGCCTCGATATAAGTACTCTCAAATGTCAGCAAATTCCTGGAGGAGGATTGCTGAAATATCGGAATGGACGTCAGGGAATTTACAAACAAGTGCAAAAACTAGAGGAACAGATATGTTTGACCGTGAAAAACACTGACCGTGACAAAGAGGAGTATTTTTTTTCCTATCATGGCTTGTGCAGTTTATTAAAGACTGCGACATGGCCGCATGTTAATTTGTTTTGCTTCAGAGGAAAATAAAGCATATTTGCACATATTCTGTCACCAGCAGTAACATCGATAAAGACAAAAAAAAAAAAAAAGAAGGAAAATGTTCTCCCATCTCACCATTTGCTTGTCTCCAGCAGGCATCTCGCAGGTGAAGCTCTTTTGTGTGGCCGGTGGTTCGAACTGGATCTGCAAGGGATCGTGGTTCCTTCAGTGTGTGTTTGATCTCCACCGCCTGTTTGCCTGTGATTAGAGGATCTCTGCCCAGATCTGGTGGAGAAAAGGAGGGGTTCAGATGGAGGTAAATACAATGAAATACAGCAGCTACACACGTTTTTAGCGTTTCTTTGGCCCCTTCCTTTAACTCGGTCCTGTTTAAACAACTTTAAGAAAATCAGCACTGCTTGAAAACTTTGGCAACCTTGCAATTGTCCTAGTGGTCTGTTCATCTTAGGACAGCAGTGAGTGAGGAATGTTCCAGAAACAAATATGAGAGATTCATCAGAATCTCATGGTTGTATTTGAGGAACTCTGGGATATTTTAAAAAAAAAAGGCATTTTTAAAATTCACTGTTACTGATGACACGAGTTTTGGGAAAAAACCCTATTCACAAGATGTCAAGCATGCAAAACAAAAGTCATTAATAGGACTAAACGGGGGATATTCAGGGAGAACTAAAACTATGCTCACAGAATAGGACACAAATTTAGAGTTGTCATCTGAATAAAGCAAGTACACTCCTTTAATGAGAGGGTTATTGCTATAACACAAACAACCAAACGAGAGGCTTAAAGAGGCTCACAAATTTAAAATAAATAAATAAGTTAAAAAAAAAGAACAATTTTCATATCCAACACCACACTTATTCATTTAAATATTTTCACACACAGAGACAGGGCTGTCAGCAGGATGTCCTGTTCTGGTAAGTCTAATTTGTTAGTGAGCCCATGAGAGCAGTGGCAGGGAGTGCCCAAACTGCAGAGCAGCTGTCTTGCACTCTGCAGCTCTCAGGTTTCTTGCTCTTCTCTATCCAACAGTGTGAATTTCCAAAGAATGAGGTCACATGCTAATGGCATTTTGAAAATTTCTTCTACCGGGGGCCCATCAAACTGACAAACACACTGAACAGCTTCCCTTCATCGGCACAGTCATCGCTTTACTTACAGGACCCGAGTAAACAACATTAAAATGAGATACAAGCGATTCCAAAAGTTGTCTGTGGTCCGTGGTGTATACCAAAGGGCAACCTGTTCCCCTCGGTGCTGTTTACCCTTCATCTCTAACTGTCAGCCTACTGAATTATGTGTTTATATCCCTAATAAACTGAACAGAAACAAAAAGAAGGAAATGTACATTTTTAATTGATATGTATGGTTTTCTTAAAAATGAAACAAATGATTTTGGTGTCAGCCACATTAATGTCTCACTCAGTCAAAGCCATTTCTATTGATATAGCAGCCCTTTATATTAGGCATTTTGGAAATGAATCATCATGTAAACAAAGTAAAAACCCCATTCTTAATTTTCCAATTTAACTCTTACCCTCTGAAACCTTCTCTAAAACATGCGTGACTTTCTCAGCTTGCAGGACGTGCTTGTTCAAGTACTTTGTAAAGATCCCAGTACTCTTGCCCCCGTCCTGGACCTCGAATGCTTCAGCATCTTCGCACCTGTAATAATTAAAGGAGAGGGGTTATTTTTATTTTGCATGACTTTCTACAACAGTGACTTTCTAAAATTTTATGCTATAAACCAAAAACAAGCTGCACATGAAATCAATTAATTGATTTCCCCCCCCCATTTGCAGTTGAATACAAAACAATTAATACTACATACGTGGCATAACCGTAAACTGTGTTCCCGCTGGGTGCCAGTGGCTTGATGGCAGATAGTAAGGAACCCTGGTTGTACCTACAGAGTGAAATGAAGTTAAACAAATAACAAATCTATGTCATGTTAACTGAGCTTTTACAAAGAAATTTACATATCCAGATATCGGCTCCGTGCAGAAATTAATTATTGCACTTACCATTTTCTACAGGTGTCCAGCAGGATTACACTCAGTGCAGTCTGCCTTTCCTGCATGCTGAGCATGATCCTCTGCACACAGACACAGTTTTCGGTTCCGTACGGTTGCGGAGCATCGACGGACACCAAGTAATTCCTTCCCGCATGCTCATAACCATGGCCCGCATAGTAGAAAAGGCCTGTAGAGAGAATACACATCTGATTACTACGACAATAACAAAAGTGCTGCAGTAATTCTGCAGTCCTGGAATACATGACAGTCAATCTGAGGAGGTAACACATCATCATAAAGATGCCTGACTTCTAATCACATTTGTTTCATTATTAACAACAGAAAGAGAGAATAGAAGCAGATAATATCACCTCACAGCTCCAAACTGTGCTATTGACACCAACACTTTTTTATTTATTTATTTTTTAATAACACTAACACACTGTTACAAGTGGAACAGTAAAACATAAAAAGAACGAGTTATTTAACAAGCACGTGGAAATAGCCACACCGTCCCACATACGTATGAAGTCATACAGCCGTTATCTAACATTGATGACAAGATAAGAACCACGGAATATGACGAAGGAAGTTACAGTGCTTTAGGTGCCACATAAACCTCTAAATAACAGCATCAGCATTTTCTAAGAACAGCAGCTGAATACTGAAATTCAGCTAATGACAAAAGCTTTTTCCAAAAGAAATAGGCAGGAAAAAAAAATTATAACGCTCACCGTAAACGCCTTTGTCAAGGAGATGAATGAACTTCTCAATAGCAGTAAGCATCTCCTCTCTGGTCAGATCCAGCAAGGAGACGACTCTGAAGCCAAGCTGCCGCAAGAGGTTGCCGAGCTCATGAACATCCATGACGGGTGCCATCAAGGCCGGGTGGTTGGAGTAATTCAAGTTGCCAATAAGTAAGGCGACCTTATCAGTGGCTGCAAGAAAGTTCAATGTCTGATTCAAAAATCACTCCAACACAAGAAAATTCTCAAACACTCTGACAGTTTTCCTCTCCACACATCAAATGACAAGATGTTTCTTTCCATTAAACTTTACCTGTGAGCGCTGCTGGAGGAGGTTGATCACTCTTCACTAGAGATTGTGCTTAAAAAAAGAAAACAGAAAAAGGAAGCACAAAATCAGTTCATGTTAAACAAAAAACTGACCTAAAGTAGCATTTCTGTCTGGGGAGCATATAGAGAACAATAGAACTCAAAGATTCAATAGTATTCTCTGTGAAAGTCACTTTTATTCCAAGTAAGTTATAAACAGGAGAATCGCTTCAAGAACTAGTTTCACTTTACATCACTTTCCTGTTTTGTGTATAAGGCTTGAGCCCAGCACTATTTGGAGAACAACTTCCTTTTTAGTCTGTAGAAATGGGAAAGTACCTCCAGCATAATGGAAACAACTTAGTGCCTTAGAGCTAAACCAGTGGAATGAAAGGAGTGTGAAGCATTTATTTTTCTCCTTGACACATTTTATTAGTAATAGAGAAAGTAAAGGAATGGGAAAGAATACAGTCCTGAAACTGGGATAAGACAGGTATCACTGTACTGATTTTTGTTTTAGGTTTCACTTTCAGCTTACCAATGTCAACATCGACGGGCTCAGTCCACCTCTCTCCTAGTGTGTTAGATAGCGAGCACAGGTATGTTCCACTGTGTTCAGCTGTCGCGCGCTCAATCTGCAAATATAATAAATCACATTGTTCGTGTCTCTGTCCAAAAGTGAAATATTAACTACATTGTTTAATGAATTACACAGTGGGATCAGAGGTAAGAAAACACTCCATCTTCACCGCCGTTCCTCCTTACCTGCAGTGTACCGCTTTTCATGTCCAGCAGTGGCTGTCCATTTCTGTACCACTGGTAGGAAGGAGCTGGGACACCAAAGGCAGCGCATTGTAGAACAAGTTTTGTACCTGGTTGAATCTTTTGCGGCTTGGGGTTGGTGGCAATGTGAGGCTCACCTTGCCAGTCTATGGGCAAGCCTGACGATTCAAAGAAAAAGACGGGTTGAAATGAAAACTGCATCTATACGACAAAAATGACATGCAACCAGCATGATGATTTACCTGATTTATCAATGTCCAACACCTTGACCTTCACCCAGTTGCTGAACACACATTTATAGTACTGGTCATTCACTCGGCACACATAGAGCTGAGTTTGTTGAGCTCTGATGGTCAGATCAGCTAGAGTGCCATTAGGTACCTTAGGGAGGAAATCATTGACAGCAACAAACGGTCATTTGCACACTAAATCCAACAAGAGTGCTTGAAAACTAACTTCTTGAAAGTTAAATTCACATACTTCTTTTTTTGCACCATCTGTAAACCATTGGTAGTTGAGGATGCCCGTGCCCTGAGCACGGACACTCAGAGTCACCTTATGGTTCACAGGTACACACACAGAGACAGGATGACGCACTATCACAATTTCTAGTGAGGAAAAAAACAAAACAAAAAAGCGACAACTTCAGTTTCATAAAACCAAACTTAGTTCTGTTTCGCTGGAAAAAATAACACTAGTGAAACAGTGCTGGTGCTGAGATTAAAACATACCACTGATCATTGTGTGCTTGGGGAAGGATCCAGTCATCTGTGCATTTTCTTCTTCTGCCGAACTGTAAGAAAATCACTGCCTATAATATCCCCACGTACAGAAAAGAAACTCCAAATGAATGGCATGAAAAGGAAAACGATGTATTTAACCTCTCATTTCTAGTCAGGTCAGCTGTTAACCGTACAAAAACTCCAGGATATATTTAAAAACGTCCTAACTGAGTAATTAGGTGTTTAATATGACCGTAACTATTACGTGTTTTACTGCATACCTGCCGTCAACCTCGGACTAGTTGAGAAGCTGTCACCCCTCGGCCAGAATATGTTTTCCTGTTCTCAGGCTTCATAACTTCAAATTTATAGCCCGAACTCTTCCTCCCTTTCCCGGAACGAGAAGGCGCACGCACACATTACCGTTATGTCTGTAATACTGGAGCACCCTTACAACAAAGCAGTAAAGCCCAATCCATATCATGCTAAAAACAAACCCAAGTCTCCTTTTAGTTATAATACTGAAGCATATCTTACACTTAAGAAACAAAAGAGAGCATTTCTGTGCCTGTTAGAGCGATGTAAATTATTTAAATTAAAAGCCAAACTTCTTTTTCTGGCATTACGGTAATGAGCAATCTGGCCCTTTTCAGCTGATGCATAATCACTGTCTGAGGTCAGAGTCTGGAGAGCAGCAAAGTAAAACGGTGTTTTTCAGTTCTAGTTAGTTAGTTAGTTAGTTAGTTAGGCTAACTCAAACTTTACTAGATGTCTGTTCGTGGTGCAACGCGAATAAAAAATGTCACGTTGAAGACAAGCAAGCTTCAAAAACCTTGCGTCATAGCACAAATCTGAAATACGGAGTGTTTAAAATGTCTCTTTATATGTTTCAGTAGATATTATGGTCGACCATGAACGCTTATTGGCTGTTTATAAGCATTTAATTACAACATATTCCAACAATTTGTTTACTAATCTATAATATGTGGTTTTATTTTTGTAAAGTACACAATAAAATGTACGATTGAATGCCTATGTTCTATTTTTTTTAAAGGGGCATTAGGTTTTAATACATATACTGGCTTAATTTTGGGATATTTGCTTGTTAATGCTACATTTTATATAAATGTAATAAAATGTGATAGGGAAAAAAAAACCCACAGAGAACAGAGACAGACATTTGAGAGGAAAGAGTAAAATGTAGCAATCCTGACAGTAATTTTAATGTTTTAAAAATGAGTCATCAATAGCTATTCCTTCCTTCCTAACATTATTAAATCAAAGTGCAGGTTTTGTAAGCCTTTTTTTCCCCTTAGGCCATATGAGCAACAAGGAGGTCAATGTGATTTAACCATGTGTTGCAATACAAAGTGTATATGTGTGTTGGAGGGGTGGGGGGTAGAGGGGCTGTCCTTTAGGAACTCCTGAGCAAAGCATTGGACTTAGACCATTGGCTGTTATCAGCTACATCATGAATCGAGTCTACATATAATCCACAAGGGTGTCTCACCAAGATGGTTAAGTTTTTCCAGCTTGTTGAGCCGGATCCAAACACTGCAGTGAGATTTTTGCATTGTGAATGTTAATGAAAAGATAGATTTGAGGCAAATGTGTTCTAGGTTAAATGGGTAACATTTTGATCTGAATTCAGTTTGTTTGTAGATTTCTTTGCTAAAGTCTAAAGTCTAGTTTCGGAAAATCTGATGTGCTCTTGAACCTATTTGTGGGCCTGCTATAAATAGGGCCACTCTGGCAACACATGCATGTCTATGATAGGAGGTTACAGAGAATTTCTTCACAGACTCTGGCTCCAAAGTAACACTGACAACATCTTAATGGTAAGTTGGAAATTTAGAGAGTTTTGCCGTGAACAAGAAAGACATCTCTTGTATTCCTAAGACATACAAGTAAATTACTTCTCTTAGGTTTGTGTTTGACCACTAACAGCGCTTTCACAACCCGATAGCATGATCCTATTTATAACTTGCTCCAATGCAATTGCTTTGCTTGGTCAGAAAGGACGAGCACTAGGGCTGAAATGTGTGTTTGAGTTTTGTATGGGTAAATAACACAGAGTGTGTCGTTTGCTTTCTTTAATTAACAACCAACAGGTTTTGTTGTAATTCTGAAGTGTTTCTTTTATCTTCTCCAGGAGCTTCTGCATGGACAGCAACATTTAATCTGAGCCTTGATCTTGGAAAGCTGTGGATGTGAAAGCAGAGTGCTTTTTTAGCCTGGGTGATTTATCTCAGCTATCTCGGATTGTAAGTTTTTGGTGCGCTACCATAGTGGACAATGACTTCTAGAAGGCTGATGACTCGATCTTTTTCTGGCAATGGGAGGACAAGCAGCTTCAGTGACGACGAGGCTCCATCTTTCAATGGCCGCAATACTTACCTCTCAAATGTCCGGCCTGAAAACAGGTAGACAGTCTTATCTGTATTCTTTATGTGTTTGTAGATCATGTTGGTGAAGCAGATTGATATTGTATTGATACAGATTGATACAAGAGGAAGATATAAAGTGCACAGTGATCACGAAAAAGAGTCTTGGTCTGGCAGGTCGAATAAAAAAATCATAAAATATAATAAACATTTCTTTGTATCTTTTATGTCATTTAACTGGTATAACACTTGATCAAACTAGACCCATTAGATGAAGTTTGCCAAATTAAACACAACCACTTAAGTTTTCAGATAAAATCAGATATATCACACAAATAATTGCATGTGCATTATCTATAAACTGTAGGAGGAGGACAGCTGTGAAACAATTTTACTGGGGTAGAGTCCCAATACGCAGACCCTAATTAATCACTGTCGTTGCTTCGTTTGCCTCCTCTCTGAATAGCTATTCAAGGTATTCTCACTACAGGCCGGCGAGGTAATCTCTATTTTAAAACACTTCTACCCACTAACATCTTAACTGCAAAAACTGGTTTACTCCACGAATGAAACCCACACAAGTTTTGACTGACCAACATTGGTTTCAGTGCTGGGTTGGCAAGTTTGTTTTGCTTGACATCTCACAAGTTTGTGTCAACCTTTGACATCCATGTCACTACCAGAAATTCCCATTAACATCCTTTCCTGTTGTTTTAATTTAAAAATTAGAAATAAAGTAATTGGAGCCTACTAGTTAAAGATGAAAGGGTTCACCTGATTAACTGAGATAAATTATAAAAGTATCCACTATTTCTATTTGAAGCAAGAAGCTGACTTTCTAATGGATCAGCAATTCCTTTCAGGAGCACGTTGTGCAGTGTCATGGCTCAGCTGACTGAGGACATACAGCCATCTTTCGAGACCACCTTGAAGTCAAAGGCAGTCTCAGAGAACTGCAATGTGAAATTCACCTGTGTGGTAACAGGTAGGCTTACGTCAAGGTAGCGTCTGTGCCCTGTTGTTTTCTGGAATAACTGAAACCTCTCAGACTGAGCTGGGTGTGAAGTGGCAGGATGTGACTAATATGAAAACAAAGGATTTTGCTTCGAAGGCAGCACTTCTTCCTGTATTACTTTTTCAGCACAGCTTAATTTTGAGCTCGTTTTTCAAGAATTTTTGGGCCTCAGGCAAGCTAGATGGTTGGGCCAACATGATGCAATAACCAAAATACATTCAAGTGAACGCTTCCACACTGTGTTTTATTAAGCATGTCATTATTTTTAATATATGAGAAATTTAGCTGTTGCACATTAACAGCACAGTGTAGCACAGGGAGTGTAATGTTTACAAGCCAGAGGAAAGGTGTTCATTATATCATTTCCATGTCAGGTTACCCAGCTCCAGAACTAAAGTGGTATAAAGACGATATGGAAATGGATCGCTACTGTGGACTCCCGAAATATGAAATTCGTCGAAATGGAAAAACTCATACCCTTCATATTTACAAGTATGTAAGACAGGCTTGCATTAATCATACTGCAGAGAGGTAGCTCTTTGTTTGTTTTAATGACATTAACAAGAGCTTCTGTTTCTAGCTGCACAGTAGACGATGCAGCCATCTACCAAGTCTCAGCCAGCAATAGCAAAGGTATTGTCTCCTGCTCTGGTGTTTTGGAGGTTGGCACCATGAATGAGTACAAAATCCACCAGCGCTTCTTTGCTAAGCTGAAACAAAAAGCAGAAAAGAAGAGAAAAGATGCAGAGGAGCAGATCAAGATGGAGAATAAAGAAAATGTTCAGAAAGTGAAACCACTGATTAGTCCAGAACACCCTCAGAGGAAACGGGCTGTCCCACCACCAGAGGAGAGGGAAGTAGCCAAAGAGTCTGAGGCTATAGAGGAACTGGGAGCTACTGCAGAACCTAATGGAATTAGCTCAGAAAATGAGGAAACAGCTTCTTTGGCATCCCGGGACAGAGGTCTTGAGGACGAGACAGGTCCATCAGACGAGACGTTGGCCACTAAAAGAATAAAGATGTCAAATGGTGTAGATGCTGGAATTAATAGTAGCCGAAGCCATATGATGGGAGTTGGAGGTGAAAACTGTTATGATGGAGGAATCAGTTTGGCACAGTTTTTGGCAGAGACTCTTCAGTCCCAGGCTGTGGAGGAAAAACAGAATTCATCTCAAGCCGAGAAAGATAAAGAAGTGGAAGAAGCTGTTTTGTGTGACAATCAAGAGAAAGAGAAGGAGGAAGAGGAGCTGCAAAAAAAGAGAGAAGAAGAAGAAAAAGCTCTACAGGAGGAATATGAAAAAGAGAAAAGAAGAGAGGAAGAACTGGCCATCAGAAGGGAAAAAGAAAGAGAAAGGCAACCCCAGGTGTCGCACACAGCAGCCCATGGCAAACATGGCCCAGACATCAAACATCACAGCAAGGGCCATAAGGATCACGACCACCACCACATCCAGACCTCCATTTCCTCTATGCTCCACTCAGTCAAAGACTTCTTCTTTGGTAAGAGTAAGAAAAGCACTCATGGTCACACTGAGAATGAAGAGGCTGATTTTGAGCACTCAGTGGAGGCTCCTGAACCAGAAATGCCACCATCATTTCAGCTGCAAGAAGAACACAGTCCAGACATGTCCAAACCTCCTACAGAGGAAGTCGCGCCTGTGGAAATGGATAAACCCAGAGAGCCTTCAGAAACTACCGTGGCTACAGAACACGAGCCACCGTCAGTAGAGCCAGATACATTTAAGTATGAAGACCATGCACAACACTCGGCCCTGCCACCATCACATGAACTGCCACAAGTGGAGTCCACAAGTCCGAGTGTGACAGAAAGTGAGGAAGCCGTGGAAGCCATGGAGGTATCTGTGGGGATGGAGAGCAGCAGCGCAGGTGAAGAAGTGCCACTGCCCAGGCTTCAATTTGTCACAGAGGTATGTACAGGGGTCTTCCACAGCAGCACGTTAGATCCACTCGTGTAATACAAAAGAGCACGAGTTGAGCACAAAATGAACTTCCTCACCACCCCACACAAAAATCGTTAAAAAGAAAATTAGAGGGAAAGAAGTGCCTTTGTGTGAGTGTCTGATCGTGGTTATTTCATCTCCAAATAAAGTATCAGTGAGTTGTACTAAAAATTAACACCTAGATAAAATGATTAAGATTTCACTATAGAACAAAATTTTATCAGTTTTTAAGTTTTTTTAACATCCTTGAAAAAAAAAATCAACTTTCAGTTTTCAATCAGATTTATACACAAAGTTTTTAGAAGTGGTAAAGAAGCAAAAACGATGATTAGATGTTGTAATCATGAGTCTCTAGACAGTTAAAAACACGCATAATATTAGTGATCAGCAACTTTTAGTAGTGAGTCAGCATAAGGGTGTGACACAACTGTTTTGCTGCAAAGATAAACCACACAAAAACAGTGTGGGAGAAACAGGGAAGCTTAAGATGCATTTCACTAGTTACATGCAGGGGCAGGGGATGTTGTGCATCTGCACTGTAAGATAGGCTGCATGTTGGGTTTCGCATGTTGGCTGTGGTGAATGGGGCCAGGAGTGCGTCAGAGATCATGATGAAACCTGAATGTCAGATGCGGGTCTCACATTACAAACAGGGCTTTGCTTTAAAGAGGTTCAGCGGTAGTAGAGTGAGTCCGGCGGCAGGTCTCGGCATGAAAGGAAGGGACACATTCCTCACTGCCCCCCATACCTTAAAATAAACCCTTTCCTCATCGAGACAAGAGAGAGGAAGGCAGCACTTCTGTCATCTCACTGTCCAACTTGTCAAATAGCTACATGTATGTTAGAAATGTGTTTTTTTTAGAGTTAAACTGATACAGTCTATGTGTCTGACCTTTGGCCTTTACAGCAAGCAGCCTTAAACTGATCACCACACAATTCTTTGATTTTAAGTGAAGTTTTTCATTAGTAGTTTGTCTTATCAGTTACACAGTTAAATATGTAGCACAAGTGTATTGATATTTACCTGAAATTACCCAATAAGCATTACACTGTTACCTTTAAAGGTTTCAGACTAGAAAAAGGTGTTACTGTCATGTTTCGGCTGTGTGCAGGCAGGAATTGGACCCAAACGCAAACTCACTAGAAACAGGATTGAACTCAAAATGGCAGCTTTTATTGCTGAACAAACAACATCTACAAAACCTAAACTGAGACGCCGCTAACAAGAGTCACAGGGCGAAACACACAGCATGAAGGAGATCACGACACTGATACAGAGAAACACAGGGCTTAAATACACTGGGAAATAACGAGGGGAATGAGACACAGAAAGGGAGCACAGCTGGGAGAAATCGAACATAACGAGACCCAAGGGAAGCGAAACGCAATACATTCACGTAGGACACAGTCCTTCAAAGTAAAACAGGAAATGTAACATAGACACAGACTTGACTAGGGGAGACAGAGCAACTAAGAAACACAGAGAACAATAACAGGGAGACACAGAGGGCGGCTAACTAAATAATCAGAAAACTAAAGAGAATACAAGAAAGCCAAACTAAGACACGAGACTAAAGAATAAACTGGGGCAACAAAGAGAACTAAGATCGTAATACAAAAACTCAGAGACACAAGAAACTCAAAACACTGGGTCACCGACCCAGAACAGTGACAGTTACATAGTTTTAGTTGCACTTTTTAATCTCTTATTTATTCAGCTTTTGTTTTTCTGTGCATTTTTTAAATGTATTGTTTGCTTGAGAAGAAGGGGAATATTTATGGGATAATATGTGATAACTTAAGAAGCCTTATATGGGTATTATGAGCCGCATTAAAATGCCACTGAGTATTAATAGCTTTGACAAGTAAGTAATTACAACTTCTTCGGTTGCAAACAAATGTTTGTAGTTGTAGTCATAAATTTCCTGTGTGTGTTTTTGTTAATTGTAACGTAGCATTAATGTCCAAGCGGTGCACAATGATATGTGGAAAAGGGAACTGAAGTAGCTATGTTTAAACATCCACCTGCTGAGTGATTGCATATCCATAATGTGGAACTACAACTGTACCTTTGCTATGTTGTGGTTAGGTACAAGGCTCTTTAAATGAATAATGAGAGGAAGTTGTAACTATTATCTGAACAATCTTTTCTCACATGATTGTGACCTTTTTTTAACACACAATGTACACAATGGTGACAAATAGCTTCAGCTTTAATTTGAATGCGACTCCAGTTCCCTTCCATCGAAAGCTGCAACTTCTTTTTTTTTTGGCAGTCACTGCCGGCCACACTTATTGTCACGAGGCATCACATGGTTGCTTTACAGCTATGTATACATTTTAATGATGAGGACAGAGGGGAAACGCGCTCTAAGCGGGAAAAAACAAAAGGAAACTAATGACACTTTTTTATGTAACTCAAAGCTTGACCACTCTGTGATCTATGCTTTCTAATTAGGACTTTTGCTCTTCAGAGTCAAATTCTGTTCTTTTTTTAATTATCGGCTATTGTTGAGGCTTGAGGCTACCCAATATTTACATTAGATTTCTATCTGTCATGTGTGACTGCTCTTTGGCTGAGCTACAAGCTATCATTCATTCACCACCTAGCAAATACTTTTGTGTAAACTGCACATCAATGTCAGCTTATGCGGGAAATCCCCTGTTTATCTTTCAACCTCAGAGCAAAACAAGTGCACTTTCAAAGCCAGTGGAATTTCACTTCATAACTTTGAAGTGTTTCATCCAGAAGGTTAGTGAAGGTTGGCGTAAAATGTTAATCAGTTAAAGCTCCAAAGGAAAGAATAAAAAACTTTTTTAGCAATTTTAGTGGACCCTCACAAATGTAAACTGCTGTCTTGCACATTGTAGGCAGTTTAAAAAAAAAAAGTGGCTAAAAGAAGCTAACCGGTCAAAAAAGTTACAAATATTCAGATTTCCTGTAGTTGTTTTGTAATTCATGGCACAAAAACTTGTCAGAATCTATGACACATAGTCACAAGTTAGAGGTGTAAATTCGCTTTAACAAGATTCTTAAAAACAAGAAGAAAAAAAAAAACACTTGAGACCGAAACACATACAGTTCCTCTATAACTAGTAAATGAAAGTGGTAAAAATATTTGCATCCATAGCATGCAACATAATGCATCTTTAGAGGGAGTTCTGAAACATAACATAATAATACATGTACAGCATCTTGGTCAACAGGTGTTGTTTTAAATGTGCTATATAAATAAATGTGACTTTGACTGTGACTTATACTTGAAAATGCCATTACGATGATTTTTCTATTTTCAATCAGGCTGACTTTAAAGATAAAGACACTGAGGTGCTCTCGGTTATCAAAGAGGTTCACGTCACTGAGCAAGAGCTAGATTCACCACAGCGTAATCAGCAGGCTGAGAAAGATGAGTCTGTTCCAGAGGATGATAAGTCTGCCTTGCCACAGACCCAAGACTTGGCTGATAAAGAAGGGGGCACCCCAACGCCCACCCTCACCAGCTTGGGAGAATGCTGGACTCCCCCTCACAGCATCGTCTCAGCAGCGGAAAGCCACAGTCCTGGAGAAACGCCCACTGAAACTTTGCAAGAAGAGGGGAAGCAAGGTGAAGTTGACATGGAGGAGGCTAGCTCTTTTAATGAGTTACATGAGGAAGAGAAAGCCGAAGTGAAATCAAAGAAGCAGGGATTTTCAGGTATAAACGGATCTGAGATGACTAAATTGTCAACATCTTCTCTGGAAAGCCAAATAGAGGCGTGCGAATCTAAAAAGCCTGATCAGGTGCTTTCATACTTTCCTGATGTGGAATCATTCAGTGCAGAGACACATTGTCTAAAAGAGGAGACCAAATGTACTTCACTGATTCAGGAAATGAATACAGGATTTCCGCCCACTACACTCCCTGAGAGTTTAGACAAGGTTGACCTAAAAATGCAACATAAACCCACTCGTACTAGGTCACAGGAAATCACAGAAGTCGGCGATGTTAGTGCTACACAAAGTTCAAGCTCTGGTTTTACAAGAAGCGGGGGAAGATATGAGCAAAACAAAGCGGCAAATTCTATTTTAGAGAAAGAAGGACATAATAATCTGTGTGACAGTCTAAAAACACAGGAGCAAGTGTGTTTAGAAGTGGAGAGCGCTGAAGTGAAGAATGAGAGTTTACAGGTTGAAGCGGAGACAGAAAAGCAGACTCCAGTGAACGCAGAAGAGCCGATTCACTCAAAGATAAAGCAAATGGAGGAGCAGAGTAATACTGCACATCAAAACATGAGTGGGAGTGGCTGGAGTGGTGTGCATTCAGAGAATATTCCAGCAATCCAGATATCGACTATTGAAGATATCCCTGATAGTAAACCAAATGTGCCAGATCTGAGCCCAAGTGAGCAATTTCTAATCCCCAAAATTGAAATAATGGAGGCTGAGCTCAAAGAGTCTACTTTGCCACTAACTATTTTGGCCCTAGACAAGCCAGACTCAAGCAATTTGCAAAAACATGATGCAACTCCTGCTTCTGACTTGTTGCCCACGCAGAAAGGTATGCAGAAAGATGATCACATTTCACCTACGGAGAAAGTAGAAGATGTTGCACAATTAGACGGCAAGACAGAAAATACACAGGTGGAAGGGAGGGAAGAGCCCCCTCAGATGAGCTATGCATTAATTCCTGTTATAAATGTTTCATTCACTGATGATAAGGAGGGTGATGCATGTTTAAACAACCATGTGTCAGACACAAAGCAGGCTGTTGAAACTCCAAAGGGGCCTTTGTTTGTGGTACCACCAATTTCTGTCACTTGTCATGAAAGTGATCTACCACAATTCAGCCTGCCCACTTACACTGAGCCGACAGAAATGGAAACTTCAGCTGACACGCAAAGCGGAACAAAGAATGACAGTGACAAAAATGAGGCTGTGAAGCCTGAAAGTGCTCAAAATAGAAGACCTAACTTTGACGAAAGAAGTGTCAAAGAGAACACTCCCACTGTGCTATATGAAGCTCTGAAACCAAAAGTCGGTGACAGTGTTTCGTTATTCAGCAAAACAACAGTGGACGTCCTTGTCCCTGAAACTTTGAAACCCAAATCCCTCAAAGATGCCAAGACAGAGAATTCAGTGTCAGTTGAAGATCCCCAGAAAAACAGATTTTCTGTTGAGAGACTCAGCTCCAAGCCCCCGACAAGTCCAGCTAGTCTCCGCAAATTAATATCCAAAGCTGCTGCAGACTCAGACAACGAGGCTGCGGCAGCTGAAGATCTAAGCGGAGGGTCTACACCAACGTCATCCCTTTCCTGTGAAAGCAGTCCCCGAATGAAACGCAGAGACAGTCTAACTCTCATACGCTCTGCCACCCCTGAGGAGTTGGCCTCTGGAGCTCGTCGCAAAATCTTCATCCCAAAACCTAAAGAAGACATAGATGGGACACTAGCACTAGATACTCAAGGGATCTTGAGTTACATGTCACCCAGCCAGGCCCGCAGGGCATCGTTACTGCAGGCTCAAAAAACCCCACCTATCGAGAGACGCTCCCCGCTGCTGAATCGCCGAAAGTCCACCTTGGAGGTGCCAAAAGTGGTGGGGGAGACTCCCACAGAAGAGCCGGCCAGCACCAAACGAGAAGAGAAACCTGCTGAAAAAAAGATAGATCCTTTGAAAGGTAAAGTCTTCTTTTGTTTAATTTAGCAAAGGTATAATGAAATGAAGAGGGTTTTTTTTTTTATCATATTAACTAAATATATGCGTGGAATATAAATAAATAATGAGGCAACCTGTCCAGTTTTCCCCCATAACCATGGATTGGATAAGTGGAGACAAATGGATGGATGGAGACAAATGGATGGATGGATGGATGGAGACAAATGGATGGATGGATGGATGGATAGATGGATAATTAGCCTCTATGGAGTTACAAGCAATTATCTGTTAAATCACAGTGGACTGTCTAATTTCCTTGTTTTCATACTTTTCTCAAAATATATCATTTATATTAAATATATCATCAGTGCAAAAAATGTGAAATAAACTGCCACTTAAGAAACAAGAAACATCACATGAGCTCGACTCTCCTTTCCATGCATCACCAGCTCCGCAGGTTATCCGTAAGATGCGGGGAGAGCCATTCCCAGATGCCTCTGGACACCTGAAGCTTTGGTGCCAGTTCTTTAACGTGCTCGGCGACTCCACCATTAAGTGGTACAGAGATGAGGAAGAAATTCTAGAGGTGAAAAGAAGGTTAGTTTTCACCTTTACTCATTTTATGGTCATAACCACCCTACCTATCTGTAAAATCACATGTTCAATTTGTTTTAGGTATTAAAAGAGCTACTTTTCACCTTTGCCATTGCTATTATTCTGAGGATTTCCAGCCAAAATGACAAATGGGCGGGTTCCAAATATGAAACAATAATGCTTCAAGGATAAGCAGGATTTATTTGGGCCTGAGTGCATCCCATGGTCTTCTGTCATTCTCATATTCTCACTGCAAAAGATGTCCAGCTCATGTGACTGTGAACCCCACAGCTGTGACACAGAGAGGTGAATCTCTGGCTAGACACAGAAACTGTAACCTGACACAATATTTTTCCCATCTCCAGGGTGCATTAAAAGTCTATATATGTGCGAATGGTTGCTGTGTCAGCAGTCTGCTGCCACACAGCACGAGCATCTGTCTCACAGTGACATCTTGTGGGTTGTTGGGGAATTGGAGTCTCTCGATTGAATGCGTTCATGACTGTGTGTGTGGATTTTTTTTCTTTATTTTTTCTTTATTTTATGCTCAAGTGGAGGAGATGAAAGCCAAGTAGCACTGGCAATTGTTCTCGCGTCCAACCAAGACTGTGGTGTATATGGCTGCACGATCACTAATGAATACGGGACGGACAGTACTGACTTCCTCCTCAGTATAGACAGTAAGAAACAGCATGTATAGAAAAAAATCGAAATTGAAATTTAGAGTGTTTTACTAATATTAAATTCAATTTATTCAAGGTTTTGTCTGTTTTCTCTCTTACAGTTATGTCTGAAATACTGCTAAAAGATGATTTGGAAGGTACTTTTTGGTTAAACACTATATGCATCTGAGCCTTTGTTTATACACTATTTTTAACTGGATTCCCAGAGTAACTCTGTTTTTGCTTCAGTTGGAGAAGAGATAGAGATGACCCCGCTCCTGTTCACCAAAGGCTTGGTCGACTCTGGCACTTGGGGTGACAAGTACTTTGGTCGGATCATGACAGAGAGGTTGCACCTTGGGGAGGGCTGCATGCACAAAGCCAGCCAGGTGAAGGTCATCTATGGCCTGGATCCCGTCTTTGAGTCCGGAAGCACTTGTATTATTAAAGTTCAAAGCCCCATCACTTATGGGACCAAACAGGAGAGCAACCTTGCAGAGAGAAATCTAGAAATTACTAAGCACGTGAGTTTCACTGAGGAACTTTTGTTACATTTTAGTATATATGGTTAAATAGTGCTTCCTTCTGCTTTATTTATTTATTTATTTTTTAAATCTCTGTTTTCTAGGAATGCAAAGTCCAAAACATGATTCGAGAATACTGCAAAATCTTCTCAGCTGAAGCAAGAGTTATTGAAACCTTTGGGCCTTCACTAGAGTAAGCAACAGATATATTTTTGTTCTGATAATTAAATCCATTAAAATTATACTATACACAGTATATTACTGCTTGTGATCATCCCACTGTTACTTCATGTTGCCCACAGAGTGATTCCTCGCTATTTGATGTACCGGCCAGCAAATTCTGTGCCGTATGCCACAGTGGAGGCTGATCTTACTGGTTTATTCCTTAAGTATTGCACAATGGATGCTAAAGGGAAACTGGTTATGCAAAAGATTTCTGAGATAGAGCAGAAATGCTGCAGCTTCCAGCACTGGATCCATCAGTGGACACATGGCAATTTGTTGGTCACTCAGCTCGAGGGTACGCCACACATAAAATAATCACGAAGGCAATCATTTAAAGTGAATATTAGCGGGATCATGACCATTAAAGATTCTCTAAGGCTTGTTTTTTTTTTCTAGGTGTTGAAACAAAGATTACAAACGTGAGAGTTGTCACCAAGTCAAAAGGGTTTGTATCGCAGTCCCTACATGCAAAATTATTGTTTGTTTGCTGCTAAATAGCTGCAATAACCCCTCCCCCACCTCCCTTTGTTCTTCAGATACCAAGGATTAACTGAGTGTGGCTCACCTGAGGTGTTCAACCAGTTCCTGACACTCCATCAATGCAACTACTACTGCGGGCTTCTTGGCCTGCGCCCGCTTAAGACTATGGACAGTCTGCAGCAGCCCGCCAAAGCGAAGGGCTCAAAAAGCCCTCTGCTCAACCGCAAAGCGGGGTCTACCAGCCCACAGCTCCAGCGAAAAGGACACAGCCCTCAAATTGCTAGAAAAGCTAATTCTAGCCCAAAGGTGACTAGAAAGGGTCAGGAGACAGAGGACAATAAATCAAGTGCAAAACCAAAGCCAGCAGAAATTACTGATGCCACTGTTGAAAAAAGGTAGGAAAAAGGGCTTTTGTTCTAGCAATATCTCATTGCTTTTATTGGTTTAGTGTTAAGTGTTACTTTCCAGTTATCAAAGGCGGCAAGAGAAAAAGAGTCATTTGTCAGCTTGACGTGGTAAAAACTTATTATGAATATCTGGCCCCTGTGAGGAGACGTCCATCCTCAGCGTAGTTAAAAGGTTTGTGAGAATGTTTGGCATGACGGGCACAGCGATTTTTAAACCTCATAGTCTGCTTTTCTACTTTTATAGAAGAGGAATCACTGAACTGACACAGCTTTTCTAAGAATCTTTGAACACCTGCCTCAGAGTATTATCAGCTCTATGAGTGGACAAACAACTCTCCAAGCAATATTTGCCAAATAAGCCAACAGGAGATGTCAACATTAAGGTGTTTTCATTTAAATGTCGTGTATAAAATGTACATGGCCACAATGTATGTATGTTTCACTCGCTATCTAGAATGTATTATAAGTATTATACGTAGATGCTGCATGTTCACGTCATGTACAGAATGTGTATCAAGTAAAAGGTGTGCTCATTTCTGGGTTAATATTTATTGCTAGTATTTAAACTTTCTTCACAGCAAAGTTGAGCTCATGCTGTGGATTAACAGCACCATTTTTAGATAAAAAAATGTTTGTGTGCACTTTGTTTTGGGCTTTTTTTTTAGTTATTGTGACTGATTGTTGTTTTTCCAGTCCCTTTCCATTATTTTCACATTTTAGATGGCAAAACTATACTTTATCTCAAAGAAAAGAGCTGTTTTGGGAGTGTACCGCTGGTCAGTATTAGGCAGAAACTTCATTAACAAAACCTTTTTATTCTTATTTTGCGCGAGGCCAGCAGGGACATTTGGAGACGATAAAGATGAAAACCCGCTCAGTTATCACATTAACTTTGGTTGGTTAAAGTCCAACAGAGGTCAGTTCTCTCCTATACAAATAACACCAAACCTGTGTGAAAAGCAAGCTTTGGGAATTTGTGTCTTGATTAATGATTAATAAGGATATTCAGAAGAGTCCAAACTAGCACATGTCAGCTGGTGTCATTTGTGTATTCACTAACTGCATGAAGCCTTATAGATGAAGGAAAAGAAAGCACGGAAATATTTTAAATTGAATATGTGAAAAAAAAACAAAATAATAACACATAATGTGTACATAAATAAATGGAGTAAATATGCAAAGTAACATAAAGAACAATAATAAATGAGTGAGGGTGCGAGTGAATGACTGAGTGAATGAATAAATGTGTCTTTGGTATGTTTGGTATGTCACACTGTGTCTGCTTTTCTAAAGAAATAAATATGTAAAACAAGTCCAGTCATGAGTTTTATTTCCATATGTTTTATAGTAGTTAACATAGTTTTATATATAATTAATGTAAATTTGGTATATATATATATATAACACACCCAGCACGCCCCTGCGGGCGGTTTATCCTTCAAGCTCGGGTCCTCTACCAGAGGCCTGGGAGCTTGAGGGTCCTGCGCAGTATCTTAGCTGTTCCCAGGACTGCGCTCTTCTGGACAGAGATCTCCGATGTTATTCCCGGGATCTGCTGGAGCCACTCGCCTAGCTTGGGAGTCACCGCACCTAGTGCTCCGATTACCACGGGGACCACCGTTACCTTCACCCTCCACATCCTCTCGAGCTCTTCTCTGAGCCCTTGGTATTTCTCCAGCTTCTCGTGTTCCTTCTTCCTGATATTGCTGTCATTCGGAACCGCTACATCGATCACTACGGCCGTCTTCTTCTGTTTGTCTACCACCACTATGTCCGGTTGGTTAGCCACCACCATTTTGTCCGTCTGTATCTGGAAGTCCCACAGGATCTTAGCTCGGTCATTCTCCACCACCCTTGGGGGCATCTCCCATTTTGACCTCGGGACTTCCAGGTTATACTCGGCACAGATGTTCCTGTACACTATGCCGGCCACTTGGTTATGGCGTTCCATGTATGCCTTGCCTGCTAGCATCTTGCACCCTGCTGTTATGTGCTGGATTGTCTCTGGGGCATCTTTACACAGCCTGCACCTGGGGTCTTGCCTGGTGTGACCCCAGCCTCTATGGATCTTGTGCTCAGAGCTTGTTCTTGTGCTATATATATATATATATATATATATATATATATATATATATATATATATATATATGTACATGTTCTCTCCTATATATGTACAAAATTAATCAAAATCCCAGTTTGGCTTTTATAAGACCGATTTACAATATAATACATAAAAGATAAAATCAGCTCAAAAATGTTATGCATGTACTGCAGGCTTTACATTTTTACAATAAATGTGACACAAATACACAAACTAGTATGCAAATGAGCTACAGTGGGGAAAAAAACTGGCACTTGACTTGTGACTGATTTTCACATTGAAGAAAACACTGATCATAATGCATGAATTTTAACAAATAAAATAAAATAATACATTAAGAGGAACTTGTTTACCAGCACATGAATCACCACTGCTATGTGACAGTTTACTAAGAGGTTGTTTGCTTCGCTGTTTTTTTTTTTAAAGTGGCACAGCATAGTTAATAATATACTGTAATCTTTTCGCTTTTGATGTACTAATGGCTGTGACTTCTGGTAACAGCTCATATCTGTTTAAAAAAGACAGTTTTTTAGAAAGGCATTTTATGTCAATCCACTCAGTTAATATTTTATTGTTTTGGTACTTTAATATGACTTTTGACAGTGTTAAACTCATCAAAGTGGATCAGGTGGCCCGTTGCCAATTTCTGTGGTGATTCACAACAACTTTGTCCAATTAGAGACTGGTGAGTCAAGCAAATTGTACTTACAAACCTCACAGGAAAGCTGAACAGAGGTTGAAAATACTTGTAGAAATGTTTTGCATGTGGTTTGCATATGACTGCTACGGGTTGTTCTTTAAATACAAACATCCACATCGGGAAAGCCACAACACTGACAACATTTGGAGAGAAATATGGTGGCGTTTGCTACATTGCCCCAGAATCCTTCAAATGAGACGGTCCCGTTGTTTATGGTGCTGCAAAATAATTAATTTTACATGTAAATAAAAATAACGAGATATCACAAAGTCATACTTAATAGCCTGAGTGTATATCTGATTTCTTCCAATTAGTTTAGCCACCCGCAAGCTTCTTTTTAATGAAAATGTAAATGCATACCTTTGAAAGAGCTCTTGACAGCATTCTGCAACGTCTGAAAGTGTGGCATTGAAGGGTGATCCGTTAAAAACCTCCACACAGTCCAATGGAGGAACAAAGAGGATGCCTGAAAAATCAGAGTGAGAGCTGCTCTGTAAAAACTGCACAGAAAGATGCTGTGGAGATACACTGGAAACAAAACAAACTAACAGAACTTTACCTGCAATGCAAGCATTGATGAGAGATACACATGTCCCGGTGATCATGGCTCTAAACACCAGAGATGAGATGTCATTTCTTCTTAATGGGCATATAGATGCTTGGAGAAAAGAAAACACACAGTGTTAGAGAATCCATTACTGAGAGAACACATTCTGGATCAAGGCAAAAATGTGACAATAATATGATTTAATACTCACAAAGACCTCCAATCACAATGCCCAGTGAGCTGAAATTGGCAAACCCACAAAGAGCATAAGTGGTGATGATTTCTGATCGGACCTGAAACAAGAAAAAAAAAAAAAAAGATTTCCAGCTCACATTCATACTGACAAAATTTAAAATATATTCAGAACTAAAAACATATACTCACAGATATCCACTGCCTTTCATCTCCAATAACCTCAGCAAGTCCGTCGAGCCTGTTTTGCTTCAATTTAGATAATTCCTCATACGCCACAAACTCATTGAGGAAGAGCTTTGTCCCAATTAGCTTAGCCACAACGAAACTCTCATCGTATGTCACTCCCATCATAAAGGCCACAGGCATAAACACGTAAGAGCAAATTAACTACAAAGACCAGATAAGGTTATTTGAAATTTGTTAGACTGATATCTTAAATTCTCAGAAAAAGGAAAGCACAGTAAATCAGAATGTCAAGCAAAGTTTGTGTGCATAACGGACTAATGTTTCCCTAAGATAAAACACACGGAAATAAGCAGACAACTTTAACTTTATGGTTTCTTTCTCATATTCACCCCACCCAGCAAACACAAGCCAGAGATGGTTTATCTTTGTTGGGTGGGGTCAGAAACATTAATCACTATTATAGGAAGTTTATGCTGTAAATTCTTAACTTATCTAAATACATTTGTCAGAATAAGTAGTTGGGTATTTATTTTACACTGTCATAATACAAGTCAAAGTATATTAAAATACTACACGTCATACAGTTATGATATAATTATTTAAATGATCAAACACAAGTATTTATTATTAGATAACTTTACTTAGCTTAATTTTCATTGTAATGTTATAATATAAAAATATAATTCTAAAATCTAAGGAGTTTACAAAATGATCAAGATACCACATTAACTTTCTGTTGCTAAAACATACCTGAAATGTGACATCAGGATATCCCACCATTCCTCCAAGCCATTTCAAAGCTGAATTTATGAATCCGAGGATAGCAAGAAAGGCTATAAGATTTGCTGCAATGTTAGCAACAAGCCCTATTGATGCAGATGCTCCACTGCTGACTGCTTCCAAAATGTTCTGCTCATCACTGAAATGTTAAAAATAAATAAATGTAGACAAGATATTCTGAACCGAACACACACAAAAAAGAAAAGACAACATCATGAGAAGAAATTCAATTGTGTACACACCCAGAAGCCACTTTGATGTTCTGCTTTGATTTAAAGCGACTCTCCTCTGTTTCTGGGTAAGAAAGCTTAGAGATTGCCAGAGCACACGGAGCAGCCATCACAGAGGCTGATATCAAGGAAGATGCATCAATCTGTGAAACACAATTAAATAACATGTAACTGATTAGGGTAATTACAGCAGTGATTAGCAACGCTGTCGGTAATATACATTTGCATGCTTTGAATATGTTGTGACTTATTAAAACCACCCATCAACGAGACAGACACATACCACATATCAAGTCATGTAAATTGTTTTTAAGGTTCCCTTTTTCTTATATCACAAATTGCTGACAGCAATAAAGCTGTTGCTATAAGAAAAACCTGGGTAAACACAATCACTGATATTAGTCCTCATTATCCTTTTGTAATGCTCATTCAGCTTTTTACCCAGATAGAAACCTCACGTTAGATAAGATAAGATGCCACACCTATGTCTCTACCAGCTACCATCTTTTCCTATATAAATCTGGGTCATGATGCTTGTCAGCAGAACTACTGAAAACTTTAAATTACTCTGTACTCTCAGAAACCTCAAAGGCTGTTTTTCTCTCAGCTCTAAGACCAAAGTGGAATGAGTTAAATCTGCATTAGGTATTCAGGTGTATTTCTAAGTATGTGTTCAGTTTTGGGGCCCATTTTTTTCCTTTTTCTTTTTAATACTGCCATGAGGGTTTTTAATGTTTCTTTATATAAAATTGTTTGCAACTAACTTCATAGCCTCAGTCCAGAGTAATCAGGTGCCTTATCACAGTTTGTGTTCCTACAGTAACTGAGAAACAGTGCTGTGCTTGTTCCCTCTCAGGAGTTTAAATAAAACAACAAAGGTCCTTGAGCCAGAAATCAGTACTGGCTATGCCCCTCACTGCAACTTTTTTAAGATGTTGTTTTGCACTCAGAGCTTAAATTGCTTTGGGTTTTCTTTAACTTACAGTTGAATCTTTGTCTTTTTTTGTGCATGTTACGTTTTTATTGTATGCTTCTGTATGGGATAAGATACATTATGCTAGTATGAAAATAGGTTTATCTTAAAAGTTTTATCTCACCCCAAATGAGATGAATGCCCCCATAACACTGCCCGCAATTGTGGCAAATCCACCAGTCATAACAGCATGGATCTCTGATTTGGTCATATCCTTCAAATAGGGGCGGATCAGCAGCGGTGCTTCTGTCTAATGTACAAAAAACATTTAATTTTTTCTGCACTTATTCACAGGTACATGCACAAAAGTTCAAACAATGATGTTCGTAAAATAGTGTTGAATAAAATGTTGAAGCAAGAAGTACCTGCCCAACAAATATATTGCCTGCCACACTCAAGGTCTCTGTGGAAGACGTTCCCATTGTTATCTGCATAACCCACGAGATCTGCATGGACAAAAATCGTGGCCCTTAGTAGCAGATTATTACTACATGAGCAATAGGAGCACAGAAGCATTGAAGATGCTGCAAGCAGTGTATTTTACCTTCAAAATGAACCACTGCATAATCCCCAAGTAGTAAAGGACCGACATCACGCTGCTAAAGAAAATAACAATGGGCAAAGCCTGAGGGAAAATCATAAAATTCGGGTTAGCAATGCTCAAGTTAAATAATTCATAATCATGGTTGAGGGTCCAATCATTTACTTACTTGAAAGGCAAAAATGTTTCCAATCAGATCGCCAAAAACGAACGATGAACCTTCTTTGGTGTAGTCGAGAAATATCTGAAATTACAATTGTAAAAATGGAAACTCAGGATAAGATTTCATATATTATTCATTTGCTTAGTAAATGAATTCATGACATTTTTGATGCACATACCAATACATTTTATTAAGGTAAATAAAGTCGCCAATTATTAGAGATTATAAGCTGTCAAACACACTGTATATTAATTAGCAGGCCACGTGCGTGTACACACTCAACCCTCGGAGGACCAAAGAGTAAAGGTGAATACTGTAATAAAGCAGGTCTAAAGATAAGCATGTGTGGTAAATAAAATAACATGAGTCCACACTGTTGTGTCATAAAAGGAACATCTACAATTTAAATGGAAGGTAAATAAATGATAAAAGAACTGAATGAGTGTTAATGTTACTTGGAAGTGTTATGCTGAATAGTTGTGGTGTCTAAATTATAATTTGATTGACAATGAAATGCTCATCGTCATATAATACCTGCACTTGTTTTCCAAGCCAGTCGAAAGCTATAAATCCAGGCTCCGTTCGTATAATAAAAAGGCCAAGGCAGAACTGTATCCCGAGACCCCAAAACACAGGCCTCCATGATACCTAAAACAAAATGTGAAAAAAAGAAATGCTTTGGCCATGAGATACATAAAGCAGTCTCCATATAATTCAGAATTATTCCATGCAAGCAACTCAACTAAATTGTAAGATGATAGGGGCACAAGGACAGAGATAATCTGAGATACGATGCCCAAAAATGTTTCGAAAGAGATGTCATCACAGTAAAGGCTGTGACTCAGTGGAAAACTAACCATTGTCCTGTGTGCTGAGAAAAGGAATATAAGCATGATGAACACGCAAACTCCGCCAAATGAGATAAGCTGGGTAGGACGCTTGCTTGTGTCTAAAGCGAGCCACACCACAAACAAGACCACAACCACCAAAATGAAAACCCTGGAAAACACATTAAAGCCACACATCATGACTTAATAGTCACAAGGAGTTTCTTCACAAAGAGTCTGTTCTTTCACCAACTTTAAATTCACTCACCATTTTATCCATTTCAAGTTTGATTTAAACCATCTGACGGCGGGCTTGAAAAAGCGACTGATGCTTTTCCCCTTGTACTTGTTCAAAAGTTCCAGTGATACAGCAGCAACAGCCAAACAGGTCAGGACTACAAGGGCAGTAGCCCTCTTGAAATCCAGGACACATGCCGCAATGAAGTACGCCACATAACCTACAGAAGAGAAAAGCAATTCATCATGATCACTGTCTATACTGAAATTAGTTTACTCAAAGAAAAGTCACAAACTTTGCCTGTGTAAAGGATACCATGCAGAACCCTGCTGTATATATCTATATACCATTGTAGATACCTATATACTATTCATAATACTGTCATTTCCCATGCATATCGCATATTGCATGTAGAGCAGTAGTACCTGTTTGCTGTGGTGTCCCCCAGGGATCTGTGTTAGGCCCTACCCTGTTCTTCACTGTATATGCTTCCTTTAAGTGTCATTTTTGAGAAATACCACATTGCCTTTCACTATTATGCCGATGACATCCAGATCTATTTTGAGCTGAATGATGATCTAGCTATGTCCGTGAGTAACTTTCGAGAGTGCATGTGTGAGGTCAAGCAATGGCTTCTGGCAAATTTTCTTATCCTTAACGATAAGAAAACTGAAATTATGATCTTTGGCAGTGACGCTCTTCGTGCCAAACTTCATGATGCTTTTGGTTTTCTCACTAGTTCTTTCCCTGACACTGTTAGGAATTTGGGTTTGCTACTTGACAGCTCATTTAAACTTGATAAACAAGTATCTGCTGTCGTCAGATCTAGTTTCTACCAACTTCGCCTTATTTCCAAGGCCAAACACTACATCCCGCACAATGACTTGGAAAAGCTTATCCATGCCTTTGTAACGTCAAGACTAGATTACTGTAATTCACTTTATTATGGTCTCCACTCTACCCTTTTACATAGATTACAGACAGTCCAGAATGCCGCTGCACGCATTCTAACTAAAACTAAGAAGTTTACTCACATCACTCCCGTCCTTGCTGATCTGCACTGGTTGCCTGTGAAATTTCGTATTCAATTCAAAATTCTGTTGTTTACTTTTAAAATTACTAATAACACAGGGCCAAGTTATCTTAAGGAACTCTTAAATTCATATCTTCCTACGAGGGCCTTAAGATCTTCCTCACAGTTATTGTTGGTTCAGCCCAGATCTCGCTTGAAGTCTAGAGGTGATCGAGCGTTTGCTCTAGCTGCACCTGAGCTGTGGAACAATCTCCCGATTGGCATCTGGGCATCTGATTCTATTCAATCTTTTAAATCACGGCTTAAAACATATTTGTTTGAACTTGCTTTTTCTACTAGTTAAATTCTCGCCTCGCTTCTTGTGAGTTATTCTATTAATGTGTCTGGTTGTTTTGCGTTGTCCTGCACTGTCAATGTTTTCTATCACTGTGTTTGATGGTACAGCTTTACTCTGCTATAGCTGTGTGCTATAGTTTATTCTTATTAGTGGTCTTTACCTGTGAACATAATCTCACACTTATATGACTCTGACGTTATAGTGCTAATTATTTTATTATTTTATTGTTGCGTTGTCTATGTTCTCTATCACTGTGTATGATGGTACAGTTCTACTTTGCTATAGCTGTGTGCTATAGATTATTCCTATTAGTGGTTTTTACCTGTGAACATAATCCCACACTTATATGACTCCGATGTTTTAGTGTAAATCATTTTATTGTTTTATGTAAAGCACTTTGGCATGCCCCTGGCTTTTAATGTGCTCTATAAATAAAGATTGTTGTTGTTGTTGTAATCAATCTTTTATTTATTCCATAATGTATTCCAACATCTTTGCACTCTGCACCACTGTATATATGAATATAAATGTGCTGTACAGGTTGCTATTGTATGTTTGTTTATTTGGGTAAATAGAGTGAGAGCAAAAAAAAAAAAAAAAATGAAGCCCCATTCTTTGCACATCTACACATACTTGGTCAATAAAGCTGATTCGGATTCTGATGCATATCTGCTGAATAAACTGATGTTTCATAAATTATTACCTGCTCCGAGTACACCCAGGACAATGTATTTGAAGAGTTTTGAATGAGCCTTGATGTAATTCTCTGTGGCATTGATTGGTCCGGAAACTTTGCTGAAGTAGAGAAATAAAATCAAAAATCAGAAGTAAAGTCAAAAGCAATTGTTCACTGCAATTCTCTTGAGTAAGTAGAATCATATTTCAAATTATTTTCAAGTTGTGTATACAGTATATTGACAAAAGTACTAGGTCAGCTACATGCTACTCCTACACGAGCTGCTCGACCTATGGAAACCCAGGCCATGAAGTTCCCTGCACACAGTTCTTGTGCTGACATTAATGGCAGAGGAGCTGTGCTGTTACTGAGTGGTGCTGGTGATCTTTAGAGCTCTTGGTTACCCCACTCTTTAGCCACTTTGTTGCTGAACTACGTTTCCTAAAAACCAATGCAATAAATAGTGCAATAAATACTTTCAGAGGAAATTTCACAAATGGACTTGTCACAACTGTAGCCTTGTGTTCCAGTACTATGGTCAAATTCAGTGAACTCTTTAAAATTGTCTTCAACAGATGTTTTTAAAGGCAGAATGCACGAACAGGTGTTTATTTCAACAACTTTAGCAGCGGCAATTAGACTGAAAACACGTGAAGTCAAAGATTAAGCGGTGTGGCACAAATACTTTTGTCCACACAGGTTATTTTATACAACATTAGATAAATCTTAGCCATATACTGGATTAAAAGAATCTTATCCATTACAGATTTTGTTTTGTATGTGTGTAAAGTATACACACAAACTGTCGAGTAAACAAATACAGCACAGAGGCCTAAGGCACATGCTATAAAAACTTACATTACAGCGCTCACAATAAAACTGTAGGACTAGTTCTATAAACAGAAACAACTTGAACTGACACACCTTAGGTATGATCCCAGTTCCAGTCTTTTTTTAGGCTTTTTGGTCTCACTTTTTATGCTGCTGTAGTGATTAATGTCATTCTCCTAGGAAAATACAGGTAATTTATTAAAAGCATGTTTCATTTGAAAGTAAAATACAGGACAACATAACACATACCTCTATTTCATAAGCATGGTTGTCCACTCCGCTTCCATTGTTCTGGCTTATCTTTTCGAGGTGGACATCGTATTGGTCCGCTGAAAAACAGGATCATTATTCACTTCTATCCAGCTGCCTGTGGGAAAGCAGCTGCAACTTGAACAAGCAGGAGCAGGAACAATAAGTGACAAATCAAATCTCGATTTTTTTGGTTTTTTTGCTTTTTGCTCTGTGAGATAAAGAAAGCTTAACATATGTCCACATAATCCTGAAATCTTATGCGAATCTATATGAAAATTGTTCCACAAAAATACAAATTCACAACTGCAGAACAAACAGCTTAATACAAGGAAAAGCAGAGTTAATGGCTTACTCATTGTGCGTCCTCCTAGACCCAGCTGTCAAATGCTGTGCTGTAAAATACACCGCAGGGAATACTCTGCCCTCAATGAAACATCTTATCATTAATTAACAGACACGTAGCGTACTTCTCCAATCTCTCAGGAAGTACACAACGGAGACGTTTGTGTCATTCAGGAGGAATGATTTAATGTGCCTTATGAAGCAATACTTTGAGACGTGAAGCTGACCATGTTTTGCATTTCCTAAGTTGCTGGAACGACAGAAGATGAGTCTTGAATTGACTCTTAAGAGGCATTTCCTAAGAAACACAGTAGGTCAGGCATGACTTTATCTTTGGGAGGTTGTTAGCACCTATAAGTCATAGAAAACTAAAATTGGGTATCTAAAAATACATTTGTCACAAGCTTCTGAATAATCAACATGATTAATAACAGAAAGGAGCCCTTATATCACAAACAGAATAAGTCTATAGTTATATTAGCCTACCTTAAAAATAAAGCTCAATATGTGGCTGATAACCCTTCAAAAATAGCATAACTCTCAAAAAGTGAACACTTTACATTTGACTGCAACTATTTTATCCCTGAAAGGCTTTGATATATAAGACACTTTTTGGTAAGTCAGCGTCAGCAGTGTCAAGTTAACTTGTATTAAATCTTTTTTCTTCCTTTTTTTATGATTATTTTGAAGAGTAAGCACACTGAGTACTTCAGAATCAGAGAGCCTGGAATTCAGCTGCAGCTGTTATCTGGTCAATTAAGTATATTGCAGCGCAACCCGTACTTTACTTTCATGGTGATGATTCACGATTGGGTGTAGTGGCAGCTGTTTGTTCCGCTTTCACCTGGTTAAATATAATCTTGTCTAACACATAAAAAATTATGATTCCTTTGAAATAGAGTTAGTGCATGCTTGGTGACACTCAGTGGGGACTCAGTCTGTCTGGAGGAAGTGATAAAGAATAATTAATATTTAAAAGTGCAGCCCATTTGCCTTCAGTTAGAAAGCTTGGCACCCTGAAATCCATTAACAGATATTAATGATCAGTAACAGATTTTGTGACGCAACATTAAATAGACTGAATCAGCAGCCCGAGGAGTTGTTTTTATGTTAATTTCCCTAGCAAGCTCAGATTGGCAGTGGAGTGGGAATAATGTACCATTAATTCAATAAGAAGCCCTCTACTTCATCCAGCATTAAACTGAGTTTGATAAGTCTGTCAATTTATATTTAAGTATCTTTTTTTTTAAAACCAGCAAAATAAGTTTGTTTCATCTCTTAAATGCATACAATCAATAGCATGTTACTTCTATTACGTTTACACTAAATAAAGCCTTTATTTATTTATTGTTAGATGATGACTAAGTGCATGCGCCTATAAATTTAATGCGAACTGCTGTCACTTCTGGAAACCTTGACTTGCGGGAAGGAAGCTGTAGAGCTTTAATGCCCTCAGTTATGTCTTACAGGACGTTTATATAGCTTCTTCACTAAAATACTGGCAGTTTCCCAAATCAGAGGCTGCTGAGGTCATGGATCTTTAGAGAAGATCACCCTCCTCACCAAATTATCATCTTAATTACAGCCAAAAACCCATTATTAGCCCATAAAGTGTTAATACCACAGACATATTGGGATGACTTCCAGTTTACAGCATGATTTGTGACATTTCACAGCATGGATCTGATGAACACTTTAACAAATAACTGGAAGCCAAATGAACTTGGTAATTGGTGGTTATAGGGATGTTTATATATTTCTGATAGGATTAGTTTTATGTCTATGAATAGCTGTATACAGATATCACGGTTTACAAAACCGTAATTTAAAGGTATTTTGAGCATACATAGTATTTTGCACATCCCCTGAAGCTGAGAGATCTTTGCCAGGCAGACGTGTCTGATGAAAGGCACTGTTTTTGCATTTTGGGTCGTTTGGGGCTTGAATTTTTCTTTTAAATTCACCCAAATTAGGAGGACAAGGCTATATTTCTGTGTTTACTTTTCATTAACCAAAGACAAGAGCTTTAGGGAATTCGAAACAAGCTTTCCGACACCTATAATAATGTTATTTTTTTGCATTTTCAATATTATTAGTAGGATTTAGTGCCTCATTATACATTCACCCGGACTCAAGGTTTTTATTTGCATTAAATTTTAATATTGTTAGCATTACCCAACCTTACCGAACACCGAAGCTTCGTCGTTTGTGAGTTGCAACTCCGTCCTGAACCTGAATAAATATTTTGGTGGACCTTTAGTACTGTCGTTGAAAGCAGTCACTCCCGCTGCAACCTCAGGTCTGTAAGACAGCGCCGAGGGTTTCAATTTCCCACTGAGGAAAAGGAAAACGAAGTTAACGTTAGTAGCTTGTAGCCTAGCTATGAAACATTAAAACAGCCTAGCCTGCGAATATTTAGTGCAGACAGTTAAATGGCTGAGTAGCTAGTTTACTAGAGCTGTTTAACACACTCGGATCAAATGGTGAGCACCCTGTGTATCATTACGTGACGACTTTACTCGTTTGGCTGAATTATTTACGCTGTAGCATGTTGCTAAGATGGGGGCTAACTCGCTAGCTTAGCTCCATTTTACAGCTAGCTTGTTAGCTGGCTCCTGTGTGCATCTGTCATATAATTTGTCCAGTGAGTGGGTTTAAAGTTTGTGCTATCTGTTAAATCGCTTGTGTTGTGCGTGTTTTATTGCATATTTAGCATTAGCGCTGGAGATGTTGCCCACGTTTAGCTTGCTGGCTAAAGCTAGCGTTGACATATGACGCGTCTCATTTGCTAAATAGTTACTCTTCAGTTTATAAAACAGCTTTTTTTCTCTTTTAGTTTTTTATTGTAACAGTTCTTTATGCTCATGCTAAGTCACAGCTGCGTCTTTCTGTAGGTTTGTGAGACTGTACGGCCATGGGTGACATGAAGACCCCAGATTTTGATGATCTCCTGGCAGCTTTTGACATCCCAGATGCCACTGGATTGGATGCCAAAGAGCCCATCCAGGGGAGTCATGAGGAAACAGAAAATCAGCTGAAACACACAGAGATGTGTCTGGATGACAGCTTACTGACTAACCAAGCTATACCACCCTCAGATGTCCCAGCTGTAAGTGTTATTGTGAAAAATACAAGTCGGCAGGAGTTACTTGAAGAATTTAGTGATAGACTTCACTCGGGACCAACATTGCAAAATGGATTTAGGGGACAAGACACTTCTGTGACCTCTGCTGAGACAACTAATACCAGCTTCTCCAAATCATTTGTGTCCACATTGAATGGGAAGGCTTCAAGTGAGCTTTCTGGAAAGCCACCTATACCAGATGAGGCACCATTGTTTCCTCAGGCACTTTCAGATTTAAGTCCAGTCTCCAGTCCTGAGCATGAAAACACCCAATCAAGCAGAGAGGAAATACTTCCAAACGAAGACAGACTATGTTTCCCAGAAGCTTCAGTTTTGGACACTTCAGTCTGTCACAATCCCAAAAGAATGGACCTTAGCATGTTTGATAACTCTTCCAAGGACTCTAATAATTACGAAAGCATACAGAGGATTAAAGGAGCAGAAAGTAGTAGAAGCGAGGAGCTTTCTGACATCTGTGGTAGTAGTGAAGCAGAGAAAACACCTGGACTACACAGTGAATTTCCTCCACAATTAGGAAACCAGAACTTCACTGAAACCAACTGGAATTCAGGAGCACCAGTGACTGTTCCCTTATCCCTTATTGCCCCTTATCCACATGTCAAGTCACAGACATGTAAATTATCCTCTTGTCTTGACGCTCTGGTGGCTCTGAATGCTAGAAAAGATCCCAATGAGCAGACAGATCACAGAGAATCCCCAGCTGTTCAAAGTGACTGCATGAAAGCTAGCCCCAAGGTCCCCATATCCCCACGAAGCCCCAGAAGTCCACTTGAAGCAGTAAAACGATTAAGGAAACCACCTGATAGCCCTGTGAGTATCTGCAGTGACAGTAGTGGCAAAGCATCCCCTGCAGTGGTATCTGGTTCACCTCCAGCCATACCTAAGGTCAGGATTAAGACCATTAAAACCACATCTGGGCAGATCAAGCGTACCGTCACCAGTGTGCTCCCAGATTCAGAAAATGAAGACGTGCATTCTGCCTACGAATCCTCTCCATCGCAGAGTATGATTAGTGATGATTCATACTGTAATGCATCTCCACATCAGTCTCAAGCTCCAGATGGTGTTGTTGGGGTGCCAAGTAAAGGTAATGCAGCCAATACAGCTTCGGCAAAAGTTTCAAACAGGAAGTCGGAGGAAAACTCCCGGAGGTCAGGTGTAATGCGCTCTGCACCAGTAGTCCGTAATACTAAAGTCAAAAGATCTGCCGCACATCAAGTGCACAAACCAAAGAGAGTATCAGCCACTACAGGCCATGCAACTACCACAAACTTCCTTCCAAAAGCAATGCACTTAGCTAGTCTAAACCTTGTCCCTCACAGCGTTGCTGCTTCAGTAGCTGCACGAACCACCTCCTATCAACAAAGTCAACGCACACTCTCCTCCACAGTGTACAGTACTGTCCCATTAGTGCATCAGGTCAAAACAGCCAATTCTTATCCCCACCTGTCTAATCCGAACCCATCTGCGGGAACTTTAAACAGACTGTTGAACAGTGCCAACCCTGTGCCTACATATGTGCCAAACTTGAACCCACCTCCGGGAACCAATATCAACCTTCCACCACATGGATACTGCTGCCTCGAGTGTGGGGACTCCTTTGGGGTGGAGAAGAGCCTCGCATTTCATTACAGTAGGAGGAGTGTCCACATTGAAGTAGGATGTACACACTGCGCAAAGACTTTGGTGTTTTTTAACAAGTGTGCCTTGTTGGCTCATGCAAGGGAACACAAGAACGGTGGCACAGTGATGCAGTGCACACAGCTCAATTTGAAGCCCATAGCAGAAGAAAAAATGTTTGTACCCCTGAGTAGTGAACTGGTTAGTGTGGGCACTTACTCCTCACCATTAGTCTTGCCTAAAAGTGAGCCTGTCCTGCCCTTGTATCCGGAAAGCGTCATCCGCCATCGACTCCGTTGTTTGGAGTGTAACAAGCAGTTGCCTGACTACAAAGCACTCGCAGGCCATTACCAGAAGCTGTCAGAAGATACAGAAGAACTGGTGAGTAGCTAATTGACATTTTCAAGTATAAGGGTGACAACAAATCACTTGAGAAGACCACCTTGCAGAATTTAGCAAGTATCTAAGCCTATTAGTGCTTACTCTTAAATGTTTTTAATCTGTAAAAGTCACTCAAATCAAAGTAGAAAAGTGCGCTTCAGGGCATAGATTTATCATAATGAAGCAACACGATGCCTGGTGCCACTTTGTAGATAATTTATCTGATCTGTTTCTGATTGATTACTGAGGTACAGATGAGTAAGCTTATTCTAGCTAAAGAGAGAATACTGCTTTGTATAATTACTTACTTCATTGTAGCTGTTAATTGGATTGTTTTCTATAAAAACAAATGTATTTTCTCTATCACCAGATTTGTCCTTTTTAATGGCACCACTGTTTGTTTGTTTTCCACTCAAAACTGTCTTTTTGTTCTGTTCTGTTGTGAAATACCAGATCTGTAAAGGTTGCTCAATGCTGCTGCCCAACAAGTGCAGTTTCAGAGCTCACCTACGCATTCATGCACATAAGTCCCCTTACTGCTGCCCTGAGTGTGGTGCCCTGTGTCGTTCTGCAGACATCCAAAAGCACGTCAGGGAAAACTGCCTGCACTATGCTCGCAAGGCTTGGTACAAGTGAGTAACTTGGCAAGAAATGCAGGTTTTTTTTAAAAAAAACCCACAGTGTACAGTGCACTGTTGCAACAATTATGTTTTCCTTTTCTTCCAGATGTCTTCACTGTGATATGGTTTTCCGCACCCTTCAAGGACAAAAGACTCATATTGAAGAAAAACACTGTGAGGTCTTGTACAAGTGCTCCATCTGCCCGGTTGCATTCAAGACCTCCGACAACTGTGAACTGCATTTGAAAAATAAACACAGTACTAGCAAAACAACTCCAGAGTAAGTTAACATCTCATGACCTGACGGTTGAAAACTGTGGGCTTCTCCTCATAGGCTGCTTTAACAGTTTTTGCTTTCTTTTTGCAGGTTAATCTTAAAGTGTTCCTGTGAGAAAATGTTCAAGAAAAAGCAGCTACTGTTTCAGCATTTCTATCAGAATTCCAGCAAGCGTGTTACGTCTGTATTTAAGTGTCCAGAATGCAACTCAGTCTTTCCACAAAAGCTGCTATTAATGCAGCATTTCAAGGTTAGAATTAAATATATGCATTTTATTTAGATGTTTTACATGTTTATCATTTTTACCTCTCAGACATAAAAAGTGGTCAGTAAGCACTGGTGAGGTGTAGCACTGATGGTTGTCAGTATTTTTTAATATATTCCCTGCAAGTGATCCTTTAGGAGTTTAGGATGTCTATAGGAGTTTATATTTGCGGCCACATTTCTTATCTAAAATGATTTGTGCTAAAGTTGTCAGACATCTGGGGAAAAAAAGGTTCCTTAGTCCATAGAAGAGTTATAAAGTGCATCCAGTAAAAGTAAGGTGCTGTGTCCTATCATGTTTACTTTTTTTTTTTTTTTTTTTTTTTTTAAACCTTTAAAACCATACACCTGATACAGATCAATCAACACGGGAAATCATTAACTTATGCTCCAGCAGTAGTGTTCTTTTGTTAAAACACCAGCAAAGAAACAGTTAAATGTTACTGTGTAAATACGTTTGAGCATAATAATGTGAATTTTGTGTTTCCTGTTCTGCAGGGTGTGCATGTAGGAAACACGATTGAAGAGACAGAGAAGAAGAAAGAAACTAAGCATGCTGACTTGCACCAGGAGTCTCAGTCTATCCAAAAACAGAAGAGTCACTACCCTATTAAACAAACAGTTGCTACTAGAGAGAAATCTGAGCAAGACAGCAAAATCCTAAATCGTGTGAAACCCGCTGGATGGACATGTAACGAGTGCCTGCAGCAGTTCACTGAGCGAGATGCCTACGTTTCCCATTTGAAGACCACACACGGAAAGGTAAGGGTGCACTGACCCCGCACTGACGTCTGCTGATGCAAAACATTACTGAGTGTTGCGCTCTTATGTCTTGAGTTGGTGTCTTAAAATCTTGACAGATATACCGACAGTGTGCCACAGAAGACCGCTCAGACAGCAACATCAGTAAATCATGTAAAGCCTTGTCTGGGTTCCTGTATTAAAACTGTGGTACCTGGGTTTAGATGCCTTGAATTGGCATTTTTCCATATAAACACAATTATTTTTATTTTTTTAAGAATGTAAAATTTGTGTTTTGAATTGAAACTGGGTCATGTAGAATATACAGTATTACTCTGGAGCAGCTTGCCAATTACCACCACCCTCCTTTTTTTCCCATGCCCTCTGCTTTCTCCAGGATACACAGTGAGTTTTTAGACTCATTGGGCCTCAGTTCACACTGAGTAGAAATCGTCTTACCCTGCTACCAAATGAGTACAAATGCAAAATTATTCCCCATACACACTGCTCTGTTTTGTTTATTTTCTTTTTACTATACTGCTTTACATATTTTACCATACTGTTATACATATTACTATGCAACACGTTTAGCTCGAGATGGATCATGGAGAAAGCTGTAGAGCTTTCATCACTACACCAAAATAGCACAGAATTTCCAGCTCAAGAAACTGAAACAATAACGTTCTCAAAGCAAACACTTTTTCCTAGTTTGTTCTGTTAGAATGAAATACAGAATAAAATAAAAATATAGTAGATAAAAATAACAGAAGTGATGAGAGTCCCCTGTGCTGTAAACTGTGACTCAAGTTAAATAAAAATAAAAAAATAGAAGGGGTGGGTGAGGTTTATTATGTTTATTATGAACATATTTTGTTTTTGTGCGTAATGGAAATAAAGTAATTGAACCAGTAAAAAAATACTTAGTTGAGTACGTGTTTGGGAAATACTATTAGTTGGACCAGTAGTATTTCACAGCTGTGAGTAGCCAACGAGCAGTAGGGCGGAAATGAGTCCTGTACCTCTAAGTCAGAGTTTTTAGGTCAACCAGTATAAGCAAGATGCATTTTTATTCTGGTTTGAATTCCCAGTTAGATCCAAAATTGTCTGTTTCAAGGCTGATGCTTAAATAATTCACTTAAGCTCATCTTGTCATTCCTACAAATTATTTATTTTTATTTTTTTGTCAACAGTCCGTGAAGAAGTATCCCTGTCGACACTGTGTGTTGTCTTTCAACACTGCAATCAGTCTGAGACGACACATTCGCAATGATCATGATGGGAAAAAGAGGACTTATACCTGTTGGTAAGATTTTGAAAATGTATAAATAATAATAGTAACTTTGGCCACAAAGCAGTTTTTAATTGTTGCTCCATCCCTGTTTGTTAGGTATTGCATGGACAAGAAGACAATATTCACGTCAAGTGTGATGTTGAAGAACCACATCAGCCTTATGCATGGAATAAAAAATCCTGATCTTAGCCAAATGCCAAAAATGCCCATCCAAGTAGACAAAAATGCTTTGGACAAGGTAGCAATTTATTATTTCTCAACACAAACATAAATGCTTCCAATCTGCTCACTGGTCTAAACTGCATAACTTGTGATTTCCAGAGGCTTGTATCAGCAACACCTGATGTGGGCACACAGATGGAGGTTCAGGATCCTGCAGGTAGTCTCGAGGCTCCTTCAGCTAAGCGTCTGAAAACTCAGTTCCGCTGTTCGAAGTGTGGCTTCGTCACAGACAACAGCACAGAGTTCCAGCAGCATATACCTCAGCATAAAACCGACGAGAACACTCCTCAGTGCCTTCACTGTGGCCTGTGTTTCACGTCCGTGCTGTCTCTCAATAGACATCTTTTCATCGTACACAAAGTCAAAGATCCAGAGGAAGAGGAGAAAAAAGTAGAGGGAGATATTAAAGAGAAGGAGCAGGATAATCAGCTGGCTGGATCAGCAGAATCTGATGAGGAAAACGATTTGTTTCACCAGCTAAACAAATCTGATCCCTCACCGGCCGGAGAGCAAGAAAGTCCGCACTGCTCCACGAGCACAGACTGTAACTTAAATCTGAGCACTCACTCTCAGACACAAGCAGTCTCTCTCCAGCAGTGAGAGCCACCTCAGCTCCTGTTTAAAGCTGCTTTAATATCCTCAGTTTTCATGTGAAAGTCATAAGGGATGCTTGATGTTTTTAGGCAGGTGGTACAAAGATGTAATGCCTTTAATTTGGACAACCTATTTAGAGGCGGTGCAGTATATTCCAGCAGATACATATATTTAATACAGAACAAATATTTTCATATTATTTTTTTGTTTTTTAATTTAACCTTGTATGTTGGTAATATATTAATCTTGCCTTTCACATATAACTGCACTCATCACTCATACTACGGTTAAACATTTCCCCCTTCTGTTTTTTTCTTTTTTCGTCAAAATTTTTTGCTTAACATTTTCCATCCACCCTGGCAGGAGACTCAGGAATGTGTGTTTGTTTTACGGTCTGGTATTGATTATTGTAACAGTGTATTGGTGGAGTTTCAGGTATTGTTTCAAATTATTTAATGCCTCACACTAAATCCTGAAGGATTCAGGCTGCTTTTTTAATATTAGTAGGTTTTTATTTTTTACGAAACACAGTATAATTGATTGTTCATGTAAAAGCAGTAATTACAAGTTCATGGTTTGGCCTTTTTTTTTAAAAAAAAAACAAAACAATTTTATACTGTCTGTTTTGGGGGTGTTCTTTCACGTGTTTGGGAGAAACGAAGAGGTATTACATGTGTTCTGCAGCAGTATTGCTGTATTGAAAATACCTCAAATTGCCAGAAGTGGGTTTTGGTTTTTTTGGGGGGGTTTTTTGGGGGGGTTTTTTCCAGCAAGTGAACGGTCAATGTTACGTCAAATCAGGGTACATTTGTTGAGGATGATCCAGAGAAGGTGTGAGAGTGAAATTCATCAGCATGTCAGAGTTAATGTTTTATGAATCAGCACCTGGGAACGTGAATGGGAATGCAGTGACTTAAAATAAAAAAATATCTTAGATTAGCACTTGGCAAAAGGGGGATACTTTTCGGTTGCAGGCTCTGATATGTGAAGCGACACCTCGTTTTGTATTGACTACGTGACAGTTCCTACCTCCGTGGTAAATGGCAGTGATTGTTAAACGTCGAAAGGCTTCGAGAAGTTGCAGTTAATCTCAGTGCAATGTAAAAAAATTAGTTTTAAAAATGTATTATCCCACATTAATAAATTTTATAAATTATTTTGGGAATGACATTAAGTCTTTTTATGGTCATATTGACTCAACTGACAAGTGAACTTTTCTATGAAAGTGCTGTGTGAGCTCTTTGATTCTCTGTAAGCCCTCGAATCACCACACTGCAGCTGCTTACCTGCAGGGGCTGAGAGGAATTACTTGTTCACTGTTTGTCTTTTTGTAATGCTTGTCGAAAGATATTTGTACTTTTTGATACTGTGTACAGTGAGGACTTGGTTAAGAATTTGTGTACCTACAGTAGCCAATTAAACTTGGATTTACAGCATTTCTTAAGCCATTTCATCTGTTCAGCATGCAGTGGTCTACGTGCCTTGCTGTTACATTAAAGTACTTACAAATAAATTGGTGCATTTAATTACAGATCTGCTCTGTCTTGTCTTTCATTACAGACCTGCTGGGTTGAAAGAATTTAATGTAATCGGGGTGTGATAATCAGTAGTTTTGCGACGAGGTCACATGCTTAAAATCGTCACAGCAAGTCAGAAAGGCACAAGGCACTCTAATGTGCATCATGCATCCAATAAGCAACAACCACAGATGGATGACTTCATCCCATTAGAATATTAAGCCGATCCTGTCTCAGTATAACTGCCTGTACCCAAAGTAACAGAAGAGATTTCTTTTAATTGACCAGCTCCAAATTAATTGGAAGCACATCTGAGAAATGAAAGGCACTGTGACAAAGATGTGCAGGGGAGGACTCCTGTCTTCTTTCATCCTTATCTCATACATTGCTTTGACAACTTCAATGACTCTTGATTTGACTGAGCTGAGAAATAAAGTTTCAAAGCTCAAGGTGAATCCCAGGGGGAATCTGTGGGCAACGGGTAAGTTAAAAATTACACTGCTGAATGATTGTTTCTTTGTTCTGTTTGAAAATGCAATATTTACAGAGAGTTTGCATGTTTCATTTAATAAGGACATTTCATGGGCAAGAAGAGCATTGTGGATAGTTCCTTTGTGAATTCTGCCTTTGAGAATATAAAAGATACAGCTGAAGGCAGAGATGTGAGACCTCTGCACGGAGTGGAAGACCTGCAGGCGCTCCTCATCCATATTCTGAAAACTGCCCAACAAACACAAGGAGAGCAGGCACTAGACAGGTGAGTTATGTATTATTACTCAGTCTAATACCGCTGTTAATCCTTCCATTGTACAGCTTTCTGTGTTTTTCTCATGCATTTAGAGAAGAAGGACATCCAGTTCGATCAGTTGTTGCGTGACATCCTGCTGATGAAGAGGGTTTCTGCTCTTGTGAAAATCAGCTAAATTATGTTTTGTTTTTTGTCTAACATAACACGTATATGTTGGCAAGTGAGAAACACTTCTGTTGTTTTACTTTATATTGTCTATGACTTTATTAAAAGCGCAGAGAATGTATTGGAAGTCTGTGTTTTCATCTATGTTCAAGTCACATTCGCACACACACAGTACCTTCAGATAATCAAGTTTCTGGCGCCCCCTGCCGGTCGGTAAGGGGAAAAACCGCTTTTAGTTAACATATCCGGGTGAAAGTGGCAACGTGCTTTTTATCACATCCCAGGGTAGTTTGAGTGGCAACTAGCCCCAGTTATGCCCCTAATAGTGATGTGTGGTTATCCCTGTAGTGGTAAGTCACGAAGGGCAGAAGAGCTGAAGGTGTATTTTGAAGAAAGCACAGAAAGAAAGGTTCATATTGTTGGAGACGGAAGCCTGGGCGTTGAGAAAAACACTGTTTACGCAGGCAAGTAAGCTTAGCACGCCTTCATTAGTGTGCTTCTTAAAGCTTTTCAGCTTCCAGGGCTTTCAGTCTTACTTGGCATATTTTTGTATGTTATTAGCCACATAATACTGAGGTAACATTACCGGCCTTACACGAAGCTTAGCCGGGGGAATAAACAACAGAGGCAGGAGTGCTTATTCAGCGTTTGCGCTTATCGATGCTTGGGGCGGCTTTAAAGTTCATGACAATTACAACTGTGTTCGCCTGCTTTATGAGCGCTACTATTCAATTAATTTTACTTATTTAGCGTTAGCAGCAGTAGTAGTTAGTAGTAGAGACAGTCCAGTAATCTCTTATGAACAGGCACCTGGCGAAGGTGGGGAAGAAGGATTGCTCTTTAACAGTAAGAGACCCTACAAAACCAGTTAAAGAAGGGGCAACCATCGAGGATGATTGGTTGGAGGCTAGAGGAAAGAAAGGAGACTATTAGCAACAAATAGAACAAAAGTTAATTTCATGCTGTAGTAGCATATAAATGCATAGGGAGTGAAAGGGGCATCAAGTCGATGTGCTTACTGCATAGTGGAAAATCCCTCAGCAGCAGCTATATTCCTAAGAGATTGGATCCAAGCCTGACTATAGGATTTGTCATAAGTGGAAGTTTTCAGGCTAATTTGAAAAGTAGAGAGAGTGTCCTGTAAGCCAAACTGGGAGCTGGTTCCACAGCAGAGTTGCCTGATAGCGTCCATTCTACTTTTACAAACCCCTGAAATCACATGTAAGCGGAAACTGCTAGTAATAGAGTAGTATGGTACTAGGAATGGGAAATATATCATGACATTTCAAAAAACACTTGCGATTATGAGATTTATTATGATGTAGGGGGGGGAAGCGACATTTTATCGACGTTTGCAGCAGCAGGATTCCTAAATGAGTAACTGAAGGGCAGTTTCAATTCTCCTTCTCCAATGAGCTGCTGTTATTGATGACACACTTCCTAATTTGAAGAGCAATGGTACAATGGCAGCAGCATTATTGTGCAAAAGTAATAACACAGCAACACATACAGTGACACAGCATAAGTCATAAGCCTGGGTAGTGTTTTCCCTGCAAATTTTAAGTATAAAGTAGTTGCTTAATACTTTAGTTTAACAATAACGCGTGCAGCCGGCCATGCTCAGTGAAGTCATTTTATTTACTTCTGGGTCTAACATAACCAGCTGATTGTATCTCCTCCTTTATAGACTGGTGGTAAAAAAAACCAAAAAAAAACCTGGGTTTTTTGCTTCAAGCTGCAAGTTTGTGTCCACAGTTAGTGACAACAGTTTTCTTGGATATTTTGAAAAGTACACTGCTTTGCTGAAAGTTGTTGACTCAACTCCCTTTTTAGCTACCAAATGACCATCAGAGGCTCTTGCTCTCACAAATGCCTGGGCTTGTCTCGTTGTGTGCATTAGGGAATTTAAGCAGGATGTTGCTATAGCAACTACATAATAATATGATACTTTGATATTCATATTATTATTGTGGGTGATATGACATGGCACATCACTTGGACCTGATCATTTTAACTGTGTTACTGTTACATTGCTATTATGCTTTTAGAATTAAACATTTTGTGTTTCAAAATTTTAGTTCTTTATTATTTCCGTAATTGTTAACATGACTAAGGAGACTGTTTGCTTCAACTGGGCAGACTTCTGCATTTACTTAATTTTACTGGAAATGTTTCAGATTCCCAAAAGGAGAAAAATGTCAGAGCGTCTCTGAAAGCTGAAGTGGAGAGGTGAGTGTTTAAAAATCTGTTGTAGGAGCTGATGTTGCACAAAACCCACACATATTTTAATGCTAATTCTTTTTTTGGTTTTTCTGGGTTGTTTTTTTTTTTTTTTTTTTAGGAAAGTCAACAAGGATGACATTGTTATTCTAGACTCATTAAATTACATAAAAGGTAAGTCTTACTACTTATTCTGTAATTGTCACAGTTACATTAAATATTGTGATTTGTAGTTTAAAATTTAAATATGTTACAGGCTACCGCTATGAACTGTTCTGCCTCATCAAACATGCACAGACTCCACACTGCTTGGTAAGTAGACAATTAAACATACATTTTGAAAAAATGTTACCTTCAAATGCAATCGTGGTATGTTTGCGGGTTTTCTTTGTTAAGGTCTACAGTTTGACGTCCCATGAAGAGAGCTCATTATGGAACACAAACAGAGATGCTGCTGATGAGTACAATCAGGACATGTGAGTGAGAAGCCTCAGTATGAGAGCACGACTCTTACCTTACCTGCACTGTTGCATGTCTTTTTTGTTTTTATTTTTATTTCTTTTGCAAACTGTCTCACATGCATTTGGTGTTTTGAAGCTTTGACGCATTAGTTCAGCGATTTGAAGCTCCGGATTCCAGAAACCGATGGGACAGCCCTCTCTTCACTATTCTGAAAGATGACACACTTCCAGTTGAAGCCATTTCTGATGCGCTTTTCAAAAGAAAAGCACCCCCACCGAACCAGTCTACTCAGAGTGTAAGTCTAAGGCTACGTCCACACTAGCCCGGATAGATTTGAAAACGGCGTTTTCGTCTGAAAATGCTCCGCATCCACACTTTCGCTTTCAGTCATTTTCACAGAGTTGTCCGTCCACGTTGAAACGGCCCGAAAATGCTTACGTTCCAGTACTGCGCATGCTTGAAACAAAAGACAATTCGACTTGCCTCATTTCTGTCTGCCGTTTATTTACTTTCCGGCTCCTTGAAACGTCGCGGCAAAATGTCGAGGAGAAGCACCGAGTTTTTTAAACGGACTAACAATGAGGTGGAGTTGTTGCTGAGGGTAACACAAAAGTACAAAGTTGCAAAAGCGAGTGAGAATTAAAGAATTTGAAGATAAGCTGTCTGAAGCATGTGCAAACTGATAGTAATCTTTAATAGGGCTGTCAAAATTGAGAGCAAACAAAGCAACCGCTGTATAATGCCCCCCGCTAACTTAGTTTAATTGGTCACTTGACTGCATCACATGACTAAAATGTGTCATCATTTTCCAAATGGCTCCGTTTTCGCTGTCCACACTGCGACGCGACAGCACCGTTTTCAAATGTATGCATTTTCGAGACTCAGTGTGGACGGGAGGCCAAAACGGAGAGAAAACGATGCATTTTCAAACGAAAGCACATTAGTGTGGACATAGCCTAAGAGACACTAGTTACAATCAGTCTGGAAATCTACAATATTTACTGCATGCATGTGTTTTTTTTTTTTTTTGTCTGATTGTGAAGGAAACCTATTTTCTTTTCTTCTCTGTAGCAACCACTGTCATCAGCAAACTTTTTATACGAGTTGGACAAGATCACTCAAGATGTCTTGATGGTATGTTTTTTTTTGTTTGTTTGTTTGTTTGTTTTTTCTAGTTTCACATCATTTACTGGTCATTCAGGTAGTTTCCCATGATATTTTTTTCACTGAGCTGGACTGCTTTTTGAGTTATGTCATATTCTAAGTGAAATATGACAGAAGAGTCTTTTTCAGAAAAATGTTTACAAATCCTTTGTTGGGGTATCAACATTCCTCTGCATAATGTAGACTTTGTTCTATGACTCAGAAGGTATTACATGTATTTACAGCTTTATACGTTACATCACCAGCCAAGATGCAATTATGAGTGAAGCGCTGATGAGGTATTTATCTTGGCACGCAATAATAGCCCGGTTCAGGTTCAGGTACAGGTTACTGTTCTGCAGTCGTGAGTCATCCATCCTCACATGCAAACACATGCAAATGGACAACAAATGCGCATAGTGCAAAATATGAAATGAAATAACAGCTAATTCTAATTAATTTTGGTTATCACGTAGCCCTTGAAAGTGACATAGCTGTTCCTGTGAAGTAATGACTGCTCGAACAAAGCTGTTAATTAAACCTTGTCGGTCTATTACATTCACCTTGCAAAGGGTGTGAGTCGTCAAGAAAAAGTGAACCAGCCAACCGCTGCAGGCTTCCTAGGTGCAGGGGCTCTAAGTTCAGCTGTGGTTCACCAGTCAGCCTGTTAGATGACTGAACAGTTCGATTCGTTTACAGATAAGTATCCAGACCACAAGCCCAAAGAAAGAGATAAATCGGATTAAACAAAAGAACGATAAAATAAACCCATCGCAGTTTTATCAATGTGGAAACCAGAAAGCCTTCTCAAACGGGAGACTCGCTGGTGCACACAGCTTCAAAGACATTCATAACACTGAACTTCAACAGTCTGACCCTTAATAGATGTGACATTGTGTTTATGAGTGCATCTAAAATCAGTGATCATATTTTTTGCTTGCCTCATTTTATTCACTTTTGTCAATCACGTTGAACTGGTTTTCAGCATGAGTAACATCAGTTTAGCATGAGGTAAAGTGAATGGGGTCAAGCACATGCTCAGTGGGCCTTAAAATCTCTGATTTCACCATTGTTTCCAAATATTTACACTACAACTGATTTGAGGGGAACCGGTCTAAAGTCGTTAAAAGTTTGGGGATAACTACATTTGGCATTAGGCATTTAAACTATATGAATGGGTACTTGCTGTTTATAAAGATTTGTTTAAAACACAATAAAATCACAGGACTCAGATGTTGAGCTCAAGATTTGAGTAAATGCCCACAAATATTATTAGGTCAGTGAGATTTTTTCACAGTCATGGAGTGAAAATCTACATCCTGCGATCAATGTTAAAGTACTGACTGTGGCTGTGTGAAATTCCTGGATCTCAATGCTAAAATCCAAAGTGTTGAAAGGATTATAAAAACAATCGACAGCTTTAGCTGTTAACTGCTGACTGTCCAACGTTTAATAAAAAATGAATGCACCCCTGCACGTTGTAAGTGTGGGAATTTCTGTCTGCCATTCATGACATGAGCATGGCATGATTACCAAAACAAGGCAACAGAGTAAAAACATATAAATCAGCAAAAAAAATCAATAATAAAAAATAACCTCCTCTTTGTCTTTGTTTTGAGCTCATGTATTTGTTAGCATGCCACATGTTGCACTTCCTTCTTTTTGCGATTTCACACAGATCACGATGTTCTGTTGCACAATATCTGCAAAAGTTTCCAGCAAAATAAATTAAGAGGAGTAAATACTTCTCTAATTCTGATTCATTGTTCCTTATACTCTTTGTAGAGATCCCTTTTTTAAAAATTCATTTTTATATGTGTGTTTGATAAATGTAATTAAATGTTTTCAGGCGATTTTTAACGCCCAGAAGACGAGCGTTCCCGGGGATCTTATCGCAGTTCCAGGAGCTTCGGAAAAGATATCCTTTTTTAAACACAACTTGCGTGTGCCCAGTTATTTTGAACACACAATTTTGATTAATATTTTCACATTAAACAGATTTTTGTAGTTCCGTGTGGGACGTCTGTCATATTTAATGACTGTGTGAAATGCTAATTTTCGTTTACCTCCCGGGGTTAATCACCTCCCCTCAATAGCGGGGGGGACAACACTGTTCTATCTGAAAGCATTAGATGAGGAGGTGGAGGAATGTGTGGCCATCACATGACTTAAAAGAAAGGTGGATCTACTAAGCAATGTTAAAGGTCTTGTCTGTAATTGCATGCTGTGGGATGTGTGGTGGGGAGAAACCAAATTATATTTGTGGATTTTCATTGGTTGCAGGACTGTGAAGCACCTTCTCAGAACCAGCCACTTTGATTTTCTTCTTTGAAGATGTTGGTCCAAGCACAGCATAACTTAAAAGCACATCATCTTCTGTTCTGGCCAACCTTTAATAAAATGGGCATAATCTGAATTTGAAATGATGCCAGCAACATTCAGTACAGGTTATTTCCTCCTGTTGTCCTGCTCAAAGGTTTAAATGCAATACTGGGGCTTGGAGATAATTTGGGCTTCTGTTAGGTTCTACCTGTGGTATTTTTCTTGTTCCTTAACTCGCTGTTAAACATTGAGCTCACCAGAAATGTCAACATGGCAGAGCTGCGGAAATTACGGCGCCAGTTCATCAGCTACACCAAGCTGCACCCGACAGAAAACACGGGACAAATTGCTAATATGTTTGTTCAGTATTTAAATAAGAGTCTGCACTGACAGTGTGTAGTGTTTGGGGTTTTTTGTTTTTTTGGGGGGGCGGGGGTTGCAGTTGTTCCGTGACAAATAAATGTATTTAACAAAAACATCCTGTTTTTGCTGTTCTTGGTTATATTTTTAAATTTGTGTACTTTCTAGGACCTTTTTGGCCTTCCTCACCATATGGGATTTGCTCAGTCTTGGCAAAACCCCAAATAGCTTCAATGTTAGTCCAAGCAGATCAAGAATTTATTTTCTTGACCTACCTGGACTTAAAAATGAACCTATTTTGCATTTCACCTACTTGGACTAGGTATCTTGCGCCAGTTTTTAAGAGCAAGGGTCATGTGTAGTAACTACAGAGGAATAAGCCACATTATGAAGCTATGGAAAAGAGTTGAAGCTAGTTTAAGTAATCAGTGAGCAGCAGTATGGCTTCATGCTGAGAAAGAGGACTAGAGATGCCATGTTTTCTTTAGGAGTTTTAACAGAGAAGTATAAAGAAGTTAAGGAGTTGGCACTGTGTCTTTGTGGGCCTAGAGACAGCATATCCTCCAGAGAACTAAGGAAAAGAGAATCTAACTATTGAACTTTTTTGTTTGATTTTCTTCCTCTTTGAAACTCAAAGAGGCCACCCAAGCACATGAGAAAGCACATGATGTCCTCTATTTAGTACATCTGGACTTAGTAGGGTAGCTCAAATAAGTCACAAGATATATCGTGGCTTGCAAAAGTATTCGGCCCCCTTGAACTTTTCTACATTTTGTGACATTACAGCCACAAACATGAATCAATTTTAATTTGAATTCCACGTGAAAGACCAATACAAAGTGGTGTACACGTGAGAAGTGGAACGAAAATCATACGATTCCAAACATTTTTACAAATAACTGCAAATAGGAGTGAAAGATGGGGGTGAGATACATCAGGAATCTGATGCCCTCTTCTTTGCAATATTAATGAACAGGCTGGCAGATGAGGTCACTCAGGAGTCTCAGGACTATCGTGTTTGCAGACAGCATTGTGATTTGTAGTATAAGTAGGGAAAGGGTGGAAGAGACTGTGAAGAGGTGGAGGTATGCTATGGAGAGAGGAGGAATGAAGGTCAGTAGAAGTAAATGGGGGAAACATCCAAAGCAAAAGAGGTGAAGAAGAGAGTGTGGGCAGGGTGGAGCAGGTGGAGATAAGTGTTAGGGGTGATCTCTAACAGAGGGCTAGCAAGAAGGCTGAAAGGGAAGGTTTAGATCACATAACCTGACCAGTATTTCTATACCAGTGAAAGCCTACTTAAAATGCTTTATGTATGAGGGACAGGCAAGAGTTAAACAAGGCATGATGAGAAAGAACTGATCTGCCAGAAAGTCTATTTTATTAATGTGGAAACCGCTTACTATAGAGCAGGCAGGGTAGAGTGGATGGGGGTGACTGTCAAGGATGATTCATGACAGAAGGGTAACAGCAAGAGTGAAAGGCATTGTTTACAAGGTGGTAGTGAGACCTGCTATGATGTAAGGTGTCACTAACAAAAAGGAGGATGAGCTAGAGATGGCAGAGCTGAAAATATTCACTGGGAGTGACTGAGATGGACAAGATTAGAAATGAGTAGTCTGGAGACAAAGAGAGACAAGCCCTTATAGATTGGTATAGTGTATAGATTGGACAAAGGGTGTTGAATATGGAGCAGTAAGGTAAGAGGAAGAGATCAGAGAAGATTTATGAATGATGGGATGGTAAATGGCTCGCATTTGTTTAGCGCTTTACTTAGTCCCTAAGGACTCCAAAGCGCTTTACACTACATTCAGTCATTCACACACGGCAAGCTACATTGTAGCCACAGTTACACTGACAGAGGCGAGGCAGCCAAACACTGGTGCCGCCGGCCCCTCTGACCACCACCAGTAGGCAAACATGGGGTTATTATCTTGCCCAAGGATATCTGGCATGCAGCCAGGAGGCAGCCTGAGATCAAACCACTGACCTTCTGATTAGTGGCTGACCTGCTCTGCCATCTGAGCTACAGCCCCCTCCCTATGGTATGGGGTGTGACACAGGAGGGAGATGGAGGAAGATTATCCAGTTTGGCGATCCCTAGAAGAACACGTCAATGATTTTTTCCACAAAGTTCCACAAAAGGAATGCAGGAGTCCTTTTCCTTTTTTTAATGACTTAAAATTACTGGCATATTCAAATCAATATACCTTTAAGGAGTTAGAGCTCTGCGCTTTCAGGGATGGATTAGCCTGAATTCCCTCAGTCATGTTTTTTTCTTTCTTTCTTTTTTATGTCTTTAACTCAGCGTGACTAGTTTGACAAACAGTACATTTCTTGTTTATGAACTCTGTTTTCCCTTGTGAAGTTTGGAAGGCTGAGTAAGGCTCTTTCAAAGGTTTTAAATTATGTAAGAAGATTACCAGAAAACCCAGACCCCTCCCTACAGGAAGTTTCTTGCAATTATAAGTGATTACTGGAGCTTCACCACAGTATTGAATGAGTGATTATATGCCAGCTTTTATTTACTTTTTATTCCATTTAATAATGAATGAAACAAAAGAGTCAGATTCTTTGTAAATAAAATGTTTTTTATTGAATTCAAAAATTCAACAAATTCATTTAACACGGTTCATTGAGAATATACACACACATATATATTTAGATATTTATATATATACACTGCCAAAGAGTGCGGAGACAGCAAGGGCCCCACATAGAGAAAGCAGTAATTAAAGGATTGGGCATTAAAAGAGTGTTGCAGTGCTAACAATGCCACATAAAAAAACAGGCTTTATTGACAGAACAGTTCTTATTTGCTTTTCAGTTCATTTTTTTTCTTCAAAGGGGCAGCAGTGCCAAAAATTCTGTCCCAGTGGCTGAAGAAAGGAGCATAGTTGGTGCTCGGCCTCTGGTGGTGCATGTCATGAGCTGGTGCTCCACCCAGCAGCCCCAAAGGCACCAGGTGGTTCAAGGTCCACGGCAAGTCATAGCCTATGTGGTCTTCAACAGACATCCAGATGCTAAAAACTGTAATGCACCATGTGGTCAGCGGGTGACAGTTTAGAAGAATTGGATCACAATTGCTCCAGAATCCCACCGTCATCAGCTCTGGGATGCTGAGCCGCTCACTTGACCATGAGAAAGGTGCTATGTATTCATGGTGGACTGCATGGATCCAGCGGTAAAGCTGAGGATGCTTATGATGCATGAAATGCCAAATAAAGTACTGAGTGTCAAAGAGGAGCAGTACAGCCAGCATATCAATGAACAGTTCATATACTGTGGGAGCATCTCGTGGCAGTGGTGGTGCAGGCATAATGAAAATACTGATTATTACAGCTGGTAAAACAAAGAAGATGTGGTTATAAAAAGTGACCATGAAGTTGTCACCCATCATTTTCAAAGTTGGCTTCCTGTTTGGTTGGATCTTGTACTGATGGAATAAAGGCACCTTTTCTCCCAAGAGGTCCAGCACAGAAAAAGGTAAGCTGAAGAAAAAATAGCTAGAAAAGGCGAGTAGGACGGGGAAAAATGGGGATGAGATGAGAGGCATATAGTGAAAAAGTAAATAATCCCAGAATGGCTGCAGAAGAGGGTCTGAGCTCCTGCAAGGCAAGAACTGCAGGTAAGGTTCAGTGATGTTCAGCATCTTGGTGTGATACCAATGAAGGCCGCTTGTGATGCAAGTCTTATGATCCAAGACAAGGTTCTGCCTTATATAGAGGTGTTTAACTGGAGGGGCTTTGCTCGCAGTCACACCACCACCTCCCCCCCCCCCCCCAGCAGCTTAATGTACAAAAAATGCCATGTCAATGCCAAAGGGAACACCAACGGTTCAATGAATGCAAGAAAAGAAAGCAAAACAGCTTTTTGTAAATGTTCCAAGCTTTTTGGTGTCCCAGTTTGGAGAATATCTCCTCATCTCACAATAAGCTGATTGTTTTCTTTGTTGACAATACAACATATAATGGTGTCATCTCATTTAGAGGAAAACAATCAGAATATCGGAGTATTTCTCTGCTTTTTTCTGCCTTTCTGTTGCTGATACATTAAAAAAAAGATGACTAAAGCTGTGTATACCTCTTTATTGGTCACTTTGCATCATCCTATTATGCTGGTCAACAATCACATGTCTGATGAAATATATGCACCATATACTCTACTGTATATGAAATTATTATTATTATTATTATTATTATTTATGGTGTCGACTTGAACCTTAAACACATAACCGTAGCGTTTACGCGAATAAAGTAATGTAATTTCTTTTTAACAAAATAAATATGTGCGCAATATTCTAAGTCTCCTGTTTTCCTCCTCACACCCAGGTGGTTCATTCAAACAGTACATCCAGTGCCATTTGGCGCTTTTTGGTGATTTAAGCGCTCTTTGACCCACATCTGCAAATTGGACAGGGAAGGAGTCAAGCCTGTAACATTTCCTCAGGTCAGCGTCCGTCTTTCGAGATTGAGAGTTAATTTGAAAATGGTCCGACTCTGTAATGAGTTTTACAGGATCACAAAGCTTGTGAATGATGACGTAGTGACTGCCAGGTTAGGATCGATCTTTTCAAAGATCAGTTTTCTTTTTCTTCAGATGTGCTATTGTTTTTTGTTTGTTTGTTTAACAAAATGAATTCTGAAGACAAAAATCAGGCAAGTGTTTGACTCACAGTAGGAATATTTCAAGGATTTTTTTTTTGGCTGTCTTGATGTTCGGAAACGGACTTATTTCTCTTTTGTTTAGTTCGTTGTATATTTCTCTCTTACACTCATTAATGGCTCAGTGAAAAGCTGGAGTGTTATCTGTGCGCAGCGATTAATTGAGAAATGTGTAAACATACATGTAAATATAGCATATAAAGGAAAGCAGAGTTCACTCCTAAGGAGATTAAAAGTTAATCATATTTATTCTAGTTTTCTATCCAGGTATGCTTTTACTGCATTGCCTGAACAATGAAGTTGTTGCCATTCGGACTCTTTTCAGATGGTGTTGCATGCTGGAGCCAAATCCGATTTCATTAATTTCGACAAGATCTTAAACGCCAGTGGCTGAAATACAGCTGCAAACCAGGACACAGCCTCCGCCGTGTTTTACAGACGGCTGTAGACACTCACCGCCACTCTTCTGTCCTCATTTATACATATTAAAGACAATTTGAACCGAAGATTTCAAAGTTTGATTAATCACCATCAGACCTGTTGCCACTGATTTTCAGTCCAGTTCTTGTGTAGTTTTCCCACACCTCAGTCTTTTGCCTCTCCCATGCAGTGGTGATGAGCTTAAAGACACTCCACACCATGGCGATCCTATGTCAAGTTTTCAGCTGATAGCCAATGTTGGTGTAAAAATACAATTTTATGCCTAGCTGTGTCATCTTTGTCTTTTATTGGTAGAGCCAATTTAATAAATTGGAAGAAAAAAATGTTTTTCGCTACAGGCTGCTAGTAACAAAGTGCCTAACACTTTTTCCAAAAGACATCTAATTCCCTTAAAGGTAGTTTTTATATATTTGAATGATTCATATGTCGATATTAATATTGCTTAAAAAATTAAAACTAACAACTCAAAAATGTATTCCTCTGTAAATGGACGGGACTGAAATTAAATGAAAAAGAGGGGAATGTCCAAAGTATGGAGAGCTGTTTCCCCAATATCACCTTAAAATTACAAGAAAGTCTGCCTCCTTGAAAGTACAAATTTAAAAAAAATGTGGGATGACTTGAGACTTTTGCAGTCCTCTGTGCATTTTGGCTGTAGATTGCTGTTACAAGAGGATCAACAGGGTCAGCTAGATTAGACTAACTAGGTTAAGTTTAGTGTTTAATCTGTGTAATGAGACCAACTGACCTCCATACACTTTAAGTCACTGGGTCAATCCTGCTAATGCTGCCCTTTCTTTGCCAGATGACCTCTGAAAATAAGATTCTAATCTTAAGGAACATTTAATACTGCACTAACTAATATAATATTGCAAATACCAGGACACTTCAATGTAATTTAATGTTCTGTAAACTGACCTTATGGCTTAAAGGAGCACAAAGTCCTCTAACTGAAATCATATTTGATCTAAGAGTTTAAATACCACATTGTAATAATATTAACGGTTCTGACACCAAATGATCTCAAACACAGAATTTATTGTGGAAAAGGACAGTTTCATTGAAATAATGATTTGTGTATCGTAATGATTTGTGATAAAAGAATGCAATGAGACTCTTCTTCACCAACTACTTCTTCTCAGCGGCTGCCTTCCTCGAAACCGTTTTGTTGGAGTTGCCATATTTCTGTCGATCATTTCTGAAGAGAAAGGAGAATAAAACCTTAATTTTTTAAAATCAGAGATTTTTTAAAAAAAAAAAAAAAAGAAAGAAAGAAAGAAATAAAAAAGAAAAACTAATCCCATAAAATTTTAATTATTAGTTCCCAGGATATGAACCTTAATGTAATTAAGTACCTGCTCATTTTGACTTTGTTTCTACACCCCTGTCCTCCCTCCCAGTGGCTGGTGTACGTGCCTCTCGTCATCATGCCTCCACAGCTGACGCATGGCTTTCCATTGCCATATGGCTGCAAGAGCAAACACAGTTTGGATGACATTTTGTTATCATTTAGAGCCGTAATCTACCATGCATTTATATTCCCAGATGTAAGCAAATACATTTTTAATGAAAAATAATTAATTTGCAACTCAAACAGAGCCTTTCCTGTTATACATGCACTGATACTTTACCTTGGTTATTAGACTTTATATTAGACTTTCAATGAGCAGACTGTAAGGTTTACACTAATATACAGACTGACAAGTAAGATTTAATGAAATTTCAAATCTATAGTCCACCTGTTCTTTAGCACAGAAACCACAAATCATGCGCGTGGCGAGTTCCATGGGGTGGTCCTGGTTCTCATCATGGCACACATCGCAGGGGTAGGTCCGACCACAGCAGGGAAACCTGAAAAAATGGGTACAAATCTTTCACCGACTCCCACGTGCATTTATTAAACCTCTTGTACAGACACATAAGAAAGAGAAAGGTCAGAGGGAGGACAATACCTTAGCCAGCGGTGGCTTTGTTTGAAATGTTTGCATGTTCCTTTTTCTGGCAGTGGCTTCCCTTTTTGCACAGCAGGATCTCTTAATGTCTTGTAACTGACACCACTTGACCCTGCACAAAATGAGAAAGCAAAACAGACACAGTAGTTTAGCCCTTGTGGTCTGATGAGGCGTAAGTTTATTTCAGTATCTATAAATGCTCATGCTTAATCGAGTAGCTTTCGTTTTTTAAACTGTTGACATATCTTTATATTGTAATGATGTCATATGTAGATGAGCTCTGACCTGTTTTATTGGTGCGAGGCTGAATGTAGTGAAATTTAGTGCTCTCAGCCAGGATGCTGAGTTTGGTGTGGCAGTTTTCACAATTGAACTCCTTTGTTTGTCCATAGGCAAGGTTCTGATGGAAAAAAACATTTGTTTTCGGTTGCATGAAATTTCACAGCGCAGCTGTTCTGGTATGTTAAGCATAACATGTTTCGTCACCTGCATTGGGCCCTCTTGGGAACAGCTCAGGCAGCCCACAGTGAGTTCACACTCCTGAAGTACTAGGTCCACAGCTGTAGTGTTTTGGAGATCCAAGTAACCCAGGATATCACTGTAATGGTGAAGCATGCAGGGTCTGAATGCTGCACTTATGCTTGTGGTACAGTTTTCACACTGAGCCGAGCAGGGGGTCCTTCCAGTGAGTGTCAGGTCTGCAGTCACCTTACACCTGTAAACAGAGTTAGAATGTTAGAACTGTGGATGGGCTCTCACTCTGAAAAAACAAAACAAAAAACAGTGTCTGATGCTTTCTTATCTTCATTACCTGTTACACTGAAGAGAAACAGTAATTTGCGGGGCGACTACAGTGGCGGTGTTCTCTCCCAGCATCAATCCCAGCAGCTTTACCTCTGTGCCTCGGCGAGGGTCGCTGATCTTAATGTTCTCCACCAGATGACTCGTCTCCTCTTTCTCTGTCCCTTCATCACCACCTAGATTCTCCTGCTGCACCAACTTCCCTTCCTCCTGTGTCATTTCAATATCCTCATCTCTGTCTGCAGCAGCAGCATCAGACGCAGGCTCAGATGTTTCAGACACAGTTACCTGGAGCTCCTGATAGGGTATAAACTGCAGTCCAGCTTTTTCTAAATCAATGTCTTTTTTCAACTGCAAAAAAAAAAAAAAGAGCAAGAGAGAAAGAGATCTTGCAGGTCATTTTGATATATATACTGAGCTTGAAACACAATGATTAGACTTCAATCTCACCTGCCGGGCTCCTTCAGTAAACAGCCTCTCCAAGCTGCGATCCAGCCAGCGAAGAAAAGGCCTGAAAAGCAGCTCTACCTTTCCCATGAGCTGATTGGTCGCATGCTTGGCTTGAAGCCACTCCAACGATGCTTGCTGTACATGCCTATTTAGCAAAAGATTTTGTAGAGATGACTGCAACAGCTATCAATGCAATAAACACATAGAAATGAACCACAACTGCGTTTACCTCGCCATTACAGAAGGCAGATCCTGGTCCAGGGGTATATCCAAAGTAAAAATCTAAGAAAAATAAATAAATATCAAAATGATGACAAACTGTTCTTTCCATGACAATCATTCTTAGTGTGGAATATTAGAGGAACTGTGGTTTAAGAAGAAGCAGCGGTCTTTACCTCTTGTGGGTAATTGTCTGGAAAGCTCACCATGATGTCAATTTCTTTCAGATCAAAAGGCTGTAAGTTAAAATGCAACATCAGAATAAATTTCCAGGTAAGACTGCAATGAACTGCTATGTTCATTTTTTCAACCTAATAATATTACCAAAGTATTAAAGTTAGCTCATTAATAATTGTGAATTGTAGCCTAAATTATGATCAGACTGGACTTTTAGGTCTTACAGCAGTTGGTAGCTTACAGACAATTTAAAGTAGTACAACTGTAAATATTTATATACATGCTTAAATAAATAAATCTTTAACTCTTTCGCATTACAACAATTCAAGCTTAGTGTTTCAGTTTAACACTGGGCCTGAATTATCTTGCACCAATTACCAACTGAATTAAAATTTACTGTGTGAGCTTTCATATTGCCTTATGAATAGAAACAAACTTCAGTATTTGTTACTCTGTGACATCACTGGTCTTCTGTGTTGCTCTCAATTAAGGAGAGAACTTGCTTACAAATTAAAACAGAGTTGTACTGTATTAAGAGAAGTGATGTGTATATGGGTTTTCCCACTAAGCTCTTGAAGAACAAATGAAGTGTTTACCCAGTCTGGATCTGTGGCCTCTACAGTTGCACGGTAATAAGTAACTTTCCCATCACTACGTTCCTGAATAATCAGCTGATCTTTGGGAAAACGCTTCTTCAGCTGACCGATCTCTGTGTCTTGTAGCTGTTTGGCGATATCCTCTGTCATGTCACTCAGCTTCACCTCCTGAAGGACGCTGGGGTGAGGCACTGGTTGAATTCTCTGTTCAGCTCTCGTCTGATTGCCTGGAACAGGCTGGTCATCCAGTAGGGCTAACTGTGGTGGATGCCAGAACCGACATCTGTCTTCCATGGTGCAGTGTCCTGCGATGAAGTAGCGGCATGGCCGGCGGACAGGTGATGGCCTGTGGCCCACTGATGCAGCTGGGTAGGATGTGCTGACGGTTTCCTTCCCATGAGCTTTGCCATCATCTCTTACATGCAGAAATTTACACTTTTTCCCAAAGTTGCAATGACGTCCTTGAGAAAAGAAGCGGCACAGCTGCTGTGCTGGAGTTACTCCCTCTAAACCACCTTCTTCCATCCTCTCTTCCTCACTATTCACCATTGCTATTAATACCTGGATGAATAAAAACAAGTTTTAGACAGGCTTGGCCTATTCTACTAATACAAGCCTTCATTAAATTCAAGAAACAGATCATACAGTACTGTGAATTACAGGTGGGTGGATTGATATCAATAGTTTGTGCAAACACCACTCACTCCTTTCAAGCACCCTCGTCCCTGCTATGCTGTGATTTGTTGTCCTGCAGTCATGCGAGTGAGAATAGTCATCATGATTGTTACTTTGACATTCAAATAATATATTAGGCCTATTGTAACGTGTTAATTACTTGAGTTGACCGGAAAGAAATATCTCAGACATGAAATATGAAAATATCTGACTAAAATAACGCTTTTATGTTGATTTTCAAGGTTTTTTATTTTATTTTATTTAAACAGCACGTTAAAAACAAAACAAGTCGACACAAAGTCCTTTCCGGGCAACTTTGTTTACATTCCGGGTCTCAAAAGAAAAAAAATGTTTCAAAACGCTGTGAAATGTGTTTTGTTGTGTTAACTGACAGTGGAAAGCAAAAATCCCATCTTTATTTGTCATTAAAAAGCATTCAAATTAAGCATATGCATTAACTTCATTAATCCACACACGTTTCTCCCCTTCATAAGCTGGCTTCATGGGTATCAGTATTTGTGATACCGGCCTATTTTTACTTTGTATTGGAACACTGCCAAATTCTACAGTATCAGTGCCCTTTCGTTTAAATAAAATAAACTCTTTCAAGCCATGAAAGACGTGCTCATATACGCTATGGTGAGTTCTGAGCATGCGCAGTCCATTTGTAAATCGCAAACTGCGTCAGGGGATGGACTTTAACCAGTTTTATGTCAACTTGACCTATTTATTTTTTCTGTGAGCGTAAGAATGACAACGAAGTTAAATGCTTTTGCTGAAATTAGTTACACTTGACCTGACCGGTGTCTTTTGACCATCTCCACCACTTACAGCTATAACTAGAAACCACCCACCGTTAATGCGATATCATATCATATCATAAATAGCATATGGGCAGTATTTCTCTGTCATAATTACTAACTTAGCAGTAAAAAGCTAGTCAACATCGAAGATAATACAAAACTCAAACGCTCACGATTTAGCTAGCAAAGTTAGCTAAACTTTACGTACGACTGTACGCATGCTAATGTTTACTTTATAAAGGAGTTAATTAAAAAGACGAAATTACCTCGTTTATGCACGGAGTTTCTCGTAAAAGCTTGTCAAGCGTGATAACGACAAGTACCAGTCTTAAAAAAAAAACCCTCAAACAACCGTTTAAGGCTGCTACATATCAGGTGACTGCACGGTCAGCGATACGTGCTATAAAACGTCTTAACCGTGGACTGTAAAAACATCAGCGCAAGAGTTATGCGTCATAATATGCGACAAAAAGGCTTTTAATACTATTATTCCTCGAAACGTATTCGAATAATACATATAGGCTCCAAAATAATATGCACATATAAAAACTGGTGCCAGGGACGGTAAATAAAATATTTCTAGGTAGAACGAATTAAATAAAATCAAAGGAAACAAAAATAAACTTGAAAAAAATTGTCAGTAGCTGTTCTGGAGCCTTTGAGCACAGGAGAACAAAGCTAGCATGGATAATCCTGAACTGAGTGGCTAAAAATGAAATCCAAAACAGCTGTACAGTGAAAACATCATCCGCTGGTAACATCCTTTGTTATGAAGGAAAGCATCTGATAAGTAAATGGACTTTGTGGTGAGGCTATCTTCCTCTTCTGCCTTCTACAGTATGAACTGCTTTAAATACGTATGACCTTGTATTTAATTTTAAATATATTTATTTTCCTGTAAAGACCTGATAGTTGTTTCTATGGTTTTTCAGATTTAAAAAAAAAAAAAATTCCCATTCTCTTTTGTCCTATATGTCTCTTCTTTAAATCATCTGTTTTTATGGCTAGACCTGTGCAAGACGTCACAGTATTTATTTTATATAAGTGAAAATGAAAAAATACACCAACCAAACAGGAGATGCAGCATAAACAGAAGACAGAATAATCACCTATATGTCAACAGTTCCTGTGTGGAGAGCTATAAGTTACCTGTTGCACAGGGTGTATAAATAATTTATTGTACCTGGCTGCCACTTGATACCACACAGACAGAAAAGCCTAAGCCGACACACACATGGAAAAAGTGTTTGCCAAAGCTGCTGTTTCTGGCTGAAGCACCTTCATTCCTCAGACACCTTCACTGTGTTTTTTTTTTCTTTTTTAATTCATCATGGATCTTGTAGAAACCAGTGTAGATATTTGGATGAGTTGGTCAAGAGAAAAGTCTTTGCTGCAGCCTCTGTGGGACAGCCTGAGGCTCAACTACACAGACTATTTGCGATCTCCGCTCTTCCCCATTGTGCTGACTGTCTCTTCATACTTTGTCTTCTGCATCCCTTTCCTTCTTTGTGACATAATGGGGGATAAATGGCCGTGGGTTCAGCAATTCAAGATACAGCCGAGCCGTCGACCAACGGCCTCTGCATTGCTGCACTGTGCAGGTGTCACCTTGTACAACCATGTGTTTCTTGTGCTTCCAGCATCTGTGGCCCAGTGGGCGTGGAGGCCACCCGCCGACCTGCCAGACCAGGCTCCGTTCCTACTGGAGCTGATCGCCGGGGCGATAGGCAACCTCCTGCTTTTTGACTTGCAGTACTTCATTTGGCACCTGCTCCATCACAGGATCCGCTGGCTGTATGTCACCTTCCACGCCATCCATCACAATTACTCGTCTCCCTTTGCTCTTGCGACTCAGTGTCTTGGTGGCTGGGAGCTGGTTACAGTGGGCTTCTGGACCACCCTGAATCCTGTGATCCTGAGATGTCACCTGTTCACTACATGGGCCTTCATGGTGTTGCATGTGTATGTTTCTATAGAAGATCACTGCGGCTATGATTTCCCCTGGTCCACATCTCGTCTGATACCATTTGGCATCTACGGAGGGCCCAGCAAACATGATGTGCACCATCAGAAACCCAATACAAACTTTGCACCGCACTTCAGTCACTGGGACAAAATATTTGGCACACATGCTGATTTTAGCTTCTCCTCAGCTACGAAGTAAACTATTGCAAGCAGTGAGACGTGTGTTATTGTGCTTCTTTTTCAAATCATGTGCCTGTAAAACATATTTGCACACAAATAGAGCAAAATTACTGCCAGTACTGTGTTGATAGTTTTCTGTGTCTTTAGTGACAGTTGCCAATTCAATGAAAATGTTAACATTTGAACTATGTGCATAATCTAAATGTGTGGTTTCTAAACTTTGAAAGTGATCTTGAGCTTTGGGCATGGCTTATCAGTTTCTCCCTTATATGAAACCTTGTGTTTTCAGTGCATGTTTATTTTCTCTTAGTTTGAAACTACAACAAGAATGTATCTAGCAATGCAGTTGTGTAATCCTGAGTCAAGTAATGTGACCAGTGACATTTTATTACTCTGTGTTTAGTTGGTTCTTTTTGTGGTTATTTATTCTGACTTTATTCCCAGGGAAACAAAGAAGTTTTCATTGTTTTTAACTTTACTTATCTTTATTTATCTTTAAACTTTCATGCAAGCAAAAAAATTGATGTAACAACAGATAAACATCAGCTACTGCAGTATTTGCTCACAACAATGTTCTGCTGATATACTGTATTCCTAATGGTTGTAATTTAATAAATTTCTGTGTAAAAGCCACAACAAAAGGTACATGATATTTTTAATGACCTGATTAGAGATACTTCTATTTTTTATTTTTTTTAGAAAGAAATTATCTTTTTAAATTTTAAACATTGCTCCTTCTCTGTTTTTGAGATCACATAACCTGACTAGTAATTCCACACTTGAAATGTTTTAAGTATGAGAGTCAAGGATGAGAATTAAACCAGGAATGTCAAGCATGGAGCCCTCAGGAAACAGCCAGCCTGATAGAAGGTCAATTTTGGCCCATTGGATGGTTTTGTTAAAGTGGAAAAACTGCTTATTAGAGCACAGGCAGGTGTCAGTGGTGATTTGTGATGGAAGATAGCAGCAAGAGTGAAAGTGAAGGTTGTAAAATCTGCTATGATGTATGGTTTGGAGATGGTGGCATTGACAAAAAAGACAAGAAACCAAGATGGCAGCTCAGGTTGAGCAGTGTGGAGACAAATTTAGAGAGGCAAGGCTGAGATGGTTTGGACATATGCAGAGGAGGGATAGTGGAGGAGAGAGGAAGACCAGAGATAAAATTAATGGATTTAGTGATTGATAAGGTGAGATCAAGGCAGATAAAATTGAATGGGGAACATAAAAGCATTTTAAATGTAGACAAATGATAGGAATCATAAAGATAAAACACTCGACAGTGGATCTATAAAGGTACAAAACTTTCACATGTTAACTGTTTCAGAAATGGTTAGCTTATTAGATGCTACTTATGTATTTGCACTTCTTTACTCATTAATAAAGAAGACTTTTAGAGGATTATATGTTATTGTGCAATAGTTGTACTACAATGTGTAGTTTGTGGCCTGTGAACTAAAATGAGTTTGACAACCCTTAATTAAACAGTCACTGTATTAGATGCACCTTACTAGTACTGTGTTTAGCACCTTTTGCGGCAAGACTTGTAATTCTTTGTGGCCTAGATTTAACAAGATACTGAAAACACTCTTCAAAGAGTTTGGCTCGTGTTTACTTGATAGCATCACACTGTTGTTTCAGATTTGTCAGCTGACAAAAGTGGCACTTATGCGGTCTTCTGTCACTGATGTATTGCATATTCAGGTCCTGTTCTACATACTTTAGTTGTAACAAGTGGTTGTTTAAGTTACTGGTGCATCCCTGTCAGCTCATTCAATCACTGCATATTTTCTCTTTTTCTGGCTGTTTTCTATTAACCCAAGAAAGGTTTGTGTGTGAAAATCCCAATAGATCAGACTAACAGAAATACTCAGACTAATCCAAAACAACAAACAATAAAATTGAACAGAATAAAATACAAATATCCTGTACTGTCCCTCATTGGCAAAATGCAGGTTTTCTAGCAGCAAGGTGGCAGGCAGCTGGAGCATGCAGCCTGTCACTTTAATCACCTTTCTTCGCATGCTGATGCTCAGTTTGAACTTCCGCAGGTGGTGTGTGAGTTGCTGCCATGTGATTGGTTGATTAAGTATTTGCGTGAATAAGTTGTTGAACAGGTGTACCTAATGAATTGGCCAGTGGGCGTATTTTCCATGAGGTGTCTGCAAATGCGGTACAGGGCATGCATTTTAGGATGCACATTGTCCTGTGGAAACATGCAGATAGAAAAATCTGATCCATGTTGATTCAAACAATTATGTCGGCACAGCAAGTTTGAAAAAAAAGACTGCCTATCTGATTACTGACTCAGTTTAAAGGGCAGATAAAACAGTATAGATCCACCTCTACACAACCATGCCACGTTCAGAGTTACTCTATCATGTAATAGAGGCTGATTTCATATTTGCATTAACGAGCAGGTGTAGAAGTGTACCTAACAAAGTGGCGGTGAGTTTATGTCATACCACTAGATGGCAACTAGCAGCTTTATATATAAATAAAATTGATATGTCGGGTTTTTAACATTTGCTACATTTTTATCATTTGTAACACAATAATAGCTTCTTGGCTTGAAAAGAATATTGCTTAAAGGCTGGTCAGATAAACCGGACAGTAAGCTTTAAGGCACCAGTCACCATTTCGGGGGCGTGGTTAACTTGTGTGTTTGTGCAGGGTGTGTTGTCGCAGTTCTGCTGTTGGGGGCGCTGTGTCGCAGGCAGCTGTCCAACGGTGTGTTGTTAAGGTTATGGAGAGTGAATGGTGGGGCCAGCTGGGAGATGTCTGACTAGAAACCTGCATTATTTTTCCGAAACGAACAGCTTTAAAAACTCGTGTTGACGATGGGGCAGTGTGGCATCACATCGTCGAAGACGGTGTTGGTCTTTCTAAACCTGATTTTTTGGGTAAGTTTGGAGGTTTATGTCGGTTTTAAACGTGCGTCACATTTAACCGGCTGTAGCTAGCTGTGTGTTTGTGTGCCGCCAGCTGCTTAGCTTGCTGCGACCTTTGTCTCACTAGTGACGGGCTAGCTTCAAGAGGCAGCCCAAAAACGTGACTATTGCTGATGAGATATTTAGGTTTCCGCTATGAGCTTATATTAAATGAACCATGTGTCATTACGTTTTATATTAAAAGATCTGTTTGCTATGTTGCTTCCTGAAGTGAAGCTACCTTTTTGTGTACTTGTGTGACATAGATATTGCTGTGTTATCATAACTTAAGAACTTTAACAGAAGTTTAAGCAGATGCATTATTTCTTTTTATTTTATTTGTTGGACGTGGCTACAAAGTAAATCTAACTCTCAGCATGTTTCTTTGAAATGTACTGGAGTATAATGTTAAGGTCCACTGTATTGTACATGATAGTCTCTGGGGATGAGGACAGTTAGTGCTGATTAACTGTACAGTAGTTATGTAAAACCGATCCTAGCATGTTGTTTTTAAGAATTAGAGTTCATACCTAGTGCACTAAGACACATGTGAAACGGCCCTATGGCAAAGGTCTGTTGCCACGGTGGCAATACACTTATTGTGCTAATCGCTGCAGCACGGTTGCTTCACAGCGAGAATGCGTTAGGTTCAAATCCAGGCTGGGGCCTTTATATGCAGAATTAGCATGTTCTCGCCTGTCTCTTTCTCATACAGTTTAAAGGGGGTTAGGTTAAGCGTGAATGGTTGTTTGTCTCTCTGTGTTAGCTTTTTACCCAGTGACTGCTGAGATAGGCCCTTGACTCTGAATTGAGTAAATTGAAACATAATACCTGAATGGATACTATTTATTGTAATGTTGTTTTTTTTCTTGTCACCCACAGGCCGCTGCTGGTATCCTTTGCTATGTTGGAGCCTATGTCTTCATTACATATGATGATTATGATCACTTCTTTGAAGATGTGTACACTCTTATCCCAGCGGTGATCATCATTGCAGTTGGAGCCCTTCTATTCATCATTGGGCTAATTGGATGCTGCGCTACAGTGAGGGAGAGCTACTGTGGACTTACATCGGTCAGTAAACCAGTTTAAAGAGTGTGCTAAATATTAAAGGTGTAGTTCACGATGCATTATATAGTGCCCTGAATGCAAAACACCAAGCATGAATTAACAGGTAGGGTGAGTGTAACTTAAACCAGACCAAAGATAACCTTTTTGACAACTGTCCCTTTGTCTTTAATCTTGAAATTCAATCCACAGTTTGTCGTCATTCTCCTGTTGGTTTTCATGACAGAAGTGGCAGTGGTGGTTCTTGGATACATTTACAGAGCAAAGGTGAGGAAGTCAAATACAGCTTGCTACATGTTTGTTTGGTTTTTTTCTGAGCCTTTAGCACAGTAGATCTCTCTGATAACACCCAGCCAGTCAACCGCTGAAAATTCTATTAAGTGACTGGTGTAAAGTTGATTTGTTCAAGAAGATGTGTCAACAAACGCTTAGCTCTCACCTTTTTTTTTTTTTCTTTTTTTTTTTTAAAACTCTTCCCAGGTTGAAAATGAAGTTAATAGTTCTATTATGAAAGTTTATGATGAGTACAACGGCACAAATAGCAACGCCCAGAGCCGCGCCATTGACTATGTTCAGAGACAGGTGAGGATAAAAATCATATTCTCTTTATCAGCTGTCTGTCTCTTTTGTGTGTGGTGTGTTTTGTTTTGTTTTTTATGTGTATTTGCAAGAAATTGACATTACTTTTGATTCTTTATCTTTAGCTTCAGTGTTGTGGGATTCACAATTACTCAGACTGGCAGCACACACGCTGGTATGAAAAATCAAAAAACAACAGCGTACCCATCAGCTGCTGCAAATCTAACATTGGAACCTGTACGGGGTCTCTTACTCATCCTGAAGCTCTCTACCAAGAAGTAAACAATCTCTTATCTCCTCACAAGTTGTCATGCTGGATACACATTTATTTATTTATTTATTTATTTATTTATTTATTTATTTATTTATTTATTTTTAACGTGACAGCTTCTTCTTGTATATTCATCTAAATATGTATATTATATGCTTCTATAGGGTTGTGAAGCACTTGTTGTGAAGAAACTACAGGAGATCATGATGTATGTCATCTGGACTGCGCTGACATTTGCTGCCATGCAGGTATTTAACTCAGGAAGAAGATTGCTTATTAGGTATACCATGAATATTTTATTAATATTTTATTAATATTTTGAATATTACAGCTGGTTACTCAGAACTGGGTATCTATATTTCAAATGACTTTTAGTATGGAGTAGCAGGTGACAGGCTTCAGCTTCACACCACCTACTCCCAAGAAACCAGTTCCTCACTGGTAAAAACGTATTTGCACTTACCATGCTGTAAGTCAAAGGTGTCAATTGTAAGGCCCAGGTCAAATCCGGCCCCTAATTTTTAATTAATACATTTTCTGTAATGTGGGCTGCATGTGGCCTATGATGTAAAATGATTTTGGCATACCTTTTCTAAGCGTTAGAAGCAGAAGTGTCAAGCTATTCAAAGGCAACGACCACAGTGCCAGTGTTCCATGATGAAAACAACACATATTTTAAAGTCTGGTATAATACGTGCTGCTATACGTTGCAGGACTTCCCACCTTATAATGTGTGAGTACTTTTAACTGAGTGTTGCATTTCCTTTAGATGCTGGGGATGCTGTGTGCATGTGTCGTGCTGTGCCGGAGAAGCCGGGATCCTGCCTACGAGCTGCTAGTTACAGGGGGCACCTATGCATAAAGAGAAAGCATTTCTCACCATAACATTAATTAAGGATTTATAGGTGAGAGGATGAAATAATCTATTACCACACTAACCTTAACGCACTAACCAAGTTAACTTGTGTGTTTTACCTGTTTGGTTTTTTTTTTTTGTTTTTTTTTTCCAAAAAGCTGTTGTCCAAATTCTTTATAAAGGTCATTGAGATTGAAACGTTGGCATTATTTGCTCTGTGGAAAGCATTGTGGTTGGAAGGCCCCGCTTATACCAACTGAAACCCGGTTTGGTTATGTTCAGAGTTTTTATGTGTGTAGTGCAGTTCCCTCTTATTTTTTGCACTATATATACGGCTAACACATTGTATTTTTTTTTTTTTTTTTTTAAATCTGTCATGTACTTGAAAGAAAGAATATAATTGACCTTGTACTTCAACTGCTATTACTACTGCTACTACTATTCTACTATGAGAACTACTCCTGCAGCTCACGTACGTTTTAAACTTTATTTTTCATCAGCAGTATTCTGTCAAGAAATACTTAAACTGCAGTAGAAGTAAAGGTCACTGCATGTTTTTGTGTGTAAACTGTGTAACTTCACTGGCTTTTACTTATTTGAGCTTTATCTTTTGAATCAGTCCTTTTAGTATTTGGAGTGTAATGCATTGACTTTGTCCCTTTCTGTTTGCAGTCTACCAATGGTAGTTTTAGAACATGACTTGCTAAAATGTAGCAGCGGCAAGACTCCAGAATGTAATTGCAGCATATTTAAAATTAAATCGAATGTTTTCCGGTTTGTGTTTGTTCTTGTTGCTATCAAAGAGTCAAAAGGTCAGAAGACACTGGTGTCAAAAGAAATTACGATTTTAGACTCATATGATTTCTGGTAAATATCTCTGCTTTATTTACCCGAGAAAAACTTTGCAGCAACACCCACTCCTGCGTAATCAGAAACCAGAGAGCAAAGAGTTGTTAGCCACATAATCTAAGAATAGACTGTTCTAATAAAACACAGTAATAGTATTTACTGCAATCATAAAGCTAACGGTGTTTTTAAAAAAAACAAACAAACAAAAAAAACAATAGGTTTGTCTTTTCAGTTCAATTTAATAAATATAAATAAATGCGTTACATGCACTTGTGTTCAGACTACAATTATCTGCACATTGAAAATATACAAAGGCCTTTTTTTACATTTTGTATAGTATGCATTACTTCCACAGGCTTTTATATTGCTGCCACTAGGAGCTGTAAAGAGAAATGAGTCTCACAAGTTTCACAAATGTGTATGATGTGACCACCCTCTGCGTCTCCTCCTTCACTACATCCATTACATCTTCTCCTAAGTTTCTCTAAACTGCTCTGAACTGTCCTGCTGATGTTCTCATTTTTAATCTTTCCCTTTTTAGCCTCAAAAGCATAAATTAAAAATTTGAATCTAATGTACAATGATTTGTGTGCAATTTAGAAATTTACAAATTCGTGCTCCAATTCACACCCAAACAGAAAACACTTTACCCACAAATCACAAATCTGATAATGTTTGCACTTCACTCTTTCAGCCCCAAACACATGCTGCATTTGAGTGCGAGTGGGACATCTGGGCTTCCTACATGACTTCAAATAACCTTTTTTTTTTTTTTTTTTTTCTAAATAAACAAAATACAATCATCACCTCTCATCTAGAACACATACGATTATCTATTACAGATACTACTCAGCAGCCTATGAAGATTAATAAATGGTCACGGTTATTCGTCTAAACTAACATTAATGTAAGCCTAATGAGTGATCGTGAACTGTCAGCATTTTGGCATCTGCAGATGTCAATTAGCTCCTAGCATTAATTTTTTATTCACAAGCCATTTTGATTTTATGTTTTCATTAGGCTTAAGTATTTGAAGTGAGAACTTTAATAATAGTATGTCATAGTTTATTATGAATAAACTATTCATAATAAACTTACAAAAACACATGCACTTTAAATATGACACTAATAAGACATATCTATAAGTGTAATTAACAAATAAGCAGTCAAGTATAGACTGTTATTCCTGAACAGCTGAATTTGTTGAAAATAAATTGCACTATTGCTCACATTCAATCAATTTTAGGATTATGTGTTTAGTTTATTAGTCCTAAAATCTTTCATCTTTAGTGTCTTTCGCTTTACTTTTGAGGCTCTTAACTAACCGGTACACTCCCGTTTTAAAATGGAGAGAAATCAGCTAGATGTGTGGGTATTTGACTAAGCTGAGTAAAATATGGCTGTCATTGTTGACCCCATGTGCAAGGTGGTTTAAAATAGTTCATTAACAGTCATGCACGAGTCTAAGATTAATTAAAAAGTTTGATTTCACTGTGGCTTATGCAGAACACTGGGGAATAATGTTTTGTGGAGGCTTGATGCGTTGTACCACTGTCAACTACTAACTGTCTTTCCAGTTAGTTTCCCTTTCATGGTTCTGATTCCTCAAGTCTGTTAAAAACATACACAAACTGTCCTAGAAAGGATTTTTTAAAATCTGCAGGTAAAAAAAAACAAAAAAACCCCACTGTACTCTTTGTTTGTGTTTACTTAAAATATAGGGTGACGTCACTTCTCCCTTCACAGGTTCCACTGAAGTACACTGGGGTGAGACTGCAATACACACTACTGGATATTTGCTATCTTGTTTTGTATGTGGTCAAGAATAGTTTTAGCTGAGGCTCTGTCACAGCATCTTCAGCTTTCACAGGATGTTGAAAGCGGTGCTGTTGAAATTGTTCACACTGGGCCCTTTACCAGCAACCCTCTAAATTATGCGTGTTAAGATGTCGCAGTGTGCTGGCTTCCTGCACGTTTTGCAAACATTTCTTCCAGCTATAACTTTGAACTCTTAGTACCAGTAGCAGATATTGGGTCAGGGACTCTGCACAAAGGATATCTGCACAAAGAAATACAATAATTTTTTACTTCTATTTCCCCCTTTTTTTGCTTTTAAAGCAGATGTCTTTGTGACTTGTCTGTTTTATTTTGCTTCACTTGTGAACTACTTTATAGGTTTAACTATTAGCCTATATTAGCTTGTAGGTTTTACTACTTTAGCATATGCTATGCATCAGTCTGTATAGCATCTGTAATTGGTTTGTGTTCTAGTCGAGGGCTAACAAGCTATTCTCTTCATTTAGAAAATACACCTGATTTATTTGAATTAGGATAGGAATAAGCAGAAAACCCAAATGTCCCAGTTTTTATTCTAGCATTTAAAAACAACATGCATTTATGGATCTGTGCACTGCTGAAAGAAATGAGAAGTATCTCATACCCCAATTGCACACCTGACATGATCTGTCCTTATTAGATTACGGTCATTTAATTGACACCTGTAAGCAGAGGAAGCTTTTTGAAAGTGTAAATGATCAGATCTGTAAAGTCAAGCTTTAAAATTTGTGCATGCATGATCACCATTTATTCAAGAATAATAAACTAATATAAAATATTTTTAAATGTGTTCAAATGGCTTTGTATTTGGGTGTAGAGCACACATTTGTGCATTCTTAAAATTTATACACACATTTATACATCCTAGTTTGTGCTTGTAGATGCACATCTGTGACACCTTTGAGACTGATTTCTCTCCATAACAGGGTGTCAAAATTCTAAATCCTACAGGTGCTTCAGTGATACTTACAACAGAAAGGTAATGGCAGATAAGATGAAGCTCTGGGGTTATTCTATTCCATAGTCTTTACAATAGGTACACAGAAATGTAGCAGTTACACAGTCCTACATACGGCTGTTAGACTCATTCTTTAGCAAGATACGAGCCTGGAACCAGTCCAGAAATACCATTTCTTTTCACTGTCCACCAGCCATCTTCACCTTGTTCCAAGACAATCACAATATCTCCAACAGATAGAGGGAGTTCATCCTCTCCCTAAACAGGTACAGAAACAATCAAAGGGTGATCTTTAAAATCAGTCAAAATGCTTAGAACTAAAATGCAAAGATTTGCAAATAATGTTACTCTAAAACCTATTTTACTATGTTAGAGCCATGAAAATGTCTTATGTAGAAGTTAAAAATCCGTGCCCAGAACCTGACCTGTGCCACATAGTCGTATATCGCCTTGTATTCATCACTTCCCATTTGGGACGCCTGGAATCCAGGAATGGACGCATATACTCCATCTGATGTTTCTCCTAAAGACACATCACATGTTAAATGGACTCATTCTTATGTATTGCTTTTCTACTCCGCCGGAGTAATCAAACCGCTCTATACAACATGCCTCATTCACCCATTCACTTCTAAACTCAAGTGCAAACTAAACTACATTCATACTCCGATGAACGCATCGGAAGGCAACTTGGGGTTAGTATGCATGCCAAGGATATTTGGCATGCAGACTGGGGAAGCCAAGGATCGAACCACCAACCTTCCGATCAGTAGCTGATCTGCTCTGCCACCCGAGCCACAGCCACCCCGCTACTGTGTATAGCACACACACTCACAATATTTAGCTCAAAGTACACATCTGATCAGGTCATTTAGTTTTTGGTGCGGTGTGCAGCAGTATTACCATTCCCTTGTTCTGACCCCACAGCCAGATAACATCAGCTGAAGTACTCTTTCACCAACTGAACCAGTTAGGCTCTAATTAAGGACTTTTTAAAAAAATTTGGAATCAAAACTTGTACTGTGTCAGATTCGCTGCTCTGCTTCCACATTTCCCACTATAACGTCATAAGCACAACCTTGTGTTCATTCCCGAGCTTGGAAATCATTTGTATAAAGAAGAACTTAGAGCTGTTCTACACCGTTTGTTACCAAGATTAAAAGACTTGCACATTTGTTTACTTCCAGTAAGAAATTGCAGTGTCATCCCAACACGATGGTACTTTACCTGCAGACTGGGGAACTCCTTCGTTGATGTTTACTTTCGAGCCACTGGAACAGTTCCCCTGCAGAAGATTTGAAAACCTAGAAATTGAGGAAAGTATTCAGTAAGGGATACACAAAAGATATTGAGCAAGAAGTACAAGCTATGTTTATTATTCTCTTGATGTGGTGACAATCTAACCTCTTCATGACTCCAACAAATCCAACTCCGCCGTTTCTCTCAGCTGTAGGATTCTTATCGTAGTAATTTTGATATTCAACTGGAGCTGTGGAAAGAAAGAAAAATCTGTTTTTACAGATCCAGTAGCCTGGTACACCATTCATCTTTCCTGTTTCCTCTGCTAAGCATTCCGTCGCATGCTTTAGAGTTGAAAGATAATATTAAAATGTTCAGCTTAGAACATATTCAAATCCAAATCAGGAAGGCAGCAGGTTGAATACCTACCTGGGGGGGTTGAGCCAGTGCTTTTCATCTCAACAAAGCCGTTGTTGTCTGTGACGATGTCACACATTTCCAGCGACTTCCTCACATTTTCATAGCACTGAAAGAACAGTTTGTCCAGAAAACATTGTAAGCATGCTACCTCTCTGTCCAATTCAGGTGAATGAAAAGCAGCTGCACTCACCTCATCTTCTTTCACACATTGCATTGATAAGTGGTTACAATGCACCCACAAGGCATTTCTAACGACACTGATGCGGTCTTCTTCTTGCTGCTGAAATATCTACAAAAGAGCAGTTTGAGTGGACACTTATGTTGAGGCTAGAAACTGTATTTATATAGTCTTAAAAATAAAGTGTTGCAACTAGCAGCTTCCTGCACAAGTGGAAACTTAAGCCTTCGGTGAGCTCAAAGTACAGGTTTTAGTACCTTGCCCCTGCCACCCCAAAAACAAACAAACAAACATTTTTTTAGATATATTTGAGCATGGGTTTTCATTTGTATGTAAATGTGTTATGAGTTGACATCTGCAAGTGTTCTTATAGGGTTGTGTGAAGTTGTTGAATGGTTAGTTCAGCTTTGTTGATCTTATCACATAAAGAGAGGTCTTATTGCCCGGAAATGTTCTGGGCACATTAGTGACTCACTATGTGTCACTATCCTCTGTGAATGGGAAGTATTACACTCGCTCAAAGGCAAAGCAGGCCTCAAATACTGCTATTTGTATATTCTATAAATATACAAATAGCAGTATATTCTAGAAAAATATTAAGCCATAGCGTGCCGTTTCAATTTGAGAGAGAAAGAGAGAGAAAATGCACATTTTAAAAGCATACCTCGCATGTGTCAGTGTGAGTTGATTCCCACTCTTGACGGATCTTGTCAAGCTGTTCAATGTTTGTCGTGTACTGTTTCTCTAAAGGAAAAATGAGCAAAATGCAAAAACCAAAGTAAACATTTTGAGTTTTAATGTTCAGTTTATCCTGAATATAAAATAAATAGCTGCACTTTGAGCTATTTATCGTGTCTTCAAGTAAAAGCGAAGTTCATAGGAGCACCAACCTAAAAAAAAATATCATGTCTTGTCAGTTTCCTACCTGCATTTCAAACATCCTACTTAATTTTGCTTATTAGTTGTCCTTACCAGCCTCTTCTGCAGCCTCTCTCCACTGTTTGGATTTGTTGTTCATCTGATAAATAAAAAAGAGCAAAAATATGAGACACAAAAAATTATAATAATGATAATACCACAATTAATATAAACGCACATATAAACCCACAGCTTATAGTTACTCAAACAATAAAATCAAACAAGAGGATTCAGTTTTAATAAAATGGAAAAATGGAATGGGATGGATGGATGGATATCAACATAAAACTAATTAGGTTTTGATTAACACTGACTCAGCCAATAAGTGACACCAAATTATTACCTTATTAATCAAAATCGTGAAGCAATAGGGGAACAGTATTAACATAGTAATAGTAATAACAGTAACTTGTTAGAATAGAATAGAATTCAACTTTATTGTCATTGCACATGCACAGGTACAGGGCAACGAAATGCAGTTTGCATCCATCCAGAAGTGCTTTAGTGATATAGATATATTACAATATATATTAGCAATAATATAGATATGTAAGTATATTACAGAAATGGGTCTCTTATGGTATTTTATAATGTACACGGTATGAAGCATGTTGTGAATATTTTATAACTATAAGTATGTACAGGCTGTAGTGAGTACAAGCTATGTACAGGATATGAACAGGATATAAATATGAAAAACTATACAGAATATGAAATAGTGAGATGTATCAGTTTACTTAAAATACAACTTAAAAGTGTCTATTTCTGTTCTTTTTTTTTTTTCACAAAAAGAGGAACTAATGTGTCAAGTTTTAGACAAATAGGCAGCCAGTTTGGACTTAAGCAACAATAAATTGTTCAGGAAGTCATTCTAACACTTGACATAATCAGCTAATCCTCAGTTAATAAATTATATGTTCTCTAGTAACTCATTAACACTCAATGATCCCAAGTTTTACAAAAAGTACCCAGTTCCTGATTTCTTATTAAATCTTCACCGTTTTTTGTATTTCTCTGTGTAAAGTTTTTTCATGCTTTCAATTGGAATATCATAGATATTGTTAGTGACTAAATGCCAGTGCGTAAGACACTCTTATTGTTAGTCAGTCAGATATTTAAACTACTTTGCTCGGAATGATGTAGATTCAGAGTTTAACTCTAGAAAACTTTTTTTTTCTTTTATGTTCTTCTGCTGAAGTTTTTCTAAGCTCGCCCTAAATTTAAAAACGTGTACATACAAGCTTGGCTTGATGCTTGATGCCAATACTAATGCTTGGAATCATTGACAACTCTGACAAGAATAAAACCTGAAACTATTAATCCACATGCACCAGTGAGTCTGAAAAAAATGTTTCCTGCAGTTCTACTGTTGAAATGATTATTCATTAAAAGGTTATAAACAGAGTCAACTCAAGCTTATTTAGCAATGTAAAAATCATATTTACTGATGGGGAAATGACTTTGCTCAGACTGAAACGGGTGAACTGGAACAAAAACAACAGTTTGGTCAAATAATCACACAGTAGAGCAAACCTACCTTTTCAATCTGTTTGGGGGTGGCTGTGGGGGCGGTGCTCAGCTTCTCAGCCGTTAGCTCTGCCTCATCTGCCTCTTTGCAGCGCTGCTCATAGGATCTTTTGGACTGGAAGAGAAATCAAACCGAAACCATGTGAAACTACAAAACCCATGCACTGCTCATTAAAACCTTGCTTTATGAGGCCTTGACAGGAAAGGGAGTGGGAGGTGGAGGGAAGAGACAGTTGGAGGGGGTTTAGTCAAAAAAAAGAAAGAAAAAAAGAGATGTCAAGCATGTGCACCCGGAGAAACAAAATAGTTCACTCACTTCCTTCCTCTCAGCAGAGAACAGGCATCTTTGTTTATCTACAGTGTAACACAAGGGTGCAAAATCTGCCCCCTTTTTTATATGCTGTATTGACTTTTTAAACAATTTGCCTTTTAAAACATGCACAACAATGCTTTAGGGTTACAGTGAGGCCCAAGGCCCGACAGGCCTTACAGAGAAACGTCAATGACATTGTTCATTCTATTTAAAGCCTTTTATGTAATGAATAATAAATGTCCTCACTCAAGCTCAAACCATCATGTGTCTGTGAAAGTAAAAACAATAACTACCACAAACCTGTGGTCTGTCATCATGATAGCAAGAGCTGAGCTCACCTCTAATGTTTTCTTGTAGAGAGAGACTTTTGTCTTCTGGACCTTCTCCATGATGACTTCATACTAAGAATTGAGAACAAAAGTCATTGCTGTTACCAGGAAATCACACAGAGAAGCAACCAAAAAAATAAATAAATAAAAATATCCTGCTTATGCAAACAAGATGAGCATTCAAATGGGCACCTTTTTCCGCTGTTCTTTCTGTCGCTCTCTAAAGGTCTCCATTCTCTTCAGCTCCTCCTTTAGGAGCCCAGACAACTGAATGTGCAAATTTCCGATGTTTTCAATTTCTGAAAAGGGACAAGACATGGGGCTAAGAACATGAAGGATGGACCGGGTAACAACGGCTTTGGTAAAATAATGTGATATCTTTTGCTTACGTGTTTTCATTTCATCAAACGATGCTCTCAAAGTGCTGTGAAAATAAAACAAAGATCATTTATTTAAAAAAAAAAAAAAGCGCCGAGTTTTTCTTATTACAGAGAATTATTGCTTAGATGCAGTAAGTATAGTGATAAGCAATTTCTACCTGATACCTACCAGATTTCATACATGCCCCCGGCCTTGCGGGCAATGGTGATAAGCTCTTTTCCATATTTCTCCTCTGCTGTTGCTCTGCATTGACATTTGGGAATAAATGCAGCCATATGTTAATGCAATAACTTTCAAATGTACAAATCTAGCCAAAATCATAGAGCCCACCTCATTTTCAAGAGTTCCTCCAATTCTTTGCACGTCCGCCGACCATCATTAAGCCTCTGAAGAATCGTCTCATAACCAACATTGCTGATGAAGTCTGATCCCTGGGTTGATAAAACACCAGCTATGCTCACTAACAAAGTTCTCAGCCATAATAGAAATCACACACTGATATTCAGTTTTGGAATGAAAGTAAAAACGAATCCAAAACCATGCTCATTTGTAAGAAAACATTCCTGTTCCTCCACGTTTAAAAAATCAGTGATCACCTTTAGAGAGGAGCCGAGGATTTGAATGACTATCAGTGAGGTTTGCTTAGATATTTTGAGACTGTTTTTTTTTTTTGCCATGGAGACACACACTGTGCATCTCACCAGCATTTGAATGGAAACTATTATATACTCTTTCACAGCAGGTTCTGAATGGAAAGCAACCGTGTGGGTAGAGTACCAAACATCTCTATTTATGTAAAAAAAAAAAAGAAGCTACATTCATATAAAACACTGAGATAAGGTAGATAGAAATAAGGAAGCACATAACTTTGCGGTATAAAGTTAACCTTCTAAGTTATACAAGTTGATTGCTCTTTCTGACAACCCAGTTCTTGTGGTTTTGCTCGTGTATTTAGCACGGTGGCACATAGATGTTCTAAAATGACCTTGTATCCGCCCGATGAAAAAAGAAGCCCTCAACTGTGCTGAGCCACTTTTTAATTTATTTATTATGAAAAGGTTGAGCTGAGAAAGAATCCTTTACATCGTGTGACACTTCAGTCTAGATAAACTGGACATGATGACCACAATCTAGATATAAAAATGCTTCCACTGGTCATCACTTACTGTAACAATTCAGTGTGTTTTCAAATGAGAAAAAAAAAGCTGAATGATAAAGGAGTGAACTACCTATGGAGAGGCTATGACAAACTAAGTAAATCTCTGGTACATGCTTAGTAGTGTGCAGATACATTATGTAGTTTCAGAAAGTTTGGCTTCACGGTTCAATAAAACCTGTAGCCTACTTTATTCCTGCACATGCAAAGCACCCAGAAGTAAAGAAAAATTAGCAGCATGACAACGACTCACCCAAAAGGCATCTTTAAACTGTAATGTCATCCTGGCCGTATATTAAAAAAATAGTCCCAGCTGTAGAGTGCACTCAACTTTCAGCCACTTCTAACTCCAAGCAGCGTAGCTGGCTGTGGCTTGATACAAGTGAAACAGATCATGACACATTCAGGAAGCGAAGCTTCATGCTGGAGCTCACACTCACTTACTCATTTGATTTAAATGAGGAAGAGCTGCAACATGTCAGCACTTACCAAAAGCTGAAGTGATAGCGGACACTATTTAAAAAAAAAAAACTGTAGCATGCAACCAAAACAAAATCTGCTTTGTTTAATGTGAATTGGATTCAGTACTTTTTCATGAAAACTGAAAATTCCACTTTGTGATGCTTCTTGCTCTTTAAGGGTAATACAAGGAATTCCCTACAACATTATGCAATCCAGTACTTTGCCCACAAACATGTACTGTTGTGTAAGTCTTCAGCTTTTGTTCACATTTTGTAACATATTGTACACGAGCCGAACAATAGATCAGATATAACACGCAAAGGATCTGTGACTGCTGAGATCATTGGTGGGTGACGTAAATACCACAACCTTTCTATAACAGACAGGGAGGAAAAAAACGACATGAAATCATTTACTGAAACAAATAACAGCTCTACATTAAACCAAAGGAGACTGTTATAATTCATCATGTGTCAGGTGCAGATGTCTGCCGTAGTCTGTTACTTCGCTGTTCATGAATGTTTCTTGATTTTTCAAAACTTCAGCCTCTGAGATCTGTCCATCTCCATCGAGGTCCATTTCCTTGATGAGGTGAAGAGCCTGTTGATGGCAGGAGAGCAAAAATATCAGTGTATATGCTACCAAATCATCTTGGAGAGAAAAGAAGCCTTAACTGCGGATTAATTTAAGAAAATTTTCCAGGACCTCTGGGCAAGGAAGGGTCTAATATACAGGATATTCCATGACCTAATTTTTAGGTATGACGCATGCTTTTAAAAGGTGTGGTTAGACCATCAAAAAAAGAAAGATAAAAAAAAAGCTAAGAAAATTATCGTAAAATAAACATCCCTCTTCCATTCACTGTACGATCCTTTAACCTGCAAAACGCAGGCTTACTTCCACGTGGATGTAGATGATGTTAAACATTTGCACAATATGAGACTGTTATGGTGCTCAGGTTGTTTGCATGGCAACTCTGCTGATGGGAAATTGCCACAGATGCAAGTCACCCTTGCTGCTTGTAGTGTTGCAAACATTTTCATGTCTTAAAAGCCTTACAACATTGAGGAGGAGATGCATGTGCACCTCTTAGGACATGAGGTCACAAATGGTGCGCTGTGAGGCAAGTTTGGGTGTGTCTTAAGGGTTTTCTGATAAACTTCTATTGTTATTATAATATCATACAAATTGGTAATGTTAGTTTACTGTATCAGAAGGTGCACTTTGTTTGGAACACCTGTTCAAACGAACAATGCAAATATATACTGTCACATGACAGCAGTATTTAAGCAGCATGCATGCATTTAGGCATGTAGACATGGTCAGGACGGTCAGCTAAAGTTTCAGTTTGAATACGACCTGTCTGTCTATGCAGAAATGGGACATTTGTTGGGCTGCATCAAAGTTAAATAGAAGTATGTCTTGGCTTTGTGTGGAACTATTTGAGAGACGCATCACCATTATTATTGCAACATGATCTCATCTGCAGCACTAAAATAAGTCACTGCTATTCAGAGAACATTTCTCTCCCTCACAAGTGTTTACTATTTTTCACCTTAAGTGGTCTGCTGGCCTCCTGAGACCCTGCATCCTCACATGGGGACATTAGATATCAGCTTTTCTGCACCTAATCCTTCATTCTGCTCAATAAAGAATGAAGAATTAGTCAAATACACAATTTGATTGATTTTATTCTTTTACACTTTAAAATAAACCCATCCCCATATGACAAATCTTAAACTGCACATATATTTCTGTTAAAAGATGGCGCTTAACAGATTCACATAATCCCAAATATCCAGGGGAAATTAAAAAAGCAAACACAAGATATCAGATCTCAGGAGGTTAAGGGTTAAATGCTTTGTTAATAATTCATAATCCTTAGTAATTCTTTATTTCGAATTTCAATTGGAAGCTAGAAGCTCAGGAGTTTAAACTTGTTCTTCTTCTAAAATGTCGCGCTTATAATAATTTCACTCTTTATTTTATCCACTATAAACAGAAAAAAAAGAAAAAAAAGCTGAGCACATGATAGAAGACATTACTTCTTCTCTTGCTGATCCGTAGCTGTTCGGTGCAATCCAGCGGAGCTGCTCCTCTCGATTCAGCTTGCCATCCTTATCTTGATCATACAGTTCTTTAAATCGCACTGTTTCTTCGATCTCCCACTTCGAAGGGGCACCATCTGATTAAAAAAATATACATAGAAAAAAGAGAAATGTTAACACTGCACAGACGAGAAAGAGAACAAAAAGGCTGCATGCTTGGTTTAATCTCAGCCTTACCATCGCCACGAACGTCTCCAATAAATTCACTCAGGCTGATGAATCCATCTTTATCTGTATCATATTCACTCAAGACATCCTCAATGGCAAAATCCTATTAGAAAAATAAAAGAAAACCCCAATAGATTTTTCACATGAAACTCAAAGAGCACACTTAGTGTGGATGGAAACATGCATTATCATATCAGGTTTTGCACGATTAGGAGTTAAATGTCTCACAGCCATGTGATCCACTTCAGAAGGGTGGGTGAAGGCGAGAAACTCTGTCACATTTAGGCCAGGTGTGCCATCCACATCAGCAAAGTCAAAGCGCCTTTTCTCCTTTCGATGGAGCTGCATGGTGTATGAGCCCGTGTTAGAGTTCTGATTGATATATTAATCTGTGATGTGTAAGAAGAGAGTTAAAGTCTGCTCACATGTCTAAGAGACTCTTGCTCTGGATCCTCCAGAACAACATCGTCATCAAAACTAAAGAGCTGGTTATGAGCCACCGTGTTGTATTCCTCCCATGTTATAACACCATCCTTATTGGTGTCAAACTCAGGGAAGCGCTCCTCCGCATCATCCAGAGCATATTTTCTGTAGACGTGCTGAATCCAGAGAGTAATCTCCTCTGTGGATAAAACAGACAGCCTGAGTGTGATTATTAATCCCCTTTGTTTGTCTGTGCTTTACTGGGAGAAGCACAAATATACCTGCACTTAGCAGATTGTCACCATTTGTATCAATCTTCTTTACAATATCCATCATTTTTATCTTCTGATCTGCTGGGCTGAGTTTCTTTATCTCATTAGTCCTCTGCGTAAAAGAAGCAGGGCAAGAAAGTGAGGAAATGCTGGATGAAGGATAGAAATGGAGCTCTAAAGTGCAAAAAATATGAAAAAAAGCCACCTCATCTCCCAGCAGTACATTCATGTCGTGTTCAGGGTTGTGCTGCTGTCCGATGTAATGATCATCATGCAGATGTTTATGGGAGCTTTGTCCAAAGTCGAACTGAAGAAGCAGCAGTACCAAAAATGTAGAGGATGTCATCTGTTGAGTTATAACACGCTAGGATTGAAACAACACTGGAACTGAAAACAAGTGCACACTGCAAACAGACTTGACAAAATGCAACTGTGCTATCTGGTGGCCAACAAGTGAAAGATAAAAACAAAAGCCAGATAAAGCTAATGTGAAACACTGTTTCTGAGACGGTAAAAAGACGGAGTGAAAGGCGAAGGATCACCCAGATAAACTGGAAGTCGTCGAAACGTTATGTATTTATTTTTTCTGTTCAGGTGCTTGAAACACAGAGGGGAAAGAGAGAGGATGAATACGACAACCACAGGGAAGTCAAGAAAAATAAAGCAACAACAGCGTTCTTTACAACAAACAAACAGACATATAAAAGAGACGCGAACAAGCCAAAACACCCTTATATTACTCAAATAATATAGGATAACGTAGGTGTTATTACCATGGGAAGTTCTTCGTACAACTCAAGCCTCCACCGTAGTCTCTACCTCGAAGAACGACGAACATCCGATTAAAAACTTCAAAATAAAACAATTATGCAAACTCCAAAAATAATTTGTCAATATGCCGCCTCTCAAATGTGTTATGTGCGCTTTATTCAAGGCTAATAGGCTTCAATGGCTACCTCACTAGTTTACACACAGGCACAACGTGTTTAGGAAACAAGGGGGAAAAGAATAAGAAAATGATAAAGAATGGAAAAGAGTACATGTAACACAGAATATACATTTAACCCACATACAAAAAAGTTTAGCAAGATGTTCTTTTAAATCTCTTTTCAATCTCTTTTAAATATGCTCGTTTGTACTTGTTCATGAAGTTGTAGTTTGCAGTAGTTTGTAAGGCTTATGCAGTCATTGGTGTTACCCACTGGATAGCAAGCAAGCAATTTGATTTTAAAAAAAGAGCTTATATGGAACCAGGTTCCAATGCCTTTTGATATACTTAATATGTATACAGCAAACAACAACAACAACAACAACAACAACAACAACAACAAAAAACACTGCCCCCGCGATTTACTAGTGATTTAATGCTAGTGTAATGTGATGTACTCCCCCCCCCCCCCCCCCCCCCCCAGAAGACTTTATTTTGAAGTCAGGTTTTCCACCTCGTGGTCTTCCTTCGGTTTGAAGGTGACTTGACGTCCTACCAAATCAACCAAACTTCCTTGAATGTCCCGCCTGATCTTAGTGGTTGCCATGGTAGACAATTCGAAGTCCCGCCTCCTCGAAAATGCATCCCACCCTTTGACCTTACTATAATTTACATGATTGGCTGGCGCCATTGTTGGTTCTACCATACGACGAATTCATTGGACCATCCAAACGCCAGTCAAAAACGCAAGGTGCTCAGACTTCCTGCATCTGTTACGCTATCCACAGTGTCATGTATTTATCTGACATGTTTTCCCATCACCTCTGACAACAGGGCGACTTTACTCGTAGACTTTAATTTGTCACCGACTGAGCGTTGAACACTAGGCGGGTCGATGTCCAAAGACAACCGCTATGATGGACGGCGGCGCGGAGCTGGGCAGCACCGTCTCGGCCCAAGAGTTAGCAACCAAGGCGGGGACGGGAGGGAAAGGTCTGGTAGCAACAGCTCAGGCTCCTCGCATGGAGGTGGCAAAAGCAAGAATGCATCCATAACTGCTTTGAAGGTATGCGCTGCTTTGTGTTTCGCAGCTAACAACTGAAGTAAAACATTTGATTTAACCAAGAACATAAAAATTCCCTGATATTCCTTGCTAGGAATTCAAGTTCTCGCGATAAATAAACATATTTTGGGTGACCTTACTTTCTGATGGTGTGATATTGTCAAATCTCGTTTCTACCTTTTTTTGTCCTCTTGGTTAAGAAAAATGCCTACTACATCATCATCATCATCATCACCATTATTATTATTATTATTATTATTATTATTATTATTATTATTAGTAGTAGTAGTAGTAGTAGTGGTGGTGGTGGTGGTAGTAATAGTTTACCCAATAAAATTTACATTTTTGAAGATGCTAATCATTTTTACAAATTGTCTGCATACATGTATTGTCATGTTATTAAAGCAAAACTGTGAAAGTAAAGGGACTGTTTTGTAAATTAAAACAGCAGTAATGTAAACAGGCCTATATCAAAATATGTTGATTCCTTTCTTTGTCCCAAAGTGTTATTACAGACTTTCCAAGTTTGCACCATTTGTATTTGGTCAAACCATGTGGCCTTGTATGTCTTGTCCCACAGCAGCATATGAATCACTGAATGCCGGGTCCATTCAGATCTAAAGCATCACTTTGTGTGGCTAATGCACTGCGTTCGCACACACTGTCTCTGACCCTGCAGCTATACTCTCATCACTGGCAAGTACAGGATGGGGGGGCAGAGAGCCAGGCCTGCTTTGTGCACATGACTGCGCAGTGTTGTGGTAGAAGGAGAGTGAAGAGTGAGAAATGAGAAGCGGAGAGAGAGGGAGAGAGCGGGGGCTCTGATGCAGAGCAGTGAGAGGAGGGGAGCTGTAAATATAGGAAGCTGCATGCAGTGGTAGGCAGATAGGCAGCAGCAGGCAGGGAGTCGGGCCTAAGAGGTGGCTGCTAACTCAGCAGAGTGCTAGGGGCTCAGACTAGATTACAGGCAAGAATTGCAAACAGAATAGTCAAAGTAAAAGGTAGGCATGGTGGGCTACTGAGCACTTGTCTCTCACTTGCCACTGGGAGAGGAGTTAACACAGCTGGGCAAGTTGCTATAACAGTGTGGACTACACATAGGGAGTCTATTTTGGTCCTGCTGTCAGATGACGATGTCACCTTGCACAAGTGGCAATGCTGGTGAGAGGGAACAGGTTGCCTGAAGTGGGCTGTCAAGTATGTCAGGAGTGGATAAAGACGAAGAGCCTGCTTACAGATTGTACTTCTATTCTGTACGTATCCTGTGATGTGTGGATTTTTACTGCTTTTACTAATGAGCTTGTTCTCACCCACTCCACTGTCTTGCTACTTCTGTTTGTAGACCTTGCCAGAAGGGAAACCTTACACTTGCCCCTTACTCAGCACAGTCTAGAAAATAAACATGCTCTCTTGTGCATGTGGAAGGACTGCCTGATCAAAGAAGACAGCAGAAGATAGGCTCCACATTGTATCTTTTTCTTCTATGGTGCAATGGGAGACAGCTTGTTTGTAGCTGATTAAGTGGATAAAGAGAATGTTGCTTTAAGCCTTTTTGGCCTCAGGTTGCTGCACTCCGATAGCCATCAGTTGCGAGTAGGTAAGGTTTTTTCAAAACACTTATTTGTCATCCACTGGCTGCCAAGCACTGGAGATACCGAGTAAACATTTACTGTAAAGAGATAGGACAGGCTGCATCAGTAGCTCTTGCTACTTTGATGGATTTGTGTTGTTGAATGAGATTTATTGTATTATTATTTTTTTTTTAAATATTTGTGTCGTCTTATTCTCCACTTGACAAAATAAAGCTCAGGCCACTTGATATGTAAAGAATTTTGCTCACCAAAGTAGGTCAGCTGGGTATCTCCCTTAGGGACATTAAATGGTATCAGACCGATACACGCATTCTGTTTCTGCATGTGTAATGCCAAATGAGCCATGTTCACATTATTCTGTTATTTTTGAATTTAAGGTGGTGTATGTATATACTGTTTTTATTTTAAGCTATGCCCTAATTTTTACTTTTTTACCTCTGAAAACGTATGCCTCATCTCTTCAGTTGCAAATGTGGTAAAAGGACAGTTTTTGTTTTTTTTATCTGAACAGTAGCGCTCATGAGAGACATCCAGGAAAAGAGAGAATGATTTGTTCCATGACTCATTTCTGTTAAGAGAAGAACTGGCTCTCAGTTTAGATTTTTTTTTAAATGTTTATTATTTTATATAGTTATTTTCATTAGGTATAAAACTATGATTCATAGTTGTCTAAAATATTCAAGTTTGGTCTGGACTCTAGTCAACAGTAGAGTAAATAATTAATGACAAGTGCAGAAGTGGTACGGTCTATTCTAGGGGAAAAACACACTAAGTGGAAGATGCAGAATGATAAACCTCTGATTGCTGCTGATTGCCAGAAATCAGAATATTTAGTTATGTAAGAACCAAATTAAATCAAGCAGACTGCAGTGGTACACCACTTTTTTGCGCTGTTATTGTTCAGCCACTTTTTCTTTCTGCAGTAATGCATCAGCTGTCTAAGAGATACAAATAGCCATTTATTTTCTCTATGACATATGGATCCAGAAAGATGCCGATGCTACATTTCATCACATGGGTTCTTAATGAATGTGATGTCGCTGTATTTATTTTGGTTCGCAGTGTCGGCTTCACCCAGGGTTAAAGTCAAGTTCACTGATGCATACTCAATGTGTAGGTCAACCATGACCTACACAGAACGGGTTTAGAGCCTCAGCCTCTAGCTGTTCCTTGTCACAGTATGACCTCGTAGACCGCTTCCATACACTTTTATATCAAAGCAACATAATCAGAGCTTTTATGGCAAAATTTTAAAATTGCTATAAATGTACTTTTTGCTTACTGTTTGACATAAAAATCTGCCGAAAATGCACTGAATGAACATAAAGTACCATTGATTTCCTTGTTCGAGTGTTTTTTGCCCGTTATGTTTTGTTTTTTGGGGCAATGAAAACACATTGTACTGCGGAACACTGTTTTAACGGCTGAACAAAATCAGTGTCTGAGGTATATTAAAACTGAAGTAACCATAGCAACAGTGCTTAGGCTTCAGGCCTGCTCATTGCTCATAAAACTATTATTGTTGAAAGAACTGGGTGAGAATTAGTCAGTATGTATTTTATGTTATCTACAATTCTATTTATGCTGAACATAAAAAGTGGGTCACAAACATATTTTATTTATTTACTTTAAGCTGTGAATGTTTACTTAATTTATTGTATAAGTGAGCGTGGCTCAAGAGTTGGGAGTTCGCCTTGTAATTGGAAGGTTGCCGGTTCGAGCCCCGGCTCAGACAGTCTTGGTCGTTGTGTCCTTGGGCACGACACTTCACCCGTTGCCTACTGGTGGTGGTCAGAGGGCCCGGTGGCGCCAGTGTCCGGCAGCCTCGCCTCTGTCAGTGCGCCCCAGGGTGGCTGTGGCTACAATGTAGCTTGCCATCACCAGTTTGTGAATGTGTGTGTGAATGGGTGGATGACTGGATATGTAAAGCGCTTTGGGGTCCTTAGGGACTAGTAAAGCGCTATATAAATACAGGCCATTTACCATTTATAATAAAATAAGACAGTGCAGGCTCCAATTTGAACTGGGTCTGTAAAATGTACATTAAAAGAGAGTGCATGGATTTGCAAATGTCATAAACTCATGCTTTATTCACACTAGAAGATAGAAAACATAGCAAATGTTTGAACTAAGAAAATTTGCCATTTTAAAGGAACAGTGTGTAAAATCTCACCACTAGATGTCAGTAGATTGCAATAGCAATTCTGTGTTCTTACTGCCCCAAATTTTTTATTTTTTTTTTTTTTTTGCTTTAAATGTCACTCAAGCCTAATATTAGCTGGCACAATGTTAGCTTACAACCAGCTGTTTGTTGTTTTATGTGGCTCGTTGCCTGTCTAATGTGCTGGCAATAAGTAATTGCAATAATATCAGGAATAAACGACCACGTTAATGTCCATTTTCCTGTGTTAGAGCCCTGACTTTAATTCAGGAGATTAGGTTTTAGGTGAGGAGAAAGACGCTGAGGTGGAATCAGGGACGGAGCAGTGGTCGAGGAGGATAAAAGCATACTGAGAAAGAGTTGATAAAAAATGTACATGTACAAATGTTAAATGGTTATGTATAGTTTAAAAGGGCTATTTGTGGTTTTTAAATTAAAAGTAACTTATGAGGCGAACTACATATGTGGTCGATCTCAGGCCACATACATAAAATGTGATTAGCCAGAATGCCGACACTCATCTCAGCTATAGTATTCAAGATGGCGAGACAACATGGTGACTTACACTAACCAGTCACATGTCTGAAGTATTACTAGATTACTTCTAAGTTTATGAGAACATGTTAATTTGTTAGAAGATGTCATTGCACAGTTATCAGTGTATATTTATGAGTACAACATGTTTTGTTTTAGGTTTTATTCGTTTAAATAACATAAAAAAATTACTTAGTGTACTTTATAAAGAAAAAAAATCAGGTAGTTTTGTGATGGCAACAAAAAAAGTGTGAGAAGAACATGTTTGAGCATCTGTGTAGCATCTTTTCTTCTTTAAACAAGAGTCCATAAACTTCTGGGAACTGAGAAGATCAGCTATTGTCTTTTATGAGATGAGTGTCATCCCATTCTTCTTGATACGGGATTCTAGCTCTTCAGCTATGAAGCCATGGTGTTTTAATGGCTACTGTGTGTGGTTTATCATCATCTTTCTAGCTTTGGCCCATGGACTGTGGTGGAAGAGGTTTAACCTGCTTTTGTGGATGGTATGGTGAGCTGTGTTTAGACAGTGATTTCTAGAAGTGTTCATGAATGCATCCAGTTATCATTATAAAAGAATAAAACATTTTTAATGCAGTGCCAACTGACGGTCCAAAGGTCATGGCGGCCAGTGCTGATTTTCCAGCCTTGTCACACACATGCACTTCTCCAGATTGAACCTTTGCCCATCTTTACTTCTGAAAAACTCCCACAACCCTTTTGTTGCCTCCTTTCCAAGTTTTTTGAGACATGTTCAGGGCTCGCAAAATCACTAGCCCGACGTCTCGAGGCTAGCGATTTTTCCAGTCGGGCTACCAAAATCTATCTTAGCCCTGCCCGTCGGGCTATCATAGGAAAACTATATGTCAATGCTTTTGCATTCTTTCAAAAATGTAGCTGAGTAATTATGTCATTGGCATCGATGAGCCACTGTCAATGTGTGACATATTGAAATCGCGTTTGAATTTGCGCTTGTTTTTTTGCTTTCACTGTCACTTTGCGATCGCGCGAACGGTGTGTAGAGTGCGGCAGCACTGATTGGTGAGTGACGATTAATTGCGCACCAATTCCTCTGACATCGTCTTATGTGGCTCAAGAGTTGGGAGTTCGCCTTGTAATCGGAAGGTTGCTGGTTCGAGCCCCGGCTTGGACAGTCTCGGTCGTTGTGTCCTTGGGCAAGACACTTCACCCGTTGCCTACTGGTGGTGGTCAGAGGGCCCGGTGGCGCCAGTGTCCGGCAGCCTCGCCTCTGTCAGTGCGCCCCAGGGTGGCTGTGGTTACAATGTAGCTTGCCATCACCAGCGTGTGAATGTGTGTGTGAATGGGTGGATGACTGGATATGTAAAGTGCTTTGGGGTCCTTAGGGACTAGTAAAGCGCTATATAAATACAGGCCATTTACCATTTATCACTCATTAGCTTACTATTCAAACGTGACAAGTGAAATCTCCCGCAGCAAGCTTAAACATGTCATAGAGGTTGATTGCGCAGAGAATCGCTGACCGTTATGTAAGTACATGTGTAAAAGCAGCAGGATTTACACCGGTATTTTAGTTCTGCTCAGCCAAATAAGACAGGTCAGGGTGAAGAAGGTGCAGCCAAAGAAAAGCCTACCACAAAACGGAAAAGTTATGACAAATCAGACTATGAGGCAAAAAGAAAGCGCAGCTTTTTTTGGTTTTCATGGACAAAAGCTAAATAACATAATGTTCTGCCAGGTGTGTTGTGAGTTTAATTCGATTTCTGAGTCGACAAGCGCCTTTGTTACTGGGACCAGTAATTTTAAGAAAGACCCCATCAGAACCCATGAGAAATGCAAAAAATGCATTATTGACCAGTCTGCAATGTCTTTCCCAGAACAAACAGCAATTGCAAAAAACATACTAAAAATAAACCAAGCACAAGAAGAAGTCCTGAAAAATCTGTTTACAACAGCGTACTATGTTGCAAAGAGTGAACTACCATTGGCAAAATTTAGCAGTCTTTGCAAACTTCAAAAAGCAAATGGCCTAGATCTTGGTTCCACTTACGTCTTACCCCTGACTTCAGTGGAAATTTCCGATTCAGGATCTGACACAGACTGATTCATGTTCTACACAGTTCTTGCAAGTTCATAGAAATTTCTGTTCAATTAGAACCAAGTATTTGAGTTGATGATTGTAATTTTTATACAGTTGTTGTGATTTGTATTTTAACAATTTTTGATTAAATTATTTTTTTCGTTACAATATTATACTTTAATGTATAATATTGTAAAGGAAACAAAACATAAAAAAATTGCTCTCTTTTTTTATTCGGGCTACTTAAATTTATTTTGGGCTACCAAAAACTGAAGAGTGCTGGCCCAAAGTTTTGTGAGCCTTGATGTTGCTGGCACAAATAATGTGACTAACACTCTGATTCATCCTTTGTTAGGTCGAGAATAAAATGAAGAGGGAAAATCCAGTCAGATTTAATGTGTTGAGTCTTATGTCTGTCCCGCAGGCTTCATTTCAGCGCTCCAACAGCCATGACAAAGTGCGAAAGATAGTTGCTGAAGAGGGCCGTGCTGCTCGAAACCTCATTGCCTGGAGCGTCCCTCTAGAGAGCAAAGAGGAGGAAGGTTGGTAGCTTAATGCAAAGTAAAAAAAAAATTTTATGCCGTTAATTTATGATGCTGCAGATGTTGTTGTGGATAATTTATTAAAGGTGATAGCCCGTGACCCCAGGATATGGTTATCTGTCTTTGCCAATATTGTTCAGCATTTTATATGTTATTCATTAAAAATGTTGTTGTACACTGTCAACTGGAACCAGATGGTTATTTTTCTTCTCATGGCTCAACTGATAAAATGAGTACTTCAGATTTCTTAAGCAGACTGTTTAAACTTGATGCATGCTCTTGTGTTTTAGAATAAATAAAATATATTTGTGTTTTTAAATGGTGACAATGGGGGGGTTGTCTTTGAAATAGTCTAATCCTAACACTTCTGAGAAACCCACTCAACATGCTCACCCATTTTTCTCATTTTCACTCTGCTTCTCTTTTATTTGTGGGTCAGTTCAGTTTTATTTATTTAAGGCCTTGTTTTTGCTCCAAAGTTTGAGGATGAATTAAGGTCCAGCTTTTGAAATTGTAGTTTAATCTTGTGTTTGTATGTTTGTTTGTTTTTTTTACATAAGGCTTACCTAATCCTCTGCAACTCTATAATTAATCATTTACAATCAAGTGTTTATTTTGTATTTCACTTCTCAATGATTCTCTTTTTTTTTTTTTTTTTTTTACATATGTGACGTATTTATTTGTCACAACAATTATATATTCATTGTTGGCCAGATTTAAGCTCTGATTATTTATCCACTATCTAAATGCAAGCCTCATATTTTTTTCCTCTCTCCTCTTTACTTAGCAAAGTCCAAAGGCAACTCCAGTGGCAGTTCCAGGTCTCAGAGAATCAATTCGGGACAACAAAGGAATAAAAAGCAGGTTGGAATACCGTCCTCCAACACTAGAGGGCACTTTTTACTAACTTATTTCATCTTTGACTTCTGCCTCATGCCCCTGAAACCCTAAAAAACGAACTTGATGCAAGCCTGTCTGTGGTGGTTGCGAAACTTTGTATGAAGTCCTTTAATATTTTTCTCCTGGATGCAACCAAAATCTGCCTCAAGTTAGCGCTCTGATGGGCCTTCACAGTGTGTACTTCTCTCTCATATGCACCTGAAATTTGGCAAACTATTTGTGCCTACCAATACAAGAGATTATTGCATCAACTGGACTGTTAAATGTTTAATAATGTTAGTTTCTTTGTGAGTGGGCTTCCATATAAAAATAATGAGGTAAAGGTAGCATGACTCTGTAACACTGCTGTGCAGTCAGTGTTTGTGCTTTCCCTACAAATCCAGCCACATGATGTTAAAAATTCAGCTCACTGTGATGTCAGTGCTTCAGCAGTCAAAGTTTCTCATTTAACACTTAGTTTTTATCATTATTTTAAACTGATCAGGGTTTAGTTGGAAATCTTCATTATTTAGTGCAAGTAGCTGTTTGAAAAACATTTCAAAACCAAAAATATGCAGTGAGGTAAAATTTATAATATATCTTATTCTTTATTTATTGGACACTGGAGATTTTCAGAATAAAAGATTAATTGAGCTCAGTCAGAAGTCATTTCCTTATCAGATTCCCAGTTATGAGAAGCTATTGGGTTACTGTCCAAACTTCTTTACCTGCAGATCTCAAATTTGATTTTTTTTTTTTAACCATTTGTCAAATTTTAGTTTAATGTTGTTGTTGTTGTTATTTTGTTTTGTTTTTTTAATCACTAAACAGTAAGTGTTTATTAAAGGCTTTGAAGTGATATTTGTTTTAAATTTGTGAGTTAGATATTGAAATAAAACAAATGAATAAACTAAAGCCTAAAAGTAAAGCACACCATACTGTTATAAAGGGACTCATTAATAAACTGGAGTGCTTTGTGTTTTACTTTTGGCCTTAAGTACAGATAATTTGTCAAGAGATTGCGATAATGTGTATGTTTACGTTTTTAAAAAATATTCTTGCCATTTTCCTAAATGTTCTCTCTTATTGTTCATGGGGCTCTGCTTGTGGTGTTTTCTGTGGTGTTTGCATTCAAAGTGGTAGTTCAACGTAATGTTTCCAGCATATTTGCTATTATCTTGGCTCTATGATACCTATGTTCGGTGCCTTAGTCAGCAGAAATCCTTACAGAGCACCTGTAAATGGTAGGGGGAAGACGGAGCTTTTCAGTTTGCTCTTTCTCCACAGAATGCTGCCGTGGAAAATAAAGGCACAGCTGGAGCTTTGCTGGAAAAGGGGCCAGAGAAGAGCCCCACAAAAGTCAGACAGCCCCGAAAGGTGGACCTGCGAGCGCGCTACTGGGCATTCCTCTTTGATAATCTGCGTCGGGCTGTGGATGAGATTTACGTCACTTGTGAATCTGATCAGAGCGTCTTAGAATGCAAGGTTAGTCTGCATCGAGGAGCGAAAAAAAGGGGGGGGGGAAGAGTTCTGCATAGGAATGCTGATCCTAGTTTTGGGATCACTGGGTTTATGTCCTGCCCAGTACAAATTTCTTTAGCAAGTTTGAAATGTCGTATGATTTGTGAACACTAGAGGGGGACATTGAAGGCATGACAAACATCTCACATTCATCTCGAGTCTGCTTAATGTCAGAGGGGCTCTCTAAAGGCTTGCTGGTGAGACAATTATCACAGGGCTCTCTCTTCACATTGGCATGAATAATATTGATGACTGACTGTAAACAATACGTATGCATGTTAATAACAGGGTTTGGCGGTTTCCGCTCTTTGACATAAACCACCAACATTTCTGATTCTCTGCTTTGCGGAAGTGTATTTTGGTAGCACTGATATGTCGCTCCAGAGCGTATGGGCGTGATAGTACCGGTCATTGATTCTTCTGCCGTGGTGCATTATGCTGATCATTGTCCTGGTAACGGTCTGCGGTCAGTACCACAGCCCTCTGGTGTGGTCGGCTCGCTGTCATTGCCACAGCGCAGCTCCCTGTGGCGTGATCAGCACGCTGTCATGTGTCCTGTGTCAGACAACAAGCTGCTAGTTGTGTTTTTTCCTTTCTCATACCACTATATCTCTCAACACGCTAATGCTGTCTAATGGCCATGAAGCTGGGCGCTGTTCATAATCCCCCATCCCACCCAGCTTGGGCTTAATGGACACTGATAAATGATGGAGTCATCTGGAGGGGAAGCAGAGTGCTCTGATAGCCCCCAGCCACAATCCCCTGGTGTAGCTGTGGGCAATCAGCATGTGTACTCTCTCACACAAACGGCTCACCATTTTTTCCACCTAAAAACTTATGAACATCAACACAATCATTATCAGGAAGTAATTCTCTGCCGCAGCTCTGTTACTGTAATACTTTATGCAATTTTGAGGGGAATGTAGCCCTGACCTAATGTTTTTCCATTTACAGGGTAATTGTCCATATAGCAGAATGATTCCTGTATGTTTAAGCATAATCCCCACAACCTCAGTTCTAATTACTTCACACAAACTGCTTATTTTACCCACCTAGTACAGGCAAGAAACATACTCTGTATTCTTCTTGCTTTGAGATCAGTTAAGACTTGTATTTTCTAATTTGTGTACATGGACAGAAACGGGCTATTCTGGACTTCTGGCGTTCAAATAAATTAAAAAAAAAAAAACACAAGACAATGTGAACTATAAAATATTTCCTTCCCAGAAGTCAATAAGTCTGACCTTGACTGAACATGACATGGCTGATCATTTTTGTTTGGACCACAAGCTTTTACTGGCCCTCTTGCTTTATGACAATGCCTCGTGAAGGTTAAATCCATTTCTCATGAATTATTATTTGGTGGTTATTTTTGGCTAAGCGTGTCTGTTCTCTGTCCTCTGCTTTATGGTGCTTTCACTCAATGTTGGTTTAGCTGTCAAATGCACAGCAAACCTTCATTACCAAATGAAGCGAGCCGCAGCAGTAGACACTGGCTGTTAACCAGCCCTAATCAGCAAACCTGCTCAATGCATCTTTCACTGGACTGACTTGTCTATTAACTAAAAGCACTGTGAAGGTTTACTCTCAATTACCACTCCCTTCATGCTCCCCATCAATCAGTTGTGTCTGTTTCATTAGAGCTCTGGGGAGAAAAAAACCCCTCCACAGCCTACCACTTCTGAGTAACCAACACCGGCTGAGTACAAGTGCAGATAATGGGCATTTGTTAAAAGGAATTTGCCTTCATTGTTCTTGAAGCTTTCAGTCAAGTGTTTTTCTTAACATTCATTGAAACTTTGTGGATCAGCTCCTGCTTTCTAGCAAAACTTTGCAAGTTCTCTTTTGTCAGTTTTTAATTCGTTAAGTACAATTTTTTATTTTTTTTTATTTTTTTTAGGAAAAAAAATCTGTGACGAAGATAATAAAAAGGCTGTTTTTCACTTCTTTTTTTCAGTTTATCCTTTTGATAATAAAGTGTCACAAAAGGGTTAAACATGCCAGACCTTATTTCCCGTGGTCCATGGTACCACACTGAAATATCTTATTTTAGTCAATAATATATGTTCAATATACTCAAATGTACCTAAACGCTGGAACAAGTGAATTAAAAATTTCTGACTACAAACTCAGATCAAAATCAGCTAATGATTATTTTTAAATAACCTTTTGGAAACGTATGACTATGAATTCTGCTTTGTGGTTTGCACAATTTACAGCAGACACTGCAATGGATTTTTCTTGGTGTTTGCAGGGATATGTAAGAATATTTTAAAATGCTTTTAGTGTTGAGCAAATATTGAGTGCACATCCATCAGTTATTTATTTTAAACTTGAGGGGTTTTTGTGTGCTATATTTTTTATTATTTTTTTTATTATTCATATTTTGTGTTTTCTAAATTGTGGTTTCTCTGTACTGTTATACCTGCTGTCTTCAGGAGGTGTTGATGATGCTGGACAACTATGTACGGGACTTCAAAGCTCTCATAGACTGGATCAACCTTCAGGAGAAGTTGGAGAAAACAGATGCTCAGAACAGGTCATTTTAAGATGCTCTTCACTTTTTCAGTGGACCTCATTCACAAGCATTGCTCACGAACAATCTGACTGTAAACTAGGCATACATTTTGTGCACAAATCTGTGTGCAAACACATTTAGTACATTATTTTATGAGGACATTTAGATTTGCCTCAAATCATGCTTACAATTGATGGAAGCCAGACTGTATCAAAAAAAAATGTAAAAACACATATTTGAACTGTGATGTAGTGATGGTGTCTTATTAGTTACTATTTACAGTTTTCCAAAGCAAGCTAAGCCAAAAAAAGTTCATAAACAATAATAAGGAATTAAACTGCATGTTTAGAACATAGTATATTAACTGACAATGTGTAAGCTAGCCCCCCCCCTCCTCCATTAAACATATGCAACCTTTTCAATACTAGTTTTTACCAACACAAAGACCAGACAAAATAAAGGGCACAAAACGTTCCAGATATTTAATGCACAATATGTCACTCCCAAGGAAATCCACTTAGGGAAACTTGTTTTCTTATATAGAGAAACAGACGCATGGTAGCATGCAGATTGAGATGTGAAACCAAATCAGGTCCGATTTTGATTTACTAACATACCCACAGTTTTGTTCTGTCAGAACAAAATTGGTTTGTGTGCTTTTTTTTTTTTTTTTCCTAAATCCGACAGTACTCTTGAACGGTACTATTTTCTGGTCAGAGTAAGGGGCATTTCCAAACTCGTATGAGGCCCATTGTTTTTGTTTTTCTTTCATTCTCATTCTCTTCCCACTTTGAATTGCTCCCTGAGGTGGAACCAAAAATGCGGGTGTCTGGTCCCTGGCTTTGAGTCACAAACAGAATGAATCAATAGCCTTGGCTTTAATTCAAAGAGATCCAGCAGTTTATTGGCTTCTCTTTAACACAGTGACCATTGCAGCTGTAAATTTGAAACGGGCTGTTAATCAATAGAACAACCTGGAACTTTTACATGCTTCATTTATTGCATACATTGCTACAAGTGAATCAACCATCTGACTGATTTCGCAAATGTGTGAGTCAAGTGTTTGTGTTTGGCAACTAGAAAAAGTTTAGTGATGTACGGCACTTTCACTTTTGTTCAGGCCAACTTCTTTAGCCTGGGAGGTGCGTAAGATGTCTCCGGGACGTCATGTGATGCCAAGCCCCACAGACAGAATGGTACCTACGCCAGGTGCACGTCGCGCCCTCAACTTTGGGTAAGCTTTTACCTGTTATTGTTTCCAGTCTAGCATTGTATCATAAGGCATCCTGTGATTCACCAATCAATATTTGTTATGATGCATTATGGTTGTTTTTGTAGAGGTTAGGAAGTGCAGACTATCTAGCAAGACAGCCAATGAAGCATTTGTTTAATGCAATTTGTTGAGTGTCTCACTCTTGGGCAGCAGAATCAGTGGAAGGTGTAGATGAAAGTGTCAGTTAAAGTCTGCTGAAGCATCGGTTCAATATGTGCACCGCTCTGTAATCTGATGCTGCAGGAAATGGATATTGATCATGACGGAGGCCTGTTGTCCAATACGTCCATTGCTATCTCACAGTGGAATGTACTCAGATGCTTTGGCTAGACGCTTTCTTAAGATTGCTGAAGCTTTACAGACAGGCAACACAGTAGGAGCTGCTCAGACATTGAAGGAGGGGATTGTACCTGTTGAGTTTAATGGCCATTTGTTTGTTCTGATGCATGCTCTGTATGTGTCTTCATCAGTGGTCCTCCTGCAACCAGGCACTCTCACACAGGCCCCAGCTGGGCAGACCGAGTAAAGTGCACTCAGTCCGTCCTTGGCTCCTGTCAACCCACAACATCCCAGGCAGAAAAACCTGGTAAGAAACCCCTCATAAAATCGCACTTCACTCTGTACTTAAAAGAGAGTGCAGTTTAATCTTCTCCTTGATTTACGGAGCGCCTTGTGTGTTCACAGGTAAAAAGGACGCAGAAGGCTGGGAAACGGTACAGCGAGGACGCACTGCCAAACCTCGCTCTGCCGCCATGGTTGCCAAGGTCAGTCCTGTCTTGGCTTGCGTCACCCCAAAACAGGACAACAATAAGGGTAACCAGTCGCGTGCGCCACCACAAGCAAATGAGCAACTCCGTCCCGAGTGTCCCCGCCACAAGGACGTGAGTCAGACAGACACCAAGCAGCAAATCCCTTCGGAGCCTGAGCCACAAGAGGAGGTTGAAGGTCCAGAGAATGGACAAATAATGGAGGTACTAATGTTTAGTACCTTGTGACGTCTTTCTGCCCGAACAGTCCCTGGATATCAATTATTCATGATAAGCGTGTATTGTAACACTAGACCATTTTATCAGCCGTATTTGTTTTTGTTTGGGCTTGATGGTATTCATAGACAGACTGTCGAGACGGGGATATCAACTTTGAAACGATTGATTGCGCGCTGACATTTCAGAGGCATAAAGCCCATCTTCACTGTCATGAAATAAATACGCAGACAATGCATCAAGACACACTTGGTAAGGGTGTGTTATAGCTATCTAAATTGTATTTGCATTCTTTGTTTATTTTAATCATAAGTGGATATTTAGGGCATGTCGGTTCCAGCTTCCTTGCATGATTTGTTTTTCAGCTGTGTGTCCAATAGTGACTGTTTTGGTTTTATTTTTGTATTGCTTTCATGAATTGCTTTATATATGCATGTCTTTAATTGAGTTTGCGTGTGTTTGTGTGTGTGTGTGACTGTCGGTGCAGCCCCCAGCAGAGAGTCCACAAGGCTCGGGGCAGTGTGTCGACGCACCCTGTGAAGACGTGCCTCCCACCATAGCAGCCCTTACCCCATTCCAACCCCCAGAGCACACCCCATCCATAACCTCACCCACAGACATTACCTTATCAGTCCCAGTTTCTGTCGTGACCCTCGCCACATCACTAGATCTACCCCAGACGGATGGCCTCAGTACACAGTTGGCCTTTGGGGACAGTGGGGCTGAGGGGGGCACGTCACAGGGCATGGCCACATCTGCTGCAGGACAGGCCGAGACTCCCATGGCAGCGGTGAAACTGGAGAGTGTGCTGGACCCCACAGAGCTTTCTACTGTGAGTGCTGAGAGATGGAGGAGCAGAGGGAGGGGAGGGCTGGGAGGGCAGGGATCCCCAAGGATCTTTCACCGCCTAAACAAAGTCAATCTTAAGAGACCTCCAGACCAAATGTGCAGGCAAGAGTATATAGCTCTGTGTAGTGTTGTTGTAGTACCATTCACTGTTAAGAATAGTTGTGTGTAGATGTAGATTGTATTCAACCTACTCCAACCAAGTTTTACTGAACACAAAATGCTCCACAAACGGAATTATTTATTTATTTATTTCCGTATAAAGTTTTTAATTACTGTTGTCTTCTGCTTCAGGCTTTGTCTTTTCTTTAAGGCCTCATTTGGAGAATGCAAACACACAGTTCCATTTAATTAAAGGATGAATTTGCATTTAAATATGATTTATATTATGTAGAACCTTCCCTTAGTCTGAATATTAACTAGTCTGATCTTTTGCAGAATACTGGTATACCTACACTGAAAACTACTCGTGTATACTGCTGCAAATGCAGATCCTTTTGAGAAGCCTCTTCCTTGTTAGTTTACGCTTGATTTAGAGTAATTCCGGCCCTGAAATAATCCCTTATTTTCACAATAATACCTCAAGTCCTCATACATAAAACCCTTAAATAAATTGCTAGTTTCATAGAGCAAAACCATGCCTCCTTCTACCATCTCTTCATCCTCACTGTTAATGTGCCATGCATGTATTTTGGATGCTTCCTCACTTGTGAGAATTGTGGTGATTGTGTTGTACAAACTGTGATTGGGTTGGTATGTTATCCCCCCTTATATTTGGTTCCAGTGACAAATCAAATCACCTTTACAGAAGCTAAAATATATACAGATGTTCTCATGAACGCTTTTCTTCAATTACAAACAGTGGCCCTGTTTTGTTTAGTATTTAATAGCTCATTGACCAGCAGTTTCTCTCTTGGTTCAGGAATAGTTCAGGAAAGTAGGGTTTCAGTGGTGCTGGAGAGATATTGGATAATATAGCTTTCATCTAATCTAACTACTTACATTTCTTCAGTGCTATTTTTGATTAAAGAGGAATCAATTCTGCAACTTTTATTTTTCAAATCAACACAAAAAATTAGTATTTGAACCAAATGTTCAGTGTAAACCAATATTGAATAGTGTACTTGGTGTACAGTGGGATAGTTTTAACATTTATGGAATGTGAAATATGTGTGAGGTGGAATCTGTGCTCTCTGTTCAGCCCCAGTCTATGGCAGAGGTCCTGGCCAAGAAAGAGGAGCTGGCAGACCGGCTGGAGAAGGCTAACGAAGAGGCAATCGCTAGTGCCATTGCTGAGGAGGAGCAGTTGACGAGAGAGATTCAGGCTGAGAACAATGACCTGGAGACTGACAATGAAAGTGACTTCTCTGTAAGATCCGTCATGTTTTTTTATTATGCTTTTGAATGTTTGGTACTTTTAATTTGACAGTCATTAAAATGGTATTTAAGATGTTTTTTTGTTATTATGAATCTACTATTTAAAAAAACAAAAAACAACCCTCAATTATTTACCACAGGCCAGCATCGGTAATGGAAGCTGTGGAGCTAATATAGATTGGAATGACATGCTGGCGGATTACGATGGTATGAAAGGCAACATCTGAGATTTAAACACTTTTTGTAAAGGTAAACACTGCACTCAAGTCTATTTTTGTTGTCCTTCCTGTAGCTCGGGAACCATGGCGGCAGACTACATCATGGGGCGACATGGTAGAGGAAGAGCCCGCTCGGCCTCCTGGACACGGCATCCACATGCATGAGAAATTGTCCTCACCGTCACGTAAAAGGTACCACATCATATATTGCATTTTCTTTTTTTCCCGGCTAGTTGGCTTATTTCGTAACTCAAACTAACGAGATCAGCACAGTTCTTTTTCTTTTTGCCTTCCTGAACAGCACCAAGGTTTACTCTTTAGCAGCCCTCTCCCCTCCCCTACTTTGACAAGGATTGATCCCTGCATCCGGAAAATCAAAGGCTCACTTACTGTGTCTGACCTCTTTCTTTTTAGCTTACCACCCAGAATGTCTAAACAGGCCCTAGGTGTCTGTTAGGGTCTGCGTCTGCCTTCCACATTGTTGATAAGGAGAGGGAAAGAGATGAATGATGCATTTCCATATTTTTGACAGGACCATTGCAGAGTCAAAGAAGAAACATGAGGAGAAACAGCTGAAGGCGCAGCAGCTGAGGGACAAACTCAGAGAAGAAAAGACGCTCAAGCTGCAGAAGCTGTTGGAGAGGGTGAGTAAGTCTGCATGAACTTGACGGAAAGCACCGCGAAGAAGTTCCATGCAAGCTAAGCTTAGCCTGGCTCGCAGCGAGAGATTCTGTCAGCACACTGCCCGATAGAATCACCAAATATTGTAACCCATTCCAGTCACATCTAGGCCAGCTGGCCACAGGCAGTCGTAATGGAGACTCCCAGCCAAAATCAACAGTCTTTCATGAAGTTTGTTTTTGTACTCTCAGCCATGGCAAGAGGAGTTAGTCCCAGAATAATTCAGGTTAACCACATAAATCCATGAAGTGGTGTTTAGTCTCATTAATCCCCACGTGAACACACCGGGAGAGGTTAGAAACCGAGCGGTCAGGAATCTATTGTCTGTTTGGTCTTAAAGAATACACTGTGGATTTTTCTTGCTTCTTGCTTTTCACTTTCTGCAGGAAAAAGATGTGAGGAAATGGAAAGAGGAGTTGTTGGAGCAGCGGCGGAGGATGATGGAGGAAAAACTGTTGCACGCCGAGTTTAAGAGGGAGCTGCAACTGCAGGCTATTGTGAAGAAAGCTCAAGAAGAGGAGGCCAAGGTATTAAGAGCGAATCTCTTGCAGTCATACATTTTATATATATATATATTTTCATATTGTCATTCAAGGATGTGTTTTTGCAGGTGAATGAAATTGCTTTCATCAACACCCTGGAAGCCCAAAATAAAAGGCACGATGCCCTTGCCAAGTTAAGTGAATATGAACAACGACTTAATGAACTGCAAGAAGAGAGACAAAGGAGGCAGGAGGAGAAGCAGGCCAGAGATGAGGCTGTGCAGGTGATTAAGAAAAACCTATTTTGCCTTCATTTATGTTCTCTAATAGGATTTTTAAATTACCAATCCCCCATCTATTCCGCTCCTGTGTAGGAGCGTAAGCGGGTCCTGGAAGCAGAGCGACAGGCCAGAGTGGAGGAGCTGCTGATGAAGAGGAAGGAGCAGGAGGCTCGTATTGAACAGCAGAGGCAGGAAAAGGAGAAAGCCCGAGAGGATGCAGCACGGGAAAGAGCGAGGTTTGTACTTCCAAATCACTTCAGCATGAGTGGAAAACTTACTTTTTGTCCCCCTTTGAGGGGGCGGTTTAAGATTGAGAGATTAAGATTTAAATGGGAAGATATCTGATTTTTATTCTTTAGTCACCAATCAATAGCCCAGGACAAGACTTTCATACAGTGTCAGTTGTCTGTGACTTTGTAAACTGTCCTGATATAGTTGTGCAGTTTTTCCTGCTCACAATGAAACATTGGAGGAGGTGCTAAATTATTCCAGTAAGCAGAATACAGCTTACCACAACTTTAAGTGGCCCAGCAAAGTATCTAGCTATTTTTTATGAATGATGTAGTTAAGTGTTTTATTGTAGATGTTTTCTCTGTTATTATGGATTACTGAGGGGTGGATTGATGAGCTGAAATAGCCGTTCTATTCAAATGAAATCTACAAGTCGTAGTGTCAAAAAAAGAAACGCACCCTCTGATTAAACAGGCTACATCACTTTGATTCTTGCTGTCTTTTTAAGACTTTTAGATGCACTTATTTGTCATTTTATGTCCCGTCTGCAGAGACCGAGAGGAGCGTCTGGCTGCTCTCAGCGCTGCTCAACAAGAAGCCATGGAGGAGCTGCAGAAGAAAATTCAGATGAAGGTACATTTATACAGCGCCACCTTGCTTCTTTAACAAACATTAGACAAGAGTCCATGTTTCTCGTATGACCTGGGTTTTTTGGTTTCTTCCATAGCATGATGAGAGCAGCCGCAGGCATATGGAGCAAATTGAACAGAGGAAAGAAAAGGCTGCTGAGCTCAGCAGTGGTCGACATGCTAACACAGACTACGCACCTAAACTGACACCATATGAGCGCAAGAAACAGTGTTCACTGTGTGGAGTTGTGGTATGTAAAGTTTCCAATCAGTCTCTGGATCAGTTAGAGTACTTCACTAATATTTAATGCAGTATCCGAACTATTAACTAACTCTACAACTAACTTTACCAATTAACTTAAATATTTTTATTTTAATCTCCTGAACTAATATATTTATGCGTCTTTGCTATATATAAACATGAGGAAAGCAAAAAAAAAAAAGAAGACCACATTTGACAGGCTGTATGTACACAGAATTACTAACCTGAAGGTGATTCAGAGGAGTTTTGAAAGAGGCCACATTTAAATGAGGATTTAACAGCACCGATTAAACACAGTCACCTAAACAGATTTATGACTGGCCATGATTATGCCTTCCCCCCCCCTCCTTTCTTTCTTTGGAGCATCAGGCAACGAGCAGACACATTTATCTCTGATTAACTGGCTGCCACCAAAACAAGGGTGGGACACCTTGAGTTTTCAAACCAGCATCAGAAAAAGGGGTGGGGAGGAATCTTGTTAAAATGTTAGATGACCTTGGCCAGCATCTGACACTAGGGATCATAGATGGGTCAGCAGCAAGCACTTTATTTAATTATATTAAACACAAACCATTCCAAATGGGCCTGTTTCCAGAAATGGCAGGAAAACATTGCCTGTTGTACACCTGTCTCTTCTAGTTCCTGTTTCTCAAACATCCGCTACAGCTAGTCAGAAATCTGCGATGAGTCAACTGTTGTCATCAGCTTGCTTTTCTTTTTTTTTTCCTTGTATGTACATGGTTGCCCTAAGTTCTGTTTATATAATAAAAACCAGAACAATTAAGTGAGATACAAAAGTATATCACTGCAGCATAATGTATGGCAATTGCTCTAACCATTGTCAGCCCCAAGATCTTCATCCATTGGTATTGGCTTATTTTAGTGAATGAACCTAGGGGTTATGCCAAGACCCAAAATATGATAAGATGAGTATTCTGAACAGTCAGTCGTGCAAATCTGCTATAGCAGAGTATATGGAGCTTGACCTAAACATAATAAATCCCTTTCTAAACTAAGCTTTAGAGGAGGCAGTTCTTGTCCCAGTGTATGTGTCTCTGTGGTATATTGTTTCACCACGGCAACATGGGGCCCTGTTGACCTTCTCCTGCCTCTTTCTCCATTGTGTCCACAGCACTGACCTCTGACCACTCTGTTTGTATTTGTAGATAACCTCAGAGGTGCACCTGTTCAGCCACACCAAGGGCAAGAGGCACCAACAGGCCGTGCGAGACAGCAGCAGCATCCAGGGACGGGAGCTCTCCGATGAGGAAGTGGTGCGTATCACTGTCACCCAGCTGGGAACAAACATCCTCTCACTCTGCCAAAGAGTATTGCCCTGTTGCTGCCTGTTTCATGTAAAATAAAAAAAAAAATAAAAATAAAAATAGACAAAGAGCACAGTCTTTTATGACACGGTCATTATTGATGTTTATACGTCCTCTTATATACTGCCACAGGCCTGTAGCTGGCTTTGTGAGATTACAAATGAGCCTTGAAATGTACTCAGTTAAGGTTCAGCGCTTCAGTGGAGGACTGACATCACCCTCTTGTCTCCAGGCTTTTTTATTTTTTGTGTGTCATGGAGCACTTTTCCATGGGAAGGCAGCTCATTAATGCAAGGTAACCTCTCAGGCTGCAATATGAGATTGGCTTTTCAGCAGGGCTCATTGTGAAGGTGACAACTGTTGGTGCTGTACGCAGAACCTTTGGCTTCAGCAGCTCCTTCATTCAAAGCTTTTTTTTTCAGTGATGAGTAATTGATAACTTTCCTTTTTTTAATCATTTCCTTTCCAAATGCAGTTTCTTTTTGTTTCCTTTTTGACAGCATCATAACCTTGGGTTTGGGGAGAAAAACAGTTTATATATGAACACTTATGCCTTGTATTTGCTTGATTCACTACATTTTTAGCAGTAATCCTAATACAACCTTAACTTGTCATTTTTCAGCACTAATCATTCAGAATTTAGGTCGTTGCTGAGGTCATCCTCATAATATCCTGCATCTTAATCTTGATGTCATGCTTGGACAATTTGTATTAGATGTGTTATTACAGGACTGAGGCTTTAGCCATTCCTGTACCTCTAATATATAACATTTAGATGTCCAGAATTATCTTTTCTTATTTAAAGTGAAGAGACTTTGTTTGGATAGATTCATCTGCCCCACATATTATTTATATCAAAGCTCAGTTTCACAATTTCATTCACGCCGCTGCCAACTATTTTTCACTGTGGCTCCATAACTCTTCCTGCAGCGAAGGATTTTTAATTAAAATGAAGATGGTTTGTCCAACTGTGCTGTGAGGTCTGTGAGGTCACTCCATAGTTTTTCAGCAGAAGCCGATGTGCCCTCATATTTTTTCATTCTCTCCCATTCTGAGAGACTTGTGAATTAAATTGAAAATTCACTTGTATTCAACAGGGTGGATCGATATACGGGTAGAGGACTTGAGATTGCTTTCCTTTTTTTTTTTTTTTCTGCTTTGATATAATGAAATAACATCCAAAACCCATATAACGCAAGGAATTTATATCTAGGGTAATTAATAAATAGGTTTCTCAGAGGAAAGGCTGTTCTTGTCTTTAGCGACTGGCAAGCACGATGAGTAGAGTGATCGCCACGCTGCATCGGGTATCAGAACTGACTTAGGCGAGGCACTGAGTAGTCCTCAAGGACTTGTTGAAGCTGTACTGATAGATACAAATAGAGACGCCTGTTGAAATGTCCAGAAATTTTCTCCCACCACACACGGTTTTGAGATGTGCGGTCGATTCGGTATAGCAACAAAGCTGCTGTTTAAAAGAGCAGTCTCTCCACCAGAATTTATTTGTGTAGTTCAAGCGATTTAAGATTATTTACCTGATAATGAAGGAATAGTTGATTTACTTTTTTGTTTGCTTTCTGTATGACTTCTGTCCTTCTTTTATGACTGTGTGATTTGCTCAACTAGCAGCCGAGTCTTATCTCTTTATCAAAGAGACTGCATGAAAAGGCTGTTTGTGTATGCCAAATGGAAGTCTACCACGCTGGCCTTTGTATGGTAGAAAAGATGGACTGGATGAGCATATCTTGTAGAATTTGTATTTCTGTAGGCTGTCTTTTTGATCTGTTAAAGGGCAGTTTGTGTCAAGAGGAAGATGAGATGTTTATAGTACTATCTAGTTTCTCTCACCAGAGGCAACGTGTAGCTGCAATGCCCTTTGACCAGTGTTTGTGTAGTTTTGTTGCAGAGGTTCCTTTGGTAGGTAAATATATGTTGTTAAATCTTCTCATCCTAAATTCACAAAGTACATAACAACCTTCAAAAAAGACAAAACAAAGAAAAACAGAATTTATATCCCAATGGATACGTTTTATGTAACTAGTCTTTCCCAACAGATGTGTTTTATCTGTTGGTGAAGCAATTCCATTAAGTGAGCAGCCAGTTCACAGGATGGCCTCTCTGAGAGATTACTGAGCTGCTGTCTTCTAAGCGAGGGATAGCTACGGTCACGAGATATTAGTGACCTGTGATATCAGTGAAACGAGGGCAGAGGTGTGCAAATGCAAATCAGAGGAAACTACAGTCACATTCATTTCAGTGAATCGGTCCTGAAGCTTTGAAAATCTTGCTTCAACTTTAAATGAGGAATGTAATATTGAGATTTAATTGAATTTAATATTGTGATTGTGTGTGTGGTCAAATTTAAACTGGCGTGTTTTGTGTCGTCTTTGTATAGAAACTAGAACTAGAGTCACACTCTGTTACTTTTGAAAAAAAAAAAAACCCAAATCATTCAAGAATGCTTCCAAATGAAGTGCCTTGATTTCTTTTATTCTTTTCTTGAACATTAAGACAGTGTCTTAGTTTTTCTCTCGCTCTCTTTCTCTCTCTTTTCAATTTTATATGTATTTGAAGCAAATGTCCCATTCTTAGTCTCCCATGGTTGAAATCCTGTGAATCTTTAGTTATAAACTATGTTTTCCGCAGTAAGTAATCCTTTAGTTTTAGGCATTAGTTTTGTGGCACTTGTTTTGCTTTTGCACACTTGAGCCCAACTAATGACAACTGTTTCATACGACGCCTCTCGGTGAAGAGCCCTATTCAGGGAGCAGGTGCAGGAAAAACTTTGACCAAAGGCTGTGGCATCACACAAGATAACTTGCCTACATAACTGAAACCCTTTGTCTGGGGCCATTGTATCCTTTGGGGTGCTGGATGACAGTGTAATTTAGTAATTGGTTTCTTCCCCATGTGTCATGCTGTTCAAATTGGGTTATATTCTCTTGTCTATGAGTAGAAATATCATACTTGTCTGACAGGAAGCAACACCTCCTGGCCTGCAGCATGTCCGTGGGCAGGCAGGTGGCTTCAAAAGAGCATTCATTACTGAGAGTAATTACAGTATTCAGTGGTGTTACTGAGAGGTATGCAACAATGTGTCACATAACACATTCATAAGACTACAAGTTGCGTCTAATAATATGGAAAAGGATTAGGGTCACAGGAAAAAGTACAAAGTGGGCACGTCTTTTTGTTTTTTGTCAAATTCAGATTAAAGTCAAAATTTTTGAGGGAGGAAAAAAACGTTGGAACTCATCTTCACTACTCAAAGAGGAGAAACGAACACAGACACTACTTTTCCTGCGATATGTCAGTGTAGTCTTTCTTTTGGTCTTTGCCTTCCTTCAGTTTACTGCGTATAAAGCGAAGAGTGTTAAAATTGTACGTAAAAAGTAGCAAGCAAATGCTGTTTAATTGCTGTTTGTACAGGAACAGTATATTTGGTGCAAGCAGCAGTGTTGTGTTGTGGCTGACATGGTGCAACCTATATTTGTTTCCATAAAAGTACAATGTCTGCCTTCCAGGAAATGAGTGCTAAAGTTATGCACTTGCAGAAAATTACTTATTTTCCTTCCAGTGCGGCTCTCGGAGTTTGTTATAACCAATAACCTGAGAACAATTTGTTAGTAGCTTTTGATATTCTGTTTTTTTTCTTCCCTGTTCTAGGAGCATCTTTCCTTAAAAAAATACATTGTGGATATTTTGACGGACAGCTCTGTTTCTTCGGAAAGCGTGAAGGATGGAGAAGAGCGGCAGAAGGCACGAAAGAAGGCCAAAAAGCTCCGCGCCAGGATGAACTCCAGGTAATTCATCCATTTTCTCTCTGTTACTGTCAGTCTCGATTTTTCTCACCACCCTCTCGCAGGCAGGAGAGGACAAACCTCAGCCAGGACTTTTTTTTTTCCTTTCTTTTTCTTTTTATGAGTGACAACGATATGGAAAACAGATGTTACGTGCATCCAGGCTTTCTACAAGGTAACACTGATGATGTTAATTTATGACCACTTTCCGTGATTGGGGAGCAAAGCTGCAAATCGATCCGTGGCTCTCCAGCTTTCACCTGTAAAGAGCTTTCCTCCAAATTACTGCCATGGCATTGCCAAATCTGAAGCCTTCCTCAGTACCAGCGATGTATGTTCAAGTATGTATGAGCCATGCCTATTTTTCTTGTTCTGAATTATTGATTTTTAAATGAAGTATCAAAGAAAATCAATAGCAATCAACAAATAGGAGGTGACGCTGCTGTGTGTCAGAACCTGGACCTGAACTCAATCAATCCAGCTGGCTGTCAAAAAAGAGATTTGAGGGATGAGACATGCAGTGCGTACTGTGAGATGGTGAGATGGTACCGATGCTTATTATTGGGAAGACTTACCCTCAAAAGACAGCAATCGCACAATAAAAAGAATGAATGAATTATAAATCAGCATATTATATCTATCAAACTTAGTCACGGGCTGAAAAATCATATTAACAAATGTGTATGCAGACATTAAGAAAAAGTGATCTGCTGAACATGTTTTTGTTTTGTGTTTTTTCAACGACACTCTTGATCCAGCTAGCTACCGCTTTGGATGCCTCATCTTCCATGTTTGATCACTGAAAACTGATTCCCTAAACTGAATTTGATGACTCATCGTTACTGGCCAGGAACCATATCAAAACATTACTATTCTTTTCACTTTTAATATTCGCTTTTACAACCGAGCTTGAAGATGTAATTAAATGAAAAAACAGTGGTGATACACGCCAGAGGAAGAGCATAAAGACTTTATGTACACACAAAAATACCAATGTAATGACACGACTGTGGCTCCCGAAGTATAGCAGGTGTTGTAGTGTTGGTACTTTGAACCCCCTCCTCCTCCTGTCCTCAAGGGGTTAAGTGTCCTCGAGCAAACCCTGATGTCCGGTCAGTGCACGTGGACGCACGAGCATTTTACTCACTGCGCTGATAATGTTAATGGCATGACTAAACATTTGTTTCTCCTGCTCTCTAAGAATTCACCACCACTCATGAATTTTAAGGTTGGATAGCTTCGTTTTCGTCATTAATATTTTTATTTTTATTTTTTTGGTAAAGAGAAGGGGGGAGAGAGAGGAAAAAAGACTGGCTGTGATGGTCGAGTACATGTCGTCATTTGTTATCGCAGGGGTTTGTGCTGTTTTGTGAGTGTAGGCTGACCTAATGATCCTCTAAAATCTTATCACAATTAAGCTGAAAATTTGGCAATGAATGAGTTTTCACTGTTTTAATAATTTATAGTTCAGAAGGAAAAATGTATTCCAAAGAGGCAACTACAAGCTGAAACTGCCTTTCTACTGCAATGTTTTATTCTCAGCTCTGCTGTTTTTGGCTTTGTGAGACTCAGCGGTACTGAGAAAGTGACAACATGATCTGCCTCTGTTCACCATCACTCGCGCACCAGCTCTGCTGAGACTAGCACTCAAAGGCAGCAGGCCTTCAGAGGTCATAAATAACACAGAGCCCCTGTAAACATAAAGGTGAGCTGCTTCACCGCTGGGTGGAAATGAACCGTTTTATTGGAACACCGTATGGTGTCCGTAAAATGTGAGTGTGTCTCACAGGAGTTTAAACTAGGCCTGCATGGAGCCCTGTTGTGTCATAAAGTGGCACACACATACTTTAGCCCACTTATTTGGCGTAACTCCTCTATAATAAATTTTTTGGAAGGGAAAATAAGCTATTAAAATTTAATGTAAGTAGCCTGTCAGTGTCAGGATGAGTTCTGGACTTTCAAAGCAGAGTACACACTGATACTCAGATATGAGCTTTTTGCCTGTTTCTGGTTGCTTGTGGTTTGTTTTGTTGGCTACGTGGACCTAAGAGTGACGTGAATATGTAGACACGCCTTATAGAGTATGGAGAACTGCATGAGGTGCTAAGCATGGCCTTAGCTTGTGTTACCACCCTGATTCCTTAGATAAAGGGAGAAAAAAGAGGTTCCCTTAAAGGAAAAACATATGTCCTTAATAATACACAGACAAGCTAAATGGACTAGATTGAATTATTGAACCATTGTCACTTTTATAAAGGTTTTACCACTTGTTATGACCTCAAAGTGGGTCTGTTTTGCAGTGTAGCCATGATTTGGATGTAAACGTGGAGAAAATTCTCTGTAAACAAAATGGAATAATTAAAAGGAATCGAGATCTCGTGTATTATGAAGTGCTTATAGCCCTACACTGTAGAAATGGGCTTTCTCCGTTATTGCCGAACACTAAGATTTATTGCCCATTTTTTACATGACTATAATAAATTGTGTAGCAATTGCTCCCTGTTTAACCTGATTAGATATAAACCTGTCAGATTAATATTGTAATCTCATGAATGGCAAACAGAGTGGATATAGTTCAAGTCCTTATTAAACCATGTCTGTGCTACCTATTTATCCTGCTCACGTGGCACATAAAATCACTACATATTCAGAATGAACGCTGAATCAGGCCACTTAGGGATTTTTTTTCCCCCTTTGCTTATAACTGTTGAAAATCTGTTCTAATGATTATTTTGTAAGTAAGTATTTTTTCTTTTCTGTTAGTAAAACTGATTTTAAGGATTTTTATGATAAATTAATTTTAAATAACATAATCAGTTAAATGGACTAGCGCTTTTCACTATAGGGTACATTCACCCAGTCATTCACATTGGAATGCATTAGAGGCAATTTTGTGTTCACTATCTCACCTAAGGACACTGTATGTGAACTAGAGGAGCTGAGGATTAAACCAATGGCCTCAAATTAATAGATACAAAATTAGCATTGATATTGAATTTCTGACTGCTTAAATTTGTGCACTGGCTATCTGTGATTTTTAGTCATTTTGGTCAAACTGTGAGGGGAAAATGTCAGTGTCTTTTGGATGAACAATCTACTCTTCACAATCTCTCGTGTTCAAGGGCAGACTTTAGTTTGAGCAGGTATGGCCTGTTGGAGGAAATCCACTTGTCGTCTTCCGGGAGGAGTTTGATTCTATCAGTGTAGAGACGATTAACCGGAAGGTGCCCTGTCAACCTCTGATCAATAGTTACTTATCATGTCTGGGAGTGTGTGATTGACAGATAAATGGACCTCTCCATAACCCATTTTCACCCACAAACATGCACAAACACAAAGTTTGCCTTTTTCAGACTGGAGATGTTGACTAACGCCATGGAGATGACAGTTCTCTAATAGCCATGGTTGTATTGCTTCTAACCCCCATTAACTGTTTGACAGCGAGGGCAGCAAAGAATTCTAGTCTCCTTGTTAAAAATGGCAGGAGGGAATTAAGCCTTGGTGACATGAGTAGATGGCAGCAAAACACAGGTCCCTGCAGTGCTGCTGTCTGATTATTTTAAGCCAAGTTACATGGTGATTGGCTGACAGGCCAAATAAACAGACTGGGTTTGAAGTATTTTCTCTCTCTCTCCTCACACTTTGATCCTTCGTGTTCGTTACTGACGGGCCAAACACTTTTTTCCTGGGATTCAAGGACTGTTTCCTACTTCTCTCTCTTTAGAGCAAAGGAATATGAGACATCAATGGAGGCAAAGACTCAGGTCCCTGACTCCCCATACAAGGCCAAGTAAGTGTTTTCTTTTGTTTGGGGTTTTCCCTTTTTTTTTTTAAAAAATGACATTTTTCTTCTGTATTAATATTTTTCCCCTGATGTTTGTAGTGCTACATCTAAAGCTTTCTTTAAAAAAAAAATCCATTGCTTATTTTTTTTCTTAATCACATCTTTAAATCTGTAAGTAAATAAATCAGAGTGCAGTTATATCTCAAGTGTCAAAAATATAAAAAATGTAAATGTTCTATTGTTCCATTATTATTTGTTTTTGTAAAGTGTTCCTAAAATTGACTCGAAGAGTTCTTTAATCATCTTTTTGTTTTGTTTTTTGTAGACTAATCAGTTAATTGGTTAAACATTTTAGCTTTACCAGTGGTATTAAAAATCCTAAATTAAGGACAGATGTTTTAACAGATTTATAACTTTTGGCTGTTATGTTCAGGTTGCAGCGGTTGGTGAAAGACCTGTTGAAGCAGTTGCAGGGCCAAGATAGCGGGCAGTGGGCCAACAACAAGGTGTCTGGTCTGGACCGAACTCTGGGAGAGATCTCACGCATCTTGGAGAAGCAGGTAACTGTCTGTTATGTTTTTATGCACGTGAAGCCATCCTTTTCTTTAATATAAAGGTCTATCACAAAGGTTTTTGGGTTGATAATATGCTAGACTGATCTATGGTTTTACACTGAGCAGTCTGCCGCAGTGCAGAGGTCATGCCAGCCGTCTTTTTAGTTATGAGCTATGTTTTCGCTTTCTGCATACCAACTTGCCTTTGGTTGTTGGCTAATGAAGACCAGATTAACAGTGTTTACACTGTGCACATGGTACCAATAGAGAGGCTTCCTAGCACGAGAGCAAGCATTGTCTTGTGTCTGTGTGGTTTGCACGACTCAGATGTCGCTGGTTTAGACTTTGCTAAATTGGATTTCCAGATGAAATGTCATTGATGCACAAGACTTTATTCAGCAAAGATCTTTTAATTTGACTATACAAAACAAGGAGGGGTTGGCTTTTATTATAAATACTCCTACCACAACTGTATAAATAAATGATTTAAAAATGTAATGGCAAACTTTCTTGAATACAGTTCAGGTGAAACAAGGCTCTATAAGCCTTGTTGCCTTTTTTTTACAGTTTTTTTTTTTTTAAACAGTAAAAGTCGCATCAATTTGAGACTTTGAGGGTTGGAATTAAAACACCTGCCACCATGTTTATGATGAGGAGAATATACGGCCCACTTCCTGTAATGAGGCATAAATTTCCTGCCAAGTTGTGGTTTGAACCATCAAAACATCCCACTGAGCATGCCTCTGGGCGTGAGGATAGAGACATTATGGTGTCCCATCAGTAGTGACGGGGCCGGCTGGAGAGGCTATTACTGAATTTCCCCAGGGAGACGGAGAATAAAGTGGCAGAGGTGGGTGGCATGGTGTTTTGTAAGGAGAGAGGAGGGGACCGGTGTGATGTGACTAGCGCGCAAGCTGTTACTACACGAGGACTCCTCCTCTCAGCTCCACGTGGTCCCAGTGGGAGGTCACAGGTCAGTGGGCCAGAGGAGATGCACTGCATACAACAGTGGTGTCACTTGCAATAAGCAAATCAAGTGAAAGTCCTTTTGCCTTGTCTTTTTCCTCAGTTTAAAAGCAAGTCTGTGAAGTATTTTGTCAAGCTCTCCTTTACCATCTTTTTGCAGTGGTATCCATTCAAAGTTGTGTCGAATCATGATTAACCAATGAGGCAGTCTGGGGAGTGCTTCTCTCCTTAATCCTTTGACAAAGTCAAATAAATAGAGTCTCCATCAGCATGGCTGTCTGGCCCCTGAGTCACTTCAAGTCGGAGCCGTTTTGATTATTTGACCTAACAAGCATCTCTCATGTCATTGACTCACCTACAGATTTGTTTTTCTCCCCCATATCTGATTCAGTCTCCACTTTCTCTCCTAATCCCTTCAACAACACCCGATGCTCCTCTCCTGCGCTGCTGCTTGGGTCCCAACCCCCCACCACCACCACCACTCACTCCTTCTTTTCTCTCTAGGCTACGTCTAGTCTCTGACCCCACTGTGTTTCTCCCCCTGTGGCCTCTAATGATTTTTCTTGTGTCAAACCTGATTTTTTTTTTTCGCCCCCTCCCTCCTTACTTAGGGTGATTAAGAGAAGCAATTCTCCCAATGTGCTCCCCCTTTCTTTCTAATGCACACTCGCCTTATTGTTAAGCACTTGTATTTATATATTGCTCAAAGTCTTTACCATTCCCTTCAGCTGAAGCTTGTCTAGAAAAGGGCAGGAGCATGGGTCTGAGAGCCAAATACTGCACCAAGATTGTTTCGTTTTCATTAGGTAGCACTCACAGCTTGATTTGAGTGAGTAGTGGGATTGGTGGGAGTTGTATCTGGGGACATGGGGGAAGGTGAAGGGCAGAGTGGAAGGATTACAGGGTTTCTCACTGGGGCCTCCAGCTGACTGACAGGTTAAAACCCAGATCAGCAGCGTCAGAAGTTTTTCCAAAAAACAAGAGGGAGAACACATTACTTAGTTCATTTAATAAATGTGAAATTATAAACATAGTGTTCTGGCACATTTTAAATGAAGTTGAATTTTAATTTCTGGTTTAAAATAAACAGTTTATTTTGAAGAGAGTTGCAAACTCAGATGTTGAGGTTCTCGGACAAGCACGTGCACAGCGGATCTGAACCTTTCTCGATATAGCTTGGTGTAGGTACATGTGAGAACACAACTATTGCAAACAGTGTGATCACAATCTTTAAACTGCATAGAATAGCATAAAGGCTCAGTGCAGCTAGTGAGTTTTCATTCTGTATCCTGCCTGCTGCACTCTGTGCTCAAACAGTTTCCTAATCTAAACCAATCGGAATATTGGCAGAAGTGATAATGCATCTGAAGTGGACTATCTCTTGATTTGTGCTACATGTAAGAAAGGACATGAATCACATTTATGTGCAAAAACAACTCTATTGCTATATTTCTTGCTTCTTGTGTTTTTTTTTGCCATTTACTGTCGAAAACAGGTTCTCCCAAAAGCATCAGTCCTTAAATATGTAGTGTGCCAATGAATGATCTGTGTAGACCTGGGGAAATCTAGGCTGACATGATTGTTTCATTTTTCTAAATTATCCCCCTTCAAAAATGAAGTCACTCATAAAGCAGACTTTTCAGATAAGTTTGATATATTTTATTTGAAATCCTTATATCAGACCTGGAGGTTTTTCTTTGGCTTAACCAAATGGGGAAGATAATTCTAAAAATTATTTGGATCGTTGGCGGAAGATGAAAAGTGTCTCTTAGTTTTAGCTCCAGTGTTACAGAAATTTAACTATAGGCTGTCATTTCTGTCTTCCAAACAGCCCTGTTATTTCTCCACCATGAGACCAGTGGGTAGTGGAATAGCTTTAAACCTCTTACTGTATTAGATTTAGCTGAGGACAGTTTGTGGCTTCTGTGGTAGGTTTTGGTTTTTGTGGCCTTTTGATTGATCATGTGTTTTTTTTTTCTTGAAATAAACAAAGTTTGTGAATGAAGAGCAAATGTGGAAATGGATGATTCCACACAGCCTCCTAAATCATATGCCATTATGACTTGTATAAACACATGTTTATACTTAGAAATTTTGACTTTAAAGTGTTTACTCCTGCAGCCTTATTGTGGTTTACAGAAGACTTGGCATGCTGTATAATGATGACATATATGTAAGGAGATGATCATCTGGTGTACTTGGTTGTGAGGGAGGATGAACCCTTGACATAAATGAAGACCCAGATGAAAGTTTAAGTCTTGCCTTAATTTACTTTGCCAGTTCTTTTCCATCTGTTCGTGAGGTAGCACAGTTGTGCCTTCCTCTTTGATTTGATTGGATTGTCTGGTTTTAGGTGACTATGAAAAGCAATTTCTCCTGGTCACTGTTGCAAAAAATACCAGCTGCTTTGGTCCTCCCATCAGCCGGCGTAACAATAGTTACCCAGGGCGAAAATTAGATTAAGTCCTCCCGATGTGTTATTCAGGAGCTGCCTCTGACTTTCTGTCTTTGCCCAGTCTTTTTTTTTTTTTTTAATTCTTAAGTTTTTTGTTTTACCAGGTTGCTACCGCTCAAAGACCAATTAGAACTTCAAGCACTGTTACTCGTCTTTAATCTATGATCATACTTTGGCTATGGTTAACCTGGTTTAATGCAAAGAATTAGAGCAAGGGATAACATTCAGCCTACAGTAAAACTTTATGTGCATGCAGTAATTGTTTTAGATATACTGACAATATTTTACACTGGATTTCACAGCCCATATTGCAACTATAAGATTGTCTTTGATATGTACAGATTGTGTGACCTCATAAGACATGTTTTAGGCCATAACTTAAGCAGGAATACTGAAGTACTTGCCAACTGCCACACAATATCTTTTAGGATGAAGCGAAGATGTTTTATAGAGAAAGGTCAGCTTCATTGTGCCACCATACTGTTCTGCAAAAACATGCAAAAGAAAGTGCAATGACTAAGAAGAAGACATAATAATAATAATAATGGATTGCATTTATATAGCGCTTTTCGGGGCCCTCAAAGCGCTTTACAATTCCACTATTCATTCACTCTCACATTCACACACTGGTGGAGGCAAGCTACAGTTGTAGCCACAGCTGCCCTGGGGCAGACTGACAGAAGCGAGGCTGCCATATCGCGCCATTGGCCCCTCTGGCCATCACCAGTAGGTGGTAGGTGAAGTGTCTTGCCCAAGGACACAACGACCGAGACTGTCCGAGCCGGGGCGCGAACCGGAAACCTTCCGGTTACAAGACGAACTGCCAACTCTTTGAGCCACGATCGCCCTATCGTGGGTTTGTTTAATAGGGTTTGTTTGTTTGTTTTTAATAAAAACCAGCTGGCAATGCTATCACCTCACCTCACTGATATGTGGCTAAGAATATAGTCTCCAACAACTCGCTTGGTCATCAACCCAGTTCTTGCAACATTAGAGTGAATGCGTAAGATTTAGTTTCCCTGTTTGTTTTTGAGCTAAGGTGGCCACAATGAGTAGGGAGGGAACTGCTAACTGATAATCTTATCTACTCTGGGGAAATGTACTTATTTGCAGTCTTACCCAAAGTGTTGGAGTATCCTGTTGGGAGCCCTGGATGGAGGATCTTTATTGTAGCTGTCTCTTAGGAATGCAAGTTGTGAATCCTCTGATCTTAGAGAAACAGAACACTGTTTTCATTCAGTTAAGTGTGCATGCAAATTCAGCTTACTGTGTATATATGCTGTCATTGTAATTACCTTCATATAAACACGAATACTGTTGCTCCGCCTTGGGTTTGGAGAAAGGATATATCATCGCCAGATGCTTGTTCCATTTGCTTAGAAAGGCAACTGCATTACATGGCGGCAAGATCAGCAATTCTAGATCGCAGGCTGCTATCATACAAAACAAGGCTTTATTTAAACCATCACAGTCTGATTTTGTTTTCTGTAGACCTAAAGGTAGCAGTTCAGGTAGCTTCAGCTTAATCTCTTCACCTGTATTGTTCTAGATAAATCTGTCAGCAGGACAGGAAAGGAGCTACTGAGCAACAAAGTCTTTTCTGTGTTATTTTTTTAATTTTTTTGCAGGAGACAACCAGGACTGGGCAGGTCCAAGTTACCCACTCTAATACCATTTGAGAAGCTACTATGAATGAGCTGCCTTTTCTCATTTAGCCCAGAAGCTTTTAGGTTGGTGTGTTGATGAGGGGTTGAGCCAAGTTCGGTAATCGAGACCTAATTGATTAAACACGGAAACCTTTGGCAGTGTAAAGAAAGGAAGTCACAAGTAAGGTCTTTTAAAAATGTTCGCGTTGACTCTTGAGAGCGTCATGGAGACTTTTGCCATTATGTTTAATGTAAAGACTTTTTTTTTTTTTTTTTTTTTGCGTGTTTAAATATTTTTTTTCCGTCTTAACACTGGAATTAAGAAGCCGTTACCTCAGCAGCCGGCACAGATGACAGATGAAGAGCTTATCTGTAATTTAGTAAAGCGTTTGTCTTTCAGTGTGTTCGGGCTTGTTGGCAACTTCCCATCTGTGGAACAAAAGCACTGTGAAGTGGCTGGATTTTAGTGCTGTCACAGCTTTGAGGAGACCGTAACCTCATTAGGTGGAGGAGTGACCTGTAGGCTCTCTGTAGTTGTGTGAAGAAGGCCCTCCATCAGCAGCTCACCTCCACTTCCTCTGCTCTTCATCCAGCCAGGCACAAACATGCCTCATAGTCAGTACCCACTCCAGGATTTGTATTTGTTGATGTACGAGAAGCTGTAGCAACAGCATCCCACATACTGCCAATTAATCTATCGTCACAGGAGACGGGGCCTATCTATTTACATGATGTTAGAAATCTAATCCGCTATAATTATAGGTTTCCTTTGCAGAGTCATTTTATTTGTATTTTTATATTGTAAGTGGAGTAAGGAAAAAATAATTCAACAAGAGGAACCAATGGATATCATTTTAAGTAAGAAATATTTCTTAAATATTAATTTGTTCCTGCTGAAATTCTGTAGTTATTAGTTCATTTCCTCACTGATTACATGACAAGTGATGTGTGACAAGCAGATGTATCTAATAATAATGCCGATTAAGGGTTAGGATTCAAAAAGGAAGTTTGGTTTGAACAGAGGAACAAAGTAAAACTTTCTCTATTTTTTTCTATTTAATGTTAGTAAGATTCATGCAAAGGTTATTTCTGCCAATCTTTTTACTAAGTTGGAAATACCCAAAGATATTAAAATTTAAAATATCTAACCTTATTTTTTTTTATTGTTTTAAATAAGTTTTACATACCAATCGAATTCCTATTTGTCTAAAGCCAAAGTGCAGCCCCTGATAATAATTTATGTAGTGCTAGAGTAAAAAAAATATACCACTGTGCATCTCATTTACCCACGGTTCATGTCATTTTGTGATATAGGAACTCAAAATGATGCTAACTTAGCATTATACTTGTGTTCCAGTTTTTCTTCTGTTTCAGCCATCAGTGCTGACTACATTTTCCTAAGGCGGCTCACTGAGAGTTTAAAAAACTACAAACCCATCCAAAGTTACTGAATTCCATGAGGAAACTCCAATATCCCCTAAACAAAGATGGCAAAAACACTGACTAAAAGACTTTAATTTGTGCTTTTTCCAGGTTGACTATCATCATATGCCGCATCCCTATATTGGCACTCAGTGATCAAAACTTTGAAAACTCCTGGTCTCAAGGTTTTGCTGTCTACAACAAACTTGGATGGAAATTTAATCTATAAATCTTAACCAATTAATTTTGTTGACGTTTTTATAGCTTTCTGAAATGCATTGCCATATTATTGGTGTGAGAGCCTTCAACTCTCGGTTTGGAAATAATGTATTCTATAATCATGCCAGCTGGTGGCATCAGCCACTGCCCTCTCATTTGTATTTGTAAACTATAATATAGCAGTCGTAAATAAAAGCATGAAAAGAACTGACCAGAGCCACTTTGATATTCAGCCATTTATTAAAGTTCACCTAAAATGGAATGTTTCAAACCCAAAGAAGATGAATAATAGTGATGATCCAGTAGAGCTATAGTGTCTTGCTATTAGAACAGTTCAAATTCTCTGGGTTGTTCTGTTCTTAGATCGCCTGCGTGGCATTTTCTCACTTTTACTTAGCCTGTTGTGATCCATTGAGACCACCCTGATGCTAACCGGAGCCTGCAGAGCATTTTGCCTTTCACTGAAAGTTCACTGTTGTGGGGCGGAGTCAGGTTGTGCACTTTTGAGATTAAACAGGAATACTTTAGGGATCACTTTGTTTCACATTTCAATCCTTTACCCCTGTAGGAGAAAGAAAGGCTCCGTCTCCAGCAAGAGCTATGTAATCCCCTGTCAGGCCGGCTGCTTGCTGTCCCCTGACTACACCTTTGTTTCTTTCTTACCCTCGCTCTTTCTCTGTCCTCTCCTCAACAGAATAATGCAGACCAAGTGGCCTTCCAAGTAGGCGGTGGCCTGTCTGCTCTGGAACAAATTTTACAGGTCATCACTGCTGCTTCCACACCCACCGCAGTTCCCCGCATTCCTCTCAAGTGAGTATCATCACAAAATTAAGAATTTTTGTATTCATGTGAACCAAAACATATAAATGTGTTTTTTGTTTTAATTGTTTGCTTTATTTATTTATTGCTTCTGGCTTGACCAGAGTTGGAGTTTGAATTTTAAAGATACTGATTAGACTACAAAATACATAAATCAATAACCATGGAGGACAACAAAAACACAAAACATAGAATCGGGTTAGGTTATTTATCTGTGGCAGTACACACCTTAAACACTCATTTTTAAAAAGACAAAGTTCTCTTAGTGCAGCTTTGTGTTGCAATAAATAAAAGCCAAAGCGTTGAATATACAGTGGTATTAACATTATCACATGTTGCTTTTTTGTTTGTTTGTTTGTTTTTGTATTTTTTCTAACTAAAAGATAAGAAAGGAAGGAAGGATGGGGATGCTTCTGAATGATCCATATTGTTTGTCTGTCTGTTCTCTGCTGAATTCACAGAGACTCTTAGCTTTTACAGTCCTTCTCTGCAATGACTCCTCTATGACTTTATCCTTTCAATGACAGTTGCTGCTCTGTTTGCTCCATGTGAACGTTTTTGCAATCGCATAAAGCAAGGGAGCTAATGTCAGCTAACCTACTTTATCAGCGTTTACAGTTGCTTCATCTCAATAAATACTCTCAAAATGTATTAATGAATAACAGCGCTGCCCTTCAACAAATGGGAAGCATTTCCATTTCTGTAATCAATTTGTGTTCTTTCTTTTCTCTCGAAACACAAAAAGCACATGTGTCCCATCTATCATTTAGAGTACGAAATATTTTTGAGTTGTGGGTCTGGCGCTTGCATGGCCTGCCAGTAGATAACTTCAGAGAGCCTGCCATAGTCACAAGTGGGACTCTGTAATGGACTTGAATGGCCTTGCTTCCCCCATTCATTAGCATTTACTGGTCTCTGACTCTCTGCTAATGGACAAATGCTTCTTATATTTATAATGCTTTTAAAGGGCATCACATGTATATTGTTTCTTCTGTTTTTTTTGTGTTCTCTCTTTCTCAATCATTGCAGTCTTTAAGAATTTCAAGCAGACTTCTGAATTCGAAGCAGTATTTTGTTGAAATGAGACTATCTTTGCAGCACAAAACGTGCTCACAATAATCTCCTTGGCATTGTACATCTCTTTAACATGCTTGAATGAAAAGGTAGATTATTAGGGCCATGTGTTTCTATTGTTGGGTAACAATACAAGCAAAGTCTTGAGTGAGGAAGAAATTATTTTTGCTATTGAAAAGGTCTAAAATGAATGGTTCTTTTCAATAGCTACAAAGGATTTTGTGATTATCTGAAGAAAAGCATGTGTATGATAGTTTATTTACAACATATACAACAGTTTAATAAATGAATGCACTTATTACAGTAGCTTTGTACCCCAGAGGGTTGTAAGCAGAGATTTCTTTATGGTTTTTGTAAAATGTAAAACGCAGCAGAGGTCACGCTCTGTTCTTGTGTCAGTCAGGTCAGTGCAGTCGGCGGCTCATGACGAGATGCAACATAAGGACACAGCCCGGCCGTCTGCTTATCACTATCTGTCATCTGGATTGCTGTGTGGCCTAATGGGCTGCTATACAGACGCTAACCCCGGAGTGAGCTACATTATCTGTTTACAGTGATGCTGCCATATTGATCACCTCCTCCCACCAGATAAGCAGAGTGATTTACAAAAAAAGGCAGCTGCCGAGATGCTCCTGCCATATCTCTCCCAAGGGAAGCTGATTCCATCTTGTTACCATTACATTAATGAGCTAATTCCTCGACGAGGCTCCACTAATGTTCTGGTGTAACCCTGTGGTCGCTGGAGTGACTAGATCAGGGTTTATGCAGTCGCTGTCGTTAACGTCAGATGAAGAGATTTCTTACAAGAGGCACAATAACATCCCAAACTTTGGCATGAGCTTTGTTGAATTTACATCAGTTTAGATTTTTAACTTACTTTTGATTTTCATTGTTTTCATTATTTTTCCAGTAATTCATATTTGTCCCCATTTTAAGTCATTGTTATTAGAGACATTGTTTAATGTTAAGTGACACAGCTGAGGGTTGTATCCTCACAGTTTATTGTTGTATCAATACAGTCTTAGATTATAGTGAAAAATCCATTACAAGTCTACATGTATTATCAAATTAACTGTACAAAACCAAATATTATTAACTTTGATGTCTACAGGAATCACTAGACCTTATTTATGGTTGGGTTTCCTTTTTGATATTTGTGGTTAAGACTGCATACATAACTACATCATCTTATAGATGAACATTGAATCTTACCCCTCATCATGTGTGCCAGCTGCACAGAAGCTAGCTGTTTTGTCCTACTCAGTTGAAAGTGTTTCTTTAGTGTGGGAGAAATAAATGAAGGGGTTGATCCTCGTTTCTGTAGCCGGTGTCCTTTTACTGTCCTTCCATAATGACAGCTGCAGATTATGAGTTTAGCTTAAATCCAGTGCATTTTTTTGTACACTGATGGAAACTTATACTGAGTTGGTATTTAGATTGCAGATGCCTTGTCCTTGTGACTGGAATAGGGGTCACAGTGGGGAAGGGAACAAAATGCACAAATGTTCACAGTCTCAGTGCAAAGTGTTATCTTCCTGTACACAAACTGAACAATGAGAGGAACAGAGGCGCTGATCTGTGCCATTAGGTAGCAAAGATGAAATTCAAACATTTATTTTCTGAGGGTCTGGTCATATTCTGTGTCGATAGTTTCCAGTAATTTAAAGAAAGACGGCGCTGTGATTGTAACAGGTGAGCTCCAGAGAGAAGTTTACAGTCCCTGGACATGCGTGTTAACCCAATTTGTCTTTCCACTTCTGTCTCACATGACCTGTTGTATCCTGTGAAATCAGACCTGCTACCTGTGGTTTTATTTCAGGATGTTTTCCGCCATTTGGGAGTGTGTGCGTGTGTAGGTGTGTGTGCCTTCACTTGTGTGCATGGTGCGGCGTGACGGCTCATCAGATTTCTCCTCCTTCATAGCAGGCCAGTGTGGCACGACAGCCAGGGTAGATGTCTTGGAAGCACTCAGGGTATCGGAGAGATCAACAGCAGAATCAAATTAAATGTCATTTAGATAGCTCTGAATGAAGGGATTGTTTGACAGCACAAGGAAATGGGTCTGCTCCTCACCTTTTATTTTGGCTTAGGATTCTTTTTCTTCCCCTGTTTAAGAGGCAAGGGCTCAACCTGATCTGGAAGTTAGTCAGATTTCTACAGTGCTGCCCCCGTCAGGCTTGACTGCACACATAGGAAACTCACAGAAAGGGCGAGGAATGTGAGACTGAGGTTGAGGAGCACAGATCTCATTGCTGATAACTCAAGGCAGTGACAAAAAGCATAAAGACCCTTTTTATATGCTTGTTGTCCTGTTGTCAGCTGAACAGACAGTTGGCCATTTACCTTGATAAATGGACTTGGGTGAAAGATAGCTGCAATCCATAGCCGTATATCTAAGCGCTAGGGAACCTGTGTTTATGGTTGTTACTTCTGATTTATTCCAGAGAGTTTATTAGCCACACTCTGGGTTTTTTTTTGCAGACAAATCCTCTGCTTCTGGAATAGTTTTGTGCTGTTATATTATTGAATTATTTGTTTGCCTATCCTTGTTGATTATGATCACTAAAAACCAGCTGGCTCCTGTGGTTTTAAGTGGTTTATGGGGGTGCGAGACAAGATCAAGTGCACTACTTTCATGTCTGTATGAATATGCCTACCTTTCATGTAAAATAATATTCCTTGCTTGTGTGGGATTAAATTTAGTGTAGGGAACGTACATTGTTCTTTTATTTACACATTATGGTCTGTCTTAAACTCCGCTCCCAAGTCCACCAGTGATGATCCATGTTGATACTTAAAAGCTTAAATCCTGGGATAGCCAGCAGTTTTGGAAACCTGGTAAACACAATATTTCCAATGTAATGAGAATCCCATAGTGGTGTAGGGTGAGGAATGTGGAGAGTTTAAATAGACTGGTGCACATCAGTCCCCACAAAGTTTTGGTGTAACACGAGAAAGGGTGGTGTGGCACTTTACCAAATTGTTCCTCAAAATCTTTGACTGGAGCTGTCAATGAGGGCTGTTTAGAGGGGTGAGATTCCCAGAGGGGCTGGACTATCAGGTGTCGTGCTCATCAAGCTCAATTAGGTGGGAGGAAACCAAAGACAGATCACCGCGGTGGTTCATTGTACACTCTGGTGTAAGGGCATATAGCTCAAACACGCCTTTGACAGCTTACTCATTTGTTAAGAGATGGCCATAGACAGCCCTGATTAGCTGTGTTACAAAGCAACTGAATGCTCATTACTTGAGAAGTTAATTGAGTTGAAGGCCTCTCTTACTACTTTCCAAGCAATTTAATAAGAATACCCTGATCAGTCTTGCCTTGAATTCATTTTTAAAAGTAGTTTTAACTGTTCTACTACTGTTGGACTATTTTTTTTGTTCTAATAATACACTTTGTAGTATCATTTAGTAAAGTAAATATCCAGTGTGTCCTTATAGTCTCCTTTAAGAGGGTGGAGTGTAGGGTGGTGGTGGCTGAGGAGCTGTTGGAGCAGCCGGAGTGTATCCCAGCTGACACTTCCTGGACTGGTCACCAGTTAGTCACAGGGATGGGACGCTAAACCGTGGAAACAGCAGTTTTCACAAGGAAAAGTGTTTTGCAGCAGCCAATGTGAATACAGGGGTATACTTAAACTTTGTCACCATGGGAACACTTTAAAAAATGAAGTCACGGATAGACTGCATTTAAAAAGTCTCAGCTGTGGACAGACCGACCAAAATGTGAAACAAAATGAAGTCGGTGCCGTAGCACTAGATTGGACAATAAAAAGGGGATTTGACAGTGCAATAAATAAATTTCTAATGACTTATTTGGAGTTTTCTTTCTTTTTTTTTTCTGCTTTTATTTGTCCTAAAAACAGTTATATCCATCAAAATTCCACACAAGCATTTGGCAGATTGCAAACCCTCAAAATCTCAGTGTAACCTGAATGCTAACATGACAGTAATCAAGTCAAACCCTTCCTTGCCATTTAATCTGATCGATAATTTGATAACCCTACTATTGTGCACTACTTCACTCAGATGTCACATAATCTCGAATGACACGCCGGTGACCGAAAGTAATTCGTGACCGAAAGTAATTCGTGTCCCTTTGAAGATTGTACACGGCAGCTACCAGTGTTTTCATGGGTGAAAAGTTTTTGAGTTGTCGGTTTGGTGTTTGTGTCGAAGCGAATTTTTGTGCAACGTTGACTCGAGAATCGAGCAGTGAGAATCTGATGCTGCATGACTGCACACAAAGCAAAGTTTGGTTGAGTTCTCATGTTACCTCACCTTGTTGTTCTACAAACGCTCCCCGTATCAGTGCACTTAACCATTAGTTAACTTTTTCCAGTTCATAAAGACATGAACTCCTCAAATATCTGTCAATGTATTTGCCGCACATTTAATGATACAGTTTGTAGTTTTTTGACGTGATTGTTTAGCGCTCTCTCATTGTTTTCAGGTGTATGGACGTAATCCTTGATGTCAAACTTGGTTGCTATCCTCGAAACATAATGTTTCTCATATTGTTACACCGTTCGATGTCTTAGAGCTTTAAACTGTTCTGTCAGTAATGTTAAAAAAAAAAAAGTGGGCAGCGTTATTGACAGACGTTAGTGAACCTCCACCTAATCCATTTTTCTTCACAGTCCCAGTGTGGTTTGACCGAAAACGCGCAGCAGATGTGAAGGTTCGGTAGATATCAAAATGTTTACCACTTGAAATAAACATGGCCTACTTTAGGCACTGGAGAGGCGGATTCCTTTCTTCCAGCGAGCAGATAGGACACGCTATTTCTCCAATGGCTAAAATATACAGTTGTCAGAAAATATTAACTGATGAAACGGGGCAAGGGGGGGAGTAGCAGTCACAGCAGAATGATTGGTCAGTTATCTGAAGCATTAATCTTCTCTGGGGCTTGTTGTAGAGTAGACATAATACAGAGGCACGCTGACGGGCTCAGCGCTGACTGCTGCCTGGGGCTGCCTGGCGGCTGTGCTGTGAGGAGCTGCTAAGAGAAATAGTTTTATCTCTCCAGCGGAAATGCTGCACCATCTCTGCCAAGATGAGACCGAGATTGAACTCAGCACCTCTGAAGGTGGCTCTCGTGAAGGGAGTGTCCGCATAAGTAGCTGATATGAGTGTTTTATATCTCAAATCGGTTTCCTTACTCTTGCTGTCAGTGAGATATGCTTTTGACTCGTGAAGACAAACTGCACCCTTAAGGAACCACAAATATAGAAGAGTGTGTTTGGTTTTCTAATGCCTGCAGATAGTCTTGTCAGTGCCCCGGTCACGTTTACATCCCAGTAGTTCATGTTCTTTAACAAATTGGAAGGGGTAAAGCGTTGTGCCCTGAGGTTTGTCTTATGTCAAGCTTTTGATCAATAACAGTTTTGTCATCTTTTTCTGTTAGATCCCTCTGTTCTGCTGTAAATATCTACAATCTGGCATGCTCCTGCTGCGCGCTCAACTGCTCCTATGTGCTGTTTAGCAACAAGATAGTCCTCCTTATGGACCTGCTGCTGCATCAGCTAACAGTAAGTGTGTGCATCCCAATGCAGAAGATGAGAGATGCAATGTAATACAGTGTTTTGTGTGATTAGTTTCTGCCAACAACATTATTTACATTCCTATTAAGTACAGGAAATATAGAGGCAAACATGCTCAAAGGGTGCTTCCAGGTGTGATCAAACAAACACAGCCTCTCTCCTAGCCACACATAAATGTTGCACATGTTAAGAATTCCATGTTTTCTTTACATTTATCTGCTCATATACACTGGCTTGACCATAAAGGAAGCAGCGTTTTTACTGCTGTCTGCTACAACCGCAGTGTTAATGAAAGACAGAGTATGACAAAGAGCTAGCGAGTAACAAACCGTTGCCCGACTTCTCCACAGATGCCTCTCAATTGAGGGAATGTGAGAGCATAGTCACTCGGGGAGGCACGCGGGCATGGGAGGCTGCATTGCGGCGGCATGTCAGCCCCATATCCCTCAGCACTCTGAGAGAAGGACTGTAAACATCAGTCCGCTCCACACATCCAACGGTGGCGGCTCACTGGAGCCGCCTACACTCGCAACCCAGACAGGACAAGGCACAGACACAGGGCTGTGGTGCACGCATGAACTCTACTGGGGCTTCCTTCCCCAGTCGAGTTCCAATCCAAGCAGTCATATTTCCTTAGGGCACAGAGGGAGAGGTTCGCCTGTATGCTTCAGTTTATATAAAACATATCCCCACAGCTGCTCTGCTGACTGACATATCCAACAGCACCGCAGAGGATGAACTAACTTTTCTCCTCACGTTGACTGCAGATTAAGAGTTGAGCTCAACATTCACTCGAACTCCGATTCGATTCACAAGTTGTGATTTTATTTGTTTGATTTTTTTAAGTTTACAACTTATATATATAACTTTGAGTTTTGCCTACGCCTGCACATATTCATGTGCGCGTCCATGTTTTGGAATTTGTGTGAGAGTAAAGCAGTGGGGGTTGCACTGCCATATGAACATGCCCCCTTTTAATTAGATTTGTGGAGAATGTCGGTGGATTTACCTACGCTGTCAGCATTCACCCTAACCATTAGACCAAATGGGAAGGTTCGACCTTTGCGGGGTTTCACATTAAACAGTAGCACTATATTTTAGCGGTGGGCTGCTGTTTTCGTGAAGTTTGCCTGGAAATAAAAATGAGACGAATACTTGTGTTGCTGTGCTGTTTGATTTCTTTCTGCAGCCTTTTTATTTGGGACTATATCTTGTCGTGTGGCTGGTTTATTGTATATCTTTTTCATGTTTCAGGTTTGCATACCTCAAGAAATGCTTTGAAAAGCTTTTTGCATTTCTTTGGAGAAGGGGATATGACTTTAACTACATTCTGATATTTTAAAATGTAATATTGTCAATATAAGACAATTGTAAATGGCTGTTAATTTTTTTTAAGACTGTTCTGGTTGTAACATGGCTTAGGTATAAGAGGCTGTAGCCATATGGTTATGGTTACAGCCTCGGCACCTCCATGCATTTTTATCTGAAGTGTTAAATCGTTATTGTGATATCGTAATGGTGTTAATTGTAGCTGTTAGTAAAAACTAATTTTTCATCCACTGATAAAAGGTCTATTATTCTTGCATGAATTAAATGTAATTAACAGTATAACAATACAATTTGTTAGAAATGATTTTATTTAATGCTGCTACTTTTCTGTTTCCAACAGGGAAAATCTGCAAGAATTTAACATTAACATCTTTGCTAATTAAACTGTATTTAAAATTTATGCTGAAAACTAAGTTTTCAAGCTTCTAATATTATATTTCTACTGTAGTCTCTCAACATTAGGGTTCATAAAAAAAATCTAGTGTAGATAAAATAAGTTTATGATTGCTTGTTGTGCTTTCTTATTTCAACATTTCCCCCCACGCCCCCTCTTTTATTCTAACAGCTCTACGTCCCTGATGAGGACAAGTCCATTTTTGGGCGCAGTGTAAACAAACAAGTCTTTGAGGGTTTGACGACAGGCCTTCTTCAGACTATTTCTACCATCCTGGGGTCCCTGTGGCCTCATATCTCTGACTCTGGGCAAGGTGAAAACACGTGCATTTCCTCCCAAGATGCCAAGGTCAAGAGCTCTGCCGCAGAGTCCTTCAACACTCGCACACAAGATCTAATCAGGTATTTTCCCTCCGTTGCTCTATACTACTCTCATGCTGCTTCTCCTCCTCCTGCATGGCTCCCTTTTTTCTCTCCTGCACATCACTTCTGGACTCCTCTTCACTGGGTTTAGAGTTGGTCAACAACATGCCTTATGTAAAGAATATCCTGACAGAATGACAGTTTGCTTGGAAGCGGTCCAAGCAGCGTCTTGTTAGAATGGGAGTAGTGTGAGAATGAGGTATAATCTGGCTTCCTTCCAGCTTGTGCTACATTTTAAGTAAAATCTGCTTCTCAGGGGGGGAGAGTCACAAAGTGGCATGATACGCTCACTTCCAAAGCTTTGAAAGTTACCCTTGAACCTGGTTTTCAAGCTATGTGGGTCTGTGCTATAGCAGTCGAGGCTGTGATGGAGAAATGTGGACTGTGAGGAAAGGCAGGCCCGGCCTCATGACACCTTGTGGACTAGTGCAGTCTTTCCAGTATCCCTCCCACAAACCATGATTCATCTGGACAGAGCAGCTGCACAGACCCACCAATCTCATCCACTGACCCAGTTATAACCCTAGAGGCAAGAGAGGGCCTGAGAAAAATGGTGTCTTCAGGCTGATAGTCTTGAGTACAAATGCAAGATTTACCTCAACTGTCTTAAAATGTGTATGCGAGAAAGAATATAAGATGAAAACATTGTAAGTGTTTGCAAAAGTCTCCCTTTTTAAAACAATCTATTGTATATAGCACTTTAAAGACTCTCCTCACATCGTTTCTGCCCATTGTTGGTTTCTCAGTTTGTTTTGGGCTGCTTTTAGTCCACTGTATGTGTTGTGTTTCCAGTGCATGATCAAATAGTGCAACACGAAGTGGCAAGGGCGACCACCAAACAGGTTTTTAAACAGAGAGCAGGCACAGGACAAAAGTGTGATGAAAGATCCTTTCAGCCCAAGTAAAGACGTGGAAGAGGATCAAGTCAAAACAATGGCACTTGGTTCAAGTGTCCATTTCAGTTCATAATCACCTGTTTGGAGAGGAGATCAGTGAGTGACAGTTCTAACAGAAACGCTATACAAAAGAAGTGAACGTTGAAAATGGTGATAAGACGAGGGAAAACTGACTTCACAGCAGCAACTTGAAAGTCTGGACTGGCAGCTGCAGTTCCCTCTAGATTTCCGTAAGCTCTTTGTACCCAAAGGTTAACGCATGCGGGAGCTTTGAGAAGACTAGCCTCGGGTCAGGAGACTGTTAAGGGCCCAGAGCTGGGCTGGCACAGGGGCCACAACAGCCCTTTAATGATACTATTAGCAGTGATTTGTGGCTGAAAGAGTACAGGGAACATGATCATGAGACCTGTCATTGGCAAAGACAAATTGAAGATATCACAGTAATAGCAGGGGGTGGATGGCTTAGGTGAGGTATTGGCTTTCAGCTGTACCACTGTGAAGGTATGCACAGTAAAGGTCTTTGTTTGCCTGTGCGATTAGCTTTTTACCAAGAATGTTCCCCACTTTTAACTTGTTTTAACATTTAGGGACAAATTGAATAAACCCCGGTATGCATTTTCCTCTCTGTTTGCTTTCCAGCTATGTGGTAAACATGGGGTTGATTGACAAGCTGTACGGCTGCTTCTTGTCAGTCCAAGGTCCTGTAGATGAGCAGCCCAAGATGTCAGCCTTCCTCCAGCAAGCCTCGGCTCTGCTGCACAGCATGTGCAAGCTGTGCTTTGTCGTAACTGGACGGTGAGCCTGTTTCTTACTCGTTACACACCTCGACATCTTTGTGATCTCTTGATCGTCCTCTGACAATCAGTACACACACCTCTCTGTACAAGTAATGACAGAGGCTGAGTCACTGTCTGTGTTTTCTTTTTTCTTTTTTTTTTTTTTTGGACTGTCAAAAGGATCCATAAAAACAGCTCTCTTTGTTACTCAAACAAATCTGTCGTTCCTCTGCAATCAGCCAGCAGGTCATTCACTCCAGTCAGCAAGCTGGCTAAGCTGTCGTTATTGAAGATGGAGATAGGCATCTACTTGACCCAGTGCTCTGTCACTCACCATAAACCTTAGCCTGCAGTGGAGGGGGAGCCCACCCACATGTGCTACGGTGACCTCTACTCAAAGAGATTCAGTGGCGCCGCTGACGGAGGCTAAGCATACTATCACACCAAGGGACATCAGTGCCACAGTTTTTGACTTTAAAGGGAAAAGGGGACCGTAATAACAGAAATATCAGAATAATATTCAAAATGACATTTTAAATGCAATTTGACATCCCAAATCTAAGTAGCAGTGTTGTCTAAACAAACTTAACATTTTCAGTGTCAGACACTGTGTTGCTATACCTTGCCAGCTATAATGTGCTGCAGTATTAATAACCAGTTGCTTCACACTGCAGTGCCAAAGAACAGCTAGAACTCTGGATGACACTGAATATTTGTGAGAAAACGGTGTTTAATGACACTAAAAGCAGCAACCGGTGAGCTCTGTCCCACGACGGCTATCTGTGTGTCATGCAGAAGAGTGCTCATGGGGTAGTGGGATATTTGTGCCATGCCAGTTGCTGTGTCAGGGGATTATAATGGCATTACGAGGCTGTGTTCTTGCCTAGCAGCATATTTCACACAAAGCCTGTTGGCTAACATCAAGTATCAGCATGCACTGTAGGTTCCATCCAAAGGTCACACACCCTCCATTCTGCATGGCTGCAAATCATAGCGGGTGCTGCTGCAGGAGTCTTAAATTGTCTCTGTGCGAGCCTAGGGTTTTCACTGGAGTCATCCGCATTGCAACGGAGAGTCTTGAAAAACATTACTGCAGTAATTACTTTCTTTTCTTTTTTCATTTTAAAGATTGCAGTAATTTTGATGATTATCTCCTGTAGTGGTTTCTCAAGTCAAGTCTCAGATTGGGTTTTATGACGTTTTTACTTTTAAAAACCTAAACCAACAAACTGTATAATTCTTATGATGCTTTTGTCCTGCTTTGATCTACTTGCCTGTCTGCCAAGATTATCTTGTAATTTTATTTATTGTTTTAATTTATTTTTATATTAAATGCAAGTATAACAAAAACAGTGCGTTGCCAGTCCCCTTAACCAACACGGTAACGTCTTTGTTGAGCCAAACAAACCCGAGACAGACTCTGAGTAAATGTACTAGAGCGCTCAGCACCTTGTCAGCCAACTCACTGCAGTCTACCAGCTTGAAATCACTGCCATGAGCTTCACATCGCGGTATTGCTGTGTTTACTGTAGGAGGAGTGCGAGGGAAAGGGCTAATCTTGAATCTTGAAGGTCTCCCTCCTTAGCTAATCTGGCTGTCAGTTTATGGTACTTATTAAGTCAAAAATGAAGCAGCTTGGAAGCTTCTTGCATGCAACAAAATGAAAAAGTGTTATTCCATGAATAAACCAGAGGCACACAAATGGCAGGAGATGAACTTGAGAGCTGCCGTGTGATCCAGCCGGGTAATATACAGTACATTTCAAACTTGGTGCTCTTCCACTCGCCCCAGTCAGGTAATCCAGCAGCGTTAACAGCGTAGTATCTCTTATCTAAAGGAAAATCTTTTTTAAGCTTGTGTCTGGTGAGTAAATCAAGAAGCTGCCGAGGTCTGAGCTGTGTTTTGTCTCCTTAGTTTGGGGATGTGGCATCAGCTGCAGAAAAGAACAAAATATTTAAAGTATTTCCTAAAGTATTGTGTAATGTGTTCCAGTATGATTGTCGTTCTATTTGTCAGTGTTCTTCCCCATCGATTTATTTTAGTTTTGTGTTTTTGTATTTTTGTTTCTGAGCATACAGTTGCATGTCTTCCTCTTTAGTGCTCCCAGTATATTCGACAATAAACGCCAGGACCCAACTGGACTGACGGCACTCTTGCAGTCGACAGACTTGGTAGGGGTGGTGCACACCCTGTATTGTATCCTGCTTCACAGTTTCTTGCCAGAGTCTGCTTGCCAGAGTCAGGAGCCCTACGGCCCTGGGGTCATCCAGGTGGCTTTACAAGGCATCCGCTTCCTCAACAGTTTTGCCCTTCTTGACCTGTCTGCCTTCCAGGTAAAATGATAAAATGTATTCTGATTCCTTTTTATTTATTAATAAAGATTTTGCACATTGTTGACAGTTACATAATATAAATATAAAGCAGGAGAATATTTAAATTACCTAAAAGTGCCCTGGATTTAATAAATCTGTGTATATCATCAGCTGAGTGTTAGTATATTTCCATTATAAGACTTTATTCTCCCCATGACAAAGATGACCTGTGCACATAAACACAGGTACCCTTTGACACCCCCCATCCCCAGGTCATTTTTTGGGGGGGTTGAATAGAGCAGTAAGGGTCAGCAGTTCGAACAGAAAGCGAGTGATTATCACTGTATGCAGGGCCATACATTACCCAGCGCAAGGAGGGGAGGGCGACAGCTTCACTGTGCTAAGTCACCGCATAGACTGAAAGCCAGAAGAGTGAGCGAGAATGCTGTTAATTATCTTAATGTCTTGTGGTAATTACTTTGAAGCAGCTTCCTCTCACTGACCCGCCATATTCAGGCAACTCAAAACAGCTGGAAATGAAAGCGTTTTACTGTCGTAGTTTTATGAACATTTTAAATAATGTGTGGTTTCTGGTTTTTGGTTGGTTTTTTGGGTTTTTTTAAGAAGAAGGAAAAAAAAGCCATGAGTTGTAATCACCTCGTGTCTTGCATTACCGCTCTGCAACAGCTAGTACATAATATACTTGAAATGGATGGTTGATCTGCATTGAGGCTATTGTTCAGGCTCAGTTTGCAACCACATAAGCTCTCAGTGCTGTGTTTAGAAGGGAATTTCACAAGAATTCAGTCAGTATAAATATAACTGGGTTATACAGTTAGTTGCATTTTGGCAGAAAAATGCAGCAACAAACTTGCAGGTCATTGTTAGGAAAACCTCATCAAAAAGAGTAAAAGAGCCTGTTTTTGTTTGAATGCAGTGCCGTTCGCTATTATTTTCCAGTTTCCCTTTTTGTTTTTGTTTTTTTCTTTTTTTAATCTAAATTTATTTTTTTGCTAAATATATTTTGTTTCATGACACAAAACCTGAATTCACTTTCCTATTTTTTATTTAATTCATTTATTTTTTTATTATGTATAAAGGCTAACACAACCAAGCTTGTAGTGCAACATGTGATGATCTTATAGCGCTTTGTCACGCTGACATGTTTAATAAATACTGTCTGCTGGCAGCTAATAGTATGTCATTTCAGTGTGGGATCGGGGTGTTTTACGGTCAGACCCCCTTTGATTTGCTTATACACGTACACCAAGTTTGTTCCCACCAGCAAAACATATATAACCTTTTATTACTGTGTGTTGTAATTGTTGTAAAAGCTCTTTACAATAACAGTCGTAGTCAGTTTACATCTAAATTACCTGTGATGCACGCTGACGTGCTTTTTCTGTGACCTGTCAGTCCGTTCTAGGGGCAGAGGGCCTGTCTCTAGCTTTCCGACACATCGTCAGCTCCCTGCTCTGGTACTGTACCCAGCAATCATCTGAAGAGCTGCTGCACGAAGTCATCATCTGTGTGGGATACTTCACCGTTAACCATCCCGACAACCAGGTAAACTAGCTTGAACCTAAGATACACTGGCGCACCATATTTAATTGTGTTGTAAACCAAGCTACTCTTAACATAAACACTGCACATATATATATATTGTTTGTCATAAAGGGAGGAGTAACTTTTTGTCCTTTTTTTTTTTTTTTTTTTGACATCTAGTTTTTACTGTTCATAGATGAGGCATTTAAGAAAAGAAAATCTTGTTGGAAAATTTGTTTGGAGTCCTTCAGAAGACGTTAAGAAGTTATTAGTTTTATTTTGGATTATGAGATCATCATATGATTTTCTCGATTTATTTCTTGCCATCTATTTGTTCAGATTGCCTTTTGTATCTGATGAAAACTAAAATCTGTAAAAAAAAATTTAAATGATTACCTATTTAGCACTAAAACTGATGAGCATCATTTAACCTCTACTTAATCCTGTTAATCGCTTATAAAACTTGCAACAGATTTTCTGTTATTTGTCAGCTAATTAGATATTTCCGCACTAGTTACATTTATTGCTCACACTTGTTCAGAGTTGTCAGTTGAGTTTAAAAAAGACTGGTGATAATCATCTTACTGTTGTTCTTCTCGTGTATAATTGGTCAGGGGTTTAAAAAGGATGTCGTTTTGTAATTGTAACAAAAAGCACCTCTTTAAAGATTCACGCCTTGGCACTTTCCTGGTTTTGGTCCGCGTGTCGTCTATTGTCCCACAGAGCGACCTATTGTTCGCTCCTTTTAAAAGTGGGGCTGTGTGCTGGTCCTGGTGTTACAACTACTTAGGGGGCACTGTGGAAGTGAGCAGGATGCGATGGTGCAGACCTGGCTGCTGTGTAATTGGCTGTCATGCATGGCCCGTCTACCGGCCCCTTGATTAGTCGTGCTACAGTTGGCTGGCCTTTGATTAAGCTAAGCCTGTCTCACACAGGCAGCAGCCAGCGCTTCAGTCTACACCCACACTGTTACAATCAGCCCCTATCACAACAATTTATGGGCTGGTTACAGATTTTAATGTGCCGTTTTTTCTTTTTCTTTTTTTACTTCTAATTAAAGGTGCCTCCAGTGTATGTGCTACTTTGGATAGTAGCAGAGGGCAAACCCCAATTTAATTATTCTGATGTACATAATTTGCATTTGTTGGACATTGTAGCTCCAGTTTGCATATTATTTTGACTAATTAAGCGTTAAGACTGTTTGTCTTTGCACAGCCACAGCGATGATAACAAAGCACATGTAATCCCATATTTTATTAAAACATTTGCATGATGCTAATTTGATGCAAAAACTTCCTTCACAACCTGGAAGCTGCCTGAACTTACCTTGCATTTGGATCTTTAAAAGAAAAAAAAAACACACACACACACATTTGTGTATAGATTGTCAGGAAACAAGATCCCTCACAACCTTCACACAGAGTTGATCTTTGCCAGTGGTCCAGTTCCTGGAATGCGTCCATTCAGTTCTGCACCAAAGATGGATGGCGTTAAGGAGAATATTTAGAGCAGCTTGAGCTTTTCTCAAGCTAATGTAAGCACTGGCAGAACACAAAAGCGGCCCAACCCAAGGCCTGTGCGGTCACAGAGACTGCTGATTCACTGTCAGCACACCAGCTTTTGTTTATATATATGCTCTAGAAATAAAGCTGCTCATAAAAAGCAGAACTTTGAAGCAGCCCCTTTACATAGTGATATATTCCCTCTGCTCTGGGGGGGCATGAATAATTCACCTTGTCACACAAAAAGCCATTGGGAGAGTGACATATGTAGGGTTGTGTGTTTTCATAAGTGTGTCCCTGCTTACGGGGGCCACCGAGTCATGTAGCCATGTGTTTCATTGTCTGCTGCTTGTGTCTGTAAAGAATTTTTGACACAAAAAAAGGACAAAAGTGAAATCTGTTTTGTAGCTGACTGACATGAAACTGTATTTCCTTTTTCACCAGAGAGATGCACTGTTAATCTCCGTGTCTTTAATACATTAATCCGTAGTGATGATGTTGGATCTTAAGCTGACGGGCAGTAATTATAAACTGGTGACATGTTAACCCACCTGACTCCTGCTCGCCTTTTAGAAAGACAAAGCAATTTTAGAGTGTGGAAATCTTAAGAATACAGCACATGGAAAATTGCCACACACACGCAAGCAAAGGAAGCCACACACAAGTGCTGTCAACACACACACAGCGGGTCTGATTTCAGGTACTGTATGGATGTTTCACTCTGGAGGCATCTGAGAGCACCTAATTTTTCTGTGCTTATATTTCATAAACGGTTGTTTTTATACCAGTAGCCTTTACATGAGCTATGGATTGTCTCTAGACTGAACATCCCACACACACACACACACACACACACCTCCTGAGCTCATCATTCTCTGTGGGGTCAGTCTTCTTCTTCCCATTCTCTTTGAGGGCGTTTCCTCTGCCCCGCAGGCCCACACCAGGCTTTAGGCCTGTAATTCCTGTTAACCTGATGTTGAAACTCTTCCTTCAGCAGTCCATTACTGCCAAGACAACCAAGCCCTTACTGCCTGCAGGGTAAGTGCAGCTCGTGCAGACCATGGGGAGCCAGCAGCGGGAAATGCACACTCTGTATCACCCAGCAGAGTAAACAGAGGCAGAGAGAGACACAGACATGCATACACACTCCACTATCTGGCAGAAGAGTGCCCGATTGTTAGCTCAGTCCATGATTTACACCCAGCTCCGGGGGTGAAGCACAGGTCCAGCTGATTTTAAGTGAAGCTGAGGATATTTTTATTCCCGCGGGCCTTTCAGTGAGGAGTTTCCATTTGTCTGTAACACTGTTGTCATGCTAGCTTCAGTGCAGAATTATCACTGGGTAAATCTGGGATGGGATGACAGCGGCAGCTCATAAATAAAGAGTTATTGAGCTTTATTGTGTAAACAGTGAGCTCGTTTTTGAAAAAAGTTACCTTAAACGTCAAGTTGGAGCATTTTTGTCAGTGTCTGCGGCTAACGTCCAATTGTCCAGAGGAAGTTTACACAGCGTCCTGCACACATCCCCATCAGCCATTGTAACTGCTGTAAAAAAAGCACTAAACACTTATTTGAGAAACTTTGCTTTATGTGGTCTGTTGTGCTGCTTTTCTTATCAGTAAAGGAGTCCCACTGAATCTGGTTTATATTGTGGCTTTAAGTGTCAGATATATGACCCCACTCTGGCTCTGGTTCCTCCTGAGGTGTTTGGAAATGCATCCACAGTTGTGACATTACAAATTTAATCAGTAAGAAATAAATGCCAACCTCATCCATACAGGCTATTTATGTTATTTGAGAAGTGTACTGTATTGTGAGACTGTATAATTACAATCTTTTTTTTTTTCCCTTTTCTCCTTTAAATTGTGGTTTCAGCTTTGACGCTGGCTTTTTTCCAGGAATTTGTTTGTTTCAGAACATTAACTTTACACTCTTGTTGTTGTCATTGTGACCAGTGAGGAAGTTATGTAATGGAGCATCATAAAAACATTTTTTTTAAAGGCCGTGTCTCTGAACTTAAGAAAGACCAGAGCAGCCAGGACACTTGAGGTTTTACAGGGCCTGCGTTATACGTGGACCAGACGCAGAGATTCACATGCTTGTTGTTAGTTTTATGACGTCGAGCTTTTGCGCCGCTGATACTTCAGCTATGCTGGGAGAAGTAATGCTAAAGCATAATCTTTAGCTGGAAGCCATTTCAGACTCCGGTGCCGCTCTTCACCTAGTAGAGGTGCGGAAAGTTGGCAGGCGACTCTGTTCTTTTACCTCCAGGCTGTCGCTGCCACCAGGCTGTGTTTTATGCCTTTTCTGCGTCAGGCACTTGAAGTTGGACAATTTGTTTAGGCAGCTGAAGATGGAATTGTGCGTAGTGGAGGATTATGAGATCCCTGGGTGATTTGTGTGTTGGATCACCTTAGAACTCCTGCTCAAACATGCAGTACTTGCTGCGGTGTTAAATTATGATACCCCAACATGCTCTGCGTTAATATACAAGAACGAAGAGATGCTTTAGCTTTTGCATAATCATAGCTTTGGCTTTCGGATGAATACGAGTGCATAAATTTCCACGCCCTTGTTTCCAGTTTTATCTTCAGGCAGCGTTGCAACACAAAAGATAAAATGTAGGCTTTAATGGAAGAAGTAGCAATAAAATACTAAATCTAGACCCTGTGAAAATAAGCAGCCCTACATGTAGAAACAACCAGAACCTAACTTTTTGCTTTCGTCAATGGATTGATATGTCTGGGTCCCCAAATTCCTTAGGGGAAGAAAAGTGAGTGAAAAGTGTTGCGGATACTGAGAGAAGGTTTTCAGTGATATAGTAATACACACCAGTGCACACATGATTTGCGTGCTCTCTCCCAGTGCTTACATTTCAGGTTGACAAATTCACTGCTTCTGCCCTTTTCAAGGACTTGTGTTACCTTAAAGTTCAGACTGTCCATATGGATTCTTTAAACAAATGATGATGGGGGAATGACACTGTTTTGTGTCCCTTTGAACTCCGCTGTAGAGGCCAGCTCTGAGAACCTTCACCTTGAACAGATAAAAAGCAATGAATTATCGCTTTGTTTATCCGGCTGCTCGAACTCAAAGTGCATTATCAAAGGAGAAACCAATGGAAGAGTATTACAGAGAGTATTTTTAAAATCTTGTAAATCTTGTGAATTTATGTCACTGGGACTCGTGGACCTCTCCTTGCCCTTCTGGTTTCCATTGGCGCGGAGTCTGTACCTGTAAAGCAACGCGGGATGTTTTTCCAGCCAGGCTTTAACAGGTTGACCTTCCCGGCTTTCGACCACGTGCTGATGGTCCTGTCGAGCTTAGGGGCGATGACCAGAGCATTAGCCGGAGACCCCTCTCTTTGCAGCAGCCACCTTTCTAATCAAATGAGGCTGCGAGTGATTTGGTTTTAATACTGGTGGTCCGGATGTAAGAATGACTGGCTGTGATGGAGAGCAGGATGTCAGCCTGGTGAAAATGCCATTAATGGTATTGCTCATTTCTTAAAGTGGGGGTGGCCAAGCTGTCGGTGGAGCCTGCCTTTCACACGCCACCCCACCCTGTTGCCCTGTTAATGCCCTCTCAACCTGAGCTTCACTCCTTCACGGATTCCCTCCTGCTTTCGCGTTGCCTAAAGACCTTAACGCGAAACTCGAAAGTGACGTTTTAGTCACAAACGATAACATCGCTTCACATTTCTCGCTTCCCCTCGTGCATGTTACAGCAGCTCCGCTATAACCGTTTTTGCAACAAAACATCCCATCATTGTTTTATAGCCTGTGATTGTGTCATGGGAGGCTGTGCCCCCCACCGCCCCCAGGTCTCCTCCTAATAGCTGTTGGTGTGTTGTTTTTAGTGGCAGATTTACATGTGGGAGGTGTACAGGGCGTTGATTTACAACCAGCAGTGCCACCGACTGGCTCGGTGACTGACTATCCCCCGCTCCCTGTGTGTTCCAGGTGATAGTGCAATCTGGCCGCCAGCCCAGCGTACTGCAGAAACTGTGTCAGCTGCCCTTCCAGTACTTTAGCCACCCACGCCTCATCAAAGTACTCTTTCCCTCGCTCATCTCGGCCTGCTACAACAACCCTGAGAACAAGGTCATCCTGCAGCAGGAGATGAGCTGCGTGCTGCTGGCCAGATTCATTCAGGTAAATATAGAAACATTGTCACACTTGTACTGTGCTTTGTAAAAACACTTAAATACACAATTGTTGATCACCACTACGTGTTGGGATATATACATTTAGCACTAATTGCTCTTTAGCATCAGTGTTTGTATAAAAACGTAAAGTATATTCCAACATGTAGGGCATAAATTCCTCTTAGAGATGCAGGCTTGATTAAACTGTATGAGTGATTTGTATGTTTCTCAAAATAAGAGTAGTAAACATACACACACATAACATCTGAACCTTATATCAGTGCATCTGTTTGATTTCTTGTGAAGAGGAATTTGCAGAAATGCGGAAAGTATTATAAATGAGTCCAGTCTTCTAAATAGAGCATCCACACCCAGTTAATCTCATTCACACCATAAGGTAGCCCCTGTGCATCAGCTGATTGACGACTGCTCATCCAGGCCCCGGTGAATCAGTAACAGGCCGGGCTTTACAAAGACAAACGGTTTCCTTCACACTGGATTTACCTGCCACTGGTTCACCTCCCAGTAAACAGCTTGTCTCCTTCATCTTCCTCCTGACAACAAGCCCCCTCACCTCTCTGCAAGCTCCACTGTTTAGACACAGATTAACTTCCATTCAGAGGGAGACAAGCTATTGTCACGTCTTTCAAACAAAGCAATAACGCATGGCGTCTCGCCCCGCTGCCCTCATCTCTGTGTTAACCTCAGGAACATTCCTCAGAGTGGAACGATTTAATCCGGAGTGGTTTAGCTTACTGAGTAAATTGCAACGAGAACATTTTTTATTTTAATTGATTCAGATATTACTCATATTGCATAATCTGCAGTACACTGTATGATGATACTAAAGCCTCTGTATTCTCTTAGGATTGTGCATCAGAGGAGAAGGATTCAGACAATAAACCAAGTAAAACGGGTAAGTTCTTTAGTTTAGTTCAGTAAATTTTTAGTTGTGTAGAAATATTTTAATATCATGGGGGTGGTTAAAACCATATCTGCAATTAGTTTTATCTGTTTTGTTATGTGCTTTTTTCCCTTTTTTTTTTTGTTAAAAGGATTAATAAAAATGTCTTCGGGAAGAATTTCAGCACCCACTTGTTTTTGTGAAATTCTACACTGGGTTTTAAAAGGATTTCTGTTTTTCTGTCTACAGTTTTTCAACCACTGGATTTCTGTGAACTGTCCAACCGCTTTCCAAGAGATCAGTGGGATTCAGCGCTGCAGTTTTTCCTCAAAAAGCAGGAGGACTGATGGAGCTGCAAACGTGATGACAAAGCACTGTATTAATCGTTAGAAAAGACACTAAGATGTGGAGATGTTTTCAGCTATTTTTTTTGTTTTTGCACATGAGTAAAAGATATGCTCTTCAAACTGTGTCAGATGTACAAGAAAGAAAGAAGCCTTGTATATTTGTGCATCTAGTTTGATTTCTTGAAAGTCATTCTGTTGTTTAAGAGGAATTTGCACAAAATGTCTTATTTGTACATTTCAGTGAGAACATGCACACAACTACTTCATTTATCGTCTAAATAAGCCATTTACTTCTGTTTGTTCCGTTTGTAGACAGTAAAGCTTACAGTAGTGACCATCTAAACATGAAGTACTTACTTATACTGTAATATATAATTTGCCAAACGTTTTCTTCTATACTGTGTGTGTGTGTGTATTATTTGGTTGAATGTGAATTACTAGAATGTTCTGTAGTCTACATAATGCCAGTTTAAAAAAAAATGCCCTGCCTTGATTCCTGATATGTGTTAAAGGTTCTATTTTTTAAATGTCACATTTTTTTTCCTGTTCATTCACTTTTTGTTAGGAGGAACTTACAAATTAATATAATTTATTGAGTTTGTAATCAAAAATAAAACAAATATATGTGATTATGTGGTGTCAGATTTTTTTCTCTGCACAATGAGCAGAGGTATTTAAACTCCATGTCCCCCCTTAATTTGGCTTCCTATGGAGTTGGATAATGATGCCCAATGTGAGCTGTCATTGACGACACATGAGTACCGGTACATATGAACTGGTTGAGACATATTGAGGTTTTTTTTGGATCTAGCTGCCCAAATCGAACTACAAGAAGAAAAAACTGAAATGCGGCAATCTACAGGTTAGACTCACTTCATTGTGCGGAAATGCAGTCTTGACATTGCAAGTTTAGGTTGTCCTGATCGGTTACAAGATAATCCCTGTTAAAATCCACAGGTTATATCACCCCATAGCCTTTTTTAAATATTAAATAAATAGTTACCACTGCTGTATCTAATTTGCCACTTTTAAATATTTACCAGCAGGTAACAGGATTGTTCATTTTAATCAGATCTCGTTTCCTTCAGTGATTTTTTTATTTTTTTTATTTTTTTAAAGAAAAGCTCCTCCCCGACAAATTGTAACGGGTGTAGGATGTCAGTGACGGCTTGACCTGTATGCTCTCTTGTCCAGCGGCTATTTGTCGCTCAGGATTCCTACTGGAATGAAAATAAACTCAAGACAAGCCAGAATGCGTCCGCAGGCTGGGAGTCCCCTCAGCGCTGCGCGTTTTGTTGTGGGCCCATTCAGCGTATCCTTTGCAGGTGATGCCAGATGTAGATAAGGGGGCCGCCGAAGCCTGTCCTCTGTCTAGACTTGTAGCCTAACCACGGGGATTCACATGGTTGTAATGGTTCACTTTTTTTTCTTTTTTTTTTTGCACTTTCCCCCCTAAAAAAGCTCGATTTTTATCATTTTATCGCCATAACTGGAACATAACATTACGCACAATTTGCTATAAATTTCAGCCCCAGGCTGAGGAGCGCATTAATACTCATATAGCCAGTGTAAACATTCAAAGCCATAAAAACATATCAAGTCAGATTAAAAAAGCCGCAGACTATTGTGTCTCACTCAGTGAGCCGTGATACATGTGCCAAATGCCTAATAATAATATATTGTCAACCATCAGTCACTGATCCACTTGGCGCAGAAACGCTAAATATAAGCAGATTCGGTGTTGCAGGCCCCTGCCTCACGATGTGGAGGTTTGCACCTCTAGAAACAAGAACATGTGTAAAACTGAAAGATTGAACTGGCCGAAGGAGTGTGAGTTTTTCTCTCTTTTTTGCACCACTTTTTTTCCCTGAGCTTTTCCAGATCAATCCCCACTTTAAACAAAGTCACGCTTTATAAGCAGCAGATGCGCTGTCATTTCCCATAAAACTGATTTATTTTCACTGACCATAATTAAAATCTTCTGAATGCTTATGGAACAAATGGATTTTGCATGCAATAATCAGTCCCTTTATTGTTAAGTCCAGCCATGTCTGCCTTCAATAATAAATAATAATAACTTATTTTTTTCTGGAGGAACCGCGAACAGCACGCACCTCACTCTTAATCTGTTTCAATAATTTACAATAGTCGATAGTGAACGTGGAAATCATGCACATCTACACAGCTTGTATTTTTTTTCCCCTTTAAAACATACTGTAAGCATTAGCGTTCGGACGTCCAGAGCAGGCTCCCGTGTTTAAATCCCACCATATATTCCCGTTGTGTTCAGTTCAGGTGTGGGCGTTGTGGAGGCAAGGTGTCCCATATATAGCTCGAAAACCAGAATGTCCATGAACAGCTGCGTGTCCTGCCGAAGTGTCATGGGGCAGGAGAGTGGGATCAGATACCTAGATGTACAGGGAACAGTCAGACCTCAAATCCTCCAAAGGGGACTTGAATGAAATGATCCTCCAGCAAAATCCATCCTGGCTGTTATATTCGTTCTTTGAATGTCACTGAGGGTTTTTGCGCAGTCCTGCAGCTCGGTGCCTCCAGCTGATCCCGGTACTTCCTCACGTGTCCACGGGACTCGGCACCATACTGTTCGGAGTGTCCGGCAACTGAGACGACAGAGAGGTCACATCACTGCCCGAGGAGTTCCCCAGAGAGCCCGCTTCAGAGAAAGACACCTGCCAAAAGGGGGAAATATTCAATTCAGCAGAGAAATGTCTTACATTTTTAACAAGACCACATTAGGGAGACTTCAACATGTGTGAATGGAGCATTTAAATATATCTTTATATACACACAGAGAGGGTTTTTTTTCTTTTAAAAACTTAAAAGTATGAAATGAATCCATTTAAAACTATAGGCCCAAATTCCTCGCATAATCTCACGAATCCCCATCTTCGATAAGATGACCGCCAGATCAAGTGACTTGATACACACAAAACATGCATTTTGCGTTTAAATGTCTCCAATCTGATGGATAAAGCCATTTATAACTGTGAATTTTATATAAATGTCTTTCATCACTAAGGTCTCGCTCTTACCCTCCCCCTGTCTGCGCATGTATGTAAGCAGCACCCTTCATGCCAGTTCAACATTTTGAGTATAATTTATGACGTTCAATCCCACCAGTTGTTGGAAAGCAGGCTGGTCGAGATCGGTCTGCAGGGCGAAGTCGCTGAGGGTTTTCCATGGAGGCTGGTAGGACTGCACCTCCACAGGATTCCCCTGCACGGTGTTGTCGTGGCGGATAGGACTGCCTGCCACCAGAGGTGTGCCTGTCAGGCCCTGCAGATTCTATGAGAGAGATTAAAAAAATACAAAATATTCAGTTCAATCAAATATGCGTTAGTCAGCGGATGGATAAAGCTGGGATAAAGGTTAGTGCGCTGTTTGCCGAGTAAAACCTTCCAATCTCAATGTGTTTAAATTATTAGTTTATTTCCTTTGTTACGTTTTGCATTATTATGTTTTGGGGTTTTTTTGTTGGGGTTTTATTTATTTATTTATTTTTTTTGGGGGGGGGGGGCGCATTGTTTGTTTGTTTGTTTTTAGCTTATAGCTTATCGTATAAACAAATAGCTAAAACGTAATGGAAATAAATAAAATGCAGCTCATACGCTTTAAAAAATAACAAACTAAAATGCAGGAAATATCCACGTATAATAATAATAATAATAATAATAATAATAATAATTTTAACTTGCAAAATAGCAGTATATGGAGCGGTTTCCGTGTTTCAAAGCTTTATTATTATTGTTATTATTTTTTTTAGTTTAATTTACATTTCCTTTACAATTCCGTAAAATAAGATACACTTATTTTAAATGATTTTATTTGTGACTTTCCCCCCTTTTTGTCATTTTTTTTAATTATCAGCGTTTCTATGAATTTGTTATTGTTATACATTAGTCATAAGCATCAGCACTGCCTTTTCGTGTTATTACTGGGCTTCAGTTGTCCTGCTTTAAATGAAAGTCGCCACGATAAGCTGCTGCGCAGTAGTTACAAAGTAGACTTGTGTTTGTAGGTGTTGAAACGTCAGATTATTTGCAACTGAAACCCTCGTTTACTCACGGTTTTGTCGTTGTGCTGCTGCTGCTGAAGCTGTTTCATCAGGATGGACTTCTTCTTGTCTTTGCAGCGCTTGTTCTGAAACCAGACGCGGATCACCCTGGGGCTCAGGCCGGTCATCTCCACCAGCTGCTCCTTCATCAGAGCGTCCGGTCTCGGATTGGCATTGTAGCAGGTCCGCAGTGTGTGGAGCTGCTTCTCGTTGAGCACCGTCCGCACTCTGGTGGTCTTCTCGGACGGCTTGTGGACGTGGTTCCGGTGATGTGGAGGGTGCCGGACCGAAACTGGATCTAAGGAGACGGAAAATTTAAAAGTTAAACTAAATAACTGCATGTTTTATTTAAGGGGCAAAAGTAGACAAGCCTTTAAAAAATACAAATACCCCATGTCTTATTACAGGTATCACTGTAAACGGTCAAATATACTCCAATGGTATCAACACAATCAATTTAAATATGGAGGCCTATTAATCGTGAAATAGTGAATGTGTCAAAAATAGATTTGGTGTATATACACATAACCGGTTAATAGATACATACAAATAATAATAATAATAATAATAATAATAATAATAATAATAATAATAATAATAATAATAATAATAATAATAATAATGTGCCTGGTATGTAAACAATAAGCCAGCTTGTACCTGAGATGTGTAGCGGTCTGTTGTGAATGTTCCCCGGGCTCAGCGGGCTCCCTGCTGAGGCCCTCTCCATCATCAAGCCGTGGTCCGCCCGGCACAGCAGCTCGTCGTCCCGCAGGGAGAACTCGTCCCCCGGCAGGAGGTGTCGGCTGCACACCGAGCACCGAAAGCACTCCATGTGATACACATTGTCCCGGGCTCTCATCACCAGGTCGCTGCTACAGAAGCCCATGTTACACTTTGCACATTTGATGCCAAATAACCTGCAGAGGATCACGGAGATGTGTTGGTCCCATGCATTAATTCCGTATATTTCGTATTATTTATTTGGACTTAAATCTGATGCTGGTCTCACTTCATGATCCTAACAAAACGAGCACTAGTTTAACTGGGCAGGGACAATAATTTTAAGCCCCGAATGTCTATAACTCAAATCAGACTGAGCTCTGGGCTTTAATTAACCTGTTCATTTGCAATTAATATAGCCCATCATGATGGACTTATCATTTTTGCCTCATCCTTTAAAAAATAAATAAAAAATAACCAGTATTTTTAACGGTTTCTTTAAAAAATAGAAAAGGAAAAAAGAAAATCCAGAAAACTCTGCTGACTTACTACCTTGCATAATCTCTTTTACAGTAAGTCTTTCCGTCTCGGACGAAGCAAGTGCAGGTCTCGTCCAGATGCTGGTTGCACTCTGCACACTTGAGGCAGGCTGCGTGCCACTCCAGGTCCGGGGACACTCTCAGGATGTACTGGTCGTGTATCTGACTTCCACAGCCCACACACATTGCGATTCCTGACTTCTCTGTGAAGTGGGAATGCAATAATGCAAGATCGTATGTGCTCTTTTAATCCTCACGACATCCCTTCAAACCCACGCCAAGCTTAAGAAGAGAAACTATTGCGTACATATCACATCAAGCTTGTAGGTTCATTCCAAGAATATTGCTGAATAATTATAATTAGGCCACAGGAGCTAAAAATATCCCCAAGCATAACGACGTGGGTTTAAAAAAATATGACCACCACACACGTTTTTTATAGCCCAGTTATGTTAAAGGTGAGGTGTGAACAGGCTTTGTGAACGGATCTCTTGCAAATTTTTAGGAATTTTCTGCAAGCCTTGAATATTATTAAGAGATTAATCATCAAACCCAGGCGTCTAAACAGCGTCAATGACATAAAAGTCCAAATAACCCCCCTCGCACGCACAAAATAAAGGGGATTAGAAAGGGAATAATCTTACTTTTTGAATGATCCCCCATATCATCCAAGAAAGAAGTGTTGAGCAGGATATCCACCATACAGGAGGAATAGCCGAGTGCAAGGCGACAGACGGAGGAAGGAGAGGAGCAAAAGGCAGAGGAGACCGTCCCGTCCCGGGCTGGATGATAAACTTGTATTCCTCCTCCGAGAGGTGGAGAGAAAACAAAGATCATCGACCAGTGACGTCTGCAAACCTGGACGTCTGTGGGTCCGGGGAGAGGGTGCCATGCAAATCTCCTCCAAGACCCCCTGCTCTTTCTGTTCTATTGGCTTCTTGGGCTGGTTTTGTGTGCAGGAGGAGCGTGTGTGTGTGTGTGTGTGTGTGTGTGTGTGTGTGTGTGTGTGTGTGTGTGTGTGTGTGTGTGTGTGTGTGTGTGTATGTATGCGATTTTTCTTTTTAATTTTCAAGCAAGTGTGGCTTGGATGCATTATGCAGTTGTTGTATTTTTTTGTTAGTATTCCTTGCCTTGAAAATGTACACACGGGCCTTATCTCCTCTACTCTTATGTGATTATAATTTTTGCTTCTGCTGTGAGATTTTTGCTATTAAAGCTAGCAGGATGCGTTTAAAGTGATATTGATCTGAAGGTTTAATGAAAACGCAGCCTTAAAGCTAGTTCTTCTTTTGCTTCTTTTTCTTCCTATTTGGTTAAACTGTAGCTGTTTTATGCAAATATCATATAAGGTGGTTTTTCCAACCCTGTCTTCAAGCTGTCATAGTAAGTAATGCTCACATCAGCAGGGAGCCCTCTACTGGATGAAATATAGATCAGCTGAATATCAATCACCTGGAGAAGTGAAACATAAATCTTGATCGCTGCTTTGGACAGCTCTTGAAGTTTTGCTCTAGTGGAAAAGAAGTCCTATAATAGCAATCTGCAAGGTGTCCTTTATATGTATACTTCAGGTTGAAGGTAGTTCATATCCACCATCCGCCCTAATCAAGCAGCCCTGTGCGCGCTGTTTTTTTTTAAACTGTTATTTTATTCATACGGTGATTTTAGCATGCAATTGCTTGTAAGGTGTTCTTGGGTATCTTGAGTTGCACCTATAAATTCAAATAAGAAAAAAAACCGAAGTATTTTGAAGTTTTGCTCTAGTGGAAAAAAACGAAGTATTTATTTTCTTTTTTAAACGTCGATCAGCTGCAAAATCAAAACTAACAGAAAATAATGTTGCAGGCCTGATCCGTGAGGCATGGACAAAGAAACCTTCGGGGAGGTCTTGCATGGTGAGTCCTGCAGTTCAGTGTGTGGCTTCTTTGAGTTTGGTTGGACCTGTTACGGGTTGTGATAAGGGGCGTTTCCAGGGTTTTATCAGTTGGGTGGCACTGGACCAAGAACAAGTCAAGGGGTGCACAGGAAATAGGTATACTGGACACGATTTTGTCATGTGTCTTATAGGTTTATTAAATAAAAATAGGTTCAAATACAAGTTTTTGTTGGAAAATGTTTTGCAAGTGGGGGGGAAATGAAAAAAAAAAAGAACTGATGATTTTAATGACTTACATATTGCTGGGTTGCAGTTTATCAGTAACACAGTAAGTGATCATTTACTTAATATAAGTAGAATGGAATACAAATATTTGCATGAAAAATAAAGTAGAGAAGAATGAGAAAGCAACATAACTCATGTACATTAGAACTGGACTTTAGGAAAGTACTTAAGTAAATGTGCTAGTCACATTTCTTTGGATCCCATCAGTGGTCGCATCCAGTGGTATTGGCCATTATAAGATTTAAAGTACGATTTAAAATTTAAAGTATTTAAAGTTTAAGGACACTGGTGATCATTTCTCTCATAGGGATATGGGGATTTCTCTAGTCTGGTCAGTCCCGTGGGCTTTCTTATGCCCCTGGAAGTTTTCTTCTAGAGAAGTATGCTGGAGAAGGCCATCTACTGGCATTGAGCAGTTACATTAAGTCACGTTGTAACTCACCAACAAGTTACACTGAGAGTTCAGGTTGGTGTTACATATAACCTGTAACATTTGTCTTAATGTCAGGACCCAGTATAGCCCAACAGAGGATTACACTGTAAGAAATTATGATTATTCAAAGTAGTTTAAAAAAATATTACAAAATTTATTTTTTTTAAAGGAACAATGTAGTTTGACATAGTTCCATCGCATAGTATGGAACTGATGTACGCTGAGTTTATAGATATTGGTAATTTCATGTTGCAAGTACTTTTTAGTGTTGTAGCTAATTTGTGTTTAAAAAATAAAGTAAGGGGAGAAAAACTTTCTTTCACTTTCTTTCACTTCTCAAACTGCACACAAAAGAAGCTTTTCAAAGAATCAAGTGTGAGTATATCTCGGTAATATTTGATAATATTTATTCAAAATGTATTCTTTCTTTCTGTTTCGAAATTTATTCTATTATTCTTTATTTTTTGTTATTTTGCGTTTTCTCTACGCAGCACTTGCATATATAAGGAAGTAGCGGAGGCTCTCCAATCAGAGTTAAATGTGCTCCTGCTTGATTTGAAGAGGAAAACAAATATTAACTTAATACAAAAGACCCGGAAAACAAAACATAAAAAGAAAGCTTCTTTTTATTTATTTATTTTGGTGTTAAACTTTACAGAGAGAGAGAGAGGGAGAGGGGGAGGAGCAAGAGCGTTGGCCGGAAGTTGCGGTTCTTGATCGAAGCTATCTCGCGAGAATTCCTCGCCGACGTCAGATGACCTTTGGCACAGTTTTGTGTCTGCAGGACTGGAAGGGAGCTGTAGCTTTCGGGGTCCAAGATGAACAGAGCTCTTAACAAATCAAATCTGAAACATTTGGTAAGAATAACGCTAACACTAACTTACAGTGAGGCATTGCATTAATTGGTTAAATCAGTTTTTAACAGTAAACGATGGTTTCTTTGCAGCAGCTACTAGCTTGCTTTATGACTTAGCTACACATTACCCGGGTCATTGTCGTTTCCAGACGCAAGTGTGCTACAAGGAATTTAAACATGTGGCAGTATTAGTTAACATAATGCGACAATAAATCTGCATACTATCTCTACTTTGTGAAATAGCTTAAAAAGGAGTTAATATTGTTGGAACGAAAGCTAGTTAGTGCTAGCCTGGCTAGCCTTATGCTTATGAAACGGTTACGAAACTGCCACTTGCAGGTGTTACCAAAGAGTCAAAATTAAAAATACCTATGTCTGGTGAGATGTGTAGGCAATAAGTGGGAGGAAAAATGTAGTTTCCTTATGTATTTTGTATTTTGGGATTCTCCCTGTTATCCAATCAGTTTTTGTTTAACCCCCCTCCCCCTCCCCTTCCCCTTTACATGCCCTACCATAGTTAATGAGAATTTGGAAGGGTTACTTAGAAATATCTTAATTATTTTACTCATTATGTCAAAAATAACTAGCTTGATCTAGCTTCACAGGCCAGTATCTGTCAGATTAAACCACCTATATCACCTTGAAACTGCACAGGTCCAACCTGCACCGAATAGAATAACATCGAATAGAATTCAACTTTATGGTCAATGCACATGTCACAAGTACAAGGCAACGAAATGCAGTTTGCGTCCATCCAGAAGTGCTTTAGCCGTGATATAGATATATTACAAAATATATATTAGCAATAATATAAGTATATAGATATATTACAGAAATGGGTCTGTTATAGGTATGAGGGTACAAAAATGGTTCTATTATGGGTATGTTACAATGTACACGGTATGAAGGTATGTTATGAATATGCTATAACTATAAGTATGTACAGGCTGTAGTGGGTATACATTGCTGTAAAGTAAAAGAATTGAGGAAGTGTTTTTTTAGCATTTATTGATTGCACGGTATTTATAAAGTTTTGCAAATGTTTTGTGTTATTTTTCATGCGTATGCTATAGATTCATTATTAAAAATTCTTTGGATCTGACACAAATCCTCTAAAATACATCAAACCTGATAAAAACTTGAACTCATAGTAGATTACGCCATGAAGACAGACAGCACTTATAGGTAGGTTTATGAAACTCAAATCTGTCATTTAATTTAGGTGAAAACTATAATTTTCTGTCCTGTGTAACCTTTGCGAGTGCTCTATTGTGCATTGTGCATATAATGTTTTTCACAGGAAAAAGATATTTACACTGTTCTGTGGGAACCCCTGGTTGAGTTGACATGACCTGTCCTTTTTCTCCATTTGCTGGTCTTTATCTGAATGACCTTTGCGTCACATGGCTGGTTAACTGTGTCAAGTTATGTCCAGATGAGGCTTGCAGCATCCTGTTTTACTTTGACTGAGTGAGATGCAGCCGTTTTAGAGGCTGCACTGAAAATTGTTTGCCCTCTATCCGGACATTATGTGTGCACCTTCCCACAGCATTTATTTCTAAAGATGACCTCAGACTCTGTATCAAAATATTTAATGCACAACCATTTATTCTAAATAATGCATGTATAAACACAGGTAAAGCATTAGGTAAAAATTATTATGTAGGACATTTGCCAGTTATACAATTTTACTGCTCACTCTTGAACACATGACATTGGTCAGTTGATACTTATGACATTGGATTGTGTGGTAGAAATGAAGATAAACTGAATTCAGCTTTTCTGCTCAACACTACTCCAGGATGATTGTGCTGTGATGATTATGGTGTCTGTGCTCAATTTTAGGTAGCAATATCTATCTTTTTTTTTTTTTTCTTTCAAATGAAAAACAAATTTGATAAGAATACAGAAATCATATGTTACCAAGCATGTATTTTATTTTTAACCTCTTTAGGCAGCAGAACCAACAAAACAGTGATATATTATCATTTTGACTGATTGTGTTTTCAGACTGGTCTCCTGCAGAGGTTTCAAAGCACCTTGGTCATTGCAGAGCACAACAATGAAAAATTAACTCCTATTACCCTCAATGCCATTACGGCTGCTACTAAAGTGGGAGGAGAGGTATCCTGTCTGGTTGCTGGAAAAAACTGTGCAAAGGTAGGTAAAGCTTTTGATGTGCAGAGTATGTGTGTGCGTGCATGTAAATGGAATAACTAAAATGACGACAGATTGTGTTGCCATTACGGAGCAAACGTGACGTAAATATTAGTTAAACCGATGACAAACTTGTTAAGGGTGCAATAAAAGTGGCTGATAGCAGGAAATCTGGTTCTGACCAGAGTGGTGGGGTGCTGATAAAGTTACAGACTCACTCCTGCTGCCACAGGCACAGTAGGACAGGCTTTATTCAGCACTTCTTCCAGCTCTCCAGAGCTAAAATTGATTGGGTTTAATGTAAAAGTACAATCATGGAGCGCTTAGATGGAGACTAAATTCAGCTTCCCTTCCCCCTTTATTAAACAACAAAGTAAAACAAAACGCAACAAAGGCAGGCATGGATCACCTCTGCTATTGTTGGTGTGTTTGTGCTTCGCTATTGGAGTAGGATGTTGTAATGTGTATTTTGCTGCACACGAAGATATGCACAAAGAAAGCTGGATGTCGTTTCTGTGTTTTCAGGTTGCAGAGGAAATCAGCAAAGTGAAAGGTGTGAAGAAGGTCCTGGTGGCCCAACATGATTCTTACAAAGGTGGCCTACCAGGTATTGTTGGCGCTTCTTTTTTAAATATTTGCCAGTCTCTGAGTGATGTGGTAATTAACTTGCACAGAGAGTAATAATGTATTTAATTAACCGCTCATATGGTTAAGAGATTAAGAACAGGTGTCACAGCATTCGTAGTATGCCATCTGCCTAATGTTGTTTCTGCTATCGGACTATTTATTATTGAGTGATTTGTATATATTGTGCTATTTCCTAAATCTGTAACATATTGTATTGTTAAACAGTCTAGTCTGTTTCTGTTAATGTTACTGTATTGGAGCAACTGTAACCCACACAATTTCCTTACGTATTAATAAAGTATGCTGATTCTGATTTGTTTGTTTTATTAGAGGAGTTGACTCCACTTATCCTGCAGACACAAAAGCAGTTCAACTTCACTCACATCTGTGCTGGTGCCTCAGCTTTCGGAAAGGTAAATCACAGTAGACAAATGATGCTCGTATAACTTGTATTTCTGTATTTTATTACTATTTAATTTTTTTGTCTAGTCACTAAATGAACTAATATTCTATTGCGTATATTTAATTGAAATCAGAAGCTCTTACTTGATGTTATTTTGTGAAAATCCTGCTGTGAACAAAATGCCAAGCAACATCTCTGTGAACTATACTGTGGCTGCCTTCCTCTTTTGTAGAACCTGCTTCCCAGAGTGGCTGCCAAGTTGGACGTCGCCCCAGTTTCAGATATTATTGAAGTCAAATCTTCAGATACTTTTGTTAGGACCATCTATGCAGGTAATCTTTTGTAAGCATGTTGTGATATAGAGATCTAGCATTCTCATTGAGTTACAGATTTGTTGAACTGCATCAGTTTGACTTTCGCTTTTATAATGGAAGTCAGCTTTTTTGTAATGTAGTCATCTAATTAAATGTTGGGATTAAACAGGAAATGCCCTCAGCACTGTGAAATGCAACGAGCCGATCAAGGTCTTCAGCATCAGAGGGACTTGCTTTGAAGCCGCTCCAACAGAGGGAGGGGGTGCTGCATCAGAAGAAGGTGTAGTAGCTTACAGATTTATCCTGAACACGCTTAGAAACTAGGTGAAATTTTGGATGATGTTCAACAGCACCTTATTTGTTTTTATGTTTGAAATTTGTTTGTTTGTTTGTTTGTTTTTTTATTGTTACTGGTTTGTCTGATCTGCAGTGTCTGCTTCCTCTCCGGTTGGAATTTCTGAGTGGCTGAAACAGAGTCTGACAAAGAGTGACCGTCCAGAGCTGACAAGTGCTAAAGTTGTGGTGTCAGGAGGTGTGCAAAAACTGTTGAAGTTTGAATTTGGCAAAATATTTGTTTGTAACATAGACTTGCTATTGTATAGTTTAACAATGTGCACAGTAGACTAATGGTTCCTCCTTTCCTTTCTTTTTTCCTCCCTCAGGTAGGGGCTTGAAGAGTGGAGAAAACTTCAAGTTGCTTTATGACCTTGCAGACAAAATGAATGCTGCAGGTATTCTATTCTGGGAAAGTTTGGGTCATTTATCACTTTGCTTGGTTGCTTTTTTTGGCCCCATTTTAATTGCAAAGTGTTCTTTTTCTAGTTGGTGCATCCAGAGCTGCAGTGGATGCTGGCTACGTCCCTAACGACATGCAGGTTGGACAGACTGGCAAAATTGTAGCACCGGTAGGTTAACAAAACAAACTACTTTTGATTGGTTATAGTGAAAATTAAGGTTTAAAAGGGGACAAAGTCTGTGTAAGTTTGCTTTTGACTGATGCCTGTTAGCCTTCATGTAGCAAATCACTATGATTGTGATGGCTGCTATTCCTTTTTTTTCTTTTTTAATAAAAAGGTTAACTTCCCATTATGTGATTCTGTCAGGTTACCCCAGCTGTGATTACCCACACATTAGGCCTCACAAAATATACATGATAGCACATTTCAGGCGCCTAAATGATTTAGCTGATCCATTAAAATGGAGTGCAGTGGATGTCTGGTCAGAGCCCCAGACCAGTCCAGACTGTCCAAATTAGATTTTTCTTTAATGTTATGACAAGCGTTTTGAATTTGGCTTAGTTAATTAAATACAGTCTAAATCTGGTTAGTTTATTCACCCCACCAATCTAAGAATGTTTAGTGATAAACAGTACAAAACATGTCTGTCTAGAGATTTGTATGTATATCTTAATTTTCTTATCTGACTAATTGGAATCAGTTAGAGCTGTGTGTGAAAAGGGCTCTGGCTGACTGACATAAAAGTCATTATTGTGTTATTAAGATATTAAAAAAAAAAAAAAACTCCATTTGGAATGACAAACTAATTAAAAAAAATATGCTGTTTGCTTTGTGGAAATGGAAACCTGCAGTTTATGTGATATATATATATATATATTCTTTTTCATCGACTGGTTGAACGTAGTCAGTCACGTTTGTAGAATGATGTTCTTATCATCTGAAATTTCCAAGTGCAACAATAACCCTGAACTAAAATATTCATATGGTATTAAAATGGTTGGGAGCGTTCTTCCAAGGAAGGTTCAGGAGATGTAGTAATGGCCGACCCTTTCCAGGCTCATCTAGACACTATGCAGCCAGAGTCCACGGCCTAGCCTTGAGCTTAAACTTCAGATCCTAAGCATGTAACACATGTAACATTTGCCTGGTTGTATTGTGCTTTTCATGTTCACAGGAGTTGTACATTGCTGTTGGTATCTCAGGAGCCATCCAGCACCTGGCAGGAATGAAGGATAGCAAGGTAAAGTCACTGGAGCGGTGTGTGCTCCATTTTCTATTTTTCTGATTTTCTTCTCTTAACTTTGTTAGTTTGTAATAAACAGAATGGAAAGTTTCACTTCTAATATTAATTTTTTTTTAAAAATAATAAAGTTGCACTTGGTGTTCTCTGGTGACTTAACATTATGATCCAAAAACATGTTTACCTGGTATGGTTACGCTCAAAATACCCACTGAGATGATTTTGATCTTTGCTGTGGGTTTTAATTGTTTTTGTCTTGTTTATATCATGAATCTTTTATGTTAGTAGTGGGAGGAAAAATTCAATACATCTCAAATGCATAAATAGAATGATATTTTGCTTGGCGATGTTGGATCGATACAGGGACATCAAATATTGATATTTTAATAAATAAATTAAAATACTACGAACAACAGGCCTCATCTCGCCTGATAGACGGCATCCTTTCTGCAAACATTTGGAGTCTGATTTGGAGTGACTGCAGTCGCTCCCAGAGAGAATGCTGAACGTCTGCAAATAGTTATCATCTAATTTATAAATGCAGACAGATTGATTCTGACTGATGGTAACATGTTGGCAGTCTCTTTCAATGGGCATCGCTCGACGGGACTCTGCACAACTGGCTACCAGCTTGTTTGTATTTTGGTTGTATTCTTGTGGAACATGAAGAAAAAAAGAAGGAAAACGAATTGCAAGAATTGCAAAACGTTCAAAATTGTGTCAGGAGTGAAGCATCATATTAAAGTCTGCCCGTTCACAACTTTGTTTTTTAAACAATCCGTTTTCTGTGTCCATTGTGAAAACTAAAGTAAAATCTAAAGAAACATAAATGTAACATTTTGGTTGTTTTTGTCTCTTTTTTTTCCCCCACTTCAGACTATTGTTGCTATCAACAAGGACCCTGAAGCTCCTATTTTCCAGGTGGCTGACTACGGTTTGGTAGCCGATCTTTTCAAAGTAAGCCTCTAGGATTGATATGGCTATAATGATGTCACTATGATCCCACATTAGGAAGCAACCAAGCAATGCCTGGATTTACTTTGTATGTTTCTCGAGTCGTGAGTGATAGCCAGAATATAACATTTGCTCTCTCCTGGATAAATTTTGCATGATGCTTTATTCCACCTAATGGAAATGTGCAACCGTTGAATTATTAAATTCTTGAATTAATCTGAGGAGAGTGCAAGCTATAACTCTCCTGATATCAGAAGATATAAAAACAGATCAATAGCTTACAGAAGTTGGCTTCAGTGTGGTTTTAAAGCCTCTGCTTGCCAGGCCTCTTATATGCTCAGTTGCGTTCAGGTGTCTAGCTGATACTTTGGGATGGCGAGCCAGGTGTACTAGCATGACTCAGTGGAGTCCAGTGCTGCCTGCAAAAGTCTGTTTTCATTTGTGTCCTGGTGATCATGTTTTATTTAGGTCCTCAGTAGTGCCTGAGCAGCCCAGGTGTCCTGACCAACTCTGTAGCAGTGATTAGTAATAATAGCTTGTGGCAGCAGAGTTGCGACCTACCGGGCAATGAGATCATCTTACATGTGATCGTTCCACAGATAACTGATTAAAATGGATAGGCTTTCTACTACTGCCTCCAAATGGTGAATTGATACCCAGCTGGGTAGTGTAGTGGTAAGACTACACACCTTCGGAGTGGGAGTCACAAGTTTGATTCCCACCCGGTATCCAGTAAGGGTCCTGCCTATGCTAGAAACCAAGCCCTGGAATGTCTGCAGCCTGTCCGCAGTTCGGACACACGATTTTCACTACATGTTGTACTCTGATTCTGATGTGAAAGTTGCTCAGCTCACCAGAACAACAATTTTAATAGCCTCGCACTTATATTTAGCAGTTAAAAGAGGCCTTAGAATCTGTTTTTTCTAAACTGTACAGACTACATTATCAGGGTTGTTATTTATTTTTTAGGCCAGAAGTCTTTCTGAATTCACCATTGAATGTTTCAGTATCTGCAGCCTGGTGTACTATTGATAAATTTCCGAGTACCAACATGCAGCTGAGAAATGTAATGCAATGCATTTGTTGAACAGTGCTAGTGCGAAATAGTGGACCAACACTAAATGTCTTCACTGTTTTTCTTTTAAGGCTGTTCCTGAGATGACTGAAGCTCTCAGCAAGTGAAGAGAGACAAACTCCCACCAGAATCTGAGAACGACCAGTCTCCACCTTAAGAAATATTTAAAGCTGCGAGTCCTGCTTGCAGAGAATTTCATCATCTTCTCTCCGTTACTCTCAGCAAATACATTGTACTTACCTTTTGGCTGGAGGTTTCCTTTTTTTGCTTACGGTAGCACATGTGTTATTTGTATGTAACTTTCTGGGACATTAAAGGAGATCTTTGGAAATTCTCAGCCCTGTGATTCCTTCTAAGATGTAGCTCTTCGTGCTGACTTAGAGGTTATGTGACTAATGACATGCTCTTAGAAAGTTTATTTAATTGACACTAATGACTTGTTTTATTAACTTGCCATGTTTTTGACTTTATTGGGTTCTTTTTGCAATGATGTCTTTCCATGATCAAGATAGAAAGTGCCTGTTGACAGAACAATAAACAGACTTTGCAATATGGTGGCAAATCTGAGAGGTTCATGCTATTCTGTCCTCTTCAGCATTTTATTCTAGCTTTCGAGTCCCTCGCTGTTTTTGAGCTGCGACTAGATGACCAAACCCAATCTGAAATATTTACACAACTTCCAAACATTAAAGTAATACAAAGAAAAAAAGATGGACCTGAATTGTGTGAAATATGTCATGTGTAGGTAGGTTTTCAGTTAGCTTGTCGAGTGATGGTCATGCCATAGTTTGCAAAATCTCAGACATTGACTCAGCTGGGTTTGGTCGGTTTCCAGTCATGGCATCTGGATAAAAACTCAACACGAATCATCCATCAATCAAAAGGATTCTGCACTCTCTTCACTCACAGAATTTAGATTAAAAATGTTAACGCAAATATAGAAACGGATTAGAAAGAAGATCCAATGGTACCCTGCAGCAGTCCATCAAAGAGGACTTTTCTTTATGAGTTTGGAGATTCTAGACTGACAAAACGGCTCATATACATATTACACTCGGAAAGAAACTTTCACTTTATATCTCAAATCAGTCCCTACGCCATTATCTCCACATCTACAAAGTGTATCAGAGGAACTAAGCCCTCAGCACCATCCTCTCACTGGTTTCATTTCCTAGAAATCAGACTTTAATGTATCAAAAGTGATTTTCAGTTTTGGACAAAAGCCCCGTTGCTGGTTTCTTTTAGTAAAAGTGTTTTTATGAGTCTCAATTCCTGATAAGTGTTGCCTGATAACAAGTCTGCTTCCCTCTCTCATCCATGCCCTTTGTTTGTGCTGCTCCCACGGGTTCATCCTCTCAGCTCCAGTAGTACAAAGAGGATGTCAGACATACAGTTTATGTGCCAGTGACTCCCAGCAGCGAAGTTTGGGAATTTAGTAGAGCAATAATTTTTGTGGCTGAAATAAAGAGCGAGTCCTGTGAAGTTATACATTTTACAGGCTCTTATGTCTCTGATAGACGGTTGATTTGAGTATCTACTGGCCCCATCATCCTATACTTCTCCTCTAGGAGAGGCTCGTTACCCTGCAGATGGATGACTGTCTTGGAGTTGAGTCCGACTCGGCTCTCCTGGTTCCTCTTGTTGTAGATGTTGACCCTGTGTTCCAGCTCGGGGCTGGTTTTCGTGGAACCTGTTGGGCTGGGTGGTTTCAGGTTGACGGGGTCGAGGCCCTTTTGTGTGAGACACGAGTCCTCAGACAGAGAAGAGAGCAACTCCTGCACCACAGCGCTGGGGCTCCTTCTCGGCTGAGTGCCCAGAGCCAGAGGGCTGCTGTAGGGCGGAGGGTAGCAACGTTGGTCGCTGTAGTCTGTGGACGTGGAGGCCTCGCGCACCGTGGAGCTGCAATCCATGGTGGAGCCAAGTGTGTGGCTGCTGATGCTGTGCTGACGGGTGCTGAAGCTGGCACGGGACACTGTGGTTGTGGAGGCTTCGCTGACCGAGCTGCCTGTGCGCTGCAAACGGCTGGACGGCACCGCTTCGGCGCTTACCAAAGAGGGCGGTAGCTGACTCGGGTTGTTAGGCAGGTGCACATCTATGGCTGCTGTTGTAATGACTCGCGCTGGGTCTGGGATCCCTGTGTCTACAAAATAAGACAATGTGTAAGAGCCTGAAATATTGTGGTGCCACTTTGATTGAAGAAAGAGTCTGCTGAAGCTTACCACTGCTTGGCTCACTGTAGTACTGGCTGATATAGTTGTTCATGTCATCTTGACCATGATGATCTAAAAAGACAAAAGAGGAAAAATGGAATTCAGAGTGAACGTGGAAGCTGATCTGTAGTCCAAACTAAAAGCATGGACTACAGATTATTTGTTTGTTCATTCAATGTTAATTTGCAATTGATCACAATGCCTAAAAATTTTACATCATCATAGAATTTTATTATTACAGATCTGTCATTCAATATTTTCTTCATCTTCTTTTCAATTTCCAAAAATCATGAATATAGTTTTCTTGACATTAAGGGACAATTTATTAACATCAAGCTACATCATAAGAATTTCAACTACTTTGAAATTGCATAATTGAAATTGTGTATGACTGGTGACTTGGAATACAATAAAATCTAGACACTCACTAACCAATAATTTATTGAGTCCAACTGTTCAGCTGCTGGTAAACGCAAATATCTAATCAGCGAATCACATGACAGCAACTCACATTATTTAAGCATGTGGAAACAAGACGAACTGCATAGTAGACACAAACTGTTCACACACTAAAAAATATAGAAATTTCTCTGGCAGATAATGAAAAAGCTGGAACCTTTCTCTGTTTTAATTGGTATTGCTCATCTAGTACTTAATGTAGTGTAGTATGAATGGCAGTGGGGGAGGTCTTTATCAGTAGGAAAAAGTGTAAAACTTAAATACAGTTAAAAGCCCAAAATCTATGCCCTCCTTCACATTTTCAAAACATGTTCACTGGGGCCGGATTGGAGTCTTTGCTGGGCCGATTATGGCCCCCGGGCCTTATGTTTGACACCAGTGCTTTAATTTAAATGAAAATAAACCCTTTCAAGTACTTGTTTTATGTGACAAAACAGTCCAAATTGAAAAGGTGATCATCTTACAATCACATAAAACATAAATCAGGAAAATTATTTTATTACAAAATATGAATTTAGCAAATGTTTTATACTTTTTGGTTGAAATATTATTACCACTGAACAACTAATCAGTAATTACTATTAATATATTAGCTTACAAATTATTTCAGCTCAATGGTAATGAACACTTTTGGTGTGTGGAAATGTTTCACAGATAGTAAATGAGTCAAACAGTTTCTCTTAAGTGCTTTCCAAGGTCCCAAAGGACCATCACCAAATGATCAATACCACATGAGTATATGAGGTTCAGGCCCAGTTAAAAGGTTGTCTGAGTAGAAACACTGTGGCTCAGATGTATGATAGATCGCACTGTGATTTATAGCTTTGATAAAGGAAAAGCCTCAGTGTTTGGAGCCCTGACATCACCTGTACTGACAGTGCTTTGTTGCTTTTACGTCCTGTAAGTTATGACCTGTCACTGTGTGAAAGGTTTATAGTCCATCTATGTGCGGCACCAGAATTTTGATGTGGACTCTGAGCTGAACGTTTTTGAAAACAGGACACTGACACTGTGTCGTGTATGTTGGCCACGATTAATGGCCCAACACTCCACCATGAAGAGCGGAGCAATGTTCAAGGTTTTTGAGTCAGAAGGGATTTCTTTCAAAATTTCTAACCAGCCCAAAGGTTGGCCAGGTTCTTTTAGTCTACAAATTCCCCCTTCTCCATGTGTAAGCATGGACGTGATTTACCACGGAAAGCGCAGCCTGGACTCCTTCCCATGCACACAGGTCGTTGATAACTTGTAATACAAAGAGCTTGGGTATTCTGGACAGTTACCTGCAGCACCCCCAGGCTCTCTAACTTTGTTTGGCCTGTGATGCTCAGAGGCCCCAGGGGCCAGACCGTCCACCTCCTGGAAACTGCTGCTCTGTTTACCCCACATATGGTGGATCTGCATGGCTGCTTCACGCTCGGCAACAAGATCCAGGTCCTGCTGAGCCAGGTGGGCCCTGAGCTGCCTGATTTCAAACTAACAAAAGAAAAAGAGATGAGAGAAAAGGACAGAAGAATTTTAAAATAAGACACACAAGTGTTTTGAACACAAACAGTCTTTGTCTTCATTTCTGGATTGAAGTGGAGAACACAGTGATGTTCACTGTTTTATTTTGGTAATGTGACTTAAAACAATGACAGAACCGCAACCCCATATATTGCTCTGAGGTATTGCATAGTGCTGATTATGTGATATCCAGACTGCAGCAAAAAGATTATGCATATCGATTGTCTTATCATCTTTGTCCTTTTGAGTGCAGATTTATTATTTTAGTGCACATCACTTTGCTGCCCTCTGCTGGTCAGACACAGCTATAAAGTTGCACGAGGGATAGAGAAGAGATAAGGACACATACGGCCTGTTCTTGGCAGATCTGGGTGAGTCGATCAAGCTGTTCCTCCCTCACAGCCTTGGCCTTCTCATACTGTTGGATCTCCAGCTCCATTTCCACCTTTACTTGCAGGACGTAGGCTGGAAGAAAAGGACATATTACACTCAGTAAGATATTTTTATCTTGTAAATAAAAGCCATCATATTTTCAAAGTTGGTGACAGATGACATGGACTACTACCTGCAAAGCTTGTGTAAAAAGATCTGTATGTTTTAAGAGAAGATTTGAAAATATTTTTGGAGTGCTTTAGATTTCACAGCATCATTTGAGTGGTTGGTGTAGGTGCTGACAGCTGACTTGAAACAGAAGTGTTTTTTTAAAAAAAAAAAAGTATCTCTTAGAAAAACTATAAGAAAGGACATGAACATGAAAAAAGGATTTATTTATTCTCTCTAAATGAAAATACTGAAAAAATGATCAAATTATTTGCCTATAGTGGCTTTTCTGTAAGTACTGAATCCATTATCGCATATTATGTCCTTCTACTATCATTACTGGTAAAAATAATAATAAAAAAATGATAAAAGTCTCAAGTGAGCCAACAACCTGCAGATTAAAGAGGCTGATACCACTGGGTGCACTATGCATTATCTAACTGACAGTAAAGGACAGGATGTAGGGGACACCAGCCCCTCCCAGCCTTACCGTCAATGATCCTCTTAACCCTCCAGATCCGCAGCGTAACGATGAGACCGATAGCATCCCAGGGGCTGCTGGGGCCATTGGCCACTGTGGAGGCCACCATGGGGGCCAGAGAGAGTACGATGACAGCTCCATCAAACACCTGAGAAAGTACACACACACACACACACACACACACACACACACACACACACACACACACACACACACACACACACACACACACACCAGGTTACTGCTATACTGCTCTGAGCTTATGTAGTTGCCAGTCTGAGCTATGACATTGAAGGAATGACACTGCAGTGAAAGAGGGCCCCAAGTCAGGACTAATGGGACTCACGGGAGCCTACCTCTACTTTGTTCTCGATGTAATCCCATATCCCCAACACCACGATCCTGAACACGGTCTGAGACAGTAGGAATGGGGGTGGGGGGCAGAGATAGGGACAGTGAGCAAGTTACAAAGGAGCAAGATGGACGAATACAATCACAGCTAAATTGAGAGAGAGAGAGAGACAGAGAGAGATAGAGTGCAGTCTGTGGTCATTGTCAATAATAAACGGGACATTTCATCCCCTCTTTTATTCTTTCAGTGCGAATTCATCAGTTGTATTCACACGCAGCAAGAGCAAAAATTAGAGGCACCGCACTATCTCCTTCTGCTGACACAGCAGCGACTGCGGAGAGCAAACAAACCTCCATCTTCTGCCATTCTGAACAAACTCCACAAACCAGTCAAACTGCTGAATCCACTGCTTCAGAGTAACACTGAGGGGTTCCCTCTGTTGACTCCAGCGAAACAAAAGTTACCACTCAGATGGTCAAGTTTAAGAAACTAAGACAAATGCGGCTGGCTCTGAGGAAAACGGTGATCAATACAATACAATGAACTTACCTGGGGCCTCGAAATTATTTAAAACTGGCAGCACAGAAAAGCCCGAAGGGTTCAGTTTAAAAACAAATGCCGCAGATCAATCGAACAACCTAAGAAGGAACCGGGCGTGCCAGCTTTAACAGCAGTGGTTATACGTGCACATTCAGGGTACGTGTGCACGATTTTAAATCTTTTATATATGAGCGCGATAAATGGAGGTGTGCTCTTGTTCACCTGCACTAATCACAATCTAATCATGCCGTGACAGAGGGCATCGGGCATTTCATGGCGTTATTAGTATTGTAATGAGAATCTGCCAGTGTAACTCACTTGCCCACACATACTGCACAACGTAGCATTAATCAAGAGGCAGCTGCATCAGCTGTAAGTGAGACTGTTGTTTTGCGTCGAGTGGAGGAAGACTCACCTCAGTGAAGAACACAGAAAGAATGGCCAGGCTGATCCAGTGGATGATGCTGGCAAACTGGAATGCATTATTAACTAAAGGGAATAAAAAAAGAGAGGAAAAAACTGATCAGGAGATAGCTGTGGTTAAAGATTGATGCTGGATTTTGTTAGGAATATAACAAACAACCTGCAGTGTACATGCTGCATAACACTGACAGGTTGCAGTAAATCTGTGGAAAACGCAACTGAAGAATGAGGCATCATGACAAGTATGAAACCAGTGCATACTGTGCATGCACGCGCCTTCTTTCTATTCATCAGGCTAATTGTGGACAAGCTCAAACAGCACTACGCTGTCAGCTGAAGCGCTTCTCGTCACGCCCCACGTCTTCCCCATCTGTCTCTGTTTGCTGTGCTCAGTGATCTGTCTATCAGTCAATTCATCTTCCTCCAGTCCTCCCCACAATCACCCGGCAGCCGACTCCGCGTTGCTCGATTCCTTTGTCCGCTATCTCCCTTCATGCATTTGTCTCACTTTCCTTTTGTCTGGTCAGTGAGTCGGTCCCGGGGGAACAGTAAAGACCTGAATGCATTTGGATATTGCTGGTGTAAGACCATGTGTGTTAGCCCTCTGACATCAAAAAGGCCAACGCTCCCGACTCTCTGCTCATGACAGATGAGGATGTCTCCACCGAGCCAGATAATGTAGATAAAAGGTGATACTGGGGTGAGATGGGTCGGACTGGAATTTCAAGCACCTGCCATTCAGTGTTAACTGTGGAATACTAATGGAAGGTTTTTTTCCCCCCAGACCGTGATTGATCAGAGCCTTGGGTCCCAGAACAGATCATAAATGACACTCTCTCATTACACAGTAGATTTACGAGATGAGGTTAGCAGCGATTTAGTTTCTTTGCAAAAACAAAAACTTGCCTGAAATGTATTCTAGTCAAAGTTCTTTACTTATAAAATAATATATTATACGATTTAAAAAATACTAATAAATATATATTATCATTGTAGTTTTGACAAGGATTGCTTAAATTCACATTTACGTCACAATGATTTTCATTGATGATTCATTTTATGCAAATGAGGGTGTATCCAGTTTTTAAAAAAAAATCCCAGCCACATTTTCCCCTCATTTTTCACTCACACTGTAACAGCTTGGTGTCTATGAGCAGCTCCAGCAGCAGCAGCACCACCACCAGAATGACACAGGCCACTAGGAAGCAGTTGAAGCCTGCCGACAGCAGACAGACCTGCCACAGCGCTGCCCTTCGTCCACAGCATGGCTTCAGCCAGTTTGACCTGAGTGGAGGGGGAGCAAGGCGGTGTGAGACACAGAAAGGCAGAGAAGACACGCCGTGAGTCTCGCTGAACAGAACTCAGATCTGACGGGAACACTCAAGGTCGAATCAATAAAACACACGGAACATCAAAATTGAGCAAATTTGTAGTGTATTCAACCTTCTCAGTTCAGCATTCTCCTAAAATGTTTTTCAGCAGAGGGCACTATTCCTCATGTACGCCATAAAAAATGCAAGAAATGAATGAACGAATTTACAGTCTTAGATTTAAGAATTTTAAAAAGTGAATGTGAATTATAAATACACAGTTCGCTAGGACTGAAATGATATATTAGTATGAAGAAATCGTAAGTATGAATTAAAGGGTGTCCTTTCCCTCAGTTCCTCTTAAAACTTCTCTTTCTGGCTTTTTCTGCAACCTTTCCTTCAGTTTTTAAGGTCTGTTTTTTTCTGCCATCATTAAGCAGTGTAGTTAAATCAATACCAGTCACTAATTGTAGACAGTAAAGATATATTTAGTGCTAAAACATCAGAGCACCAAGAAAGGAGGTGAAAGGTCACTCAAGTTTAAATTGAAATTCTTGTCTCTGCTTTTCACTGCTTGAGAAGGCAAAACTTTCTTTCAGGAAACTGTCTAGCTTGTTGACTTTTTTTGTTAAGAGCCTGGCTGAAAGTTAACTTCTTGGTTCCCTCGTGTTTGAGCTCTGTATGACTGACTGGTTCAATAATGTAGCTCTCCTGGTACAACAGTGGGGCTGCACTTGCACCATTTGGAGGATGCATATACACACACATGACACATATACACGCATGACGCAGATGTTTTCTTAACTAAATGACAATTTCTTCAACTTTGTTTTGTTCTCAGCACAAGAATTGTTTCTCCTCTCATACCTGCCTGCGCGTTTGAGAGTGAAGTAGAGGCAAAGCTTGTATTAGTTGGACTGCCCGATCCCGGCTTTGATGCACTTTACATGCTATTATTCCCACTGGTGCCTTATACAGCCATCTCCACGGTGATATATGAACACTCCATTAGTCTGGAGTGTCCCTAGTGTGCTTCTTCTTTGCACAGGTACATTGTGGCTGAAGATAAGTGTCACACTTGCCTTAAATCCACCCTTGAGCTCCATTTCAAGTTTTTCCAATCAGAAACTGACCTGTTGAGATGCGTAGGGAGTTATGGGCGGTAAATATTGATACATTTGCAGGAGCCACACAGGGCTTTTCCAATGCGTGTACAGTCATGCATCCAACCAGGCACGCTAACCAGAGGTACTCTAAACAGGAAAGTGTGTATGCGCACACACGGGGTTGCCATCTTTTTTCACAAGCATCACTGAGAAAGGCAGTGCTGTCCTTTGAAAATAACCACTATCTGTTGTTACCTGTCCCCCATAGGAGTAAAGCTACGGGCAATGTCTGTCAGAGGAGAAGAGAGGATGCAATTTATTCTACTCTTTCCTTTGCTTGAGCTCAGAATGAAGGAGGCAGACACTGAGAGAGAGAAAGCGGGGTGCAGCCGGTTCAAAGGCATTGGGATTCATCCAAAAGAGAATCAGAGAGAGAGCCAGAAAGGAAGGAGGGGCAGTTGGAACAGGAAGAATGAAAACGAGAACAGAGAAAGATACAAATTTAGTTCAAGGATTTTTCTCATTTTTAGGTCCTTTTTGTAATTTTGGCCATCAGTCCTATAGATAGATTTTTTTGCAGACAAGAACAGCAGCATTGTTCATATCTATTTTTACCTTCAGAATCAATTATATACATAAATTAGCTGTAATGGTGACTTATTTGCAGCCTGTATGACTGACTGCTGTTGTTTCTTAGACCTTTTGTTTTTTCATTTCCCTGATGCTTCCGTTTCAGAAATGGCTTTCGTAGTAGTACACGGTTGTCTTTGAAAGTGGGAAGAAAGAGGCGATCCTGAGCAGTGCTGCAGTTTTGCAGTTACAGCTCTGGTGTAGCACAGCTTCATATCCTTTCTATCCTTCACCAAGGTCAGCAGAGGGGCTGGAGCTTGGCCACACTGTGCCACTGCTCTCCCAGTGGCTCTCGGCCCTCTGCAACAACCTTCTGTACCAGCCAATACTAACAGATTAGTAGCTCAACACCTGAGGTGACAAAGAGGTAGTTCAGCATAACGGTATCATTAGCAAATACCTCGGAGACTTTCCCCAGCACCAATCCGTTCCCAGGGAACAATGTCAAACCCCATCTGCCAGTGGAGAAGAGCCAAGAAAAAAAAAGAGAAAGATTTACCTAATGATGTGCCTCGCACACAGTCACAGGACATTTGTGCACCATTAGTTAGATAGAGTGAGATAGAATGAGCAACACACACGCCAAGAGAGACACCTCACTTATCTTCATGTTTGAAAAGCATGATTTAACTCATACTGTGTGGAATCATAATTCATTCAGACCTTTCCCACAAGCCAGGCAGAAAAGGTATTAATTTAATAAACCTGTAAAGAAAAACCCTGTCTGGAAGCAGAGTAAATGGCAGTGATGGATTAGCCCAAGCTCAGAAACTTAATTTTAGGGAAATCGCTTTAAACCTTGAACACTGAGAACCTGAAGTATTTATGAGGAAGTGAGGCTTCAGTGATGGAGCAAGCCAAGGAAGAAAATCACCTCACTTTCTTGCGGGGTCAAGTCAGGTTCAGACCAAATGAGTAATACCTCAAGGATTTCTCATGCACGCATATAATAAGAAAAAGAATTGGCCACATCCTCTTTTTTTAGTTGTGTGCGTATTTGTCACACTTAAAAGTTTCTGCTCGTTAAGCGAGTTTTAATGCTTCATAACCCAAGTAAATAGAAAATACAGTTTTTAAATGGTAATTTTATATATTAGGGGGAAAAATGCCCCCTAAACCTAATAACTGGTTGTGCCACCCTTAGCAGCAAGAACTGCAATCAAGCATTTGTTATAACTAGGGATGGGTATTGATAAGATTTTAACGATTCCGATTCCATTTTCGATTCTGTTTAACGATTCGATTCTTTATCGATTCTCTTATCGATTCTTTTTTTTTTTAAAAAAAAGGAGAACACTAAGGTCGATTAGCTCAGAGCTTTGTTTTATATCTTCTCTTTGAACAAGATAGAAATTTAGGAGTAACATGGCCTTACAAACCCAACAGTGAGATCTTGAGAGATCCAGCCTACGGCTCTTCAATGGGGTGTCACAGGGTCCCCAGGAAAAAAAAATTGTAAATGTAAAATAATAAAATAAATATTCTTGTGAGACATATCACATATTGACGGGGTCGGGTTATGTTAAAAAGTATAAATTGTTATACTTTGTTCATTGGTTCAAAGGTACCCCACACTTCTTTTTTTGTTTGCTTGTTTGTTCTGGTGTATTTTTCATTTGAACTGTTACTCTGCCAGAGTACTCATATTTACAAGATGGCATTGAACGCCCCATTGGTGTATCAGGAAAACTATTTTGTACGTATGTTCCTTGAAGGGGATTGAAGTCGTTCTTTTTTCCACCGCAGCGAAGGGCTAGGAGTAGGAGAGGAGCTGCTGTATGTTTTTGTTATCGAATCGATCTGATTGTGAAATAAAGCATATGCAGTGAGAAAGCAACTCCAGGAGTCATCCCTGCCTTAAAGCTGCAACATTCTTCTGTAGCAATAACAAAGTATAACATAAATTGTTCTGTGGCAATTACACAAGAATATCCAGTAATGTCCCTGCCTACAATTAAACACATTCACTTACCAAAAATCGGGGGCATCTGCTGTGGCAAATGGGTGCAAGCCTTTGACCACAAACTTAGACACTGCTCGGTGACATTAGTCTATCCTGGCCTGAAAGGAGATGCTACCGGTAGACTGCAGCGAGAACTGCCAGCGAGCGCCAGCCAGACTCTGTCTGTCTCTCTCATCATGGTCACCTACATGTACAGTAATGGCAGGTCTTGTAATAAGGCAGATTGCGCTAACATAATATGCACTGTTAGTTGATTATTTACCTGCCGCATTAACGGGAGAGGACGTGCAAACGTTAGCGCTGCTGCTGGGTTGAGAGTCACGAGTCCGGAGCGGAATTAAAAACGCGTGTCATCGCGTGTTTTGTGAGCAAATGCTTTTGCATATTCGTAGTGTTTCCTCCCTTAAATGAAATATCTACTTTGCAAGTTGCCCTGTTGTCATCGGTTCTCATAAAGTATAATCAAACTTTTGAGCGTTTGAGCCGCTTAGGCGCCATGTTTCCTGCCAGGTAAATGACGCTCCGCAACGTGGTGACGTCATTCGGGGCGACTGGAATCGATAAGGGAATCGTTTGCAAAAATGGCAAACGATTCCAAGGAATTGAAACAGTGGGAACCGGTTCTCAACAAGAACCGGTTTTCGATACCCATCCCTAGTTATAACTGGCAATAAGTCTTTCAGATCACTGTGGAAGAATTTTGTCCAACTCTTTCTTGCAGAATTGTTTGAATTTAGCCACTTTGGAGCGTTTTTGAGTGTTTTGGGGGCCAATATAGGATGATGGCAAAGCATCTCAATCAGATTTAAGTCTCCAAAAGCTTTATTTTGTTTCATTTCTTTTTTTCCCTTCAGCCCCTGGTGGCCGGACATTCTCTTTCAGGGTTTTATGGTAGAGAGCAGAATTTATGGTTTCAAGTTGTCCAGGTCCTGAAACAGCAAAGCAGCCCCAGACCATCACACTATCACCACCATGCTGGACTGCTGGTATGATGCTCCGTTTATGAAATACTATATTAGTTTTAATCGAGATGTAACAAGTCTCAAACCTGATAAAGTTCAATTTTATCATCAAGATGTTGTTTTTTTTTTGGGCAAATGTGAGACGAGTCTCTGTTTTCTTTTTGCTCAGCAGTGGTTTTCTCCTTGGCGCTCTCCCATCAATGCCATTTTTGCCCAGTCTCTTTCTTATTATTGAATCATCAACTCTGACCTTAACAGAGGTGAGGCTTGCAGTTCTTCAGATGTTGTCCTGGGTTTTTTTGTGACCCAAATGAGTCATTATTGAGTTGAGAATTATTAAGTAACTTTGGTAGGCTGGCCACCCCTGGGAAGGTTCACCATCAACCACTGTTCCAGGTTTCCTTGCTGGAGTCCCAAAGCCCTAAAAATGGCTTTGTAACCCTTTCCTCCTCCCCCCCACTCCCACCCTTACTACTAATGGCAGTTAATGATTTAACAAGGGAGAGCATTTACTCTTTTTTTCTATTTTTTAAACAAAGGAGCAGTTAAGTTTTTAAATCCTCATTTAAAAACTATTTTGTCTTTACTTGGGTTTTCTTTGTCTAAAATTAAAATCAGTTTGATGATCTGAAACATGCAAGTATGACAAATCTAAAAAAAGAAGTGCCTTGTATGTGCACAGGGAAACATCATGTGTATACTTTAAGGGACACTGTGTACAGAGGAAATTAAAGAAATAAAGATGCGGGGTAGCATGAACTGTGGACAGGTTTATAAAGACATCAATGTACCAGTGGCTGCAGCGGCAAAAGATCGAAGGGAGTCCGGCACCAGCGGCGAAAAAGGGGATTAGATCATAAGATCGATCAATGCTGTACATGATGCTGGCTGCAGAATGGCCACTATAGTAGCAACAAAGTAGACAAAGACGTTAAGCAGAATGACTGGCACTGATGAAAGTGTCTGGTTGCTCTGCTGGGGCCCATTCACACAGATGGGACAGCGTTTTGGCTCCATCCCCAGCTAAGTAACTCTCACTGAGATGAGGATGCTAGGAGCATGTCTTTTATTATACTGTCTCCAGTAATTGAGACAAGATAAAATACAGCGTAAACTCATCAGGTACAAGTTAGATGGTAATTAAATAAGGGAAGTGGTGCTTTATTTGTGTGTATAAGTTTGTAGGGTAGGAGAGAAGGGGGGAGGCTGCAAATGGGAAAATTTATCCAGAAGGAATGAGTGACTATGAGCTCCTCAAAGGTATTGATTAATTGATTACAGCACACACACGCACACACTCATAAAGGGAAGCAATAAACAACTGCAAACATTAAGCACTAATATACAGTTGCTCTTGATGCTGTCTTGTAAATTACCTTCTGAAACTCTTGACTGGCTATTCAGTGAAAATAAAATAAGGACACCAGGGTGCAGAGCGGTGACATTTGCCATAAATTCACCATTAATTATGATTTAGGTCTAAAATACATAAAGTGTCCATTCAATACCAGGCCAAGACCCAGATCACTGCCTAGTGGCCATTCAGAATGAATGAATGTGACCACTGGTTTCAGGTTACGAGCACAGAACATGAGTTTAACCAAACAGATGCAGTATTTGCTCCTTAGATTAATTTTATAAAGCTTCTGGGATGTGTGTCTATGAATTAAATGACTTACAAATCATCAAAATCATCTATATTTCATTGAAAATAGTACACACAGATATTAAATGTTGAATCTGAGACAAAATTATTTTGCCTTCAAGGCTATAAAACATTTAACAGTAGAAAGTCTCATGGCTAATTAGGTTAATTGGTAACAGGTCAGTCACATACCTTCATTGACCTTTCTTTAACCCACTAGGGCCACCATGGTAACAAAGAGACAGACAAATAACTCTTTGTTTTCTTTTTTTTACATCCACACCTCAATTAGTTACAAAAAGAGCAGATAAACTGACAGAGAAAGATGTCACCCTCTCTGCTTTCTCAATAAATAAACACTGGGGAAGGTTAATCTCTGAAGTGTAGTGGTTTACAAATTATCCTAACAAAAGGTGGATCCCCTAATTTGGTCTTGTGAGGAAACCAGAGTACCCAAGGAGAACCTGTGTAGACATGGGGAGAACACACAAACTCCAGATGGTGGATTCAAACCTAGGGCCTTCTTCTTGTGAGACAAAAGTGCTAACCACTGCCCCACCGTGACGTCCAATAATGAGTTTCAACTGTTAAAATGATTTGTAAATTATCAGCCCTGCATCAGACTGTAAACCTGTCCTAGTCGTGCCCTGCCTCTCGCTCAACGATAGCTTGGATAGTTACCAGCCCACCCATGAGCCTGAATTGAATAAGATGGATGGAGGGATGGATTTGTTGATAACTGGATTCTGCATCCTAACATCTTTGTGCTTACACATACAGCATTGCACATACAGCTGTATGGATACTTTCATCTAAGTGGTTATGTTGATATCCTATGTTCTGGTTTAAGTTGCAGACATCGTGTGGATCTATCTGACAGCAAGACATTTTTGAAGTGCTGCTTGACTCAGATTGTCTGTCTCCTCTCAATTTCTCTCGCCCTGCTCAAATAACTATATAGCCCTGTGGTTCCTCCTCTATAAACTTGAACCAATTCGCACCAATCTGCTGAACTCAGCAGGATCGGACAGGGGAAAATGGACCACAACCGTGTGCGCCTGCAGGCTACTCCACAGCAGCACTGAGAAGACTTAATCTCATTCAGGCTCTTCAAGCACTCTGCTTTACACCTATCTCTTAGCTTACTTTTTTACACTTAAAGAGGCATTTCATAATAGATACGATACAGAACACTGATTTTTTTTTTCATACTTGAGAACTTCAGTTTCCTGAGAAAGCACTGCCCAGATTTATTGAATATGAAATCAAATGCCTACTTACAACCTGTAAAATGCCCGATGAGTCATCAAGTCATGTCTTATTAGAACCAAAAGAAGGAAAGAAACCCTGAAAGAAGAAACCAGCTAAGCAGCAAATCACCTTAAGTGCTGCTAGTAATATCTTACAAGGTAAAAACCAAGGTAAAAAGATTTATTCAAGATCTTTAAAAAATATGGGTTTATTATTGAATCATATACTACTAATAGACCAATACAGATAATTATTTTAAGAATGTAAAAATTATCATATGTATACATCATATAATAAATTCTTTGTACTTCATATTTTATAACAAATACCTAGTAGCAAGTTTGACTTTTTATTACTTGTGGCATAGATTCAACCAGATGCTGGAAACATCCCGTGATGATTTTGCTCTATGTTGGCATGATAGCATCACACAGACACTGCAGATATGTTGGTATGAGATATCTCTCATTTCACAATGTCACAAAGGTACTCTATTGGATTGAGATCTGGTGACTGTGGAGGCCGTCCGAACACGGTAATCGCATCATGTTCAAGAAACCAGATTGAGATGATTTGAGCTTTAGGACATGAATCATTGTCCTCCTGGAAGAAGTCATCAGACGATGGGTACACTGTAGTCAGCAACAACACTCGGGTAGGCTGTGGGATTTAAATGATGCTCAGCTGATATTAAGGAGCCCAAGGTGTGCCAAGAAAGTATCCCTCAAAACATTACACCACCATCACAAGGTTAAACAGCTAATACAAGGCAGGATTCTGCATTCAGAGATCCTCTTCTGCATACCTTGGTTGTAACGACTAGTTACTATTGGCTTCCTATTAACCCAGAGCAGTCTGGTCATTTTGCTCTGACTTCTGTCATCAACATGGCACTTTCATCCAGAGAACTGTGGCTCACTGGATATTTTTTCTTTATCATTCTCTGTAAACTCTGTGGTTTTGTGATAACATCCTAGTAGCTCAGCAGTGAAATACTCAGCCCCCATTCGGCCCCAACAACTATGCCATCATCGAAGTTTTTATCTTTTGTCCTCATTGAGCAGGTCATCCCAAGCATGTCTACATGCCTACATGTATTGAGTTGCTGACATATTATTGACTAATTAGATTTTTGCAACAACAAGCAATTTAATGAGTGTACCTAAAAAGTGGCAAATGGTTATGCATGATGTACTGTAACTAATACATCATGACTGAGTGGTTCGAACCCCTCTGACTTGAGCATGACACTACTTCTGCATCACCTCAAGCATTTTTTTTCCTGCATTATGTTGTGTAAAAATCATTTTATGACTGATGAACTGATACTGTCCGAAAAATATTATTGGTCTGCTTCTTTTTGCATGTGTCAATAAGTACAGTTAAGGACCTAGCATGTGTGTCTGGTGTGCCACCTGCATCCTTCTAACCTTCTTTGGGAAAATCCATGCAGCTTCTCAGTATAACCAGATATTTCCACTGGTTTCGGAAAGCAATCAGCTATCATCACTTCACTCCATGGTACAGCCTAGCAGAAGGGGCTCGGCAATAGTCCCAGCCAGAGAAATGGGCCACAGATACCAAGCAAATGGAGATGGATGGGGCTCCATGTGCAGAGCAGCAGACAAGCTGTCCCTGATAAATGGTTTTTCACCAGGACACTTGATCTCTCTCGCTCTCAGCCTAAAAAGCAATCTCACACTTTGCATGTCTGTGAATATTAACAAACCCTCAAACCCTGCACTCAAATGTCATCTATTGTGTCGCACATGGTGCCAGGCAAGAGAGCCAATTTGATAGAGAGGACTGTTACTGTGTGTGTTTGAAATAGAGTCAGAGGGAAGAGAAAAAAAAAGAGAAATCCTGTTCTCTTTTCAGACATCCATCAACAAAGAACAGGTACAGTATGGCTCTGGTGCCAAAGCCCCATGACATATTGCTGCTGCCAAGCTTCACACTAGACTCTGGCAGTGTACTTCATAGCTATATTCTACAGTCTGGATTTTTTTTAATTATTACATCTTATTTCAACCTTGAGCACTTCAACCCTGGGCTTTTTTTAAATAATGTGCAGTTTGACATGCTGCTATATTAATGCATTTTCATGGGGAGAAAGAGGGTGGAGAGCTTTAATTCAGGCAGTAAATAAAGATTTTGTTAGCAAGTGCAATTAGTCCAGGTGCCTGGGCACAATTTTTCCTTATCTAATGTCTAACATTTCCATGCAACATGGCACGGGGCTAATTCCACACAACACACAGAGAAATGGCACTCATCAAACAGAATCATCTAGCATGATCTGCAGCTGGCAGCTTGGAGAATTAAAGTGCGGAGGAAAGTCGTGTGCTCCATTTCTCCTCTCCGCCTCTCTTCTCCGCTCAAAATGGCAGGTTAACCCATATGAACCATCTGTCATTGCTGCAGTGCTTCACACCTCCTAGTCTGGCCCCTGGAAATCAGTGGCATATGTTACTACTGCTGTGGACAGCAGGCTGATCTGGGGATGATAAGACAGGACAAGCTTAGGATGTACAGCTCAGGGTTTAAAGGCTGAGGCCAGGCAGACACTCTTTAAGGGAAAGAAGCATAAAACTCTTTGTAGATACACATCTAAAAGTGCGTTTGGACTGACAGAATTGTGCAGATACATTCTTTTCTTTTTGTAAAAAAGCATATCAGTAATCTGGGGCATATATATTGTCCTTTTATAAATCTCAGTGTGCATGTCCACAAGCCTGATTTTTGGTCCAACCTTTACGCATGAACAGATGCAGGCACTCCCTTATTGTTACTTCCACAAAGAATTTCTGTTTGCAAAATAGCTTTTGAATAACAGCCATAACAGCTAAAGAAAACAGCAAAGAAGTCCCAAATGGGACTCTAAAACACTTGTTAGCAAAGCAGAAAAGAGAAAAACAACTGGAAATATGTATTTAGTGATCTCAATAACAAACAGAAGAAAAAAATCTGAAGAAAAAACTAAAGAGGACCCCAGCAGACACAAACATGGGCAGCAGTCGAATAGCAAACAAGAGACAAAGAGGCGCGTCAGTTCACACAAGGAAAGAAAGCCAATATGCAGCCTCACAGCTATTTACACCACCAATTTCCAATGATAATAACACACCCAATAAAACTGAGCATGAACTAAATGATCTGTAATAAACTTTGTGAATGGTAAATTGTACATATTAGTATAAATAGGTGTGTTTAGAAACAACAGGTATTTATTATAACAATACATGCAAGCTCTGAGCTTGATTTTCAACCCCACCTCAGTGTACTTGCTTGATTCTAAAGAACATGTGTTGTGAGGTCCACACAGTCTACATTCTTCCTTTATGTGTGGGAAACAGTGTACAATTGGCTTTTGTGTGTATACACTGTTGTTGCATCAGACTCCACCTAGTATTAAAGGTCATTAAACTCAAGGAGTAAAGCAAAACTAAATATGCCACCTTGCTACTGTACCATTGCTTAAACCAGTCATAATTTTTTCTTGGCCGACAGAGTTCTGAGAGTTTTTTTTTAGAGGGATAGTGATGGTTTCACAGCTTCAAAACAGATTTTTTGTGTTGAAGAAATAGAGTAACCTGTGACTGAACAGATGCCCACTTCACCGCGCTGCTATTTTTTTTCTGTACAGCTTCCAGGTTTGCAAATAATTCAAGTACTACAATATTTTAACAGTCAGTAGGTATGTGCTTTGGATGCACACAAACAACTGGCTGGTCTGGTCATTTTCATTAGCCCTGTTACACATTAAATGCCACAAGGTTGATTAGGTTGCTACAACTGGGTAGTTAGTGTGTTTATATTAAAAACAACAACAACAACAACAAAAAAACTATTATTATTTAATATAAAAAGATAAGGGGCCATATTTAAGTCACCAAAGGTGGATGGGTAGTTGCACTGCCCTGAATATGGACATTACAGCAAGTTTTGGGGAAAAGTGAGCAGCCAAAAATCTATTAATAATTCCTCCCTGCTCACCACTGCACCGAATCTGCAAGTACTGTGTGTGCCCCTGGTAGTCCACAAGAACATCCACCTCCTACGTAGTCGCCCACATCTCCTGATAAAGAGCCATGAGAAGCTGTTATTGAGGACTAAATGTGCATCTCTGGTATGCTGTTTTTCTGCTCACTTTTCACAGGAATAAAAAAAGAAAGAAACCAAAAAAAAAGAAAAAAACAACAACCAAAGTTAGTGAGTGAAAGTAAGTGATGATAGCTAGAAAAAAGAAAAGGATTTCTAATCACCAACACAGAAGCAAAAAATAACTGCAGACCAAAACACGACCAAAGCAGGTTTACTGTCCCGTAAACTATCACTTACAGAGAGCTAAATTTAGCCAATTACATGCCTAGTAGAAGAGTTTTCACAAGAGCACATTCCAATAAACAAGAGAAAATGTATTTACAGGCCAACGCAATTATAGATAATAATAGCTTGATCAAGTCATCACTCCTGATTGAAGGCTGGCATTGACTGATTTAAAGTCCTGTGGCCACCGCTGTGTCATTCCTTGGATGCTACACACTTGATTCATAAAGGTAGCTATAACCTGTGACGCTGGAGCTGTCACCGAGAGCGACAATGACAAATGCACTCGTGAAAGTAATGACAGGTATGTGGCTGGAATTCCAGTGACCTGAAAATCAGGAATTCCAATCTACAAAAGGTCATCGAACACAGCGTGACGCTCTCATGGGTGAGAGATTGCTTAATAGTTTCATCAGTGTGCTGAGTGCTTCCAAATCTCGCCAAAAACAAAGAGGGGGTTTCTTCAATCAGCTTTAAATACCCACTTACTTTTCATCACAAATCATATTTACACTGGTGATTTCATAAATCCTCCACAGTCACATCTTGACACCGCATGAGTTTTTCATAGCACAATGCTAAATCTCTGGGGCACCAGGGCTTCATATGGTGTCCTTTGAGACTGCCTGCTGTGATGATCATTTTGCTGGGCTGCCAGATCCTGCCCTTTTGCCGTGGCTTTGCTATGCACTTGTTTTCTGTTCATTTTGTGAGCAAGTGAGCGAGAAAAATATGAGGTACGATAACAGAGCGGGTGTTCGGGACAGGACCCATCTGTTCTCGCCCTTCATCCCGCAGAGCCATCATCCTGGACAAGGCCATATCAGGCAAAGTCCAGCGGGATATTTTCATCTGACACACCAGGGCTTGGATGGCACCCCCCCCCCCCCAAAAAAAAATAAAAAAAAATGGATGCTCCAATTAACCTTATGCTCTTCGTCTTCTTTTTCTGCATGGATGCCAGCATTGCAGCATGCCAAAAGGGTTGTGAGTCACGCGTCCTGAGTGGAAAGCCATGGACACTCGCTACAGGGGTGCTCAAGGAGGGGTGTGTCCTATCCTGAGAACACTGGGCCAAACGGCGATATGGTGATAAGCAAACAACACAAACGCAGGACAAGCAGGCTTCATGGAGAGAACCAGGACTCTGACAGCTCAGGACAGCTATGGTGCTCTTTTTTTTTTCCTGCCAGAAATCAACATTGTGAACAGAAGCCTGTCTGGTGAGAGAAATCGCTGTGTCATTGAGCTGAAATGAACAGATCAGTGGAGACATTGTCCATTTAACACAGTGACACTAATAAATTCAGTGCCAAATATCCCCCACTCTCGGACTCCAATATAAAATGCGGAATGATTCAATATGCCAGGTGTAATTACAATGTGCAATAACGAGCAATGGAGAGAGTGATGGCAGAGCTTCTCCCCCGCCAGGGTAGATTATAGATTGCAGTAATTGCAATTCTGCCTTAATTATGAATGTGGCACTAACACGCAAAAAGCAGACACAATGACTCAGTCACCATATCTCTAGTATCTTCCTAATTGTGGAGGCAAATATCCAGAACATCAATCAATACATAATTACATTTTGGGACTTTTTAGTACACAAATTAATTATAGAAAATTTCCATGTGCAATCGTGCCACTGGTTTGTTTCCAATTGTCTCAAAATGCACAAAGTTTGAGACACAAATCACAAGCTGACCTCATTGTGCTGCTTTTATTTGTTACAAGTGCTTATTAGTTATATAATCACTCCAAGGGGTACCACAAGCTGCCAAGCAAACAAATGATGGGACTCACCCCTCTCTGCTATCCTCTTCATCTGGGTTAGATATGAGCTGGGATCCAGCGAGGGATATGTCCAGTGCCGCCAAAGGCAAATCTCTGTAGGTGAAGCTGACCAGCTGGACGGGGGCCACACACTGGTTGTCGTCCTCTACCTGCTGGGAGATGACCTCCAGCTCTGAGGCTCCGGTCTGGGGAGGAGCCCTGTCACATGCAATACACACCATAAACAGAGCAGCAGTGAAGTCAGAGAACTGAAGTGGTTGCTGATAGAGTCATCCATGAGTAATTTTGCAAGTTCTAGCTGATTATACGATAGCGACAACTGGTATCTACATGTTGTCTGTGTGCAGCAGCGAGAGTTATAAAGCACAAGTGACAGTGCTTCATGCAGCCTTTAGAGCAAGGTTGCATGAAAATGTGCCGCTTATTTAAATTACCCAATATTCTCACCAGGAAAACGTCTCAGTCAGTGCAACCACGACATCCTGAAATTCTTTGTGTTCTTGCCTCACAACACCTAACTGCACACATGGAAATAGTATGTTCACTAAAACAAAACACACACCAGCTTTAATGAGAAAAGACTCTTGCTTTCTACAGCAAAGTAGAATAAATGTGGATTGGCCCCATACCTTACAGGAAGCCACTGTTTTGCATTAATCTGTGTAAACCCATGACTTAAATTTGCCTGAACTGAGCACAGTTACAATTTTAACTAGAAGAGTTGCATTTCCTGTGAAAATGCAGTGTGAATCTGCTGAAAACAGCTGAAGAAGCAGGAATTTCTGCTGAAAAGAGGTAAAGAAACTGAAAATTGTGATGAAAAGAGGTGAAAAGCCAAAAATGCTGCTGAAAGGGGGTGAAGAAGCTGAAATATGTACTGAAAAGACGTGAAAAAGTTAAACTGTCTGCTGAAAAGAAATACTGCCATGAGTAGGGTTTGAACGCAGCCTCCTGGTCCCAAGGTAACTACTCATCTCACTGGTTCTCAGGTAACTGAAAGGAGGTGAAAAAGCTGAAAATTCTGCTGAAAAGAGATGAAGAAACAAAAACTTGTGCTGAACACTGGTGAAGAAACTGAAAATACTGCTGAAAAGAGGTAAAGAAACTGAAATTCGTGGTGAAAACAGGTGAAAAAGCTGAACTTTCTGCTAAAAAGAGGTGAAAAAACTGAAAATTCCACTGAAAACAATCCAAGAAGCTGAATATTCTGGTGAAAAGAGGTGAAGAAGCAAACCTTTCTACTGAAAAGGGGTAAAGAAGTATAGAAGAATCTGGAATTTTTGCTGAAAAGGGGTGAAAAAACTGAAAATTCTGCTGAAAAGGGGTGAAGAAACTGAAATTCGTGGTGAAAACAGGTGAAAAAGCTGAACTTTCTGCTAAAAAGAGGTGAAAAAACTGAAAATTCCACTGAAAACAGGCCAAGAAGCTGAATATTCTGGTGAAAAGAGGTGAAGAAGCAAACCTTTCTACTGAAAAGGGGTAAAGAAGTATAGAAGAATCTGGAATTTTTGCTGAAAAGGGGTGAAAAAACTGAAAATTCTGCTGAAAAGGGGTGAAGAAGCTGAAATTTGTGTTGAAAGGAGTTAAAAAAGTTAACTGAAAAAAATGTTGCCATAAGCGGGATTTGAATCTGGGCCTCCTGCTCTGAAAAAGGCTGCTCATTTCACTGAGCTAAAACACAGCTCACCCCAGCAAGCAAAGTCAGTGACCACACTGATAATGTGGTCCATTCATTTCAATGGGACAAAAAAATTCATAAAAAGCTTAATATTTTAAAAAGTATAATAGTTAAAAGTACAAAAATATATAGCAGAAATGAGCTGAAGTAGCAGAATATTGTGAAATTTGAATGGTGAAAATCGTGTGGACGCCTACAGCATCCACACAATAAAGAGAAACAGGAACAGCATTCACACAATAACTACTAGTTCACAGCATGCTTGTGCTCTATATTTTAGTGACACCTGTCACACAGGGCCTGGTAGCTTTGACTGACAGATGTGATAGGTTAGGTGTGCTGATATGGGATGTCGGTGCCCTTTGGGGCATTTTAATGGAAGTTTATGACATAACAAGACACAGACATGACTCGAACTTGACAAACAAAGAAAACTTGGACATGAAACATGACAGATAAACACACGTAGACTTAACATGACCAGCCGATGCGGGAAACTTAACACAGGGATGAGACAAAAAGGAAGCTTGATAAATCATGAACTAAAACTGTAACCTAGGCATCACAGAATGTAACTAGATAAACTGAAATGAACTTGACTCAAATGAATAACAAAACATCAAGAAACTCAGAACACTGGGTCACACGACCCAGTACCATGACAACTTAGCAATAATTCGAATTAATAATGTCTGTGCAGTGTATCCACACAGTCTGTGAATACATCTAATAAGTAGGATCAGGTGGCTGGTCATCTACTAAATGGTAAACGATCTGGTTCTTACTTGAGCACCTCATTTAGCCATTCATACAAGCCCCTTTTCTACACTTTCTATCTGCTCACACTCGGGGTTAGTATCTTGCCCATGGATATTTGGCATGCATCAAACCACCAACCTTCCGATTAGTAGAGTATCTGCTCTACATGAGTCACAACCACCCTTTTACTAATGAGAACGTTGGTGAATGCGTGTGTGTGAACATTAACTAGAAAGAACTTAAGCATAGAAAAAAGTTTTTGTATGAAGTGCAGTCTATTTACCATTTACCAGGCTTACAGGTCTTATACGATAACTTAGTAATTCAGCTGCTCTTCAAAAAAGTAACACAGTGGAGACCAAAACACTGATGTTGAGGCTTCAAAATGCACAGTCTAGAAACCCCTAGGTGACATCATGTTGGCTACATCCATCTTTTATATACACTTTGAACAAAACTGTATTTGTCAAATTTTATAAATGGCATTGCAGAGCAAACCATCTTTCCCCCCTTTGGTTTTTTGTGTGCTCCGTGACGCTAGCTATATTTGGCAGGACCAGACAAGGTGTCACTTGATCTAGGAATGAGATCTTAAAACTTAAATGTGCAGGGAGGGCTGTGATATCACAAGCTCAACCAATAGCAGACAAGGAGAAGGCACCATGGAAGAGAAGAGTCACATTCCTTGGCTGCAGTCCCAGTGCAGCCAGCGAGGAGACATCAATAACCGGAGTACTTAACAGTGGGGGAAGTCATTGATTACAAGGCAGAGGGATCAAAAGCCACTGGGCTGGTGAATTCTACAACCTCTGCGCTGGAGGTGAAGCAGAAAGGGTGGAACCAGTTAGTAGAAGATCACTGAGCAGACCCACCTTCATGGTAAATGTTAACGTAGGGAGACCTTTAAAGAAAATAGGTCCTTCTCTTTCCTGATTTATTTCTTGACTAACAGCTGTGTATTGGACTTCCTTGAAAGCTCATGTTGTTCTTCTCACAAGAATTCACTTGAAATATATTCTTAGATTTGCACATAAGGACTACAAACAAACAAACAAACAAACAAAAACAAAACACTCTACCCTGATTTTCGTAGATAAAATGACTGACTGTTATGCGAGTCCAGCTTGAAATTGGTGCTCAGCTTCAGGGTCAAACGCCCATATATAACTTTGTCCTCTACAAAACATGCCTGCGTTGTTATCTGTCGAGTTGGCACTTCTGACCAGCTGCAACAAGGACGCTAATGACTGATGACAGCCACAAACTGTTTAGTGCATCAAAATCACATTTTCAGACAATCACAAAGCAGGCCAGGAGTGATTATGTGCAGGGTGCAGTGGAGTGGCTGGTTGCCATTGTAGGGAGTGAGTGGAATCTTCACATATGAACACCCTGCTGCCCCCCTCAGTGATGCAGGCAAGGACAGCCGGCAGCATGCCAAAGGCGAGTCTCTTTTCGGAAGCATGCAATATTAGTACACGCCACGAGGAAGCAACAAGGTTAAGAGAGAGCATGCATGGCTGCAGGGAAAATCTTGCACCTATACAGAGTAAAACTGAGAGCTTAACACTAACCCAAAATATGCAATTTTCTTCTTCACAAGCTAATGTTTAGAAATGCCACACAGATGCATACACATGGCATTGGTTAATACAGCCAGGTCTTTAAGGTTGTCATGTAAGGAAACTGTAATTTAATATGTATTTTAATTAATCTAAACACCAATGAAGTAAAAACTACCTTATATAGAAGAAGAAGAGGAGGAGGAAGTAGATAGTTATGTGTGCTTGATTTGGCAGAGTTTTACACTTCCTGACCCAACCTCAAAGGGGATTTCTGTTATTTGTTGGAACTGAACCAGCAACCTAATAGTAACCTTAACCGTGAGTGCAAAACTAAACTAAACTAAACTAAACTAAATTCAGTTTGAAAGAAAGACTGAAACTGAATTTAGCTTATTTAAGTGATGTCAAATCTCTGTATTCATTGAGTTATGGATGAACATGATTTACTTCATCTTGTTTACTTCGTCTTGTTTATGTATGAGAATTTTGTAGCTATATTAATAATTACTAATATTGACTTTAAACTGCCAACAACATATGATAACAAGGTAATAAAAAAGAAGATGGCATGCATTATTGGATTCTGTCAGAAAGGTTAAGACTGCTGCCTGTCACTTAATATTTTAAATAACCTGTTCAGAGCAATAAATCTCCAGCTTCTGTCACTGCATTGAAAAGTGCTGCCTCAGCACGAACTGTTGGTTTGCAGAGGGCACTGGTATCATTGTCATTCGGAGCGCTCGCTGCCACAGTATCTCTGGCCGACCATCTATAACCCAGCTGCTTTGTCTTACCCAGTGAGTTAGAATGCGGACAAACTGGCTGCTCCTTGGTGCACAGCACTTCGCTGTCATGATTTCATCACAAGCCTCTGCCACAATGGTGCATTTATAGGGATCAGATATTTTTGGCAACCCCTGTGATGCTGAGTTTCAGTGGGACCTTGTTTTGACTTTGATGCCTGAAACATTCACGTGTAGTATCCAGAGATCCCTGCTAAAAAACAAATACAGACCAGCACCAATATCACCTAGTCTAACAGCGTGGCTCATAGAGGTGTTTTATTTTAAAAAAAAAAAGGTCTATCGCATAAAAGAACAAGGTCATTAATTTACCTCACTGACTATACAGACAGTGAGGAAGACGCAATTACTTCTTGGTCTTGGTGCCACATATATGCTATATAGTTAGACACTTTAAGCTATTTAATGAATCTTAAAGGGGAATCTAATCTATCTGTCCAATCTACGACACTCAGAAAAAAGACTTAATCATATAAAAATATAAACGTCATATTTCTAGAAAAAAATAATACACCACATGTGGGAGGGAGGTGGGAGATTTAATACAGATTCAAGCGGTGAAAATAATTCAGAAGATCTGAACGAGTTTCCCCATCTGCCACATCTGCCACTTCTCAGACAGTCAGCTGCACTTAGCATTAAATCATGTGTCTGTACTACTAAGCAGTCAACGATTCTCTATATGATCTGGTTACAGATGTCATGCGCCTCTGTCCTCTACTTCTGTGCTGTTCTGTAACCCAGGTAGTAGCCCCTGTTTGTATGTATTAGAAGCAGCACCCCGTGGCTTGCAGAAGATGCAGCTGACTAAACCCATTTTGCATTCAACTCCCACTCCACGCTACTCCCCTCAGCTCCATTCCCATGCTCACTCTCTTTACCCTTCCCTTAGCCACGGCTGTGGCTGTCGTCAGAATGCTCGGCCTGTCTTGAGGACCACACACAGAGTAATTATTAATAAGAGAAGATGACAAGTGAACATCCCTCCTGAATGTTAAGAGATGGCAGTCCATTCTCTCGCTCCCGGAAATACTTGGACGAGGACAAGCGCTACTTTCTCCCTGATCCCCTGTTTAAAGTCACTCACGGGAGGCACACGAGCATGTGCAGGTCCCATTCTGCTAATCATATCCCACCACACTGAGACTAACTGCGCATAATACAACATATTCATAAATAGAGATTTAAGATTTCACACTCTCTCGTACACATGGTTTCAAACAAGACTCCGGAGGGTGTTATACTTACTGAGTGTTGCTCATGTCGAGGTCTTGTTGCTGCAAATAGACGTCCACGCTAAATAACCCCAAGTGTGAAATATGATTTCACCGCTGCAGAGACTGGGCTCCTGCCACACATACAGGAAACACAAGATAAAAACAGACAAAGCACATAAAGAGGTAAATAATAGGAAAGCTCCCTCTTCTGAAACTTATTGTGGCTTATGATTGGGAGCTCCAGAGCAGCAACTAATAGGTCTTGTGGGCAGATTGCCCCAAGGTTAACAATAAACAGCAATTCTCAAAATTATGAGGCGTCTACATTGTAGCCGTGCAGCACAAATGCATTCAGAGCTATCAATGAAAAATCGGTGCTTATGTTTTTCCTGAAGGTGCCTTGCTCCAACTCCAGCTTTAGCTATGCTCTGTTCAACTATTTTCCTGGGGAGCAATAAACTGTAATGGATTTTAAATCTCCTCCAATATACGCTCCGCTCTGTGAATCAGGGGCTGAGGAACATCACACCTCTTGCATAGCAAGTGCACCAGGATGCTAGCTCTTTGTGCCACAGGATAGAGAACCATTGATGTCCAAGCCTGTTTAGTGAAAGCCCATTCCGGTTACTGAAACGGACACATCATGACCTGGGAGGAAAGTCAAAAACACAGCCACCCGTTTATTTAAGATTGAATGAAATCTTGACTATTACAAGCAAAATAATGGCAATGATAGCATAGTGTTGGCCATGCCTTCATTATTTAGAAGGCATTTGATGAATTTGCGGTAGTGTTTTAGATACAAAGGCATAGCAAAAGCCTCCGGACATTCAGAGGTGAGGAGTCAGCATTCACAGCAGAGTAATGTAGTGAAGCACAGCAGATTAAATGCTACTCAGGATAAATCAGCCCAGGTCATTCAAGGGCTGAGGGTGATACTGTTTCGTTGCAGCACCCCCCTAAACGTACAAGAAGAAAGAAAGAACTGGCCAGTGAGAGGTGACTAAAGTCAAAAAGGTTAACACTGTGCCAAAAGTGAGGAGTAACTGTGGAGGTGACTGGAAAGGCAAGTCTACTGAAAGATATGTGCCAGTCCTTTTTGGAGATAATGCACTACATACCAAAAATATTTCTGGACATCTCTCTATCAGAAAGCTCGAATTTCACAATCAGCAAATTGAGTTGACCCTTATTACTATAAGTACAGCCTTCAGTAAGTACTTCATCAGCGAGGGTCGGTGGGTGGGGGGTGGTCCACAAATGCAGCACATTTTCCTGGGCTCTTCTCAGTTCCCTGTGACTCGTTTCTGTCTGAGGCTTTCTGTATTTAGCGCAATCGAGATTCACTTGCAAACGTTTTTCACCAAGTCATTGCTACACGAACAGTTAGCTGTTAACGTGCTTTGTTTTGTTTTTTTTCCGCGCTGTTCTTAGAGGCCATAGAGCCTCATTCATGTTCATGCTCAACCCAACTGAGACACATCAACTCCTCGGTGCGCTTTAGATTAGACACCCCCTCGAAAAAGAGAAACAGGGGGTGGGGGGAATTAAACACACTAACCTCTTGTGTTGTCTTGCTCTACATTGTGTAAAGTGTGGTCGTGACTCCTTTGCCCTCGCAGTGATGATGGTTATATCTCCCTCCTCGCCGTGGATGATGATGATGATGATCAGTGTGAGGGAAGCTCGGATCTTGCTGTGTGTAGGTTGCGATTAGCCTTAGATTTGCGTTGGCCAAGCACCCGTATCGCCTCTCAGAAGATAGCGCACGACAAAAACACCTACTCCGGACTGTAAGCACCATCCTTCAGAAGGAGACGACGAGGCTGTCACTGAATCAGGGTGATAACGACATCTTCGCAGGGAGGCATGATGTGCTTGCAGGGCTTCCCCCAGAATCACATCAGGGACTCCATGTGCCCGATAATAATAAGAGGTTCACGAGCGGGAGCTGTCCAGGTGCTGAAAAAAAGGATTCCAGCGGTTACAGATGTGTGACAAGCAGTGCTCCGGGAGGGAAACGGATAGCCTAAGATTTACCCCAAACCCTCGCAATGATGTCATATAAAGCATGTATGCAGTCAGTGTACCCACTAAGCCATCAGAGCCCGCAAAAGTCCTCCTTTCTATGCCACCCTGGAAGCGTCGACGTAAAAAAAAAAAGAAAAAAAAGAAAAAAAAAAAAAAGGGAAAAAGCCCACTCTCGCTTCACTTCACCTCTTGAGCTTCAGAGCTCCTCGCGATAACAACCCACCCGCGCGAAAAAAAGAAAAAACATATCACTAATACTCACAGTGAAGTGTTTCTGTGACCCTCGGTGGTGATTTTAATGCAGTTTATCAGTCTGCAGCACACCCAGCAGCAGGCTCTCTGCGACATTTCAATTGCATCCTAAAATGCATTAACAGGACTTAGATCCCCGAACATCACATAAGGCAGCATTTATAAAGGGTTCATAAGTTGTGACTAATGGCTTTTATAAACGGTATTAAACAATTTGCCAAGGCTTTAGATCCCTTTGCAGAAAATAAAAAACAGTAAGTCATCCCTTAATAGATGCTCATGAGGTTTTTCACTTTTAGTGCACTAAGCTATCAAGCCTGCACTTATAAATGTATGATGACACTGCAACTTTTTTAAGTACCGGTACAGTTAAAAGAAAATTACCACCACTTTCCAATAGATTTCTAAAACTTAAATTAAAATGATACCTAAACACCAACCCATGAAACTAATAAACAATGGCACTGTCCTATCTTTATTAAACACACACACTCAAAGCGCAGGCTGAATAAAAAGTATGTGTGTACCTGTTCTCCATACACTTCTTGGAAGGGTGGGTTATCGAGCTCAGCAATCCTGCAATCCTGAAAGAGGTGAAGAAACACCCAGAACACAGCAAGATCATTACAGCTTGACAAAAATATCACAGTCTACCTAATTTTCTGTTCTGTGAAGAGGTGAGACAAACACTGGACTTTTTGGCAAGAGGAAAAAAAGGTAGACGAGGTTTGAGGAAACAAAGGCATTTGAGCACTGGAGCAGGGACACTTCAATCCAGCTGTGAAGCATGGTGGAGGGAGCACTGGGGCTGCTGTGCTAGATCAGTCCATGGATGCCTCGTAGTCACTGAAGTACAATAAAATCAAAACTATAAGAAGAAATTTTGCAGGTTAATGCAAGTCAGGATGAGCTTAGAAGTGGATCAAGCATCAATTTAAGGATGTAATACAAAGAAAAATATAACATATTACAAAGTTGAAAAAAATCATTAAAAATATATTTAGGTTATCATGAGATAAGTTAATATAATTTTAACTGCATATCTTGCTAAGTCAGCCTTTCTATTCTGAAAACCTTTTATTTCCATACAGTCTTTTCCTCCTTATCTGCAGCAGAAAGAAAAACAAATAAGAAATGTAGTTACAAGAAAACAGTTACTCCCACTGGATATTTACTCCAACTGCCAACTAGATGATCATTATGAAAGGCCTTTTTGTAATGGCCTATATGAATAGAACAAAATAATTACAGCAAGTCAAACCTGTTTCAAAGTAGGTCAATAAATGAGCATCAGCTAATGCTTTAAGACAGCTTTGAAAAATGTGAACGTCTCCTTTTGTATTTTTTCATCAAGGTCTTGATGCATGCTCAATCATCCAGGTAAGGAAATCCCAAAAGGTTTGTCAGTGCTTCTAGTTTCAGTCATTCTGCAAATGTATTGTTTATAAGATTGGGGAAACTTGCAGTCAGCTGAGACGGAAGAAGTCACTCTGATGAGTGATGAAATGTTTCTTTCACTGATGATGATGATCGGAATCAACTTTTTGGGATTTCATAAAGGTCATAAAACAAAGTATTTCTTGATAAATTTAAAGTTTTAAGAGCAGAATAAAGCAAACAAAGCAGTGTATATACAAATCAAACTTATCTATAAAGCCTCATTGAGTGATTGGCTACTGTTAATTAGTTCTTAACTGTACATCCTTTGAAAAACAGTGCCTCGGTATATTAGCTAAATGAAAAGTGTAGGAGGCATTAAATAATCACAAATTGAACAGATAACTAATTAAATCAGTTTACCGTTGCCACACTGGATGATGCTGGGTTACATAAATTTAGAAAAACATGATCATAAAAGATTAAAAATAGCCAGCTTATTGTCACCTAACGGTTCTAAGCAGTGTAGTAATTATCTCTATGCAAGAATTAGTGCAGTACTTCCGTTGACTATAAACTCATCCCACGATTACATTCACACATTCTTTGCATGCCACTCCATTCAGTTTCAGTTGTACCAAACCCAGACATACCAAGCTCGCATTCACAGAAGTCGGTTTCGTCACCTGTTTTCTGACGAAACTTATCCTACAAAAGCAAAACCAATATGTCATGTAATCAGTCTTCATTCGATTCTAACACTCACAGAGGTCATATAAGCCATATAATGACCTCCAGGAAGCTCTGCAGACCTCTAAAAACCATTTTGATTTGCTTATACAACAACAAAAACAACAATACTGTTCATTTCATGTTAAAACATTACCAGCCTGTATCCTGACATTTAACTTGCAATGCGGACAAACTGCAATCTCAACATTTTTTTAGGCCTAGGGAGGAGCTCACTCTCAAGACTACGTTCTCTGAGATCCAGGTGTCATTATGACTTAGACTCAGGAGCTGCGCTAACCACCCAAAAGCTGGGATTTTATGAGCTGGTAAGGGCAGATTGTTGATTTATTCAAACAGATATATTAGAGATCTATTTCTCTAACGTAATAATCAATAACGCTATGACTCCTGTCAGATTCACAGAAATTGTTTACATGTTGCCTAAAAACGTGCTTTCCTCGTGTTGAGTGCTCATGTACTTTTCTTTGTCAAAATTCTTCCTTGTGTTCTTAGTGAGACAGCAGGAAAAACAGAACATTATCAATGATGTCAGGTAATAATACCAACAATCATAAAACTAAAACCCTCTGAGGAGCGAACAAATTCTATATATTAAGAAAAAGCATCTTTCCAGCTCTGTTATAGCTATCCTACCTTCTTTTTATCTCTGTAGATCATGGAAACCCTTGCAGTGCAGAGGATGCCACCTACTGCATGAATGGAGGGACATGTTATAAAATATCTTCCATGGACACACTTTCTTGTGTGTAAGTTTATTGAAATCAATCAGTGTTTTTAATTGTCTTAGAAAAAAAAATCTTAATGTAAAAATATATGGACACTACCCAACCTGGCAATGTTGTTTGTGAATTTGCAAATATTTGTGCAACGCTATCTGCCTGCAGGTGCAACCCAAACTACAAAGGCAGCAGATGTGAACAGTTCCAGCTCGGAGTCACACAGCCCATTTCAGATGAGGCTGGTTTAATTGCAGCTGTGATTGTCATTACTCTCCTTATCTTGATAGTGCTGGGATTTATTGTCTACTACATACGCAAGTAAGTACATTGTGGTTTTAGGTAAACACTCTCAAAGCATCTGTAAGTAGCACCAGGACGTCTTTGTATTACTGTACATACTTTCTAAGCTTATAACCATTACTTACCACCACACAGGATGCGAAAAGCGAAGGAACAGAGACAACAGAACCACAACCAAGAATACTGGAAGGTACAATCAAGAGCATGATCCTTCCTTCTGATTTAATTTGGTGGTGCATTTGATGGTTTCAGGAACGAATTGTGAGAAGTGTCATTTATCTTGTCATGCTATCTGAGGTTTTGAAAATGACTTTGAAAAAAGCTAAAAAAAATGAAAAAAAATGAGAGTGAAAAACTACTGCACTGACCTTAAAGGGCAAATTGACGAGTGTCACACCACCATTGCTCTGATGTTAAATCACATTTCACCTTGTCAAAACATATTAAAGTGCAGTTTAAGTGTGACTTTTTAAAATTTGTGGCAATTGTGGGATTATAAACTAAGTTTCTGTATGTTATTAGAAAATATTTTGCATTTGTAAATATATTCCATCATTTTTTTTAAATGATTTGAATGTGTGATTTCTGGTGACATGCCATTACACACTCTTATTTACTTGTGAGACGTTAACGCACTAGTAATTCTTCCTCTTCAATGCTTCATTCCAAACCTCCACTCTTAACCTAATCTCACATCTAATCACATCTCTTAAAGTATAATTGCTCATTGAGGTGTCCTGGACCAGTCAGTGAGATCTCACTTTACAAAGATGTCAGCACTTTGCAGTTTTTAAAACTTAAAACTGGATCCCACAATTCTGGACACATGCATGAACACACATGCATGTGTGTAGGGGGTCTGTATAATTCGCTTATCCCAAGCTATTCATCGGTGTCCTTAAATCTAACAAAAACAGGGGCACGGGTGATCCCAGGAGTTTTATGAGAATGGTGTCACCAAATTGGCTTCAATTTGCTGCACAGAGGAGGAAATCCAAACTTGTTGGACTGCATTTCCCATAGTTTGTATTTGTTAACAAATTAAAATAAATAAATAAATAAATAAAAAAAATGTGTGGGCAGAAACAACATTGTAAATGCTGACTGAATGGTTTCACTTTAGAATTCTTGCCAGCATTAGGTCAGGACTGACACTGTGGCTGTTGATATTGGTATTTTAAAAATGCTACAGTGAAACCATTAGAGAGCAAAAAATATGTAGTCAGTGTCCCCCCCCCCTCTTTAAGGAAATATCTGTATATAGACAGCCCTAAAAGGAAGAAAATACGCAAAGCTGATTTAAATAAATTGTGAGTGAAATGTTTTTTACTTAAAAGTAGTAATTTATTTAAAAAAAAATGTTCTGGATTGACGTGTTACGTTTTAAAGAGAATTGAACTGCCTTCTATATAAATCCAAGAAACTTGTATCAGAGTCTGTTTTGGGGGGAGACGGGGACTGCTTCCGTCTAGTGGCAGAATGTCTTCCTTACTTTAATGCTGTAATTGAGAAAATGCTTAATGTAAATAAACTCAAAACATTTATATAAATGGATACTTAAGACTAATTTTATTTCCTTAAAGTTCAGACACATTGAAAAGCTCTATCAAAATGACACAAGATCACAAAGTTTTCTTGCAGGTAAACTCACACACCTGTGTAAACAGTTCTACTTCCTTCTGGCATTATCAAACTCCTTCGCAATTTTCAGTGCAGTGTTGTTGAGTCCCACGGACTGCATGTTAGCAATGATGGTGACCACCACCCCCTGTGGGAGGATCGGGGTCTGTCCTTGGCACTGGTCAATCTCTTCGCTGGGTAACACCAGGAGGACACTGCTAGCGCCCACAGCACTTCCTGTGTGTGATACATAGTGTCTGCGCTTCCTGCACTGGCCATATTTTTGCACCTTCTCCACTACCAACCAGCCTTGAGCATACAGTCCGTCCTTATCCCAGCTGGCTTCAGTCCCATCAACTGGTGCCCAAAGCTCTATCGCTGTTTTGGGTTTGAGAAATCCAGGAAGCAAGCCGTTAGTATCCTGCAAGTGAGCCACCTGGTAGCTGTAAAGCAGAGCATTTCCAAAGAGCAGCAGGTTTCCCACAGTGGAAAGAAAACCACCTCCTGCCCACTTGTAGGAGTTGTCTACGTACGGGCAATTCACAACACGTCCGCGCTTGTTGTGATGATAAAACCTGTGGAATCGCATAGACAGGTAGTACAAACTCACTGCTATACCTCATCAAAAAAAAAAAAACAAACAAGCATGAGCATCATGTTTTTAAGGCAATTTGGACATAACTTGAGACTGGAGATTATACACTACCTAGAGCGGTTGTAAATAATAGGGTCATTCTCATCGGGCACTGTATTGAGCATTCCCAGCTCGCGGAACATATCCATCATGACGTCCAGGAATCGCCGACCAGCAGCCCGCTCCACAACAGCACTAAGCAGCGTGAAGGCATGAGTGGAGTACAGAAAGGTTGTGCCTGCATGCATGGAGTAAAACATACATCTCATCAAGATGTTAGCATTGTAACTGTGAATACAGAGAAACAACGAAATAAAGTTTGAGCTTTACCAGGTTTGAAAATGAGGGGGTCATTCTTAAAAAGGTCCAAAGACTGAATGACACTTTCAAAGTTGTCCTTTAAGTAGTACTCCTCGTGCTCAAACTCTTTTTTCTTCTTGGTGTTCTGATCTGTTGCGGCTTTGTTGTCTTTGCTTTCAGATGAGCTCTTTTCATTCTCTTTTTCTTTAACCGGGGGCTTTAAAAGTCGCTTGGCTTTCTCTTTGTCCTCCTTCACTTTCTTTGCATCTTTCTCATAATGCCGAATGCCACTCAGGTGGGACAGAAGCATACGTGAGGTTATTGTGACCTTAAAAACAATACAAACCAAACAAATAGATAAAATGCTAGAAGAACGAGATACTGCATGTCATTTTTTTTTTTTGCAGTATTTGAAATTGCTTACGTCTTGCCCATCAAACTGTTTTTGGGGAAACTGTGGGACATATTTCTGGACTGGGGCATCAAGATCTAGTTTCCCCTCCTCGCACAGTCGTGCAGCAGCTGCAGAGGTGAGGGGCTTACTGATGCTGGCGATTCTCATCACCGTTTCTGGCGTGCATGGGACACGATTCTCCAAATCAGCATAACCAATTCCTAAATTAGATAAAGTGTTTTAAAAAGTCATAAGAATGGCAATGCATTTTTAGGGAAATATACCGGTGTTTACAGATGACTCATTAACCTAATAAATTATATATTTTAAAACATTCTGCAGTAAGGAAACTGAACACAGACCCTTTAAATGTATCTTTTTTTAGCACTGCAACAAAGCACAATTTAAATACAATCTATGATAAATATGCAGAAATACTAATACAAGCAGATACCAGCGGGCTACCTCCAGTTGAGTCAAAAGCAGCTACATGCTTTGACCTAAAATGTCTGTTTTGAGCCACTCAGAGCCTGCCAACAGTGACAATAGCAACAATAACAAATTTTCGGACTTGCTGCCATTCTTGTACAACAACTGTTAACCTTTTTAACCTTTAGCCAGTGTTACATTACTGTTAAAACATTTGTAACAGTGTCTATTTTTACATATTTAAAGTGCACTCCATGATTCAGTAGCTTGTAGTATCACCTTTAGTTGGTCTGTCACATTATTCTGGAGGAATTCGGACCCACACTTTATTAAAACTTTGCTTCAGTTCATTGATGTTTGTGGGGATTAATTTATCTACTACTCTCCTAAGGTCCTGCCACAGCATTTTAGTCATACTCAGGTATGGACTTTGACTGATTTGTTCAGCCATTCTGTTGTAGATTTGCCGCTGTGGTTGGGATCATTGTCCTATCACATGACTCAGTTTGCCCCAAGCTTTAGCTGTCAGACAGATGGACTCACATTTGACTTTGGTATATAGAGGAGCTCATGGCTGAATCAGTGCCTGCAAGGTGCCCAAGTCCTGTGCCTTGATAGCTGGTATGGGGCGTTTGTGTTGATATGCTGTTTGTTTTTTGCCAAACATCTCCATGTTGGTCTGATCTGTATAAAGGACATAGTTCCACATGCCATGTTTTTGTTTGTTTGTTTTTTTAGAGAGAAGAGGCTCCTGAAACCCTGTCCAAACAAGATATATTTGCTTATTTTTTTTCTAATTATACTGACATGAACTTTAACATTTAACATGCTAACTGAAGCCTATAGGGCTCACACTACTCACACTTGCTGATAATCAGTGAGTGTGCATTTGCATTTGACTAGCACCACCTAGCTGTGAGTTATCCATGTAATTCAAATGGAAGCAGTAAGGCTGTATTTAGTTTTTCAGAACCCTGTAAAAAAAATCCAGCGCTCAAGGGGTTAATAATAATGGTTTCCACTGACCATTATTACACAATTTTGTTCTCAACAAATTACACAGTGTATGGTAGGATATATTTTAAGACTTACCATTTCATTCATCAACATCCGATGTGTGCGCGCTCCCTTATTTATTTAATTTATATTTTAAAGCAAAAGTGTACACACCGGAGGTACCGAAATGAGCCCTAGTTTGTTCTCAGAATCGTATGGGAGAAGGTTATTTTCTTTTCTATAATAGCAGTCGTTATTTCAGCTGTTTTTCTGTGCGGTCACGTCATGTTTGTGTTGGATTAGCTGTTTTTGAATCACACTTTGAGCAAAACTTTTGTAAACTCCCTACACTAAAAATGTGGGACACTGTGCATGTGGGAATTGTAGGATGGGATGAAAATAGTGCGATGCATGGTCACCAACCTTCACACCAGACCTCAGCCCCATCCACAGAGACGCCAACTACCACTCCCGGAGCACCGACCTCATCCTGCCAACACACAAACACACCGAGTTGCTACAGGTGGGCTTCGGGTTAATAAGACAGCGCAAAGGGACACTAGTCAATCAATTACAAAGCAAGTTATAAGCCTACCTCTGTGCCTACCTTTATCCGCTCCACAAGGTCTCTGCTAACTTTTATAGCATCTTTGTATCGATCCGTCTTCTCTGCTCTCGTAACTTTAACATCGCAGAAACTGCTGGCACCGTCGCTGCTGTATTTCAGCCCGACAGCTAAAGCGATCCCCACTCCAACCCCATACATCCAAATCGTGGACTTTAACCGGTATTTACGAAAGGCTGGTCCTCCCACATATCGCCTTTGTTGCTGAATAAAAATACTATCTGACTTCTGCTGCTGCCTGGCTCGCGCTCCTGCACGCGGGGTCGTCACAGGCGACTCGCGTGCTGCTAACATGCTGCATTTGGTACAAAAAGTACTTTGCCTGGACAAAAACAAACGCAACATCGTGAGAAAGCACTCCTTCTTTGTCGGCGACAAGTGGCTCCAGTCAATGATCTGCTCACCGTTACCAACAGCTTGTTTACTTCCTGTACGCGTCCTCGTTCGGAACGCCTCGAACAAGACCAAATAAATCAAATCATGATTCAAAGAACGTTGATCGAGGGGAATAGGGCAGGGTTTGTAGCTAGAGGTGAGACCAATGACTTTTATACAGTCATTGGGTGAGACCAGGGAACATAAAACCTTGTCCTTGAACAATATCAGCATTTATTGACGTGTGTACTGTGTATGTTGGCCTACTCAGTGCTAACAATACTACAACAAATCACACAAAGACAAGCACACAGCAGCAGGGATATTCATTTAGAGAAATAAATGCTAAAAACACAGTTTATTCTGTAGATTAACTTTACTAATAATGACACAAACAATCAAATAAATAAGTAAAAGTAAAAAACCTGGCTTTCAGACGAGAAAGTGCTGTACATAGGTTGTTGTAACTCTGTGCAGCAACTTGCTGGCAGCTGGACACCATTAATTTACTGGAAACAACTGTTTATAGTAACTTAAAGTTACTTAAAGTTAAAGTTACTTTAAGTTACAGTAAAGTTGCTAACGTTACTGTAAACACTTTTACATCATGCTACAACTGCATTTACAGTAAAGTCGCTGGTAGTAATTTGCTGTATTATCTACAGTAAATATGCTGTAAATTAAATGTATGATAGCTTTCAGTTATTTAATTTATAGTAATTAAATTACGGGATCTCATGTGAATTAAATTTACAGTAACAGACTTGTAGCTGGATGTCAGTAAGTTAACATAGAATTTACAGCAACTTGTTTACACTACTTTTTACAAGGTGTGTTATTATCATGGGTAAATCCTGATCTCCCGGCAGTTAACGTGGGATTGTAGGGTATTCAGTACCCCGTTTTGATTTTGGGGATTGGGCTAACCAGCTAATATTGGTTTGGCAGTTTTGAAAAGCTGATGCTGAACAGTGCTTTCTAAACATAATTTGTTTAACATAATTTGATATTTAGATGAAGTGAAGTCATCGTTTTTAATATGCATTTCATTAATATACAAATGCATTTGCTTAAAAAAACACAGACACACATGAACAGACAGTGGGGAGCATTCCATCTGCAGTGTCTAAGAATGCCAACCCATATAACCACAATAGGCCTACATACACAAGCTAGAGACCAAACTTCAGGTTTGTGCAACCGCATTGAGAATAAACTCTGGCTCTCTTTCTCTCTCACCCACACACAGACCCTTATCTTTCCACTGCTGTAGCAGCAAAGGAATGTCAGTGGGCTTGCCAGTTATTTAACTGCTGCAAGCACAGTGTTCTGTGCCAACATAAACTAGTGACTAATATATTAATTGTACTGTATGTGCATATAGTACGTGAAAGTTAATTTTATTTTTCAACTTTAACTTCACTGATATCTATCAAGTAAAGTGAAGTACTTCGCATACTATATAGTACACTCACCAGCCACTTTGTTAGGTACTTATGTTCAACTGCTTAACACCAAAAGTTAAGTCACATAGCAGCAATTTACTGCATTTAGACATACAGATATGATGAAAAGGCTGCCTGCTTAAGTTAATATCAAACATCAGAATGGGTTTCACAGTGATTTAAGTGACTTTGAACGTGGCATGGTTGTTGGTGCCAGATGTGCTAGTCTGAATATTTCCAAAACTACCAAACTACTGGGGTTTTCCCACACAACTATCTCTAGGGCTTTCCGAAAATGGGCCAAAAATGAGAAAAGATCCAGTAAGCTGCAGTTCTCTGAGTGAAAATGCCTTTGTTTATGTCAGAGGTCAGAGGCCAATGGCCTGGCTACTTTGAGCTGATAGGAAGCCAACAGTAATTCAAATAACTAATTGTTACAGCCAAGGTATGCAGACGAGTATCTCTGAATATACATCACGCTGAATCTCGAAGCAGATGGGCTACAGCTGCAGAAGACCAGATTGGATGCCACTTCCGTCAGTCTCACCAAAACTGGACAATAGAAGATTGGAAAAATATTACCTGGTCTTGATTTCTGCTGTAATAGAACAATAACAGGAAAGCATGATTCTATCCTTCCTTGTATCAGCAGTTCAGTCTTGGGTTGTTGGTGTAATGGTGTGGGGAATATTTTCTTGGTACACTATGGGCTCCTTAATATCAACTGAGCATCATTTAAATGCCGCAATATTGTTGCCGACCATGTCCCTCCATTTATGACCACAGTGTACTCATCTTCTGATGACTGGTTCCAGGAGGACAAAGCTCCTTGTCACAATATTCAAATCCTCTCAAACTGGTTTCTTGAACATGATAATGTACTCAAATGGCATTCACAGTCACCAGATCTCAGTCCAATAGAGCACCCTTGGGATGGCAGATTCTCATAATGGATGTGCAGCCAATAAATCTACAACAACTGTGTGATGCTATCATGGGATCATGGACCAAAATCTCTTAACCGACAACAAATGCTGTTTCCAGCATCTTGTTGAGTCTATGCCATGAAGAATTAAGGCAAAAGAGTATCCAACCCAGTACTAGCACAGTGTACCTATAAAGTGTCCAGTGAGTGTATATCTGATGTTTTATTGTAAAATTATTATAGTTTGTTGGATCAATTATTTAGAAGATTTCAGAGGGTAAATGACTGAACTGAACAAATATAGTAGCTGTTTTGGGTGAGCTGGAGTGAACCAAAGAAACACATTACAATGCTTTTGAACAGATGGCAGTCAAACTGAGGCCCAAGGAAAAGAAACAAGAGAGAGAAGTTTTGAAAATGCTGCAAAATTAATAGATTTATTTAATTTTTAGCTATTTGAAAAATGTAATACATTTTACATATGGAAAGATAAAATAAAATCTATTAAATAAGCTTTCTCTTTTCTTTTGCACTGCAATCAAGCTTCATTCAACTACAGGTCACCTCTGACGAACAAAACAAAAAGTCTACGTATGTACCACAAACAAAGTTACAAAACTTTCAAAACATGCTTTTATTTATATTTATATTTTTTACATTTTAGATATGATGACACTTGAGACGTCCACATTAAAACAATGCTAGAACAAAGCACTACCGGTACACCAAAAATCATACTATACAGACAAAATGAAACAATTTTGAACCTTGGTTTTAAACAACAACAACAAAAAGGGCTGAAGTCTTGTGCCATTTCTTTAACATTACAGTAGCACCAGTATACATACTGACAGTGACTGTCAGGGTATACATACACTTGTGATGACTTTCATGTGTATATTCACTGGGGTGCAATGACTCTTTTTTAACATAGTTTGTTGTATGAATAATGCTGAGGTTTTACTAAGTGCAAAATTTCTCCACTTTGTCCTTTGGTATGTGCATGATCAAGGCAGAATGCTACGTACCAGATCAGCTTAAATGCAGTTGTAGAAAACAATCTTGTAACCAATGGTACTTGGTCAATGGTCATTTCACCAGATGACTTGTCAAAAAAAAAATCAAGGATTGCAAAAGGCAAAGATAAAAACTGGCTTGCGAAAACAACCGTGTTTCTCAGTTTAGGCTTCATGAGAGGGAATGGTTAAGCGTTACTTCCCCTTTGAGTTCTGCTGAAGGCAGAACGATGCAATAAGAATAGCATCTGGCTGTTTGTTCTCCACCATTGGCAAGGTACGAGAAGAAGGGGTTTACAGTAAGCAAGGTGCAAATACATAAAGCCAAAACCACAGTGTATGTGTGTGTGAGGGGCAAGGGGAGGGGTCAGACCGTGCTTTCACAAATTATTCAGTTCCATTAGAGTCTGGTCCAGCATCTGGTGCATTTCGAGGTTCTCTTCTTTAGCTTGTGATACTTTCTCTGTTAGAACAATCAAAATGAAAACATTTTAATGTCACACAAGCACACACAAGTGAGTCAGCTGGTTAGCTTGTATTAATAATCAAGCTGGCTACATTGTTCAGGTCAGTTGGTAAATCTGAGTGCTTTTTAACCCGACCTGCACAGCACTGACAGCAAACAGAAACACACAGAATAGCAAGCAGTCATGCAGATTACAAATACACTGCAACTGACACAGAACACACAGCAACAGTATACAGGTAGATTATTATAGTGTTGGTTATAACAGTTTATTAATGCCAAACTAAAGGTTAGAAAATTATATGTAAAGATAATCCCTGATTTTTACGGTTTCAAATACACTTCCACCAGCAGCGACACAGACACATCGAGCAGCACAGGCATCGTACTCGGGCAATGCAAACGGAAGAGCTTTGGAGCTTACGCTGGATCCGATTGTCATACGCACACCGAAAGCAAAACCGCAGTGAACGGAACAAACGCATGAACAAGTTAGTCCTCATTCAAGGCCACGCGAAGTTCATTAGAGAGAAGGCGGTTTTTCTCAAGTTGATGGTAGAGGCGATCTTTGCAGTCAGAAAGCAAGTTGAAAAAACAGAGAGAATAGGAAATCAGAGGAAAACAGGAAAAGAGAAAGTGGAATACCCTTTGACATCTACCTTCTCTAGAAAGGAGCACCGAGAGATTGGTTTAATCTTTGTAAAAGGTCTAAATAGCCATAATAATAGATGATATTACAAAATAAAGTATTTTGATGGTTCCTGCTTTTTCTTTTTGTCTGCAAGAGGCGAGCCAGGGCTGTGCATAGAATAAGAAACAGAAGATAGAGCATTGTGACAAAAAAAGAGCCAAAGATCTAAATCCTAAAATGGAACCATTTAAGTTGAAAAATGAAGAAACAGAAAAATAAATCATGAATTCAATCACTACTCTGTCTTGATTATTCACTCAGTTTCCTGTAAGTATCTTTAATGTGGCTGCTAAACCTCAGCCAGTCTTTAGGCCAAATTTGGTTTCATGCTCACTCCTGCTAATCTTGATCTCTCACAATTTATGGCAATGACTTTAATACAAAGAGTCTGAATGTGTCATGGTGTATTTATTTAAATATATGACAAGATACCATATATCATACAAAGCCTGTTTGTCATAATCACTGATGTCAGTCAGTTTCATCCAATATTTCATCGTCAGATGAGGTTCCACAACTCTTACATACTGTTCTGCACGCCAACCATTACTCTACGTTGCCACAGTCTTGCTGATAACAGCCCAACACCAATTACCACCAGCTCAAACATCCTTCCTGCCAATTACTCCCATCACAATACTACATGTTCAAAAGTGCTTGCATGCATCAGTCAACTAGACTCAGCTTTCAGTCAAGTATCTACAGATGCTGGAGGTTTCTGTGCTTTCAGTATTGCTGTGATATTCCTATTATATCAGCTTCACAGAAAAGAAAAACTTTGGACGAAGAAGAAAATGAGCATCGACTGAAATCCATAAAACTACACCAAGGAAGAGTGAGGACCTAGTGGTTTGTTGAGATGCAAGAAAAGAAAAAAAAAGAGAAAATGATTCAATAGCATAACTTAAAATCAAGGCTTCCTGGTTTTATTAGAGCCAGTGAAAAATAAATATGAATGAAAAATAAAAAGGACAGAGAAAAGAGATACAGCTTTACATAGAAGGAAGGACGTTTATTTTTTTTACACAACGCAGAAAGATTCTAGGATTCTGTACAAGTGATGGGATGCAAGTAATGTTGACATGAAGACATGAGGGGGAAAGGGAAGCAAAGACAGAGAGGGAAGGGGGGGGGGGGAAATGGAGAAAAGGCTGGAGAGAGCAGACAGATGCTGCTCAGCCGGCAGGAGGCGTCTTTGATGAGGTGTAAACAATTTATCTGTGTGGAAGAGAAGAAGTAGAGTGAACCTGGGGGGAGCAGGAGGGGGACCTACGGAAATGTAAAATGCCAACCAAAATACACCAGACACACGGGAGTCACGGAAGGGCACCACAAAAACCACAATGCACAGTATAAATGCATCCTGTGCATTGGAAAACACTTGCAAACACACACACACACTGAAGGGTTGGGGCAAGTCCTTCCTGTGATTACATCAACACCTTCCTGCTACATCACGAGGTGCAGCGCTCAACTGACAGACAGTTGTGGCTCTCATCTTTACACACTGGAAATTTTACTTAGGAAAAACTGTGGGCTCAGCCACACTGGTGCTACGCTATGGCCTCTTCTCCTCACCTGGTATATTGACATAGCAAAGGAGGCTATCACAAACACATGTGTGGGCCTTTCTTCTCAACGGAAGTAGACCATATTAGTAGAAATGGGGACACTACATGTAACCATGAGGATCAGCATGTAAACCAGTTTCAGTGAAAAAAAAAAATCATTATTGCAGTTTTTGTCAATCAACAGCTTGCATGCATTGCTTAAGAAGTGAAAATGTCCAACGATATTACAATGGGCATTTGAACATAAACTCATAAAAGAATCTAAATATTATCATGCTGCGTTCTGCTCATGCATGAACTGACTTCATTCGTTTTTTTCTGTACTCTCAAATGTCAAAGATACTGACACAAAAGGCATACAGTATCATCATAAGGACACAATTAAAGACAGGATTATCTATTACAGGAGCAGCTCAAGTACAGAGGGAACAAATTTCTGTTTTAAGACTTGAAACTTTATATATAAGACTATATATAAAAAAGGAATTTTAGTATAGATGAGATGTTTAGTTCTAGTGAGCATGTAAAATAATAAATGAGGGAGACAAAAGAGGTGAGACATTTGATGTGTAGGTAACACAGGTGCAGGCCAGAGGCGAGAGAGGGGGCATGATGGTGGAAACAAGCAGGTACGGCAAGTAGAAAAATTACATGGAAGTCATGTCGTTGAGGGCGTGGTCCAGCTCCTCGCTGATGGCCTTGTACTTCAGTTTCTGGGCATACAACTCATCTATTGGTGGGCCAGGAGTGAAAGGTTCATGTTGGGGGTGGGGCGGGAGGTAGGGCGGTGATTGAAAGCAAAAGGTGGAGGAGGAACATGACACAAGGAGGTGGAAGGTGAAGCATCCAGACCATTTGCAGGACAGGGAAGGAAAAAAAAACATGGAGAGAGGACAGAAAAACGAGGGGGGAAAAAAGGAAACAAAGTTACACCAGAAAGACAGAGTGGATGTGCAGCAGATCTAAGGTTAGATTCTTCAGCACCATTGAGAAATGGGCTGTATTTCACTGCAATGTGGTGCTTATAAGACTAAATCAACACCTAAGCCTGATATCGCTGCTTAACTTTAAAACCACCCATTCCTAACTGGAACTGAAAAAAGCAACCAACTAAATGTAATAGTGAAAGAATAAGAAGTACCAAAATAGAAATAAGATGCTGTCTGAAAAAAAAAGAGAAGATGAAACAGGATAGAGTTCAAAAAGAAATGTGAAAAAGGGACCTAGGAGATTTTTGAAACACTTACCCAAAACACTTCCAATGATACAATAAACATTGGAAAAATAATCATAGTAGCATTCTGAGTTTGGAGGCAGAAAAGCAAGCAAACAAAAACCCCCAAAAAGCATACCTTCCAGGTCATCAATGGTCTTCTCAAGCTTGGCTACTGATCTCTCAGCGAACTCAGCACGAGTCTCAGCCTGCATTACAGAGACAGATTCAGAAGTCAGTCCAACACTTGATGTGGAAACTTGTGTAAATTATCCTGGTGTGAGTCTAAAACACCAGATGGGGCATTGTGAAACTGTACCTCCTTCAGCTTGTCAGTGAGGACCTTGATCTCCTCCTCATACTTGTCCTCCTTCTGTGAGTACTGTGGGTCAAAAGCAACAACAGCTATAAGGAATCGCAAACATGTGCGTTGAGATAAATACTTTCACTGCATTTATAGAAATGAGTTTAAAAAAAAAAAACAGAAGTGAAGAGGCTCTTCTGCGCCCCATCCATCAAGTCTGCAGGGGAGCTGCAAGGGTTTGACAGCATGCAGTCGCCCGGAAGGATAGCACGTACCTTCTCAGCCTGTGCCTCCAGTGACTTCAGGTTGTTGGTCACAGTTTTCAACTCTTCCTCAAGCTCAGAGCATTTGCTGGTGTTTTAGGGGATAAAGTTGCCAAGGACGAGTAGGAAAAAGGAGGGAGACGACGATGGACAGATCCGAAGGTAGACACAAATAAAAAGGTGGAGGGAAAAAGAAGAAAGGAGGGGGAGAGGAAACAAAATAATAAATAAAAACTACAGGGTTTTAACAAGGAGGGAACGCCAAGTACCTCAAAAGTGCCTTAACAGAGCAGGAATGTGAGAAAACACAGTAGCAGTGTGTTTTTTATCTGTTTGGATTGAAATATCATACTTTTCTGTGGTGTTATTCTTGCACAGCCCCTGCCATGTTAGGCATGAAACAGTCTAATTGCACTTGGAATTAAAGAGCACAATGAAGGAGAGGAGCAAGCACAGCAAGCAAAGCAGTGAGAAGAGCCACTCAGAGAGACAAGTGTGTTATGCTTTCTGTTTGCAGTACCTGTATGACTGTGGAGTCTAGTGATTTCATGCTTTGCTCCAAAACCCTTAGCTCATCCTCCACTCTTCGAGCACGCCTGTTAGTGGGTGTGGCGCGCATGTGCAAGCCAAAACCATTCAAACCACGAGGGGCATGCAAATAATCAGCACATACAGTAAGAACACAGGGCACACTGTTCAAATGGAAACAACTACTAGACTTTTAAGTGTTAGCGCTCGAAGCTTCCTGAGTATTTCAATTCCAGCATACGTGCAAGTTTAAGCAAAGATTTTGTGTGTGAAAAAAAAGGCAAAAGGACTTACCCTTCTGACAGCTCAGCGCGCTCCTCTGTACGCTCCAGATCACCCTCAATGATGACCAGTTTACGGGCAACCTTTTGGTGTAGCACAACAACGTTTTTAGAAAAAAGAACCATGAAATGACTGTGAGAAAGTTAGCACTGGGTTACATCCAGCCCAGAGTGTTTCACCCGCTTACGATTATTCTTGCAACTCCGATTCTGGTGAATTATAAACAAGGTTTAAAGGATACAGGACATATTATAAACTTTCCAGTGAAAATTCAAGTGTTATAACTGGGTAAAAACAAGTTTAACAGAATGAAGAGCTCAGGGTTGTTATAACTGAATTAACGTCTGTTGCAGAGCTATCAATTTCAAAGCTAAATGCTTAAAAAAAACTCGCCTCCTCATATTTGCGGTCAGCCTCCTCAGCGATGTGTTTGGCCTCTTTCAGCTGGATCTCCTGCAGCTCCATCTTCTCCTCGTCCTTCATGGCCCTGTTCTCAATGACCTTCATGCCTCTGTGTGCGGGAACAGTCAAAGAATGTTAAGAATTAAGTGGTGAGACCTGACAGACTTCCTGCAGTTTTCCCTGAGGACCCATATGTGGTTAAATAGTAGTGCTGGCAAGTAAATCTTTAATGTGCTCCTAAGGTGAATACTTAAATGTTTTCCGATATTAAAAAAGAGCAGAGGCACTTCTACAAAGGAGTGGAAACATGTTCACATGGCCTGTTTACCTCCCTCTCTGAGCCTGAGCTGCCTCACAAAACTCACCTCTCACTCTCATCAGCAGCCTTCTCAGCCTCCTCCAGCTTGGTCAGAGCAGTAGCCAGACGCTCCTGAGCACGATCCAACTCCTCCTCAACCAGCTGGATACGTCTGTTAAGGGAAGCGACCTCTCCCTCAGCCTAAGGAAAGAAGAAACATCATGTCGGGAGATTGTTTTTGCGGGTATGCTCAACAAATCAGTCACATATAGCACAACAAGAAAGTCGGTCCAAAGAAAGCAACCGGTGAATGTATTTGTTTATTAGAGTAGGTGTCGCCACCATTGTTTTTATGCCCACTGAGAGAGTGTAATCGTGGTTGTTCTGAAGTGTTATCTGTGAGCCACCTGTTGGGAAAAGCCCTCCCACCAGGCCTACTCCTCATTGACTATGTATAATGATAATTTCCCCAAACTAACATAAGGCTGAATGCCGCGCCTCATTACTGAGCTCCCCTGAGAGGACATTAACAAGGCTCAAGTCAAAAGGGCCTGGCACAATTAATGAATTCTGAAAATGACTGCTTGCATTGTACAGCTACAAAGTAGGCTCCCTGGGGTTTGAAACATTTAAGTGTAATTTATCTGGTCATCAGTGTAAGCTATGGAATCTGTGTTAAATGGGGTGGTATCTTTGCAGAAAAGCTGATATACACGAGCACACATTGAAAAAAAAGGTGGGTCTTTTTATGATTATTCAAACGTGTAGCTACTTCTGCATTCTGACACTGCTCAGCAGGGATCAAGACCTGCACTGGTGTCACTGAAAAGCGGATATTCGGCAGAAGCCTGCACACGAGGCAAAAGTCTTTTCAGAAGCTTTCCCCTGCAGCCTTAGGTTAAAGTGTGCAGCGCTGGGCCAGAATGCACTGGATGTTTTTAAAGCACGATGAGGAAGTTTCTAATGACCTATAAACCCATTAGTGGTCACTACTATTTCTAATACATTACAGTTTGTCAACATTAATTACAAGCTGTTACACTAAGCCTGAGATTAACTCTGACTGCTGCGAGCCTGTGCACTAAGATTTATTTCCCGTATAGATAACTACCGCTATGTTCTGTTGCTCGTTGCTGTGAAACTATATTGTCCTTATAAGGGCAAGTCAAAGAGCATAAGCTGACAGAGCACACTGGCACCTTCAAATGTTGCCACAGTGGTAGTTTCCTGGTTGCTGAAAATACTTTATTCAAATGTGTGGCCTGCTCCTAGTTGGGCTGGAGCAATGAATTAAAGGATCGCAATATATGTGTATATGTATATATATATATATAAACAGTCAGGTTTACCGGTAAAGGAAATGCAAGTGAACTCGTTTAAGGAGATGAGACAATACAATGACACAAAGTGCCACAGTTGCTGCTGAGCCAACAGGGCATCAGCGGCCTAACGTTGCCAATTAGAGGCGCTTATCCAGGAGCAGCGGGCTATCAAAGCTTCATCTGAGACTTGCGGTGGCACACGGAGAGCCAAGTAAAAGCTCAGCTTCCAGCACTGGGGTGGGTCAAGAGCAATCCCGCTATCTCACTGTGTATCAATTCAAACTATGGCCCTACATGAACTCTACACAAGTGCACAGGAAATGATACAGAGAGAGAGAGACAAAAAGGAGGCAATTGTGCGCTCGCAGGTAGGCTCTAAGCGCGGTAAACATGCTTACTTGTTCCCTGGCTTTCCTGTGCGCAAGCAACTCCTTCTGTAATCTCTCGGCTCTGTCTTCAGCACCGTCTGCCTGCTCTTGTAAGGATTTGATCTTTCGTTTCACTGCATCCAGCGATGTCACTCCTGCCATTGTTTATGTACCGTTGTATATACTTAGATATATAATATAAAAAACAGGACTACACTTTTGCGCTGCAGCACAGTTTCCGAGAATTTCACCAGGAACGAGGTGACGTCCTTGGTTGTGCAGAGGGCTGCGTGAAGAGAGGCGAAAGAGTGCGCAAGCCTTCTGGAGACGCACTGTGCAGTGAATGTATTTACCAGGAAGTACGGTGATTTCAAACGAAGCATGAAAAAATAACCGGTATTCTGCGGGGTTGTACAAAACTTTAGACCGCGATAACATGCTGCACTGCCACTATAAAATAATAAAATGTAATAAAATGTAAAAGATACAAAATACCAATGCTGTTTAATGACGTGAACACACCCAGACCCACACACAACGGAGCGTACTCGTAGCGTACACTGTGCTACAGCCCCCTCTGCGGGTCAGCCGCGAGCAGTACATACGTGGCAGTGAAATGTTTTGGAGAGTGCAGGACATTCAATAAGTCTTCACTGGCTACAGTAATTACAGGCTGCCGTTGAAACTTTGCAAATATCACGGAACAACCAATCCTAAAATATGTAAGGGAAAAACAAGTCCATAAAACACAAGTAGTAGTTAAAGTTACTCGAACAACCCACAAACTATCTGGTAAATATCTTTTTCTTTTGGGGTGGGGTGGGGGGTGGGGGGGCACCACAATACGCTTTCTATAGGGAATGAAATGTCCAATCAAATACGAGCTGAGAAGACTCAATTACTCAATTGACTTTTGACCCACTTTGGCCTAACCACCCACCTACCCCCTACTTTGAGATCCAATTAAAAGATTATTACAGCTTGTTTCCCCTCTGCAACCGGATTCGTCTGATTGAGTTTTATAAGCAAACGTCTCTATCTGCCGAACTTGATGTTGGCCGTCACCTCTTGTCATTCGAGGGACCCCTGTCGTAAAAACCTAACTTTATGAGGCCATTAAGATGACAAAATCTAAATTCTTTACATAATTTATTTTATTTATTTATTTATTTTTGTCACGCATTTATTACCAAGGGGATAAAACAGTGGGGCAACAAAACAAAGTTTTCTTCTTCTTTTTTAAAGAACTTTTTATTCAATCGAGAAAAAAAAATGCTGCAGCTTTCTTTTCCTTTCTTTTTTCCTTTTTAATTTGTGTGCTGCCCAAGACTTTTTGATAGGGAACCGTTTTTTCCTTTGGTCAGCAAAGAGCGCAGCACGCAGATGTGAGCTCTATCTTGACCATATATAGCAGTGGGCTATATTTATCTAGGCGCTTGAGCTTTTTGGGAAGGCTGTGAGTTCAGTCTGCATGACTTATCGCTCTGAAAAGACCTAAAAGGCGGAGATCACGGTCCACAAACACGAGAGATTGTTACAAATTTGTACAGAAATACCGACGAGGCTCCAGGGGAGGATGAACTGAGTTTAAAAATAGATGTTTTGAAAGTGCTATATTTGAACAATTAAACCGACTTTCTTTGGACTGTGATTGTGCGTGTGACAATTTAAGAAACGACAGTTCCAACTACGGGTCTAAATGGTTGATTAAAAACAAACAAACAAACAAATAAATAAAAGTTTGTAGTGTATCAGCTTTGGGGAAAAACCCATCCACAGATTGGAGCAGTGGTGGTGAACTGTCGCTTCCCTTAGAGGTGGCAGAATGAAGATGTGGGGTAGCGTGTAGGAATGGTGCCATTGTAAATCCCTTCCTTACTTACATCGGTGGCTTTCTTCTCAGCCAGCTCAAGTTTCTCCTGGGCATCTTTAAGAGCCTCGGAGTACTTGTCCAACTCATCCTCAGTTCCCTTCAGTTTCTTCTGCAGAGCTACCAAATCGTCCTCAAGCTGAGTTTCAGTGCAGGACAGTTTCAGGGGTGATCAGCGGAGGGTCGGAGTTGCGTGAGCGCGCACAGGCGCAAAAGCGCATACACACAGAGAAGAGAGAGAGACAGGGGACAGCACACGGAAAAGAAAGAGACAGGAGAAAAGTTAGGGAAGCCCATGCACTTCAGGATCAGATACCTTGGTGGCGACCTCCTCAGCAGTCAGCAGCTTTTCTTCAGCTGTTTGGAACTCCTCGAGCACTTTATCTCTTTCGTCCTCAGTTATACGCAATTTCTTTTCCATCTCTCTTATATCGTCCTCTAACTTCACATGCATATGAACAAATTATACAGTTAAACAGAATATAACAGAAACATGCAGTTTTCAACGATCAAGTGACATTTCTCTTAAATTGACTTAATCAAAAATGATTTCTGGGTTATATGGTTTATGGATTACATCAACAGTTGCTAAAACAGTGGAGAGGATGATTTCTTTTTTATCATTCTTCAAAAATGACATTAAAAATGCAAAAAAATGTTTAAAGGATGGATTATTCTTAATTTTAATCCTTAACTGGGATTATCCATGAAAATAATTAATCCGTTTTAAGGAGGCGGTCCATTTAAACTGGTATTCCTGCATTTTTACTGCATCTTTCGGGTTTTCCCACAAAAGGAAGAAGGACAAAAAAAAAAACAAAAAACAGCCGACCTGTTTGCTTCTGTCCTCTGCTGCTTTCTTGTCTGACTCGGCCTGCTCAGCTCTGTCCAAGGCATTCTCCTTGTCGAGCTTGAGCATCTGCATCTTCTTCTTAATGGCATCCATGGCTGCTTAGTGTTGTTCGGCGGCACCGACAAAACGTCCAACGGAAAACCAAGGATAGAGTGGGAGAGGGGCTGGGGCGTCTGTGCCTAACTGAACGCTAAGCTGGAGTGCAGGCTCTGCCTGACTTTGCACTGTCAAATATGTACTTTCAAGGTGGTGGTGGTGGGGGAGTGACTGGATTCCTTTGGACATCCAATACTTTTTGGGAGGAGGCGTGTGTGGGTGCTCCGGCGTTTTTTTAAGGATCTGCTTGGCTATTCGTTGCTCCTATACATCTGAGACGCCTTTATATGGGGTGTGACGAGTATGGGTATGCTCCCACGGAAAGGGTTCCTGCCATTTAATGTCAGAGAAGATGCAGAAAAAGACTGTTTACGTTTGCGTTAACGCCCCGGTCACCCATTTAAAAGCAACATGCAGCCTCTGTCTCTGAATTGAGTGGCCTGCACTTTCCCAAAGTTTCTGAAAGTTGGCATATGTTTAATTTGCAAGGAAATTACGTTTTCTGGCCTTATTTCACAGTGGCAGTGCCTTCCTGTTTTCCTGCATCTCTTCTTACTTTGGAAAAGCTGGGAGAGGGACCAGAGCCAGCTGCAGAACAAGCTTTTGTCACCGTGTAGTCTATGGTAGCTCTTTATCTCTGCCTGAGTGTGTTTGGGTGGCTGAGTGTAAGTTCGCTTGGAATATGCTGTAGTGGCTCTCTGTGATATGAGATGCTTTTGGTTAGCCACGCAAGCCCTAGAGGCATTGTTCACAGTCCAGGGGGCTCAACAGAGGGAAGTGTTTACCTGATAATGTATCAGATATCCCTCATGTAAACCGTTGATGTGTCATTTGTCTGGCATCACAGCATCCTGGCAGCTTTGTACTTCAATAAGAGCGGCTAAGTCACTGATTGGCTTGTGATTTGTGAAATGTTTACTGTTTTAAAAACTAATGAAGAAGACAATTTCACATCATATTGCATATTTATTACTAGCCTTACTAAATTTAAGCAATTATTATTCAATGCGATTATAACAATATGCCTAACAGAAATTATATCAAGTAATGATCCCTCTGCAGTAACTTAGTGAAAAGTCAAAGCACACTACGGTGACTGAGGACACTCCAAGTGTCTTTTAGTCTTCTCAAGGATATTTTTAGGATCGACTTTTCTTCCATGCACCTGCCTTAGTCTGTAATGGATCCAAGACACTGTGCCAAGAGTGGAAGGTCTAAAGGCATTAGATATGTCTCTTAAAATAATCGCTGTCTTGCTCAGGCTTTGGCCTGTTTTATAGAATATTGTTGCTATGCTTAGCAGACTGAATAAAAGAAATAATTACATAATAAGGAGCAAATTATGATTTTTACAGTGCCAGAGAAAGATGAGACTTCTTATCCTATTGATTTATTTGTCTCTTTCCAATTTAGCCATTAGTGGTTGTTTTTTTGTTTGTTTGTTTTACATTTGACTGTCATGAGCCCTAAAAGAAAATGCATTTTGCTAATCTGGGGACAGCCTTTGTTTTCTAATTATTAATGGCAATGAAAGACACTGTTTACAGAGTTTGTGTCTAACTGCTTTTCTCTCACACTAAAATCAAAGCTCTGGAAAGCTTTTCTCTATAAATAAGGAAGTCTGCAAGGTTGCTGAAGAGGTCTTTCTTGAGTCTTGCATGACTGACTTAGTAAATTAAGCCACTTCATTTATTTAACGCTTTGAGTGTTCAGTCCTTTTTTTGTTTGTTTGTTGCCATATCGTTCACAGTATTGTGGATGTTTCTGGTTACAATACCTATGCACAGTTTGCCATTTATGTTTTCAGTAATGTATAATTTATAGTGCACTGCTGGTTGTTCTTGATTTGGAATTCCATATTCATTATCTTAAACAGTATTTCCAGTTAAAAGGCATGCCAGAGTTCCTGTAGCACCCCTGGAATGAAAATAAGCTCCTTTTATCATGTTTTACTGTAAATCGTTGGCACATTAAGAATGTCCCAGGGCCTAATATGTTTATTTTGAATGAAATCCAGATATTAGTGAAAACCTGCCGAGCTCCAAGTTGCATTCCACTGGAAAATTAAAGGTACTCTCACAGCTGAAGGTAACACTTAAGTTTTCTTTCATTTTTACAAATGAGAAAGCAATAACAAACTCTTTCAGTATTTGAGGCTTAAGGCATTTAAGAAAGCCACCACATGGAAAAAGTGTTTTTTTTTTCAAGGCTGCAGAATGAAAAAAAGAAAAGAAAAAGAAAAGATCTAGACATGTAATTTTGAGCTCTTTGAAAGAAAAGAAAAAACTCGGTCTCTGAAGCCCATTAAAGCTGCCAACCTTAAATAAGTCTAAGCCTACGTCCTACAATATGCAGCATTGAAGCTGGGATTTAAAGATAAATGCTTTCTTGGGACTTACTTGTTGGAACATTATAAATAACTTCACTCTTATTATGCAGTCTTCTCCCACAAAGCTTTGCCGCATCAGTAAAGAATTTCTTGTGTTGAAAACAGTAAATACTCATTTAAAGGCCATGAATATTCTTAACAATTATCCTTAGAGGTGGAAACAACTGAGGGGAATACAGTCAAGGAAGAATTCCGTCCTACTGTGAGTTGAAAACACAGACTTGCAATCAGACAACTGTTGCCTATTTTCTGGACAGGTCTGGGATACTCTGTCATGTTGGACTTCTGATTGTCTCCCCGTATCATGATTTGGTCTGCAGGAGGGGACAGCTGAGTGAGACAGGTGGGGCTATCGTCATATTCAAATTCAAATCAGTGAAAGCTTTTGCAGCTCACATGTTTCTAAATAAGGGTTTAAAAAAGGATGCCATACATAATCGAATTAGAGCATGTTAAACACATAAATATAGACGCAAAAAGGTCAAAAGCTGGTAGAAAGAAAGTCTTTCAATTACGGACCGTTTGTGATCCTCCCGAATTTAAATGACACAAAGCAGCCATTTGGAGCTGCTTTATAATATTGTAACACTGTAATAGTTAATCTGTTAGTCCTACAATGACAGCCCACTCTGTATGTGGAATGTCCGGTTCTCCTCAGCTGACGCTCTGGGAGTAGCCGAGCTTTACTTGGCCGCTGTGCCTGAACCCATGTTTGCATAAGAAGACACTTGGGAGAGATATTCAGGGTCTAGTCATGGCTTAAATGTTACTACATTAGAGAAAGGATCCATTTGCTTCTGTTCTGTTTATTGTGTTGTGTGCATTTACAAAGGTTATTGGATGCAAAGACTGGAAGTTCTTCCAGGAAAACACTTAAAAACTTTCCTGAGGTTTTGCCATATGCTTTGAAACCACAAGCCAACTTGTGAGTGATTATATTCTAATGATGCACGGTATTACTGATTGCACCGATACACAGCAGTGAACGTTTCAAGGGCGGTTCTCCTCCATGTTGAGTGCATGGCTGCTGAGTGAAGTACAGTGATTGCAGACCCCTCGTCAAATACCATCTTAAGGTTTCTGCAGACATCATCCAGATATATATAGAGAGAAAACTTCTTGGCCCTTTGGGACGGTACCCCCGTGATTAGATAGCTCCATGCAGGGGCATTTAGCATAGCAAAAACTGAGATGGGGTTCTGGGAGGGTGCAACTTAAGATGTAACCCAAGCCCAGCCCATGCCCTACTGATGATTGGTTTATCCACAGTAATGTTCCACTGACATATACTGGTAGTCGTAAGACTTGAACTGGTTTATTATTGAGCACAGGTGGACATCTAACCATGTGGACATCCAACCATGGCACAGAGACAGCTACAGTATTTAACTTGATGGATAGTTGCAATAAGGCTGTGACACTTTGAGTCACTCCTTTTTGTGTGGTGATAAATCTGTCATTAAGGGTGTAAATCACACCGGCACGTTCCTTGTTCTGTTTTAATCCCAGCAAACCTATTGTTTAAATGACAAACACTGAAAGTACAGTATGAGCTGATCAGAATTCACAGTTTTCGCCAAAGGCAAATTCCTTTGGTATGAAGGTCAACCTAATTCAGCTGCAGGTGTTCCACTGAAGATGGGTAGCTTTCTTCCAGTGCCAAGATTTTGCTACAGCACAAGTAGGTTCTGTTAAAAGAAAGGATCTGTCATCCCACAGGCTGTGGAAAGAAAATCCTCTTACAGTCCACGAATGAGACACAAACCTTTCAGTTTTATAAAAAACACATATGTCTATGATGCTCCCTGGGAGTCCTGAAATAAATTTCTAAATGCATTTTTGAAATTCATAATCGGTCAAAGCTGAGATTTAAAGCTCATTTTTCAAGTTTGCAGAAAAGCCTCTGTGACAATACCAAAGCCACAACAAGTTATTGAGAAAAAGCTGAGCTATGGAGGAAAATTCCAAAAGTTAACACGTTCAGTAGAGCAAACACAAATGTGGGTAGAAGTCATAATGGAGGAATATTTGTGGCCTCGGCAGGGCGCCTCCCAGACAGTTTGTTTGTGTTCTTCCCCTCTTAGAGGGGGGACACACAGAGAGGGAAGATTGTAAGCCATATCTGATGCTGCTCAGTCAGCTTAGACTAGAAGCGGGTGGGGTTGGCATCTGTGGGGAACTGTCACGATTCATTTCACACTTATGTGGGATGCCATGCCACAATCCTAGTGTAAAATCAAATTCTCAAAAGCCAAGAAATGTCAAGGCACGAATAGTGAAAGGAAAAAAAACAAAACACTGATTTGTGAGACAGTCAGCTTTACAAATATGTCTCCAGCAAAATCACATTTTTTGGCCTTTGTTTTTATTTGTACACAGAAGGGCGAGTCAAGCCGGAAGTGCAGTGAACTGTTGTTTACAGGCAGCTTTGACATCTCCCGGTTCCAGATAAGGAGTCCAAAAATTTACTCTTGGTGGATTTAAAGCTGTTAAAACATTTTTCTAAACCTCTTTCCTGTGTGTTTTTCTATCATTAACTTAAATGCCCATCTATTGCTTTGTGCTTGCTGACGTACTCAACCAATTATTGTCGCATTGTACATCTGAGTTCGCAGCTGCCGAATATCTCGAGGATAGCTCTATTCAAATATTTGCCTTCAATCTTTTGCCCTTCGTGTCACAGGGCTAGAAGTTTCCGTGTTTGCGCACGAACGAAAAACCTTTCATATATGTGTCCATATATGGGCTCTCTGGTGTAAGTGAGGTAGACATATGAGAGGGCTAACTTGCGGGGGCTTTTTGTGAGGTCCAAAAGCATACTCGATATTTCTTTTCATTCCTTGGGGCTATAAAATGTCTTGGTATGCACTTCTAGCTCAGCCACTGTTCTCCCTGCCTGTCAGAGCTCTCTGGCACGGATGGCCAGAGGAGGAGGATGCTGAGATTGTGTTGTATTTCTGTGGTTTTGCTTGATGTAATCTAAATCACTTCATACAAACTTTTCTTAATGCATCCTCTCATGAGAATTCTTTTCGAGGGAGAGTGATTTTCCTTACTTACAACTGCCATGTCAGTAAGCAAAAGACTTTGCATGTTGTAAATCCAAAACAGGAGACGATGGTTCATATCATGTTTTCGTATGAGTTCCAGACTTCAAGCTGACTAAATGAAAGGGCCATAATGTGAAGTGTGTGTGAGAACCTCTGGTGATGAGACATTCCAGTGTGGTTCTGGCTGGCTGTTTGAACACACGCACTGTGTTCACTGTGCCTGGGTCACAGTGGCCTCTCCGCAGCGAGAAATGCCACAGGAACCCACAACTCTGCAACACCTGCATTTTCATACCAAAGCCTGTCTTGTGGCCCCACGTTTGATCAGATGCCACGACAGTTTTCCCAGCAAAGCGACGACTCACCACACAGCTAGGGATCTAGATAAAACAGTTGTGCAAAGTCGGTCATAAAGCAGCTGAGCGGATAGACATGAAAATAAATAGACACTCATTTGGTGTGGTCTGCTTAGTTCCTGCGCTGGGGCCTTGGATGTCAGAGATAACAATGTACAGTACGATAAAAGGATCATTATGCTGAGGCTGCCCGAAGACACTCCCATCAAAAGAACAGGAAAGACTGGTGGTGGGAGGATCCCTTTATTAAATAAAAACACCAGGACATGAATGTAAAATCTTGCTTCGTGAATTAGATGAATTAAATCGTACTTCAGTACAAATGCAGAAAATGTTATCAGCAAAATGTACTCAGAGCACTGATGCATGCTTATATGCAAACTTAATGGTTTATTTACACTGAAATTCACTTCATGAAAGGCAGAATTAAGCCAATGGACAGATGTGGGATCACTGGCATATTTGTGGGGGGGCTTCATCTAAAGCATGTTTTTTTTTTCTGCACAAACTACTTTTAGTGAGCCAGTCAGGTTTTGGAAGGCAGCAAAAGCAACCCTTTCCTTTTTCCAGGCCTGGGGGAAGCAGATAAATTGCAATGAGAGTGCACATTTGTGAGCGCTTGTGGCTTCCCAGTGTGTTGGCTTAAGAAGCTGGCCTAAACCACTATATTTATAGGAATAGAGTCAAGTTAGCTGAGGTATCTAAATGCTATTCCTTTATGATTCCTAGCTTCCTAATCAATCACATTTTGACCTTTGTGCAATTAGCACATGTCCTTTATATGCTCTTAATGGCTTTGCTATTTTGGGAAAAAAATCGTCAACTGTTGCTTCAAGTGCATCTTCAGAACTGTTTTCATCAAAACCCCACAGAATCAAAGAAGTTACTGTCGAAAAGTCTCAATCAGAAAAATTGGAAATAGTTGTAACAAATTACTGAAGCATGTCTTTCCATGCATGAACATACATGGAAAGACAATATATAAGGCATATAAGGCAAGATTTAAAGTCAATATTTGGTTTAACCACCACCTTTATTCAGCACACCAAGGATTCTCTTAGTTATGCTTTTCTGTAATTTCTTTAAGTAGTCTTCAGGAGTGGCTCTCCAGGCGACTTGAAGGACATTCAGACATCTTATTTGGATATTGGCTGCCTTTTGTTCTGCCATCTGTCGAAATGGCCCCACACTGCTGCAATAATGTTGAGGTTTGGGGTCTGGGGAGGCCAATCTACCACTGATAGTGTTCCACTGTGTGTTTCTATCCATGGTTTGCTTTTCCACTGGCAGTGTATTTAGAATTGTTTCTTAATGTTTTGTTAATGAGATGTTTTCCAGATGGTATTGTATGGTGGATTAAAATCTGACATTACTTTTCTGTGTTCACCATTGTGCCTTTCTCCTGAGTTTGGTATTTCTGTAGATTTGACCAAGAAAATGAGAACACTTGTGTTTTTATAACAGGCTGCTAGTAACAAAGAACCTGGAGATACAATTTAAAAGTTGTGCAGACACATATTGGTTCATCCCTTGAGTTAGGTGCATATTATGTGCTTGAATAGATCAGTGATAGATCAGTGATAAGTGGGGTAGCAAAAACAAACACACAAACAACCCCCCCCCCCAAAAAAAAAATCAATCAAAAAAAAAAACAAACCTCCTTTGCAATGATTGGATAAGAATAAGGACAAGCAGTCAGTGTCCGAAGAAAAACTTTGGAATACCTTCAGAAAGCCTGGAGAGCTATTGTTTGAAACCACTTTTGTTGCTCCTTGAGAACAAAGTATGAAGAAATGAGGTTTGGCTCAAGACTTTTGCACAGTATTGTACATATTACTTTGGAGTAATATGTACATATATATTATGTATGTATGTTCTGTGTTCATAACAGGGGTGCCCCCAAGCCCCCTATGTCTATACAATAATAGAATGACACATTAAATGTAGGTTCTCACACCAAAATTGTGTGAAATTTGATGTCAGTGTTGAGAAAACCTCGCTGAGCAGAGAGTGTTTATTCAGCTTTAACACAGGGTGGGGAGGCCACAGGATTGAGTGAAGAAAGGAGCCAATGACTCTTTTTTTCTCCTCCACAGAAATGCGGCCTGTCATCTGACGAGTGCTAAGCAAAGTCTCCTTATTAAGACAGAAGCATTTGGATGGCGGAGTATTACGTTTCATTCTGGACAGCTTAAATCCAAGGAGGCTCTGCAGATCAGATGCATCCGGCAGCACCATCTGAGACAGGCTGCTCCTCAGCTCTCTATCACGACACCGTTTTCAGCAAAACTGAGCAAAGTGTAAGTAAGTTGCTGAGGAAAACCTGACTGTGGAAGAACGTGTTTGGAGTCAGAGGATATCATTTAATAGATATTCCTGATGTTACTTGTGAAGCTCTCCAAATTTAGCACCCAAGTTTTAAGTCTCAGCTCAGTCCCAATATAGCCCTCCTCTCATTGCTGACTGAGAAATACTGTGCCTTCCTTACGCGATGACTGAAGGAGCTGCTGTGCTGTCAGGGGAAAGGTAGACAGTGAATTTTGTCACTCAGCAGGCCGATTGAGATTCTGAGTGTGACTGTTTTCTAACCTACCTACCTTTAAAAAAATACACCCATTATGCTCTTATCTTTTGGAAATTGGTGTATTCTATTTTATGTAGTCCAAGTATGAACATACCTGTACTATTATTTTAACCTGTGTTTTAAGCTTGTGAAATCACAGCAATTAGACAATAACGAGCTCAAAGTTATGAAAGAGATCATCTATATTGACTCTGTTTAGTTTTAAATTAAAGGTTATACACTGTTAGTTACTGTAAGTGGAGAAGTCAACATGTTGGGACAACCCCGCTAATTACCTAAAATAGTCATGTTTTCCAGAGTGGAGTGAAATGCTCTTTAAGATCCATCAGCTGCTGTCTTCCAGGTTTATGTTAGGGAGCTCTGCTTCTCAGAGCAGTGGTATGTGAGTATGCCTAAACAGCAGGCATCCTCTGAAACAATGACCTCATTCATTTAGGTAAAACCATGCTGTGATTCCTCACTGTATTCTTCTATATAACTGTTAGACAATGTGATTACCAAGACAGTACAAGCATATTTACACAAAGCTCTTGGCAGTATCTGTGAGACATGAAGTGGTTTATCATTTCAGCTGAAGAAAACTTTGTTTGGCTGTAAAAGTGCCTTTCCCCAGATGCAGGGTTGAATTTCAGATTTGGAAAATACATTAAAACCATGCTAATATTGAGAAGATATAATATAAATAACAGGAAAAGCAAATTCCATGGAGAGTTTTGTAAGGAACAGCTTGTTAAATATGTTCTTCTTTTATGTTATCATACCTTGTTTGGGTCTGGACCTTGTAAGAGTTTTGGGAAAAAATGGACTGAAGCCAAGTAGCCATTCAACCCATAAACAATACTGGTTTCCAGTGTTGTATCAGCCTGAATAATTTGAAAATTACTTTCAGCCTGACACGGCTGCTGAAGAACTGATAAGCTTATTTTATGGCCTTCTTCTAGACTTCTTTGCACTGAAATATGTGTCTCAGTAGGATTATAAAAAAAAAAAACATGTTACCGTAAAAAAGGTGGAAGAATGAGTGCGCTTGGAAAGAAAAACATCTTGTATTCCCAGAGATCATAGCTAGCAATAACTTTTTGTTCACAGGCTGCTTGTTCAGAGAAAGACCCAAGAAGGACACTGTCAGGTTAAAATGTTGTCTGTGCACAAAGGCAACAACATAAAAGAGGAAAACCTCAGTAGCACGCTGTGGACAAAAAGGCCCAGCCCAAAAACCCAAAAGCCTTTCCTGATGTGCATTTTTTCCAAACCTCTCTTCCTCTTTCATCACGTTCTCTAAAAGTGAAAAGAAAAAATAGCTCAGGGTAAAGGCTGTCTCACTCTCTGTGAATTCACAGACCTTTATACTTTCTCAGTCTGTTTGGTTTAGCCTTACCTGAACCGAATTCAAAATAATAATAATGATACAGTGAGTTCACATAGAGGCTTTTTTAGCATGAGACTTATGAATGTTTTTCTTAATTTATAAAGCATTCACCGCTGTTTACACTATTAAAGAAATCCCTGAAACCCAAACCAGGACATGGAAAACTAAAATTTGACAGAGCATTATCAAAAAGTGCCTACACAGCTTTCCAGTGTGACAACTCCCAAGCTCACATAGGCTTTTCTTAGTGTTAAGCCCTAATTCCATTCCTGCATTACTTCGGACCTTATATTAAAATGCCTGCCACTGAAACTGGAAAACATATAAACCAGTATCAGCCTTAAGCAGACCTTAGATTAGCTCTGAAATGATTAAAGTGTAGAGGTGATCAAGTGTCATTTGGCCCAGCTATGTGTTAGCCTGGCTTCACTTTTAGGAACTTGAGCGTGGAACAAAGCCTGGACTAAATGGCTGCCAGACTGCAGGGATTAGGCATGGCACAAGACACAGCAAAACAAACTTTCCAACACAGCAAGTTTAGAACATTCAGGATGCCGGAGATTTACACTGTCGGTGCAAGGGATTACTAAGTGTGTCATGAAGCTTTTAAATACTCAAAAACTATTAGCAGGTTCTGAAGTTTCCTTTAGCAAATTCAATTCAACCTTTAATTTTTGTTTCCTAAACACTTTCCTCTAATTAAGCTAAACATATCTTGCATCTTCTTTCCTTTACGCGCCGTTTGTTTAATATGCGACGTGCCAAGTGACTAAAAAAGACAGAGCGCTTAAGAAAAAGCCACACACTGAAAAGGTAAAAGGGTGTGGGTTAAAATACCCCTTTTTGTGTTTTGCAGAAGAAAACAATAAATGCAGCTTAGCTCATGGCAAAATTATTAAGTGCAGGTCAATAGCAGGAAGGAATTGAACGGTTTCTCTATTAACTCGTAAATTTGCTGAGTTTTTCCAAAGTTCACCAAAAAACAAACAAAACAAAGCAAAAATCTTTTTGGTCTCAGGCACTGAATGGAGATGGAGGGGAGAGGGTGAGTAGTAGATGGGTACTCGCTCTTAAACACATGGCTTCAGTTTCCCCTCTTCACTGTGGCCTTGCCTTGCATGAGACCAAAACATTCAAACTACCAAATATGGTGTTCATTAGAAGGACAGTGTGCTGTGCTGGCCACCTTTAACCATACTTTGCACACTATGCCCACATTTTCTTCTAGCACAGAAGGATCAGCTTTAGTACGAAATAAGCAATGTATCACCCGAGAAGAAAAAAAGGTCAAGTTCACTCTCCTGATTGACTAATTCTTCAAACATGAGGCTTATAAAGGCTGTAGCTGTGGAACAGTAACCCAGAGTATAAAAATACTGTGAACTCTCATTATTGACCAAAATATCTAAGTGGGGATTGTTGCATATTTCAAGGTCTGGCCTGTAAAGCAAGGAGAAAAAAATGCATCCACAATGTCCATATTTGGTCTGGCTAACTTTGCCAGTCCTTCCACTTGAACATCCTCTGACCTCCTGATTCAGCTATGAAGGATAAATGCTGACATCTTCTGGCAAGAATGCAGGATGAGTTATTCGACTGGACATCTTTTATCTTGAGGTTTCAAAAAATAATATATATGTATATAGATATATTAAAGAGTAGACATACTTTTGCCTGATTTTGGTCTCCTTATCTGGGGTCAGAGTAGTAGTAGAGCTGCAGGGGACACTATTTCACATGAAAAACAAAAGCAACAATCATCTTAATGTTACCGGTTGTCTGAAAGCTTTATTTGTGGTGAATACAAAAAATACTTTTGTGACCAGATAAATATCATACATACAGCATCAAATCAGAAAACAAACAGATTCTGTTAAAGAAAGCACAACACGTATTCATAAACAGAGCTAATAACTTTTTCTATTTTCCATTAATACTTTGACAAATCGGTCAGACAATATATTTCAGGGTAATTCTTACATTTACTGATAGAAACTTAATTCTTATAGTGGTTAGACAATGAAACATTTAAGAGGGACTTGGCATAATGAATTTAAACAATTTCTCAACTTCATACACAAATTGCCACATGCTCATTGAATGCAGTCTAGCGTTAGTCTTTAAATCCTAATGTATCCACAGATGCCCTTTTATATCAGCATTAGAACACTGTCAGCAGGTAGGCCACCAGCCAAGGCATTGTACTGTATGGCAAAGGGCTTTTTTTTTTTTTTAAATTAAGACCCCAATAGGGAATAGACTGGCATAATGCTTTGATCCAGAGAGGACAAGGCTCAGGCTCCCACCCAACCTGGTTTTCAGCTGCTCGTAGGGCAGACTCAAGTAAGGCACTAGTACAAAAAATAAAAAATAAAAATGCAGACCAGACACTGACGCGGACAGATGGTGGAGCTGAATGCTGAAAATTTGAAATACATTATATATTAATAAAGGAAAAGAAAATCAGTTTTCTCAGAGTGTGATGCCATTTCCTTCTAGTTTGTTAAGCAAATGTCCTCCATTCAATATAATGGGAGCTTTAAATTCAGTGCATAAAGTTATGAGCCACTTTATAGCACAGTGTGTGCTCATTTCATTCAAGAGCCTAGAGTTCAATATGATTGCACACTCTTCCAAACAATAACAGCGCAGACTCGTATTATCTTTCTCAAATATTCAGTGTAAAGTATTGCTATAGACAGACCATCTGAAGTGAAATGACTTTAGCAGGACAGGGGCAGTGACTGCGTGTATGTAGAATAAAAGCACTGGCGACACCCAAAGAGAATCTGGCCAGTGTAAATGGAGAAGGAATTAAAAACACAAAGACGAGCGAGAACAAACATGACAAAAAATGTAAACAAGTATTCCTTACACAAGCGTGTGTGGGAAGAACTGTGAGCGGGGGGGGGGGATGGGTTACATCAAATGACATAATGTACAAGCAGCAAGACATATTTGGTCACATATCATCCAGATACTCTGAATACCACAGATTATACCTATATAAGAAAGTGGTCAAGAATAAACATCTTTATAGCTAGTGATGGCCAGTGGTCATGTTATATTATCATTTAGAGACTCTCATCGTTTGGCATCAAGCAGAACAACATAGTTTAATCATAATCATTGATTTTTCTCTTTTCAAGATTTGCTAGTTTAACAGCAAACCACGTGTTCACATTTTTTTTTAGTAAAATACAAGTGTCTTTTACTCTATACTACTCTATTGGTTAGTAGCTTCGCTGATATGTTTAGACATTATGGTGCATGCAAGCCAGTGGTGAAATGAGACGTGAGAAATCTTCCTGCCTTTCTATTAATACTTTGTATACCTGGAATACAAACTGTGGACCCTTAGATTGAATTTGCCGGTTACATCGATATCACCAGTTCCTTTCTATTTGTTTTAAACCTCAAACACTTTTGAGAACATTCAGTGATTATACGAGATTTCTTTGATTCATGATTGTAACAGTCAGTAATGCTCATGATGCAGTAACACCCACAAATTAATGACACGTTTATCGTACGACTTAAACTTTCTCAACTTGCTTATAGGAACAGCTTTCTTCATATTAAAGTCTGAATGTCAATGCCATTCACTGACAAATACATACACGCACACACACAGCCACATACACACAGAAATACACCGAGCACAGGCACTTGTTTTATCACCAAACAGGCCTGCTTCAAGTGCTATATTGTCCTTGGTTTTATGAGAGTTGAAATAGCCAATACTTGACTGGCACCTCCCCGTGACAAGAAGGTCTCGTCAGCGCAGCGCACGTCCCCATCCGCTGCGTCCGTCAGCCTTCGTCCTCCCTCAGTTCGCTGGGCAGGAACTTGTACTGCTGCTGTCTGATCTGAGCCAGCTTCTTCCGAGCTTCCTCCAGCTCTCGCTCCTTCCTCAGCATCTCCTCCTGAGCCGCAATGATCTGAGGAAAATGAGAACAATTGACAGAAGATTCATCACTACTATGCCTGTGGATAGGCTGACATGATAAACCCTTGCTGCCATGTCCCGAGCACAGAACATGGCAGAACACCAAGACTTTCATTATGTAGATAGAAATATAAATTTAAACAGTACGAAATATATTTTGCTAGAAACTTTATGGCAAACTGAGCTGATTGTACTCAAATATCAATGAAGCTGTCAGACAGCTTCATTGATAATTGAGTTTGTCAGATTTACATATCTAATAAAACCTCATCATCTTCTTCCTAGCGTTTGTCCTGCATGGCAGGGTCCGCTTTGCGGCAAATCCGTCTCCATTTGGCACGACTGAGGACGTCTTCTGGGGCGGCATTGACGATCTTCATGTCTTCCTTTATTCTATCCATCCACCGTTTCGTCAGCCTGCCACGGGGTCGCTGGCCACCGGGTTCAAGCCTCATTGCCGTTTTCGCCATTGAGCTGTCGTCTGAGCGTAATATGTGTCCGTACCACCGTAGCTGTGCCTTGCGCATTTTCACCGTGATTGGTGCAATGCCGAGCCGCTTTCTGACGTCTTCATTCTTGACTTGGTCCCAACACGTGAGGCCTAGACACCACCTGAGCATTCGCATTTCCATTGTGTGCAGGGCCTGTTCGTGGTTGGCAGTGGCTGGCCAGCACTCCGATCCATACAGGGAAACCGGGACTACAGTCTTGTAAATTTTCGCCTTGAGATGGTCTGGCATTCGACGGTTGCATAGCACACCCGTCACTTGACGCCACTTCATCCATGCGGCATTGAGACTCGCTCGCACATCCAGAAGGATATCCCCGTCGCCACTGATCATTATCTAATAAAACCTCAGCAAACCATAAAATAGGTAACTGACTGTAACTACGTTATAAATATATACATAAAATTGAAAATATACGAGTGACATTTTTGTGAAGAATCAAAACGTGTTAACTACTTAGACCAGGGGTGTTGAACTCGAGGGCCGGTGTCCTGAAACTTTTAAATGTGTCCCTGCTGCAACACACCTGAATAAAATCCGTAGGCCATTAGCAAGAACTGACTGCATGGTGAGATGGGAACCTTAAATAAATGTACTTTCTGAAAAAATGTACTTGTAAAAGTACTTTTGTTGCATCATGTTAATTCATTCATGAGCTGCTGTAACATGAATCAAATGGCTGAATTGCCACCTCAGCATGCAGTCAAGTTCTATAAAGCTTTGCCAATGACCTACTAATTTTATCCAGGTGTGTTGCAGCAGGGACACATGTTTTTCAGCACACTGGCCCATGAGGACTGGATGTTCACCCTGTACCAATGTGAACAAACCAGAATAAAAAAAAGCAACCGATGAACTTAAAACTTTTTGATGTCTTTTGAATACAGTACTCAGCAGTGACAGGTGACAGGCTGAAGTCCAGCTGGGGTGCAGCACTAATTTGGGAAACCAGTCACGGCCACAGAAAGTACTGTTATTTGTTTCTGCCGGAAGAGAAATACACTAAAGGCTTTCAAAAGATATTCAGCTGTGGGTGCCTTGCAAACCTGGTAAACAAGTGAGAAACAAAACTGACGGGCTTCTCATCTACAGCAGCTCTCAGCGATTTCAGAAAAACAACTGTGGCATTTTGGCATATTGGCAAGAAAAGGGCACATCACAGAGAAGTAGTGATTTCTCTTCTAGCCCTCAAACATTTTTTCTTTCCAGGATTCTTACCTGAGCTATGCCTCCAACAAACTTGGTCTTCACCACAACGCTGTCATCCTCAGTCTTGTCAAATGCTGCTTTCTGAGCCGCCTTGACTAGATTGTCCGATGCTCGCTTCACAGCATTACCAGCCACCTTTTTAGTGACATCCCCAAAATTAGTACATGTGCAATAAACGTTTCCAGGGACGAATTAAAAAGTGTGTTTCAGTACTACCTGTAGTCTCCTCATGGCTTCTGAATCCTGGTCTGCCTTCACCTTGCAGGCCACCAGCAGCTGAGCTGTCGAGGCTGCAACCTGCTTGGCTGAAGAGATGAGCTTCTCCTCACTGGCGTGGCCCTGCACTGAAGCATTAGCTGCCTCACACAGATTACTGGTGGCTGCTGCTACCATACGTGCCTGCAGCATTGAAGAAATATGCATGTAACAAGTTGGCTTTATTTAAAGTCTCATTTGGTGTTATAGAAGGAAGGTTTTAGAATAATTCACAGCGACTTACAGCTGATATGAGACCCTGTGACCACTGGCCATCGTCGACTGCATTGGCTTGATTGGATCCCACCTGAGGTAGAGTTTGGGGGAGAAATTCAGATGTTGCACTGTGTTACTACAGAGTACTTTACAAGTGCCTAAGGTTTGCAGATTGTGTAGACTGACCTTGCCCTGTGCCACCAGTTCTCTCTGAGCTGCAGATGCAGATTTAACAAGAGCGCTAGTTGCTGCAGCAATGGACTTTGCTGCTTCTAAGATCTGCTCCTCAAAATCCAGCGTCTCATCTGCCTGCTGGAAGGTAAACCACATAGCTTACATTTAAAGTGAATTTAATTAGTTAAAGACATCATCACCTTTGCATCTACACTCCTGGGAGACGCATCTGTGGCATGTAGAGGACTAATTAAAATACAGAGTACAATCCTAATTTAAAAACAATTTCACAAAAACAATTTTTATTTTTACAACGTGTCTTGGCCAAGCTCGGATCCTCCACAGTCCGTCCAATCAAAACCTGCTTCACACTCTTGCACATTCACACCCGTATATGGAGACTGCCAAAGCTTTGATAATTGTGGTGTTTTCTTCTATTACAATTTACTTATATACTGGCAAATACTGCTCATAAATCCTTTGTGTTATTAGACGAATGGTGCTATAACCTCAGTGCTGATACTAAGAGCTCAAAGCCATGGTAAAGCACAAGTTTGTGAGAAACTGCTTCATTTTTCAAACCTAGAAATTTTAATCTGTTCTCTATACACATCTTTATAGATGACTAAACTTAATGTGTTGTGTAACCCAGCACCAAGAATCTCATAATACTGTGCCAACTTGGAATAATTGTGCCCACAAATTATTTTAGAACCTTACATTCAAGAGTGTTAAAAAGCTTTATAAATACATTAGAATGGCTTAAAAATACAGTATATCCAAACTAAACACTCTGCCTTGTACTACTTTCTAAAACCTTCAGAATTAAAGAAAAAAACAACACGTTGTCCTCAATTGCATCTTTGTCCTGATAATGGAACATAAGCAGTACTGCTTAAGTTTTAGCGTTACACAAAGTGGCAGCAGATATGTGATATGATAATTCCAGTCATTACACCAAAGTAAACAAGAGGCATCAGTTCAAGAACATTCAACAAATGGCCATCTCTGCAACATCAGTCAACAGCATGCAGTTGATCACAGACCTCGATAAACACATAAGGCACACGCGGCTGGAGACAGGGCGGGACACTGTAGGAATATGTTTGATATATAGTTGGACTGAATAACAACCTAATATATCAAACATATCAGACAGAGCCCTGCAGAGAAGGCTTCCAGGTCTACAATGGCTTGAGGGGTAGGGAGCAAGGAAGCATGCTTGGGGGGCAGGAGAGCCCTCCCTCCTTTTGGATGGGAGGGATGAAGGAGCAGAAAGGAAGGGAGGGGGGGGAGACGAGGAAGAATTCAAGCAGTTTTAAACAAATAACCTAAACATCTGTTTGAACCCATGTGTTTTTTTAAGAGACATTAGGCCTGCTTTGTGATATTAAAAAAAAATAGCTCGTACAGTTCACCGTCTTGCTTCACATCCCCATAAAATCTGTATCTCAGACCTGGGATTTAGTTTTGTCCTGTAAGCTACATGAGCACAAATGACAGGACAGCACAGCTACAAATGTATATATATATATATATATATAAATAAAAATAAATTGCTCACAAGGACAGATTAGTTCAGGACCTTTTAAATACTAAAGCTTCCTCTTAGATCACTAGAGGGAGACACTGACATCAAAAAGAGGAAGCGCCTTTCACCCACTAATCCCCTTTCATAAACACAAAGGTCATCATAAATGCAGTCTGCAGCTCTGGAATTGTAGTACAAAGCAGAGCATTATAGAGTCTTCATAAAAGCTGATGTATTATAAATATAGAGATTTTGAAATCACACACAGACAGAGGTTTGAACTGATAGAAAAGGGGAAAAGCACTAGAGGCACAAAAAGCAAGACCACATAGATCTAACTATCCAGTCTCCAGAGACAGACACAATCATGCAGAGCACACCTCAAACCACAATCCTGTATTGCATACAAAACACGAGTAATTTGACTTCACAAAAGCACAGTTATCTGCTTGTTAAGGGCTAAAGTCGCTCTGTTTTTTTAGGCAATACCGCAATGTGTGTGTGGGGGAAGGTGAACAACAGGCTGAGAAAACCTCCCTGTTTCGTTTAGAAATGACGAACACTGCAAAGAAACAAAAGGAAATGTGTCCAATAAGGCAGAGAACCTCTTTCACAAAGGGTCACAACAGTTCATCGCACTTTTGAACTCCCTTCCAAAATAAGCTTGAAGACCCAGCTGTGTAATTGCGTCTCTTGGCAGCGCAACTCAAAATAAAGTCTCAAACTACCTTTGAAGAAAGTCGTACAAGTTAGATCACTGGACCGAGTTGTCTGAGTCAACACGGCATGTGTAACAGAATAATTTTTATCCTTTTATGATCCCATGTTTGCAGCTCGGTTAATAGAAAGAAAACGAAAAAAAGAAAGACTCCACTTCAAAGCCGGTGTCACCTTTTCCTGCCTACACCCCACGTTGTCTCCCTGCTGATTAATGGCAAAAACCTGTGCGTGGGTTTGCGTGGGTGGAAAAGGTTGAGAGGGGCACTTTTACCTTGGGCTTGGCCCTGGGTTTCAGCTGCTCTAGTTTCTTGGCTGCAGCTTCAATGGATGCTGCTGCTCCGAGCAGCTCAGTCTCAGCGATGACAGTGGGGTCCTCGGGGTCCACGCACTCTGATCCTGGAAGAGATCAAAACGTAGCCAAACAGTGATTATCACAGTAGTTTTTGAACAGACTTTCAAAAAAGTACAAGAAAAAAGTGATGGTATAATTTTAAGTAAGAAATAGCCCTGCTTTGCTTCAAACAAATGTTCCTATTCACACGCAGGATGCCTTGTATGTCTTAAATCTGAGCTTTCTATACATTCCCACAAACTGTTTGCAGTATGACAGTAATGTCTGAAAAGTGATTAAGCTGGCTAAAATTAGACGAAATGCACACTTGATGGATCGTTGTTTTTTTGGACGTTTTTAAGTGCCCATAAAATGTAGCCGTTTTTGAACAGCTTGGTAAAGCAGATGGAACGATGTTTTCATAGATTATCTCGAGCTCTGGGGAAATCTGTTCTGCACCCCCACCCTACCCCGAAACCATCTACTCTCTACCCCCTTCTGACTGCATGAAAGGTGATCTGGAGGAACAAAACAGACCGTATCCCACTTACCTCCGTCTGAGGCAGCAAGGAAAGAGCAGGGAGGAGAGAGAGGGAGAGAACACATGGGACATTAGAGAGGTGAAGTGGATAGCCCCGCTGTGTCTCAGGCAGTACGCTGAAATCAAATTCTCATCCAAACACAATCTATTACTCCTGTCAGATGGAGCATTGCAACATCTAGAGAAAAAAAACACTCCTCTAATATGTTTGTGTCATAACCATCCTACAGAGCTTAATTTGAAAGACAGCATGGTAATCACTCTTTGGTGTGATTTCAATATTCTAAAGTGATTCTCGTGACCCATCTTTATCAGGGTGTGCATACACACACACACACAGGTTTGGGAGCTTGACTAGCACCATGATATTCACGCACAAGAGGATTAGGGCTCCTTTGACTAATCTCTGCCATCTCCACAATCCTGTCATGTTTTTTTTTTACATTTTATCTGATTGAGTTGGCTCCTAGGGGAAATTCCCCTCCTTGAAAAATGTATTATCCAGTTTTCTCTTTAGGGTTTTACACCAAGTGTACCTACAGTCATTTATAAAACAAAAGCGTTCAGTCAAAACTTTATGGTTATCACCCATACCTTCATAAAATGAATGTGTCCTTTTCAAAATACTGTTTAGAGAAACAGTATTTAGAGAAACACTTGAAAAGTTAAGCATGCACAACTTTTATGTGCATCCGTAAAATCCTGACATCAGTCAGGATGGGGTCACTCGTAAGTAAAGACTATCAAGCTATTCTTTTTTTGTGTGTTCTGTGAGAGCGTGTGTGTCATCAGCTGTGCGTCTGGACTCACCTTTCATGGCCTCGGCGATCTGGACGAGCTCCGTCACACACGCTGCCACATGCTTCGAGTGCACAGCCAGCTGCTGCTTCTGCTCTGGTGTGGGCTTCTGCAGCACCTGAAAACACAAGAGCCAAACATGTGCAAAGGCACACACACACACACACACACACACACACACACACACACACACACACACACACACACACACACACACACACACACACACACACACACACACACAAGAAGCGAAGCAAAGGTAAACACAAGGTAAAAGATTAGTCAGAGATAATTCTTTACAAAACAAATCTGTTCATTTTTAATCTTTCTTGATTACATGTTAAGAATTCAGAGTATAATTTATAATTAACTTGCTGAAAGACACTAACCTATGTTGCAGAATGTAAAAGTTGAGGATCCGTTTTTGTTACTTGAGCAACTATTTCTGTAACTAAGTTATATATTGTGGATTTTAAAGTCCTTCGTGTGCCTGATGTCTTGCCAGACTCGGTATGATGTGCCCATTAATTATGCAAACGAGATCCGTAATTATGATACTTAATGCATTAACTGGCAATTTGTCTCACATGGACACACTTGTCTTCACGCAGTCTTCATGCAGTAATTTTTGCAACAAAGCAATTTCATCAGAATGAGTTGCTAATTTCTATGCAAATATATTCAACAACAGAAAAAATAAACAAAAATCAAAATCAGATTTTCTAAAGGCTTGCATAGCGGCCTAACACAATTTTTGCATTTTATCCTATGAGGAAGTCTGAGACTTTTTTATCAGTGCAGGGTGAGTGCAAGAGGCCAGGAGATGCACACAAAATCACTTGTATCCTTTATTTATGAGACTACTTCTTTCCAACCTGCAAGACTTGCTCCAGAAGGTTGATGTATCCGGTGGTGCACTCAGAGCCATATTGCAGGGCTTTACTCCTCAGTTCCTCACTGACTTCAGGGTGATATGCTGCTTGCTGCAAGGGTAAGAAAACAATACAGGAGAACAGGAGATTTAGGATAGGACACTGAAATTGTTCCCATAGGAAAGGTAACATTTAACACGAGTGCAAATGCGCTGCGTGGGGTCAGGGAGAGCATATTGAGAGAGCATTTTGCACATTACATAGTTCCAATTACAGATAAAATTCAAAGCTACCAGAAAATCAAGTCTTCAGTCACTGTTGTGCTTTGATTTTTAAAACCACAGCCTGCAATGTTTGTACATGGTTTTATTTTTGTCTTTTTACAAGCGCCCTGCTGTTTGCTGAAGGACGTCCTGAGTGATGCTTCGCTGCATGACTTTGAAAAGTGACTGAGTCATTAGCAGTGGGAGCAGACATACAGTAGACTAGCCTCTGTAATATCTGCTCTCCACAGGCTGGGCTCACATGCTCCCTGGCAGCCTGGTGCTGTCTGCGTGAGGTCTGCTTTGGTCGAGCAGTGTGGATTAGCACCTTGCAGGTAGTCAGCATATCGGAGATGGCTTTGCGGCTCAGGTTGGCAGTGGCGATCACATCCTCCTGCTGAGCAGAGTTGCCTGCGGCCACTGCCTTGGCTGTTGCTATGGTGATGCCCTTTGTCATGCGGGTGAACTCCTCAGGTGAAGTGGACTTTTCTGGGACGTCCTTGGACTGGAACACCTGACACGATGATGAGCCACAAGCACAGGTTGATATAGCCATGGAGCTCAGATATGATAATACACGAGTGCACGTGAATGTTGTAGAGCAGTTATAGACTTAAATGGACAGAAAATATTGACATAGAAACCAGAATAATTAGAATGTAAGGTCATCTGATAAGAATTAGCAGTTTATTCAAGGGAAAAAAACAGTCTTAAAATCTTCCTTCCTCACTCACATCTGCTACCCAGACCCTGATAAGTGTTGTGGGAAACCTGCAGGAGTTAAGAAGGAATCAGGAGGAAAAGAACTGGCCATAACAAAAGAACACAGAACAAAAAGCTTCTCTGTCCCCTGAATTATAGATACAGATATCTTCCTTGAGATCTTTTTTCCAGAAAAGCAGGGTCTCAACATTTTGACTCCAAATAAATCATAAAGAAGACCTTTGACCTGTCAGGTGCGCTTACCGTCAGCTCCTGCTTGATGCACTCAATGGCGGCTTCAAGTGCCCTCGTCCCACGGGTGGCTTCATCCTCTACTGCCTTCACTGTTTTGAGGAGCGACGTCACGTTGGTGACCATGACCTGTCAAATAAGGAGCGCAACGATGAGACCTATAGACAAACCAGGAGGTGGAGCTCTTTCTCCTCAATGGCAAAACATATTACATTATCATTGCTTTTCTCTTCAATGATTCTTATACAGAGAAAATGGTGTTGAGGGTGCTTATCTAATGGAGATAAAGACGGAGTGGTGCATTTCAAATTAAAATACAGGATTATTAAATACTGGTAATGTAGTTTATTTACTGTCACAGATGTGGAAAAAAAGCGATTAAAATTTCACTGACTCATGGCGACACATTCTGCTCTGTCTGTGCTGTATTCAAGCAAAGTGTGCATTATGTGCTTGGGAATTTGAGAAACGCCACCAGGGGTTTGGAAGGGTCCCATTTGGAGGTCACCATATGTTGGATGAACTGAAACAATCTGTCAACATGAGGTTGTCCATGGGTGGGCCCCAATTCAGTTTATATGAGAAAACAACCCCCATTTGGACCAGAAGTTTATTTTCTAAACCAGGGGTAGGCAACTCCAGGCCTCGAGTGCCGGTGTCCTGCAGGTTTTAGATCGCACCCTGGGTTAACACACCTGAATCAAATGATTAGTTCATTACCAGGCCTCTGGAGAACTTCAAGAAATGCTGAGGAGTCATTTAGCCCTTTAAATCAGCTGTGATGGATCATGGACACATCTAAAACCTGCAGGACACCAGCACTCGAGGCCTGGAGTTGCCTACCCCTGTTCTAAACCATTGTTTCCAGACCAAATATTTAAAAAATTTCACCCGTTCCATTGTTGCTGGATGCCTGTTGGGTGTTTTAGATATTTAATACCCTTAAAAGAAACAGTAATAGGGGATGCATAAATTATAAATTAGACCAACAAAACCTCAGCTAACTGATTCAACTGATTAGTGTTGATTACTGATTTTATCTGTATTTGTATCCTCTTCATACATAGAAAAGCCATCCATCAGCTGTATTAATATAATTTATTTTTGATCCCTTTTGCAATATGCACACCACATTAGATGTGCACCACCATCTTCACTGTATTTTTACATTTTATGACACTGTGAATCTTCTACATTGTGCCTGTGTCTTCCTTCCACTGATATTAAAGCCGGTACAAAAACCCTGCATTACTGTAGTTCCAGCAGTGACAATGCAGAACATCTTGTTATAGTTTTCAGTAAAGCACACAGTCCCCTCCCTCTCTCTCCTGCATAGAAAGTGATGGCTCAAGTCCCACAGATACGACAAATCTTACACATCCTGATAACAGCTGTCATATCCTCCTTGCAAAAAACAGCTTCACGCTGCATTGCAACCACATATATCAAACTAGAGCAACAATGCAAGGAGAAAATTTATAAATACATATCTACATGGAGCATCCTCTCTGTGAGCGAGACTCAGCTGAACAATAAATTAAAGATACGCGCCACAAAAAAAATAAAGAAAGAAAAAAAAAAATCACTGCACAGCTAAACAGATATGACAGTTTGAGTGGTTTATTTCCTCACCTTGGCAGCACTCTTCAGCTGATACATGGAGGGGTCGTCAGCTGGTTTGCCTGCAGCACATTTGGTGGCACCAATGAGTTCGGCCAGAGCCTTGGCCACATCCCGCACCGCGTTTATCAGAACCACCTGGGGGGATAGAGCTGGAATCAATACAGCACAATGGTCAAAGTAAAGGTTTATCAGTTGAGCCCTAGGGAGAGGATTTACCACTGCAGTCCTTATCACTCCCACCTTGTCATGATACTTCAGACTTAGTGGAGGGTAGAGATAGAGACATATACACAGGGGAAGGAAGAGACCATGTTTATCAGATCAAACTGCAATTATATAGAAAAATCTTACATACTTACTACTATCTACAAGAAAGATAGTAGATGACTAACAATAGAGTACCATATTATGATGACTGCTGAATTATAAAAGGGCTTTCTGGAGATAAATATATACTTTTTTAACCACTCTATTTCAGATTCTGATTACCTGTGTCTCTGGGTCCTCAGAGCCCATACTGGTTGCTCCCAGTTTGACCACTTCTGTGAGCTGAGTGATGGTCTTTGCTGAAGACTGGGCAGCCTGGGCCAGTTTCTCCTGGGTTGACGCTGCCCCAGCAACCAGCAGCTTGGTGTCTTCCACTAGTGCCTTGGCTGTCTTCAAGATGCTTTCCCTAAAGGATGGGACACATTGTGACACAATCTGCTCCAAAGTCACACTTAACAGCGATAGGAAAGGAAGCCATGACTGCTTTCTGAGCAAAACTACTGCACATTATGTGAAATGCAGGTCAGTATTTAGCTTTATTGGCAGCTGCATTTCTTTCAAGTGAGTCATCAAAACAAGACTGAGGCTCAAGTGTATGGAGAACAGTGTAAGTGCAGCAACTTAAAGATATAACTCCCATGTGCCGCGAATCTGTAAATCCATTTCACATTTTTAACATCTGAAATGGGACTTTATGGTAACAGGAGGTTTAGAGTTTTGGTCTTTGTCTGAATGTCTTGCTTGTGTCTCATCGCACCTGTGGTCTGCAAAGGACTCTTCATTCTCAGGGTTAAGTGTTCCAGCTGAGGCGAACATGATGGTGGTGTCCAGGTCAGCAATAATTCCAGAAACTGCGCCTGCTGCAGTGATACAGGCCTGAGTGCCTTTGTTTCCTGCTTGTAGGGCTGAAAGTACCAAGGACACCTGGAACATGCATGTGTTACAATAGTTAGACAGCAAGGTCCCTTAAACATCTTGTTAGAAGGCGTAAAACAGCTAAAAGTTAACCTTGTTGATATATTGTGCCGGTTTAATGATTGTACAGCAGGTGTTTTCTGAGACTTTTATAAGTGAAATGAGTTACCCTGCAAATGTTCAGAAACATCTGGAAGATATAGATTAAACAAGGAAGCTGGGAATAAGAGGAATGGGCCCCACTAAACGTTAAATCAGAGTCTGCTATTCATTCACATTAAGTCAGTGAGCCTAATGCTGCAAGTCACACAACTCCCTCGAAGACTCGTGTCTGCTCATCACTCATAAACAAATGGAGGGCCCTGAGGTGTGCATTTCAACAAGGCACAAGCTTCACATATCAACAAGTGTGAGAGCACAAATTATTCAAGACTGATATGAGCGCCGAATCAAATCATTTCCTTGGAGTGAAGACAAAATGTGTGAGCAGCATGGCTAGAAGCTGCCAGGGTCACAGCATGGAGACATTAATATTGTCAACTGCACAGTGTGAGGGTGGTCAGAAGAACATGGCCTCATGAGTGCTACAATAATACAGTGAGGCGACGCTAAAATTTGATTCATTTAATCTTTTTTTCTACAAAATGTAAGATTAAAAAAATAATAATAATAATAAATTATTGTATTATTATATATTACTGCACAAGCTTATCTTCTTTATAGCTTTATGTGATTAGCTATAATTAAAGAATACAGCTATAACACTGAGCAATGATTTAACCATTTTGTAAAATGCTAAAACTGAATTCATGTTTCATGTTACATAGATGAGATTTTGAAAGTCAAAATAATGTGGAAAATTAGCTTTTTCCCCTGAATGAGCCGTTTAGGTTTCTATCCATATCGCTTACCTTCTCTGTGACTGCACGGGCGCACTCGATGAGCTCCCGTTTGGAGAAGCTGTCAGTAGGGCTGAGCTGCAGGGCTCCAGCCTTCTGGACCAGGTAAATACAGCCATGGCCCAATTCTTGCACCCGCGTCTTTATCTGGAAGCCAACCTGAAAGCATAACCAGGCATCAGCTTCACTGCAGCCATCTCATTTGTGTCATTATACTACACAATAATCTCCTTAACTGGCATCTCTCTTATCCAGCGGGTGGGTGATAAATGATTTCAAGCACCCTCAGAGAGGGAATGCTGGCACTACACCTTTAATTTCCAGACTGCAATTCATGGGTGGGTGGTACTTCATTACAAGCATCACTATAGGCTTTTAGACTTGTAGAGGCAAAATGTCGCTATGGTAACCAGCAGTCTGTTATATACAAGATATTGATAAGAGCGGTGTGCTTATTAGTGCAATATTTCCACACATTGCTGTCCTCTGGACAACAGAGAAAAGCTTCAAGTCAAGAGTCCGTGGGTGCTGCGAGAGACTGATGCTGGAGGGTTACATTTCTGTTTGATCTCACATTGCTGGTGCAGCCTTGAGGAAGAGGCGTCATATCAAAGAACACCAAACATCTGCTCTGATCAGTGTGTGAGCAAATACATCCGGAAGCATTTTGGTGTAAAATGCAGACCTATGCTGATAACTCAGTCTGACATTTCTGCAGCACAATTGCTAAAAGATGCAATGAATAATGATTTTTTTTTTCCATACAGGAGTGTAACGTTCCCCCCACATCCTCCACAAAAAAGAAAAAAGAAAAAAAGTGTTCTCACCTCCTCTGGCTCTGCAGTGGCTGCAGCAAGGTATCCTTGGTGTGCCAGCTGTCCGTAGTCCACCGTCACCTGAGAGGCAAGGCCACCGAGCTCTTCGGGGCAGGTTACCGACTTAGTCATCTGCGAGAATATGCATCAACTGATTAATGTTCCTTCAGCACTATTGTCAAACATTGGCATTGAAGATTTAATGTAAATACTGCAGACGTGAGTTACGCATGAATATTGTAATGCATTTGCATGCTCACCATCTCCTGTGCTGTGATGGCAATGGCCTTAGAAAATTTGACCATGGTGGTTTGGTAGTCTACAAAGGAACCCTCGGGTTCAGGGGGTGTTCCTTCAGCCAGCTGTAAAGATTAAACGGTAGCTACAGATTTGGTTTAAGGTGTATACATAAACAAATATTCACAAATATGAATTAGAAAATCAATAACCTAATTTCGCTTAATAATGAACAATACAGAGTTAGTTTTATTCTGCATCATTTGAAAATCCTTTAAGTGTATCTTGCTTTGTCCATTGATGCAGGTTCCAGAAAGAAATGGAAAATTTTTGCACACCAGACAGATCAGGCTGATCATTAAATATGTAAGGATGATATGCTATCTGCCTTTTTCAGATGCATTTGTGCTCTGAGTCCAAAGAGAGAGCGCTGAGTGTTTTATTTTTTCAGCTGGAGAATGTCCAGTGAATTAGTAAATATGTTGGTTGCAGTGCATTGACAAAGTCAATAAATCTTAGATAGACAAAATACTTGTAATGTCCTGGATGTCAGATTACACCAAAACAGTATACAATTTTTATTCTTTACTTCACATGTGAAGGATACATATGAAATTTCCTACAATTCCTACAAAAGTCTACAATGAATAGATTAAAAGTGCTGTGCTGAATTTGCTAATTCCAACCTTATTTCTTTCCCCTGAAGCAGATACAACCCCATTTGTTTCACAGTTACGTGTCAAATGATATATTTTTTTAAATGTATACATTTATTAAGCCGTTTCCACTTTGTGTTCTTCACGGATATTCCATTTTCTAGATAACATGCACATTCTAATTAAAAGTGTAAAAGGCACAAGAAGGGAAAAAATAGGTGTTTGCTGAACTGGGCCAAGTGCTTTACATCTGAGTTTGCACATGTCGCTGTCAGTTACTAACTAGACTGTCAACACACATGTCCTCTAGCAATATGACTGAAAACTAACATCACCAGTGGGCTGTGGATTTTAAAACGTGCCATCTTCTGGACTAATAAGAGTCATAGACAAGCACACTCTTTCAGAACACCCACTGTGGCTTTGAGAGAAAGCTCATTCTGCTTTCAGACAAGTCGGGGGTCAAGTGGCAACTTGAAATCCACTCAAAGTACCCAAGAAACATTCTCTTGAAACTGAATGACGACAACAACAATCTTTACTCACCCTGCCCATAGCCTCAGCGATGGACTCTACCATACCCCCAACCATGCCGCCCTCGCTCGCTGCCTCATTCAGAGTCACCATGATGTCGTCAACAGCCTCCTTCATCAGCTGGGCTGCTTCATTGATGGCATCGTGTGTGTGGGATGCCTGAGGACACGGGCAGCTGATTAACGTTACTGTGACGCCATCTCGGTTTAGCCAGGAGGTAATTCATCAGCTTGACAACAGCTCTACAGTGCACCTCAAGCTAGTAAGAACTCAGTGTCCAACTAGAGGACGTGTCACCAGGCTGGTTCCTTTCTGATTTAAGAACAGACATCATCCCTGCTGGCTAATAATTCAAACTTAGTCTAGTTTGTACAATTGTAAATCTATATCTCAGAATGTAGCCATAAAAATAAAATTATAAAAGCCTGGGGTAGTCAGACAATCTGATAAGGAAAAAAAAAAGCTTCTAAGGAGCTCATTTCAATGTTTTATGGCTGTAATGATGGCAGCAGAGTTTGAGTAAAAGCACAATCATTTCAGAATGGGATTAGAAGTTGTGCAATGAATAGGTTTAAAAAAAATCACTTAAATCTTAAAATCAATTCCAGCACTAATATAGAAAACTTAAAAAGAACTCCTGAGGCTTTGTTCTGCTCAGTTTGATAATACAAATGGTTTATAGCTGAAAGAATTAGAGAAACTGTGAAAGAAGGGATTCATTAATGTGCAACAATGAATGGACTGACAACGATGGACAAAGATGTTCCATTATTTTTGAAACTCGTTGTTTTCCATTCCATTACAGCTCATCTCTGAAGTCAGGCAAAACACAGCATCGACACGAATAGTAAAATTGACTCTGTGCACTACCTTTGGGTTTCCCCCGCCTTCCTTGGCAGCATAAAGCATCTGCAGGGCGGACTCAGCAAGCGTCTTGGTCTGGTCCAGGATGGTCATCTGCTGCTGATGGTCATGCAGCTTAGAGGCCAGGCCCACCGATGCCATAATGAGTGGCTCAAAGTAACTGGCCAGCTGGGTTACCTGAGACAAAGCATTTAGGACAGTAGTCAGAGAAAAGTTGAACCAAAACATACAAAACTGTGTGTTTGCCTCCTAAATTCAGAGGGAATGAAGAGATACACTGTCAGACTAGCACCTTGTGTCCTAGTTGGGCAGCTTCGCCTCGGGCAGCTGTAAAGACTGGATCAATGAGATGACCAATCTCCTGTACCGAGGATGTCAGCTGCTCCTGGAGTGCCTGGTGAGTTACAACAGCAGAGAATTACAGTAAAAGTCTCAACAGAAAGACTACAGATCTCATTAAGTTCCTCTTCCCTCTCACACAGGATACAGCTGATGGGGGATTTGAACTCACTTCCATGGAGATATCATCTCTGCAGGGTAGGGTCTGGCCAACCGCTGCTAGTGAAGCTTGCTCAATGTCCCGGATACACTTATTGATGTTATCAATGGAGTAATCACACTCCCTCTGTCCCGGTGCCTTGTCCCTGTCACCAGAAATAATGGGAAAAAAAGAGACAAATGTCTCCACCTTAATGTGCAAATAAATATATAATAAGAAAATCTGGAGATTTGAGTTGTAAGAAAAATGATGCTCATATCTACCCATAGCAGATTAGCTTAGATAAATATAAACAGTGAAAACAAGGAAAAGAAGCTTGCTTGGTTAAAAAAAATAAAGATCAAAAAATGAAAAAATATATATTCACCTAAAGCCCTAAAGCTCACAAATGAATCTGTAATGCAATCTGTAATCTTGCAGTCATATTATTACCATGGGCTTTACCAGGCAATCAGCACATAGTCACAATGGTCTGCCTAGCTAATCAGCCACTGGCTTGAAACTCATTTTTGTTATGCAGGCATGAGAACGCCATCATTTTTCATTCAGCTCCCGAGAGAAAGTGGCAACACGTTTCCTTCAAATGCTTGAATACTCGAAAAATACTGACAGTCAAGGTTAAATGTTAATGTCTGTTAATTGTAGGTCTTAGTTGCTGTGAGAGCTGATAGGACACCACATAATGAAATGTGTTTCAGATCCACCGTAGCGAGCCCCACCGTTCGCTAATCTATTACTAAGCAGTGGGGAACTCAGTAGCTATATACTAATGCATCAATTTCCTGCTTAGCTGAAAAGATGTCACAAAAAAGTCCTCCAATATGAGAATTTATTTTCTCTCACTGCAAGGAAACCTTTCTAAACTTTGAAGACATGGCTGCAGAGACAGATATGATCACAGGCGGGATTAACACAAACCTAATAGAGGTGATGAGACTCTTGATGGAGTCAGAAACTGTCCTGGAGTGGCCGGCTAGTATGGACCAGGTGGGGGGATCTTTGGGGTTAAGGACCAGTGAGCGGGCTGTTTCTAGAAGGTAAGTGGAGCTATCGAGCATGGAGCGGGCTGAACGCACAATGGGCTCCTGTGCTGCTGAGCCCTGTGGAAATGAAAAGATTAGTGTAGGAGAAACAACGGCCCAGGTAACAGCTCGACAGTGAAGAGCTAGCTATACTGGTCTGACAGCTGTTAATATTCCTTGACTACCTGAGCGAGATCAAAGGTGCAATCAAAGGGAGGGATGAGATTAGACAGGCAGCTTTACACAGACTCACGAAGAAACATCTTCAGTCTTTATGATACGAGCAAAACCCCCCCTTGACAATTAGATTAACAAGCTGAAGATTAGAGCAGCTGTGCTAAGAGAAAGTGCCGTTAAACACTGCCCTCCAACAGATTACAGCCATAAAGCTTTTAGAGGACTATGCGCAAACTATTGCACTCAGATTGAACAAAAAAATACATCCTTCTTTTTGAGCCTTTCCTTGACAATAACAAAAGGACCTCAATTCAATTTCCTCTCCTGCTCACAGCACAAACCTTTGCTTGTTGGCTCAAGTAAAAGGCAGTTTTTAAGCAAACTGAATACACAAGTCACAAACACTCGTTTAATCTCACTGAAAAGCGCAATATCTTCTGTAGGATGAACTGAACATTTTCACTGCTCCTAAAAAAAACAGTCACAGATCTCATTTGTGTTGTTGAAAAGATTTTTATTAACTTTCCGTCATTTAACTAGAAAAGGTGAAGGACATTTTAAAGGAGCATTATAAACAAGCATCAACTGAACGAATACCTCATTGCTGATCTGAGCTGGAATGCTTGCAAAATCGGGGTTGTTGGCAAAGGTCGTCAGGTTTTCCACAGCCTCGAGGAGCGGGGCTGTAGCAACGCGGCACCTGTTTCTATTCTCTTCGGAAAAATCCCCATCCAAGGCCTGAAATAAGACAGTCATGAATATTTGTTCATTTGGCTGTTTTTGTAAGTGTGTAACTACTTATACACACATCTGTATCTTCTCACTTGACGAAAAAGATATCTGTAACAAATTTACACTCAACGTTTTGATCAGTTGGAGAGTTGACCTTGATGGTTTTGACGAGGTTGGCTGTGGTGTTGGCCACCTCTTTGGCTGACTGGACAAACTGTCTCCTAGCCACTGGGTTGGAAGTTTTAGAAGAGGCCAGGCGACAGGCGTTACAGAGAGCCGAGGTGTGCTTGGCTACAATTGTTGCTGCAGACAAGACCTTATGAACAAATGAACCAAAACCATTAACAAAGAGGAACAGCTGTATAAAATAAAATTAGGTAAGGCATGGGGGCATTGATTCTTTAAACACAGAGGTCAGGTTTATTCTTAAAAACTGTATTTAATTAAAGAGATATGACAGAATTAACAGCAAGTTATTAAAGACTACTCAGTCTCCATATGCCAGGGGACTAATGTTCTGCAGCCTTTAATGGATCTTACCTGTGAGGGACTGCTGGCAGGATCCACTAAGTTCTGACAAGCCATCTGTATAGCTTGGTGGGCTCGTGCAAACTGAATGGGATCCACCAGCCCCTCGTGGCCTGACTGACTACTGGGATCAGAAACGCCTACAAGATAAGAGGCCTGTGGAGTAGAAAACAAAAGCGTGTTATGTGCTCCCAGTTACACTGGATACCCCCCAAACACAAAGGGACACAAAGGGGAATACAGAGCAGGCCGTGGCCAAGGCTGCTACACCCACTCCATAGGAATGGGGTCCACATCTTATGAGTCTGTGGTTGGGACACCAAGAGCTGATAAATGTTGAACAACCATTGTCCATGAAAACCATCAAGAGAACCTGCACAAACACTGAAATTCTCTACGCCAACAACAATGCGAGTGCCTATATCTATGACTGAGTGGACAAGAGCTTCACACCAAAACCCAAAACAACCCAAAACCCACACAAAACAACAAAGACAATGACTCTGTGTGGCCACCAACAGAGCACAACAGAAAGGACTGGATGTCCCACAATCATCTGACATTTTCTGTGGAACACACAAGAAGATGACCCCACTCCTCTGCATTTCAAGTAGTGATCCAATGTTAGATGTGTGATTCTGTATGGGGTAACACCTTAAATAACCAGGCTGAAGCTCGGTTAATAAAGAGGGAGCAAAAGCTAAGAAAGCCAGATCTTAAATGATCCCGGCCAAGTGCTCCCAGTTGTATTACTTAACCCCACCTACTAGGAACCTGCAAGACAACACAGAAGGACAACCAGGGGAAAACCCAGCAGTGCAAGGCCAAGGAAGAGATCCGTTACATCATTCATAGCTGTTGATTCACAAGGCTAATACCTCCACTGTTCTTAGACTGGTGCAGATCGATCCAATAGGACATCACACAAAGTTGGTACTAGTCAGCTGGCAGGGTGAAGATTGTTTAATGTCTGCTCTGAGTATGTCAGATATTTGCACCTCTGTTGGGTATCGACTAGAAGGGTTCAGGGCAGCAATTCATGCGTGAAAGTGATTTCCACCTTGTGAAGATGTCTCAATTTCCTTTTACGCCGTATGTCTTGGGCTATGTCAACCTTAAAAATTGATAGCAATTTGCTTTTTTAAACAAAGTGTGTGTTTAATTCTAGGTATCTAAAAATAAAGAGAAAAAGGGAAGGCGAGCGCAGAAGCAGGGTAAGTCAGAGCGAGTTAGTATGGCGCTGTGATCTCACCTGTCCTGCAGCCTCTGTCAGCCCACACAGAGCTTTGGACGCCAAGCCCACGCTCTCCCCGAAGGCCACCACATCACCTGTCTTACAGTGCTGAGAAATGCCTGCCATTGACTCCCCTAGGACCTGAGGCACATGAAAATGGAGAAAATGTGGACAAATTAGCTCTTCAGCTGCCTACCATGTAAAATATTTGACAGTTCGTATACATAGTGCACTCAGTTATTTTATACGCCTGTACTTTTGAATTCTCCATGACGCTCTCGATGCAATCAAAGTAGGAGAGCTCGTTGACGGGCTCACTGGGGTTATCCAGCAGACCTCTGACAGCCTGAATACAGACGGAGACACAACAACTTAAACTACAATATTGCATTTCTACGTTGATATCCTTGGAAATTTATCAGCTACTTAATTCAGACCTGAGGCTAACATTATAATTATAAATTGATCTGTGCAGAGATAAATCATCATAATCAAGGCCTTAAATGAACAATATTAATATCATTTAAAACTATTCATAGTATAATCATCGTTAGGCTTCAGAATGTAAAAATGCTCCTGTTATATTAGTGTTGCTAATGCAGCTACTGCACTATTGTTCTGAATGTATTATCCAGCTATAAAACATGGCTATATAGGAGGAATCTAATGGAAAATAGTGGGAAACCATGAGAAAAAAATACAAAACTCATAAACTTTATTTAAAAAACATGAAATGCAGGCATGCATAGAAACCAGAAAACGTCTGTGTGGTATCCTGTATGTGAGGAAAGCTACCTCCAACTCCCTCAAGGCGTTGTCACACTCCTTTTGTCCTGCTGCTTGCTGTGTACAGAGCGTTATCAGCTGGTTAATACTCTCTGTCACCGCCCTGAAACACACAGGCAGCCACACAGCCTCTTTAGCTCTCACATGTGTCCTCTGCATGCACGCACAGGCTGGCTTCACTCACACATGCTTTTAGCCCCCCTATTCAAGCACGGCACTGCCGGCTTCTCGCTGCGATTGGATAACACAGCTCACAGGAGTGCCGAGATTGTCTCGAGTTTGTGTTCAGCCTTGCTGAGCACAGACAGGCTCAAGCCAAGGCTTCCATCTTCCTAATTAGACAGAGAGAAGTCAGTCAGGCCTAAAGCCCTGCGGGACCAGCTGCTTGGCTTCTCTCCACTAAGGGGAGGATACGTACTCCCCCTAGCAATGCCGAACAGACACGCTGTAGGAGCGGCATACAGATGTAGTAAGAAGCTGTTTTCTATAGCTATCATTACTTGCTACAGATCTTGAGCCAGGATTCACATGATATATACTACTGAGCTGTTCACCTCACTGGCAAATACAACATAGCATTCAGAAAATTTGACACATTTCAGGTACTGCTTGAGTTTTATCGCACCTTGCTGCCACAGCTAGGAGATTCTTAGCATTGGCTGCACCTGGATCCACAGACAGAGACTTGGCAGCCAGTAGCAGCTTACTGGATGCCATGGAGATGTTCTTCAGATTACCGATGACTTGGATCTGGTCATCCTTACTCTGTACATGCAAGGAAGAAGAAAAATTCAGGTGAATTTTGTTTTTGATGGTTTCAAATCTGTATTAAATGTTGTGTTACAATTATTAAACAGTATTGGTTAGAGTGTTCTACTTTACAGTAATGGCTATCCTCTTTTGTCACATAACAGGTATTTTTGAGTCTTTGATTGTCAAATTTATGTAATGTTTGTTTTTTAGTCAAATTAATATTGTGTGTATAAGTGACAATTATCGATTAATAATTTGTATGCAATATTATTGTGTTCCAAGTTTATTATATCAAAAAGCCTAACTCTAATTTTTGTTGTCACGGCTAAAAACTGCTGTTCTGATTAAAGAAGTAATGCACTTATATGAGCCTTTGTGGGTTTGACTTTAGTCTCATAAATTCCCCACAAAATTGAATTTTCTCCTGAAACTCAGAGTACCCAAGACCGTTAGGCTATTTCATGTGGGAAAGATTTCCGACAACGGTGCGCGCGCCTCCTTTCACAGAGCAGCACAAACCGGCTCTAACCAGAATAAAAGAGAAGCAGGAGCCTCCGGTGTAGAAAAGAACAAGGGGACAAGTTAATCAGAGTCTCTAGACTTTGAAACCGACACCTCATGGGTCCTCAACTGGCAGCTTCATTAAACGGTATCCACAAAAATCTATTTCAGCGCCAAAAGTGAAGAGGTGATTCCAAGATGCTGGCCTTGAAGGCATGGTTACAAAGAAAAAGCTTATATCTGAGACTATACACTAAAATGAGCCATTTGTGGCAGAAAAACACAAACGTTATCAGGGGAATCTGAAAAAAAAAAAAGTTGTGGACAAACAAAATAAACATCTGAGGTGTTTAATTCCATGCAGACATGTTGAAGAAATGCGATAGCTGTTGTAAAGTAAGAGATTAGTATAGGTTAAAAACAGTCTTGAACAAGAAAGGTAGTCCCTTTACTTTTCATATGCAGTGGACACCACTTCATTGGAGCCAATTTGCTCCTATAAAAGGTAAAGAACGAACTCAACATGTAACCCCAAATTATGCAACATACCTAGTTCGCCTTTATTCTGTTTACCATGGAATGACCAGCACAGTCTGGGTGGTGAGCGATCAGTTTGATAGTATTCTACTTAGACAGGAGTCAGGACCTACAAACCAGTCCAAGCTGTGGGAGTATCTTCAGGACACATGAGATAAAATTTCCCATGTGTACTAGTGTACATCCTCTTCAGTGTCTGATATTTAGAATTTTGAATGAATGAGCAAAATATTCAGAACAAGAACATCACACAAAGCATCTGAATACTTTAGAGCTCTTTGGAGGAATTAGCGTGACTAACTGAATGCAATAGCTTTTGGTTAGTAAAGTAATGCAAAGATGCACTCTGCATTTGAAGCTTTTGAGTTTACTTGATAAAAGCTTTAAATGAACTGCTGGCACTGGATCACTATTAAACTGTGTCACTGGAGCATGAAGTCTTTGTATGGTCATGAAACCTACCTGGGTGTGTCCTGCCATCTCAATGCCAGCATCCAGGAACTCATCAAAGTCTTGGCTAAACTTCCCTGAGGCTGCAGCCAGCTGGCTGCTTCTTCCACGAGAGGAGTGGACGACCTCGCCTGCGGAGTGGTTGAGTTCAGCTGCTGTGTGGTTCAGATCAGACTGAGCCTCTTGGAATGTCTTACTGCAGGGAGGGAGCTTCAAAGACAAGACATGCACATTAGGCCACACTTTGGAATATTAAAACTGCAGGCAAAAGGAAATATTCTGTTTGGGGATAAAGGGTCGATATATAAATACTCTCATGTCATTATGCAAACATAAAAGGCAAGAAATCCCTAAGAAAAAGCTTAAGCAACACTCACGAAGTCCACTAGTAGCTTCTTGCTGGCCTCGCCTATGCTCCTGAGGGCCATGTCAACATCCTTCTGGCCTGGCAGGCAATTCACACAATTATTAAGGGAGTGCGAAACAGCTTTGGCCACCTGCAACACAGTACAACATCTGTCAATGGTCCGTCATTAGTCATTCTAAAAATGTGCTACACAACAAAGCCCCAGAGCAAAGCTATATGTGGAGAAATATCTCAAATGCAAATTGGGCTCACGGCAGTGCACAATAATCCGTGTCACTAATTTATGCTGCTGTCACAGATATATGCCAAACAATATGTTTATCCCCTGAAGGGCTGCAGGAGAATGAACAATTTTACTCCAGCAAAACCTCTCCTGAGAGAGGGAAACCAGCCGAGAAATGCATAGCAGACAGGAAAAAAAGAGCAACACTTAGTAGAGGGGACGACTCTAATGGGAAAATCTTTACAAATCAGTAGATGAGGGAGACAGGGGCCATCAGTGCTCCTCAATCAATCAGTCTATCAGATCTATCAGATCTATCTATCTATCTGCTAATAAGTGGTATGCTACCTGTGCCAGTCTCTGCTGACTCTCAGCATCACCAGGATGAACCAGGGCCTGATGTGCTTCATGGATGAGCATGGCTGAGCCCTCCATCACACACTGGGCTGAGTCCAGCATGGCAGCTGCAGCCTGAGGCTCCTTGGTGCTGGCTGCCACACCTCGAGCGGCTTGAGCTAATGTCCTCAGAGCCTGTGCTGTTTCCCTAGCAGCAACACCTGTGAAAAATGAGTGACGATTTAGCAAATACATTAATTCCAGTGTCGCATTTCAGCAGCCCTGTTTAAGCAGTACTAACTGAGAGCTATGTGTATTTCTTGTCTTTACTAAAACTGTAATGACATTGTGCAAGTCAACAAGCAGGATTTCGCAGCACCACACTGTGAAAAAAAGAAAAAAAAAATCATTATACTCAAATAACTTCATTGTTTAAATAAATCACTTAATATGATAAATAAAGCCTCACACTGGAGGTCCCCTCAGCTTATTACACATAGAACTGGGGAAAAAAAAGAAAAAGCTGCAAATTGCATCAAATTGCATTAACCAGCAGAGTGGAGCCATTTGCTGATGGAATGTTAAATCCAGTGAAAAAAAAAAGATTAATGAGTAGAGAGCAGCACCCTGGGCCACAGCATGAAGTACTGCCTCGGAGCACTCATTGTTATAAATGTTATTCTTTATCCGTCTTCATCTCAATTCCACTGAGATCCCCGTTTGAGCCAAAACTGACGGCAAAGCAGTGAAGCCATGTTGGATTCCCGGGGTTCGGTTCAAGGCGGTAATGACAGCACAAATAAAATAACATCTTTAGCTTGGTTTATCCTCAAGACTGACACTCAGCACAATTTTGAGAATTCCTTTTAAATAAAAGTCACAGGCAGTATTCCATATGTATCTAAATGGCTGCTCAAACTTCTCAGCCCCACTCGTGTATAAAATACACTACCTGTGTAATGTTCATTGCCTTGCGCAGCGCATGTCAGCAACTGGGCCATGGAAGAACCCACAGTCTTAGACGTACTTCCCAAATCCTGAGCGCATTTTTCCAGCTGTATAAGCGACAGAACACATAAATAACTCATTTGACTCATGGCTAAGATTTCTTTAGCATTTTGGTATCTCTACACAGCAGCTATCTCTAGCCTAATGAGATGGGCTAGATGAGAAACTGTAATTGTTTCTATTTACTGACCGTTTCTCCAGGAAGTGGTTTGAGTTGGCCATCAATGACAGACATCTTGGCATCCTGAAGTTCACTCTTGAGTGTCTGTACAGTTTTGAGGGCTAAGTCAATCTCCAGAGGGCCACAAGCTTCATGTGCCTTAAAAAAAAAAAAAAAAAAAGTAAAAAAAAACCCCACAGACATAGCTGTTACTTAAACACAAGCCATACGCAGCAGACAAGATGCAATCCTGCATGTACAGTGGGGCAAAAAAGTATTTAGTCAGCCACCGATTGTGCAAGTTCCCCCACTTAAAATGATGACAGAGGTCAGTAATTTGCACCAGAGGTACACTTCAACTGTGAGAGACAGAATGTGAAAAAAAAAATCCATGAATTCACATGGTAGGATTTGTAAAGAATTTATTCGTAAATTAGGGTGGAAAATAAGTATTTGGTCACCTCAAACAAGGAAAATCTCTGGCTCTCACAGACCTGTAACGTCTTCTGTAAGAAGCTTTTCTGTCCCCCACTCGTTACCTGTATGAATGGCACCTGTTTGAACTCATCATCTGTATAAAAGACACCTGTCCACAGCCTCAAACAGTCACACTCCAAACTCCGCCATGGCCAAGACCAAAGAGCTTTCGAAGGACACCAGGAAAAGTATTGTAGACCTGCACCAGACTGGGAAGAGTGAATCTACAATAGGCAAGCAGCTTGGTGTGAAAAAATCAACTGTGGGAGCAATCATCAGAAAATGGAAGACATACAAGACCACTGATAATCTCCCTCGATCTGGGGCTCCACGCAAGATCTCATCCCGTGGGGTCAAAATGATCATGAGAACGGTGAGCAAAGATCCCGGAACCACACGGGGGGACCTGGTGAATGACCTGCAGAGAGCTGGGACCAAAGTGACAAAGGTCACCATCAGTAACACACTACAACGGCAGGGAATCAAATCCCGCAGTGCCAGACGTGTTCCGCTGCTGAAGCCAGTGCATGTCCAGGCCCGTCTGAAGTTTGCCAGAGAGCACATGGATGATACAGCAGAGGATTGGGAGAATGTCATGTGGTCAGATGAAGCCAAAGTAGAACTTTTTGGTATAAACTCAACTCGTCGTGTTTGGAGGACGAAGAATACTGAGTTGCATCCCAAGAACACCATACCTACTGTGAAGCATGGGGGTGGAAACATCATGCTATGGGGCTGTTTTTCTGCCAAGGGGACAGGACGACTGATCCGTGTTAAGGACAGAATGAATGGGGCCATGTATCGTGAGATTTTGAGATCTCACGATACATGGCCTGGGCAACAAAGGAGTGGCTCCGTAAGAAGCATTTGAAAGTCCTGGAGTGGCCTAGCCAGTCTCCAGACCTCAACCCCATAGAAAATCTGTGGCGGGAGTTGAAAGTCCGTGTTGCTCGGCGACAGCCCCAAAGCATCACTGCTCTTGAGAAGATCTGCATGGAGAAATGGGCCAAAATACCAGCTACTGTGTGTGCAAACCTGGTAAAGACCTATAGTAAACGTTTGACCTCTGTTATTGCCAACAAAGGTTATGTTACAAAGTATTGAGTTGTATTTTTGTTATTGACCAAATACTTATTTTCCACCCTGATTTACGAATAAATTCTTTACAAATCCTACCATGTGGATTCATGGATTTTTTTTTCACATTCTGTCTCTCACAGTTGAAGTGTACCTCTGGTGCAAATTACTGACCTCTGTCATCATTTTAGGTGGGGGAACTTGCACAATCGGTGGCTAACTAAATACTTTTTTGCCCCACTGTAAATGTGTGATGTGAGATCACAGAATTAGACTCTAATTGGACAGTGAATCTTTTCACTGATGGCCTGCATCAGTGAAAAGAATCATGCTCACGGATACCTTCTGCGTGGCAGTCCGGAGCTCCGCCAGGCAGGTAGCTAAATTCTTGGCACACTGGCCCAGTTGCATAGCAGCAGCTTGTTCGGCCACTGTTGGAACTGCTGACTTTGCAGACGCCACCATCTTACTCCCAGGCTGAGAGACAGTAATAGAAACACACCAAGAAATGAGATTCCTTTGATAGAGGGTTACAGTCACTCACTGTGTCAAGGTGAAATACAAACCTGTAAGAAGCTCTGGCTGGCCATGATGAGGGCGAGTTGGGGGCCCAGCTCCTCAGGCTGGGCTTGGCTGCTCCTCATTCCCTGCACCAACTGGGGAATACTATCTGCTACCATCTGAAATTAAACACCACATAATGTTTGCTTCATATGCCACACCATCATGACTTACTGAGAAAGGTGCTAACAAGGCTCCCAAACAAGACACTCCCTGTGACAACATGTATTATATGTAAATACAGGCTATAACATTAGTACAAAAGAGCACATCACAAAGATTACAGGATCATACCTTGCAGCTGTGAACTAGCTGTTGGTGTGAGGCTGTATTTTTGTTGGATGCAGCTGCGTTTTGGGCAGCTGCGATGGTCTGTGTAGCAGCAGCCGCTGCCTGCTTAGCAGCGATCTGTTCAGAAGACACAAATGGAGAAAATGTAAGTAAGAGAGTGCTGCTTGGCTAAGAGGAATGTTCACTTTTGCTCTGCGCAGTATTATGCTGTCATGTTATGTACTCCAACAGAGTTATAATCAGACTAAAAGGGGTCACAACCAAAAGAAGAGGGAAATGGATGGAACTATGCTGCTCGGTCATGATTTCATGAAGTGATCAGTACTGCCTTCGCTTGGGCAGATTTCCAGAACTAAAGCTAAAAATAGCCTGGCTTACATTAATTCATAGACACAAGACAGGGTTTGAAGCAATGACGGGACTGAAAACAAAGCTGTTAAATGGGTGAGGAGATACTGATGGAAAGATATACGTAACACATGGTATCGTTATATAGAGAAAATTCACATAACCCTAAAGACAGACAGACAGACAGACAGACAGATAGATAGATCAAGTGCCCTTGTTATTCTTTTGCAATTTTAAAGAATGTGATCAGTATACAAAAGAAAATTTAATGGCTTCTTCCTTTGAACTTAACCCACTCAATCAAGTTTCATGAAATTCGGCTTGGTAGCTTTTGCATAATCTTGCAGAGAAACAGACAAACAAACCCCACCTATTACACTGCCACTTCAGCTTGTGGCTTGTCAGTGGAATACATAAAGTGATATGCTCATCATGCTGTCTGTATAAAACTGGATAAATTAAGGGGTCTTAAGGGTCATAGTGTCATCTGTTATATTTGTCACATGCACTTGGATATGCTCAACATTCTGGTCTTCCCCAGCTTACATGCTGTCTCGATAGAGGATGCTATTACCATCATTAGTGTGAACATCTGATGCAAGAAGGATGACTGAGATGCTGCATGTCTGATAGCAGGCTTATTCGAGCCCTCAGTAATGCATAGTTTATGTGCCTAGAAAACTGAACACTACACTGTGTGTTCTTGTGCAGAGAGCAGGAAGTCATTAGAGGCAAACTGATACCAAGGGCTAAATACAGATCTTTACACTTAGGTGGCTCATTCACAGCACTAATGGGGCTTATAGCACAGTGCTATAGGAAAGAGAAATAATACAAATATAATAAATTGCCCAGCAGTTGTTTCTACATGGTTATTTTCATCCTTTTTTTCAGTGTTTTCTTTCTCCTTTTATTTTTACACCATCTTTCTTTTGCAGGTATTATACAATAACAGAAAGAGATGTTTGGGTCACACCTTTGTCAGTAAGGTGAAACAAGAAGAAGATTTATGTTTTGATCAAGGTCAGACAACAGAAAAAATGATGACACATTGAGTCCTTTAACTCACCTCCAGCCTGTTGACAATTTTTTTCTTTATTGCGTTCTGAGCCGCCGCGTTAGTGGCGACACGTAGCCCTTCAGCTGCCTCTCTGAGTCTCTGTTGCTGGTCTTCATTGTCCGGGTAGGCGGCTGCCCCCTGGGGGACGCATTAACACACATTCATGTACACATGTGCAGATGTGCACACGCGGACACACACTCCCTCACACATACTGTACTGCACATACAGAATCTAACAACAGCAATCAGATCTCAGCAATAAAAGTTTAAACAACTCTGGTTATGCAAGTTGTGCAATAGATGGAAAGAGTCATTTAGATCTGTCTGCTTTTTGACAGTTTCCAAGGAAACCGTCAGTGCCAGATCCTCACTTCCTCTTTGATAATGGCAGTGACGTGGTGATTAATGTGTCACAGATCAAAAACATCTAACGAGCCATAAGCAGCGTTTCACATGCCTGCGTATTTCACACTGATAATATCCTGCTCAGCAGTGCCAGGGGCTCATTAAGAGCCACTGATGCAGCAGCCTTTTTATTTTGGATGTGAAATGATGCTAGTAGATAGTGCATACAGTAATGCCAACACTTGTTTTCTATCAAAGGGAAGATATTCAGTTCAATTCCTTTAAAACTGTTCTAGATGTAACAACAACAAAATAAAATGCACTGCATCAAGAGCTAGGTTAAATTTTGTAGAATATAATAAGGTACAATAAAGTAATGTAATAATGACTGAAAGCAGTTAGCTTGTCTGGTATTATGTTAACCACACTGCATTGTGAGGTTAAGCCTGATGCTTTCCTACCTTAGCAGCCTCCACCATCCGAGCTGTGGCATCAGCCAAGAGCTTGGCTGCAGCAAGCAATTTTTTGGAGTTGTCAACATCAACTTCTGCCTCTGCATCTGATCTCATGGCATTGACCAAGTCAGAGGTAGCTTGGGCTAAAACTCTGGCCTGACGGACCATCTCACCTGTTCACACGCAAACACCAAGTTAGTGCCCCGTATAAACATCAAAATGATCTATTACAACTGTTACAACTGAAATTCAGCTGATTTGGGCTTTTGTTCATTTACATTTTTCTTTTGTCTTTTCAGTGATGACATCTATGCTAATGAAGACAGAATTATTAGCACCTCCACAAAAATGTCATTTTTATTAGAAAGCCAGTGATTTTTAACACTCTTTTTCCAAACAGCCTAGTTTTAGTTTTGATACTTATATTACTTTAAAACAAAATGACAAAAAACAAACAAACAAAAAACTAAAGCTGGCAGGGTCAAGGGTTAGGGTCATTAGCCTGCTAAAGCTAATAGTCAATTGTGTATCATTTTGCTGGACAATAACCTGCAGTCCTTTGTTGTAGTTTTCAACAAGCCTCACACACATCTCCTAATCAACCCCAGCCCATTGTTCTTTGGCGAATGTCTGAGTCTCTGATGGTCTTCTGGCATGGACCGTGGTCTTCAATTCAACCCACAGATTTTTAATCAGATTCAAGTCAGGGCTTCGAGCAAACCAGTCAAAACCTTCTTTCAGAATCTTTGTATATCTTTCTTTCTTCGTGATTCCTTCCACCTTGACAAGATTCTCAGTTACAGATGCACTGACGCATCCCCACAGCATAATACTCCCACCACCGTGTTTCAACAGTGAAGATGATATTTTTTTTATTGTACACCACTCCCTTCTTTCTCCACACATCTCTGTGTTCAAAGAGCTCTAATTGAATCTTATCTGACCAAAAGAGATGCTTCCAGTATACATAATCATTCTCCAGGTTGTCCTTAGGATTCTTCAGTCAGGCTTGAAGGTATCTCATGTGCAGAAATTGAGTTGTTCTTGGTGTGAAACACGTCTCTCACTAGTTTGCTTTTCAGAGTCCTTGAAATCTTCCACATCCTTCCTCTGATCTGTACTTTGTGGCTTTGTTTGAATTTTTGACAATTTCTTGATGACTCTTTAACACAAACACCATAAAATAACTTGATTGTACAAGCTTCGAGCATTACAGAGTTAAAGCAAATCTTTGCACAGCAGTTGTTTGTGCTATGGCTCAATAAAAAGATCAGTTTTTCAGTGGGTTATTAATATTTCACCCTGGTCATTTTTATTTATTCTGATATGATCCACCAGTTATTGTGTGCAAACAGAATTAATTTATGCTTTCTAAATTAAAACTTTCTTGCTGTGTTAAAAAGCCACTCTGGAAATTTTGACAAAAACTTTAAATTTCGGAGACTAATAACGTAATTCTCAACTGTACATCTGTATCAGCCTTGACAGCCAGCATATTTTTTAAAAGGTTTTGGAAATATTGCCACCTATGAAAATGTAGACAAAACGCTTGTGAGGCCACTAAAAGGATTTCTAACACTTTGACTATAAGAGCGCCTCATTAATACATACAGATCTTCATTAAAGGCATAATTGATGTGATTGGATGATGACTGTTACTGGTAAGTTCGGCTCTCATTACCATCTTACATATGAGACTGTAGAGGTAAAACAATTTTTATGTAAATTTGAAAAATCATACTACTTAAACTTACACGACCAGAGCTATTACAGCTGTAAGTATTTCAGTGTTCGACAAATTAGCACAGTATATTAATTCATCCTAACAGGCAAACCTAGTGCATCAGTAAGAAATTTCTGTAGTCGTGCAGGTTCACACCATCTTCATCTTCATCTACTCTCATAGCTAGGTTTCTAGTGAGTCATCCCTGTTCCCACAAATAAAACAATCTTTTGATATATGTTGCATCTCCACACACACCTGCTACAAAGAGCTGTGTTTCCCCACTCACCCACCTCCGGCTCAAAAATAGCTCACCCAGAGAAGACTATGAAATACATTTATATGCATTACAGCCTACATGCTAATTTCTTGGGATTCAACCAACACACTCTGTTGACAATCAACTCAACAAAGAGATTAAATGAGAAAAGCGTAGCAGTGCCTCAGCATTTAAACATTTGTTCTCTCAAAAAATCCCCAGGTCATGTGTTTTCTGTTAAATTTCAAAGTCTTCCTGATGCTGATTGGGACCAGATTGAGTACTCTGTAGTGGTTTTGGATGACATGTTTCCCATAACCCCTTGAGAATCGACTGTGTTTGAAAATTCTTCGGCCTCATGGTTCAAGCCATTACGAACAGTGTCAGCTTTCAAAACACGTCGAGGACTTTTAAGATCACTTAACATACACATAAACACAAATATACCTTCAGCACCTCTGTGATAAAGTCAAAACACATTAAAACAATTCAAATAAACACAGGTATTCACTCACCAGCATCACCCATGGAAGTGAAAATGTTTTCGGTCACGTTCATAATCGTATCCGTGGCCTGGTCATAACGTCCAATAGGCTCGCCGCAGCTGGCATAGTGGCGGACGTGCTGCAGGAGGTCGCTGAGAGCCTGGCTCACCACACCAGCTGCTGCCCCAACTTGCTTCAGCAGCTCACCGTCGTCGCTGGCCGAGCGGCAAGCTTTGACGCAGGTTTCCACGGAACGGTCCACCAACTTCCCGGCCTCGACAAGCTGCTCCTGACACACTGGGGAGCTGATGGTTGGGCTCACCACCTGCACCACACACAGATGTTGGCAGAAATAGTCAAAGGAAACAAAATAGAGACATTTTGAAGACACAAACTGCATCTACAATTAATCTTACCTCATCTAACCAAATGCAACAAGTGAGGCTTTAAAATAAAACATATTGCTACATATATACGGAATACATTTCTTTAGTTGCTATTTAAAGAATTCAACAAATACAATGATGACCTGCTTCAATTGGATAAAACATTAGTATTACATATTTTTTAAATATGTCATATAAGTCCCATATATTTTTTTTTTGGATCATTTTCTGGTTAATAGTTTGTCCTTTACCTACTGGGCTGCTGAGACGAACAAGTTTTACATCAGTACCTTAGTGCAGGCGACCAGCTGTGAGGTGGACAGGGCACACTGAGTGGCAGCTGCAATCACCCGGTTCTGCAATATGGTGTCTTCGGCCACCTGGGCCACGTTCTTGGCCTTCAGGACTAACATAGCAGCTGCATTGGCCACTGCTTTTGCCAGATTCATCAGGGTGTCCTGCAACATATTAATCAATGTCCTTCACTGAAACACAGCGCAGCTGCAAACATGTGACTGATGGGATCAGGAAAGTAAATGTTTTCATATTTTTTCAATCGATATAGAGTGATTACTGCACAGCTAATGCATGTGGAACAAGTGTAGCACATAACAGAAAGAGATAAATGGTTAAGAATTTTAGGCAGCACATCTGTGCTACTATGTATAGCAAATGGAATACAAACTATGTTAATGTAACAGAAGAACACTGTCTCAAGGTCAATGAGAACAAGACCGTGGATGATTTATGAGCCCTCTTCTCCAGGCATTAACACCAAAGAGAGTGGTATAAAAGCTGCGAGAGGACATCTAAACTAAGGTGTATATGGCATGTAAATGAATTTCAGAGTAAGAGAATAAATTAGGTAGCTAGAGAAGGCTACTGAAACGGTGCTGTTAGTGGAGGTCTGGAACAATGCATTGCCACTTTACTACTAAAAGCTCTCCTTCTGACACTTTGTTTCAAATCCACATAAAGTGAGGGTCTAATAATAAAGTCTGAGGTGATTACATAAGTTTGTATTGACATTTTTAAAGAGAGTTCAGAAAATGTGTGTGCCTTCCTGTTTGGCCAGCAGTGTCATAGAAACAGTGAGGGGGTGGCGTCCAACCTGGAACTTCTCATCAGTCTCGCCCTCCCCCATGTGACGGAGCAGGTCCCCGCTGGCTTGTCCAATGCTTCCTGCTGCCGTCAGCACCGTCTGCCTGGGCTGTATGGGAATGACATCATCACATTCATTACACAGGCTTGGCTTGCTCTCACAGAGGCTCCCATGAATTATCCAAACAGAATTTAGGATCAAAAAAATCATCCCCGTAAAACCTTCTGTAATACATCTTTGCTGGGACACAGATTAAAAAAAAATGCAGTTCAAAACTGTGTGTGCCTTTGTGACTACTGCGATTACAGATAAGGATGAGGTCCAAATCACTACAATAATCAGCAGGTGCCTCACCTCTGCGGCTGCGGGCTCAACAGATCTGAGCAGATCTGACACAGCTCCTGCCAGCATCCTGGCAGCACCCATGAGCTTGTGTCCACTGCCCACCTCATCGTCCATTAATGCCGCAAGCAACTTAACACCCTTAGACATTTCCGTCAGGTTGGAGGAGATGGTGGTGATGGCGCAGCCCACTGCTGTGTAGTCAGTTTCTGTCGGCTCACCTGCAGAGGATGGATAGCCATCATTACAAGCTAATCGGGTTACATCTCTGCTGTGCATCTTAATATGTTATGCTGTTGCCACCTTAATTTTGCTAAGCCACGGAGAAGCTTGTGTTTCACATGCTGCAACAAGCACATCAGTGCCAGTGCTGTAGCTTGAACCCATTTGAAATGGAAGATGAGCACGCTGACAAAAACGCTTTGTATTAGACAGAGAAGCTAGCATACGTGCAACCAAACAGATGGCAAGGTAAGATTAAAACCAAGCAAAAGGCTGGCTGGAACCTGACTGGCATTGCGCCAAAAATCATGAGGCGCTGAAAGAGACACTGGCAGTAAACTCAGCTTCAGGACAACAAGTTCAAGATTTATGAATCATAGAAATATTTTTGAGGCAAAATTGAGACATACATTTTAGTTTTAATACCATCTCAGTAACGCCGACTTGGAAAACATATTGATTTACACCATTTGCACTATACCCAGTGCAGACTTCAGAAACCAAAGCTCATATATAGAAATTAATAAAACCAGAAAATAATAACATATGCCATCCCTTGTTTTTTCTTTTTTTAGTTATTTAGCATTTTCCCAGGCACTCACCTGCAGTGAGATTGACCACAGATGCTGTTCCAGCAGTGATGGCATCAACCTGAGAGTGGATTTCATGTTTGGATTCATCCACTTTGTTCTGAACCCAAACCCTGGATGCCTTTTGGTGGAGGAAAATGAGAGCTATTGGCATTCATCGTAGTGTGTGATTTTCAGCTCATATCAGCTTTCTTTCACAGGATTAAAGGACTAGGCTAGTACAACACCTATGGCTTTGGAAACACTCAAGCATTAAATACAGCCTCCACATTTACAGTCAGTCCTACATCCTAATTATATTTGAGATATTTGATGGACTTTGATGTGATTAGAATGCTTGATTCTTTTTAAGCCATCTTTGCTTTGCAAATCCAGAGGCTGTAATATCAGAAAGCACACAATCTCGAGTGTTAGAAAAGCACAACTCAAGGGATTGCTAGGATTGTGGGAATGTGGTAGAGTGCACCATCTATGCATGGTGCAACTGTTCTGAAATATTTTCCACAACTGAAGTAACTGGTTGTAATATGGCTCACCAAGTCATGGCCCAGTGGAGGCAGATTATCGACATGTCCCAGGTCAGCCTGGGCCTGCTGCACAGCCTGCATACTGCTGTTGATGGTCCCCATCAGGGCCTGCTGGGCTAGACTCTGACAGCAACAAACAACACAGACACAGTGTTTGCAAATGGCCTAACAAAAGGAGTCTGATTGCAAGATTGTGAAACTTTCTTGATCAGATTTCTTTAGGTCGCACATTTTTTCCTAAATGGCCCACAGGTTGGAAGCTACAGTTTCAGTTACTATCTGAATCAAAGCAAAAAAGAAAAGAAAAAACAGACCAGCATGTTTGTCAGCGCTTACTCACCAGTGGAGGCATGTGTCCTCTGTGCATTTGCCCTGTGGTGATTTGCTGCTGAGCAGAGGGCATAGTACCCATATTGAAAGTGTCAGGCCCGCCAATAGACCCAGACCGAATTATACCTGGAAGGGCTACCGAGCCGTGCTCCACACGGCCTACCCGATTGAACTGCTGCTGCAAAATTGTGGACCTTATTAAAAAATAAAAAGAAATAGAAAGCAGTAAGAAGAATTTTATAATTAATCACACCAAAACATTAACTTTATGTATTGTAAATAGACCGCATATTTGTAACATTTTTCAGTCTAATTGACCACTCAATGTACTTCATACTAGAAGCCACATTCACCCATTCACCTACATTAGGAGCACTGAGGTTTGGATCAAAACACCGACCATATGATTAGTGGCCAACCCACACTGTTTCCCAAGCCACAGCTGTTCCCTATGCACATTATATGCTTGTACATGCTGTTGTGGTCAGAAGGTTACTTACACTCATCATGGGCATGAATGTCATAGTAACTTTGGCCTTCAAATGGTTTCTTTGAAGTGTTTTTTGTGAAGAGGAAGAATTGTAGATTTCTAAGTTGGGAAGGCCTTTTGGACCCGTTTCTAAACAACTGCATATTTAAAGATCATCATTTCAAACAAATTTCTGAACGAAGAAGAAAGAAGAAACAGCCACTTCACAAGCGCATGGCACAACATAGAAGAGCCACCTCCACGGGACAAGACTCAGCAGTTCATCTGCATCTAAAGGACAAAAGTCACTCTTTCGAGGATGCCAATGTTCACATTTTGGACAGAGAGGACAGATGGTTTGAAAGAGGAGTGAAAGAAGCCATTTACGTCCACTGTGAGCGACCATCTTTGAACAGAGGCGGTGGTTTACGACACCAACTGTCTGCCATCTATAATCCAGTTTTGAGATCCTTTCCCAGACGCCTTAACGCCCACTTTATTTTCTGATCTGGTGAAATGATTTAGGTTCTAGTTCTAACATTTAGTCTTCTTAGTTTCACCTCCGAAGACCCGAACTCTTTCATGGCATGCATTTTTAATTTCTCTTTGCTATTTGGGCTGATTGGGACCTGATGATTGTGTAAAAACAAAGAATTATCTTTTTACTCCATTTTGTAAAGGGCCTGATATCCACATATGAGGACATTCGTTTATAAATTTCATTCGAACAGTGGCAGTATAATGTCCTTGTAAGTGGATATCAGAGCAAAATGTAGTATTGTGGTCCAGACAACCCAAAATGTGATGTCCGCATATTTGGACGCCAGGTCCTAGGAGGTTAATGATGTTCTTTCTGCTTGTGAGTTTTGCTATTTATATTCCTGTTCGTTAGTACTGTAAGAGTGTTACACACTCATTGTCTCATCTCTGAATAGTCAGCCTTTGTCTCTGTATTTGTTTACCTTTGGTCTTTGTCCAGTTTCATGCCAAGATCATGTTTATCTTCTCATCTGTCAGGCTTTTAATCTGATCTTCTATCACATAAATTTACGTGTACGTCTACACAAAATTTAAAAACTAAATTACTTGCATATGTAGGCATTTTAGAGTAAACTTTTCCCTTGTATTACTCAGGAGGATCTTTTTAAATAACTCTTCAAAATGATAATGTGACTGTTTCTAACTGAAATGACAAAAATGACAGAATTATAATTAAAACAATTATCACGCACCAACAACTGCTCCCACAGTACGCAGGCAACGTCAGAAGAAATACTGTACAAAAAAAAGTGTTTTCATGCCTAACTCAACAGATGCTCCTGACTCCACCAGTTAATTACGGCTTGTTTTGAGAGGCAGCAATTATGTTTTTGTACTGAGAACCACAACATGAGTCAATTGGTCCACAAGCAGCAGGAATATGATGCCCCATTCTGCCAGAGCGGTTTCACTGACAGCCATGTGGATTTCCAGTGATAACAAATTTCCAGATTCTGTGTGACAGAGCCCTAGTCCAGCTGCTTTACCTCGATTTCCATCAGTCACTGAGCTACACTGGAAAATCTGGACAGACAGAAACCAAATAGGAAAAAAATACCCGACTAAAACAGCTTCTAGCAAGCTGTTTCTTTTTTTCTTTTTTTTTTTACCGGTGTGATATCTTGACCTCCAAATGATGCAACGTTTTTTTCCAAAATAAAATTATATTCTAGTAGCTTTACCCTGAGGCAGCTTTTATAAAAATCACACAACTACCCATTTAACAAATTGTATTCTGGGGTATCGAGAAGAGCATTAATGTTATTGTCTCAGGTATAAAGTGCTGTTTTTTGTGTTTAATTCTAACATCATGTCTCTCGGGGAGTACACTGCTGGGCAGGCAGAAATGTAATTACATGCACAATTAAACAGTAAGCTTTAAATTCATGAATAACTAGACTGTGTGAAGAGAATCACAATGGTCAGCATTTTTATACACTAGATACTACTCACTTCTTAGGGGAAACTGATTCCTCCAGCATGGTGGATTCCTCATCCCCCTCAAGGCCAAAACGATCCTTACTCTGCTTCTGCAGAGCGAAGTTTAACAGACACCAGTGAATACCGTGGGCCGAATATGTGAAGAGGTGGATGTATCTCATATTGATTCAGATAGATATGTGTTTTTATTTTATTTTCAACTACTTGCCTTTTTAAGAATGATGTCAATATAACCAGCAATGAGTTGGGATATCTGCTCTCCCTCTGTAGTCTGGACAGAGTAGTAGCTTTCCTGGTACTCTCCAAAATCCTTCGTAATGCAAGGAAGAGTCCAAAGATTCAGGGCAAGACAAGTTAGTCATTTGAAATTATTTTATAGTAACATCTACCCAAGACTGCAGAAATACTCTATTCGTGATAAAACCCTTACTATCTGTGCATAGATTAAAAAAACAAAACAAAAAACCCTTACTGGGGCTGAATAAACATGGCAGTACCTTCCTCATTTCTGCTCTTAATGAAAAAAAAAAGTGACATGCTTCCACGGAGCATCCGATTTCTCCAAAGAGCTGATTAAAAATGAGATGTAGTGAATCTGAAAACTGCTCACTTCAAAGCGTTCCACAGAAACACGTGGGCGAGTATTCTTAGTTTAAATCAATGTTGGCAAATATACCTCAGAGTACTTTGCATAATCTATTAATCTTTAAATGGAGTAGACCCTTTCCAGTACAGAAAGAAAACAGCCAACAGCTGGTAAAGAAAATTGAAAAAGGTTTCAGATAAATAAAACATTCAAACACAGTCTCCCCCCGGGTATCTATTGTTAAGTCAGAAGAAATAGCCGGCTAGCAATGCCAAAAACCATTCAATATTGCAGTCTGAGGTCTCTACAATTTTTAGGATTCTGTTTGTATTGGAAAGTGAAGAAAAATGGGGGAAAGAGCAAAGAGCTGTATGTATCACACTCTGCATACAAATAATGCATAGGACTAGAAGTGTATATAACAGCACACTCTAAGTGGAGCTGAGGACACAGTACCAAGGTGAAACTCTTAGGGGAGGCTGCCCATCTCTTGACTGTTGTCAGTGGCCATTCCTGCACCACGTCCTTCGTCTTCTCATCCACCCGCATCACTGACTCTTTGGTTATCCCCAACAGCCGCGGGACCAGCTTATTTTTACCCTTCATCTTTTCCTGTCAAGTAAGAAAACATCAGACGACATTTATGTCAGTGCTTAAACACCTACACAGATGATTCATTCAAGGCGCAAATGCAAGATCATTGTTCCATTCTCCCGATGCTGCCGTAATACACATGGCTGTGTCTGTGGCTTGAAGCCCCACTTGGAGGAGGAGAAGGGCAGCTGCGAAGTGACCCAGCAGAGTTCAGTCTTGTTTAACTGCTGCTTTATTGAGCAGGGTCTCCACAGACTGTCAGCACAGCAACATGCTATTCCACCAGCTCTCTGTCTGACCAGCTCCACTGCCCCACCACTATCTGCCCACTGAAAATCTATTACAGCTCACTTGAGACGCCAAGCCTACACTTGGCTCCCCTCCAAGGGGAATAGGAAGGACAAAACAAAAATTAGCAGTGAGCAGAGACGGGGAGTGCAGACTGCTCATGTTTAATGTGTCCAATCCTTTTGTTGTTTTTATCACAGGGTCAAAATGAAAAGCCCTGAGAACCACACAAAGGCCAATAAGTAGAAGAGCTTTTCAAGCTCACTGCTCTTAAACACAAGGACAGATAACATTATCCCAGTGATCATGATATCTTTGTGCAAAGGTTTATTAAAAACTTCCATTGTTTTAGGGTACGCCACCTCAATGTTATAATTACCAAGGCCGCATTCAAGCAGGAAGTGTGGTATTCTAATCTCAAGTGGAAAGTATAATATCATTTCAAACTGCTTAACCTTGGTTATCGGTTAGGGAAAATATGCTTCTTACTTTTCCCCCACGTGACACACACACATACTTACAGTAAAACAAAGCTTTTCGCCCTAAAACCTGCAGTGATTAGACACTCATAGGTGAGAAATGGAAGGTTACATTAAATGCTCCAACAAAGCCAGGCCTATGCTTTTGCCCTTGCAAGCGTCAAGAGCAGAGTGCAGCTGGAGTGAATTATTTAAGAGTCTTGAAACCTCCATCACTACATCTCCTCATCGAGCACAGACAGCGCTCGCACACATAGATGCACATGCACTCTTCCATGCACACAAAGATAATTTGAACCCTGCAGTGTACTTTAACTATGGGGCCAAACATTCCATTTATCGTCCATTAAGACCCCAGCAGACAACTGCACATTCACTCTTTTCCCTCTTTCCTGCAAGTCCGTAGCCAAATGGGCCGCTGTCAGAGAGCTTTAATAATACCTGCTGCAACTTTATCCCATTCACATGCTGCACTTCCATTCCACTTTTGTGTTTGCCAAAGCAGAACAGAGCAGAATTGCTATTGTCACAAGTATTTCACAGCGCTGAACTCCAAGCGCACACGCTTCCACTCCGATTCTGACTCTGATTTGTTGTGATAATGGGGCTTTTTGGTGTTTTCAGCAAGCTCTCATTCCTGTGTGACAACACTCTGCATATTGGGGCAGCTTTCTGGTCGTAGCTGCCACTCTTTAGAACAAAAGCATTGCATGCCTGTATCATTAAATTAACATTTGTTTTAGGTTTTAGTTTCATATCGCTGGACTGCATTTTTTAATAGCACATTTAGTAACAACGGGGAAAGAAACAAATACACCAGTTTAGCCAGATTATTTAAAGCTTTACTTAAATAAGTTAAATCTAAAAGGTATAACAATCCCTCATCAACTGTAACTTATGAAAGACCCAATTACAATTAACCTTATTTTGTGAGAAGGTGAGGATATTTTTATTTTAATTGTATAAAAATGTATTTTTTGGGGGGGAAAAAAGCCTGCTAACGCTTACCTTCACGAGAAAGAAGGACACTCCATATGTCTGGAGGGACCTAGCAAGCTTCACATACTTTACTTTTCCTTCTATCTCAGACATCTCTCCACAGTTTTTATGTTCCTGGAAAACAACAGTTACATTTCCAACTTAAACCTATCAGTACATATGTAAATATGCTTGAAATGTCATGTACTGGCTGTTATGAAAGTATTTTACACCTCAACAGAGAACACACAAAACACTTTTTGCATGCTGCATTTGAGAAGTGTAATGTACATACTTGGAATATTTTCTTCTCGGCCCCTCTCTGCTTGATATACTCTTTAGGTAGGAACTCCTTCAGGCTACGGAGACAAATGACATTTTAACTGGTTTCAGCTACAGGCATTTCCTTTTTCTAACATACCTCTAATTATGAGGTCATTTTTGCCTTACTGCCTACATATCAGGAAACAGTTGTAACAGCTGACATCACCCCTGAGCTTTCCATGGGAGGAAATCCCTGAAGTAACAACCATTACTGATGGAAGGGAATAGCTACCATACAGCTGAAATAAGCCTGTGTATAAAAGTACAGCATGTGCTAAACAAGTATTCTGAATCTTCGTATCAAGGCATCTTCTTCATAATAAAAACTTACTCCAGGAATCCAGGCTTGTGCTTGTGCTCCACGTGGGGTCCGAACTGGATCTGAGCCTGGATCCCCGCAAACTCACATGCTTTATCAAAGGAGACAGGGTGGGATCCATTCAATATATCATCTCTAGCCTGGAGGAGACATGAAAAGAGGTATGGGTGGATAAGTGTAAGGCAGTAACACACATCCAGGAAATAGACCACGAAGACACGGGAATGCTCCACAATTCACCCAAACAGAGCTCTCCAATGAACAATTCATTGTGCGCTTTGCGTGCACTGTAGCATCAAGAATGAAGTCTTCTAAGTGACTAAGTGCATTTCTAGAGAATATACATCATATCTCAGACTAAGGCACACAGGGGAGCCAAATAAAATTTGTTTGTGACAATGAAAGCAATTCTGGCGGCTTTCAAATGTAACAGTTTCGAGTATTTGTCATCACACTCAGTTATGTGTTATTAAAAAGGAAAGGATATCGCAAAAATGCACCAGTTTTTCACAGTACCCGTCTGCATCACAGAATGGTCCTCAGTATGGTGTTAAGCAATCTAATGAAGGATTTTTTTTTAACCCTTATGTCTGTTTGGTGCTACTGAGATGTCATTTATGATTCAATACATTTTCAGGCTCTTTATAATATGTATACCTTTTAGGGTGACACAGAAGCAGAAGCCTTTCTGTATAATGCTTGTACCTGTGTGCTCCAGGGGGCAGTCAGCTTTGCCCCCTGCTCTCTCTCTTTCGAGTTCACTGTAGCAAATTTAATCGCCGCAAAGCTGAGAGGCCTTGCTGGTGATAGAGGCTCCATCCATGCTCTTAGCATTAGCATATCAGTACACAGCGTGGACTTGATACATTCTTACATCCCATTACATCAATGAAACACTAAGCAGCAGCTCACTGCTGTAATGAGAACAACAATCTCCTCTACTCACAATCAAGTCTTTTCCCAAGTGCAATTCACTGTGGAGTACATAAGCTCTTGCTGGACACAGAAGACACTCTAAAATTAGCCCTCACACATGCCATTCACTCCGCTACACACTGTTCACTGTACACCGAGTTTTCCTTCGACCAGTTGGTTCACAAGTATTTAGAAAAAATATTTAGGTGGCAATTGCACCAGACGATCATGGAGAGGTATTACAATGTGTAAAACATAGTTCATCCATCCATCCATGTGTGTGTGTGTACTGGTATTTATTAAGTAAATAACAAATTCATGTTTTTATACCTAATTTTGAGTGGGTATGTACACTGGAGTTGTCTGATAAGTCAGAAATTAATCAAGCGTAACATTAAACAACTAAAAGAAGTAATTAATTAGAAAATAATAAGATGCTTTACAGTTTTTTCTGCTATTTTGTAAAACGGTAAATTTGAAAATTCATTCATAACAACCATAATTATATTTTAGCATTAAAAATATACATTTCATTAGACGTTGCGCATTCTGGTTGATTAATCGTTAAAGAAACATAAAAAATAATCTTGCTAATTATTTTTTGCTGTTAATTTAGAACAGCTGTGGCATGCACATGGTATTTCATTTATGTTTTTATTTAATTTTTCTTTAAACAAAATCTGATTTAGAAAAACTTAATGGGGTTTCATATCAGTGGATACTAAACCCTTACTTAAATGAAAGTGAAGGTTGACTGCAAATCCAAAGTATGCTCTTCACTGTTCCTCAACGCAATGAGATAAGGGAGTCAATATTCAGCAGAGTAAATGTAACAGCTGTCACTCAGCCAGAAACCAAAGTGGGTTCATCCTCAATTGCTGTTTTGGCTCAGAAATGATGGCTCGACTCTCAAATAATCATCAATCAGAATATTACTGTTGGATAATATAACTTGTATAGTGAGGTAAATATCTGGTGTCACTGTATTCAATGTAAATACAGCATGCTGTTTAGCCTGTAGTCGTTTCATTGTGTACGTGCATTACTGGAAATTGACAGGCACACAGCTGCATGTGAGCTAGTGATGGCGAATTATGAATGAAGCTGATTTTTATGCATTTCATTACTAGTTTTATACTTTCTGTAAGAGCTGACCATTGATAAAGAATTAATTGACAGTGGCTGATTTCAGATTAATGGTCACATTAGGCACAGAACCAGTCGGATAAATATTATACCATATTTGTAAAAAGGCAACAGAGTGAAGACAGACCCCGAATTTCTCGAAGCAGATATGGTAAGTGATACAAGAACTGGTTTTAGTGAAGCACAAGACATCAGAAGCTGTGACACATACAGCCTGAGGCAACAACGCTGAGGTCAACTGTTCCACTCTGGCCAAGCAGAGCAGACAGCACACATAGCCCCAAAAATAAATGATGGCAAAGGTATATAGTCAAATAGCAGTGCTTGACTGAAATATTAAAACCAGTTAAAAATAATGGATTCCTTTTTCCTCTTCTCTTTCTATATGTATTGTGCGGTAAAGGTTGAATTGACCCCTAAAATATCAGCATTATAACTGTGTTACATCCTGTAGAATATCAAGTCCTGAAGACAAATTCTTAACCTGACCCTGTGCTGAAATATGCCAACTTTTGACACATGTAATACATCTGATTAAGTGATCAAGGGTTAAATGTAAAAGCAAAACTCAGTGGGTGATACTATTGCTATGGAGATTTATGCTGGTTTTAGGATAAATACAAAGGGAGCGGTCAAGTGGTAAAGAAGATTACTCTTTTACTGGCAGAGCTTTCATTAATGTTTGTGTGAGAGTGCGTGTGCGCGCGCGTGTGTGTGTGGGCATAATAGGGTGTTTGAGTTTGAAATCATGTAAGCTTAAAATCATGAATACATATATGAGATCACTGCAAATATGCAGGAGGGTCCTGTCAAATAGTGACCAGCAATGATGTCATGAACTACATGAACAGTTACACAATAATAGTACAGAGTTTCTAAGAATTGCTGGAATTATGAATGACAGAGGGCGAAGAGGAACATTTGTAGGCTAAAAAAAATTCAAAAAGGAACACTGAGAAAGAGCAAGAGCAGCCTGTGGTATGATCCACTCTTCTGGCTGTGTTCGGTCTTTTTAACACAATGACAAATTAGAGCTCCTGCCTTGTGCCGAGCCAAGTGCGTGCGCGCGTCTGTGTGTGTGTGTGTGTGTGTGTGTGTGTGTGTGTGTGTGTGTGTGTGTGTGTGTGTGTGTGTGAGAGAGAGAGAACGCGGGAAAGATCGATGGGGGAGGGCAAGGGCAGGGGGCGGAGTTGTTATTGTGAAAGGAAATATGAGCCTGTGTTGAGAGGAGAGCATGATACACACAGTGTTGTAATGTGTGCCAGGGTAACAGGGTGGGGATGTATGCGACTGTCAGAATGTGTAAGCGATGGAAAGGGAGTGGAGACAGAGAAACTGCAAAATAAGGAAATGGAGGGTACAAAAAAATAGAGGCAACAACAGGAACAGACAGATAGAAGGGAGGAGAGCATCTGTAGCAGACAGAGAGGGTGGATGGCAGGATGTCAATTCTGAACATATTCAAGAACTTCCAAGGAAGGAGGAACTGAAAAGACGGGAGAGTCAAATATAAATAACTATATATGTATAGATACATTTCAGCTGCGATATACATCTCTGCTGCTTTCAGAGATTATGCATTTTTGTGAGGGGGAGCATCCAATGCATTAACACTACTCTCGAGCTCTCCCTCAATCTCAGAGGGTACATCTGTACAGTATGTGTGTTTGTCTGGGCACTCCACACCCTGCTGTTCATCTCCAGATGTCAGTGGGGGGATTTCCTCCCTACTGGCTAGTGATGTGTTTCTGGAGTACATGTCTGTATATAGAAAAACATGTTTATTTGTTATTTGTTTACAATTAAAAGGTGATTTAAAGCTGCAATAATCAATATTTCATAGAAATAGTGGATTTTTAATAAAAGCCTTGTTTGTAGTGACAAACCCTGACAGGCTCTGTAGTTCCATTCAGCTTAATGGAGCATTTTAGCTTCTTTTAATTCCCTGTTTTGTTTTATACTGTGTGCGAATACTCTGCTTTTGATTTACGCTCGCTGCTCTCATCAGTGAAAGCATTTAGCATCAGCGTACATGCATGCTGATACCAGAGCCATTCCCCGAGCTGCTTCACGTCCTATTAATTCCATTGTACGGAAATTGGCGGCATTTTGTCCAGAGGCTTGCAGCGCAGTCCCTCAGTAAACAGGAGTGAAGGGAGTTAAATAAATAATAATTTCTTTGTGCAAAAAGGGCTACAGTTTATTTCATATTTAGCAAATGTACACCTAATCTTTAGAATTAAAATAAACCAAACAATGCTAATCTCATTTTGTTTGTTTTGGTCTGACAGGAAAACCGAAATTTGCACATAAAACCTTATCATTCTTGTAACGGATGAACGGTTGCTTAAGGAATTAACACATGACTTCTGTCGACAACACATGATGTGTAATGTACTTGCATTTAGGCGAAAGTGCTAGCCACTGCACTCCAGTGGTATGCAAATGTTAGGTGTATAATTATGTAGCATGTACAACATGCTGTTGCTTGTCTAATGTGTGAAACCTAAATGGCTCATCCCATAAAGTGGTTTGTAGTGTCCCTGATAGAAAAAGAAAGGTATTTTATTAGTTTAAAATACTGTAAAAAATCTCAAACTTGAGCTATACTGCCTTAATCACATCTCTCCAGTTTTTTAATCCCATGAATGTTACATTTCATAGGGGGCACTACAGTGCTGCAGTGGTTAGCACTGTGTTCTCAAGAAGGTCTTGGGTTTGAATATACAGTGGCTTGCAAAAGAATTCGGCCCCCTTGAACTTTTCCACATTTTGTCACATTACAGCCACAAACATGAATCAATTTTATTGGAATTCCACGTGAAAGACCAACACAAAGTGGTGTACACGTGAGAAGTGGGAAAAAAAAAATCAGACATGATTCCAAACATTTTTTACAAATAAATAACTGCAAAGTGGGTATTCAGCCCCCTTTGGTCTGAGTGCAGTCAGTTGCCCATAGACATTGCCTGATGAGTGCTAATGACTAAATAGAGTGCACCTGTGTGTAATCTAATGTCAGTACAAATACAGCTGCCCTGTGACGGCCTCAGAGGTTGTCTAAGAGAATATTGGGAGCAACAACACCATGAAGTCCAAAGAACACATCAGACAGGTCAGGGATAAAGTTATTGAGAAATTTAAAGCAGGCTTAGGCTACAAAAAGATTTCCCAAGCCTTGAACATCCCACGGAGCACTGTTCAAGCGATCATTCAGAAATGGAGGGAGTATGGCACAACTGTAAACCTACCAAGACAAGGCCGTCCACCTGGACGAGCTGCAGAGATCTACAGCTCAAGTGGGGGAATCTGTCCATAGGACAACTATTAGTCGTGCACTGCACAAAGTTGGCCTTTATGGAAGAGTGGCAAGAAGAAAGCCATTGTTAACAGAAAACCATAAGAAGTCTCGTTTGCAGTTTGCCACAAGCCATGTGGGGGACACAGCAAACATGTGGAAGAAGGTGCTCTGGTCAGATGAGACCAAAATGGAACTTTTTGGCCAAAATGCAAAACGCTATGTGTGGCGGAAAACTAACACTGCACATCACTCTGAGCACACCATCCCCACTGTCAAATATAGTGGTGGCGGCATCATGCTCTGGGGGTGCTTCTCTTCAACAGGGACAGGGAAGCTGGTCAGAGTTGATGGGAAGATGGATGGAGCCAAATACAGGGCAATCTTGGAAGAAAACCTCTTGGAGTCTGCAAAAAACTTGAGACTGGGGCGGAGGTTCACCTTCCGGCAGGACAACGACCCTAAACATAAAGCCAGGGCAACAATGAAATGGTTTAAGTCAAAACATATCCATGAGTTAAAATGGCCCAGTCAAAGTCCAGATCTAAATCCAATCGAGAATCTGTGGCAAGATCTGAAAACGCTGTCCATCTAATCTGACTGAGCTGGAGCTGTTTTGCAAAGAAGCAAGGATTTCAGTCTCTACATGTGCAAAGCTGGTAGAGACATACCCTAAAAGACTGGCAGCTGTAATTGCATCAAAAGGTGGTTCTACAAAGTATTGACTCAGGGGGCTGAATAATTACGCACACCCCACTTTTCAGTTTTTTATTTGTAAAAAATATTTGGAATCATGTATGATTTTCATTGTCTGTGAAGGTTCTCAGTCATCCAGGTCATCGTAGTCAAAGGAGCTTGCAAAGAAAAGTGTCTGGACTTCTTTAAGTTGCTTGAAGACGTTTCACCTCTCATCCGAGAAGCTTCTTCAGTTCTAAGGTCAAATGGTGGGGAGTCCCAGATTTAAACCTAGTGGGAGTATCCCCCCAAAGAGGGACAAAAGGACCCCCTGATGATCCTCTAATAGCCTGAGCCAAGGTGGGAAACTGGGCGTGGGTCCCAATCAGCCAGGGTTTCGGGTGAGCTCATTGTGAAACCTGGGCCCACCTTATCATGCGAATTCCTGAGGTCAGATGGCCCAGGATGTGAGTGGGCGTTAAGGCGTCTGGGAAGGGAACTCAAAACTGGATTATAGATGGCAGAGAGTTGGTGTCGTAAACCCCCGCCTCTGTTCAAAGATGGTCGCTCACAGTGGACATAGATGGCTCTTTCACTCCTCTTTCAAACCATCTGTCCTCTCTGTCCAAAATGTGAACATTGGCATCCTCGAAAGAGTGTCCTTTATCCTTAAGATGCAGATGGACAGCTGAGTCTTGTCCTGTGGAGGTGGCTCTTCTGTGTTGTGCCATGCGCTTGTGAAGTGGCTGTTTGGTCTCTCCAATGTAGAGGTCTGGGCATTCCTCGCTGCACTGTACAGCATACACCACATTTTTGAGTTCCCTCCCCAGACGCCTTAACGCCCACTCACATCCTGGGCCATTCATTCCACTTCTCACGTGTACACCACTATGTATTGGTCTTTCACGTGGAATTCCAATAAAATTGATTCATGTCTGTGACTGTAATGTGACAAAATGTGGAAAAGTTCAAGGGGGCCGAATACTTTTGCCAGCCACTGTACTGGGAGGGTTGGGAGTCTGCTTGTTCTCCTGGTTTCGTTAACTGGCAATTCTAAATTGGCTGTAGGTGTGAATATGAGTGGTTATCTATCTGTGTTAGCTTTGTGACAGAGTAGCGACCTGTCCAACATGCACCTTGGCTTTTGCCCTACGACAGCTGGGATAGGCTCCAGCCTGCCTTAAATGAATTGGATAAGTGGAAGAAAGTGAATGGATGGATAGAGCTCTATCAGACCGTATTCATTATGCATTGTGAGCAATGCCAAGCAAACAGAAAGTTCTGAATAACTCTGTCCTACTACTATTTATAACTTTTTCTGCCGCAGACATTAGCCAAACAAAAATATTACTTTCATCATCCGGTGATCAAACTTTCCGTGTTGTTGTGCTGTTGTATTGTAAGAGCGAAGAAACAAGTCAAACCTGTCGGGACCACATCTAAGCTAACCACATTTCAGTCTGTCGGGGCCTGGTCAGAAGTTACAGGCACAAAGACGACACAGTTATTGGGTCCTGTGTCTGAAATATTTCATATGCTTGGTTATTATGGGCCTTACATTGGGGGGGGGGTTCGGGTCTCTCTCTTATTGTTCTCTCTTTTGCTATCTTATTATAAAGATGTGTGTAACAGGTTTACCTGAACATAGAGCAGGTTTAGCTGAACAGGATCCCGTGAATCCACATTCTGGTCTGAATAGAAGAACTTGCGCCTGAGCAGTAGAGTCTCACTTTCCTCCACCCCCTGTTCTCTGAATGTCCTGCTGTGGTCCAGCCAGTTCACTGCCCAATCAATACACATGCTCCATTACTAAATACATCAAAATGAACAGGCATTCAGTTTTACAAAGATGTTACTAGAGGAGGATGGTAATAGTGAAATTAACCAGGGATTTTGAGAACTGCAGACCTGTCAGCTTTGACAAAAAATCTACCAAATTTAATACTGGGAAGTGAAAATCCTGACGGGCCGTGAAGAGTCTCATTTGCATTATTTTCTGCTGAGACGAAAGCTAGTTGAAGGTTGATTTATACATTTGCAAAAACATTTTTGGTGTCCTCTGGGGGAAAAAGATAACACAAAATTAATTAACTTTCATATGTCAATGCAATAAATTTGATTCGAGTGATAAAGTACACGTCCATATGATGGTGTTGAGTCAGATGGCTGCCGTAAAGCCATCAAGATTCCAGTAGCATTTTGGCTTTTTCAAGCTTGCACTCACAGTCGTCATCTGTGTGAAGTTTTGCTTTGAGCTTTTCCATCTTCCTTTCATCTCTCAGCAGCAGGGTCCTGTCTTTCTTCAGTGTCCCCATCCCATCCTCCTTCTTATCCTCTGGCACCTCTTGAATGAGGGAGTATTCCTCATAGTTGGTGATTCCTGAAAAGTTAGCCAGGGAGTTTTTTTTAGGAGGTGGAAATGCTTCAAGTAAGTGGTTCAATAATCACGACAGAGAAAAGCATCACTGCAATACTGTTGCAACTCTCTTTTTATCCATTTCTCTTTGCTTTGAAACAGAAGTTCAGGAAAGCTGGTATAGAGCCAGCAAAGTAAAATTGAAGCTGAAGAGGAGAAGAAGCCAAGCAGAAAGCCCTACTCTAAATAAACATTTTCCAATAAAGCTATCTGCCAGACACACATCCCTCTCTTCCTCACCCAATTAGGCATGGGAGCAGCTCATTGTAATTGAAATATACAGCTTAGGGAACACCTCTATGACAAAGAGTGACAGCATTTTCTGGGCATTAGGAAGAATACTTAAGTCGCTGATTAGAAACAAGCTTGTTTTATCCCGATGAATCATGTCCACATTGGTCTAAGCAAAACACGATTAGGACTTTATCAAGCATAGACAAATATGCTTTTCAAATACAAACTAAACAGCACATGATAACATAGTCTCCTAATGTAGCTGAAGATGAAGTCAGTGGTATGCCTTTGACTAAAAATAAAACAGAAGATGAATAATTTAAGCTTTGGGTGGTGGCATGACATGATTAATCTTCACCGAACTCATAGCACAGATACAAACCTATTCTACTGCATATGGTGACGAGCAGCTCGCCAACTGTTTTTGAGTCATCCACCATGATAGTTTTAATGGCACCATCCAGCATCTTGATCTTCTGTGGCCTTTGTTTCTTCTTATACTCCAAGACATCCTGAGAAAACAGCAAAGGAAACGCGATGACATCCACAGCCCTACTAATCATCCTCAGCCGTAAACTGCCGCTTCCAGCAAGCTGGGAGGAATAAGTGTCTCGGCTTCCACTAGAAAATATAGATCACTTTAAGAACCCATAACTGACACTGACAGTTCTCCACCCAGGACTATATGACTAAATCTTACTCCGTTTCGCAGCATGTAGTAATCCAGGGTTCTTCCAGACTCGAGCCAGATTCCTTTCCTGGGATCATCGTCAGACAGGAAGAGGCCATAATCCGAGGCTGAAACAGAAAAAGCAACAGAGAATACAAATGTAGAAGCCCATAAAGTTCCATTATGTAACTCGGCTTCACCAATCATCCTCCAACCTTGTCCTGTCTGGGCTTCAGGGACTCTCTCTCTGATGATTCTGCAGGCATCATACACAGGGGTGGACGGTTCAAACTGCATCGTCTTCACCACATTGCACTGGCGCACGCAAATCTTCAACGATAAGGCCACCATCTTGGTGGGTAGTATAACGGCCTTGCGACCGACCTATACTCCTGGAAGACACAGAAGGAGAGATTGTGAAGTCATATCAATGCTCCAATGTGTTTGCGTCTATGTCAACAGGTCATTATTAAAACGCGCTCTCCAACAACACTCAGGTCAAAACTGTGAAAAGGAAATCTCAGGGGCTGAATATAACACCTAAAGGCGCAGAACAAATCCTCACAATTACCTCCTGCGGGGGCATTTTTACCTGGAATTGAATGTGCATTGTGCTCTGCCTTAGCAGCTCATCATTTCTGAGTTGTTCTGATATTAAAGTGTTACCCCAAGAAGAGCTTCTGCCTGATTGCAGTATATGTAAAATTAGCTGAACTAAGGCAGGAAACATAACCTTTCAGGAGAAGAGCGCGGGGAAAAGAAGTGCAAATCTCTCTAATTGGCAAGAATAACGGAGACAAGTCAAAACACCCCCCACCCCTGCATCATTATTCTCACTTCTCCCTGTTCGCACTCTCCTCCGGAAGAAGACTTCAGTGTGAGACAAATCAGTGGGTGTCTTATCATTTACTGCTATTAGGGTGAGTCAATTCTGGTATTCTTAGGCGTGTGCAAAAAAAGGAAAGAGACTGAGTTCCTCCAGCTTTCCTTGACCTTCAATTTTACATAGAGATGAATGAAAAAATAAAACGACCTATAGCCTGGGTAGTTTATCGGCAATGGCCTGATAAATCCATTTAAACCTGGAGACATTCATACTGCTGATCTAAATATTATATATCCAGATATTTAGCTGAAAATCAAAAAGAGACACATTTATGCTCTGAATTAACACTTGACTATCTGATGTTTTTTTTGATTATATGTTCTAAAATGTACTGTGACACCAAAAGAATTTTTAGTATTTTATTCCATGGTTGAATATAAAGGCAAAAGTTCAAGTCTTCACACTGACAGGATTCAGACTTCAGCCACACTCGGAAACAATGAGTTTTTTTGTGCTGAGCCACAGTCCCCCTTTGAGTCGAAGCAGAGAAAGTCTGCGAAGTAAATTTTCTATAATGATGGCATGAATGAGACCGTCTGTGATGGAGCCTCTGTCATAGACGTGAGTTCCTCTCCAATAGCTCCTTTCCTTCTACGAGTTTTTCTTCAAACAAAGTGGAAAAGATGAGCACAAAGAAGAAGGGGTAATGGCGCCGCATGAGCTCTCCTCTATGCAGGCTGGTAGAGAAGTCCCACTGAGTTTTTGTCATCCAGCACTTCCACAGATACACTCTTCCAGACAAGCAGCAAGAGACCCCCAGACTGACGATACAGCAGGCTCCGTGGCATCTCCCACCACACGCTAAATATAAGGAGGGAGCAGAAAATGTTTGCATTTTTGTGGACGTTTCTCAAAACAGAGGCCGTCTCATCCAAAAAGCAACAGTTACCTGTGATGACAAATACTTTGTGGAGACTGGGTCTGCAGAAACAGTCGCTTTAGTAAGTTGTCAGTAGCATCGGTGACATCAGAGAGTAAGTAGTGCCGAAACCACATGATGAAATCCAGAAGGATAATGATAATCCCTGAGCTTACAGTAGTGTGAGAGAAAATTTTTCACTTAGATCCTCATGCAAACACTCGAAAGCATTCAACACTTCTTCAGTTCTGCTTTCGAGAAAAGATGAGACAAAACTCACAGTCATGGTGAAAAGAAAGCACACCCTCTGTCAGTGAAAACTCATCCTGGATTTTACGAGGCCTTAAAATTAGGTCAGTGCAGCCTGAGACGAACAACGCCTGACATATCACACTGTCATCGTTTGTTTAACTAACATTAAGGCAAAATGGAAATGCATTGTGTAAAAAAATAAGTGCACCTCATGATTCAGTAACTTGTAGAATCACCTTTAGCAGCAGTAACTTGAACTAATTATTTTTTAAATTACTTAATAAGTCTTGCACATCATTGTGGAGGAATTTTGGCTCATTCTTCTTTGCAACATTGTTTCAGTTCATGGAGGTCTGCAGCCATTCATTTATGCAGAGCTCTTCTAAAATCTCGCCACAGAATTTCAATCAGGCTGAGGTCTGGAATTTGACTTTTCCCACGAATAATTTTTCTGATTGTAGAATAATTCACTTCAAATTGTTTTGAGATGGTCTTATAACCCTTCTCAGACTGATGGGCAGCAATTGATTCTATAAGATCACCGCTGATGTTTTTCCTCCTTGTCATTGTGTTAATCCACTCCTGAATGCTGCAGTAAGCAAAATGCCAAAACATCTGCTCTTACAGTTGTGGCGACGCTGATAATTACTTAATGATGTGGATCTGATTAACAGCACCTGGCTGCTACTTAACCCTTTAAATTCCTATTTATTCTCAGCAGTAAGGATGTGCATGGACTGCTCCTGAATTTTGGTTTAGATTGTATAATAATGACACAGTGTAATATGTCATGGGTCATCTGAAGTTGTATTTATCTAATTCCAAGACCCACTAAGGACCAGACCATACTTATATGTGTCCTGGTACATAAAACCTTAGAATTTAAGGAGGATATACTTTCCTTTTTTATCAAGACTGTGTGTGCCTCTCTGTTCAACCTCATATTCTTGTATTTTATCACGCTCACTAAAACAGCACGGTAGACAAACATTTCTGTAATTCCATCTCCCTTGACCATCACTAGTCCATCAGCAGAGTCCTGCATTAGATTAGGTTTGTTTGCTCCTGCAAATATTAAGACATGAAAATGGCCAAAGAGCAGCTTGCTGGGGAGTCTGAACGTGTACAATTCAATAGAGATGATGGAAGTCAGGAGCCATCTGGAGAGGATACAGCTCTAATGACTGACTGTAACACCAGCAGCAGAGCAGAACCTGAGAGCTACAACTGCTTGGATTATTGCACAAGTCTGTCACAGAACAACTGAGGAGGTGGCTAGACAGAAAACAATATTGGGCCTAATCAGACCTGATTTTATAAATGCTTCCAAACAAAATGAAAAACCTGACGCAGAATGAGGCTTAAAAGAAGTGCGAATGACAATCCTTGAAGGATAACGTAACACTACGGCACATTGCTCTCTGAAATGATTGCTTTAGGTTGACAAAACCTTCTGAAAAAGAAACAAAAAAAAAAAACACAGTGGCACAATGATAAATATATATATATTTTATTCATTTACAATAGCTTTTTCTTTGAGTATAAAATATTTCCACACAGTGCAACAGGAGTTTCAAGGTCACTCCACTGCAACTTACAACACTGGAAAGACCGAAATTATTTCTTTGAATTTTTTTCTGCTGCATTTGTAGAAAAGTCACAGAAATAGGCATGCAGATGCAAACCACTCTTATTCTACTTACACAATCAGCAGCTATTACTGTGAGCATAAAAAACAGCCACTCTGGGATAAAAGGTAGATTACAGGGCAACTCTAAACTAAGCACTGCTATTGTAAAGACCAACAATTAGATTTTAACAAGCTGGAATGCAAGTGAATGTAACTCTGGAGCGAAGCCGTCAGTAAAACAGCAGGTAGTGTAGCTATATAGTATGCATTATTATCTTCAGCCCATGGTGTATTATTATTTTGAAAGGTAGATGTTGTATGAATGGAGAGCTGAGAGTAATTCCCGACTTCAGCAGTTCTCAGGACTGTTCAAACAGCAGCATTAAAGCATATATGCAATGAGAAAATGTTAACTGGCTAAACCGCTCCACACCCCACCTCCTCTGCCACCTCTTTACATCCTGCATTGACACTCAGCAAAACATCAGCCTTTTATCCCTGCCTGACTGAAAGCAAGGTCAGTTCCCTTCATGTCCACTGTATGCCTCTGGATACCATCTGGAGCACGGAAAGTTCAACAGCAGGGCATGTAATGGCAAGAGAGGGCCTTTTTAATCAGCTATGGAGTTAAATTCTATATCTCAGCAATTCACAAACTAAATTTATATTTAGCTCCACAAACTGAGAGCAACCAAGCTCAGATGTGTTACAAAGAAAACAGGTAATAATCAGCCACCATAAATACTGTACATCTTTATTATGACTTCATTTACAACAAACACAGTGCAGACTTTTTAAAATAGGCAATATTCAAAAGATAGCGTTTCATTTTTCACCTTCTCTTGAAAATGTAGCTATCAGGCTACTCCAAATATGTATATACACTATGGTATTCACTAAAGTTAGCACTGTAAAGTCAGCTAAAGCTAGCCGGTACACTGGTGAAAAACAAGCAATCAGAGGACAAATCAGTTAACATAATGACAAAAGTTGTAAAAGATCCTTATGAAAGGTTATTTAATTTAAATGGACTAGCCCTTGTATAGTGTCTTTCTACTCAGTTGAGCACTCAAAGCTCTTTCTACAGCTGTCTCATTCACCCATTCAAACACACATTCCATTGTTCGCACTCTGTTTGATCCATTGGGAGTAACTCAGGTCTGCTATCTAGGGTGCTTTGCATGCTTCTGCATGCAGACTGGAGAAGTCAGGGATCCATTCACTGACTGTCCAGTTGGTAGACAACACGCTATACCACTTGAGCCACCCCGTTTATTATATACAATCTTATATCATAATTACTTTTTGATTTGTTTTCCAACAAACTTTACAACAAAGTAGGAAATTCCTGCATACACTGCAGGATTTGCTCTTCAGGTTTGCCAACCTTTATATGCTTTATACATTAATAAAGTTAATATGGGAGAAGTTTTCAAAAGTCAAAGAGAAAACATTGGAAGACATTTTCTTGTTAGATGACATGGCTACTGAATTTAGCGTGGCCAGCTGGGCTTAGGGATAGCAGACTTACTTTGTGTTGAGCAGGCAGATGAGGTGTTGCAAATTCAAACAACAGAAAAGAAAGAAAAGAAAAGTACATTCTGGAAGCTCTTTGTAAGCCATCCAATGTTTCATGTATAAACACTGAAGTATGTCCCAAAAAGATGTAAAGCAACAGAATGAATTTCTGCATAGAAGCACCTCACTAAAGAAATTACAGATGATTTTGATTAGCAACTATAATTACATGCCTTCTTACAGTATCTGATTACAGCTACATTCATTCATTCATTCGTTCATTTTCAGGCACAACAAATACCTATATTGAACATAAAATGCACAAAACAAAAAACAAAAATTGCCTGAAAAAGGAGTGGGACAAAGAAAACTTATTAAATCCCACCCCTATACTCACTCAGCAACAAAAAAAACAATAAACTTCCCGCAGCTACGCCCATCATTGCATACAGACCCATCAACAGCCCCGGGCACATACAAGCATCTAAACAGCAGCTCGCAAACAACAATTAGAGCCTTCATAACTGAATACAGAATATATAAATTATAAATTGCATTACCACAGGTAACAGGCAGTAATAACTACAAGTAACAAACACATATACATATACATGCATATATATCTACACACACATGTAGATATATGTACATACATGCGCACACTTTTTTTTTTTTGGAATCCATACCAGCAATGGTAAGAGAACAGACATTACAGAGCACACTAAAAACCATCATTGAGTATACTGTGACCAGACCAACTGTTTGTAGAGAAATTTAAATCTATCAATCGAATATTTTTGCATTGTTTCAGTTGTAAACTCAGACTGTTCCAGATTTTCACACCCCATACAGACACACGAAAACCTTTACGGGTTGTTCGAGTTCTGGGTAATTTGAATTCTCCAAAGCCTCTCACATTATAAACCTTTTCTCGAATTTCAAATCTAGTTTGTAAATTTGCCGGTAAAAGTTTAGTAAAAGCTTTATACAACCAGATCCTGGAATTTAAGTAACTTTGCCTGAAGAAAGAATTTGTGAGTATGATCTAGATAACCAGCCCTGTGAATAATACGCAGTGCTCGTTTCTGTACTGTGACTAATGGATTAGTTGTATTTTTATATGCATTTCCCCACACTTCCACACAATATGTAAGATATGGAAGAACCAGGGTACAGTAATTTTATAATTCAATTACTCTATTACATATAACCAGTTACTCTCCAACACTAAAAACAATAAAGAGTTCTTGGCAAGTGACCACTGGAGAGCAGCATGAGCTATGGTTTTTAACCTACCTCCACTGCACTTATATACCTTCATGCACCGATTACAAAATACCCTACCCCAACCACTGGCGTTAGGCGACTAGAGACATGGTCGCTGTAGTAAGCTGAAATTGTGAAACTTCCTGTGCTGGCTGTGTGACTTCTATGCTGTAGCAGACAAGAAAACCAGAGATTCTGATGTCCATATGAAACAGACATTAAAGAAACAAAAGTAGCACCAATCAGGATCTCGAGCGGCCACTTCTTGCTGTTGCAAAACAACTGAGACCCTTTCCACAGTAAGATATGATGCATATTGTTGCTTTAATAGCCCCAGGTTATTCATCTGAAAATCACATGGAGCCACAGAGACACCCTTTGTTCAGCTGAAGCTAATATGGTACACTGATGCAAAAAAAATTAAATACTCAAGGAATGCCAAAAGAATGATGGGTGGGGCATATTTGCTCTATTCTTTGAAGGAATATATAGCTCAACAATACAGTAGTACACTAGGTTTACATGTCTTGCAGAGACTATATCAAATTTTGTATCAAGGTGTCCTTTCGCCCATTTCCATGCAGAAAGAAAGTCACTGCACCAATCTGAATGCAATTCAAATAATTAATAAGTCAAAGGCTTTCATCTAACCCTTATCATTTCCTCCACGTTTCATAAATGAATTAATCATTGCTCATGCAGGACATAGCAATCAATGGACAGCATGATAAAGCTGCACTGACCCTTGCTATTTTAAGTTCAGCATGATTACTATGAACAAGCTGTTATAAGAGGTTTGCACAGTACTATTTTAACTAATGGGCTGGTAGTCAAGCAGTGCTTGTTGATTACGATTAAAAAAAGCATTAGACCCAGAGTCTAAAATGAGAGACATTCACAGTTACATCAACTTGTTTTTTCCCAGCTACATTTATAAAAGAACCTTGCAGCTGTAACCCATTGTGTGGACTATAGGATTTGCTCTTGGGTGATGCACACTGCTGTAATGCAATTTGTGGGTACAGATACTGACAGAAATTATGATTCTTGTCCTTGTTGTAAGAAGGGAGAGAACAGCTCCTCTTACACTAAAAATATCCAGTGAAGTAGAGCGTCCTCCAGCAGCTCTGCTTCAAAAGGATCCACAGCAGAAACAGAGCAATACATCTAACACTTTCTCCTTTATTTTTAAAAGCAAATGGCATTCACTTACACTTGTAGCTGACAGGGAGTAAAAAAAAATAAAAAAAATCTTTACAGTTCTTTATTCTATTTCAAGGTTAGACAAGCACTCAATACATTAGCTGGTAAATTGAGAACTTGGGCAAGTGCATCCTTATGCCAATTCTTCTAAGTTACACTGACATGTCATTACGTTAGGAGGTCCAGCAGTTTGGACTCAGTACAACACAGAAAATATTCTGAATGTACCATCCCTCATTTAGAGATTTGAAGAATTGGCTTCCTAATCAATGGAGGCAGAAACAGCTTCTGTAGGAGGAGAACTCCACCCTCCCAGCTGGACTCAGTCAACCAGTGAGTTGGTCCTTTAGTCAATCAGTCAGTCAGTCAGTCAGTCCTTGAGCCATTCACTAAGTTGGGAGACTGACTGTGAGTTGGCCTGGCTTCGCAGTGGGAGCGGTTAACTGTGGCTCGGGCAGATGTTGCCCAAACATTTTTATTTTATGACATACACTGATGGATACAGATCAGTCCCCAGCAGAAAATCTTACCCCACAATGATTTCATTATCATTGTCAAGCACAGTTTTAGCCATAAATCTCTTAATGAGAATTTACACTAAGTGGCCTCTACTCCACTGGCCTACATCTGCTTTTTGTCTGATAACAACTATGGCAGACAAAGTGATGCAATAACATGAAATGGGAACTATGTTGGGAGTCAGTAGTTCAGCGTTGTGAAATTTCAAACGAACATAAAAATAGAGCAAAAGTGATGTAGAAAATTTCCTTTAAGTACCAAAATTTAGAAAAATATTTAATTATTTAAAAATGGTAATAATTAAAATCTGCTATCCACTACCCTGTTAATGAGCAGCACTTAGCTCATGCCGAGGAGTGAGTAACAAGTAAATTCTTTACAGATTTATCCAATGTCACAGATACATATTTGGGTACGTGATCGCTGTATTTATGATTATTACGACTATAAAATACAGAACAGGTGTTTGTCAAGTACATTCAACCACTCAATCCACGCAGGTGTGCCTATTATGCACTGCTCACTGCCGACCATATGGTGGGTTTGAGGGTTTCCAGATTGAACATATTTTTCTATGTTCAGTCTGGAAAGCATTAATTCTACACAATTAAATCCAGAATATAATTTAAAACCAGAAAAATACAATGGATGTTTTTTTGTTTGTGTTTTAATAATCCACAAATATAGTTGAATTATTCTAATTTGCCCAAAAAAAAAAAAAAAAGCACTTCAGCATTGTAAAAAGCATTTCATCAGAAAGCTCATGCTGATCTTAATAATCAAACTTGGTTTTACTGTTAGTATCACTACATAGATGTTTCAGCTCAAGTAGCATAGGCTTGGTGGCCAATGAGTAACATATGGCAAGAGGCTGGATTTACCCTGGACAGGTTAGCAGCCCATCACAGCTCTAACATGGAGACTTAACCATCCCCGCTCACATCCACACCTATGTCAAATTTAGAATCGCCAATTAACCTGACACGTAAGAGGAATCCAGAGTATCCCCAGGAAACCCCCCCACACACACAATGCAAACATGCAAATGTCCACATGGAAAGGTTAGACACGCTGTAGTCAGCCAAAAACTAACATGTTCTTCTCCTGATATCTACTGTACAATCAATAAAAATAAATAAATAAAGAAACATTTAGATTCCTCAAATCAGTCAATATTCAGAACCTCAATGAACTTTGCGGCAGAGTTCAAAAGCCCAAACCTTCTCACCAAAGTTATCATGGAATTTTGGATTTTTACCAAGAGTTCGTCCATTATTAACAGTCAGAATCAGTGCAAAGCCACCAATACAGAGATCAAGTAATATCCAAGCATCATTTTGATCAGTCAAAACCAAACTTGAATTGTGACTCAGGGTTAAGTAAATACAAACAAATACAAGGCCCACCATCTAAAGGAATCTTTAAGAGAACTGACACAGATGAACTCTTACAGAAATTTAGTTTTAGCTTATTACAGCTAGTTGAAATCAGTGTAGAAGATACATATTTCAATAAAAGTAAAAAAATAATATTGAAATGGCTGTATTGGCTCAAACACTTTCTAGATCTTGTCAAAAAAACAAAACAAAAAACATCTCTCTTCTTGCTGTACAGGCTGGTGCCTACTGCTTTGCCCTCTGATTGCTGCTTTCAGCTATAATCTTGTGTTTAGTTGCTGCTCACAGAAAGAAAACCAAAAAAAAAAAAGTATTGCCTCTCAGTTCTAACATCTCATCTCTGTGGTCCCAGCGGCCAGCACAGGTAAAAGAACGACACAAGCAGACTGCTTTTCATTTTATGTCAAAAAAGGACAGTTTCATTCTAACAGTTTCAACAGGTACCTCTAAACAATCTGGGCTGATCACAGTTTGTCACTTGATGGACATCTCCTACTTCACATATGCATTTTTGCACTCATACTTTCAGTTTTTGATGGCATCACCCTGCCATTTACGCTGTCATCTGAGACGTGTCTTGTGTGCAACAGTAATAAAACTGAGTTTTGCAATCAACTACCTCACTCAGCTCATCGGAGGAGATATAATGGATGGAGAAAACCTCATTTTCTGCTGTATAAAATGAGGTTTGTTTAATTAATGAGGGTCACTTCAACATGGGACAACGGCGACACTTTAGACAGAACATGAGCACCAACAATAACTGATCTGCACTACATTCCCAAACGTATTCACTTACCCATCATTGAACTCAGGTATTCCAATCACTTCCTTGGCCATAGGTATATAAAATCAAGCACCTTGGCATGCAGACTGCTTCTACAAACACGTGTGATAGAATGGGTCGCTCTAGGGAGCTCAGTAAATACTGTGATAGGATGTCACCGGTGCAACAAGTCACTACTATATATCCCACAGTCAACTGCTATTGGTATTATAAGAAAGTGGAAGCAAATGAGAACAATGGAAACACGGCCATGAGCGCGGTCATTGCAGAGTGTGCAGAGGTCGCCAACTTTCTTTCAGATTCGCTCAAGACCATTGCATAGAGAGTTTCATGGTTTCCACAGAAACAGCTACACCCAAGCCGTACACCCTAAACTTAATGCAAAGCTTTGGATGCATTGGTGTAAAGCACGCTGCGATTGAACTCTAGAGCAGTGGAGATGTGTTCTCTGGCGTTACAAATCAAGCTTCCCTGTCTCGCAATCTGTTGGATAGTCTGGGTTTTGGCGGTTGGGAGGACAACTTGTCTGACTGAACTTTGGAAAGTGGAAAGTTTGTTGGAGGGGCGATTATGGTGTGGGGCTCAGCCCTTTAGTACCAGTGAAAGGAACTCTTAATGCTTCAGTATACCAAGATATTTTTGAAAATTTCATGCTCCCAAATTTCCGGTAACAGTTTGAGGTTGGCACCTCCTGTTCCAACATGATTACACACCAGTGCACAAATAAAAATCCATAAAGACATGGATAAGTGAGTTTGGTGTGGAAGAACTTGACTGGCCTGCACAGAGTCCTGAACTCAACCCAACAGAACACTTTTAGGATGTTCTCACATATTAAACCCTATGGATTAAAAATGGGATGTCACCTTAATGAGCAATACAAAGTCAAATAAACAGTGTTTTTGTACCTCTAACAGGCACAACTGGATTTTATCCAGATCTTAATGTCCTTTTGATAAGCTTGAATGACATCAGCAGAATGGGCGATCCTAGACAGATCTTAACTCTCGACTGTAATTTGTGACCTTTAGCAAAACGCTGATGAATGCTAAGTTGATGCCAACTTAGTCAATGAGACAGTACATGCCGCTGAGCCCTGTGCAAATTGAGGGTCACACAGAAGAAAAGGGCAGAGTCAATTTGAATGAACCATTTCAACTACTGCTCTCTAATAACACCCTGTATAGTATGCAACCTTTCTAAACACAAAATAAATTTCAGTACACAGCAAAGTTAAACCGAGTCAGAGGGTGTGTTCTTATAGATTCTTTCATCCATATTTTTCAAACATTCTGCTTTGATAGTAGGAATACAGTATATACCAGTGATAAACTATAACACAATTTTAGAACTGGGAAGATTAAGGGGTAGCAAGGAAAAACTCCACAGATGTGACAGTAATTAGTGGAAGAATAAGTAAGTACAAGGCCGACACGGCTCATGAAATCATTGCATCACAATTATAAAGGTCACAATTAAGATGCCAACCCCACTCTAAGTTTCTCAACACCAGTTTCTCTCCTCCCTTCCAACACCATACACCAGCATCAAACATATGACGTCTTTCCAGCTTGCAAGAGCTGTCTGCTAATCAGACAACTGATAATGACAATACTTGTTAAAAAATGAACAGCACAATTTTTTAATGACAGAAAAACAAATGAGATGGGATCGTGTCTTTTATGTTTGATGATGGCTGCACAGAGCTTGAGACATATAACACACGGTGGCACACCCGGACTCTGTATGCAAACCCTACAGACTTCACATATTTAAATATTCAAAAATGAATCACCCTCCAGTGGACAATCAAAGACAGCAGTATTAGAGGATTAAGTATTAGACTGCACTCTCACGACTCTTGCTCCCATGATCGCTCAGTATGTTCTGCCTGGAGTCTCATATCCTCCAAATCAGGTGACTCCAATCTTCTGTCTGCGCTGCCTCCCAACCACTGAGTCACTTTCTCATACTTCAGTAGCTGGCAGTTGCCTACTACCACTTGCATGCTGATTACAGTATCAAGAGCAGTGGAATGGAACATATGCTGGCTGCGCTCCAAAGTGTGATACAGTGAGGGACTCTATCAGCATTTTATATCCTCTGGCATGCTGTAAGGAAGGGATCTTGACACAATGGTAGAGATTCGTTGTTCTGGCTCTTCAAGCAAAACAAAACAAAGGAAAGCAAAGGAAACACGCTCTAGCTAAGGGCATCATCAGTAGAATAATTAGTCCAGTTGTAAAGTATTAACCCTTAACCCTTATTAACATAAGAGTAATAATAATTACTGAACTCACTAATAGTTACTAATATGATTGTAGTGTATGCCTGTCTGTTCCCGAAGTCCTAGACACATTTTTATCGAATTAGAACTTAGTGTTTTAACTGCGTAGGGCAAGACGATTATCAACATCTCTGTTCAAATCCTTACAAATTACATGCATTGTGTGTAGTAGCTGATATCAGAACACACTGCGACATGAGCGAAGAAAAAAGGGACCACAGGTCTGGTAATAACCAACTGTAGGAGGAGTTTTGCTAGTAATAATAATAATCAAAATGGTCTGTGTAAGTGTAATATCTACTGTTGACAGTGCAGTGAGTGAAACTATGTAGTTATGCGAGAGGAGGTTCAGGGAGAGGCTATGTTGTTGGCCCATTGTTTCCAGATCACCAACTCTGCCCAAGTTGCCATGGCTGCTGGCGTGTCCACCTTTTCCTGGACATATAAGGCTGGACAGCAGCAGAAGGAGCAGTCACCATCACCCCCCTGCCCTCTGGTCCAAGGCTGCATCTTCTTCTGCGGTCATCTGGGTGTAGGATAGTCTGCAGTTATTTAAGGAATTTAGGTAAAGCTGGCTTTTAAATGTCAACTAGACGAGCGTCTAAGCGTGAGCGTCAACAATTTAAGGGCTGCTTCTTCTGTGTACGCGACTATGCAATCCTGGCTGATCCACAGGGCCTCGCGGCTATCCTGTCACAAGTACGTTGAGATGTTAAGCAGAAAAAGAGATTGAAGGAGTTGACTTTGATTCACTTTGATAGAGCATGTCTGAAAAATGAAAACACCTTTCAGTGAGAGTGTCATTTCAGTTTCGCTGCTTTGTTGAAGGTTCTGCGGAGAAACATAATATAGTATTATGTGTGGAGAGCTGAGCTGTGAGAATGAGAGACTGTCTGTGAAATCGCCTAGTGGTGCATTGATCCCTACAGTATAGTGAAGAAGATGTACATGCACAAAGACTGCCAGACGCACAACGTACAGAGAAGGCCCTTAAGTGAGAACCTTTCCCCTCCAGTCAATAATGAAACAGCTTTCATTAGTGCAAACTCTCCAAAAACGATGAATGATTGGTCAATATCTCAAATGAAACTAAAAATTTAGAGCAAACTGTGGAAGACCAAGGCAAACAAGAAAACCCATTATTTAGTTAGCTTGGGAGTACATTCCAGGCACTGTATTGTTGTGTGACTCCTCGCAGCTTTGTTTTTCTCTCAGCAAGGACTAAAAGCACTGGAGAATCAAATGTTTAAATTGGCTGGTGAAGGTGTATACAACAATGTGCCCTCACACAAGCACTGTACACTTCAGAAAGTTCTATGAGAAGAGGCTGAGTGCAGGAGACCCGCTGACAAATTGGGAGACTTTTTGAAGAATGTTTTTGAAGCACACAGAAACAGCAAACAGAAAAGGGCAAATTTCAGATTTTTGTATTCGACAAAAGTATTTACAGAAACTTCATAGCCCTCAAAAGTCACAACAATATTTTCTTTAGAAAAAGGCATTTTTGATTATATATAAAAAAAAAAAAACAAGAAGAAGAAGGGGAAGGGGAAAGAGTTCAGTGTATTACCCTCATATTGTTATAAGACTAGAAGTGCAGACAACACCTACTCTCTGGAGTTCCAACCCTAAACAAAAAAATCTTTTTGATTAGCTGAAACAAACATCTCTGGCTTAAATCCACATCAGAAACATCTGGTCAACTAACCACCCTCCCACACACAGCGCGGAAATCTTTGGCATATTGTGCAACACGGTCAACTGATGAGAACCATGCTGACTGTTTAAAAGCCTTTTTTGTGTGTGCTCAGCGGGGCAGAGGAGCATCACAGACATGGACCTTCGCTAAGATAGGGAAGCCACATGCTATGGAGTGGAGCATTTAAGGGATGCTGCCATGCTTAGTTAAGGGCTCACAGACTCCATATTTCATGCTCTACATCTGCTGGTTGCCATGGAAACCCTGGTTTTGGGAATTTCTCAGGTCAGGTGGCTTTTGTCAGCTCCAAAGCAGGAAAAAAAATGGGTGCAGTGTGCTTAAGAAATCAATTGATAATAAAAAAAAGAGAAGTAGTTCTTAGGATGGTAACTGAACTTACTTGAATGGCTTCGCAAACACTCAGTGTTTTAAGAGACAACCCATCACTGCCACAGACCAGCTGAAGTGCGTCTCAAACACTTTTAGTGAACTTTTATGCAGCTTCTCGCAAGGAAGGCAAAACACAAACAGCAGTAAGAGTTCAAGAATTTCAGGAGAAACCAAGGCATAAACAGGAGAGGCAAATGCAGGGCAAACACTATTATTTCTCTGAATTACAGCTTTTGTGACTCATACAACTATAACTAACAAAAACCAAAGGCAACAATTTTTCTCTGCTTTATACAGTCAACTATATTCCACAGGTTCTCTACTATTTTTGCAGATTTGTGAACACATTAAAGACTCATGTGTTTTTTTATCTGTTGCATTCTTGCAGATTGCTCCAGATGTACAAAAAACACAGTTCATTTCACAAAGCAGGATTTTCTATTTACTAAACTAAACCACAATAAATGGGTCAGAAACTCAGAACACAGAAAAGAATGGGCGTGTATGAGAAAGGCTTTACAATTACAAGCTGGTCATTATGACAGCATGGGTGCATTTGGATACCCCAGTGTGGGTTTCATACAAACAGAAGCAGCAGGAGCCGATCATTAGAAGCAGGCGTCTGCAGGGCTGGGTCCCACAAGCTCAGTCGGAGCTTGTGTGAGAGGTTCTCCTTCTCACTGGGGAAGTCCAGAGGAAACATGCCATAAGCCAAGCACTCCCCAGTTCTCCTCTCTTTAACCTGATTACCGTAATGAGCTTAGAGACTGTTGGATGCACAACATCTAATGTGGATGTAGACAAACAACACTGCACTCCCTGACTCTCACTCCTAGCTGAATGCAAAGCACATCATCATGCTGCAACCCTCTGTAGCTAGATGGCCCATTAGCCAGAAAGTGTTAGAGACAGGCGGATCAGAATAGGAAACTGCAATTTTCTCCTGAAGGTGAAGCAAGAGGTAAATCATCGAGAAGCTGTCAAAATGCAAATAAATGATCCTTTTCCCCAAAAAGGTATAAATATATGTACCTGACTATTACAAATCATTCCCAACTCAGTGCCTGCAATAAATAAATAAATGCTGAATTTACTATTATTTGGTCATCTTAGTCATATAAAGTTATGAATAATGATTTCATTTCCTAGGTTTATGATCATGCTTTCACTATACACACTTACCGTGCCTGTGCAGAAAGTTTAAAAAAGTTTAGTAGTTACTTCATCCCATCAGGTTTGTGATTGCATTTGCAATGTAGTCTATGTGACTCATGCAGTAAGAAAATGTAATTCAAAATGTAATTATAGTACTTCATCAAAAACAGAAGAACATAAGAACACATTAAGAAGGAACAAAGTTTAGGAGATTAAGGCACAGCTGTTCATTCTCAGCATTTCACTTTTCCAGAGTTGACAGCATGTTTGAGCAACAGTGTGGGGGGTCCACAGAAATACGTTTTACTTTCATACTATTCAAATAATTATAATGTTATATATAATGTAATTTATGTCATATATTTAATAAACAATATAAATTTCATATATTTTGAACTGGTGAGGCAAAAGAAATAAGATTTTTTTTAAATGGGTTAAATTTTACTCAAAACATATGAACCACTATTTATAAAAATGCAAATACACGTATAAAAGAACAAAAGAAAAATCTATAAAAGAGTTAAACTGATGGCTTCATCAAACCGAAACTCAGCTAACTAAAACTGACCAAACTCACAAGAAACAACACACAAAAGGGAGAAAACCTCTATACATTAACTAGAGGAAAGGACATGAAGGTAGATACTTATTTTAGGAACAACTAGTCATTATTATTTCTCACTAATAAGAAAAAGTCTGATAGGCTGTTACACAACATATTTAGTTTCAGGGAAGCTATGTTTTCATGGAAGATGTGATTTTTGGCAAATTCGTATGCAGCAAAACAATCATAGTTCCTAAGAAAATGACATCATCAACGGACATCAAACCCTGACACCTTTCCCAGGTCGCACTGCTAGTGCATTGACAATTAACCTAACCAATCCAATTAATCTATCCCCAAAAAACTGCATGTCTTTGGACTGTGGGAGGTAGCCGAAGTACCACACGAACACGGGGAGAACATGCAAGCTGCACACAGAAAGGCCCTGGCCTGATGGTGGAATTGAACTCAGGACCTTCTTGCTGTGAAGCTAACCACAGTGAAAATTATTGCAATGCGGCACTTAAATGCAACTGTGTGGGGTTTTTTCCAAGCTGGTTAGTGCATGGTTTTGAACGGATGGCCACATATCGTGTTTTTCCCATTTACAAAGACTAGTTTTAGACAGGTTTGTTTAAAGCAACACCGATTTATATTTATGTGCATCTAACGTCTGTCACATTTATTGAATTTGTCCAGAGTAATATAATTACTTAAGTGTCGCATCAGTTAGCTCCATAGGAAACCAAATGGGCCCAAAAGGTCACAGGTTCATGCCTGAAGTGGACACGTGTTTTATTTTTAAAATTCTTTCTATTGAAAGTGTTTAAAAATAAATAAGAGATGAGAATTTTCTAGAGAGTCTAACAAGGATGTTCAAGGTAATGTTCAAGGTGAGGTCTATGTTGGTTCAACTTTTATCTCAAAAGTATTTTTTAACCTTTGACTGAACATCGACAAAAATCACCAGCTGTTAGTTGTTTAAAGCAAAAGTAAGTAAATAAAATGCCTTATTTGCTATTGCTGTGATCCACATTGCAGTATTTACTGATTCAAGTTCATGTTTTAAATTTGCACAAAATCAGACATACAGTATCTGAGGCTGATCATCCTTTCATTGAACATAGCAAATCAGTGAGAGCATTTCCAGTTAGCTGCCTTATCAATATATCAATCAAGCCACAGCAGTTAATCTGATTATAACTGTGTACTCAAATAAACTGATGTGTTTCTTAGATGCATATGTATGCAAATTTTAGCTCAGTCCAGTAAGAATCCATATTTCTCATATAGCCTAGATGCCATTGGGGAAGCTAAATGGTTTTGCTGGTCCCTGAACGCTTATCCTCTTAAGAGACCCTCTTACCCTCTGTGAACCGAGCTCCAAGCGATCTTCTTTGAATGATGGTGCCGTTTTCCAAGAGAAACAACTGATTTGTGAATGCAAAGAATTAATGTTCCCTCGCAAGGATGCCTTTCTGCTCAAAGGCACTTTTCTGTGCTTTCATCTCACGTGCACACACCTAGTTTTTATGTGCACAGGTTTCAAGACTGAAAATGCCACCGTTTTTTACCCTGCCTGTCAACGACGAAGCTTGTTACAAAGGATGAAGTGACTACAAGAACAGCTGAGAGTGTCCTGCTCACAAAAAGGTATTCTGCCCCTTCTGCTATATTCAAGACCCATTAAAATGCAATAATTCAGAGTTTAGACAGTCTGCTCTATAAAGATACACAGGTTACTTCCTGAAAGGGTTAAACTAGGTTTAATTGTTGCTAACAAGTATAGGAAAATGTATCACTGGCAGATTTCCATTTAATAATCTAAAAATCTGTCTGTGCTTGAGGATATCACATCCCCTGAGCTACACCACTCATCTCCATGCTCTGCAGGTTAGCTTCTGAAAGATTCTCATGATTTCTTAAACATACCACCAAAAACAAATTGTGTCAGTTTGCCCGATATATATAATGACTCAAACTGAAACACCGTCGGAAAAACTTGTTAAAAAAACCATAGAAAGTGTGTAGGTTTCTCTCCAGTGGTTGGTAAATGACAAATCCTGTGGGAGTGAAAAGGATCTCTGCAACGATGTTAACAGAAAAAGACATGCTACTCCGTGAATCTTAATCACAGCACGTAACAAAAGGGTCATGTATCTTTTTGTGAAATGACATTTAGCATCACACTTTTGTTCTCCAATCTTTTTCTTAAATTGCATCTAGGCGAGTGCATCATAATATGTTAAAGATGAGCCTTACTATAAGAACAAAAACAACAAAATAACATCTACGTGCCACAGCTGTCATGCTAATCTCGTACTACTGCCTATTAAATAATGTCTACTTTAATTTTGCTTTGCGTTTAGTCACTCCACACTGAAATATTGTTGCGTTTGTGACATGGTTGCCAACTTTCAGCTACCAGATGGAGAGAAAATTCAGGGAAAGTGGCCAAGATGAGTGGAGCGGTAGAGTGAGCTAATTTGAAAGTTATAATAGTAATTTGGGTTCACCCATAAAGTCCTGTAACACAATAATACACTATAAATAATTAACAATAACCATCACATATCTGCTTCCTGTGTGACTGATAAAAATCTTGATCTACTAAACACTAGGCCAGTCAATATGTTATGATTATTTATCTAATTATGGTTCCATAAATGTTTGTTTTAAATTGTCAGCTACATATTGGCAGATTTTTATAGTTACTTTAATAATCAGGCAGGCCATGTGTTGTATATAGTTAGGAGAATGCATCCATAAACACAACAATGTTTTAATGTTGAAAACAGTCCCACAACCAGCTGGAAGCAACAAAAAACAACTCCATTCCACGGAAATTCACCTTTCCCCTAATGCATTAAACTTCCCCACAATATAGTTACAGATGTTCCTTTTGGGAGTGGATCGAATATTGCAACATTGGAGTAATTTTCCTGTAATTGGTAGAACGATCCACTAACACTTCCAGTTATAAAGCAGACCGCTTGTCCTTCAGCAGCCTCTCATTTGGTCTGTGCTACTGTTCACAAACACATGAATAAAATCTACAACTTTATCATGTTTGTCAGATTTCAAGTAACAAGCTGTGCCTGTGTTGTTGTTAGTAGATTACTTGCATCCTCACAAGTGGTATTTGTTTGCTGCCCCATGTTAATTTGCCGTCCCCTTGGCACACTGCGTTGGTCATTAATGAAATCAACTTACTGTATCTGAGTTTATAAATAAACACAATGTTCTGCTTTTCCCCAATAATTTCAGAGACAATATCTATCCCAGATGTTGACCTTTCTGTTCACTATTGAACAGCTCAAAGTCAACAACTGGGGTGCAAACAGATAGCATGGATGAATGTAAATTTGGAAGATTACAAAGGTTTCTTTCATGGCATATTCTCATCATCTGCTCCTAATTCCTGCATACACAAAGTTAATTTGCTCACTCAGCAGAACAGATTTTTCCATGACACACGTGCAACAAATCAGACTTTACATCACACTCCCATTTCTTAAAGCATGAGACGTGCAGTTCATCAGCATAATGTGTAATTTTCCCGTGGCTGATTGCCACAGTTATTATACCCATGGTCATTCTCAGGCCTGCATACGGCTGTCAGTTATGAGGTACCCATGGACTGTATAGCTCAGCAAATTGCCACGGAGTGTCATGCTTTCTGAGATTCACTAATTAGCCCAATGAATTCTGCCACCATTGCGCACAACTCATTAATGCTGACACGGGCTTCTAATTAGTTAAATGGGGGCACTGAGCCAGCTGATAACTTGAATACTTATTATTTCTGCTTTTTGAGTAACTATGATAACAGTCCATTATCTACACAAAACAACACCTCAGAAATTGTATGTTACCCGCACCCTTTTCAGAATAAATGTTATTTTCAATAACTGCTTTCCACAGTTTGCCATTAAATGAGAAATGAGAAGTGTGGCAGTGGTGCCTGATCAGAACATGACAATCATCTGCCACAAAGAGATGTCACGGAGACAATTTCAAGGAAAAACTACAGCAGGTAGAAACAAGATGCCAAAACATCAAAAACATGCAAACAAAAATCAAAGGACATCAGATGGATGATTATCTATCTTGACTAAAAATATCAGCTGTTTATACTATATGTACATCATTCTTCTTCATATGAGTAAGCGTTATTATTAAATAGTCAAAATATAACTTCTTTCTTTTTCTCTCTTGATCTGTTCTTAAGAAAATTTTGGCATTATCAACTTGTCATGTTAATCTTCCACATTCTTCCTCTTGGGGATCATAAAGTTAGCAAAGAATGAACTAGAACATTTATTCTAATATCCTAGAAACTGCATGAGTATTTATTGTAATGCACTCCATCTAATGCATTATTTCTCCAAACCATATGTTTAATGGCACGATCAAAAAGAAAGATGAGCAATAGAGCTCATAAAACTGTTTGAGAAAGTCAACACAGAAGCAAGCAAAACATGTTTATACCTTTTGGCTGCACTTTTTTGTTGTAAATGGTTTCCTCTCAGCAATTTTTTGAACCTGGTGTTAATCATTTTTTCACAATGTTATTGTTTACATTAAAATCTGTCTCATTATTAGTTGTCAGTCAGCGGTCTTGTAAAGTTCGTCATTTTAAATACTAGATACCCTCACCAGCCACTTCATTAAACATTCCTTTCAACTGCTCATTAACATAAATATATAATCAGCCAATGATATGACAGGAGCTCAAAGCATTTAAGTATGCAGACATGGTCGAGATGACCTGGTGAAGTTCAAACTGAGCAACAGAATGGGGGAGAAAGGTGATTTAAGTGACTTTGAATGTGACTTGGCTGTTATTATAGAAACTCCTGATCTACTAGGATTATCCCACACGACCATCTCCAGGGTTCACAGAGAATGGTCTAAAATAGAGAAAATATCCAGTGAGGGGCAGCTCTGGGAAAAATGCCTTGTTGCCAAAAATCAGAGAAGAATGGCTGGACTGCACTCAGCTGACAGGAGGGCAACAGTAACTCAAATAGCTACTTGGTACAACCAAGGTAGTCAGAAGAGCATGTCTGAATGCACAACATGTCAAACCTTGAAGCAGATTATGTACAGCAACAGAAGACCACACCAGTTACCACTTCTATCAGCAAAGATCAGGAAGCTGAGGCTACAATGTATATATTTAATATAGAAAATGTGAAAAATTATTGCAACATTTAGATAGTTTAGTCAAAAATTGGTGTAAATACCACAAGAGCATGGATCCATCCTGCCTTGTATCAGTGGTTCAGGCTTGTGCTGGTGGTGTAATGGTGTGGGGAGATTTTCTTGGCCCACTTTTGCCCCTTAGTTGCAATCGAGCATTGTTAAAACATCACAGCCTACCTGAGCATTGTTGTTGACCATGTTCAACCCCCCCCCCCCTTTATGAACACAGTGCGCCCATGTTCTAGTGGCTGTTTTAAGCAGGATACTGCATCATGTCACAAAGCCCAATTAATCTCAAACTGATTTCTTGAACATGACAGTGAGTTCATTGTTCTCAAACGGCCTTCACACTCACCAGATCTCAATCTAATAGATCTCATTTGGGATATGGTGGAATCAGAGATTTGAGTTACTGATGTGCACCCGACAAATGTGCAGCAACTGTGCGGTGTGACGTTTAGTTAAATCTGTGTAATTAAGAATTAAGCTAGTTCTGACAGCAAAAATGGGCTCAGCCCAACCAGACATAACTAATAAGGTGGCCAGTTAAAAAAAAAAAAAAACAAAGAAAGAAAAGAGAAAAGAAAAAAAAAATCTCCCCATCTGAAACGATGTGGTTTAACGAGACAAAAAAAAATTATGCTCCAAGCATCTCCAAAGAGGAAAAAAAAAAAACAAAAAAAAAACTTATCCCATGGTACCGAGGGTCATCTCTGCAGTTCCCTCTTAAACTCCAGCACCTAATTGTGAAGCTGAGCACACAGCTGTGACACTGCAGTTGGATACAGATTTTTTAATCTCTTCTTTTATATGATATCATCATGTAATCTCCATCGAGCTACCCAGGGAGCAGGCAAAGAGGCAGGAAATGAAATCAATGCTGTGTCTCTGCACTGGGTGTTACTTCATTAGTATGGGCACTACAGATGTAGCAGTAAATCTGATTTATGAAAGGGTGACAACAAAGAAAGCCACAGACGAAGGGGTCCACAGTAGGAGACACCCGCAGTTCTCCCCACAGCCTTACCTGTGTTTAACAAGGAAAGAGAGTAGTTTTCTAATGAAGAACACACTTTCATGCAGCTGCAACCAGAGGTCAATTTATAAGCATGGTATTAACTTTCATGATGAAAACAAAGCAAACAAAAACCATTTCATACGAGCAAAAAAGGCTGGTGTTTTGTTAATACGATCTGTAAATTATGATGATCAGAAAGTTTTACTAGTTGCTGACATTTTCACAATACATTTTATTGTCTTCACAGTATCCTTAAAACATTTAATAATGTTTGGCATTCACACACTCCTCTTCTTTGTGCATGGAAAGGTCTGTTATCCTAATTATGTCCCAAGTTTCTGCATGCTTCTTGTTCAGTTTTCTAGGATTGCAAAAGCAAAGTCTCTAACTCACCATTGCATTCTTAATGATTTGGTGGGTTGGTTATTATGGTGGGCTATTATTGACTACTCAAAGAACAGCACTGGCATATTTTCCCCTATAAAGCCCTTTTAGGTAAACTTTCAGTTGACTTCTGCAACCTTCTCTGTCCCAGTTACCAGATATGCTCTTCTAAACTGTTTCTTTTTGATGTATGTATGATGACTTCTGACATACCTTGGGAAAACAGCATTTTCTTCTTGTGCACCTCGATTGCGTAATTATTTACAGAAAGACCTAAATTTAAACATGCTTCTATCTCTTGTTGAAAACATTAAGGAATCTAGGGAAGAAGACTTTGAGGCTTGTTTCTTTTCAGAAGCCACTTTTTGAGATGTTTTGGGTTGTATGGCTGCTTACTTGTCCATCTTTGTCTTGTAAAAGATATGAGCTTATCTTCTAAATAGGTAATAATAGTTAATATTATCCTCATAATATATAGAATAAATTAATACATAAGATAATACCTGAAAACAAAAACAATCTATTGGAACATACGAAACACAGTTATTAAAACATTTATTTAGATGAGTTTTAGGAAACGGAGCAAGAGGTTAAAGAACAATCGATTAAGCACCTTTCGGAGATGTTACAGTCACAGAAAACTATACAAACGCTTTCTCACAGGGGAAGCATTGTATAGCCTTGATACGACATACCATCCCCTTCAAACACGGAGATTCCAGCTGATTAGTTGTGCACTCCCATGGGACTAAGAAGTGTAATTCAATTAGTCCCACGGTTCTGCACCGAAGAGAGGGAGACAGATCTATCTCACTGGACGACACCCAGGATGTGCTGTGCTGGTGTATGCACCGAAAAATTGGCAGCAGATCAGGCTGATGGTCCAAATTAGATAGTGTCATTTGCTAAAAGACTGCTAAGAACACCAAAATGCAGGAATATATCTAATAGCATCTTGAAGATGTTGCTCCTTAAATGCCCTTAGCGCTCATGAAAAACATTACCGACACAAAGAGGGACTGAATGAGAAGCGTTTCCAGGCCGAGGCTAGCAGAGAGCCTCGGCCAGTCTCGCCTTACATGACAAGCCAGCCACATTCTAAGCAATGCCTCTGAGCTTGTGCCATGAGTCGAGGATGCTGTCTCCCACTGAAGTCGCATACAGATCGCCCTTTCAGAGCACAGCCTCCTCCACTGTCTCTTTGTCCCTCCTCCCTGTGGGGAATTTATAAAGCTTCACAGTGCCTCACTCCATGAGATTCCTGTAATTTATGACAGCCTTTTCCCAGGCACAGAGAAATCAAATCAAACTGTAAATATAGTGCATGTTTCCCAGTATGAGCTCTTCACAGAGACCATAGATCACAAATAAATGCCAGAGATCCTGACAGTCATTAAATAACAGCATCAATAATCCCACATGTGGCAGCAGTACATTTGATTTGAGATTATGAAAAGGGCAGAAAGCATAGCTAATGAATGAGACACACCAGAAGCAAACCAGGAGAAATTCAGCATTACCAGAGGTATCAAGCCCCCCAAAAATCATCTAAGTCATTCTGTTTTTAAAGGCATGATCAGCAAAGAACCAGCTGTGCTCATTTGTACTGGAACGACCTTTGACCCGAGCCTGGCACAGATACACTTGGGTATGTATGTTATATGACACCAGATCAGCCAGACCGAAAGGAGAGTGTCATCTTGTGGGTATAGCCTCACAAGTGTACCGTGTCCACTGTGGGTGGGCAGCCGCCCTCCATTAGCTGCAGCTCCATCAATCTCTGTGTCTGTGGAAATTGAAGACTCAACGGAGAGAGGGAGAAGCAAACAGCTGCCATATAGTGGACTGAGCAGATGGTAATGGTGGCAAAAAAGTAACACCATATCATTTTAAACATCCACACGGCATCTCAATTTGGGAAAAGAAAAGACGCATGTCTGCCACTTTGACAAAATACACTTCTCAGGCTGCCTAATGCACTGATGCTTGGCTTTTGCATGACATTTTATCTTGCATATATTTGGAAGAGCGCAACGCATGCAATTTGTTCACATTTGTCACTATGAGAAAATGGTTTGATGATTCCTTGCGTAAAGTGAGCGGTGCATATAGAGCCATCTATTATCAGCATGACAATTTATGGTTCAGTAAAGCAGTTTGTGTATATTGTTGAACAGTAAATGCATAAAAACACAATACCAAAGTCTTATCTGTATCGCAGCAGCAGTTTGGGGGTTTAAAACAGAAAAAATTGACAGGCATTATTTATAAAAAGACACAGAAAATGGGAAAGAAGTTGTGTTTTTACCGTTTTTCAAGATATGAGGGAGAGATAGTATGCCGAGCCATGTGTCCTGCAAGTCATCCTCATATGCTATGGAATTAGATACTTGGTGTCAGCACACCGTGCTCCATATCAACAGCATCATTTTTTTTTCCTATGCCACCCGCACTGACAGGAATGTGACAAATGTTGCAGTATTTCAAGGGATGGTAACAAAGTTACTGGGCTGCCAGCGGCACTTCAGCCCCTGCATTCAAAGCCGAAAACATTCAAATTCTTTCCTGAAAAACACAGGTAAATTCTACAAATGCACATCAAGGTATGATGATTTTAAATAACACGTGTTTTTTTTATACATTTGAAATGTAACTGCAGGTTTGCATAATTTTTATGATATTCAGGGTTCTTTTTTCCTGGGGCTAAGACACTTACTTGAAAACTTACACAAGCTTGCAGACACAGTGCTGCTTTTTGTCTAAAAAAAAACCTGTCATCTGTCCATATAAAAAACCCATTAACGATAAGGGAATCAAAAACAGCAAGTCATCACTTTGACTGATAAAGCTGTGGCTTTAATCTTATTAATATTGCACACAGTATCATTTAAGATATGCTGTCACCAAATGAAAAATCAAATCTTACTGCTTGAGGAAGAAATCTGTGAAATATACATGATTTAGGTTTATGCTGATACCCTATTTAAAGCTTTTTAATATCTCATCTTACATTATAAAATTATTCAGGATGTTCTGCAATTCATTGAAACAATCACCACTTGTTTTTATGTCTTTGACAACCTACTTTAAAACTCACAGTGAAACAGAACAATTCTTCTATAAATATCATGATTATTCTGCTGAGTAATTGTTTTACCATAATGCACATGTTCACAGCAGGCATGTTCCCTGTGCTTGTAACAGATTTGTCACAAGCAAATGACTGCAGGAAGGAAATTAGAGAGCATAATGGAAGGGAAACAATCAAATAATGCACACATGATATGATGGGCTATTTTTGTTGACCGTTCCAACAGCTATATAGCAAAAAGTCTTTTTCCTTCCCCACTGTAAAGGTCAAAGTGACTTTACTTTGCAAGAGATGAACACACATTAACAACCATAGATAAAATTGGGAATCATAGTAGATTAAAAAAAAAACATTGAGAGAGAAATATTTGTTAACCTCTGCTTTATGAGTCTTCTGCTTTCTTCTCTGTTTTAGTGGCTGCTCACACAGTAACAGGAAATTGATTACGGGTTTGCCAAACAATGCATGTTCTTAAGAAAGTCAACATTTATATTCAGTGCTCGTTCTTTTCTAGGAACAGCAATGTACACTCAAGCAAGGTTACAGTACATAGCATCAGTATTTTGTATAATTAATACATGATTTGAATGAAAATATCCTCATTTGCTAAAGTTGTTGTATCATTAAGCCTGATCCTTATTCCCACAGCGGTAATTTATGATTTATGTTGGACTTGGCCTAATGAATCAGCATAACAACTAAGGTTGTGACAAAAAAACTCACGAGGTCAGAAGATTGCAACTGCTGAGAAAAGAACAGGTGTTACATGCTGCACATTTTATTTCCACCTATCCATTTGTTTTAACTGCTTTCCAACCAGTCTTTACTACCTGGTGACAGGCAGAGGATACCCTGGACAGGCCACAAGACAGGGTCTAACATGCACAGACATGCACAGACAAATAACAAAAAGCCATCAATATACGGAGATTCAGTGCTTACAAGCTCCACACAAAATAGCCTCAAAGCAGGTTTATATCGAGAACATCTTAGCTGTTAGGCAACAGTTTGAGCTTTATTGTTTGGTGAATTAATGTTACAGTGTGTAAAATATCACCTCCAGATGTCAGTAGATTGCACACTGCGGTCAGCTGGATTCTGTTTTCAAAATTCAAGTGCTTAATTCTAACTATAGTGATCAGTGTAGTAGGGGTGCAACGATACACAAAATTCACGGTTCGGTTTGGTTCGATACTTTGGTGTCACGGTTCGATATTTTTTCGATACAAAAAGATGTTCATGCCTTTTTAATTTGTCATTTATTAAAATTATAAATATATATTTTAACTCAAAAGTACAGTTTTTAAATTTAATGTTGCTGAAACAAAAGTAATTAAAAAAATAAATATATCTCAGGGCTCTCAAAATTTCAAAATCCCTGGTAGCCCTTCGGGCAGGGACTCTTCAGTTTTTGGTAGCCCAAAATAAATGTAAGTAGCCTGAATAAAAAAGAGAGCAATTTTTTTGATTGATGTTTTGTTTCCTTTACAATATTATACATTAAAGTATAATATTGTAAAGGAAACAAAACATTAATCAAAAAATTGTTGAAAAACAAATTACAACATTGTATAAAAATTACAATCATCAACTCAAATACTTGGTTCTAATTGAACAGAAATTTCTATGAACTTGTAAGAACTGTGTAGGACATGAATCAGTCTGTGTCAGATCCTGAATTTGAAATTTCCGCTGAAGTCACGAGTAAGAGACAAGTGGAACCAAGATCGAGGCCATTTGCTTTTTGAAGTTTGCAAAGACTGCTAAATTTTGCCAGTGGTGGTTCACTCTTTGCAACATAGTACGCTGTTCTAAACAGATTTTTCAGGTTTATTTTTAGTATGTTATTTTCAATTGGTGTTTGTTCTGGGAAAGATATTGCAGACTGAGCAATAATGCATTTCTTGCATTTCTCATGGGTTCTAATGGGGGCCTTTCTTAAAATGACTGGTCCCAGTAACAAAGGCGCTTGTCGACTCATAAATCGACCAACCAACAACACACCCGGCAGAACATTATGTTATTTACACGGGTGCACACAAGTGGTCCGCATGTGCGCATTCGCTGTCAAAATAAAAGACGCGCACCAGATAAGAAGTTGCAACGCGCGTTTGCGTCCATATAAAAAGCACTGTTTTTGTCCGCTAGAGTGGGATTTTCACGGCACATTCCGCACCACATCTCTGTGCGTTCATCATTTGTTTGAAGCCAGCTCACCTCCTGCAACCACTTTTCCGAGAATACATGCTTCTTTTGTGGTTCGGACTCCTGACATTTCTTTGGAGGTGGAGGAACACCAAAGTAATTGCTTAAAGGAGCTTCTTCGACATCTTTAAGAGTTTTAAACAAATGTCTGTTCTCCTCCAGAAAATCTTATGTATGCAAACACGCGTTGCAACTTCATATCTTGTGCGCGTTTTTTTGGTTTTTTTTGACAGCGAATGCGCACCTGCGACCACTTATGTGCAGCCCCGGTTATATAGCTCGTCATATTGCAGCCACAGAAATTCTTTTGTCCATGAAACCATAAAGCTGCACTTTCTTTTTGCCTTATAGTCTGATTTGTCATAACTTTTCCGTTTTGTGGTAAGCTTTTCTTTGGCTGTCACTTCTTCACCCTGACCTGTCTTATTTGGCTCAGCAGAACTAAAATATATATCCTGCTGCTTTTACACACACACACACACACACACACACACACACACACACACACACACACACACACACACACACCGGTCAGCGATTCTCTGCGCGATCAACCTCTCATATGTTTAAGCTTGCTGCGGGAGATTTCACTTGTCATGTTTGCATAGTAAGCTAACGATTGATAAGACGATGTCAGAGGAATTGGTGCGCAAATTATCATCACTCACCAATCAGTGCTGTCGCTCTCTATACACAGTTTGCGCGATTGCAAAGTGAAACAAGTGAAAGCAAAAAACAAGCGCAAATTCAAACGGGATTTCAATATGTCACATATTGACAGTGGCTCACCGATGCCAATGACATAATTACCCAGCTACATTTCCGAAAGTATGCAAAAGCATTGACATATATTTTTCCTTCCTACAATAGCCCGACGGGCAGGGCAGAGATAGATTTTGGTAGCCCGACTGGAAAAATCGCTAGCATATTGTAGCGGGTCAGGGCTGTTTGGGGTTCTGTTTGTACAGTTATGTTTTGTTTATGTTGCCATAGTGACGGGTGACGCCCTCTCGCTGCGATGGTGTGTCCTTCCGGGGTTAGAGGGCGCCCTGTGTGTTGTTGTTGTTGTTGTTGCTGTGCGGTTGCCGCGCTGAGCAGTTAGCTAGCGGCAGTGTTCTTCTGCAGATGTCAATAAACGGCTGTGCTCCCTGGCTAGCTCACGGGAAGCAAGACCAAACGACACCTCCGTCTCCTCCTTGTCTGAGCTCGCCACATTGGTGTCAGAAGTGGGATGATGGTGGCACCCCATGTTCTGACCCGAGTGACTTTTCCCCCGCCAGTCGTGACCAGCCGGTGCGCCAAAAGAAGGCACCTGGACATTTGCAGGACTTTGTGTGGGGTAGTGGGGTCGTCGGGGACGACTGACCCCTTAGGTGGGGGCTATGTAGCGGGTCAGGGCTGTTCGGGGTTCTGTTTGTACAGTTCTGTTTTGTTTATGTTGCCATAGTGACGGGTGACGCCCTCTCGCTGCCACGGTCTGTCCTTCTGGGGTCAGGGGGCGCCCTGTGTGTTGTTGTTGTTGTTGTTACTGCTGTGCGGTTGCCGCGCTGAGCAGTTAGCTACCGGCAGTGTTCTTCTGCAGATGTCAATAAACGGCTGTGCTCCCTGGCTAGCTCACGGGAAGCAAGACCAAACGACACCTCCGTCTCCTCCTTGTCTGAGCTCGCCACAATATTAAACATATCAGGTCCCCATAAGGAGAATCATGTGCTAACGGCTGTCTAAATGACTCGGGTAAAGTTAGTAGCATGCTTGTTGTTTTTGTCTGCTTCCACTTGTCTTTGCACTAGAATGATGTCGGTGTACATGTGCAGTCATATTCGTTGTGTTCCCACTAGTGCTGTCAGCGTTAATCTCGTTGAAATGACGTTAACGCCACAACACGGTAAATCTTCGTTAACGAGCTACCCCTGATCGCCCTGTGCGTGGGGCTAGACGGCCAACACGTTAACGAGCTAACTGCGCTAACACACTAGTTCCCACCCATGTAATTGAGCATTGCGTGGCACATCCAACATACTGTTTTACTTTAGTCCATGACGCGCTTACCTTCAGGGTCATACGTCACATGAAAACCAAAATAATTCCAAACGCCAGTTCTGAATGAGGGTGGGGGAGGTTCAATTTGCCATGTTGCAAGGAGAGCTTAACTTCTGTCTCGCTAGTTTGCCCTGCGCTCTTCCTTCTGACGATGCTGTCTGTGTTGAACGCTCAGTGGATCTGCGCTCGACAGTGCAGCAAATAAAATAGTTTAATATAAGAAAAAATATCCATCAACTAACAAAAAATACACAATTGGGTTGCATCCTGCTTGCACTTAGGTGAAGCTGCTGACTAACAAGGCCCTGCAGGCTGGTTAGCAGCAATAGATGACAGAAGCATGCAGTTCAATTGTGTATTTTTTGTTAGTTGATGGATATTTTTTCTTCATTTTAATTTACCCATCAAGTTTAATTTCCTTGATATAGTTCTACTCACCATTCTGTAGGACTGCTTTCCGTGTTAAAGAAATCTCCAGCTCAAAATAGGTCATTTGTAATAGTAGAGAAAGGTGTTTTTCTCCAATTAGACCAACTGGACACTGAGATAAAGACTGGACTAAGGTTAAGCACATGACTGATGACTGTTCTGTTTTAAGTTTTCTTTCTTATAACACAGATTGGATCATACTGAGTTTTCCTCACTTATGATCCAGTCTTCTTCACTTCATCTCACCAGTGAGTCTGAGCTCACACAGCCTAGGCGGAGTAGTCGAACGCAGATTCACTGAGCGCTCAACACAGACAGCATCGTCAGAAGGAAAGTTGATAAAATAAATTACAAATTTTGTATTGTTCGATACATGTGTGTACCGAACCGAAAGCACTGTATCGAACGGTTCAATATCGATACGAGTATCGTTGCACCCCTACAGTGTAGGACAACCTCTGGCCTATTTTCATCTACAGTGTAGGCTGCAAGTCCGCTCTTTACCTCAGTTGTCAATGTGCGTCTACATCTGTTCACTGTGGAGGAGGTTGTAAAGGTTTATGAAAGGGATGCGAGTCGATGAGTCAGTGAAGCTCACTTCTGACCGATGACAGCGATACAGAAGTGAGTTGTTGAAGATATCCTACAGCACTCGGTAAGTGCTGCTGTTTTGTTGCTGGTGTTAGCTGCTGTTAGGCAGCATTAGTGAAACAGCTCTGCTGATCCTCTGTCTTTGGCGTACTTCATATGTGGCCAGTCTATAGCCATATACATAAAATGACATCAGCACTAAGTAAATTTTGAAAAAGCTACTTTTTTTTATTTTTTATGTGTGACTACGAAAGGCCTACATGTTTCTAAAGAACAGCAAGATATGTTTCATCCAGTTTCAGTCCAAAACAATTGCTGTATGAGCTCTAATTGCTAAAACCCCTCAAAAAGAACCTGATAGTGTCTTCTGCTCAATGTAATCAGACAATAATTTTGCTCTAAACACAAGGCCACTACTCCTGATAAGATAAGATAAGCTTTATTAGTCTCACGTGTGGGAAATTTGTTTTGTTACAACAGTGGACAGTGCAAAGTTGTATAGAAAAATTAGAGAAAAACACTGGAATAAGATATCAATAAGATACTGTACACCTAATCTAAATATATAAGGCTTAAGTAACGCAATTAGTTACACTTTACAGCATCCGGCTGCTAAATGCACTTTAGACATACCAATATAAAATAATTTTGATAGTCTGTGAGAGTCCACAGTTCTCTAAGAAGAACTGAGGTGCTGACACTACATAGCCCTGAGCCAGGGGGGAGAGAGGGGGAGAAAAGGAGGAGTTCTCGCTTGGTCAGCAGCCTGCAGAGGATCAGAGCAGAGGATAGCAGTAATTTCAGTGCTGTTCTTCAGACAGGGGAGTCCTTTCCCCAAGCAGTCGCAAAAACAGGCTGACAGCTACTGTGCACACAAAGGACCTGACAGCCCACAATTAACCTTGATGTTAAACCACTGCCACGTCAATTGTCCCTAAACCAATATACTATAATAATGTCATTTTAGTTACTTTATCTGGCTGTTACTGAATCCAGCACACCTTGAATTATCTGTACAGATCTTAAACATCTGTGTCTATGATCATGTGACACAGACATGAAATATTTCCACACACTCTGGCTGTTTTTTTTCCCCACGGTGCAGCTGCATGTTCCATACACCTGTTTTTATTTTCCTGAACTTCCATATCTGTGTCATAGACCCGCATACTTGATTGGTTTTTAGAGATTTAGCGGTGTATTGGATTTTAGAAATGTAGAAATTTAGCAGGGTGTAGACACATTCATATTTCAAATGCTACTCTTTTTTTGTCTTCGAGCCACAAAATGTGTCTTAGGTCCATCAAGGGATTCAAGTCTTAACTGCACTTCGTTACAGTGCTCTGGATTTGTCTTTGATGCATTTATCGCGCACATAGCAGATGGATAGTTGGATTTAGGCAACAATGACATTGACCTTTGGTTGAGTGGCATTTTAAGGGAATTCTATTCCAGTGAAAAATGCTCTCACAAAAGAGGATCGTGGGTGTACCATCATGTCTTTGAGAGATCTTTCAGAAACTGAACATGGAAATGTCTTCAAAAGCAGAACAAAAATAAATACCACTATACAGTACATTAGACTGTAGTAAAGCAATTACAGCTGGCATTAATATTATTATAACGGTGCTATTCAGAAGACTTTGACTGCATAAGAAACTTAAGTATTTGATTTCTTTTGAGTATATCAATACACAGTTCCCACAAACACACTGTTTCTGGCAGAGGAAGCTTGGAGGCACTACCAGTAAGTCTACAATGGTGCAAAGAGAAACTGGGCAGGTTTCACTCAGTAGGTAAAGTGGTCGCCCCATGATCGGAAGGTCGGCGGTTCGAATCCACTTAACGGCTACCCTGAGGTACCCCTGAGCAAGGTACCGTCCCTACACACTGCTCCCCGGGCGCCTGCTTAGTGGGCTGCCCACTGCTTCACAGAGTGAATGGGTCAAATGCAGAGAAAAACAAGTAATTTCCCCATGGGGATCAATAAAGTATCCATTATTATTATTATTATTATTATCAAACCATTGTAACTCAACACAGACAACCAGGCGATAACCTGTCTGAAGCAGCCGTTTGCACTGTAAAAACAGAGCAAAATAAACTGACTTAAAAAAAACGCAGCAAATCAGCTCCTGCAATGAAAACGCAATACCTAACTGTATTCACTCTTTGGGGACAAAGGGGCATAAGTTGAGCTGTGCTTCTCTTTTAATGGGATATATCAAATGACCTTCAGCGCTGATCATTAGTTTGATTCAAGTAAAGTAGATCATGTTTCTCTTCAAAACCAAAGCATTGATGGGTTTTTTTTTTTTAACTGAAAAAACCCTTAGTATGTGCTGTCAACAGCGCTGAACACAACCCTGTTCACTGGCACTTTACCAGTACAACTGATTCCTCAATGAGTAATTTATACGATATGAACAGGAGCAAACAATTTAATTTCTTTGTTCAAATATTTAGATAAGTGCTCACTGCTAGATTAAATGTCAACAAAGTGGCCTGAACTCAAAAAACACACACACAAATTAAGTGGAAAATAGCAATTACTCTTTGATTTACAAATAATTTATGTGAAAAAAAATTCACAGAAAGTAAGAGGATGCCACTTTATGTCACTAACACAATTTGGAATAGTGTACTGCGTTAGGGCTGTTCGATATACCGATATGTATTGGATGACGATATAAAAACGTCTGTTTCATTTTATGCTATCATTTGTTTCGTGGTGTCGCAAAATAAACTGTTTACGGCAATATGTTTTCATCCTTTTGATGGTCGCTGTAGTGGCTATATTAATTTCGTCTTTCTCTCTTTCTCTTATATTTAATATAACCACACTACTGACGGACAAGAGCCTGTTTTATGCGCTGTTGTTAGCAACAACGACGGTAACACTGTTGCGTGTCCGGTTGTTTATGTTCCACATAAACCTTTCACAATAAAGCTCAAGATCCTGTTAAAACTTTTCAAAATAAACTGAATCACTTAAAGAGCAGATTATTACGGATGAGAAGTAAAAAAAAAAAAACCCGCCAGGTGCTAAAAAAATAAACCTTAGACTCAAACGTTAGAACAAGCTTTTCCCCGCAGCACGCCGTGTAATAAATACTCACAAAGAAAACAGCGGCTGTTACAACTTATTTCTAAAAATGTATAGTTTCATGCATCGGTTAAAACACTCGACTCCAGGTACACGACGCGCAGCTGGAAACACTTCACGCAAGTCGACGTGCACGAGATTCACAGAATTAACAGAAAATGTTACATTTTTGTGATTTATATCGTTATCGGACGATAGATGTCTTATATCAGGATATGAGATTTTGCACAGCCCTATACTGTGTGCATTGCAGCGAAGGTAAACCTGTTGTCTAGTACTTCAAACTGGCATTTTAATTTGACATGCTGATGAGAAGTGCCACAGGCTGTGCGACTGCCACTGACCTAAACTACATCATGGCGGCATCTACTGACCTACTTTTTGAGTCTGTTGATTTATCCCGGCACAGCCACACCAGTTTAAAGCACATTTATAGTGTATATAAATGTGTATATAATAGAAATTCGAATTATTAATGAATTGCTTGCTCGCTTTTCTGTGAGTTAAAAGCACCAAAATAAAACAATATTGCATTAAACCTCACGCACTAACAATTTAACAACTGAGTGACTTGTGGATGTGATCAGTCTAAATGCTATGCTGTAATGTCCAACCATTATTAATCAAGTGTGGAGTCAGTCTAATCTAATCCCACTACATTTCTTAATTGAAAGAGAGCTCAGCCTCACTTCATATCTGAAAGCAAATTAGAAATATGGTCAAGTGTTTGCCGATTAAAAATCCGCATTATATATAGCTTTAACAAATTGCCTGTCTGCCACATTCATCTGTATGGAAAAATTCGAGAAATTGTTCTTTCAGATTGCTGTAATAGCAGGGGTTTGGGAATGGTGGCCAGCTCATACATTTGTTCTATAGAAAGTAATCTAAACGCAAGCCAGCCCCTAAAGAGGCTGTGATCACAGTGACAGCAGCGAGAGAAAACACAGGACCAATCTATTTCCCTTGTAAACACAGAACACAAAGGCTGGGTCACACCGACAGCATGGGGTGTGTTTTAGTTTCCACCTCCTACACACTCGTGCATCCAATATAGTTCAACAATCACACTCTCCAATGACTCTCAGAACCCTTACTTCCCACCCTCCAACTGAACATTTCCTGGGGAATTCCAACCAGGAATATATTCTTGATGACAGAGCAACTACAACAGCTGAGAGGAAAATCACTTCTCTAATGAACAGCAGGAGGCCTTGTCTTTAGCATTTGCTTGTTCTCGATGTTTTGTGGCTCAAAATAGTTACTCGTAAATGCATGACCTTGTTATTGTTCTCACGGAGCAGTTTTAGTGTTACTTATTGCGCCCCAGAACGCAGAAATTGAACAAACACAGACTAAAAGTGTTTCATGAGAGAGTGTGGTGTATTTCATGAACACGTTTGAAACATGTAAATTAGCAAATTAGGCACTGAGCTGAAAGTGTGAACTACAGCTATGCTAGCAGAGATGTTGCTATAGCTTCCTATAATACAAAATCATTGCAGTAATGGCCTCCGAAGTAGTTGGCAATAAATGTGAAAAGCTACAATTTAAATAGTCCTTGGTTTTAATTGCCAGTGCTCAATAAAACTGAAATACTGAATATTATTTAATCTTAGAAGTGTTGAATCTCTATTTGTGTTCTGAGCTAAACTTTTCAAATCTCTTTTTGATGAAGCTTACAAACTCTGCTTTCATAACCTTGGGTCTTGTGAATAGCATCTAGTGTTTTGTTTGAAGCAGCAGTCAGTTGCCGCTGGCAGATGCATGCTGCATGTGAGCTTGTGACATTGGTGTTCCTGAGATCTAATTATATCTGTGTAATACTGTATTGTGGAGAAAGCGTACAGAACTCATTGTAGATGCTCAGGCAGGAGAAGGTCTCTTCTTTTAAACACAGGCAAGCCATGGGCTTATATTGTGAACAACAAGTGAAAAGAAAATCCTAAGAACTCGATCTGCAGATTGCAGATTTATGTAAGTTAGGAAGGTCTCTTCAAGCCATTTCTGAACAACTGCAGATTCCAAGGTATCCAAGTACAACCTTTTCAACTTTTCGTCTCCACTTTGCTAGAGTCTGGAAGAAGACCCAAACTTTCACCCTTGGATGAGAGGAAACTGGTTGGGGTGTTCAAGAACAACCCAGGAAATATAAAGGCTCTGGGTGCCCATGAACAAAAAGTGGCTGGACACCAAGATCACTGTCCACAGTGAAGTGAGTTTCACATCATTGACTGAGAGGGTATGAACCAAGACAGAAGTCTCTGCTACAAAACGGACACCTTCAAACTGACTAAAATATGCAGCTACCAACATGAACAAGCCAAGTTCCTTCTTGAAAAAGGTTTTATGGTCAGCTGAGACAAAGATTGAGATATTTGGCCATAATGACAAGAGGCACGGTAAAGTGAGGCTTTCAAATTTAAGAACACTGTATCAACTGTCAAGCATGATGGCGGTAACATCATGCTTTGGGGCTTTTTTGCTTCCAGTGGTACTGGTATATTGCAGTGGATGGAGTAATGAAGGAAGACTATCTTCAAATTCTTCAACTTCACCTCAAATCAATAGCTAGACTTGGACACAGCTGGGTGTTCCAACAGGACAATGATGCCAAACATGCACTGAAGCTGTTTTTTGGAATGGATAAAGCAGGCTAACAATAAGCTACTGGAATGGACTTCCTGAAGACTTTACCTCTACCCTGAAAATTTCTGGACTATGCTTGAAAGCCCGTTCAGTGCAAGGCACCCAAATCGCCTTCCCTCAAAGCAACAACTATACCAATGTCTCCACAATAAAAACTGATAATGTGTGGTGCCACACCTTATATTTGTTAAGTGTTGAGCCTGGAAATCAATGTATATATGAGATTTCTTAATAAAGCTTCAAATGTACTGACTCCAGCAGTTACATGTTTGCACTGAGGCGTCTTGCTCTTTTCATTAATTACATAATGGTGACATTATAAACTACATGAAATTTCCATAAACTTGCTTTTCTGTAATTCCACAGATCTGTCTAAATAAAGAGATCTTTATTCAATCTGTATATGCATTAACTTTTTTTGTTCTGTAATAAGATGTTCAAGATGTCTGACCTTATTATAGACAGCAAGATTATTATTTGACATTTTAAACTCTGGAAATCTTCGATGTTTGTCCTCATTGGTGCTGCTGAACCCAAACGCGCTTCAGCTTGAGATGGCTTGACATTCTCCTTCAGGATGTTTTTGTAGACAACAGAATTCATGGTTCCATTTACCACAGCAAGTCTTCCAGGTCCTGATGCAGTAAAACAGCACCAGACTATCAAACTAACACAAAAATATTTTACTGTTAGTATGATGCTCCTTTTCTGAAATGTTGTGTTACTTTTATGCCGGATGTAATGGGACAAACACCTTCCAAAAAGTTCAACTTTTGTCTTGTCAGTCCACACAGTATTTTCCCCAAAGTCTTGGGGATCATCAAGATGTTTTCTGTCAAAACTGAGGCAAACTTTTTGCTCAGCAGGGGTTTTCATCTTAGAACAGGCCGTGTTTGCCCAGTCTATTTCTTATGGTGGCATCATGAACACTGACCTTAACTGAGGCAAGTGAGGCCTCCAGTTCTTTGGATGTTGTTCTGGGGTCTTTTGTGACCTCTTGGATGAGTCGCCGCTGTGCTCTTGGGCTAATTTTGGTCAGCCAGCCACTCAGGGTTTATCACTGTGCCATGTTATTGCCATTTGTGGATATTGTCTCTCACTGTGGTTTGCTGGAGTCCCACTGCTTTAGAAATCACTTTATAACCTTTTCTAGACTGAGAGATCTTCACTTTGTTTGAATTCAGCTATCTGTGGGATACACCACAGATAGCAGTTTCAAAATACCTTTATTTAGAAACTGCATTTTGTGTTTACTTATGTTTTCTTTCTTAAATATTTAAATTTGTTTGGTGATCTGAGACATTTAAGTGTGACAAACATAGAAAGAAATATGACATGGGGAAGGGGGCAAACACTTTTCCACACCACTGTATGTGGATGAGCTGCTGGAGACCAGCACTACAAGGACTAAAGACCACAGGATCATCTGCATACATCATATGGTTCGCTAAAAGACTATCAACCTTGCACCAAGTTTAACGGGTTCTCGGCTTCTTTGACAAGCCATCAACATAAAGATTTAAAAGAATTGGGGATAAAATTCCTTTTTGTCTAACTCTAATGCAAGATTAGAGAAAAATCCAATAAATTCAAACTTGTGCACCCAATTCTTGTTAAAGTCATTAAAGCTGTATGCTGTGCAGTTAACAGTTAAATGAAACCATTTAAAGCCCCAAATTACCATGAATATAAAGCTGTATATATGATGCTTACACTTTAAAGTAAGACCAAGCGATACAAAGTCAGGAAGGCACACAAAATACCTTGTAAAATGCAAGAGTGTTTTGCATTAGTGGTGCTTTAAACACACTACAGAGGTACTCCTACACCATTTCTTGCTGGAAATGTGTGGTTGGTGGAAGCTTTTATCCCACACTCTCTAGTGCCTTACTGTACCATTTGGGAGTGCATTTTAAGGATGGGTACTCCCAGTTGGAATCAAAGCTCTAGCATGCCAGTGATGCCTTTAAGCCATCCAGAATCTCAGCTGTCGACATCATGCTGAGACAGCTTGACCTTTCTAGTCACATCACTCAGGTAAAACATGTCACTCCACTGTCTGAAACTCCCTGACGGCATCGGTATCCTTGAATTGACCATCAATATCCAGGATGCCTCTTGTGGTAAATGCACAGCTGCTGTATTATATACTTAAGAGGAAATGGACTTTAAAAACGACGACGACAACAACAACAACAACAAAAAACAGTTTTTCCATTACAGAGAAAAGAAGCTGTGCAAGTCTGCAGCTAACGTGGTTTGCTATATGAGTCAAACCAGTAAAAACACATATGATCCATGTTACTCAATGTAAAACCATCTCGGGGATTTACAGTTTGGCACCTTCAGCCCAGAGTCACTGTGCTGAAGCAGCATTGACAGCTGTATCTGTGAAACACCCACATAGCCCATAGCTCAAAAAAGCTCTCTTCACAGCGCATCTGTATGAGGCAGAAGGGCTTCTAATGGTTAAGGAGACGTGTCCTTCATTCAGAAGTTATGCGTCTTCCCTGTTGGCATCATGGAGAAAATAAGGTGAATGTTCACTCTGAGGATTGGTAAAGGTATCAGACGAGGGAAAAGCACTAATCTTTCTTCTAAGATGAATTAATGATCAGATTTTTAAAACTGAGGCAAAGCACAACAGTCCCTGCAAGCGTTAACAGTCTTAACATACTGACCAGTATTTTATTCTCCCTACATTTTCATTAACCTACAGTAAGTCATTCACCAGTGGCTACATCCCTGCATGCGCACTACACATCGTCAATGTCAGCTTTGATGTTGAGCCGATCCAGATAACATTCAGGTCAAGTCCAAGTTACTGTACAAAACATTTTTTTGCAGAGCAGCGAGGATGCTGGAGCTGAGCAGCATTAGTTACCTATTTAGCCTACTTCTAAGGACGAAACTGGGGAAGCCTAGATATTTAAAATGCAACACCAACGCCAAACAAGTGGGTCAATCAAATACTGTTACCTCTTATCTGTCAATGTCAAAAGCAATCAGTTATACAGTAGGCGAAGAAATGGGCTAGATTTACCAGTCTTATTTTAACGCGCAAACGAATCGACAGATGTCAGGTCCAAAGAAGAGCAAAAGGAAATACCAGAGTGGAAAACATCACACTAATCAAGTGAAAAGGTCGTCTGCAGACTGCTCATGTGAAATGTTGCCAGCGCTTCTGCTGAGCCAACATCGAGCGGTCCGCCTCCCTGTAGTGAGATCATTTGGGAGGAACAGCACCTTGAAGAATAACGCCAGGATTTAAAAAGAAACTGGATAGAATCTCTTAAAAGGCAAAATCCTACCTGATGTCCCTCACTCGTCAGTGCATGCGAGCTGACTTGAATGTAGGCGAAGCGACACACACCGCAAGCGGGTCAGCTCAGCCTGACTGCCTCCCTCCTCCACGGCATCAAGCCCCTCCTCGTTTATCGTACAGTGGAGAAGGATGAGGGGGGGAGAAGAAAAAAAAGACCACAAATCTGTGCGCCGCAAAAAGGAAGCGGCGTCACACTCACGCACAGTGTCAGATAATATGTATCCCGATGAAGACAGATTTACAACCTTACCAGTGCGATGAGCAGATAAAATTAACCTGGCAATCATGCACAGGGATAGACGCACGGAAGATCTGAGAGACTGACCTCTCTTATTTTGAAAATGCTTTAATTTGTGCAGTGTAGAGCACCTGCCAAAAGCGTGTCTTCACACTAAGCGTTAATGGAAGCCTGGCATGGAGGTTTATGTTTAAAGTGGGGGCAACCTCCACAAGTCTTGCTATAACGTGCAGGAACGTACATCCCACACAACATTGAAAAAGAGTATCTGTCTGTTTTTTCGTGATTAATTACACTTACACTAACCCAATAATCAAGCAGTCAAATTAAGATAAGGCATTAAGATATATTTTAGCGACAAAATGAGAATATTATTTAATGTATCAATATGGCCAGCACCTCCCCTATCGGTGGGTGCACTATTGTTTTCTAAACATATACTACCCCCTAATGGAGATATGGAAGCATTTATGGTCAGGAAATACAAGGACATGCTCATCTCTGAGAAAATAAGGGATGGACTCGGACAGAGTGAAAAGTATTGTCGGTATTTTGCAAAATAGGTATGGATGATTGGTATTCCAAAAAGACTATTAAAATATCACAGCGGGACCGATTATCCTAGTCTACAAAGCCCAATCAAAATGTGTTTGCTTTGTTTTTTCATTTTCTCACGCTATCCAATGTGAGCCTTCACTTCACAAAATAATACAATACTATAAAGGGTACAAGGTGTTCGAAAGGTACGTGTGAATTAGTGATGCGGCGTGAACATTTTGGCAAACATTTCTAAGTGGCGACTCTCGTTTAGGACACTTTCCAGGTACAGCGTTAGCTCTGACATCATCCTGTCATTTATTGCCTGGTAACACGCAGTAACCAAGTTACTCCACTTGAACTTTGTCGTGTTCAGAGTGGAGTTTTTTTCCACTTGGGTCTTTTCAGTATGAAGATGGTCAAACTGCCTTTGATGTAGTAGTACCAGGTAATTTAAAAAAAAAGGGTAGAGAAAACTGATGTAGGTTTTCTTCTGCAGTTTTTGAGTTTGACACCTAGATTTAATTTTTCTTGGACAGCACAACAAAAGTTAGCTTTAACTATTAGTTAAACTGTCTCACCACAAGAGGGAAGCATTGACATAACATTGCATTGATATGTGAAGATCTAAAGAGCAATGTTCAGTATACCAATAAATGTTATCATTGGCCTTTGTTTAATTATGATATTGATATTTCAAAAGCCAGATTTGTAATAGGACCTTCTTCAGTATATCAAACGTCATCTTTTATAGATAAATACTCTGTATATCTATAACATATTGATATAAATACAGTAGATCTGTATATAAAAGAATCAGGTTATGGGATTTTTTTATTTTTGGGGTCTCGAGTTCTCCAGATTGTATCTTTTTAACCAAGAAAAGTAATGTAAAGATAGAAGTTAGGTGAAAAAAAATCTATTTTCCTGAGAGATTCTAAAGATCCTGTATTTTAATGCCATCGAAAATATTGTTGCAATTCTTGCAATCATTTTAAGAGTTACAGCAAGCACATTTAGCACATTCTTAATTTTTCCAATTTCACAGATGATTTCCTTCATAAAACTCTAGTCCCGTAGTGCGGAAAGCTATCTTTCTCTCAAATTTCAAATAAACATTCAAAGTACTCTCAAGACAGAAAATGTACTCGGCTCATTTATAAGGACATGTGTGTAATGAAGCAAACTGCATCAGGAATATTGGTGATGCAGTGATATGGCAGTAAATTACTTTTGCATCATTACATCACCAATATGCTCGATGCATATTGCCACATTACATAAAAGTATGACATTGATAAGAGTGCAAATATAAACAACCTCACCTGGTTCAAACAACAGAAATTTCCACCTTTATTTCATTAAAACACTCATCGGCATTATATTAAAAACCAGGTTGCTTATTTTTCTTAAACTCTTTAAACCAAACGATGTCTCCTAAAGTTAATACGCAAGGCAGTTTTGTGTCCTGAACTTTTGACAATGCAATTTAGACATCAATGGCAAGAGTTATTATTTAATTGTGTTCAGAACTCTTATCAAACAGATCACCTTTTTTATGTTCTTAGAACAAGGTAAAGCCCACATTCTAATTTAATTTCCATGGAAAAACAAACATCTGATTTAGAAGTCTGTTTAAAAACAGTTTGTTTAAAAACCAGCTGCTCACTTTCAAAGTACAGTAACACGCTTATCTTGCTAAACAGCACGGCAGCCACTACAGGCACACTGAGCTTTGTTGTGGTTCGGATATTTCCATGGGAACCAGCGGCTAAGGAGAGCAGGAGGATCCTGTTTGAGCTGGAGGCGTGTGTTAGATTTATTGGTTTCCTGCTACATTTAAACCGCCTGCGTCTCTCAAAGAGCCACAGATCTGCAGGACCTCCATCTGCTGTCAAGAGAGCCCTTACAACTTCTCTATCTTTCAGCACCTTACTGGAGCTTTTGTCCTTTTTTGGGATAATATTGTGGATTATCCATAGCCCCAGAATATAAGGTAAGAAAACCTTCCTGCCAAGTACTTGTTGGGGATATCCTGACTATTTGTGAATGCATTTGATTTCAAAACATAATTCAGCAACTCAAGTATTATTTTATTTTATTTTTTCACAGAGTTTTGGATTTCTACCAGAGGACCCATGTGGATGGTGGAGAGGATCCGCATGTCAGTGGAGAGAACTAGCCTGCCTACCTTGACAGCAGAACTCAGCTATAAACTTGGTGACATCATGCTGGGAGAAAAGGCTGACAAATCCAAACGGATTTCTCTTTGTCCTAATATCATCACCCCTGACAACATCCCAGAATTCTGCATTCCCCCAACGATCCTGTCCTTGCAGGAGAAGAACACGGAGCAAAGCCGAGCAGCTCGCATTATGAAGGTGCCTCCAGGTGAAGGACCCAGCCCTGAGACGGAGATGACGTTTCATGAGCCGTTCAACCAACACATTATTCAGGTAGAAAGTGTGGATGAGAGCCCCTACGATGGCTGCAGTGATGAAGAGAGCACCAATGCAGACCCTCAGAGCCAGGCTGCCTTATCGCTTCCACACTTAGCCAAAACCCAGACCAGCTATGGCTTTTGCACTTTACTAGAGAGCCCCCACACAAGAAGAAAGGAGTCAATTTTCCATTCTGATCCAGGCTCTTCTCCCCTGCTGCTGCCCAGAAGTCGATCCAGCATGTGTTCCAAACTCACCCCCTCCACCTCGCCCTCCTCCTCTCCTTCCTCCTTCAGCCTTAACAGCCTGACCTCCAGGCTTTCCCCAAGAGGCTACACCCTAAACTGGCAGACCACTCTAGACAGTGATACCACTTCCTCTACTGAATCCTCTCCTTTCAGCTCGCCGCTGCTGGCCAGGTGCCCTGCCAAGTCTTCCCTCTTCAAAGCGCTGAGCCATGAACTGCTGTTGTCAAGGAACATAAGGAAAGCAATGGTGTCTAGGAACAATTCCCTGTCCACAGATGAAGGCAGCTCCACCGACAACAGCCCCAATGTCATGAGGAGGGCATCAGAGGGGTTGGCTGAAGGGCTGCCCAGCAACTACAGCCTGGCACCACCCACCATTTTCCCCATGGACTTGATTCTGCATAGAGAGAGGGTCATGAAGGAAAAAATGGTGCCCATTGGAAAAGAGGGCAGTCTGAGACTCTCAGCAGAATACTGTCCAGATAACCGAAGACTGCGAGTTCGACTCATCAGTGCAGAGGGCCTTTATCCTCTGTCTGTAGACCCCAAGATTATCAACTGTAGTGTCAGCCTGTCTCTGATTCCCGGAAAAATCCAGAAGCAACGCAGCACTGTCATCAGAAAGAGCCGTAATCCGATCTTCAATGAGGATTTCTTCTTTGATGGTATCTCAGAGGAAGACCTCAGCCAGCGGTCCCTTCGCTTTAAAGTCGTGAACAAAATGTCCACTCTGAAAAGAGACTATCTGCTTGGTGATTGTGATTTGCCTCTTTCAAGCATTGTAACCTTATAAAGTGAAGTACTTTGGCAGTTTTTTTTTTTTATGTACTGAATTATTTATTTAAATTTTTGTATTATAAAAGAAGATTTTGTAATAATTAAATTATGGAAAAAGTTGACTTTATCTGTCTCGAGTACATTTTTTGAGTACGTTTTCAATTTTAAATTTAGGATGAGTTACACCATGATATTACAAACTGAGCCTGGGACAGAGACATTTTTATTTAATAAAAAAGTCCAAATCACCAAGAAAAAGTTAAAAACAAAACACGCATTTAAAAATATCCCTTTACAGTGATTAATTTGTTAATGTGGTTGTACCATCCGCTGGAGTGAGATGGCTCCCATCTCCATTTCTCCTAAGCCTTTTGTCCTCTTCCTGACCTTTTCTGTGATCAAAAATATATATAAAACCCAGAAAGCTCACATGGGCTTTTTTCCATTTCACCTTTGAGTATGTATAATTTCAGTGGTGCACAAGAGAAGCTCTGTTTTCTTAATCCACCTCCTGCCATATTTCATTATTATCTGCTGAAGATCAAAAGAGCATCTCATGCACCAAATTGTAGTTAAAGAAAGTTTTTTTCTCATATTTCCTAAATAAACAGTCTTTCTTCACATACAAGTCAATCTATATCAAATAATAACCTGCTAATATCCTCTTTTATTTAGAATACAGCAAAGCAAAAATGTAAATGGGAAATAAAAACAAACAAACAAAAAGTCCATTTAATTTCTGAATATAATACACTGCTTTTCGTTAAATACAGTGTACGAGTTAAATATGTTTGCTCCTTCCAGCCACCTTAATAGCCAAAAACCAGCATCTTAGTGCAACGTGTGTATATACACATATGTTTACTCGACCGAGCAGAGCAGCACCTCTAAATGCAGACACGCTCCAAGCATATCCTGCTGCTCTGAGTAATAAAGATCCGGCTTAAAAGCACCAGCTGCCACGATAACTACTGGTTAAAGATTAATATGTTTCTCCAGGCTCAGAATATCTCTGACGGGGGGCTTACAACTTTTGGTTATAAACTAAACTATATAACAAAATGATGTGCAGTAATGCAAGGAAATGGGAAAAATAAACAAATACATTAACAATAAAAAAATACTACCAAAGCTATAACAATAACCTGCTGGATTTTAATTATTATAAAGCCAGATGCTTTTAATGAATATGTTTACTGGATTACAGTTTGAATGACGTCCCTGAGAAAAGCCTTTGGACAAACACAGCTCAGTGCGAGCTTTAGTTTGAACTACAGCTCCACAATAGTCAGAAAGGCCTGAAAATCCCCTCTCCTCACACTTGTTTGTGTGAAAATAAACCTTTTTATTTAGTTTGTTGTTCAACACATTTGTATTACTGTAATGTGAAAGGTCATATTGATTCTTTTAAACAAGCCTTTAAAAATTCCCCAACAAAATGTTTCAACAGCCGGATGTATTTCAATATTTCCGTAAGGAGGCTGATACGGCTGGATCATTTCGTATCAACTGTTGGTTCAACTGTGAAATATCCCATCATAAAAGAGAATTACCTGTGATTCCCATTACCCCGTCCATCAATGATTTCTCTAGTCTTGATAGTCAACAGCAGCAACACACTCTGTGTCCATGTTGGTGCCACATACAGGCATTTTTTTTTTAATTAGTGGGCGTATTAGTTATTTATTTGAAATGATGGCATTAAAGCCATAATTGAACTTCATGGAAACAGGGCTCACTTTAACAATTGTCAGGCTTTTTCCTGTTTCCACCCCTTTTGTCAAGTAGATGGCCATCTCAGCATGGCTTTTAATTCACAGATATAAAGATAAAATTAATACATAAAAACATTTTTATAGTATCATCACTCAATATAAGGTTTATTCAACAGCTGCCCTAAATTAACAGTGATGGTCACTACCAATTTATTATTTTTTTATGTTTCTGTAAAACAGAAAATTATTAGACCCCAGATGCTAATAATCAGTTGTGTATCATTTTTGCTGGACAAGCTGCAGTCTTGTAGTTTTCAACAAGTCTCACACACAACTCGTGAGCAACCCCAGCTCATTCTTCTTTAGCAAATCTCTCAAGCTCCTCCAGATCTGATGGTCCTCTGGCATGAACCTTGGTCTTCAGTTCAGTCCACAGATTTTCTTCACCAGGGGCATCGCATGTTTTTGGTTGTTGTGTTGGAAGACAAAGCAACAACCCAAAACCAGCTTTGAATTTATTTTGGTGTGCAACCTTGCAGTCCATTCCTGTCCTAGCGACTATCTTATAATTCACTATAATCATAACTATGATTCCTGACGTGGCTGAGTCACTAGAGTTGTTCTGGGGTCTTTAGGCACATCTCATACAAAGTTTTCTTCCCAGAGTCTTTGAACTCTTTCGCTTCCTACCTCTGCAAAGTTTGTTCTGCGACTCTCTTTGAATTTTTTGATGACACTCCAGTTCTTGACACTTGGAAATGCTTTGTATATCCATCTCCTACTATGTAAGGATCAGCAGGGGGGGGTTTTTTCGTTTTTTTTTCTTAAGTCTAAACTGATTTCTTTTGTTTTTGGTATGATGCTTTCTCAGTGCCAATTGATTTGACAATTGTTGAGCTTTACAAAGTTAAATAATATCCTTGCACTGCAGTGTTTTGTGTTACGGTTCCATAAAATGAGCAGTTTTCTCTGGGCTAATAATATTAACCACAGTTTTTTTCTGGAATAATTATTTCATTTTGTGCAAATACAAATCATTTATGCTTTCCAAATATGCTGTTTTTTAAGGAAAACTAGTATTTTAAAAAACACTCTGCTGGAAATGTTGAAAATCTCTTGCTCTGTTAAAAAAAACACCTGTGAAAATTTTGACTAAAACCTTGAACTTCATACGGGGGCTAATAATTCTGTATTTATCTGCATGGTAAAAACCTAAAACATATTTCAAATTCGGTTTGTGTTTCTGTTCAATTACTAGAAGCTTCATTTCATACTATCTGTAGGAAACATCTGGCTCCTTACAAGCTCTGCACTATGAACATAAACGTACAAAGGGGGAAGTGCACTGGCTTAATCTCAAGTGTCTGAAAACAGTTGCCTGGTTACCTTCATTCACCAGGATGCCTTTGCCCAGCTAATGCATATTGACAAAGTACATTAGATGGGCACCTGGAAGTGACAGCAACAAGTAGAAATAATAAAAGATGTTTCAGTCTTCATTACTGTGAATTCCTTTCTTGCATTCAGCTCTCTGCTCGCATCCACACGTATTTAGTGTCCATTCGTTTCTTTTAATGGAAATAAAATGTTATCATAAGATATACAAACCGTCCCCTTCCCCGGCCATATCTCTCTTGCCATTTTACAGCTTCCTACGTAAGAGTCTGTTCCAACCAGTTTCCTTATCTTGTTTTCTGTTTTACCAGGCTCTTAATGGTACAAAGCATATGACAAACACTTAAGCATGTCACTTAAATGTGTTTGAACATTCTGGACAGCAGGGCCTCTATTGCTCCACCTTTTTTATCTTCTCAGATTAAGAAATTATTGAACTTTTGTTCATGGAAAACTGCTCAGTCATTTATTCCATTTATTTGTCAGTTTCGCCCACATGAGTTGAAGTGGAGCTTTTCTTAGTTAGTTTTATATGATGTTATATATGTATGTAACAACACAGCTGAAAAAGTATGAAATGAAAATAATAAATCTATGCTGAAAATTGCATATATTGACTTCAAGAAGTACAGTGTTAATCAGCTCTTTGCATTTTTTACCCCCCTTTTGGTTGTGAATGCCTCACTGAATATTCATTGGCTCCTGTGTTGCGTACCTATATAAGAGAGGATGACAAAGAAAGAGGAATGGAGGATGTGGTATGGAAATAAGAGCAAGTGGGTGTGAGCATCAAGTGGGCATTTTTTGATTCATGATCCAGTATTGTTTGAGCTGAGCTCTCTCAGTCAAGCTTTCTTGTAATGTCTTTACAAACAGCTCTTCAGGAATAGTTCTCAAGGCTTCTTGAAGGACATTCAAAGCTCTTCTTTGAATGTTAGCTGCCTTAGTTGAAGTCCGGGCTCTGGAGAGGCCCATCTATGGCTCATAGTATTTCATGTTTTTACCTAGGTATGCATTTACCACATTGGCAATGTGTCTGTGATCATTGCCATGCTGAAAAATGAAACAGTAGCTAATTATTCCTCTATGGCACAGTGCTGCTGTTAGAAAACAAAGCCACACTTTTGGTTATTACACTGTCCTGTCTTTGTTTGTTGTTGTCAACAATAATGGGTTTTTATTAAATAGTTTGTCTGATTATGTTTTGGGTTGTTGTTGTTGTTTAGCGTCCTTATAGTCCAGTTTTCCATTACTTCTGTAGCCTTCATTCTCATATAGTTTTTATATATTTTTAGGTTCATGTTTTCCTTTGTCTTCAATTTTGGTTACTATTACTTGTTCATTTCTAGTTTTTCATCATTGTTTGGTATTCGAGGTATTTTATTTCTTTGTATTCTGTATCTTAATTTTGCATCCTTAAAAAGGAAGGGAAACCAGGTTTCTTGACAGCCACTCTACCACTGAGACCATTTCAGATGAGGCTTCAGTGCACAGTTGATGAATCAACTGACAGGCCAGAACGGCATCTCTCAGGACCTGTGTCAGTTTGTTTCTGTGTGTTTGTTTGTTTCTTAATGACATGACTTTCAGACATTGTTCATCTGCTGTAGGTAGTGATTTAAGCCTGCTAATGTTTCTTTTTTCCTCCACTTGTCCAATTAGGTCATACTACACACCGTGCTGAGCTATACCAAGTTTTCAACTAATCTTTCTTTGGGATTGATCGTGTTGGTGCAACAATACTATTTTATCTGAATCAAATTGTGTTATCTTCGGCATTTCCCATAGATTGAACTAAAGAAATGGCGGAAAATGTGTTTTTGTTGTAACAGGCTGCTTGTAATATTTTGATTTTTGATTTTATCATTCATAAGTCAGTTTTAGTGGCTTAACAACCAAAACAAAGATAAAACAAAACAAACAAACAAAACCCCAAAACATTCCCCTAAAATTTGTTCAGGTGTCATGAAGTTCAAGAAGATAGGACCAGATAAGGTTGAAGAGATGGACTTGAAGTTAATGAAACACGTGCTTTTTTGTGGCTCATAAATTCCAGAATACAAACTTTAAAAAATCCCAAAAGCACTGGAGGAAGAACAATGGGAGGGAGAGACACTGGAGCAAAAAGACAGGCACCAACCTGAGACTATAAATAAACAATGCTCTTATCTGTGCTGGTAACTGGCATCATAGCAGGGCTTTATAACTATGGTGAACTTTAGTTTAGAGGTGCCAACAGTAGCTAAAGTAGACAGTTTTTGGACCCATGACAAACTCCTAAGTAAGTAAAATAAACTGATATCTGATGTCAACAATACAGAATCGATGCTCTAAAGGTTTTTCATGTATGCTGTTCTTTTTTTCTCCACCTCAAGGTGCAACAGTCAAACATACTACTAATTTTGTCTTATGTGTAACAGGCACAATGTGCTGATGGTGGAGCTTACTGACATGTATGTAGACAATCATAAAGAAACCCTGTCAACAATGATCTACATTTTATGTTTGCACAGTCACCGCACAGATACACAAAAGATCATTCCTATCAAAAGTCAAATTAAATGTTCTGTTGAAATATTAAAGAACCTTCATCAGAGTACCCGATTACAAGAGGTCAAAATATTCCATGATGCAGTGGTAGGACTGTGATTTTTTTGACATCACTGTTTATAGCCCACTATTCAAACTAACGCTGCTTCAACGTCCAGTTTTGCGCCAGGTTCGTGGAAGCACTGAGTAGGCTTCAACCTTAGTCTGGGGACAAATGAGGCCGGATGAAACCAGATCTGACTGAAATACACAGACGCACACACACACACACACACACACACACACACACACACACACACACACACACACTGGCAATGCCCTATGATGCTCCGAACTCACTCAAGTCTGCATCATTTAATTGAGGTAAGACATTTGCTCTAAATCATAGGTAACCAAATTTGATTTGCTTCTACAATGTGTTCTACCAGTATAACCAGTACTATGTAGTTAAATTCTACTTTATTCACTTTAGTTTCCATGCCATTCAGTCTATTCGGGTAATTCATTCTGGCTCTGTTTTGTCAGTTCCAACATCAGTGTATTAGTGCACTAAATTGACACAACTGCCTAATATATGTTTTCTGTATAGACATTCACAGTTTGCGACAGGGCTGAGAACAAATCATGCTGTGTCTGCACGTAGACAGACTCATCACTTAGCCTGTGCACCTGCCCTATGTTACACCACCCACTCAATCACCTCAGGCACTGTATGGAGCTGAGTCCAAGCGTGACCTGTTTAGTACATAACAACCAAACATACTGGTGTTTGGTCTTCCTCACATCTGTTAAGGCTTATATAAACAGAACCAGTGTTTTTGAACTTGGTCAACCCTGTCCTGTTTAGACGCTTAGACTTCCTATCTTTATTCCGAAGAGGTATGAACTACTGCAAGTGCAACCTTATTATAGAACATGAATGAATGATTGCTGTCCTTAATATGTAATAATAAGTATTATACTGTTATTATACTAAGAGATTTGTTAGTGGCATTAGGACCGGGATTAGGACAGGGCACAATATTGTTCAAACAGCCATTACACCATTAGGCAAACAGGCCATTAAGATACATGTCATGTGAAAGGATCGTGTGTGCATGTTGGGGGAGGAAGGTGTGTTTGATCGATGCTAATTTTAGACACTTCTAAAAATGGGCAGACTGTGTACGCAAAATGTGACGCACAATTTCTAAGTAGAATTTCTTTCACAGTTACTTTTAAGGTGAATTTGTCGATGATAAAGTTTATTTAAACCTAGAAGGCAAAATAAACTGTGTATGACGAGGCACATGGAAAGATGACACCTTCCTGTCTTTCTGTGTTTTTTCTCGCTCAGTAGTGCCCTCCAATCCCATGGCAACGAGGCCCAGGTCCAAGGGAAACCATGGAGATCCTGCCTTTTATGAGGCAGTCCCTGTCTGTTTCATTCAGACATATCTCCGCCTCAGTCATGCTGATGCTTGCATCTAAAACTAGCTGTCAATGGATTCCTCCTGTGCATCTAAATCAAAGCGGGGGGCAAAGTATGGATTTCACAGTTTGAAAAAACCCACACAGTTCTGTGACAAACATCCATATAATTGTTCTCTGGTACATGGAAATACATTGAAAATAGTTTTTAACATATTACAGGAGTACTTGTCCAAAAAGCTTATAACAAGAGAACAGATTATATATATTGTATTTAAAGATGGTGCCATAAAATTTCAAGCTGATGTTATCCCTTTTTATCCTTCCTTTGTATATAGGTCATTAGTGTGTTTTATCTGTCAGTACGCATACACTGGTGCTTGGTCAGGTTCCCTGAATGAGAATGGGAATGAGACACTTTTAGGTCTGTCTGTGTCATTTTTACTGTCCTACTTACCATGATCCACTTGCACAATAATGTCCAAACCACAAAGGGGCATCACGGTCCCAATTCCCTCGACTGTGTTTGTCCTTGACTTTGAGATATTATAAAAGTTGTGGACTGTGGAACTAATTATTTATTTGCGAGTCAATTCACATCACTGTCAGTTTAATCATATTTTAGGGGAGAAATATAGTCATTCTGTTTTTATGAAAAAGAAAGCCTTAAAAAATTACATTTGCCCTTGAAGAACCAAAACAGAAATTCTTGTTTGTGCTCCAGAAAAACACACAACTCTAATAACAGAAACTCTTGGTTCATCAGCCCCTTATGCCAAACTTTCCATCAGGAACCTCGGGGTAAATTTGAATCTAGTTTTACTTTTTATGGTCAAAGGTCTCGCTTACAGTATAGAGCATTGAATGATCAAGCACCAGCATATATCAAAGAACTTTTGCATCTGTCCCTAGCAGGTCCCTAAGGTCATGTGATCAAGGCCTGCTGGCTGTGCCACGTACGAGGCTGAAAACTATAGGTGACAAAGCCTTCTCAATAGTAGCACCAGGACTCTGAATCTCCCCTTTAGTTTGAGTTCTTCCGACTCTGTGGAGCATTTTAATAACCAACTGCATGTAAAAACCTATTTTTTTTCCTTGTAATTAACTATTTTGATGTACTGATATCTAATGTTTTTGTTTTCTTCTGTATAGCACTTTATGATCAATATTTTGAAAGGTGTTATATAAATACAGTTTTACTTGAAAACCCCCCACTAAAGCTTGATTATGATTTCAAATCATTTTTAGCTGCTCTAAGAGAACTATATTATTAGGCAACCCAAACCTAGTATGGTGATTTATACATGTTACAATATCCTGAAAGGAGGGATTCATGAAAAACTTTTGGTACTGTGTAGAATGTAGCAGAAATACTTGGAAAACCAGTTCCCACTGGCATATGGACACACTGTATCATCCTGTGATTCATAAAAGGGGTTTAAATATAACAGTGCACCTGGCTAATAGATGACAAATTGTCCTCAGCGGTCTAGTCACGTTATTTAACTAAAGGTAAACATGGAAGCTAGGTGATGGGTTTTTGTTTGCCAGTTCAGTTTACTTGGGAACTGACTGGCACAGTCATGAGTACATTGCATGTCCATTACTTTTACACTGTTTCACAACCCCAGGACAGAGAGGAAACAATTTGCTTTTAGGATTTTCTAACTTTACCACAAATTTACACGCAGAGTGTGAAAGAGCACGCTTTTAAGTTAACTTAAACCTCAGAGTACAAAACTGCAACTCATCTGATGTGAGAAGAAGTGACTGTTTTGGGAGCCCTGATTTAGTTTTAACAGATATCTCCCTACTGGTTTTAAGCAAGGTGTCACTGTACTTGGTGATATTGAGAATTTGATGTTATAATGAAAGCTCGTGTGTGCTGCTTGTGGTATCAAAAGCTGTTATGTTTCAATTATATCTCCAGACACATAATCTTCTGACAAAGTGTCACACTTTTGTCTTACGTTAAGGGACCAATAAAATGGCAACAGCTACAAAAACCAAATCCTCTGGTACGCCATCAAAAAGAAAAAGAAAAAAACAAGAAAGTTTCATTGTTTTAGAACAACTCACCGTCACCTATAAGTGTGAATGGTGCTGTGTTTCAATATTTTATTCGAGAAGTGTTTCTATATAGAGCCAACAAATTCCTCTCTGTCTAAAAGGAGATGTGTATGTGTATATGGATTATTTAGCTTCAATAAATCTAGATGATCAAAACTAAATGTTGACTTACAAGTGTTACCATAACTTTGTAAATTTCCTCGATAACCTAATCTTTAGTCTAGTCTGTAGTATACTTAATAAATGAAGCCTTTTATGTAGAGACAGGGGAAGTGTTGCCAAGACTAATAAGAAAGGAGACGTTACAGCCATGAAAGAATGACTTTTTATTTGCTATGGTTGATTACAACAATATATTATTAAAACTGCACATTCATTCTATTATTTTTTTTAAATAAGGTTTTATATTATCAATTAAATTGAGTTACATGGATTAGTTGAGCTGCAAATTGTATCACAGTTATAATACGGAGCTGAAGTGGGGTCCTTTGCAAAGCCAAAACTCAACTGGCCACATGATCAATACTCTTTCATTCCAGTACTTGGTCCTGGCAAAAAGGCACTAACTCAATGGATGAACCAGTGATGTGTCTACACATAAAAGACCACTTGGCAAAGAACAAATTTTAAATTCTGTCTTCAGGCACTTTGTTACTGGAGGCTGTTGCAAAAAGCAGATCATTTGTTCCCATGTAGCCGAATTACATAAAATAAGACATAAAATAGTATTTTTGCACTGACACATCTCAGCATGGTGTTCAGTGTGTGTTTTATAAAAGAAAAGCATACCTGGATAGAAAAACACACAATGGAAAATGATCCACCATGGATTGTACTCCCGAGAGCGTGGACCCTTAATATTACTGAAAAAGTGCGGGCTCGACATCGGAGCACAAGACAGCCGCTATCAAAAGAAGAGCTTTGAATGTCCTTTAAGAACCCTGGAGAAATATTTCTGAACACCATTTTTAAAAAAGAAGAAGAAAGAAATGACAAGAAAACCTACTTCAGAGGCTGTATTGAAGAATAAAAGTAGTTATACCAAACATTGCCTTTCAAGTTTCAACTTTTCGGTAAATTACTGCACCCCTTTCCCTGATACAATATCAAGACTAGACTATCAAGACTATGCACAGTACAGTATCTGGCCATTAAGCTAATGCTTAGTTGCTTAGCTAGCTGCTGAATCTGTTGCACTTCCAAGACCAAGATTAGAGACCATTATGTATACGGCTGAGGTAAGACTGTACCTTTTGCGTTAATTTTAATATCTTAAATTAGTGCGTTAGCTGTGTTAATGATCCCCAGTATAATGCTAGCTAACTACTGTCCTGATTATCTGATCCTCCAGTTGTTTCCACTGTGTTTATTGTTGGCAAAAATGGCAACATAACAATGGCAGCCAAAAGAACATGACTAAGACATTTAATTACCTTTACATTTAATCCCAAACTACACCAAGTCACATGGCTTTCTATCATCTGAAATACATTTTATGATTATGAATAGCATTTCATTACACTTGACCTAACATTTTAGCGTGTGTTTACCGTTTATCATAACTACTTTTACTGCGACTACAGTCTGTCATGCCAACTGGGCCAGTCAGATTGTGGTGGAGTTGGTGTTACTGTAAAAAATAATTACTGTAGTACAAAAAAGGGAGAGCCAGTTGAATCTGTGCACAAACTGACAGAGCTAAGAAAATTAGGAAATTGTAGATGCTGTTGTACGTTGGCAGATTACTGGCACTGCATTAGCATTACGAGGAAGCCAGATATAGCTGCAGACTGTTTCCCAGAAGAAACATGTTTGATTAAACCAGTGGGCTCTGTTTGGTTTGCAATTTTAAATGATGTATTGCTGGTAAGTTTAATTATTGCAGTTGTTGTGTTCTGCAGTGCAGGTCATAGGTTTCTGGACTGCTGAACAGACTGTGTATTTTAGATTGCTTATGTGTTAGATAGGGATGCAGTGGTTCTTTGCAAGGTGACTGCTATATTCTTGTTATTGCCACAGCAGATGGATATTGGGTATTTGGCACACAAATTTTATATTGGATGCCCTTTCTATTTCTATTCTGTGGCTTAGGAGGCAGGGCAGATCATCCACCAAATGGAAGGTTGGCTCCTCTGGTCTTCTCCTCTATCTTTGGGAAAGATACTGAATCCTGAGTTGCTCCCAATGCCTCTATCAGGGTGTGATTGTGTGTGAATAATAGATAAAGGCACTGCGTGTTTTAATAAAAATAAAAAACAAAGAAACTATATTTGGTGTCAGTCTATTAATAGTGTACTGGAAGAGGAACTGATGGAATATATTGCTGTCCAACCCATAATAGAAAGTGTTTCTTATTACCTCGTCCTGGTCAACACATTGGTAAACTTTAAATAGAGGTTGGCGTCACCCCTTTTAGTTACTCTCTCTGTGCTGTATGATTATACAGAGTAATGAGGTCTGGCCCTAGAAGCCAAAGATAAACTCTGTGGATAGGTGATGTATTCACATAATGAAAAATATGCGTCATTTGAGTTTCTTTTGGTTTTTTTTGTTTTGTTTTTTTTGTCGCTATGGTTATATAGACATTATTTCCCTTTTCCAATGAACTGAGCAGCCTAAGCAATATTGTGGACAGTTATTAAAAATTTATTGTGTTTACCTTATTGTAGTTAAAAGGTTTTGTAAATATTTGTCCCATAATTGTTTTGAGTCTTTTGCTCATGTAACACCTTAATGCACTGCTTTATTGTAATAGCACATATATTTATACAATATTTTTACAGCAGTGAGCTGGCACAGAAAGGATAAATGAAAAGAGTTTTTTCTCTTTTTTACATTCATATATCTTTATTTGGATGTCATAATTCTGGGAGGATGAAGGTTTTAGACCAAATAACTGCCAGGGTAGTGATGCAGTGACTCTGGACTGATACAATAAAGCCTCCATACCACATAGTCTCTCACACCCATCTATTTATGAAGTGTTGGATAATAATTTGCTTCATTTGCTGTTCTGCCTCACTGTCACATGCACAATGGATAAAATAAGGTTTTGATTAGCAGTTCGAGCAGCCTAATCTGCTAGAGGCTTAGTGAATCACTAATGTGCTTCTCTAATCAAAACTTGAATTGATTCAGTTGGTGTAAGAGCAACAGTACTGCATGTTTTCATAAGCTGGGCATCGTTCGCTCCATACGGCAAGCTGAAGCGAGAGTTTTAAAGGCCACAAAGCTCAGATCTCAGCAGGCCACATGTTTCTCACCATGTGAGGCTGCATGTGTTGGTACACATGTGTGAAATGCTGCATAAAGAGGCTGAGTGTGTGTTTGTGAGCACTCTGTATTGCATAGCGTTGCACTCTGTCACACCACCTGTTAAGCACAGTAGTGGTGGGATGATTTGGGCTTGTTTTGCAGCCACAGGATCTGGGCGCCTTGCGGTCACCGAGTCGACCATGAACTTCTTTGTAAACCAAAATATTTTAGAGTCAAATGTGAGGCTTGGAGGATTCTGGGTCATGCAACAGGACATTGATTGAGTGCACAGCAGCAAATCTACTGTATCTGAAGGAGAAAAGTATCAAAGTGTTACAATGGTCCGGATTTAAACCTGACTGAGAAGCTGTGGAAGGACGATGTAAAAATGAATGCCTGCAAAGATCCAAACATGGTCACGGTGTTAATAAATTTTAGAGACTTTGTTTTGTATATTTAAATAAATCTACAGTACTAATCTTATATTCATTTATAACTGCCGGTACAGCTAAGATCTTGACATTCTCAGTGATCTTTTAATTTCACTCAGGATTTATGGCTCACTAACATGACGGATGTTCAGTGGGAACTCTAAGCTTCTCTTACGTAAAACCCAATGGCTTTTTCCGCTTCAGGGGATCCACATGTTGATGTCTTTGCTCACTAAGGTCGGAATGGATCTTTTGTTTTTGTGTTGTGAATTATTTTGTTTTTGCTGTTTTGTGACTGGGGAAAGCTCATCTACTTCCATGTATTGCTCCAAATGCTAAAGTGTTAACCTTTTATGTTACATACTTAATATGTTTCAGTACAGATAAATTAAATTAATAAATGAATGCCACTTGCAGCCCAAGTCACTTCATCATGAACATCAGTAAATCCCTGGCCATCTGATTGGTTAACATAAAGATCAGTTGTTATCTGATATTGGCCAGTAAGGCTCAACCTCGTGCAGCTGCCCTTTTGTAAAGGGGGTATAATTTTCATTTCCACGTTAGTGTGCTATAATGTTGTTCTTAACTAGGAGACACATAATGTGGAAAACATTTGATACAGAAATAAAAGACTTTAATTCTGAATGTATCTGCCCCCCTCAGTTCTTGCATCCTGTTCAAACAGCACTCACACACAGACCCTCTCATGCTTACAGAGGCATTGTCACAGTTTCCATGTCCAGTTTCAAGGAAGTCAAAGTGTAGCCTCAGGCACCAAAGGCTTTTATGTCTTCAAAACGGAAATGACCTGCAACTTTGCCACATTAACACAGACCTGCATACATTCTAGCACATTTCCCTTTGGGCCAGGAAAATCTGTATGTAAAGTATTTGGCTCAGAATAGCAAATCACTGTTGTTTTGGCTGAGAATATTCCATTACTCACTTCTGAGACTACTAATTAACTGCGTTGTTAGTTACGTTTGAGTAATTTTGGCTGATTAGGAACCAAGCTAAAATAGCTCAAAGTCGACTATAATCCTTAATGAGAAGTATTATTGGTCATGCAGACATGTAGAAATCTAGGATTTTACACATATTGTGTGAGAAATTGTCCCTAATCTATGTTCAGTATATTACCTTTTTGATCATGATAGTTATGTTTACAAATAGCAGTGATTATTTGTCACTATAGTCACTTTCTTAGACCTACTATGAACACCATTATAATGTGAGCAATCAGTTATACAGGATTTATACAGTAGCAGACAGGTGGTGCCATCTGCTGGAGATACTACCTCAATTCATCCTTAACCCAAACCAATGTGCTTTTGTACAAACAAAAATGAAATAAAAATGTTTTGACATGTTTTAAAACCTTTGATTAACATCAGTTTTTCTCAGTGATACTTGCTCATTTCAATTCCACACAAACTAACAATAGATGCCCATCTGTTTTGGGAATTACACATATTATGACATAAAGACACAAAAAAGCCACAAACACATGCAGCTAACGGGGATCTACCAGCACAGTCTCTATGTGCAAACGCCAACCATCTGGAGATATCTTTATTGAGGTGTGCAAACAAACAATGCGTGACTCTGTTGAATTACAGTATGTACTCTGCCTTGAATACGTCTTCATTTCTGACCCACAGCAATTATTTACAAGTGTTTACTTGACGACATGAGGAAAGGTTCCTAGCAAGGAGACACTTGTTTACAACCAATCACAGAGACTGGGCTCGTGAATGTTAGGATACACAATGTGAGCCCCTTTCTCTCACCATGCTATTTTTAGTAGACACCAATGCCTTCCGGCAAAAATCACATGAATATGGATAGTGTGCTCGGCTGTACAGAGTGGTTTACAGCAAGAGAGCGATGATTCAGACAGACAGTCTGCATGTATTCAGTGTGTGTGTACACTGGACCACTATTGGCATATCGTTCGGTTTTCAAGTAATAAAATACCAAAGAGTTGTTGACAGTAAACATGTCTTTTAAGAGATTTTTGATAAGATAAACACAATATAGAGACCAGGAGACCAGGATGTATTCAATACTTGTAATATTGTGATTGTATATACATGTATATACACACATATATATATATATATATATATACACACACACACACACACACACACACACACACACACACACACACACACACAAAGGGTATAATAGGGTATAATAAATTCTGCAAATCACATTTACCAACATAATATATATATTTATTTTAGCTTGGTACAATTTTATTCTTTCCCAGAGTACATATTTTTGTGATCAGACCTGGCATAAATAGCTCTCCTTCATAATGGAAGTATTAGATTCATAAGGCAGAACTAAACCATAAAAAGGCATCAGTTTAATTTTAAAAAATTTAATTAATTCTTAAACATGGCGCAATAATTCAAATTTTAATTGAATTTTACCATAAAATACAACCGTATATTTTTCTTTAGTTTTTCTCTCATGAGCTTATATTCTTCCTACCACAAATGCAATCATTAATTTGTAAAAATAGCAGAGTAGTTGACTATTTACTTTGCACTACTCCTAAATGTATCTGGTTTACTGCTCATCACTCTTGTGGCAACTAGCATTGTCTACTGTCCCGTCCTTGACCGCTACATACTTTGCAAGTCAATATTATTCAAAGGCTGTCTATGGTTTTGCCTTTAAATAGGCCAATTTAGGCTTGGAGCACATGCATCTTGGAAGACAGGTTTATTTTGGTGTTAACTCAATTTTTCTCAAGTCTCCTTGGCCGTCAGGCTATATCCTTGAGAAAGAGGCCATAGGCATCTGTGCTTTTCTAAACATCTAAAATCAACTAGTACTCTATGTGTCCAAAAAAGAAAAAAAAACAGTCCACCACTGCTACTTTGTTTTTACAGGTCCTGCAAGTTTAGCATTGTCCAGCAGAGAGTGCCCTGACTCTGTTTAACTTAACTACTGGCTGACATACGTCCTGCAGAAGTTTGTGGATCAAACATCTTTATTGTGATTTTTACTATAAGTATGTAGAAGAGAAATTAAGCCGCTTTCTATTTGTGTACTGCAAATTCATGTGTGTTTCATATATTTTACACCTATAATATGTGACATGTTACTTAAAGTTGAAGGTTAATACAAATCATGTAGCTTTCAGAGCTCTTTACTTTACATGAACTTGCCCAATAGGACACTAATATGTCTCCCAGAGCCAACAGTCTCTCTTCTCTTCTCTTCTCTTCTCTTCTCTTCTCTTCTCTTCTCTTCTCTTCTCTTCTCTTCTCTTCTCTTCTCTTTTCTTCTCTTCTCTTCTCTTCTCTTCTCTTCTCTTCTCTTCTCTTCTCTTCTCTTCTCTTCTCTTCTCTTCTCTTGTCTATCTCCTTTATTCTTATCGGCCTTCTTCTCTCTGACTGTCCTCTCCCCATGGAGCGGTCTTGTTCTCCTCACTTGCAGATGATGTGGTTTGGAAGGCTGGAGCTGATGCAAAGTGACGTGTCTCCCCATCACAGGAGTGGAGCTGAGGCTGGGCCTCACTTCCCCCGCAATGGGCTGTTTTTGTTCGCCGCAGCTCATGCGGATAATTTGCCGGGATGTAGTGGAGGGCTGTCACAAGGACTTGGCTCAAGGGGTGTGGGAAAATAACAGAAGCGTCTTCCATGCTCAAACCCTGCTTTAATGATGAGCATTAAATATGAACATCTTCTTTGTGTAAGTGATGCATTAGGCACTGTACATGTCCCTTTCTCTTTAGTTTTGCCTTTTCTCTCCTTTGGTCTTTTCTTCCCCCTCTCTGATTTTCTCCAGCCATGTCTAGAGTCTTGTTTGAGAATCAGTTGAATAATCTGACTGACAAGCAGCCTTGAGGTCATCGCGTCTCTGCACAGAAAATATTCTCAGTTCTTTGCGAAAGCACACCACAAACACAGTTCTGTGTAGTTGAGCTAATGTTCCTCCATATACTCATGCAGCCGATTCACTGAGTTCCCTGATTCAACCATTGTCTTTATCTCTTTGAAGACTTTAAATGTAATTGGCTAAAGTATTGCACCGCACCTCTGTTTTGCTTCACACATACAAAAGAAGCAGTACCACCTTATACAGTAGCAGGCAATAAATTAACAGGCAGAAACTCTCCTTCATACCTTACTGATCGGAGACAGCAGTCCCAGTTCGGCTGAACGAGTCTATGTAGAATTGTTACATTGACAGTCACAGATAAAGTGATCTCATGAAACTAAAGAAGAAAACACACCACCCTCCCTTAAAATAGACCTCCCTGGGTACTGAGGCAAAGGACAGAATGACATTGTGAATGCTAACATCTGTGCAGAACCTTGCAGTACCAAATGCCCCAACCCCAAGTTTGAGCAGACTCTACCGTCATCCTCCAAGGAGCAGCCATTTTGGAAGGCTCTCCCGGCACAGATGTTGCATATTAAAATGTAGGGCTGTTTTAGTCGAGGAAATGCTACGGAGAGAGGGGGCTGCTCCTTTGTGGGCCTCACCTGTGCCTTCATCCGAGAAGCCATTCCAAGAGAGGATACTGTCTAACCAACCAAAAACAAAGTGACATTCAAGATAAGGTCACCCTGTCGCCTCTTTGACCCTGGGAGGCTGTGGAGGTGGACAAAGTGTTTCGCACTTGAACACAAATCGTTTATACCAGTGACAATTGGCGTGAATGCTAATGGAAAAAAATTAAAAGGGGTTTCAGTGAAAACGATAACATGATCTACGGTACATGTACAGCAGCCCCATCGGTAATATTGATATGCTTTGGAAAATCGGTTTTATGACCAGAGGTGGAACCAGACAGTGAATATTTGTTCCACAGCATCTCATAATGACACAAACACTGTCCACAAGATGGGGATATTCACCAGTTTAATCCTCGCCGCCAATCTGACTCCACATGAATTGGAGAGAAAACCTGAGTGAGTGAGACACCGGGAGACGGGGAGATGCACTACATGGCTGTGTGCGACAGATTGTGTTTGCATGAGGCAGTATGTGATGCCTGTTCAGTGTTTGAGCGTGTCCCTTTGTTATGTGTACAATATACACTGTACATGGCTGAGTACATGACTGAGTGAGTGTGTGTTTTTCAGTCGTGGGGTGCTCGCTGACTGAGGTGCTGAGGGCCAGAGTGCGCTAACAGAGAGGTTGTGAGTGGTCCCCGAGCTTATTGGAGGGAGTCCCAGGGGCCCGGAGCAGAGGAAAAGGTCAAAGCGGGTCAGCTGTCCTGTGAGTTGCTCGGCCCTGTGGCCCACTGTGTGCTGAGCAGGGTTCAGGTGCGCTTCGACCTCTTGCTCCAGCGGGCTGTAAGTAAAGAGACTGAGGTCTGCTGCTCTTATCCAGAAGGCAAGCTGCTGCTGCAGGAGGCCCAACCAGGATCTAAAGAGGCCCCTGTCCTCTTCCACCCACCTTTACCTCCACCTTTAGAGCCTGTGGAGAGTTCAGAAAATATACAGTTGTGGAAAGCCTTCTTCATTAAAGGTAGTAAAGTAATTTAGAATTTGCAATTTAATATGTTAGTAACAGCTACTTATGAACTATTTAGAAAAATTAAACGCAGTTTTAAGTAACTTCATGAAATTATTATTCAGCTGAAGCAATTAATGAATTAGCAGAACAAACTAAAACTTAAAAAAATATTTTGAAGTCAAAGTATGTTTCATTGTAACAGACAAGATTCTGCTCTTAACTATCACTCTAAATCCACTGCCCTTTTGTTTTGGATTCTTATTATTACTCCTCCTTTGGAGCCTAATGATTTTACATTTGCACATTTCACAATTTCAGATGAGGATAAATAAATTGGTTATACCTAAATTGTGGCCTCATACGTGTAGTTTTACTATACATTTGTTAGTCTGGATTGGGTTCACTGGATTGTCATTTAAAAGCAAAATCACAATTGTTCTGCTGAGGAGCAGTATGTTTTGAGGCTCATATTATGTATAAAAAAGAGAGACCACTTAAAAACAAAAGAACGACTTAATGTCAAAAATAGCAATCAAATTTATTCTTCCCACTGAACACAAAGTTTCAAAACATCATTAAAGAGGCTGGCTTGATCGCCAGGGCTATCTTTTCAAGAAAGGCCGTATCTCTCATGCAGCATAATGATGGAAAGTCATGGTAATGATGCCTCAGCTATGCTATTGCATGTTCTTTCATGTGTTGGGTGCAGTCATATTTCCTCCTGTCTGTCATTGTGTTTTTATATGAGTCATTCAAGGATGCCAACGAGCTAATCCAGACAGTCATAATAGCGTCTGTGGACAGTTGACTGCACACACCTTGTCCATAGGTGCTTTAATTAACATGGTAGCTTGAAACCGCTAGCAATTAATGTACTGTATCAGCAAGCACAGTGCACCACAATAGTGAATGGTAGCCAAATGGTATTACTGCAATGGCACCTGGTCCTCAATAGGCATTGTTTGGCTACCTTTTGTGCCCATGTAGTGTGACATATTGCCCTCAAGCATTGACCATCTGACCAGGGAAAGGGCTTAAACGCTAGGCTATTAATAGGAGAGCATAGCCAGGCAAAGAATTCTAGTAATTATATCCCACTGTGGGACATGATGGGTGAAAAGAGGAAAGGCTAGGGCTAAGAGATGGAAGGCAGTAGTGAGGGTAAAAAAACTGAGTAAGTGGGAGCATCAGTTGAGTTGGTACTTCAGATATCAAGAAACCTCTTTTTTCTGATGCAAGAGGACGACAGTGTGAACAATTAGTAGTTGGTTAGACATAGAAGTTAAGATGGCAAGGACAGTTCATGGACCTGAACTGGAACAACACTCCTTACCCTGATGTTGAAGAGTCGGGGCTCCCGGTCAGTGTAGGGTACGTGTTCGGATCAGGCATAAGACGTGCCAGGCGATTTTCAGGATCTGAAGCCAAGGTCTTGGCAAGAGTGTGTTTCTCTGGGTTACATAGACCTGCCCTTGAACTCCGTTTCCAGGGAATAGACCCATTCTCTCTTGAAAAGTGGAGAAAGGAAGCTATTATCTGACACAGCCTGTGGAAGAGGCACTGGCCGATGATAGAGAACTCAGCCAGGAAAATGAGGCTGAAGCAGACCACCAGACCAAAGTTTGTTTGCACAGTGACTTTCATATTGTTTGTGTTTGTGTGTGTGTGTGTGTGCGCACGCACGCCTGTGTGTGCTCTGCTGTGCATGTGAATTTGCCTCTGTGCTTAATTTGCAGTATCACAGTGTATGTGAGCCCCTCACTGTGAGCAAAGGAAGGATGCAATTTACATTTTTGTGCACATGTACAGGAGCAGCAACAAATAAAAACCCATGCCTAAAAATAAAATGACTTGAGAATTAATTAAAGTCTGAGAGTGTGCAGCAACAAACAGATGTGTCCTATTTAGGGCTAATATCAACTTTAGCTAACTAGTGTAGGGAACTTGTGATTGATGGTGTCTGTCACTGTTACAGCTCCAACATGCCTTAATCCTATCCAGCGGTTGCACAGCACCCAGATACACAATGCCTGATCTTTTATTCCTTTATTCAAATCCCATCGATTGAATAGAGTGATCAGAGGCGTTGCCCTCTCTGGAAGAGCTTAATCTCTCCCTGACACATGGAAGACTTGCTGGACTTTGATGATGCAGCCGCATATCCTTTTGGGCTTTCAAACAACTCTGCGTACGCCGCTACCTCCGTCAGCTGTCTGGAGAACAATCATTCAGTACAAAGCACTGTCAAGGCTTCAGCAAGCAGAAGCTTCACCCCGCCAGACTCTAATTCACCCCCCTGCTCCTCACCCGGCTGCAATGCACTGTGGGATTGGATAACCAAATCCCAGATGCAATTAGTGTGCTTTCAGAGGCCATGGCTTAAGCAATATGCTGGAATACTCCATTGTGCTCCTGGTGCACTGGTTGCTGGCAAATCGGAATTTCTTTAGATCAACTCTGCTAAACACATTTACAAAAGCTAAAATCATGATGGAAAATTCACTTTGTTGCACTCAAGATGCTAAACAAGAGCAGTCCCGAGGATTTCTAATTGATGGGTCTATTGTATCTTTGTACTCACTAAGGATAGCACAATTACCCCGTTCATTATCCCACTGTGAATACGTTAAAGAGCCTGTTATGAGAGCCTACGCAAATGGTTGTACTTCTGTTGCTCGCTTGTTTTCACTGTACGGGGCCTCCTGCATCTATGTATGTTTTATAAGATCCTAAGGCTGTCATTGGGAAAGAGTTAGTCAGGGCTCAATGACATTCGGTCGATACAGAATGAACAGACAATGATATATTTATCCCTCAAATAATCCTCAGGTCTGACTACTTCTCCATTAAAATGATAGATTTGACTTGAATAACACCCACACAGCAATGGATGTCAGAGCAGAAAAATGAGCCCGTGTTGTCACAGCAGGGATAGAATGTCATCTGTGTATCCAATGTGATCATCTTCATGGGCTTGTGGTGTGTGTGCGAGCGTGTGTGTGTGTGTAGCAGTATGTGCTGTCTGGTAATGTCTTGTGACAGCCACACAGAACCCATCCCTCACGGTATGCCCACATCTACCTGGGAAATGACCATCCCCATCATCCCGGGCCTTTAATCTGATCCATGTCAGTGTAAGGTAGTCTCATACAGTCAGATGGGCTGTGTGTGGAAGCAAAGGCACAAACATTCCCAGGCATGGATTCCTATACTGTCTGCACTGGGATCATATCCTAAATGCTCTTGTTAAATTATTAACTAGGGATGAGCTGACTGGAAAATTTTGGTACAAATTATTGAAATAACAATTTGGCCCAGAGTCTATGCCAATATAATGTTTTTTAAAATTGTATTTACTGGTTTAGTTTTATTATTCAAGCCCCTGTTTATCCCAAATAAAATCATCTTCATTATAGGAAAAACCTTAATGCTTCATGACTCTGTCTTTGAGCACTTAACAAGTAAAGAAAGATATCAGTCACCGCCAGCAGTCACTGAAATCAGTTTACACATCAGATATCAACTGATAGAGCTGTTTGGCTGACATTTCATTGCAGCCCTATATCAAACTTTAACTAACTAATTAATAATTTTTCAGTCTTGAGAGCGATTTCTTGATTATGAGACATCAGTGCAGTTATACAGCCAAGTTTAACATGAGTGCAGATTATAACAGTTTTTAAGCTTTTAATCATAAATTCTCATAAAATCATTGATGATTTGTCCATGTTGACTGATTCAATGAAAGAAACGAAGACAAAGCTCGAATTTAAATAAAAAGGAGTAAAAAGATTTACAGTCTGTAAATCTAAATGTATAGCAGGTTTCATGTAATTACCCTCAGACCTCTGCTGATTGTTTGCTTATAAGCCAATTCCCAGGCAGCCACATGCCTGAGGGCATTTCATTTGTCATAATTGTATTTGTACAAAACACTGTTTAGCAGTTTAGAAACAACAGACACATACTTTCATATGTGAAAGGAACAAGATAGATTGGCATGTAAATCACTGTCAAACAGCAAATGTATGTTTTACAAGTCAAAATTAGAAATGTTATTCTCTGCAGTGCATGGGGATTTGCTAGCTTGAAGTCTTTATTTTAGGTTATATGTTTAGCTTTTTCAACATTTTCCAGCAGTAGTGCGTCTTTGAATCTTCTTTGTTTGCTCCATAACAAAAGAATGTTTTAGAGCTATTAAAAGAGCAAGAAAGGCCACTTTGCTCTTCCCCACTTGACAAATGACATAAAGTTGCAAGTGCCAAGATTCCTATTTATCTGGCTGTTTGCATTTTGCAGTGCCGATCATATTTAAACATAGCTTTGAACAATCTGCACTTTTCTCTGTCAAATAACTTTTGTGCATTGTGTTGGATCATGCGAAACTAAAACCCCATCCACTCATTGTGTGCTGTCTACTTGGGTTGAAGGGCTTTGCAAAATAAACTAACTCCTTTTGGCTTAGAAGACAGAGACTGTGCTGATGTGCACACTTTTGAAAAGAATTCTACATTTGTATGGCTGAATCGATACAATTAAAATTGCCTTTTGCGTTAAGCAGTTCGCCTCCAAACTCAAAGTGGGGACCTCAGCAAAGTTGTTGTTTTCTCAGTCTACACCATTTACCTCAATTCTACCCTCACTGACAACCTGCTTGCAAACTTCAAGGCCAAGTGTGCATAAAACAAATCATTTCAGAGTGTCAGCAGTTAATGTGGGGTAGTGATGCAAATCTGTTTACCACTTTTCTTCCAATAGATTAAAGGTGCTTTTGTGTTGCGTGCTTTGACGGCATGTCACAGAGCAAAGAATATGTGTGTGTGATGTGTGTGTTAGTGTGTGTGTGTGTGAAATACAGAGAGAGAGAGAGAGAGAGAGAGGCGGAAAGGCAGAGAAAGTGATTAAGTGGGTGCTTGTTTATATGTGTTTGCCTTAAGTGTGAGCAGGTGGATTTGAGGAATCAGCTGCCTCCTTTAAGTGGTTTTTGAAGAGTACATCAGTCACTTTTCAGACTGTGAAGTGAGTATCGGCAACTAATTATGATTAGTCTTAATATTATGTCTAAATGGCAGGAATGTCATTACCATTTGGATTTTATATCTTCACCGACCAGAAATGCTCAACAGTTATCAGCCGAGGTTTCGCCGCTGTTGTAGGCTCAGCTTCAGCAGGATGTCTGATCTTTTTAATTTGGTCTCCCGTGTAAGTTCACACAACACAGAGAAGTTGTAACGGAGCCTGACTTGTGGTGTATTATCTCTTGCTGACACTGTTTATCTTTCACAGCCTTAGTTCACCCTCATATTTAGCAGCCCGCTCTTTAATTATGATTAGGCTGTTCACACTTCTCACCCCCCTCATCGCTCAATTACAGCACAATATTGATTTGTTCCTGTAGAACCTATCAAGGATGCACAACCAGGAAATCACTGATGTGCTCTCTAATATGATAAATGTGTTTTAATCCGGCACTACATTAAAACGCCATCTTACACTGCTATTAGCTGCTAAATTAATGATCAGAATTAACAAGTTTGGCAGTTGGAACGAGACTGGTCCTTGATTCCCTGTTGTTGGCCATTTCGCTCTAAAACTTTGTCCTCGTATCTAATGAACCCATTTCTTTAAAAGGAACTTTTAAAACAACAATTTATCATCACTCATAAGAGAGGTTTGTTTGTTCCACGAGTTAAAACATACTCCCTGAGGTACCCATATATAGGATCCCAGGGTGCAGTATCTAATGGCAGTCACTTAGTAATAGATAGTATCTGCAGTGGCACCTTAAAGTGATCATCATATAGAGAGCGCACAGGCTTTCAGGCTCGCACGGCCAGGGAAAGAGAGCATGTGGCAGTGTCAGCAGCCTAGTGCGGCATGGCCAGGTTTCCTGGGGCGAGGGCTGTACTGTGCTCCATACGGAGGGCCTGTGCTGGGAGCCCGGGGGCCATGCAGTCCCAGGTCAGCAGATGGGCCTGTGATTATTATTTCCAGGCCTGTCTTACCTGACCACTTCCTCACTCCGTGAACAGCTGTTTCACTCGCTTCACTGAGACGCTACATGAACAGCCATTTTTCTTCTGTTCTTTACTTTGTACATAGTATAAATCTTTACTGTGACCCTGCTCTGGGCTCCTTCCACCTGTGTCTTACCTCGGGCAAAAGCAGCCCTGGAGGATTGCGTATCTTTTTTTCTTGGTCTTTACCAAGGCTGGAAAAACAGCTATCACGATTGTTTTCCAGACAATGGAACATAAGAGTAAACGTAGCTTCATTTCATAGTGAAAGACCTCTGAGTCTGCTGCGCTTATACTGCGCCGCAAAATACACAACTGACATCCTATCTCTCATAACCGCACCCATGATTTTTACAATTTTCAGTGCCGATACTGAAACTTAAGGGTGCTAATCATGGGGATGATTGAGATATGATTTGGTTTTCTCTTGACAATGTAAAATTTATGCCTTATAATTTTCCAGAATCAGGTTGATGTATTGCAGGGTGTAAGAACATGCCATTTCTCATTGACTTTGTCAGGTTTAGCAATCACATACTGCAGACTATGGTGCTTTTGGATGAATACCCTCTTTAGTCAAACAATTCATCACACTGCAGGGAATATTGTTCTGCAGCACCTGGTGTTCAGACTATTTCTGTGTTCTAAACACTGTTGGTACAAACCATTTGTTTTCTATCCAACAGTGTTAGCAAAGTCTCATTACTGCTCCTTTATTTTTAGATATGACCAAATTAAATATGACTAATTGTTAGTTATTTTCAATTTGCTGTTTGGAAGTCTAAAAAGGGTCATTCATTGTCACCATTATTTTTGACCTGATATAAAATAATTAATAACTACAGCTCAAAAATGTCTATTTTCCCCACCTTAACTTTTTGAGTAGAATATTTTATTGGACATCTTGAGTTTCGGTTCAATATACCAACAGACACAAGCAGCCTTTGTTCTGAGAGAACAACATCAAAAGTAATATCTTCATTGCACTCCAATCCAAGAGAGAATTATTTTTTTTTCACAGAACAAATGGTCTCAGTAAGTAGTTTAACAGCAACAAAAACAAACTGGGGGGAGACATTTAACCAGGAGCACAAAGTGAACTGCTGAAGCAGTTTTAAGCCCCTCAAATCATTCAACATAGATTCAAGCGCTGAATGAAAGCAGAATCTGGCTTATTTATTGATGAAAATGAAATGGCTGAGAAAGGGGATTTCTTTGAAATGTGCAACATGAAATAATAGATTTTCTCAGCTGTATAAACTGCAAATCCAAAGAGGCTGGGGGAGGAGAGTACATTTTGACTACACTAACTCTCCCCCACACCACAATGAAAAAAAGCCCTTCCCGCTAGAAAGACGGGGAATACACCTGTAAGGTCACGTGTCTGGCTTTCAGAAATTCACATAAGGCTCCAGCCACTGAGCTGTTGATCAGACACCTCTTTTCACACAGCTGGTGCATTTAGATTCCCAGCCCCTCCTTCAAATCCCACAGTGTGCTCTCAAGGAAATGTGTGGAAATGAATTATGGAAATTTCTGATGGGAAACTTGGTGCATTAGTGTTTCATTTAGCTTGCTCGTATCCTGAAGCGCTGCTCCAACCTACAAGGGACAGAGCTGGAAATATAACTCTCAGCGGCAGGGAAGCCCACAGGGGTGCGTCTCCCAGTCAGGGCACGGGCCAGTCGATTTATCTGCCAGTGGCCTGGGCCTGTCTGATACAAGCTCTCTCACAGGTGGATTTATCACCATTGCCTGGAGCTGCAGGCCTACAAACTCAATACAGGCCTCCATTTTTTATACTGGCTAAGCACAGCAACCTCTGCTAACTCTCCTCAACCTCTGAAACTCAGGGTGGACTCCTAGACATGTTTTATTTGTGTCGGTGCTCCATTTTAGAGATGGCTCAGAAAAAGAAAAAGGCAGAATATTCTTTCAGAGAAGTGATAGCTACATAAAAGGTCAAGCATGGATTAAATCTCCAAATATTAATTCTTTAATTGTAATTGTGATAAAATGATTTAAAAAATAAATAAATAACTCCAGCAAATCAAAAAAAGGTAGATTGCATGAGTTTTTGTTTCCATGGTTGTTCTCACACCACTTAATGTCTTCTTGGATTTCTGGAAGACTTCTTGGACGTTTTTCATATCACCCTGTGACAGCTGTGATAGTCTCCAGCCCCCCCATGACCTTGAGCAGGAAAAGAGAAAAGAGAAGAACATGGGTGGATGTATGAAGAGCACATATTGGATCAGCCATCTGAGCCATGAAGTCCTTAATTGCTTCAATAGAAAAATTGTTTAGTGCTACTATGCTCCTGCTAGTCATATAATTTATTGAATCTTTTATTAATATCTTTGCAAATACAATTTTTCACAAGCTCGTAACATAAGGCTGCTCTCTAATTAGTTAGTGGGAGCAGCAGCTAAAATGAAAGAAACGTTAGTTAATGTTTGCAGAATTACTGGAATTTCTGGTTAAAAAGAAGTGAACACTTTACATGTAACTCCATTTAGGAAAAATGAATTAGCCAAGTCAGTGCTGCTGGTGATATGTGGACATACCACCTGCCAAATGGTTTGTCTTCTGCTTTTAGCTCATCTGTAACCCCACCCAGAATCGTAAACTGTAGATTTTTGATATCTGTTCTGCCTGCTGTGAGGTATGAGATCAAAAAAGCAAAACAAAACAAGGTTGTTCTGGTGCTTACATAACTTGCTCAGCAATGTCATAACCAATTTCTTCATTCAATCATTAATATAATTTTGCATACCTTGCGACTAAATTAGTCATCCAACGATTTTCTCAACTGATCATCCAGTTTAGGGTCACAGGAAGGAGACAAGATTATTTCTTAGCCCATGACATATCAAACCTCAGTGCTGTGTAACACTTCAGGTGAGATATAAAAAAAATCTTGTGGTCACTTTTTCACCTCACTGTAGGCTCAGTATAATGTATAGCTGAGGCCGAATATCCCAAGTACTGAGGAAAGCATGCAACTTTGAAGCAACTACTTTTTCAAAAGGCATTACCATATATGACTGAAGGCCCTGTTGTGCCCCTTATGTAAGCAGAATAGAGGAGAGGAGAGAGTGAATTTACCGCAGGTGTGAATTTTCCCAGAGAGGTTTGAAAATGTAAGGAGTGTTCCCAAGAAATGGCAGCGTGCAAATCAAAACCCATTCTGAGTCATTAATGCAGTTTTTCCAGCAAGAGTTGAACGACACAACAAGTCACTGACATTTAAAAAAAAAATGGAAAAAAATGTGGAAGTGCTGAATTCTCGTCCTTTCATCGTGGGTGGGTTAGTGGTCAAACAAGTAAACTAGTCTGAGCAGATGTGAAAACACTGTGTGTCTGTTACTTGTTTTATTGTTGCCTCTTACTCCTTTGAGATAAATAAGTGCTCGGATTTTCACATTAGTCAACTTGGATGCTACACCTGCAGCAATGTGCTATGTGCTCTCTAGTAAAACTGTAAAACATTTTAGAAAGGTTTACCATAGTAATGTGTGTTCACCATCCCATCCTCTTACTCTAGTGTGTATTGATTTATTCCCACAATTCACCTCTTTGAATTTGTTAAATTCTTTCATGCAGCTCTGTCCATTACAAACACTTTAAAGACTCTTCAATGCTATGCTATAACGTGAGTAAGGGCAGGACATCTCCATCTGCAGTAAAACTTCAAAGGTCAAAAAATTAAAAGCTTTATGCCATGCCAGCTACTCACCGTTTTACAAAGGGCTGTCTATAAAATTTATAATCTTGACCTCACTATTTCTGATACTTTGCAAATGAATAAAGCACATTTCCATTTTTAAAAAAAACTTTTAATTGCTTGAAACTTTTGCATATGTGTAGTCTGGTGCGCAGCACTCTGTTCACAACTGCTGGTATTAATGCACTGTCAGCTTGATTCTGATAACAAATATCTGTTTTCAGAAACACATTGTTGCAGCCAAATGGTCCCCATGTAGGTGGCAAACCCTTCGGCCAGCGGCAAGCTGGTCCCAGCCTGCTGGCAACAGCAACAGCGTGCCCACTTCATGCTTCAGCCACACCTCCGCTCACAGTCCGTTACGCCAGCCTGCAGTGCATACCTGGCAAACGCGGCAGCGGCTTGCCAAGAAAGATTTATACCTGGTGTTTGACCTACTTGAGTTTGCATCTATATTAGTGAAGGAAAGGGCTTGGTTGTGGGGGAGAGAAAGGTCACTGAGATCCCAGGTCCTCCTCTGATGCATCAGGATGATGGAACTGGCTAATTTAATGAGCAACAGTTGTCCCCTTGGCTGCTACAGATGGTGCACTGCAGATCAGCTCAAAGCCGCCTGGAAACATAGCTTTCACAGCACACCCATCATCTACTAACATGGGCAAGACTCTGATGCTGCACAGGTGCAAAGTGACTTAACTCCAAATTGTTAGTTTTTTTTATTTATTAGGGATTTAATAACCGTTTCCTCTTTGTTTAAAAAAACAGAAGCCTTTCTGACTCAGATTTGATGGTTATAATTTTTACACCCACCTTACATTTAACCTTTAGTCACTCAGGCTTTAATTCTTTGTAAATAATATTGATGATTTGTGTGCTTTTCTTTACCTTTGAGCTCTGAAAAGTTTTTCTTTTTTTTTCTTTTTTTTACCTCAGCCAAGATGAAATTAAGTTCTGGGGATTTTAAGTTTGTTTATCCACAAATCTGTTAAATGTGTAATGATGTCCATCACAACAGGGAAACGGGAAAAGAGAAAATTTTATTAACTGATGAAATTTCTTTACTGAATTTAGCAACAGAGACTTCACTGGTATGGTTGTTTGCTGAAGCACAAATCACAGTGAGGCCTCAGATGATCCTGCTAGGGCTCCACCATCTGCCAAGCAGCTACAGCTACAACCAGACCGAGCTGGACATGAAGCCTCGTCTTGAATCAAAAGAAGAAGAAGAAGAAGAAAGACATATTAGGATTAAAAAGTCAAAATAAACTTCTTGGGTTTCTTGAATCCAGTTAGTTGCATTCCTCAGTAGTTCACCAGTTTAAAATGTTGTTATCATTTTTGCATAAAAATAATAAATTAAGGCAACTTGAATATATTTTTTTGTTGCTATATAATTAATATAATTAATTCGGACTAATAAGGCTAGAAGATAGAATACACTCAGTGCACTGGTTAGATATTGTAACAAGATTAGGAAAGTTATTTTGTTTTACAGTGCAAAACAGTATTTGAACAGATTCATACATTCGGGATGTGACTGTACTTAAATGGATGTCATTCACTAAGGAGTAGAAACAGTACCATTGTTAGTTGTCAAGTCAAGTGGTCTATTGTACTTAAAATGAATGATTAGAACAATATTGCGCAATGCATTGTTCCATGCATTTCAACACAGACACAAGATCACACATACTGTAATGAAAAATATGTGCTGACTCAGAGATGCTGCATCCATATGTTTTAAATCAAAAACAAATGAAGAAATAATCCTTGCTAAATAGCATAAAGGTCATTGTCGTAAATGCACTTTGCCATTCTTGATTTTTTTTTTTTGAGACTCTGTCTTTGCACTGTTGTTCTCCAATCCCCTGAACTGCTACAGTCTTGTTTCAGTTCTACATTTAGATAACTGCAATTTTGTAACTTTACTTACTTTAGCCCAAGTCTTACCTCCTCGCCAAACAAATGTAAGTGGAGCAAATCCTCTACTGTTGTGTGAATTCTGTTTATTTAGTTTAATTAAACTAAACAGTAGAATTTCAGGTCAAAACTTTCATTTAAAAAATCTTAGTGTCTTAATTTTAATCTTTAAAAAATAAAAATAAATAAATATTGTGTCAAAAGCTGTTGAATTAAAAGGAAGAAACTTACACGTGCACTTCCAGTTTTTATTGTCTCTTATGACCTCAAAATTGTCTTTATTTGAAAAGGTTTACTTTCTTTCTGTTCTACTGCATTAATCCTTACAGAAAGTTCGTGGCACAGAATGTTTTTCAAGTAGTTTTATCTGCCACAACACAAACATTATTTTTTTTCATATAGCAACATTAAAAACACTACAGGTAAGTCACCTGGCACTAAACCTAAAATAATTTGATGTCTGTGGAATGAGACACAAGAGAAATATGTTGGTGCACTGGGTAATTTGCATGATAGAATAACCTTCCTTGTGTTTGTGAGGAAAAAAGAGCTAATGTATTCAGTGTATTTGTGGTCATGCTCTTCAGTTTTTTATCACCAAGAGACTAGCATTAAATCACCTCACTGGGGGAATGAGTCGCAGGAATGAAAAAAAAAAAATGAAGCAGCTTCTGGATCTAATGAATTCCTGGGAGAATAAACATGTCTTTGAATAAAGCCCTAATCACGAATTAAGTGGTTGTTGCCATCATACCTTTGTAGAACATACCCACAGACATGGACCTGTGAATGTGTGTGTTCAAATTATATCCTCAGCTCTGGCAACAATAATAGAAAAAAAAAAAGATGAGAGGCAAGCTACCCAGTCCTCAGTCGGTCCCTGTTTAAAGATAGGGCAGGGCTCATTTCCAAACTAATCCCTGGTTTCAATCCCCTCTTCATTTGCTCTGTGCAGACCGCAGCTTCAAGGGTCAAAGTAAAATAACAGGGAAGCTGTCCGTTCTGCACAAAGGTCACCTCTGACTTGCTCCGTTTGCAGTTTAGACCCTCAAAATACGCTTTGTGATGCAGCATTATGATAAATGACCTGATGCACAACATAAAATGTACCAGTCACAAAAGGGCTAACTACAAAATGCCTGTTCATAACTAAGTTTTTTTCTGAACCAATACTGGCACACTGACTTGCCTCTTTGAACAAGGTAGAGCAACCGGCAGAACAAAGACTGGGCTAAGTTTTTCTCGGTGAATAATCCCACTGAGCCTTCTTTGAAGGAGTTCTTACACCAGGAAGGTGGATAGGGCAGATTTTAATCAATACAGGAAAACAAGGAGCTCAGGGGACGTGAGGAGCCTACCAGTGAGGATGAAGATTAAACACCACTGTCTAAAACACACTCAGCTCATGTCAGAAAGCCCGGGTAACTTCAAATCCATCTATCAAAACGGTATCAAACTGTGTTTTTCTAACAAAGCAATGTTATATGACATGTATTCTCTCCTACAGCTGTAGGTGAGCGTGTGGATCATAAATCATAGCAGACAAAGCTCAGCTTGACCTCTAAACGGTTGTATATCAGGCTATTCTGATTCAGTGAGGATGTCTTTTGGCCTCAATAGGTATACTTACTTTATATGAGCTTTGAACAATGCAGACATAATCCCAGAGGGCTGATTCTGCATAACACACAATCTGGTTTTGTCCAGTTGCTCCTGTCGTACTTTCAGACACTCGTGAGAGGAGACAGAATGCTGCGCCTCCTTCTCAAGCCCTACATTGCACATAATAGCTCTTTTTTTTTGTATTTAAATGAGCTCATTACTGATCGACGATAAACTAAGCCTTCAGTGAATCATTTGTTTTCTGCATAGAAAGCTCTGACTTTATCCTCAACACGGTAAAAGGGCCACAGTGGGCAAATTCATCAGACTGTGAAAAACAGCGTTTGCGGGTAATGTAAGGGTATCTAAGATTGCCTTGATGGAGGCTGCTGTTTTTGAGGTGTTTTTCTTTTGTGTTAATTAGACACTCCCAGTTATGCTGGCTGCGAGGTTGGTTTTACTGCGAAATAATCTCTTTGATTAAAAGATCTAGCAGTCATGAGAAGGTCTGTGTGATAAAGAAACCCTCAATTGGGAGCCCACCCCTCTCTTTTTTGCACCTTTTCCCACTGACTGTGGAGAATAAGAGAAGAAACAGGGTTGCCTGAAGTGTCCGTGCTGCTCATTTCATAAGCATCCTCTCCGCTTTGACTCATTTAGGAAGATGAAAGACAGTTACTGTAATATGTGAAGCCGTGGCCACGCAGCTCAACAACACGGGAGTATTTCAGAGAGAAGTTTAAGTGTCTTTTATACGCTATACAAGTGCGCGCTGGCTTGAGCACAAAAAGAAGCACAATAAGAGAAATGCTGTCACAGGCCCGTCTTCTCAGAACTGTAGGTCACAGTCAGAGGGCCCGGCTGAATAATTGATCAATGAATTTGCAGTGAAAACAGAAACACAGCTTAGCACTATATTTCCCCTCTCCCCCTTGTAATGTGCATTGAATCCCACAGATCCATCAGCTACATGCAAAGCTCTGCTGAGCTGAAAGGCCTCCAAGTTCACTTCAATTATTCAGCATCCCTCCAAGATTATGAATTATTGAGCTAAAAGTATGTTCCATATACAACCATGTACTGTAGCTTGATGTAGACATTGTATACTCCCTAGAAGTGTGGGAGATTTGTATTTATTTATTTATTTTTTTAAAACTGGAATCAGACAGAAAATATTAGTCTTGGACAATCACAAAGGCAGATTTTTGCTTAAACCTGGAAATCGACTTTGACTGGCTATAATCAGTGGGAGGGTTTGTTTTGTCGGCCATTACTTTAATGGAAAGCACAGGTATGAGGAAGCCCCTCATTTTCCAGTTTATTCATTTAGGTTATCGGCATACAGAGTGGCGTGTTCATAAGTATACTATTAATTGTTTCTGCCATACGTTGGCAAAGTTCTGGACTCATGAGTCTGTGTTCTCTTCGGGGCTGAGAGTGAAAGGTGTTTAGTTCTAGCTGCCATCTGCTGACAGCTTGAACAGCCAGCTCAAGTCCAATCGCCCTCTCTGATGCTATAAATTGTGCCTAGCCCTCTGATGAAGAGTTGGGGTTCGCATTTCTTGGCTTGAGTGGAGGAGGAAACAGATGATACAATTAATTATCAATAGGTCCCTCAGTAAATCAAAGCCATTTTGGCAGCCCATGACAAAAAAAACCCACTGAACTGCCTGCAAGTCTTCGCCATCTCTTCATTGCCCATTCTCAACAACTGCTCTCTGGCCGCCTGCCTTCAGTACAATCCACAAGGTGTTTGAATAGATTGTTCAAATATTTTCACTGTTGATTCTTCTCTCTCATTTTGAATATGAAGGCAGGTTTCTCTACTCCGGAAGAGTGGAGAACCACTTGACTGAGTGCACTCAACTCTCCTGCACATCACCCAGGCTTTAATGAGCATTGGCTGTGGCCGAGGCAGGGAAGCAAGGAGGCTGATAGTAGCTCATTATTTCACTGCCCATGCTGGCCTGTGTATGCCTGTTTGTGGTAAGCCTCTTCTTTTCTTATTGTAGGGTAAACATTTACCCAGTGGAGACAGGCCTTGACCATTAGGCACTGGGGAGTTGCTGTAATGGAAAGAGGACCTGCTGGAGTTTTGCCCACTACCCTCCTTAACAGAATAACTCACTTACGCACACTTTGGCACAAACCTTTTATTGGAATTTACAACTGTCTGGGGAGTATAGCTCTGCATAGGTTGAACTATGGCTTTGACCTTACAAAGGAAGGGCTATTAAACAGGGTTTTTACAAGCATAAGAAAGCTAGACAGACCTCGCGGACAAGCCATGAATTTCAAAACTCCAAAAGGGAAAATGTGTTCACGCTGTCGTTAAACACAAAGCAGCATCCACCTTTGCCACAGTAGCATTGGTGGCCATTAGCGGGGACATTATAGTCCTTTTACTGCGAAACAGATCTCCAGAGGATCACTCATGACTGCAGCCTTTCTGAAAGCTGACACAGAAAACAACAAAGCGGTGATTAAAAACTGCCTCGCTTGTACGTGTGAGTATTTGTGTTAGGTATCAGTGTTACTCCTGTGGATTAAGACAATGTGCAGCTAACTGGTGAGCAAGTGACCATTTTACAGACAGAGATTGTGTTTTCATCAGATCCCCTGCTGCGCATTGGAAAAGCAACACATGTGATAGTGATGGAGTGTGTGCAGTCCTTTATCCTTATATTAGGGGCTCTAGGGGGAGGAGTGGGGTGAGCTCTCTAGGGTAAAAGAGGCTCATTAGGCAGCCACTGCCTCCCCATAACCCAGCTGGGTCTGCGTGCCAGCAGACTGGGCAGCCATCTCTCTCTTCATCTCGTTCTGCTCCCCTATTTATCCCTCCACATTACACACACTGAACTGCTGTTTTTCAGTTTCACAAATGATGGTACAGTCATAAGGGCTATGTTCACTTAGTTAATTGTGTATGTGTGTATTATGAATGTCATCTATAAATTACAGATTAATGAGGTGGAAAAACAACATAACCATGCTTACTTTCTAGTTCACCTGGAAATGCAACAGTTTCAGCCCCATCCTATCAATAAAATATCATCTTTTTATGTACATCTTCAAAATGTTAGTTCATTTCTAGACCTTTACCATCATCAGGAGGCAGTCACTTGCAGGATGAGTGCAGGAAATTATTTTTAAAAGAGGTTCTCAATAACCCACCCGGTCACGTGCTTAGTGCTGTGATGCACCACTTTACCTCCCTTCATGTTCTAGTAATTATACACTCAATTAGCAGCCTCTTCGTGTCTGTTGCCTTTAAGCTAATCATTTATTGACGCCCATGGTATTACAGCTTAGGTGTGCAAGCTTATTGGAATTCCTTGTGCTAAAGGAATCAGTGAATTGCAATACTCTGAAGTTAGATGTCTGATATCCAGACTGTCCTTCATCCAAAAGGTCTAAGTTCAGGCCCCCATGACAGAATGCATCCATCCTTTTGAAGTGTCCTTGAGGAGATGTGTGAATCGCTACCAACCCCAGCCCGGTACATCTTTTGCTTAACCTGTACCTTGACCACCCGGAAGGGGGGGGAGACAAGCAAAAAGATGAACCTCCTTACATTGTGGGGACCAGTTAAATATCACATAGCAATACATAATTCTACTGAACAATGGGAAAACAGTAAAAAAAAAAAATACTGGTGCTTCATTTGTGGCCTTCAAAGAAGAAGAAAAACTTAACCAGGAATTATGCTTTATGCAGAAGTGGTAATGCTGGGGGGGGTCTGCTCAAATTACCGCCTTCCACTTTCCAAGGCTGTGGACAGCCTGTCTTCAAATTAGGGCTGCTAAGCGGGAGAGTCAAATTGGAATTCCGATTCTATTAAGAAGTCATGCCCAGCAGCAAAAAATGCCAAATGGACCCAGTGCAATGGGAAAAAAAAGAACATTATAGTGCAGAAATATTAAAGCACAGCCGATCTATTTGCTGGAGATAAACTTAGCATATGTCTCCCAGAGCTGCCTAGCCAGGGCCTGCAACAATGAAGACGTCTTTTTGGAACTTGATTAAAAAGACACGTCGAGATCAAAGTCAAGCTGGTTCCAAGCTTTGCAGATGTGATGAAATCTTTTACCGTGAGAGAGAATAATACGTTTCACTGATAATAGCTGTGCAACATGAAACAATACAGTCAGCCTGTTTCAGCAGTTTTATAATTAACACTCCAACGGAAATATAACCAGTTGTTGTTTTCAAGTGAAGAGGCTGCACTCTGGATTGTTGGTGTCATTTAGCATATTATTGTATGTGCAAGGCAGATAGAGAGAAGCCATCATACTGTATTACCGCCTATGAGGAGATGTCAGAGCGTCCCACTTCGTCTATTATGTTCCCTATATGCAGCTTTTTTCTGTCGATTTCTAGCTGTTTGGCTGCTGACAGGTCATCAGCTTCTCATCTCTGGGCCAGTGATGAGCCATCATCAGACCACATCAGGCATGGAGAGGCAATCTCAGCGAGGACTTTTTTAGTCATGGTGTGCTTTCCGCAATGACAAGCCCCCTGGCTTTGTGTTGGTTATGGGTGCGTTTGTCTGCCTGCCTTAGCAGTGGAACTTCTCAGAGGTACACAGATAAAGACAGGGGTGGAGATAGAGGAGAGAGCCAGACACATCAGGTTCATCCATCTGTAACAGTAAGCAAGCAGTGTATCACACCAGCCCACATACACTATCAGCCTGCACCATGCTGAGAGATATACCTGAGGACTGTCATATTGTCCGCAAAGCAGATCAGCACCAGGACCCACAGATGACTCATTTTGAGTAGACACAGCCTGATCTTTCATTGCCTTGTCAAAGAGATATGCTACACTACAGTTCCAGTTTAGTGTGCCACACATCCATTCGGTCATGTGGAGAGCTGAAAATATGCAAAGGATGACTGATCATATGGCCTATAAATGTGTGGGGTGTAGAGAAAGATTTATTTTGTGACAGACACACATTTCTGTTGGCATTTCTTTCTCCAAGAACATTTGCTATTTTCAGACAGCAATTACCACGCAAAGCCGTTCCATTTATTTATTTCACCTGTGGTGACAGTAGGAAAACATTACAGTACTAATGGTGTTTACTGGCAGTTTAATGTATTTAATGTTTAATTTTAAACTGTCCAATCCAAGGGCTTTGGCTAGAGTGTTTCACACATATGTTGCACAAATTGTCACAAATTGTCACCCTGTTTCCAACACCTCTCACAACACGCTATGCCCCGTTAAACTGTATGAATTGAAAATTAAAACCCAATTTCTAAAAAGAACTTGGGAAATCTCGTAACACTTGAATCTTCTGCATTGCACAAGATTTAAACCCCCTGTTTAATAAAAGATACAACCCCATAAAGGTGATTCTGTGCATCTGGACATTAGGTTTTTACTGGGAGAAATGTTTTGTCACTCTTCTTCAGTCTCAATGGGAGACCACATCCAGATGAACAGAATCAGCTTTCTGGGATTTCCTTACCTGAATGACTGAACATGCATCAAGACAAATCTAATCGGAAACAGATCATGGTTATGAATTTGAGACCAGTAACAAATTTGTAAAAAGTTTGGAATGCGCCATGTTTGCATGTTTGGTCATCCCCCAGTTTTAAGCAAGCCTTTGGTTGCTTTAGTGTTAAAGGCAATATTTTTACTTGTTTTTATTTATTTGCATTCTTGCTGCTCAGCAGTGTCTTTTTTTGTTCTAAATGATATGTCACATGCTTTCATTGGCTGACAGGTTTAGACTGCCGACAGAGCTGTACTGCTCGACATCTGGCATTGTCCTGCTTGTTCGGATGGCAGCATGGATCGCTCCAAAATGTGTATACGATGTTACTCTGAAGTAAGCAACTAGAAGATTAACTGAATTTCAAAAGGTAAAGATAAAACATTCCTTTTAATATTCTGGATAAGCCAAATGTATTCTTTTTGGTACTGGTTTACAGTGAATAACAGCATGAAAAAGCTTAGGTAACCCAAGATATCTGAGCTTTGAACAGCTTTTGATAAGGACCTTAAATAAATCATTTGGAAAACCAGAACATATATAAAATATAGAAAGGAGTTTTTACTATATTATTACTGGTATTCATGGCAAAATTAATAGATGTTTGGTTGCAGACTATAAAAGATTTAGCTAAAACCACTTTAGATTTTTAGCAATAGACAGGTTAGTTTTCATTTATTTGGTTGGATGTGGTGTGCAGGTGTTTTTTGTACCTGGTGCTGATGATGTAATGGGCAGCATAGAGAGGTGAAAGGGAGCACAGACTCGCTGTCTGCTGGTAGCGTAAACCTGTTGAAAGGAAATCGCATTTTGGATTTTTATAATGGAATATATTGTGAAAATGTATCTAAGAACTTCAATGCTGCAAAATCAAAGTACCTAATCTGTTTACATTGACCTGCATATGTGTCTGTGGGATCTCAGCCAAAGATGATGCTGGAGACACCCACTGTAGCAGGAACTACTGCTACACAGGTGATTTAGGGTACGTAGGCACGTGTTTTAATTCCCACGTGTCTGTCTGTGGACATGTTTGGCCTGTATGATAACATTACAACCATGCAAGATGCAGTCATGAATTTATTTTTTTAAGTGTAGCCTGTCAGTGCCAGCCAGCTCACTGTGGTAGTTTGTATACCAGAGCAGGTATCTCCATAGGCCAGGTGGTAAATTTGGAAAGGAATGAACTGGTTCTTTTATAGCTTATTTTTCTCCATCTTACTGACGCGCATTTTACATTCTTGCAAATATTCATACAACACTATATTCTATGCACTTAAGCCCTTTTTTCATTTTCCATTCACACCCACAGCCAATTTACAGTCATCGGTTAACCTAACAAGCATGTCTTTGGATTCTGGGAGGTTGCAACCAAAATATGTGAAGGTGAAGGGGCAGTGCTAACCACTGCTAAAAAAAAAAAAAAGCGTTCTTCAAGCCACATTCAAACCAGTGAAACCAGCAATCATTTGCTGTCAGCCCTCAAATTAATAACAGCTTCCTATGGCATAGTTACATATTTGATAAAGCTGCATTATAGCAGTAGTTACAAATACATGAAAAACTAAAAAGAAATATTTGAGATGCAGTATTTTTATGCAGTTTGAAGCTCCAAATTCTTTTTCTATACAACTGTAAGCTGATAATAAGCTGATAATAATAATAAAAATATAAATAAAAACAATAATAATAATTTATTCAACTCTTTCCCTTTTTAGGTGTTGCAATAACCTGCAATAACCCTCTTACTTTGTTTCTTAGTATACCTCGGTCTACATTAGTATAATAAAAAAGTGTAAAAGGTGGACTACATATGGAATTATTTACAGAGCAATATGCAGACGTTTAAGTGATTTCATTTATAAAGTAAGTGCTGTTATACACCAGTGTTCTACACCAGTGGTGTATTTTTTTCAGATGATTAATTAGATGATTAGTGCCCTACGGCAGCAGTGTAATATAATACAATTAGAAGCACTTTTTTCTGTCTCCTAACTGTATGAGATTTGCAGGAGCTTGTAAATCAAACAAAGTCATAATTTAATTGGTCAGAACACTTGCCAGGTAATAATGCCATTACATTCAGACGTTTTTGTTACATGTGTAGTCTCATAAAGGCAGCTGAATAAACTTAAACAGTAAATAGTATCTTTTTCCGCACAGAGAGACAGTTCCAAGCAGAGTTCCACACAGAGTTCCACTTTCAGAAGCCACCCATTACTTGTAGAATGACTTCTTTGTGTAGCTACCTGGGCTCCAGGTTTATTTTTACCCTCCCTATGTCCCTCCTCATTCTTTAGCAGCTTCAGGAGATGGCGTTAGTTTGGCTTCATCTCTGACAAAAGATAAATGAGCTCTGGGTCTGTGGTGATCCACTATGGCTGCCAGGGGGTTCCAAAATAGCAAACTATTTTTCATATGGAGCGAAGTGATATGGAGTGCGATGCAGCAGGCGCTAACATTTACCATATCATAGTACGCAGGAATACATTTCATTCTTACTTTTTTCTTTCTTTTACTTTCAACTTTCTGTTTGTACTTGGGTGGGCGAGGGCTGTGGCAATTAAAATTGATCAGTTACATGTTGAGACCAAGTTTGCATTGGTTATTTACAGAGTTTGTGGTTGAAGCTTATTGAAATAAAACATTCGTTTTAGGTCTAAGTAAAAATGATTAAGTCTTAAGGTAGACATATACATATATATAAATATATAAAACATTGAAAATGTCAGCCTCTCTTCTGTTCTCAGCATTCGTCTGATGTTCTCTTTCTCCTCTCTTGGAATAGTGTGTAGTAATTAAGGTGAATTTGCAGAACAGCACAGTTGCTTTGATACGATCTCAAAATTGGTCATTAATCACCTTCTCACCACCAGGCAGAAAAACAACAGTGATGTGTTTTCACAGAGAAAAAAAATGTCCTGTGTCAACAGGAGATTCACCAGCGCCTGCTACCAGCTGAAAGAAACTTTCCCATTTAAATGAGGAGCTACAGAGCTTCCGAGGCCCTTTGAAGAGATGTGCTTGGCACAAACAAGAGCGGCAGCCTCTCCTGTGTTTTTAACAGCCGAAACATCGCTGACACCTGATGGGTGATCAAACACAAGCCATCTCTAACTGAATCCTCACGGGGGCTCATCTTTGTACTTCCCTCTCCACAGATAAATCTGCAGACCACGCTACTGGAACAGCCCTCCACTCAATATTTACTAATGGCTCGGTCACCTGACTGCATGCACTGTGTTTATAAAGGCAAATACATTTGTTGGTTTTGCAGCATTTGCACTCTGACTACAAGCCTGTCGGCGCGTTTGATGTAAAGCCACCCCCCCCACGATGTATCAAGTCCCTATATAGATTTTCCCCCCAATATTGTGATGGGGTGGGTTGCTGGCTAACTCACCTCTGGGTAGAGACAAGTCTAGATGTCTCATGGGAAAAGAGAAGGTTTGTGGGATGAACTCTTAGTGGTGCTCATACAAAAGGTCAAAGTTATTTCTGCTAGTGAGACACAAGTTTTCCTTCCTCATCCATGTCTCAGTCCTTCTCCTTAATGATCCATCCTTGGAGTGGTGTATGCATACTCGTTAGAGCTTTATTAGCATGAACATTGCAAGAGCAGATGAATCAGATGAAGTCAGACTGGCCACACTGGAGATGTGCTCTGTAAGGGCCTTTGCTTGTCACTGAGGTGAGATGATTTATGATTTATTTTCCAATAACTCCCAGCCTGCTCAGTGCACTGGGCCCTCCTGTCAGCATTCACAAGCCATGACTATCCCCCATATCTTCCCTCCCACATCCACTGTACAAGCTTCTTCCTTTGTCTGTTGAGACAAATTGGGAAGAGGTTCTACAGTTATTAATACAGCTTATTTGTACACGTGCATGTCTGGTAATTGGAACAAGAGAGGGGATGGTGGCGAGATTAAAAAGCCATGAATGACAGAGCTCCAGCGGTGCTGGATTCAGTTGGAGGCTGGCAGACTGTACACACCTGGGCCTCCAGGCAGATGGTGAGGGTTGAGGGTTACATAACACTAGCCTAAGCCATATGTCTCCTAACCACACAGAATCTTTAGGAAGCCCATAGTTCGCCTCTGAATGCAGTCCATGTGAGACCAGAGGGCAGCTGTGTTCTCCTCCTTGATCCCAGACCAGGTGTTCAGTACGCAGCTTCTCTATGTTTCTGTCGGGAACACTGGCAGCAATACAGCTAATACCTGGATTGTGGAATACATAAAGTGATTATGAGAAGAACAGATTGCTTGGTCTTATGTCCAGATCACTATTGCACTGTAAACACTAGACTAGTAAACAAGTTGATTACATAGAGGTCAAACTATAGAGTAACACTGTAATTGTTTGCAGATAAAACATATGTCCATGCTGATTTATCTAAGCAGTAGGTCTAGTCTGGGGCAACTGAAGTGAGTGCAAGTGCCTTTTGAGTATTCAGTGTTATTTACAAAGCAAACAAAAAGGCTTAAGAGGTCTGGTTAAAAAAGAAGAAGAAAAGAAAAAGAAACATTAAGCTATAGTTTGACCTCTCTGCATCTTATTTTCAACTAATTATCCACGGTAGATTTCCTTATTGTGATTCAACTGCTTGACAATGCATGGCTTAAAATACAAACCCAGAGGCAGCATACTGTATCTCACAGATGGACATTTTCAGAGTGACATTTGAGACATTGTGGGACTGTTAAAATTCAGAGATGAAGCATCCAGAAGAGATTAGAGAGCTAAATGGCAAACAATAGACGCTGCAGTGGGACAGGAGGATATGACTCTTCGTTGTGTTAATCACAGCGGAACAGCCCTGTCCTCTTCACCAAACGATGCCATGGTGATGTTAATGGCACTGCCAGCCATGACTAAGGGTGCGCTTCGAATGATTGATTGCCAGAATTATATCAAGGTGACTTTCAGTCAGTTCCATCAGGTTGTTTAGTGTGATCGATAATAACAGACGAATTATAACATAGACACGCCTGCCACACAATCTCATCAGGTTGCAGTCGTTATTTTGCTCTTTAATTTGAGTTCAGCACTCGGAAATATTTTATCCTTGTCTGTCAGTTGCAGCAGATTTACACTCAGCTAGTTTCCATTAATTTTATTAATTCAGTTTTCTTTCTTTCTTTCTTTCTTTCTTTTTTTAAATCTACGCTAATATTTGGTTCACTAATGCAGCAATATGTCATTAGTACTCCCAGTCTGATGTGTAAAGAGCAAAGCCGGAGCTGGTCACATCCACTCTTAATGTGGATGTATGAGGAGGTCACGCCAGCTGCAGAGGCGAGAGCAATGTCTCTGTCCACTTGGCCCACTGCCCCTGCGTGCGCACACAGCGCACTGTAGCCCACAGGCTACAACAACAACACACAAAGCGCGCCCTATGTGCTACATCACAAATGAAAGATCAAACATCAATGTTCACCATAGGCACTCAGTGCAGGCTGTTAATCACAGTGAATTTAATGTGTTCCAGTTGAGAGATCACCCAGAGAGTACTCCAGTTAAACTGTGGGTTTTCAGAGAAGAGTAAATGCCTCCACATAATAGTGTCGTACCACAGTAGAATTGAATCAAATGGCGTATGATGGGTTTCATTTATGTTCACTGACTCTCTCCTACATTTTTTATAAAATCACAGCGTGTAAATTTATGCTAATAAAAGTCCCAGCAGGCTCATACTGCAAAAGCCAGTCAATACTGAAATATTAGTGTGACTTTTAAATGCAAATACCCTATGTTTCTCATTGCCCTAAATCAAACTGGAGCATTTTGCCAAGATGCCCACAACACAGAGTTCAGATCTCAAATTTGGAAAGACAGGGCAAATCCCAGGACGTGGCAACAAATATCCCAATGGCAGTGACTCACCTCTTTGAGAGGCTTATGCAAACCCAGGGGGAAGGTGATGGATTTTTTCCCTTACCTACAGTGAGCGGAGCAGATGCTGGAGAAAGATTCTGGACGTCACGAGAAGTAAAATATGATTGCGGGGGTGTGTACATGTGTGTACATGAAACATTAGCTCACTGAGTTCTGGAGTTTCAATAACTTCTGAAATACTTAGAGGGTAAAAAAAGGATGAGAGGAAGAGATTACACACCATCGTGGCACGAGGAGCTTCTCTCCAGGAAGGCCCAGATCTCTTTAGCTATATTTGTGGGCTTGAGGTTTTATTTACTGACAAAAGCAGCTGCGCACCAAATAAAATAAGACACAGTATATTATAGTTAAAGCAGCAGCATACAATATTGCCAGTGAAGTATTGTATTTTAGACACATGATCAAATTTCTATGTGCATGCCCTTTGAGAAACACTTTTGTCCCTTGTTTGCATTGTATGTGGATTTTTTCAGGCTTTAGCAAATTTCCATATCAGATAATATTTTTTTCTTTTAATAATAATAAATGTTTAACAGGGATAATAATGAATTTAATTAGCTCTTGGTTTTCAGAATCAAACATAATATTCTACATGAGAAAATTGCCAATCTAATATATTGTAATGTCACGATTTACTCATTGTGAATTTATTACAAAAATGCACACAAGTTAAAAGAAGCTTGATTAACCTGCTCTTTCCTCTGCGCACTTTTTTGTAGAACACTTAACTTTTCTATTCATATCTAGCAATTTTTCAGCTATGTTAATGCAGGCATTGTTTATTTTGAAAAGGTCATTAGAGTTATGAAGAGAAGCGAGCTGTGTAAAAATGATTTGATTGAGGTAGTGGAGGCTCTGGCACAGTGAGTTATGGACATCCAACAGAGAGGAGCCTCTTCATTAGTGGAATGATTAAAATTGATGGGAACCTATGGAGCTCCTGCTCCCCTGAACTCCCTGGAGCATAGCTCTCATTCTGCACTCATTTATTTGGGACTTTGCGTTGATCAATAAAAGGTGCTCGCTGCTCACTATGGGGTCTGGTTGGGGAAAAACCAAGAAAAAGAGAAGAGACTTGTTTTGTTGTTGAAGACAAACATTACTGTCAACAATTCAGGCTTTAGAAAACCTTGGGGAAAACAACAGCTTTGGCTGTTGTCTCTATGTAATTTTCTTTACAGGCTGTCTATTTTAGTCTTGGTGGATTTTAGACTCTTGTTTAGCAACCCACACTGTTTTCAAAAAATAGTTTCAAAAACTTTAAGTTTGGTCACACTTTATTCTAAAGAAACAGGTTTTAAAACCAGCAAGACAATGGTATGTTTGTCCCACGGCGACTTTGTTGTCACGATTGCACTTTAATGATAATATGGTCTGATTGCTCATCAAGGAAGTGGAAAATATTTTGATCTTTATTTATTTTACTGATAACAACTTAAAAATCACTGTCCTTTTTTTAAACATTCCAAATGTTTTTGCATTTCTATTTAAAGTTTTTTTTAAAATCTATGATGAAGTGTTTGTCTATTGCAAAATTATCGCATTAAAGTGAACCGATGCTCTTTCCAGATTACAACAGTTTCATGCAGAAAATGTCATTTATTTAAGCATATTAATTCAAATTTGGGCAGCTTTTGTGGGAAGAGTAGTACCCATGAACAAATAATCACTGAGATGAACAGGAATTAATTTCTGTGTATTGGACCAGAGCCAGATAACGGGAAGAGATGCTGAACAGAGTCCAGACTCTCTTTGTCTGTGTCCAGCTCTGCTCATTAGAGTGGTGCTGTGCAGCTCATGGCCCATCGCTTCCCACTGTTGTGAGGGGCCTTGCCTAAACAAATAGAAATGATGTGCATCACATGACAGATGATTGCAGAAAATATGAGTTTCTGCAGTAGTGGGGGTTTGCAACACAGTATACACAGTTTACGTTACTTTAAAAATGTAATGTGCAACTAAATCTTAAATTACCCTGTTGCATGTTCAAAACTGATACTGTAATGCCATTATGATAGCACTTATTGGTTATGTCAGCACTTAAAGAATTTTAGAATTTTGATTTTTTTTCCTCAGTTCAGTATAAAAATAATAACTGATGCTCACCAATTAAATGCAGTTAATCTCAATCAGCACTAATGCTAACTGTATAAGATGGATTAAACAATTGTTAGACATGAACCTGACCTATACGTTGCCCGTATTAAATAAGTTTTTCAGTCAGTGTGAATAAAAAAATTGGCCTTTTTTTTATTGTAATGATTCAGTTGTATGAATTATTGATTTGAATGACTAGTAAAAATGTGAATAAAGATTGTTAGGGATGTTAAAAATATATATATGTAGATTAACTGTTAGAGCAAGAGTTATTAACAAAACTATAATGGGGTAATAATAATGATGATGATAATAATCTTACTAGAATGACCTTAGACTATGTGTCTATATATCTGTAGGTACCATATCTCCTTACTGGTTGGGCCAATCTCAACAAACCTTTGCATGGACTTTGTTGCACATAGAACTATTATTAACAATTGTATATTTTAAAAATCATTTATTATAAATTCCAGTTCTGTGGATTTTTCTCTTCATCCCCTGGAAATGTGATGTAATTTTATGTTTTGTCTTTGCATTTGTTTCACATATCACGTTCATCATATGTCGCCCACGTAACTTAAATGTCACCAATATTTCATCCTATTCACCACTAAATAAAAAATAAAGAATTTTAAACAGTGCTGCAGGCTAGTTGTTTTTTTTTTGCCCCTACTACTACTACTACTAGTACTACTACTAATGATAATAATAATAATAATAATAACTTTAGTTAGACAATATCTTTCAAAAGTTATAAAGCACTTTACATACAATGAAAAGACCACCTACCACTAATTAAATAGTACATATTACAACAAATATTATATTCCATAAAATAAAATTAAAATATCATCAGATAATTTGTACAGATATGGATCTGTAAATATGGTGTGATAAATAACTGATCTTAGCATAGAACTGATTGAACGATGTTTGAGATAATCTATTTCATAGCTTTGATCAATAATAATAATACATATTTACAGGTTACTTTTAATGATATTGGTAATTATACATAGTCTATATGTCTATTGACTTGTTATTGCCAATGTTACTTGCAAAGTATGGATGGAATCTCAGATTTCCCTCACACTAATGCAAAAAAATATGCTTGAAACATAAGCAATATAAAACATTTTGGTACAGTGGTGTAGCATTACGATACTGATCACTGTAAGGCATGTTACAGTATACCGTTGATAGCTTGGGCAGTAGCATGGAGGACTATAGTGGTAGCAGTTGAAATTCATTAGTTGCTGATTCAAATCTGACTCGAAGGAAGAGGTCATTTTGGGCAGGATGATTAGAGAAGAGCAATGTACCCTTATAAGGATTTTGATGGTCTTTTTCCTTATGATAGCTGGGCTCAGCTCTTGCACCCAAAACAATTTAACGACAACAAAATTTGCTTAAATATGTAGTCATACTTATTTTTTCTTATATAGACAAATTATACACAATAGAATGTATAAAGGGTAATTTAACATAAGGCATTCTGTACTACTATCAGATTATCAAATGTGAGCACACATGGGTCCATATAAAGTAGTCAATAAGTCATTAGCATGCATGTATGTAGTGCATCATTTCAGGCCCTAGTTTATCACTGGATTATTTAAAATTCTTCCAGTTCCAGCTTTTTCTTGTAGAAAGTGATATGAGATGGTTTTTCTAGAAGAGCTTCATATATTTGTATCTTTTTTTAAATAAATATGTTATGAAGCTACACATCAAATATTAAATGTTACAAATAATACATTTTCTTTTTTTTTTTGATAAATATGTTTGTTTGAAATTTGACGCCAGCAACACCGTTCTAAAAAAAAAGTTAGGACAGGGGCCTGTTTTCCACAGGGTTGCATCATCTCTTCTTTCAGCAACACTCAGTAACCGTTTGGGAACTGAGATGACCCACTGCTGTTTTGACAGTGACTTCTTCTTAGCTTGTCACAGGATCGTTAACGTCATTTTGTCACATCATAATACATCAATTGTTTTCATTACATCACAGACACAGGGTGTGTCCATACGTCACATAAAAGATTAACAGAGTGAATCAGAATGCGTTGGTCCTGGTTACACCTATCCGGCTGGATGATTTCCCTAATCCTCTGAGGTCTAAGTCATCATAGGTATTAACCCTAAACCTAAACCTACACTAAATCAATATTTTTGGAAAAATATGACCCGTTTTGATGTGTATCAGGTATAACAAATATGTTTGTTTCCTGATGACCAAAACTTGAGAGAACAATTTTATAAAAACAGAAATGACATATTCTACAGTTAGAGTTAGTCAGAGTTAGGGTAAAGTCACCAATAGTAACAAATGACTGATGACTTGAGAGTTAAATTAGGATAAGCTGGATTTAATAATGACAGATAACTGCATATTAATTTCTAATAGAAAACTAATAAAAACCATGGTAAATGTAAGGGTGTAAGGCTTTTACCCCAGCAGAGCAAGAAGGTGATTTCTACTAAATATAATACCTGAAATCAGCATTGGATGCCGAAGGAGGACTGGCATAAAGTGACTACTTTGAAAAAGAAAGTAATCTTTGTATTTTTGAAATAAATTATTTTAATGTGCTTTCTTGTCGAATACACCCCCCAAAAAAGGTAAAAGAAACAAAGCATAACACAACAAGTCTGAAGTACAGCCCAATATATCATAAAAACTAGACATACGCCAAAATAAAGCACAGAATAAAACTGAAAAAGACAAATACTGGAAGCAGTAAAAAAAAAAAACAGGAGAGGGAAATTAAAAACATCAAGTAATGAGTGCTGAAAAATATTTCATTCATAACTGTTTAGGGGCAGTGACATGTGTCTTCATGTATGTGATGATTAATGATAATAAGTCACATGTTATTAATTCCCTCCTGACTAATGTGGTAGCTTACCAAGAGTAATGAGTCAGGGTATGCCAGAAGATCATGTTGGGAAATACTGTTTCCAACATGATCAACATGGAAATGAGGTTTAATCATTTGAACGTGAGTGTTGGCATAATTGCAAATTTTCAATTTGTACACATGTTCAAATCTCGTTGCAAGTGATGAAATATTTACTGCTCATAATCGTGTGATTCCTTGATTGTACAATACACTTTAAAAGAATTAAAATGACTTGTTTTCACTTGAACTCTGTGATTTCACTGTGTGGACATTTCACCCCCCTCCAGTCCCATGGATCTAGAGAGAGGCAGGCTTTGAGGAAAGTCTTTTTGTGTTAAAGCCTTTGAATATCTATTCTTTATGATCTCTATTCCCTCTGCTGAAGTTCAGAGTGTGCGTGAACAGAGGAAGGGGAAGGGTGGAATCATAACACTGATGATGAGATGACACCGAACATACTTTGGAGAGCATTTTTGATTCTTTACACATTTTCCTAAACTCAGACAAATATATCCAGAAGCTATCACTGTATTCCATAAGCTGGTTCGATGAATAATGGTTGTTATGACAGGGAGCAGTGTCAATCAGACATGATAGCTTGAAGAAGTAAAATAAACATGAAACAAGGCAAATAAAAAGAGAGTTATATAAAGCTCTCCTTGATGTTCAGCATCGTACCTCTTTACCCCTAGTGTGTCTGTTCTATAATGGCACAAAGTAGGGATGGGTTGTCGCTGTCTTTTTCATCTCACTGCCTTTTGTTAGTATGTTGAGAGAGGCAAAGAGAGAGGGAGAGTGAGGAAGGAAGAAGAAGAGGAGGTTGCTGGGGATTGGACCCAGTCCCTGCACACCCAATTAAAGGAATCTTCTGCTCAAAGACACAGTCTGGCAACATGTGTTCTGACATTTGTCTTCCTGAGTGTTGTGATTTACGGTACCATGGAGCTAAAGGCTAAATTAGCAGCCGCCCAACATCAGAGACCCCACAGTAATATTGGATGGGTGAGGATTGTCAGATAGGATCAAGCATGCAGTGTGCTGTTGTCTTGTTTTCATCGTCGCGTGCAATAGAACGGGTTGGCGACCCTGGTGCTTTGTTGATAGATGAGTCAAAACAATGCTTGCTGTAATTTGGGATTTGCAAATTCAATTCATTAGCATTTTACTGAAACAGCATGTTAATCAACATCAAATCGGGGATAAAGCATAACATTTAGGACTTATTAGAAATGTCCATGCAAATAGACTCCAGTACAACAACTGTGCCATAAATTCCGCTTTTATGACGCCTACAGACTTCCAGTTCAACTGAGATTCTCCAAGAGCAGATAATTCTGCTTTCCTGTGCCTTACTGGGGTTATAAGGGAAGGTGATGCCATAGCTGAATTATCTTATGTGTTCCTAATATTTTGTCCGCCCAGTTAAGATTCTTCCAGGAAGGTTGCACATATGTTGACAGTGTATATCACATATAGAATGTTATACTTTTGCGTTACTGATGTATAAACTTTATAATTTGTCAAAAGCTGGGAATTATTTAAAGACAATGCAAATTAGAACAGCATCCAATATTATAGCGTTACCATTGTTTGTGTATATAATGAGGTGAGTGGAAAGCAAGCATGGTCTACCACTGTTTAATAGTAGGTAACCTTACTTTTTTGGCTACTGCTTGTGAACTCTACATTTATGAGTACAATATAAAGTATTCCATCCACAGTGTGGGGTTGTTTTCGTTCCTCTGAACCTTTAAAGCACAATCTCTAATCGAGATCCTCCTTCCCCAGACACAGCTTTGATCTCTTCCTGTGGGACCTGTTTGTGCCACTAAGGATTCTCTGATAAGCCTTACAACCAGGCAGCAATTACACTACTAATTACACAAGTATAAAACCCTGACCTTGCACTTAATATACCTGCCTCTGTGCTGTGTCGCTGAATTCCACTTCTACCGACAACTTGCACGCAAACAAAAATAGAAACAGACTGTAAGCACAAATGAAAAACACCGAAGAGTCTTTATGCACAGACGGCATAGCTGCTGCCGAGTTACGGGGTGTACCTTCCCAGCAGCCGGTGTAGGGGTGTGATCTCACAAGGTGAGCGGATGCTGGAGGAGAAAGCTGCCTTGCGGTCAGTTGGGAGGCAGCGGGCCTCAGGGAAAAGCTCTTAACTTCTGTCAGGCACAAATAACCACGCCATTTTTCACCCTGTGATTTTTAACTGAGAAAATGATTCCAGTCCCCAGTCATATGAACTCTATGCACATGCCATGAGTCAATTCTAGCTCTGATAGAAAGGAGTTCAGCTAAGCTGCCAATCTTTATTTCTTGCGCAGTTCAGTGTTTTAGGGTACTTGGCATAATACACCCATCTAGACGGCATGAATGCATTATCGTGTAACTGACTGGGCATGAAAAAGTGCAGTGTGACACATCTGACTGTCTTGATTTTATGCCTTTGTGACCAAGAAGCATGCTGTAAGACTGTTTATGAAAAATAAATATCAAATGTCACATGTACAAATCCTATCAAGAATTATTGGAAATCTCAATGTCACTGAAGTCTTAATGTGGAGAAAAGCAAAGGCTGGGTAGTGAATTACATTTTATTGTCAACCCTGAAAAAAATAGAAGAAATAATAGATGGAAGTTCAGAATTAAAGCGGTTATTCAGTAGGTGGAAAGTTTTCCCTTTACAAAGAACGCGTTAGAAACCTTAAGCTGAGTGTGGATACCGTGATGTGATTTACTGTGGTCAACATGCTGCTAGGTGGTGCTAGTGGCGCTGCTTCTGAGGGAGAGATTACACTCCGAGGAAGCAACACTGTTAGATTCACCTGCATTTGCCAAAACCCTAAAAGTGTGAAGCCATCTCGGACTGAGCTATATCGCCTTTCGGATTTTATATTCCAAGTGTGCACTATGTGTATGTACTGTAGAAAATACTGTACTTCCTGTGTTTGCTGAAATAACAGCAATGACTTTTTATCTGCCTCCCAGGCTTGCACTTATGAGGCACTGATTCTTAAAGTGAGAATATATGAGAGCGTGTGCCCCCGTACTCGAGTATATTGCCACACATCAGATCATTTAACACTTTGAACTGTCAGAAATGTGTCACTCAGTCTCTCTCTTGATACCTTCATCTGTCAGACTGAAATCATAAATACAATCATTTCCCCAATGTTGGCTCTTTATTCTGTCAACCGTTTCAAAATGTGACTGTGCCTCTTCATTTCCGACCCATGAATAAGTGAGAGGCCATTAATATGTCTCTTTCATTACACTCTGGCACTGCACTGCATGAGCATGCACAGAACTGCGTGTTCACTGGGCTCTGGTTCTGATGTCCGATTTGTAAGGCAACAAAGAAATGTCACCATGTCTGGATGGGGAGAAGTGTCTTTCCGAGAATTCATATTTTGTTCCTGTTTAAATAAACGAGAGCAAGAAAAGGAGTCGCTTTCGCATAGTAAACTAAATGTGTTCTGGTTTAAATCATGAGAAATTTTCTGCATGTCTTTTAGTGAATTACTATCTTGGAAACAGACACTAAATTATCTTTTTCTGGAGAAAAAATAAATAAATTGTGATCAATCATAGACTAACATATCACCTTCACCCTTAGTGTTAAACAGACTTTACAGCATTGTGAAGAGCTTGTTTGTGCTCAGATTTTGTTTGCCGTTTTTTCTCCTTTTCTTCGCACCTTTTTGTCTACAGATCACCCTGTGGTTTGACAAACACATTTTTTTCTTCCTTTCTATCGCCACTCCCAAGACAAGATTAGAGGGGAAACTCATCAGTCTCCTTGGCTGTTGTCTGATAAACTTTTTATTTGAAGGGTGTCCTGTCTCATGTCTCTGGTGTCTTCCTCCAGTGCACTCCTGATTTGAAATATAGCCTTACATAATGAGGGAGAAAAATAGAGCGGTGTTGCACCCCTGAGCCAATGTCAGCTTAATCAATCATCTGATCACGGCAGGCATGCTTACTCTACTCGCTTCACATCCGCCACATCCTTCCCCCTGTTCAACGATGTGACAGCAGCATAATTCATTTTAACTCAAAAATTAAAGCAGCAACATCAAGCTTGTCCTTGCATCTGTTTGGTCTAAACACACGGCGGTGCTGGTCTTGGTGTGCGCTTTTGCCGCTTTTGTTTGTGTAGCAAAGTCGATGCTTTCCTTTGCACGCGTGCTTATCGGAGGAGTGTTTGCATGTACTTGTGTACAGTGTGCAGTTTACCGGGGTTGCCTTTGCGTGCACATGCCAGGATGTATTTCGCAGATGTGACATTTGTACATTTTTCAGATGTAACATTTTGAGTGTGTTTACGTCTCAAGCTCAAGTTTCTTTGCTACAGCGCTGAGCATTCAACAGGCGTGGAATGCGAGTGCGGGGTTCACGCGGTCAAATTGCACCAGGTCAGAAGGTCGGGGAAATTTGGAGAAGCTAAAGCTGAGCAGAAGGAATGGAACTTGGCCTCTTCGCTTGGCAGTGAGAGATTCCTTCTGGCTTTCTGTCAAAAAGTCGGCATTCAGCAAAGCATAACTCCAAAAGTTATATCACGCTCTTGTTGCTGAGTTACGTGCAGGAGTGTTGTAATAAAAACATGAAAACTGACTCTTTTTGACAAAGTACCCCATGTTATTAGTCCATACTTAAAATGCTGCATATTTTAGTATGTCTCGTAGCATTGATCTGTAGTTTTGCATGGATTAAACACCTTTCTTTATTATGTGTTCTAAAATTGGATACAGCTTAATTACAAATTAGAAACAGCATAAATCATATTTACATATGCGGATTCTTTCACGTTTTTCCCCCCCAAGGCTTTGTTTGTCACTATTCACCTTCACGTTAATAAAGTTTGTGCGATACTCTCAAAAGCTGCACTTAATGCTACATTTTCCCTAAGTCACTACAGCCAAACGGCAAATCTGACATCATGACAGAAGGAAGTCACATTTGGCCCGTTGAAGCTAAATAAAGAACTCAATAGAGACACATCATAGCCTTTTTTTATTGCCCTGCATCATATTATCAGCCTCATCGTTATTGTATTAATAGAATAATAATACATAAGAAACAAGCAGCTCTGCCAGCTTTCCTTTATCATAAACTAGAGTGCACTGTAATCAAAAATCAGTGAGAGCCACATCATGCTTCATTTAAGTTATTTAGAGAAAATGTTAACCGTATAAGACAGTATAAATTAGAATAAAACTACACTACTACAAAGCAACAGCTACTTAGTTACCATACTGTGTGGTGTCAGAAGCCTAGTTAACCAGTATGCACTGAAGCTCATCTGTATGAAGGCAAATGTTCAGGACAGTATAAATATATGCATTACAGAAATATGTGTAATGTCGTTGGGTATTTGGCAACACGCAGCCTAACTCTGCTGAGACAGCGAGACCATGTCAAAGTCCACGTGCGCCGCTTTTAAGGGGCGGAGTTCAGTCTCGCAGCTTGCCCGCTGATCACATGCAGGAAGCATGGAGTTTGTAATTTGTGCGCAAAAAAAAGCGGGATACGGACGGCGGTCGGCTGAGTGACGTTTGAAGGCAGCCATGCACGGCGCTGCAGCTTCACGCACATTCTGTCAATCCGCTCTTTTATCACGCACGGCGAAGACACGCAGCTTATTCTGCCAGTGACGGGAAGAGCTCAAGCAGTAGTCATAATAGGCGAAGCACGCTCCTCCCACCGGATGGTGGAGATGATGATGATGATGATTATGTTAATTGTGATGATGTTGATGAAAATAATGAAGAGTGTTCTGATTATCCCCGCTTGAATGCTTGGACGTTAAAGTTGAATACTTGGCTGAGAGCAGCCGACAGACTCCTATATGCTTATGGCTGGCAAGCCCAGTGAAGGAATTTGAAGTGAATATTCCCTGCACCCCTACAGCTTTTGGCTGACGTTAGAGAGAAGAGAGATGGGTAATATGGCGATAATTATAAAAGTTCCATATTTAACAGGGATTTTTTTTTTTAAATTAAAGCAAAAATAAAATAACAACCCCAAGAATAAAGTGTTTTCCTAAAATTATATTGATTATTTTTAGATCGACAGCCTAAAAGAAATAGATTATGTAGCTACAGGCGCAGTTGCGTGCACAAGGATGCATTTTTGGCCACACTGTGCAGTTTTGCAGTTTATAATTCATAGTATTCTATCCCGGTTTTCTTATTTTGCATATAAGCAAATGCAGAGATGTAAAAAATCTTTGGAAATGGTTAGACAGTAATAGAAAATCGATATTACCATGCAAAACTGCGCGGGGTCGATCAGCGTGGATTACTTTCAGGCCTACATCTATTCTTCGACTATTGACAACCTCTCCCTTTCCAGTTTGCATGACTGGAGCTCTCACTAGCGCTGCTAGTGGACAATCAAACCTACACACCCACCTCCAGACACACTCGCATTTCTCATTTCTTACTTCTAAATTAGATAGCGAGACGTGGTGTCGGAGCTCACAGGTCGCATAGAATTAGTTTGAAGTATCAGCGGTAGTTAAACAATAAATCTGAAATTCAACATGGAGTCCCCTCCAGATCCAGCGAGCGACCCGGGCAACAGCGCCTCGGAGCCGGCTACCCCGGTCAGGGAAACCCCGGTAAACCTGGAGACGCTCCGGAAAGCGGACCATCCAGCCCCGGTTCGAAGGCAGACCTGTTCCAGCACCAACAGAGGTAAGCGAACCGATTTCCCCCTTTTCACTTGATGAGAAATACGGAGCGATCGGGGACATTTTCATCAAACTTCAAAAATGAATTAAATCGCGTCCCCCTTGAATAACTGCACACTGTCTAAAAATCACCCAACCACAGGTACACAGCTTTTTATTTATTTTTTATTTAGTACCACAGCGGCGATTACCCACTTGGTCGTAATGAGTGCTTCGGTGTGGGATCCTGGTGTTTAGGCTCTGCTGACAGCTCAAATCATAGGGGGTGATACGGTCACAGATGTCACATTTACTCTGACTGCAAGATTAATCAATTATCCAGGAACCCGGAGTTGACCAACGGGACCTTCTCCTCGTGCCAAAACGGGCTAACGTGCTCGCTCTAACGCGATATTGTCACAGAGTCGAAAGTGAACTTTGGGAAACTGTGGGTTAGTTTATCGATTAGTGCTATTCGCCTTCGCACAGACGTGTCCTCCACAGTGCCTTATACAACACACTGTACCGTCTGGATGGATTTTCCCCCCTTTTTTACATTTCCAGCTAACAGATTTGCGCTATTCCTGTGTGGAAAAAGACGCCCCAGCAGCTGGAATTTGTTTAATGCCAGCAAACAGTGTTGCAAGCATTGGAGGCTTCTGCACGCCTTTTGCGATTAAGCCCCCTCCCTTCAATACGAACAGACAATGAAAGCCAAACGAGCCCTACATTGCAATTAGCCCGTCAAAACGTCTGCATTGCTGCATGAGGACTGTTTCTTTTTTACACGATTTATCCATCACGTCCCGTCCATGTTGTACAGTACAAGACAGTATTTAACCACACCCCCTCTCGGCTGTATCCAGCACAGGCTAACCGGGCTCACCCAAGTTCAAAGAAATAGTGCTTTCTCTGCTGATTCCTGACAAGCAGAGTTGGTGTGGATACATGGCAGCGAAGCGACCGGTGTAGATGTGACATTCATTCATTGAACGACGTTTTCTTTTTTCTTTTTTGTGAGCGCACTCTTCCTGTGCGCAAGGGTATATTTAGAGTGTGATATGGTGATTGTGGAATGTAAGCTGGTTATGTAACAGGTTTAGCCATAAACAGAGGCGCGCAACTGAGAGCAGAAATCATCATCTTAGATCTTTTCACTTTATAAAGTGGTTACCCCCCCTTACTCCTCGTTATCACCGCGCTTGTTTTATATAGAAAAAACAGCCCAGTTCAGCGACTATTTATATGTATTTACCGCTCAAGCGAAACTGTGTGACTTTGTGGGCTGGCACAGCCTGCGCGCTTATGTAATAGCGGGGCAAAGACAGGTAGTTGGGAGGCTTCGTGGATTGATTTCTTTTTTCACAAGTCTGACTTTGAGACACTCCTAACCTGCTGACCCATATTCACCCCACCCTTTTATGCACAGGATTAAAGTGCGTCTGGGAAAGAGAAAGACAGGAAAAAGAACGCCTTTGGTCTGTTATGTAATGCTGAATGGGTGAAAAAAATGTCTTCACTGGGGCAATCTCTGCACTTTGAAAGGAGGTTCTCAGCACGGAAACTTTATTTTGGCCTTTATACAAAGAAAACAGATTATCGTTGGATATTATTTAGCATAGGAGGGCTTAAAGAAAACTTTTGAGAACTTTTCAAAAACTTATTGCAAGTAAATATTTGTCTGACATCGCTTATGGTTAAATTTCTGGAATTATTTTCTCATGTTTAACTGTGTAGTTCAAATCCTGTTTTGTACTTTAGCCTTTCATACAGGTGGGAAAAGCATTAGAAACTTTAACTCCACTCTGTTACGGTCAGTCGTCTAACCTTTAGAACATTAATAAATATTACAGTGAGATGACAACGTATTGTAATGCTACAAAGGAAGGCCACTGGTTGTTTTAAAAGACCCCCAAGCTGAGGTCACGATGGAGATGTCTTATAAATGTAATAATCTAGAAATATTTACAGCATTCATCATGCAGGAGAGCAGAAGAAAAGCTTGCTTTCATAAAGATATTATGCCATAATTGCTTTATTCAATTGAAAGTACACATGTTCTATTAAGGAGAAGCTGCAGCCGGGTTATTGCGTAGGCAGAGTTGATTGTAGGGTTGCTTAAAAAAAATAAAACAATAAAAAAGGAGAAAAAAAGAAACAGTAAAAAAATATTTATAGTTCACAGCAGTGTTACAGACTTCTGAAACATTTTTTAGGATTACGCTTCCACGCTCAGACTCTGGCTTTTTAGGCCAGGCACGGAAACCAACATCTGAAAGGCGGCAGACACTCGCTTAAGCGCAGTTTCCCTCTTTACAGCAGCTGTATTAGACTTTCTGAGGATGCACATTGCTTATCCTGCATGCAGAGCGTTTACTGTTTTAACCCTGAGTGCTAATACCTTATAAGTAGAAACGGCTTACTTCAGCAGAAGCTCTGCTGTAAGACTTGAGTGGGTCAGAGAACAGGCCTTGAAGGGCTTTTGGTATATCATTACTGGAAAGAAGAAAGGGTGTTATTTTCATATTGCAAGATCTCTCCGTTCACAAATTTGGAAACAATCAATATTAATGGCTTAGTTATGTAAGGTGACGGTCTCTGCAGAGGTTTGAAATCTCACAGTTGCACAGGGAAGCACCGAAGCCGCGCGTGTGATGAGAGACCTGGTGTTTGCATCCGCATTTAACATTAGTTTGTTCGACTGCTGAAAATGTGCGTGCTTCCTAGAAGTGTGGAATTAGACTCCACCGAATGATGCTGATTGATATGCTTGTCTTCTTGTGCTGCGCTATCATTGTCATGTATGCAGACTGTGAGTCATCTGAAAATCATTTTCCTTCGTTAGGGAGTAAGAGGTTACTCATAAAGTACAAATAACATTATGTTGGTTTAGAACAGCGTAATCTGTCACTAGGTGAAGTGTGATGTGGTTCCCTGTGGTGGAGAATATTACAGAGCCTCCTGCTTATTAGTTTGCCTCCGTCTCATATCTCGATTAATTCTGATATGATTTTTTTTTTAGCCTGAATAACAGCTTTCTTCCTATTGTTTCACTACATCTAGCGTTATTGTAGTTTTTCCCACCACACATTTTTGTTTCCATAAAATAAAAAAAGTAACCTGTTCTTCAGGTTTCAGTGTAGAGAAGTCTTAACATACAGTGCAGCATATTGCGTGATCCAGTCTAACGGAGGAGAGTTTAAACATTGTCACTCATCTCTTAATGAACACGTAGCCACAATTTACTCAGAGGTTTTATTTGTGGGGAGTGAAACGAGAGCGCTCAGCTAGACAGCCAGCATTTATTTAGTCGTTGTTGAAAGAGGACGGATGAGGTACAGCAGCATAGAGTTTTAACTTTTTGCACTAAATCTCAGAAAGCTGGCAGTTGGCTGAGGTTAGCGCGCCTCTCGAATGGACAGCGGCATTTCTGTGGCCGTGGCATTCTCAGATTCAGTGAATGAGGGCACTCTGCCCGCTGGAGAGCGTGAAGGTACAGGTATAGGCTTATAACTTGGACAGCTTGGACAGATCCAGGAGTGGAACTCCATTATGTGTCCTTTTTTTCTGGCTGGCTGGCTATAACATAATATCAAATCTGAGTCCTCTTGCGTTTTCAATTCTGAAATGTGGGTGAGGTAATGATATCATGAACTGTTTTATTGCTACCCATCAGACACTTAACATCGTTAAATGTTAACAGTCAGTCTTTCTTCAACCATACACCGAGCTGTTGCATAGATGGTGACAACTGTTTCTCGTTTTGACTTTGGCACTAGAGCTGTTGGAAACCCCCCCCCCCCCCCCCCCCCCGATCTTCTGTTCTTATGAGCTTCAAAGGTCAAACATTATTTCAGTTGCATCATGCTTATCTAGGCAGTGTACCTGTGAATATCAGCATAATGTTAGAGTTAGTAGTTGATGAGCATTGATTGAAATATTGCCAGGCAAGATGTGAAGCTTTTTTTTTCTTGCTGTCATTTCAAAATATGAAATTAGCAGCACAGTGGCTCAGTGGTTACTACTGTTACTTCACAGCAGTGATGTGTGTGGTGACTTTCACAGAAAGGCGAGTATAGATGATGACAGGAAGAAACATGCTTAACAAGACACATTAGATGAGATTAAAACAGATCTTTTTATGATTTTTTGATCTTTTATTCTTTTATATAAACTGACAACCTCCTGCAGCTTTCTGTACTCTGCACGGACACGTCTTAACCTTTCGGCAGTTGTTTCTGGATGAAGAATTATTTTAAAAATGTACTTTAGTATTTACCATCAAAAGATTTAGCATTAGCTGACAATTACAAGTACTGGAGGAATTGTTTAGTAAAATTATACTGCACTATGAAAATACCCAACTCCTTGTCTAAGGAGCTTGGTGGAGAGTCCCTAAATCTGGGCGTCTCAACCATTTGACCCTAGAACTGAAGAAGCTTCTCGGATGAGAGGTGAAACGTCTTCAAGCAACTTAAAGAAGTCCACACACCTTTCTTTCCAAGCTCCTTAGACTACGATGACCTGGATGACTGAGAACCTTCACAGACCCAACTCCTCGTAAACCGTGAACTATTGGAGCATTTAACTTAAAGTATTAAAACAAATAGCAATTATGCTGCATAAAAATATTTTCTTGCGTTGTTATATGAATCGGTATTACTGCTGCATGTTTGAGCTTGAGCTTTAAATATTTTATATTCTGTCTAATCTCCTGTAATTTATCATATTCTGTAAAATTGTGTTTATAGTCGCTGTCCTGTGAGGATGCCATTTCTTAAAAAAAAAACAAAAAAGCAATTTAATGAGCTCACTGGGATTAAAAATATCAATAAAAAATGAAGTTGATATTTTAGCGAAACACTGGGGTTAAATTTAGTACGTCCAATCAACCAAGTGAATTCTCATAGCTGATAATCTGAAAGTGATGGCCGAGCCTGCACCTGTGCAACTTGTCTGCTTTATTAAACCAGACGTGGCAGGATTTGACGTCCCCTCTCCATCATTGATGCTTTCTTTGCTGTTGTGCTGAAGGAATTATTAAAAACTTTTTCACACTATACTCTAACTCCGCTACATCACACAGGTTGTGTGATGTAGCGGCCAAGGTGGCCAAGGTGATTAGCTAGAGAAAACCTTGTTGTTGAGATGATAAATCATGGAGTGCTTGTTTATGTACTAATGTTAGCTCTGTCTCCACATAACATGTAGTCTGTAACTGATATTAGAGTAGTAAAAGCAGAGTCAGCTTTTCTAGCATACCTCTGAGTTTCCCACCAAAGCCCAGCAGTATGTGGACATTCAAAGTACCAGAAAAACCGATTGTCTCTCAGCTTGCCAGCTAAGCTTTGCGAAAGGGCATTTCCATCATAATGCTGGCCCCGTATAGATTCCAGAGTCAAGCAGAATAAAGCCTGCTTCCAGAGACAATATCCAACTGTGGCCGCAAGATGGTAGGAAATTAAAGGATGGATGCAAACAAGTGAGCAGTTTTATGACATAATACTGTGAAATGCAAGGAGACAGATCACTTTCACACTGGTATATTTTAGTTGGTGTTAGTTCACTGGACAAGCTCTGCCTACCTTGCTTGCCCTGATGAAGCAACACTGCTTCACAGCAAACAAAATTTTCCTCCAGCCCCTGTGTTTGATGAATGCATTCTTTCACAGGGACGGTCGGCCTAACCTAGAGCTGGCTTAAGTTACCTCCAACTAAATGTGATACCTAAAAAGCACATATGTTCAAAAGCAAATCAAGTCATAATACTGTGTGTTTGGACAATGTATGTTTAAACATTTTCACAACTTGACAATAGCCTATTTTGTTAGTAGTACAATCCCCAAATGGTACTCATAGGTGTGGTTAGTTTTATGGGTCATTAACAAAAGTTTGGTTTCTGAACACAGGCACAAAAAGCACAAAAAAACCATGCTTTTTTCTGCATTAAATATCAACACAATTAGCAGCAAACTGCATGTCACAAACAGTTAATCAGTTTGCACAGGTGATTTAAATATTCTCCTTTCTATATTTTGTGCCTTCAGAAGGGAAATCCCAGTAATACACATCAAATCAAACCAAACTTTATTGTCAGTTTGCTTTGCATGCAGCTGTAGTGTATGCAAAATGAAAGGGCTTTTCTGCAGGGTCAACACAAGCGTATGCAACAGGGTCAGTCATAAAAACCTTTTCCACTTCTTGCATGCAATCTTATCACCGTGTTGTCTTTGTATATACAGACAGTACTTTTTTAATGCCAAAACACAGTTTACACTGGCACAGGCGATTAGAAAACCAGAGCCAATTTGGATTAATCCTGACATAAATATTTTATTATTTGCACATTATGGTTATTGTCAACATCAGTGTGTAAAGCTAGACCCCAACTTTAATGCATACAACAGATGTAGGGTACTGTACAAGAGGGACAGCAAATATCGTCTCAGTGTTGAAGAAGGACAAGCACTCTTTCGTGCAGACTTGGAAGAGCTGGTATAAAAAAGCATCATACAGAACAGAGGGAAGCTGTATACAAATACTGTGAGGTAAAAAAGAATGCTGCTCCAAGTGGAAGCATGACTGATTTTCTTTTAACATCTTGTGCAATTCCAGGAAAAAACTGAAACACAGACACAGCTGTTCATGATATGGTGTTTGGTAACACCACTCCATTTGCTAAACTATTGGATTTGGCAGGGACCTTTGATTTCTTTATGTAACAAGACATGTGAAACAGCTCTAGAGTTTAATTCTATTTCAGCAAATACTCGATTGGTCTGACCTGTAAATATGACATAAAAAAGTCTCTCAAGTCTCAGAGATGCATAGTTACAGATACATTAAAGGTAGTAAATTAAGTTTAGTTTGATTAAAATTAAACTAAACTTGTGAAAAGACTCTAGACATTGGTTAAAGAAATTTGCTTGTTTTTCATTGTTTAGCTCTGTTTGTCTCAAATGAAAATCCAATATTCTCTGTTCATTTAACACTTTAAAATTTTATGCATAACACATATTAAGTCATTGTTAAATGAACTGAAGCATGCACCACAGTATTTGCCATTTGCAAAATAGCAGATTTTTGCTTGACCTGTGCATTTCACTCACAATTGTCCATATAAACTAAAGTGCATTTGGCTTGAAAATGCATTTATGTATATCATTTACTTTTGTTGACATAAATGCATTTCATATGTATATTTAATTTGCATTTTTTGCATAATTTAAGTTAGAATTTATATTTATTTTAGGCTTACACTATAGGTAATTCAATGCCAGCCTTTAACAGGCAATATTAATTAAAATAAGTTTAAAAACTTAACCTAGACCATCTATGAAAGTTTTATTCTTGTGGGACAGCTTATTTTTGAGTTTGAATCACTAGTGACTTAACTGGGGCTGGCGAGGAAATTTCAACTGGTGACAGACACCAGATTTGATGTGAAATCTCCAGTGGTGAATGATAGCTCAGATCTATGGCCCATTTACTGAAGTTTGTATCTTAGATAGAAAATTTTGAATAGTTATGACCGGAAATACTCCAGATGCATTATTGGAGGGCGTTAAAGGAGTCTAATTTTAATGTGGTACACTGTGACCTAAGTACTTGTGCTGCTTGGCTCCATGCCTCTCTGTGGCTCTGCGATATGAAAAGGGCCCCTTAGAAGAGGACTAGAGGGAAAGATATGGTGAGAGGGGTCTAAAATCTCACTCTGGGGGGATTCTTATGTCACATCTATGGCCAAGGCTTTCACATCTCCATCATTGTGGATGGTGAAAAGCTCCCAAGCAGGTAGGTAAGCCCTTTGCATGTAAATTTTTTACACTCAGAAACTTTGACCGTTTTATCTTTCAAACCATCATTCTTTTCACTTCTTAACAAAACTCCTGCAAAACACCTGCCAGACTGCACCACGCCCTGCGTGACATTCAGAGAAGTCTTTTATTATTTAATTCAAATCACAAATCCTTTACCTGTGTGTGCACTCTGATCGGCCAGCTATGGACATTATGTGCACATGTCTGCTTTAAAACGAGAAGAAATCTAAAGCATTTTATTCAAACAGCACAACTCAAGAGCTTCTTGGCTGTCATTTATCTTTCTTTCTGAAGGCTAAATTCACTGCAGCCTTGCTTTAAGGATTCTGTCGCGTATGATGTCGGACTAAGATAAAAATGGAAATATCTGTTGCATATTGCTGCCTTTCTAGCACAGATGAAGAGCAGCAGCAACGGACTATAACAAGGCAGAATAATCCATTTGCTTTCTCCTATGCTTAGAGTAATAATGTAATTTAACAATGTCTGCACTTACGCATTCTCACCATGTATTACATATAACAGAATAGTGTAGACGAGAGAAGGTGGTCTCAGGAGTTGTTAAACCTTCACTCAGAACAATGTGTTTTTACGAGTCTGTGCGCCATTATTGCACTACATGCAAAGTGTTTTTTCCGTTTTTACAGATTCAATTTTTAAAGAAAAAGAAGACCAAAATATTTTGTTATAGTAACAACATTGCTTTTCTGTGGTTCTGTCACACAAAATCCCAGTGCTGCAGGAGGTAAAGCACTCATATAACATCCTCCACTGCTAATTTCGTTACATTAGTAGTGCCGTGTCATTACTTCCCAAAGTTTATTTGTCACCTGAAATAAACAGAAAACTTTTGGAGACGTGGGAGATAAAACAACTTGAAAATCAGTGTCATTTCTCTTGGCTTGATTATTTATATTGGAATAACAAGCCCAACTTAATCTCATAAATAAAAAAGGGAGAGATACAGATCCGTCCCCTCCAGGTACTGCCACCACTTAATCGAATTAGCTCCACTTGCAGGCTTGACGGGCTCTTCAAACACCCCTGGTGACTTCTGAGTGCCGATTACAATCAGCTACTATTTTCAGCCTTTGATTATAATCTGGTGAGGTTGGACAGAATTTTTTTGAACGCAGAACTAACTAATTATTAACATCGCGGCCCATCTCTGTCTTTTTCTCTCTTTTTTTTTTCGTGCCCGCTACTCGGGGCCAATGGGGCTGGAGTAGTTAAACAATACCCACAAGTGTTAATCATATCAAATCAAGCAGTAGTGTGAAACTATTAGCTTGGTCTTATTGAAACAGCTCATATTAGTTGTTGTGTTGTCCAAACAATTAACTCACTAATTGTAAAATATGTGTAATATTAAAGAGGTCTTTTGTATATGTTTCTTATTGTGAAAGGAAAAAAAAGCTATAACATTTGTTCATACAGATTTCGCCACCTGACAGACAACAGTAATGAACACAATTCGCTACTCATAAAATAATAGGAGATGATCACAATTGTTCTTGCCTCACACAGTATGTCACAGAAACACTGCAACGTGCCTGTCAAACACAATTCTGCTCTTTTGTTACTTTTGAAAGGCAGCTTTTGAATATGAATAACTTACTAATGAATATTTGGTTCTTGTGTGTGTGCGCGTCTGTGAATTGATTGCTTTAGGAGGCGTGCTAAGACAGACTGTGGCACGATGGGGCTCAATCAGTGCAGCAATACTGGAGTGCTGCTTTCCGACAGTGATTGAAAGACAGACTTCACTATGTATGATTCTCCAATCACTTATTCACTGACAAATATCATCTGTCTGATCAATCAATATTTGCAGCTTTATTTTAGTAATGCAGTGCTTAAGAGGCAATAATTAACGCCGTGCTGGGTTGTTAAAAGCCTATTTTTATGTGACAGACCGAAATAGACGTACAGAAATAGGAAGATGAAAACTTTGGGTTGAGGTTGGTAGTGGCAGACCCTGCAGACGTTCGCTGCGCGCAGTGAACTTATCGAGAACTTGAGATTGTCCTATGGCATAACTATTTCAGTTGCTTTCAAGTTATGTTAATGTACAAAACTGTTTTTTTTTTTTCGTCTTAACTTTGAACTTTCTTCCTTCTTTTTTGGTTGAATGCTTATTTCAAAGAGCTATTTGGATTAGAGCTGTATTGGAGACAGCGCTTCGAGAAAGTTCCAGGTATAAAAATGTCCAAATCTAATTCTTTAAAAGATTTTTTGAGCTGTTGTTGACACAAAACTTTTTGTTTAGCTTGCTGTCTCTTCAGGAACAATAATAAGTTCAGCTTTTTTTTGGGGGGGGAGGTTGCGAGTTTGTTTGTGAAATTGAAAATATACTGTGAAATAGTCCGAGGGAATATTCATTCAATGTCATCTTGCATTAAACAAGTGTGGCTTGTGATGCTCATTAATTTCTGCTTGCTCCACTTGCGGTGTTTGGGCTCTCTTTGCTGGCTCAGTGCCACAGTGTCTTCTGAAAGAGCCACTTCATCTCTGTCAGGGGCAGGTGGAAATTTTCTGCACACTTCTAATTGGACAAAGTGCCTTTCAAACTCTGAGCCATCATACACAGATCAAATTATCATACAGACCAGGTGTCAACAGAGGTTTTTCACCTCCCTTTTCCTCTTCTGCTCTCTCCGGCGTCTTTTGGTTGATTTTATGATTCTCCCTGGGCTTTTCAAACTCCCTAATGCTTAGTGGCCCCCGGCACGCTCAGGCTCGTCATAGGAATTGATTACAAGAAATTGCGCTTGCTATTTTGACTTTAAAGCTTTCATTATTTAGTGTCAAGAAATTTTTTTTTCTCCAGTGCAAGATCCTCAAGCAGATATAAGCAAATATTTCCACCAGATACAAGGAGAATTTGAGGCTGTGGTTTTAGCTACCAGGGAGCTTTAAGATCTTTAGTAAAGCTCGGGGCCAAACTTAACTGTGCTTTTAATAGTAATGGGTCAAATCTTCAGATGAATTCTTCATCTCCTAGGTGATAAGCGAAAAGAGCAACATGCTGGGCGATGCCATTTTGCCAGTATGTGTCATTTAAAGGTGTAACTGTATTTTTGATTGAGCACCAGTGAAGCCGGCTTGTGACTAATGTGAAAAAAGAGGCTGTCCAGATACAAGTATCAGACATGTGTTGGGTTAATTTTTTAGATAGTTAGACAGTTCACGGTACAAGACGGTAGATCAAGTGTTTTGAGTCTTTTAGGTGCCCTTTGTGTCCCTGTGCAGCAGTAAGAGGAAATATTTTGTTTTGTGTTGATATGAAAAGTAGGAGCAGTACTGGAGGAGAATAAATAGAGGATGGATTTTGAAACAAGTGTCTAAAAGGTTTCATAAAAGCTGAACCAATTACACTAAGTGTGATTTTTATATTTTCCCAAGCATGTGAGGTGGTCACTTTAAGCCGCATTCATTGCGAAAGCTCGCAGTAAATGAAAGGATGAAAGGACAAGTGCTGAATTTGCCTTTTTAAATTTAAACCTTGTTGGCGCTTGTACTCATGCATCACATTTTTATCCCAATATCTTTTGAAGGTTTAAAAGCTAAACTGGTGTAATGATTAAACGATTATCTCTGCTCCTTTAACAAATCACACAAACACGGCAAAGTTTTGACACGCTCGATCGCTTATCTTGTCTGCATGTCGTCAACGCAGATGCACTACACTGTGCTGACTTGATTCGGCGCAAAGGAAAGTGGACAGGAGAGATTGATGGTGGTGTCCCCAGTCAGACAGATAACACCTGATTCTGCCTGCAGGGGGCTGGTCTAGCGCGCTCCTCCCCTGCGCCTCAGATGCATCGAAGGCTGCGCCGAGGAGGTGAACCGTTCCTTCGCTCAATGCAAATTCATGGCCACATTCAGAGATGATCCCATGACAATTGAGCCAATGTGGCCCAGAGCACTCTGCAACACATGATCCATGCATCAGCCACACCTGGGAGAAACCCACACAGGCACGGGAGGTCATTTGTTCAACACAGGTGCATCACGTATTCCGATGCAGTCAAACAACCCACATGCTTGAATGCACGCTCGGAGACACACATGGCCAAATGCACACATGCGCATAGATACACAGGTGTTAATGAAATGCTCTGTACACACGTGGTTATCTATGTCTGCAGCACATCAGCTTTTTATTCTATTGTTCTTTGTTTCTATTGTTTCGTTGTTGCTTTGTCTGCTCAGGTTTGAAACATTTATACTTTTTACACGGGAACTTGCCTCAACAAATCAAAATACTATAAAATAATTAGTAGTTGAGGAAACGATACTATAATTGTCAGCCTTCTTGAAGGTGATGAGATCATGTGATGTTTTGGATGGTGTGGTGATTCTTTCTTTCATAGAAACATGTTAAAAACGTGATAATGATTTTTGGAAAACCACCTCCGGCTGTTGATATTTTTAAAGCCGAGCACTACAAATTGGGTGTTGGTCTTGATGCCAGCAAATATGTATTTTCCTGAGGAAAATGTACTTGTAAAACATGTCTACTGAAATGCCAACTCTCTTTAATGGAAGTTTGATTTCATCTGTTTTCATCTGTTCATCAGAAAGAAGTCTGGCCAGGTGTAACAGGCAGCACCTCACAAGGGTTAGTGCCAAATTGGTTTGTGTGAAGAATCCACATCATAGGGTGCTTGAGCTGTTACCCTCACATTGTCGCTTTAGGACAGCTGGTTATAAAACTAAAAAACTCCTTGTCTTTTTCTCATGTGCTATTGACTTAACAGCAAATAGCACTCTGGCTGCACTTGTCACACTACCCAGAGAGGGAGTTTGCTTATTTTGGTATGAATTTTCCATTTCGCGCATCATTTTTTTTGTGATTTATTGTTGATGCTGTGATTTTGTATTCCAATACTAAGTGAACTCCTGTTGCAAGGTATCGTTATTTGCAATAAAGATAACGTAGAAGCTTGTATAGAGCTTTCCAGACTAAACAAGCAACTCAAAAATACCGCCATAGGCTTGGGGATAATTGTGATGGATGCCTTACTGACAGCTTTTTGATGTTGTTACATCATTTGTTGTAATTTACCAAACATCTGTAATATTTGAGTGTCTTATCATCCCTTTGAATCAAAGTAAGCTACATATACAGTGTAGGAAAACAAAATCTCATAAATAAAAAAAAATCAATAACAAGGTGTGTTGCACAGGTTCTCGGTGTATAAAGCAGATGGTGAAAGCCTTCTGTATAATAGATCTCAATATTAACTGTAGCACATGCTGGGAGTGTTGGTGGATGGCACACAGCAGAGTGAAAGAGAAGCAATGACCTTCTGTCCCATCATTTACCCTCTCGTGCCCCCCCATACTGCTCTCAAATTACTTTGTTTTAGCCAATTAAAGCAGCCGGCTGAGCATCAAGCAGGCTGCCATTTTTCGCTCACCTGGACCCAGGTGACATTATCGCTCTGTCATCGGGAGAGATAGCTGTAAGTGGGAATCTCCGGCATGGCGCCGTGCCACCTTAGACCCCACAGTGTTCGCTGAGATTAATGCAGTGATGCTCCCCCCAACTTGCACGAATCAGTCGGCTCTCTCATCTGTTCCCGGCGATAGCACCGCGCACTGCTTCTCACTGCATGAAGCAAGGACCCAGTGACTCTATAAGTTTTTGTGCTACAAAGCATATACACACAGACATACACGTGTACGTTTATGTATATATGTATATATATATATATAACATTTCCTAAATCGCCCCAGTATAAGTAACTATCAATTTCTGAATATACAAGGAATTTATTGTCTCTTGCTATCTTATTGCCTTGTCGCTGATCAAGATACCATATGCTGAGAAATGACTTTCCATCCAAATCCTTTAATGTCTCAATAATAGAAAGACGGCAGACACAACAATACCATGGCACAAAATGAGTGAAGGACCGGAGAGTGTGGTGTTTAACAGCCATACGAGCACAGATTATGTGCTTGAAGGGGCTGAATCGAGTGCCAGCCGTGACAGTTGGGCTGGGAATTGAGCGTTCCGGGGACGTGCGGCTTGACTCCGCTCGGAAACACCACTGGGTCCAGGGCTCATCTCCGCAGTCCTCCGCCTCCCTCCTCGCATAGTGGCATTGTGGCCTGCCGTTTGCTCCGCTTCTCCGGGGGAATGGACGGGCCCTTGCTCTCGCTTGATGAGCACTCGCTAATGGCTGCTTCTTTGAAAGCTGACGGGCCCGTTTGAGGAGGAGTGTCTTTTACTTCCCTCCAGCTTGCCTTGGCCGGGCATTCGTCAGGCAGCCTGGCTTTGCTGTCCTGCCCACATGATGGTGCGCCAAGGGGCTGAAACGTCTGTCATTTGTTTTACTTTCAAATAAAAGTTGACGATTTACCAATAAAAAGTAAAAATAGTCTTTTGATGATGTCTGGAGGCATATGGAGAAAGTGTTGGAGTAGTGACATTTACAGCACTTTGTTGGGCTAGAAATAACAAAAGACAAAGGAGATTTGTCTGTTTAATTTTTTTTGTCTGTGTCCCCTCTGTTAGAGTTGTTACATGCAAATTAAACGAGTGAGTATAGAAAGTGTCATAGACATTAAAACATGATTTGGAGCCCCTGCTGAAAGTTGCACTTCATTAATGCTCTAAAGCTTCTTTTAATATATCGCTTGCTGTGTATCAATTTATGCACTGAATTGCCAAAATACATTCTTGCTCTCAACAAAACCCCACTTGTTTGTGCTTTATTTAAGAAAAGATATTTCTACTGCTCAGCCTCTGAAAAAGGACTGTAATAATCGATGCACTGACTGTGATTTCTTGGCCGAGACTAATTTGTGTGTGATTTCTTTTTTTTTTTTTTGTTTCTGCTCTTTATTATATACAACAAGTTGCCAAAATGAATGTAACAAAGCAGATAAACACCATCCACTAGTGGTAAATGCCATGTTATTTGCCAATAGTCTGCTCATGTATAGTGGTCCATCCTTGTATTAACAAAGAAGTTGATTGCCTGGATATGTTGTTTTGATGCTTCGCTTGCATCAGTCAATCTGCCAGTTAGTTGGTTACATATCCTGCTGATACCCTTGACCAGTCTTCTCACCCCAGAGGGAGCTGTTGTTCCTGTTGCCCTCCTCTACACTACTGTACCAGTCTCCAGCTTCTGGAGACTCCATTAAAAAGTTAGTCGTCCTTGGAAATCTCCTTTCTTTAACTTCTCTTGTCTTTACTCTCTCCAGCCCTCTCCCACTCTGTTTTCACGTGGACTCTTTTTTTCCCCCCACTTGAAACTAGGGCGAAGGTCAGAATGGTGAATTTGATATAAGAGCTGACATGGTTTCGTGGAGCACCTTGTCAACTCAAAACAATAGGTTTGCAGGAGCTGTTATGCCGAATAAAGAATGTTCGCATATTCCCACTGAAATGTCCTCCGCTAGACATTCCCAAAAGAGATGTGAACATTTGTCTGCATACATTTTTACCAGTCCTGGCCCAGTAGAAAATGGAGGTTGAGGCAAAATGAACATGTGAGCAAATAAGTTATTTCACAGGGGAAGCTAAAAAAAAAGAAAAGTCGACCACTTTGCTTTTATCCTCGTGTAGTGGCCTGCTCTCTTCGGTCTCGCTCCGGGTTTGCTTTAAATAAATTTAAGCTTCTTGTTGTAACCCTGCATATAATGATGCAGCTACATCAGGCCACACATATTATCTATGAAGAAGTAACTGATGTTAGTAGGTGCGTAATGGCAAGAAAGGGCAGCTGGCTGGGATGTTGTACAGTGGCGTGATCAAATAGTTTTAATTTGATCTGACCTCTTTGTCTCAGTGGCGTCTCTGAGCTGCCTCTTAGTTGCAGCTTAAACAACAGAGTATAATGAAACAGGATGAATGTGGTGACGAGAACCAGTCAAGTTCAAACATACTGTGAAAAAGTAAATTGTGCATTTGCTTTTGTTTATCATTAATGAAACAGGGTTGGGCATTTTTACAGCTTAAAATACAGCATATATATATATACACACACAAAAGAAGTCTGATTATGAAAATGATAACATCTAAAAAGGATGGATTGATATTATTATAACAGCTTCATTCGTTTCCTTTGTCAGAGATCTCTCACCAACCAGTTGTCGCAGGCAGTTTCATCTCAAATTAAATTCATTTGGACATGACATTTTAATTGGAACACTATTCCCATTAATTGAACAAATTAGAGAAAGTCTGCTGGGGGAAAGGTAATCTCTGGGAGAAATGATTTGGAATTCACAATTTAAAATTAAAAATCAGCTGCTCAGCTTTGTTTGTATGGCAGCCAGTTTGCGGCAGTGCACGCAGGCAGCGCCAGTGTTTGGGGTCCCAGCGGCACTCAGGGCTCACATTGTCTTCATTAAAAGCGATTAAGGAATAGGTCAATTTAGTCTGCTTGGCTGCTTAAGCCGAGCATTATTTTTTCCTAGTAAATGTCTTTGTCTGCACCAGCCTTTCCTCTGTGGGATCGGGCAGTCCCCGATTTTATTCATGTTTATATGTTTGACTGAACGTCTGAGTGAGTCATAGCAGTATCATTTTAAATATTGTCATTTTGTTTAATTTGTGTGCACATACACATGTTTGGGTTTTTCATGCTCCCGTGCTCCGGTTTTAGCATGCAAGCTGTCCGGGTGCTGATGACTTGCTGTCTGATTAGCAGTGAAAGGCAGTTGAACCCTGCAGCTTCGACTACAGTGAGCAATTAATTGTGCTAATAAAGAGCACCTTAAAATGTGCAGTTAATTTTGTAAACACACATGGATAGAGGATTTCACCCCTGTTGTTGATGAAAATTAGTCATCATTCACTGTTGCTTTCAGAAAAGCAACATGTTTCTTCACATTAAGTTGTTTGGAATGTGGCACGATTTACTCCGCTGCTTTTCACAGATTTTGAATCAAAAATGTTTTGCTGATTTTTTTATTTCAGTGTTTATCATTTTGGATAGAAAGATGACTTATTTTAAACAAGTAAATAAAATAAGGGAGGTTGGTATCAGACATACACAAACTCATAAAGGCTTTAAGTCCGAAACACTTACAAGGACCTGTGCTGTATGTAAAGAAAGAACAAAACAGAACAGTCTGCCTACATTCTCATTAGGTATACATATGTGCACATAAGAATAATAATGGGTGATGTGGTGTGTCAAAGCTCACACTTTGGCCAAGAGGAAAAAATCAATCGAAAATAGTGAGCGTTATAATGAATCAGGTGTTGATTTAGAGCGGAGAGCTTGTTACATTATTCTTTCATTTTATTACCCTACTCTGTCAAATGATATACTTAGGACATGTGCTGCATGTTTCAAAAGTAGAAGTCTCTGTAGCCGTGTTGCCAGCATACAACTTTTCCAAAGGAGCCCTTTGAAATTTCATCTCATTGTGTTTCCCCTGTATTCAGATCAATCCCGTGGTTTCTCAGCTACCACATTATTATTCATCAGTCTATGGAGCTAGATCCTGATTGTAAACCTTGAAGATGAATCACAGCACATGTTTGTGCATTTGTGTAAATACCACTTGTTTGTGCTTTGAAAACTGGGGGGAGAGACAAAAAAGGTTTATAGTGTCTCATCAACCTTGGAAGTCTCAGTTATTATTATTATGTTTTGGGGGTTTTTATCGCCCTGGAATATTTTCCAAAATTGAAACAGCAGCGATGCCTGTGATATGAATGAGGTAAGAACTGAAGAAAGAGGATGAGAGCCTTAATTGGAGCTATGTGCTGTAAAAATGTGGCGAGAAAGGAGAGGATGGAGTGGAAGGAGGAAAGAGAGAGAGAGAGCCAGACAGAGGGGGCTCCTAGATAGAGGGCCGGGGGGAAAAAGTTCCCCCATGCTTGTCAGAGTTTGAGCAAGTTCAGAATTGATGGAGCCCACAGGCAGCACTGCTAATTTTAGTTGAAATCACCTAAGTGGTTTGGCTAATTTATCCAGGCTCCTCGGCCCTCAGCCCCTGGTTTCTGGCTCTCTTCTCCCTGCCCCTCCCTCCGTGAAATATCCACAAAGCGTGAAGGTACCAGGAGGTGACAGTGGGAACAGAAGGGTATTTTGTGCCCAGCTGATTTGCGGAGCACTGGGCGGTTTCAACCCGTGTCACACTCTTGGATATTGTTTGAACCCTAACGACAGCCCAGGTTCAATCATCTATTCCGCAAAATAATTCCCACCACCCTGAATTTAATGGAAAGTGAAATTACATTCGAACTTTAAAGAAAATCAGATGCAATCTCTCATATATCTTATTTCTCCTAATGGCTTACATTTCACGTTTCAGCTATTTCTTCATTGTTACTTAGATATCAGGAACACTTTTGGAGAGGGAGTGAGTCTGATTTTGTGTAATTATGGTCTGCCAGCTGGATTTGCTGAACATGTTGAAGCTTAACAAGCAGCATTGCTGGCGTTTGAATGTTTAGTAACAACTTGGAGAATCCCTTTTTTGTCTGCCTGTGAACTGCAATTTGGTAGAAAGTCGGGAAGAAAGAATTTAAAATGAAACTGTCATGAAATTACAATGAAGACGGGAGGTCAAAACGACTTTTTTGGTTCCTGGTATCAAGTGATGTTAAATTATTTGTGGAGTCTTTTATGCATTTAGAGTTTAAATGAAACATTGTGAGCAGCTTGCTATATCATAGGTTATTTTCTATGACTATTTGATTGTTTCAAATGAAAGAATCAGAACAACTTGGCTAAACATGTCAAGGTGACTGGAATCCATCAAGGCTTTTAGATGTCATGAGGTCCTTTCATTCCTTGCCCATTATTAGAAAAATGCTTTGAAATTTAAGATTTACTGATGTTTAATTACTTTAAGTGTGCTTTGGATAAGTCTAGTAACAAAAAACGGACCTTCTTAGCCAATTTAGTGGATAAGAAGCTTTTGTGGTTATGAAAATAGCCATTTCTCATTCAATAGGTGTGCGGTACACCCTATATAAGTAACCTCGTCACTTCTGGATATGTAAAATGAGAAGCAAGTTAAGACAATTAAGAGTTTCATAAAATTAACATTTCAATCATTTGGAACCAGAAGAGCCGTCAGAAACAAAAAGGTAAGGGAATGTGTGGTTACGCTAAAATGCATTCTAGTTAATCTAATAGAAAAACTCCTGTTTCTTTAATACTTATTTTGCAGCCAATTGATTTCTTTTCTTTGTAAGAAACCTGTTTAACCCCAGTTTCTGGTTAACTGCAAGGCAGCAAATAAAACTGCTGGACTGGGACTGCCTTTCTTTTATTGTTTTAAAAAAAGATTACACCCTATTTGCCGTTGATATAAATATTTGTTGAAGTACCTCAATAAAAACTGTTTGTGTTTCTAAGTGGAGCCGAGTTTCTTGAAAAATTATTTTCGGAGCTGTGACCAAGAGGGATGTTTGAAGTCTAGTGTGCAAGCCAGCAGTTTTTGGCAGATGAATGTAGGGGTTTTATGTGCCAAGCACCTGGTCAAACTGCAAACAATGAGGAGCTTATGGATTCGCTTTATCCAGCGACGGAGACGATACAGAGAACGTTAGAACTCTTATGGGCCATTTTAAGAAATGCTGATGCACAATAAAACTCAGCTCTTCTTGATGCTGTGGAAAGATTTCATATACCATAAGTTTCATATAGCATGTGTAGTAGGGGCGCAGATAGCTATGGATATTAACATATTAATGTTAATCTGCAGTGAGCCTATTTATACTTACTCATTACCATATGAACAAAATTAACAGCCTTCCAGGTTTGCTAACCTGATCAGGTTAGCAAACCTGCTGTAGCATGACGTCTTTCCAATATAAACAAAGGAATGAGGGAAAATAATTAGGAAAAAATCGTAGCCCTATTGAGCTGATGGAATAGTGATATTGTATAAACAGCTTAAAAACTACATGCAGAATTGAGATTCAGTGTGGAGGGTCTTGTTTGACTCTTTAGCAGTGATCTAATAATGAGCTCCACAGATGGGTTTGTTGGCCGAAGCTCTGCTGAGTCCACCGTGTATGCGGTAGAGAGTGTCAAAGTGTCTCCTGTGCAGGATCATCTCCAGGTTTGGGAAATGGATGGTGTCTGCCAGACATGCTGGCATTCAGTGGGCCTTCACTCGTGCACTACCTGGGCTGGTGCTCAGCCAGGGTTAATTATAGGGGAGCTCCAGAGTCTTGTGTCACTAAGGATTCTAGACAGAATATTGTCATACTGCCATGTCCTATACAGAAAAGACACGAGTAAAAGCACAACTGCTCCTTGGCGTTTCTGTCTTGCACAGTCATTTCACTGTTGGTCTAAAATCAACAGTTGCAAAGAGCCAAATGGCTGGTAAAAATGTGTGTTTGGTGAGTAAATTAGTAATAGTGCTCCAATAAAATGAGTGGTAACTTTTGTCAGATGGTGACATTTTATTGAATTGCTTGCAGTATTTTTTAAAAATTTTTTTGTCTCAACATTTTAACTGAGTATCCCTGCCGTGGTACAGCCCTCTGAAAGATGGGGAAATTAAGAGTACACCATAGCAGCACAGCTCGGGATGCTGCATTTTTAATTCTCTGCTTTCTTCTTTCTCATCAAAAACTGGTGTCTACATTACCAGCCTTGAACTCCTAGCCTTAAGCATACAGTAGATGGGGGAGGATGAGGAAGAGGTTACAGAAGTCTGGGCAGATCACTTCTTCTTCTTTTCTTTTTTTTAACACTACACCCTTGGATTTTTATTAATGTTCAAACTTGCAGTCAGTGAACATAGCCTCAGATGACTGTAGTTCAAACAATATGTTAGACTTTATGCAACTTTTATGATGGGTCCAATATTCTCCGAGACGTGTTTCTCCGAGTTTTTCTTATGGCTGACAGTATACAGTGGTGTATTAGCTACACCATGTTTGCAAAAGGTTGGATCCCCAACAGCAAGGCAGTGGAAACAATTCCTCAGAGATTTTGGTCCATATTGACGTGATAGCATCACACAGTTTCTGCACAGCTGCACATGCTTATCTCCTGTTCCACTACATCTCAAGCGTGCTGTATTGAATTGAGATCTGTTGACCGTGGAGGCCATTTGAGTACAATGAACCCACAATAATGTTCAAGAAACCAGTTTGAGATGTGAGCTTTGTGACATGATGTGGTAACCTCCTGATAACAGTCATTAGAAGATGGGTACACTGTGGTCTTAAATGTATGGACATGGTCAGCAACGATACTCAGGTAGGCTGTGCTGTTTAAATGATGCTCAGTTGGTACTAAAGGACCCAAAGCGTACTAAGAAACCCTCCCTCATACCATTATACCACCAGCACCTGAACTATTGATACAAGACAATATCGATCCATGCTTTCATTTTGTTTACACCAAATTCAGACCTCACTATCTGAATGCTGCAGCAGAAATCAAGACTCATCAGAACCAGGCAACACTTTTCCAAACTTCTGTTGTTCAATTTTGGCGAGTCCATGTGAATTGTTTCCTGTTCTTAGCTGCACCTGGCGTCTGGTGCAACATCTGCTTCAACTTTTGACATTTTGTGCACTTACAGCACAATCTCATTGTAATAAGTGGTGCTTTGAGTTACTGTTTCTTGCCTGTCAGCTCGAAGCCGCCGTTCTCCTCTTAGTGCCACTCTCTGGAAATTTTCAGTTTTTCAGACCATTCTCTGTAAACCCTAGAGATGATTGTGTGGGATAATCTCAATATCCTTAGCAGTTTCTGAAATACTCAGATAGCGTCCCATCGGGCACCAACACCCACTCCACATTCAAAGTTACTAAGATCACCTTTTTGTCGACTTCTGATGCTCGGTTTGAACTCCAAAAAGTTTTTTTGGCCATCAGTATCTGTCTGAATGCATTGTAATGATTAGCTAATTAGATAATTGCATAAATGAGCAGTTGAATAGATGTATCTAGCAAAGTGTCTGGGAAATAGTTTTCTTAAAAGGTACTTCGGCTAATGTATGTTTGTCTATTGGTTCAATCAGCTAATTGGTCAAGCAAAAGATCTTGACCTCCACTGATATTAGTGCAGCTAATTTAGTGTATATTAAACATCTGCTGAGAATCACTCCTAATTAAATTTGTGAACCCCTGACCATTATTGCGACTATAATTTCAGATATTTCTTCTTGACTAAGGCTTTAGTCCTTCAGCTTTCAATCCTAAAGCCAGTATATCCACCAGAAAACTAGTGATTTCGCTTGTGGAATAAAAATATCAAAACTCGTTTTACTACCAATAATGTAAGATTAATTCAAGCAGTTGATTCTGTTGTCCTGATAGTTATCATATAAAGCTTGTGTGTGCTTCTTCTTTCTGTGACCCACTAACCTTTCTATTACCATCACCCTCAGGGGAAAATATCTATACATAACATCTTTCATGAAGTTTACTGGACACAGCCTGACTTTGTACAACTGGTAACTGACCTTTTCTTTGGTGCCACACTTTCCTCAAATTATAAAAAGAAAAATTCAGTTGTCAATGGGTCATTCCAATTATATGTCACTTGAATATTCATTTACAATATTCATGATTTTCATATACATTCAAGATAGAAATGTAGTTCCATTATGAGTTCAATCTTTACATTTTAACCTCTTGGCAGCAGCACTCTAAGGACATACGTGCATTAAATTTTGGCACTGTGGGATAATGAAGATTGGCAGCCCACTTCGCACTTGTCTAGTTTATTAATCAGATGAAAAGGTGTTGCTGCCATTGACTCTAATTTTGACTGTTAATCCAACAGTTCTGTCTCCCCCTAAAGCGCTTAATAATGTAGCTTAAATTGGTTTATAAGAATTAAAAATGAGTCATCTTCACATTTTCACGGTCTTTTATCAAGTTTCCCCGAACTAAGTCTGGAGCCACAAATCTAAAAGCAAGTTATTCATCTATCAATGCTTTCCTCTAAAGTAAAAGTGTGTTACTTCCCCTTTTTTACTTAGACAATGTCTAGTCATGGCAAGCTGGTGCACACTGGCCTAGAAAAAAAGAACAGCTTGTGTTTCTGAAGTTTTCTCTCCTGTCTAGTTATTTTTAAAATGCCCCATTTCCGCCATTGTTGTGGCATTGTTTTGACCTTACGCAGAACAATTTTCCCCAAGTCAAATTAGCTTTCACCATTCAAAGAAATGTTGTAATATAATGGTTTGACGGTTCTGCCTGTGAAATATAAAGAAATGGAAGGCCGTGCCACTGGGGTTAATAATATTCCTCCTCTTCAACAAGTACCTTGGGATCGTAAGTGTCCTTGAAAGCAAACGGCATCTGACTTGCGCTGGGCATCTTTCAGCACTCATGGGTAATAGCAGTCTACTTTCCAAACTCTGTGCACTTTGTATCAGTCTGATATGTTTGCTTTCTCCACTTTATAAGAGTTGATGGGGGGGAGTGGGGGAAAAAAACCCTTTCTCCTGCTGTAATTTTTTTTCATGCTTTCTAGAATAAAAGTGAAGATAATTGGAAAATAATTTTCTTGCTATTACTTCTTTGTCCATGAGAAAAGCATCTTCTGCAAGAGATCAATAGCAGCTCATCAGTCTTTTGAATGTACCAGCGTGAGAACTAGAGTCAGCCTTCATGCAAGTCAATGAGCACCTGGAGCGCTTTTCCCAGAGGCCACTAAGTGTGCATAGCAAGGGACTACAAGGGAACTGCAGCAAGGTCTCACATCCTGCTTTGATAGGACAGAGTCAGGGAGGCTTCGTGCGGAGATGCCGGGCCCGCCGAGGTTTACACCACCTGTTTGTTTCCCTTCTCCTGAGCGGCACAGATCTTACATGCCTTTCTGTGCCCAGCCTGCTGGGAATTGGGGTGTTAGATACAACAAAAAAGGTGACTGAGGTGTGCTGAGTTCGGGTTTATGATTTATTAATCTGCACTCCTTTAAATTCCAAACTAACGGTGTGGGGCTACCATGCACACTCTGGGGAGTAATCTTGAAACACAGAACAATTCAGATTCACTGAATTACCGTCTTCTCCATCTGATGGAGAATAGACAATGCGGTAGCAGAGTGCAGCTGAGAGACACGGGGAACAAAAGCTTTAAAGCCAAAAGTTCAAGAAATGGAGGTCACAGGCAAAGAAAAATGTGGTTTCACTTTTCATCTTGTGGACTATATTTTAGTACTCAAGCAGCAAGCTGTGGATATCCCGCAGGTCTGTTGGGTATAATTTTGGATTAATCTCACATGAAGAACACCTTCTCCTATCAAGTTTTTTCCTGTCACTCGTGCTTTAAGAGGTGCAGTAATTTAGAAGTTGGGTATGATTACAGTTAATTTAGTCCCACCTGTGAGACTCTAAACACAAAGAAGTCAAAGTCAACTGTTCTGGTACAGTAGTGGCCTCAGGTGTACTTATCTACCGTGGAGATTTATCCAGCAGGAGAGATTTTTTTGCCAGACATTTCTTTGGCAATCTTTCACTACTTGACTTGGCTCTGTATTTTGGGTGTATCACCCCAGCCAACAAGGTGGTTAAAGAAGCAACAATGTTGAAGCATGCACATGTCAGAAGGTGTCAGATCATCATTACAGCTTTTTTTTTTCACATAAACTCATGTTAGTGTTGCTTTGGAGGAATGCGTGCTAAGCTTGTAAAATAAGGTGCGCTGTGAATTTAAAACACACCGAGGCCATTTACCAAATATTTCGCCTTTGCAGTCCATCATCCGCCACAGCACATTCTGTGTAGTGTAAAATTTCACTATCTCCGCAGAGCTGTCAGCTGCACACCAGATTTCACTCTAGCTGCATGTGAAGTCCATTATGTGCAACCATTCCCCCTCGGTAATACACGGGTGTCACTTCGAATGTACTTCTTCTTGGGTTACTTTGATATCTTTAACATGATGGCCATCCATCATTACAAATGTTCTGGTCTCTAGCCTGGTGTGTCAAGTAGTTGCAGCAATCATGAAAATATGATGTATTTTATGACACAGCCAACACCATATGGTAGTGTGTGTAGTACACAGGCAATAAATCACTAGAAAATTGTACATGCAGTCCGCTCCTTTGTCTCAGTTTTAGAAATTATTCGATAATAATCTAATAAGCAACATGTGTCATGTTACTAGTTTATACAAATTCCTTGGGAAAAGAGAATCCCGTTAACCTGTCAACTAGCAATATATAAAAAAGTAAGTGCTAACTGTGTAAAAAAAAGGTCTTAGGAGAAAAAACAGTTTACTAATTGATTATTCTTGGGGTTTTGGGGGTTAATTCCTGTACAAATTTCAACCCAGACTAGAGAAAAATGAGAAACTGGCAAATGAAATGTAATTTTAAAAAATTCATCACAAAAATAATGAAATTTCACTCAGAGGAGTAAACTTTAAACATTCATAGCTACAAAGGAAAAAGGTTTTTAAGGAGATTTTCACTGGGAGCTTTAGACACGTTGTTCTAGACTCTCCCATAGATGAGTTGGTGAAATGACTGTTAATAAACTGTGCTTATTACAAAGAGATAAGTGTGTCTGATTGTTGGTTTTGTACTGGCTGTCTGGGGTTTCCTTTTAAAGTGCTGCAACTGAGAGGGCAAAGCTGCTCCTCTGCCCATTAGAGCAGAACCACTATCCTTCACCTGACAAAGTTTGGGAAAGGACACGGATGTTTCCAGTCTACTTCATAGAGTTCAGCATAGCTCCGCCTTGGGAACCCAAGTTTTACGTTTGAAGAGTGGATGTGAGGGGTAAATGGGACAGGGGTGATGGGCCGGTGGGGGTCTGTATGAGCGGACACGGATGCGGGGATGCGAATAGAAGGTCTAAAATAAGAAGTAGCCCCTTGGTCAGAGTCGTGGCAGATGGAGGCTCAAAGAATGAAAGGATGCCAGCATTCTTTGTGCAGTCTGGTGCCAGCAGAGCACTCGATGGACCACTTGAGACCGGGGTAGGGCCGATGTGATAAGACAGCTGCCTTAGCCTAACCTCCACAAGGTCATTTTGGCCAGAGCAGAGTGTCGTGCTGATGAGGGGAGACACCCTGAATCCTGAGAACGACAGCTGAGTTGAAAGGGAAACAAGTCGTGATTTCTTTTTTCTTGTTTTAAGCTATGGAACTTGAAAGATGCATTTCCAAGAACCATTATTAACGTTTGCGCAATTTAAACCGAGCTCTCTCATGTAAGTGACTGCGGAAGGAAGTTGCATTGGGTGTGAAAGTTTTAAACATTAGCAGTCTGTTTCTGAACTATGTTTTAAATGAGCTACCCAGTAAATCAAAGCAAAAATTAGCATGGAGAAAGTTTGGAGGTGCTAATGACTTTGACTGTCCCTGTGGAAAGGCTTACTGTTCCAGAGAAGTTGTAGAGTCGTGTGTGTGCGTGCGTGTGTGTGTCTGCGTTACGGAGAGCGAGCAGAGTGTGATTCACTAGTTAATAAATCATGCCAGATGAGTTTATCATGGAGATACAGAAGCTCCTCTGGGTCCTGAGCTAACAGCGAGTATCTGGGAGCTGGTACAACACATGATGAAATGCCGTTGTCACGTATATCATTTTTATAGCCCCTAACTTTTTACCTTCATTGCTGTCAAAGGGGCAGGATGAGTGACTGTGTATCAAATATCCCAATGTGCTTTAAGGAGGAGCCGGCTGACTTATCAAACTAGAAACATTTCGGCTCATGCACTACATTCCCTGCCACAGCATCTTAAAATCACTTTTTATCAGCTTAATCCAGTTTGATTATCTGCTGGCAACAAATTAACTATTTTTGTTTACTATAATTGAGTTCTTCGATGAGCACTTGGTAATTCTCCTGAAGTTTCTCATCTTTGCTTTCACAGGGGAATTGATGGTATCTCCCTAGATGCTCTTATCTTTATGCAGATGATACAGCTTGTCATCCATTGGGGAGTGTACTTGGATAATCATCAATAAATTGACTTGATACGTTGTGACTTGGTGGCTAAGTAAGCCACGCTCCAAATGAGGGGGGGAATGGACCTCGATCACGCCTGTAATTTTTTTCTTTTTTGAATAACATTTCTTGGAAAATCTTGCTTTATTTAGAATGGACCAAACTCTTTGGAATGACATTGAAGGCAAGAACGGGCAGTGCACCATTCCTCCTGCGCTCCTCTTAGGGAATAAAAGTCAGTATAACGGCTATCTCAGCTAATGACTTGGGAGAACAAACCTTGGTCTCTTAACATCGAAGACTTATTATTTTTAGCTCTGGCCAATGCTAAGCTTATCCCTCTTATAGGGAGCACGTTTTGTGATATCAGATGTGGAAATTAAAGCTAAATGACTTAAGGGGAAGATTGCCCACACTGCAAGTAGGCTACTCTGACCTTCAATAAAGCTAAGCTTGACATGCCTATTTCCCCTCTTTTTTTGCTCAGTTCTTTTCAAATCAGTGGGCTTGTAACATGATGGTTTGGTATTAACTGCCATCAATTTCCTGCTTTCTCCAGGGTCCTTTTTTTTTTTTTTTACAATGCAGTGAGCTGTCCTACAGGAAATATACTCGAAATTGTGTCTGTTGTTTTTTTTTGTACTTTAATAATTCCTCAATCACAGTTTTGGTTTCTTACTTTGGCTTGACATATTGAACTATTGATCAGCATTTAAATAAGTGGTTATGTATAAGAAACAGCACTAAAAATGTAGGTTTTGCCTGCTGTTAAGTTGTTTTTTCTTTGGCTGTCTCTTCTTTTGCTTGTTTCCTGTCGGTGGCTTACAGTGATGTTTGCCCTTAATGCTTCCGCAGCTGCTAAGATATAAGTCACTCGTTTAAGCACTTTAAACTCTAAGTCACACGGAGCAGGATCATTTAAAAGTTACCTTTTTCGTAACAGCTGTTGTGTGTATTTACTTGCTGTTTATTTTGTAACACCTCAGTGGGTGGACTACATGGATTATTTTGAGTTTTTATTTTTAATGCTTTTTTTTTCCCATATGCCCACTCTCACCTCTGTGCCTTCTGAGTCGCAGGAGAGCTCAGAGCTTCAAAGTTCCTGTTGATGTTTTTGACTCCTTCTAGTAATGAGATGAAGTACAGTACATAAGGGGAAGAACTCTCAAGCTGCTTTTCCAGGGGGCTTTGGAATACATTTGGTAAAATGTTTATGATGCCAAAGACCAGGGCTGGCTTCTCATTAGCTGATCTACCCGTTGCAAGTGTTACAGCGGCATTAGTCTTTTGGGTTAATCTTCAAACGTTCCCATATTTATACCCATCAAATACCAGTGACTGCCTGCGACACCCTTGTGTGCATTCGGGGAACTTGCTTAGTTAAACGCCACAGAATAAATGCAGAAATGTGAGCTAAACTTGACAAGATCAAACACACTGGTGAATGTACAGACGCTGGCCAGTGTTCTAAGTGTGCTGCATTATTCATGTTCTCCAACATGGGGTCCCTAATGAGAGTCTGGTGTCTGTTTTTTTGGAGTTGGAAAGCGTGGAAGTCTGTGTGACCCGTACACGAGTCTGTGGACAAAGCTTTGCATTTTGTGGTGAAAGTGGAATTAAAGGCAAACCAAGTTCATCACCACTCCAATTTAAAAGAGTTTTGATCCAAGTCCTTGAAATCGTTCGCATTCATCACAGCGTCATGTCTTTTCGTGTTTGCCTGTCCTACAGTTTTAACACTCACAAGTCATTTTTTGTAACCCTAATGTAACTTAAGTACGGGTATAATAATTAATGTCAAAAAGGAGAACATTCTGCAGTATTTCCTCAAACACGATGCTTAGTTTTTCCAAGCATAATTTTTAACTTAAAAAAGTTTTCTTAACAGCACAATAGGCCGTTTTATGATATGCTGTAGACTTGACACTCCCTCCGGAGGGTTCCTCTCACATCAAGCGGCTAAGGCCTGTGGTTAAATGCAAAATTTACTGCTAGCATTGTAATAAGCCAGTGCAACAAAATAAGGATTATCACCCTGCGGCATGCTGGTTCAGTAAGAGGACGCTGAACCAAAGGCTGAGCATCCATCCTATTAACACCACATATCCCTTGAAGAGTAAGCAGCAGGTTGCAGCTGAGCATGTTGTCTTCATTCTTGAATCAGAGCTGGCAATAACATATTCAGACTGAAGGGCCTCAATTAGACACTTTAAAACTCTGTGTAATTGGCGTATTTCTGCAGATTGCCTGTGGATATGTAATGCTCAAATTAAAACAGCCTAACTTTATGTCTGTGGTGCTGTGATTGTCATGCAGTGTGGTGGCAAGGCAGTGGAGGTGCTGTCATTTTTGTATTTCAGTGGCATAATTGAGGCCCAGTACATGGTACTCTATGTGTTTATGAATATTGAGAATCTGGCAGCAATGGACAAGACAGATTTGCCTCCAAAGTAAAAGCTGCACCTTCGGACCGTGGAAAAAAAACCTAATCATGTTTTTGAGGGTGTATTTTAAAAAAGGGGAAAATTAAACTACACCAAGCTAAAATGTTAATCACATTTCATTTTAGACTTGTCTAACCATTTTTTTTCCGAGTTTCAGTATCTTATAAATAAAATAATTACATTAAAATTACATTATGGGATTGCACAGTTTTGGCAGATACTGGTTAGAGGCACCAGCCTTCAGCCATGCAATCCATCATGTCCTTCAGTCCATTGAGGGCATTTTTGTGAAATGATTTTCCAAACTACCTTTAGGTTACTTTAATGCTTAAGTGCATTAATTTGTTGAATAAACTGTTGAAACTCTGATCTGATTATTAACAACAGTATAGTAATTTTTTTTTAAAATTATTTTTAATCACTGCTCAAATGACTTAACTGGGGACTGTTTGGCTTACTGTGTTACAAAATGAAAACCTAAAGTCTATCCACAGAGGGACTGTATAAGTCACATTACAAAGAAATTAAAGCTTTGTCAAATGTTTTCACTGGATACAAAGTACAACAGTGGTCTTGGAGCATCTGTGTTTGGGAAAACACTAAAATCGGAGGACCAGCAGATCTAATTTTATTCCCATAAACTGCGGTTCACAGCAAGAGGGTCCCGGATTCAGTTTCCAGTCTGGTTTAAATCCTTCTGTGAGGGCTTTGTATGATCTCCCTGTGCCTGCCCGAGTTCTGTCAAGACACTTTACCTTCCTGCAACAGGCCATCCACGAAAGCCCCGTAATAGACTGCAGTTCTGATTTCCAGGGTGTACCCTGCCTCTTGCTCTATGACACTGGGAATAGACTCCGTCTTGTTTAAACACCACAAGAGATGTTTGGTTGACTTGGAATCCCTGTTATTCCAAATGTATGACTTTATACATAGGTAAGTTAAAAACCAGTACTTAAGTTTTTTCATGTGTTTTCATTCAAGTGGTTCAAACCTTTGTAAATTTCACCACTTCAGCCAACACAATTCAAAAGACGCAACTTTTATGTTAAAGGATAACTGGGTCTGGTGCTATTGAAGACTGTAGCTTTATATTACCACAAGTAGCTGAATGAAAATAGGAAATATCCTCAAAACTAGAATTTTTCAACAAATGCAAGTGATTCAAACTTCATGCACGAATCATGGTGCACTGCGTTCACCAGCCACGGGTGAGTGGGTATTGATTCCTTGCAAGCACAGTCATTGTGCAGAGCCACACAGAAACATGTTCACTGAAATGAAACCTCAACCATAGCTTGTAAAAATGGTTCTGCATTCACTGTCAGACAATGACCAACAAATGCAACCGGGAGTCATGACCCTCGTATCAGTTGTCTGCTAACCGAATGTCCCAAAACATTATTGTTGCCCCTGGTTGAGTCATCAGATAAAAGCCATTGGGTTCCCAAACTGATGTTGCCCCAGTCAGGAATGCTCATGTAACTGCACTACGTATGTGAATTATACAGTTCAAATGACATGAGAGACGAGACAACACCACGGCCACTTGCAAACCCACATGCTCATATATGCCAATTATTGATCATCCTGTTTTTATATAAAGCAACATATTTCTGAAAGTTAAATATTTGTGGGTTGGCCACTTTTAAAACTTTTTAATTAAAAAACATATTTTGGAGAATTAGATTTACCAATGTGTATTACAGCTTTAGCAGTATTTTTCATCATCAGGCCTTCTAACAGTTTTTCAGAGAAACTTGAATTGTTTAGTTTATACAAACCTGCAATTACAATCCACGTATTAACATTTTTTAATGTTTTTGTGACAGATGAACCATGAACCTCTCTGACAGATGACAGAGAGCCACAATTTAAGGTCACACAAAGCAACAAAGATAAAAAATAAGACAAACAGTGATAAAAGGCATCACGTGTAATGCAATATAAAAATAAAAGCAAGTCTATAAAAATGCGTCAAATGAAGGCTCATGATTTCGCTACCCTTATCTCATTGCAAAGCTGAGGGAGCCTGATGGTAAAAGAAAGGCCATCTTTAGATTTAAGCCTTGACTTTGAAACAGCCAGGAGGCCTGCACCTGAGGATCCATGGCTGTGAACTGGCTCATATCATCAGATTGCACAATTAGGTTAATCTGCTGCAATGCTGTTTCCTTTGTCACTTCTTTAAGTTGTATTATAGAAACCAGCTGTGGCGCCCATGCTTATGCATCCTTTATCAAATGGATGCAAAATCAAGCCGAAGCCTCCCTTTTCCGTGCTGTCCACTTAGAGTTGGCTGTTGGCGCGGAGGCAACACTGAGTCATTTTACTGTAAGCGACAAGTATCTGGCTACATTTTTCACCAAGCTCAGGTAAACAGTGGAAATTTGAGGAAGTGCTTTTAAAACACACAAATTGTCTAACAAGTGTTCTCCAGTGACCGACACTGACGGAGTGCTTCTGGGGGGAAAAAAGGCAATAACAGATGCTCTAAGAGCTGGGAAAATATTTTGGTTTTAAGTCCAGTAATAATTAGTGTGACTGCCAAGTTACTGAAAGTTTGTGACCTTTCTGTTATTCTGACTGTATCCATGAGCACCTAGTTACAGCATGAAAACATCCTGCTCTTTGCCGTCACAACAGTTTTTCCTGTCAGTATTAGCTCTATAGCAGCTCCTTGTTGCTTCAGTGCAGCCATGTAGACAGGCCTGACTGCTCTCCAATCCAAACATGTCAGCCTCACCATGTCTTTTCTGCAGGCACAAGCCACCCTCTGTTTGTCACTAAGGAACAAACACATGCGTAGTAAAGGAAAGCCCTAACCTCAGCCTCTGGAGTGTGAGTCCTCTCAGTTTAAAGAGCTACTCAGCATGGCTACCAGACCCTTCCGGGAGGGGCCTGGTTAGTGGCCAGAACCTGAGTCCACCCAGAGTCCCAGCAGATCTGTGCAGCCAGTGGCTGATGGGCTATGTGAGAGGGCTTGTTACACACACCCTGGTTAAGAAACAGCTGGGGGTCCAGTTCAGGCAGGGGGCTCTGCCCACGGATCAGACGCTGGATTCTGTCTTTGTGACTCCATGCTGGCAACCTCATGAATGTTTCAGTGAAGTGCTGTGAGGTCTGCCTGAAGAGCCTGGCCTAATCCGGCACTCCTCGAGCCATGCTGCTTCACCTTGCCATGGAGACGCGGCTTCTCATCGAGGGGGCTGAGATGTGGTCAAGCAGAAGCAGATATTGAACTTCCTGGGGGCTGCTTTCGTTTCTTCCCCCCAGTGCATAGAAAGGCAGGTGGGATTAGAGCACTGGGGCATCCAGCTTTTTCTCTCTCTCTCTCTGACTGCTAACAATCCCTGTATTGAAATCCTGTCAGCACACTGCTTTGTGTCTTCCATTTGCATTTTGTTGTAGTGTGCATCTTGAATTGCTCGCTATGCTTCTCGAATTGCTCCGTCTGGCAAGCATCTTGCAAAAAAAGGAGATCCATCCAAATACTAATAAGGCCTCTTTTATACGGAAACTTTGGTGCTTTTGTCACTTTGCAAGTCCGCTTAATTTTTCCAACCCGACTTAACTGAATAATGAGAAGAGGTTGGCAAATGACAAACTGACCTGAGTAAGAACAAACATCAGTGCACAGAGTGTTGTGACATGCGAGTGTTATTCATGCACAGTCAGCAGGGCTGTCTCTTTTTCTCCCTGTGGTCATTGACTTCAGCTTGTAAGCTTCCTGTTTCCGATAATTAAAGGTGAAGCGTGTGTGTGTGTAAGTATGTGTGTGTGTAAATAAAGGGAAGCTAGATCATGAGCATGTTGCCTAACTATAGACTACTTAACGAGCAGGCGCATCGATAGCCTTTGCCCCGTAGAAAGCGCTAGATGCTGCTGCTGCCCACTCGCTGACTAAGTAAAGGCTACATTTGCATAATTATCTGTTTAATTGGTGGGCCACTGCCAGAAAACTGACCTTTTTTGGGTAAGCAGTAGCATCCACACTAAATTTATTACAAAGATACGGGGGAAGAGATTACAAAGCAAGCAAACTGCCAGCTCATGGGTTTCTTCTGCTTAACCTGATAATCGTTTGCGCTCATAAACACTTTTCTGCCCACGCACATTTGCAGGAGATAATTTGCCAAGTGATTTTAAAGCAATCATGTTGCTCTGACGTGACAAGAGTATCCGCTATGATTGCAGGCTTTATCATGCTGCCGAAAATAAAATCATTTTTTCAGGAGGGGGACAGAGTCTGGTAAAGTTTGCTCTACTGCCAAATGCAGTTAAATGAAGATAGGTGTTTTTAGTTCTCAATGATAAAGAATAAATCTGATTTTTTTTTTTTTTATTGTAAAGAGATTTGTCTCTGCTGAGCATCAACACATGATAAGGTTCCCATCTGTGTTTTACAGTCCAGTGACAGTGGAAAAGCATTAATGCCCCTCCCCCTTTCCTGAGCACAAATACCCCCCGCCCCGCCATCTCCATCCTGTTTTCATCTCCCAGGCTTCAGCTGTGGCCCTGTGAAATGCTCTAAAGCTGAACAATTAACTGAGAGACTGTGAAAACGATTCATGTAATTAATATTTTGTACAAAAAGAAGTGGCAGAAGGATTGGGGGAAAAAAAGAAAACATAAAGCTAATTTTAATTGAATCTATCCCTGGGAACAGGTCAGACGAGCATGCTCAATTTATCTACGCTATCGAAATCCCACTGGCCAGTGTAGACATAAAGGTGTGCGCGCGCGCGTGTGTGATTTGTTGCTCCGAATAATCGCGTTCGCATTCTCCCTCTGAGAGGCCGTATTCAAGCGTACACTTATCTTTTTCTCCTCATGCTGGCTCGGTGTAGTGGGAAATGCAGTATTTAGGAGGAACTATGCAAGAAACTGTTGAATCAGTAACTTTGTTCCATGCGACACTGCCTAAGCTCTGCAGGGTGTTGTGCTTTGGAATACAGTCTCAGTTTCCCTCAGTGGCGAAGCTTACGCTCACTCTGTGTGTAGGCTATCAGTGGTGGGTAGAGGGCTCCTTTGAAACTGACTATAGTACGAGTGTTTGTGCCTACTGCTGCTGCATTTGCTGCGCTGGGCAGCTTCTGATCAGCCTGAGCCTTGCCTGCAGAGAGCTGGCACAGCCTCCAATCCTATTCTATGTTCAAAGGTAAAGCAGACCTCTCATAGGCCCCGTCTTTGATGTGCTCTTCGACACTAGAGCCATATCTCTGCCACTGCACATCTCTTGGCAGACAACAAGAGCCAGTCCAAGGGAAGGAAGAAAAGAAAAAAAAACTTAATTTGCCAGTCACAATTCATTTCTACAGACATGGTTCATATTCAATTGCGGGCCTGTTTCTTGAGCCTGTTGGTATTATTTACGAGAGGAGCACAACAACGGCAGAACAAAGTGGAGAATTAAAAGGGCTGCTGCATTTAAGCCTCCAGTGCTGGTTGGTTGGGAAGCTGAGCCAGGATTAGCGGTAGAACAATGGTTTCCTCACAATGAGCATCCTCCATATAGCACATCATTGTATCTGCTGCAGATGGAAGGCTCACCTATAAGCATGCGACTGAGACTAAATTTACCGCTTCTTCATGAAATTGGTGGGTTTAAATGACACAAATGGCACCTTATGAATCATTTATTATGATATTCCGATTCCCAACCCCACAGCAGCCATTTTCCAGCTATTCCATTGGTGTTTAAATTAGCTTGGAATTATGCAAATGATCCCAACAAGGGGTTAAGTTTACCATCACTCAGCTTGTTATGTTGCATTTGCCAAAGACAGAGCATAGAGCAAATGAAATCAAATTCACTTTGGCAATGGAGGTATATGACCACTATCTCCGAGGAGTATCTGTCTTAATGATTTATTTTACCACAAAGACCTCTGAGAATTAGCAGTTGGGGGTGATATTCACGACGTTGTTTCAGTGTTGCAAATTAGTGTCCCTTGGATGCCTAATAGGAAAGGAGTTGAAAAAAGTGAGGAGATGCCCGTTTGCTGGCTTCACTGGGAAAATCACAAGTTTTGGGAAAAGGGATCATATTCCCTTGTTTCCAGTTTACTGCAGATGTGGCTTAAACATCTCAGTTTGGTTTATCTGAGCTATCGCCTCCAAAAAAATAAGTCTGAGTGACTCAGGCTGTAAGACTGAGTTCATGAGTCAGTGTTTAAGGTTTATTTATCATTGGTTGTCATGCAAACAAAGCAGGGGCTACTGAATAGACATCTTTGCATGGAGACACTCCCGCACAACTGTTCAGCTAAGATAATGTCATCTGTGATGACTGTACGCTGGCGATGATGACTATACAGTAGATCGATCCATATTCACTTAGATTTAATGGATTACTTACTTTTCTTCTACCCACTACTCTTATAAATGCTCATGTAGCTTGCTTCTAGACAAGTTATCACATCAGGCTCGTCTAAAGACTCCCATCACATGGGCAATTTTGAAACAGAAAGAGATTTGTAGCATGCCACACCCATGCTCTTTGATGGTATGTGGGGAAAAAGAAGTACAATTTAGATGTGGAGAAACCACCTTGAAAAAGCACCAGTTAATCCTCTATGATAAGCTCTTTTTCAGCTGTTCACTTTACAGGAACCAGCAAGAGAATCCTATCGTTGCGCACACCACAGTCAGGATTAGATTTTGTTGGCACATTTGACAGGAGATTGAAATAGATCCTTGTGAATGAATGGGTCCTATCAGGATGTCTGGGTGAAAATAACTTTCTTGGAATTTCATGTACAGCGATAGTTTGTGAAAATTATAGAACATTATGGGTTTAGGTGTATATTCATCCCCGGTACCATAAACATTTAGTTTGATGTCAAATTCCCTCAGTCTAAGTATGTGGATGTACAAATATGATAATACAAAATTACTGATTTCACCTGGAATATTTTGGCAGTGCTGAAAGTAAACACCAAGACTCCAGTCTTTATATCCAAAGAAAATTCAAAGATTTTTTCTTAAAGACAGAAAGGCTGGATTGCAGTTTTGTGGCTTTTTAAGGGCAACAGGCTAGATAAGAATTTGGTGATGACTCGGTTGAACTGCATGTGCGTGCACACAGACACGCACACAACTAAAACTATACTCACTATTTCACTACATAAGCTTGGAAGAAACAACCAGAGGTCCTGCTAACATTTCCTCTTACCTGGATTACATTGATGGTAAGTGTTTTTATTTTTCTCCTATATTCTGTGTCAGTAAGCGATCAACTCCAAAACCACGCTGCATATCAAACAATGAATTTTGTGTACAGCTGCAGTCCTAACACGAGTGCATCTTGATTTGATGTCATACATTTCAATTTGCAGTCAAACATAATGTTTCTGAAATATTTTTAGTTCTGTTGTCAGTATTCCTGTTCAGATATTCAGAACATCTCCCATATATGCTGGTCACCACTAGCATGCTGAGTGCACTGATGCCACTCAGGATTTCAGCATGTGGATATTAACAATGACAGAAAAATCATATCACAACAAATAGCTTTCAGGCACTAATCTCACAACCTAACCGAATTCACAACTTGCCGTTGCTGTTTATTAGCAGACATGTGACACCAGCAATAATATGACACTTGCTCATTTGTTATATGCCAGCTGTCATTATTGCTTCTCTTCTGTCCCAGCCTTTGAAACTATTTGATAATCCCCAATCCCTATTTGATAAACAGCACTTGGTTGGTTTTATTCCTCGATCCAGGCTGAACTTACAGTACCGTGCAAAAGTTTTGAGCCACCTCTCATTTTGAGCTTGACTTTCTTCACATTTTTAAAGTGGTCTTGAGCAACAGTTCTCCAGGGTTTCTGAAGGCCATTACAATTTTTTTTGGACATTTGGCTTTGGGTGTTCTTTTTCACTCATTTTCAATCCAATCCTTGTACCTTGTTAAGTTACTTAACACTGACCTTTGAATCATTCAAGCATAAAAAAGGCCCCTTACGTAAGGGATGAACCAGTGTTGTGCCGTAACAGACAACGTAGCAAAGAACCGGTAGAACCTATAAATCGCATCTTTTGGCACAGAAACATCTTATTTGTTCCAATTTCTTTCAGTAAATCTGTGAAAAATGTCAAAGATAACACAGTCTGACAGGCATAAAATAGTATTTTTCACCAACAAGGTGATTCCCAGAGAGTTATTGGCTGAAAACTCAGTGGATCCATCTACTGATGGCTGAAGCCTCATCAGAAATGGTCTTAAGGGAAGAATGGCTGTTAAGAAGCCATTCTTAAGGAAGGGAAACAGGAAAAAAAAGCTGAGGTATGCCAAATTATCCAAGAACTGGACTGAAAATAAGTGGCAACAGGTCTTGTACTGTGATTAATGCAAATTTGGGAATTCTACTTCAAATTCTCAATGTGTATAGATGAGGTAAAGAGTGAGGCACAACTCTAAGTCTCCACAGCCATCTGTAAACAGGATGCTGTGTCCTGGTTGTTAGCTGCATTTCAGACAGTGGTGATCTTATCAGAATTGATGGAATTATGAAAATAGAAAAGGTGACAATGATCTCAAACACGGGTATGGAATCATACTTGCGCACAATGGACTGCCATCCCCAGAGTGTGGACCTCAAGACTATTAACCTGTTGTGGGATCATCTTGACAGAGAGCAAAACAAAAGGCAGAGAACTATTCCTGAAGACCACTTCAGAAATTAAAGTTTCACAATGAGAATCCAGGCTATGTTGAACATTGAAGTTGGTAATACCAAATCGTTAAAACTGTACAAACTCTTGATTCTGGTCATCATTTCTTTACTTGGATGACTGAACATGCATCAAGATATTTCCATGTATTTTTCAATAAATTACTACATCTCTTTTACCATTTTCCTATTTCCCATTGAATGAAAGTAGAGGATAGGCTTGTCTATTTGTTAGCAGAACCAGCACGTTTCTAATTTGTACAAAAGAGCAAAAGCCTCAGGTGCAATAGCCAAAAAGCAACCATCTGTAACACACCTGACAGTGCCACGGTCAGATAGCCACAACCCCAACAGACCCCAAACATGCTTCTGTTTAATTTCAAAGCACTTTATTCATGTAAGCAATAAAATTATTACCTGATTGCACTTCCCTGCGCTGTGGAGTCTTTTAGAATCGTTTAGGTTTTGTTTTAGGTTTTTGCTTTTGTTTTGATGAACTCATCTTGTTTCCAATCACTGTAGGCAGCTCTTTTCAGCAAAAGATGACCTGTCAAACAGCACATGTAGCAAAAAATTTGTGAAGCTCTGTAAGGATTTAGTACCTAAAGGGCCAGATATTATTGTAAGTGGGTTTAAAACAGAGCTTAAGGGTGAACTGAATATTGGAATCAATTGGACAGAACCACTTATCGGGATTAATGTTGCTATGCTGGATGTATAAATAAGAAATTGCATGCTTTCCATATCTACTTTTAAAACATAATTATACTGCAATGATACATTTACAACCTATTTTTCTGCTCCCGAGTGACAAAAGAATCTATTATTGCACTTGCAATATCTTCTCAGTGCAGCAATAACCCCAGATTGCCAACAACATGCACGGTAGTAGAAAATTACATCTGGAAAAATATCTATTCATCGTTTTTAAGTAGACACTGAAAGATTTTTTTTTTCATTTGGCTTCAGTGTAGTATGATTATTGGTGGCTAGGAAATAAAATTTTCCTTTATGCACCATTGAATCTAGCAGCTCCAAGAACAAGGACTGTACTTGTAATATTAATTTAACATTTACTTTCTCACAGTGCACTTTTTGTAATTTTAAAGATTGCTTAATGTATGCAGTACTTTATGGTGTGTGAGTGAGGATTGCCTGACTGACATCATGATATCCATCTTACGGTCGTAAGAGCAAATAATGTAAAAAGAAACCCCATCTGCTATATATTTTGTGTCTATTTTATTACCTTATAATGTCCTGGACAGAGTGAAGCTTTGCAGCGACCAGCACATTAAAACCCATTGGAACCAATTGTAGGAGAAAGGCTGTCTTGGGATGCCCTCATTGGAGAGCAGCTAGGCTCATTAGTTAAATCCCCACCGTGGGCTAATGCAGCCCTCTAGGAGTGAAGGAGAGAGGGGGGAAAGAAGACATTTCTTTGACTCCTTCTCAGGGGTTTCTTTCCCACATTTTCTTGCATGCATCAGCAGTTAAGAAGGTGATGCACGTCGCCGGTTTTAAAGCCGCCTTCAGTGTTCTTTTGAAGCCCTTCATTGGGGGTTTTGCGATTCTGGGTTTCGTGCTGGTGGTCAGATGTAACAATTCTATCACGATCGTGCTGTTATATGATGTTTACTACAATGAATAATACAATCATTAAAACGAAAATTCTTTTAATGAACTTGCTCGCTTTGAAGTTTGGCCCCGAGAATTACTGAGAATGGAAAAAAAAAAAAGTAACCCAAAGGTTCTTTAATATGTCGTGTACACATGCACACAATCTGACCTTTTCCATTAATAAGTGAGAGTAAAACTCTTGTTTTGCTCATAATGATTGGGGAACTGGAGGCCACAATGCAGGCAGGTCCCCACTTAACCAGAATTTATCTTTTTGGCAGTAAAAGGAGGGGTTTTGAGTGCTGTTATCTATGGCCTCCCCCTTGAACGAGTAAACAGCCCATTTATTATTAACTCAGGTTTAAGGTAGAGCATTAATCCTCTCTGACAGTTTGCCTACTTGTTAAGGCAGCCAGTTCTTCCTCCACAGCAGATGGCTTTCAGCTGCTGTTACTCTACAATGCAGACCCTCTAGATAAGAGAGAATCCTCCAAAGTTTGTGCTGCATTGTCTGGATCCGAAATGAGTTAATATAGGCAAATACACTTGACTGACAACATCAAGATAGTTAAGACCATTTGTCAAAGTACCCTGTCATATATGGAACTCACTGTGGGGATTTTGAACAGCACCCTCGCAGACATTTTCATCTACACTTGATGCTACTGCACCTGACTTTTGGTCAACTGCAATGTTCAACTTCAAGTACATTTCATTATAAGTGTCAGACATTGCAAATGGCTATGGTGCGCTCCCATTGGATGATATAAAGTCTGACCCATTCTTCCCTTTCCCTGCTGGTGCTGTTGATAATTGCACAAGAGCTCCTGTAGAGCCAGCTGCTGAAGTGTGTCCCGACTTGAACTTGCAAACTGAGTCACCCTGAGACCGCCTCGATGGTTTTCTCTTTGACTTGTCTGCACAAAATCTCTTTGACAGTGGGACAGTAAAGTGATGTGTAATGCCTCAGTTCAACGATACAAGGTTGTTCAATAAAGATGCATACATTGCCCACTGTACAAAGGAGCAAACTTCTCTACCCCTGCTGCCTTATTCTCATTCAACCCTACACTTCAACTGACTAAAGGTTAGCACATACAGGGCAGATTTTATGGCTGGAATGAGGCAGTTTTGTGTGTACTATGAGGAATGCCTCTCAGTTTTATCAGTAAATATACCTGGGGTACAGATGAGGATATTAGATCAGTAGACGGGGTAAAAAGGAAATATATACTTGCTCTCTATTAAGACTATTGCACATGAATCAGTGGAAGTCTGTGAGAATCAAGAGTGAAGCTGTGAGAAATGGATGAGAGTACTTTTAAATTTGAAGATCATGTCCCTTTTTATAAGTAGTTGTAGAACTCCCTATGTGCCAGTGCAAGCCCTCTGTAATGGGGAGAGAAAAGGTCCCCCTTCTTCCTTGTATGACTGAAGACAGAACCGTCAACACAACTTAACTTAAGACAGGAACTCCAAATATCTATGAACTATAATCTGTCTTGTCTTTGGTTTCTTCATCCAGTTTTCCAGTACTGAATTTACTTTAGTGACATAAAGTATTCAGCAAATTGATCAAAGTGTGTCACTACAGAGAAACCTAAACAATTTAAATTTCCACCCAATAAAGCCCAGCAAGCCTGTCAGTACTGGAAAGTTTAAATAGCTGAATGGAAGTGCAGTTACAGCATTTTACACAATATCTATACATTTTTGTCTGCAATATCTATACATTGTTTTTACAATCTCAAACAGAGCACACAGCAGTAGGCTGGAATAAAGAAACTGTTTTAATGAATGCAGCTCTAATTCCCTCTTCGTCACTGATTATGAAGGAGGAAATGTATCCGACCACTGCTGAGATAAATCAGCAGGCATAAAGAGCAGCGTGAATTACGACATGAAGATAATTCTGTCATTCTTTCAGCTGTTTAACACATTCTTTTCTACTCTGTTGGTTTTAGAGAAAGAACGTGCGCGTTGCACAATAGAGTATCTGGTTCAATTAAGCAACTTTCTCCAACTGAAATGTACTTTCTCTAAGCCACTAAAACACTTGAATACTGCTATAATCAGCATTCATGCCATGGCAAATATAGAGGATTTTCTTTTACAAACACTTTTGCCTAAAATTGGGTCTCGTCCAAGATTTGAAGTTATTCATTCAGAAGTGCCGTCGTATTGCGAGCACACGGAGAAGGAAAAGAAAGATTTGTTGGAATCATCAGCTATCCAAATGAAATGGAATATCTTATTTTGTGGCCATGCTTAATTTGGATTAACCATATGAAAGCAATTTAACCGAGGCTTCCATTTACGGGGATGTCGGGAACAGAAAATGTCAATTTAACTGTTACCACTGGAAAGTATGAAATAAGACTGAGAGGCTTGCAACCACGCTCTGCTCCTATTTCAGCAGTGTGTGTGTGTGTGTGTGTGTGTGTGTGTCTGTCTGAAGCTGTCTGTACCTGCCTTCACACCGCACAGGCTCTCCTCTGGTGTCACCAGCCAGGTCACATCGAAGACATTGCATCTTTCCATTTAGATTCAAGTTTTAACCCTCAATAAATTGTTGTTTCTCTTTGAAATAAACAAAGTATATGGAGGAGGGGACCTGCGTTTGCATGCCACGAATATGTCCCAGTCATACACAGAGTGTAGCAGGCAAGATGACACTTACATGGAATATTACTCATGAGCTCAGACTCAAAACTATTGCAGTTCACCACAGTGAGATCATGACAAATTGCACTAAATTTATTTCTACAATAATTGTATTTGTAATGTAAACTTTAAACGGTCGGGAGACCTAAAACTGCAGCAAGTATGTTCTTTTTATCATGTGACACAGACAGCACATTTCCTCAGCATCACCTCAGAGTTACTTCAGCTCTTCAGACAGCCCAGATATCTGAGAAGCAATGACATCACACCTGCTTGTAGTGACAAAACGGCAGGTAGCAAGACATGAAAAATAATCAACTAGTAAACAGGGGTGAGGAAGTATGACATCATTTATTTCGAATTTTGTTTTAATGAATTAATAATGCAAAGAGTAAAGAGTCACTTTTGAGGGGACTCAAAGCATTTTAATTAATTACAGTAAATGGGTTATTGTGTGTAAAGAGTTGATTAGTTAGTGTAGCACCATTATTTACAATGCTATGAATTATAAATGGATGTTTTAATGACTGGGAAATTCTGGGATCTCGCAAAACGTCGTAGCACCAGTAACACTCATAGGAAACAAAAATGATACAGATGTCTGGACAAATTTTAAGTGGCTTAATAATAATAAAATAACTTCTCCCATTCTTGTGCATTGTAAATAAGTACAAGTACATACTAAAATCAATTCACGTAACAGATGCAGCTGATGAAAAGCCTGGGTTTAAGAAAAGTCAATGTAGTTTTAAAAATATGGTTCTTCACATTCAGTCTACTGTAATTAAATGTGTATTACAATTATTCAAGCATAGTGGCTCTACAGAGGCACAACTGTAACAATCAATTACTTTGGGACTAAACTATGGCATTTTTACACCATATGATTCTTGTAGAACTAGAAGTATTTTAATCTTTCCATATATTTATTTTAGTGGAATTACTAAAGATGTGTTCAGGAATAGTTCTCCTGCCTGGCTGAAGAACATTCAAAGATCTTCTCTGGATGTTAAATGCCTTTTGTTCTGGTCTCTGTAAAGATGATCCCACAATACTTCAATAACGTTTGCATGTCTGGGCTCTGGGGAGGCCAATCCATGACTGATGGTTTCCATTGTACTTTTTTCTACCCAGGCATGTTTTTACTGAGCTGGCAGTTTGATGTAAGAAACGGAAACAATTGTGTATAAAGAGGAAACCAGAAAAGATGCAGCTTCCAAATATTTTCCATGGGAGTGATGACGGTTAAAAGAAGGAAAGAAAACAAAGAAAGGCTCTGGCTGAAATAATGGAGGTTCTGAATATTGTTTACCCTGAGACACTCACTGTGGCTCAAGTGAAAAAAAGTTGGAGTGTCAAAGTTGGTATGAAAAAGACTAACAGCTTAGACAGGGTGCATGTGATTGCTCACCACAAGAATGAAAGAGAAGATAATTTAAGATGATAAAAAATAAACTATTAATACTTTGTTTTAATAAATGAATTGTTTTTGAATTTTTACCTAAAAGTTAGTATTATGATTAATAGTAGTAGTATTTATTTTAAAGACTTGTGTTTAAACTTTCTAAGACAGACAGCCAGGTCTTTATCATTTGTTTGTGTGGTCAGAGACATTTGGTCTTAAAATACAAACAAGTTCGGATAAAAAAAATATCGATAAGTCACTGATTTGTGCATGAAATGTGCATGATTTACACAAACATATGTGTGTACACACTGTTAGTGAATAAGGGCACTGTCAGGCTGAAAAATGAAACTGTTGCTGATCAGATACTTTACCGATGATATTGCACGCGAATCAAAATGTGTTTATAATTTCAGCAATTTCAGGAATATCCCCAGCACCACTAGATCCAAGCCATGACAGCGCCTCCACCTTGTTTTATAGGTAGTTGTAGGTACTCGCTATTGTACCTCTCTTCTGACCTCTGTGCATATTGTCATTTGGATTCATCCCTCCATAAGTGCTGTTGGCACAGATTTTTCCTAAAGCATACCTCAGCCTTTTCTCTTCTTGACTGCCACCCTTCCATTGAGGCCATTTATGACAGAGCTTCAGTGAACAGAAATAACACAGAAAAAAAGTCTCAGGTACAAGGATTAGACTGAAAACGAGTGAAAAGCACAGAGAACCTTTTATATAGTTTTGATAAAAAAAATAAATGATTTTCTAAAATAATTGGGGACTGTTTGCTTTTGCCTTTACATGGATTATGTTAATATTTTTTGTGATATTAATATCCATCCATTTTCTTCTGGTGATCCAATTCACAGTTGGTGATATTAGTATATGACCAAAAGGAAATAAAAACCTGTAAGACTGAGACTAAGAATCTGTGAAGGATATATTATATAGGAGGAAAAAAGGCACAAATCACAACAAACAATAAATGCTATCCTATGTCAAGATAATGCATGCAATTGGCATGAAAAATGACTAATTTTTAAGAGTGACTTTATCCCTAACATGAAAAAAAACCCCAGAAAACATAAGACAACATATGACAAATATATTCATTTGCTGTAGGATGAAATTAATGTATATGAGAAATGATGCTTTGAATATTACACACAAGATTACTCATCATCTTAAAAAGGAAAACTATAATAAATAAATATTTTGTCATGATTTGATTTGAGGATTTTTCCTTAAAGCATTAAATAAAGCTCTAACTGATGGTTTTTTTAATAGCAATTATTTTAATTCTCAAAACTCAAATATCTCGGCCGTTGGAAAGACATGGTGGTGTCCTTCAGCTCTTGCAGCTTACTCATCCAAATCAACACTCCACAGACACTGAGTGCATTAGAGTGTCGGCTGTACATGTGTGAATGTGTCAGGAGAGATGGAGCCTGAATTTGTGAGGCAGAGTGCATAAACGTGTGACACCAAGTGTGAGTGTACATGTGTGAGAGTGAAAAGGTAGAGAGGATGCATGTGTTTCAGCGTTAGTGCAAGTGCATAGTTGTCTGTGCGCTGGATGAAGTGTGTGCGTGTGTGTGCGTGTGTGTGGGCCTGCTCTACACTGCGCTGGGGGCCAAAACACTAGAGATTGCTTTGATCTGGATTCTCTGTGTCTCGTCCAATCACAATCATGTCACCGGCTCCCCACGGCAGGAGCGACTCATTCATGGTGCAGAGAGGAGACCCTCCTGCATGTTATTACTTTATGTACACTTTATTTTACACCAACTATGTTCACAAAATGGCTTCATCTATATCCCACGGAAGCCTCACAATAATGACAGACAAAAGGATTTTATAGTCACTGGCAGGGATGTGGCATGCAACCAAATATGTTTATATTTAGGAACATCTGCAATGGTAAATTTGTCCATTTGAGACAATTATGCAGGAGCAACATTAGAAATGTTCAGGCGGATTTGTGTGCATTGGATTGGCTTATTTAAAATAGAGACATGTTAATATGCTCAGAAAACAGTAAGGAAAATTAAACAACCTACTTAGCTAATGCTTCTGTCCTGAATAAGAATGAAAAATCTGATTTAGTGCTTTCACTTTCTTATATTTTATTATAGATTTCCACTTGCAGCGTACACGAAATGCTTTCATGCAAGAGACATATCTCGACTGGAGGCTACAGGGAAAAGTTTTTGCCCTTTTTCAAAATGCATTACACCAAAATAGATGCTTCAATGTGAAAGCACAGAGCAGTATTTGTTTAGATGGTTGTTAAAGTTAGATGAAAAGACATTGTAATCAAAATCTATTAGGGAATTTAATGTGTCTTCCTTCTGGCTGTTTTCAAACTGCTGTAGTATTAAGGATTTCTCTTAGTCTAGCTATAAACTGTCTCTTGAAACACAATAGTTAAAGCCCAAAGGGTCTAGCCTGTGAGCATAAATGAAAGATATTTAAATGCAATTACAAATTGTTGCTGTACAGTAACTTCACCAGAGCAAAACGAAAGCGAGATGGTTACAGCAGTAGTGCAAAAGTAAACTTATTTCGAGTTCAAGTCTCCACTCTGCTTTCAAATTTGATGTTGGGAAGTATCCCTTGTATGACACAGAAATGCTCATTTCCATATTCTTCAAAGCTGGTAAAATGTGGAAAAATGAACTTGAGTTGAAACACAGAAAATGCTAAAATTAGGTTTGTGCATCAATCAGTAAAGCGGTAAGTACATGTGCTCGCAACAGATCCGTGGCATGTGATTTTCAGCTCGGTACAAGATTAAGCTTCACTTCAGACAGTAAAATTAATGTTCAACTTAAAAAAATAACAGCTAAACAGATTTGACACCCTTATTGGACCTTTACACCTTGTCAGAGTTTAAAGATGTATCCTGGTAGAAAACCGCTAGTGGAATATCCCACTCTTACCCTCAGGAGAAAATTGCTATTGGTGACCATCATAAGTGGAAGATTCCTACTAGAGTGACTTTGTTTCCATGATAGCTGTTTAACCGTTAAACTTTATATTTTTTTAGGTTAAACATGACCATGCCCTTAGAATAAAGGCATTAAAAAGCGGTAATTTAGTAATCATGGCACAGCAGTCATTATCTTTCTCTTTTAAGTTTCAGAGTGTGTTTTTCTTCTGAAATCAAACGCGAAAGGGGAGTCCATAGAATGACAACCTGGCAGAAAGACAAATTTGTTGATAACTGGCACTGACACTGAGTGATGGCCAGCAAAATTGTCTGCTGCCATTATGTTTCGGAGTTGAAATACTTGTGGTGTCATGTCATTTGTATTCATGGCACCTGCAGTCCTGGCTTAACATTAAAGACAGCTTTTACATCACCTGACATCAATATATTGAAAAGTAAATAGTAAAACTACTAGAGTAGAAAAAGCGGACGCAGCTTTTGATATACCCGAATGGATCCGAAGACAAATAGCTACTATATTCCAGAACTGTGCCAAACTCTTGAGCCACCCCTCATTTTTTATTATTTTGCCAGGAAAATGGGAGATAGGTACAGCGGCATGAAGCATGTGCAAACAGAGTATGCGACAAAAACAGTTTCTAAGAAGCTTTAGCGTTAGCTTGAAGCTTGAAGTTCTCTTAGGCAGGTTTTATTGTTATTTCTTTAACTGGTCTTTCGTTCTGTTCTCTGTCATGATGGTCCCACACTGCCTCAGTAATGCTCTGGGGAGGCCAATCCATGACTGATGGTTTTCTATTATATGTTTTTCTATCCATGTATGCTTTTACCGCACTAGCATAGTGTTTATTGTGCCATGCTGAAGAATAAAGCCATTGCTATTCAGACTCTTTTCCAGTGGTATTGCATGGTGGATCAGAATCTGACAGTACTATTCTGTGTTCATAATTCATAATTTTCACAAGATCCCCAACACCACTGGCTGAAACCATGACAGAGAGCAGCTACAGACGGCTGTAGCCACTCACTGTTGTACCTCTCCTCAACCTCCTCTGTGCATTTTGAGAATTTAAAGTAAAATTTTTACATTTAGATACATTTGGACATCTACTACAGTAACAGGGAGGTTGGGGATTCAATCCCTGGCTGCTCTAGTCTGCATGCCAGAGTATCCTTGGGCAAGACACTAACCCCAAGTAGCTCTCAGTGCTCAGGTAGAGCAGAAAAGTGCTATATAAGAATCAGTCCTTTACGTTTACCATTTAACCTTCAACTGAGACCATTTCTGATGAAGCATCACTGAACAGTTTATTGATTAACTGATAGCGAGACTACAAACTGGGCTGAGATATGCAGTTTCCAGCTCATGGCTCTTCGGGAATCAAATTTTTGGAGCAAAAGTACTTTTTTACACATCTCAGATTGTGTTGTCTTTGGCATTTTTTTAATAGATTCAACTAAAGAAATGGGAACAAATTATGCCTTTTTTTTTTTGCAACAGGCAATTTCTTTTGGACTCACAACATCAATGGTTTGCAACAGTAGCCTTAAGCAAATTGATTAACACAATGAATCAGCAGGTGGAAAAAACCCAAACAATCAGATTACCTAATATAGGAACCAACATATCATGATGATAGATAAAGCTTTCAGTCCAAACACATGTCTGGGAGAAAACGCTTTTTGCCCACTAGTGTTTAACATGTGGGGTAAACAGCTTGAGAAACGAAAATGCAAATAAAACAATAATGCCTTCTCCCTGCTTTGCAAAACAGAGAGGTCTTGCATCTGTGGGAGGGGTGGGATGTCTAACAAGAACTAATGCTGTTTATGAAAGCAGAGTTTTCGCATCTAATCACAATGTCTATTCCCATGGGCCTGCTAGTTCTTCATGCTCCCCTTCAGACTGGTAGAGCACCTCTCTTCCAGGAGCGCTGTATTTTTAGGATGTTGTGAAGCTTCCTCAGCTGCATACAGAATGAGATGCTCGCCTTTAGGGGGATGTCGAGTTTGAAGATGATGTCCTTTGGATTTGATTAATTCAGTAACGGAGAGAGAAGCTGTCCCTGACTCAAAATAGACTTCCTTTAAATGACTATATTGCTGTTGTTTTCTTACTTTTCACTGTTTGGTCTCTTTGCCACTTATCAGCGTATCACGACAGGAAGCAGATAATAAAAAAAAAAGTTGGACTATCAGTGAAGGGAAACTGCCTATGAGTGAATGTGCTTGTGCACACAAATGTATTATAAAAAATAGGCACAGGATAGAAAAGCGTGTCTGCTTTAAGCCTCTTTTTATTCCCCTCCCTCACTCCCTGCTCCTGTCTGCTGTCACACTTGTCCAGAGAGCGACCTTCTGAAGTTCACCATCAAGGCCTGCATGTAGTGAAACCTGACTCGCTCCTACTTCCTATAGAGTTGCTCGTTAAGGAACATAACAGTTACACATCCCATTTGTGAGTGTTTTTATTTTTGTGTTTTTTTTTTAAAAAATAAGCAAAATGCTCACCCCAAATACAAAATATCCCCCTGAAAGATTGCAATAAATCTAAATCCAGTCGCGCTAGAATATGCCAATCATGTATTTAATAATCTGGCTCATTTAGCATCTGGTAGAGAGATTAATGACATGTACTATCTTTACAACCATCCCATAAAGATGAAAGAACTCTCAAACAAAAGCACATGTGCTACAACTTTGATTTAGTAGTTTAATACAATGCTAATTAGATCACATGCAGTGTCTCCTCATGAAATCTGCTCCCATCGTCTAATTATAACAGCCAGATATGCCATAATGGGACACATGTATTTTAAATCAAAGCGGTTGTGTGTCAGAGTGGCGATCGAGAGGGAACGCTGAGGCTGTGTACGGACAGCTCGGACATTGTTTTCCCCGTGTCCTGTCAAACTGTGATAATGCCCCCAGCTGACTGCATAGAGGAGAGGCTGCTCTTGTTGGGGTGGGAGGGCTAATTGTGCTACTCGTTGTCTGGTTTGCAGCCACAGGATGACTAATGAAAAATCTTCAGCTTTCAAACACATCTTTCACCTCCTTCAGCTCTAATTAATGGCTCATTGGTGGAGGACGGTAGTTCACCCTGGCCTTTTTCACCCATTATCCACTACTTTAACATAATGCTCTTCTGAATACTGATCATGTATTAAAGCAGCGAGAGTAATGTAAAGTCTCCACTGAAAATCTTCCCACAAAGTGTGTTTTTCTAATGAATTAAAGATGGCTTCCTTGCTCTCTGGCTGGTAAACACTGCCGTTTGCTGCATAATCAGCATGCGGATTTATACAAATGAATACCATGGTTATGTTCAAAAATTCAGATAATAGTTGAAAGTGAAAGACATTAAAAACAGTGGATGTGGAATCAGATGCAGTAGCACAATCGTAACTCATAATCGCTGTCAACTTTTGCTCTTTTACTCCATCTTATCGTCCATGAAAAATGTCCGTATTACCCGGAGATGTTTTCTCAACTGCTAATCCTTGACAGGTTGTTTCACTGTGCCCGCTGCTGCTGTGCATGAGTTTATATTACAGTTTTACCAGTGCTGACCTTCCATTGTGCAGGGTTGATACTGGGGCCATGAGCTGACTGTTGGAGAGAGAGAGGGAGGGAGGATCACAGCTGGGAGTGGGAGAGTAGTTCCTGATCTGACAAAAAAACAGCAACTGATGTGAAAATGGCTCAATTAGGCCAGCCATAAACTCGTTAAGGCCCACGTCGTGCCTGGCAGGACTGGGGCTTTTTTATTTGCCGCTGCAGATATTATTGCTTCAACGTATTAAAACGTGCATTTGATGTGCACTTGGGAGCACTGGCGGTGTCAGAAAGTGCTCTCCTGATGGACACTTATACAAAGAATGAGCCTACTGCTGCACTCCCTCTGCAGAGGCTCAATTATCAATGTTGTTTTTCCTAGGGATAGAACAAAACATGGTGCGGCTCCTTCAAGCTAATAGAAGGGTTTCACTCCTTCAGATATACGGCTGGCATCGCGACGTCAGCTGTGAAATATGCTATCCAGTAGCCACGGATCAAAGCAGCAGTCCTAAATCATGGGGTTTTTGTCACTGAAAGGCTGTAACAATAAGTGTCCTTTTCCCAGCATGTCTGTCTGCCAAACAACTGAAGTAAGCACACCTTTTCTCACGCAGAGCCAAGATGTACAGAGACAAATGATCACAGTGGTGTTTGGGCAGCCGATAGCACTATCCTCAGGCTGCTGCCCACGTTCGTGTCTCTGACAATTAGACTCCAGGCTGACAAGCGAGCATGGTTCAGCCACTGTGTTAAGAGACTTTGTCAAATGTGCAGCCCATCAAAATGCATGGGCGGCCCCAGCTGAAGTCAGTCATCCCCTATTAACGATGGCCCTATTAGCTCCTCCCGTGACCTGTGAGCTGGGAAATGAAAGGCGTGGAGGTGCATTCATTTATATAACCAATGTCAGGGTGCGTCGGACATGGACACCCCTCATCTCCCCGCGCCTCATCAGCCTCTCTGATCAGATGGGGATGCATAATACATCAGACGGCCAGTAAGTGGAGGAAAGACATTCATCACTGTCCACCTTTCAAATTAGATTCCACAGACGTGGCAATCAGTCAGACACATCAGTATTCAGCCCTGGCTGAAGGCTCTCCTGCAGAGACGTCCCCTCCATTACAGCTTTACAAACCTTACTTTAGTGTAACAACTGCCCTCACTGCATAATCTGCACTTCAAACAGCGGTGTTTTTCCCCGTATTGAATTTTACTCTAATGTGTTGATGAGTCACTGTGATTGTCTGTATAGATTTATGGATGTGAAACTTGGAGATGAAGAGACTTGGATTTCCAGGAATATACAGTAGAGTGCAGAAGTCTTGAGCCGCCCCTCATTTTGCAGGTTTTTATTGAAACACGCAAATATTAATATGGAAAAACAGACAAAATGGACTTTGTACCATTCCAAGAAACTTGAAAGTCAATACTTGGTATGCTATGCTGCACAGGGCAGCCATATGAAAATCTCAGTTTATTAGAAATGTTTAATTTGAAAGTGGCATCTTATTTTGTTTCTCAGCGCATTGTTTGTTAAATATTGTTCAGTGAATGTTTTTAATGCAATTTCAATGCAATTTTTAAAAACTTGAAAAAATAGAGACTAACGCTCGTCTAACTAAGAATTCTTTGTTTTCTTTCCTCATGTTGTTGCTTCCATTTCTCATGCTGTGGCCTCTCCTATCTCCATCTCAGGTAAGAAAGTTTTTTTATTCTCATTTTTATTCTTTGTTTATTCACAAACTAATAAAACATAATCAAATATTAGATTTTCTATTCTTTGCTGGCAAGCTGAGCAAGCATCACTTTTCCAACATTTCTTCCAGTGTTATAGATATGGTATAGATATGCATATTAAATGTGGGACTCACTAGATACCCAATGATATATCACCAAAATACATAGACATAGAATAATCCTTTAATTGTCCCACAGGGGGAAATTTGGTTGTAACAACAGTAAAAAAACAACAACACATATACAAACAGAACAAGACACAGGACATAGAACAGAAACACACAAATTTTTTACATATTTACATCATGGACAATAGTTACCAAAACAGTAACTGTACAGTTATTAAAATTAAAGTACAGATAAGTGGCAAACCCAGATTGTAGTGTGCAAACAGAGCAGTATACTGAAAGATGTTTAAATAGTTAAGAATATTTAGAATAATTAGAAAAGTACAGATTGTGTATTGTACCTGTGCATTAAAAAGTAGACATGTAACTTCCAGTAAGTTAGTGTATATAAACTGAGAAAAGTAATGTGCAAGTTATAACAGTAGTAGTTGTTCGGTTGAACACCTTACTCACGATACACTATTAATTTGATTTTCAACATTTTGCAATATGCTGACTATTGTAATATCACATATTGCGATATATTACTTTTTCAACTTTAACTTCAAACCTCTAAGTTTAACTATGTCAGAAATTGTCTTATCCAGTAAGGTTCAGTTTCTAAGTTTATTGTCATATTTACAGTAAAGAAATATGTTTCCATGTACAATGAAATTCTTTCTATGCTGTCCACAGATGCCAAACAGAATAGATCTGATAGATAGAATTTAAAAAACAATAGCTAGACTACACTAAGTATAAAAAAAGAAATACAGTAGAAATATAAGATATGCAAAATATGACTGTGTTAAAGGCAGAACTGTCAACAAAGAGCATCTGACCTAGGAGTCTTTATTCTCAATAAGATAAACTTGCCAGAAATGTTGCCATAAGATCGAATCAATCTGAGATCAGTCTGATATCAGTCTGCGACTGAATGGGGTCAAGTTGGCAATTACGTGCAAGCTGTTTCTGTTAATGAACTGTGATAAATCATCAAAAATCCCATGTCTTTTGCTGTCTGCATAGACACAAATCCACATTTAACAGAAAACCACATTTAACTGTTTCATTAGCGCTCAGCAGCCATCTTGATCTATAGGAATATAACCAAAATACAACCAGCTGACAGCCAGTTGAGTCGAGTCTCTGTGAGTTGTGCTCATTAACAAAGACTCATTCAAATTGATGGTAACATGATTTTTGCCATGACTTTTCACAATCTCTCTGTGAGTGATTGCAGTTAGTCCAAGTCAGACTGCAACTGTTTGCAGAAAGCCTCCTAAAAGGCATCCTGTTCAATTGCTTTGCAATCACCACAAGTTGCAATCAGTCGCACAATGTCAAAAAATATGTATGTTTTTTTTTTTGTAAATGGAAGGAGATTGCTGCCCTATTTTCACTTGTGTGAAAGAGCCATTAGCTTGCTCTGAATTATGAGGCAGCTTTGTCAAAGCTACCTCATAACTTTGTCAAAAGTACGTTTTTTTGGTTGAGCTGATTTGCTGTAAAATTATTCAGCTCAAGTTATCTCATTTTTATTTTTTTCCCCACTAATAATCAGTAAAGCGGTGAGTTTATAGCTATGTTTCCTCTGACAAATGCATAGAAGGTGTGTTGTAAGTCTTTCCTACAAATTAACTGAAACATGCAGTTCCCTGGAAGACCACATCATCGAAAATCATCCATAATTAAAGGAAGGATTGCATAGAGCATTCATTTTAATTCAAACCCGTCACAATAACATTAAAGCATTTTCAAAACTTTCCCCGGATGTTTCATCAGCCTAATTCATTTTGCGCTAAGCTCAATTATTTCAGTTATATTCCACTGAAAATTGAACATTAAATCGAAATCTGCATGCTCTGTTTCTGCTAAAGCAAGTCCTCTCGCTGGCTCTGGATCCACGGTTAATTACATGTACATCAAGCCAATCTCAGCACTTCTGTCTGATGTATTAAGCAGTATTCTCTCTGTTTCTCGGTTTTCCTCTGCAATTAAGACGGTGTAAAAAAGGATTTTCCAGAAGTCTTTTATTCAATTTAGACCTGCAGGAGAACACCTTATCTAGTCTAGGCTGTCTGTAATGTGTGTCCTCTGTCGGTCTTGACTGAGATGCACTATAATGCTACATGTAAGTAAGTCTCTGTTCTGCCAATGTGCAGGGATGCAGATGTACTTGGTGAAAAGCTTGAGCCTCAGCGACAGCTCTTCTTCCTGGATGTTTGGTTCTGTGAAGTCCAACTGTCTGAGTTTCCCTGAGGCTGTTAATCGGCTTTGAAATGGAAACAATTAGTTCCATAGCTGAGGTAGCCTGTTGTGTGGATGGATTCTTCCTTGCAGGCTGAAAAGCATTTTTGCTGTGTCATTTGGAGCTAGCAGAGAGGATGTAGGTCCTTGGAGTCAAATGTTTGTTTCTTGCATTTCAGAAATTGTGAATTTAAAGCTTATAGATCTGCTTTTTTCCCTCCCACAACAACAAAAATGAATGAAAATAATCCACAAAGCAGGCCCTCAGCTTGTTGTTGAAATAGCTGGGCAATGTAACCTGTTATATGTGCAGTGACTTGAAAGCGTGGAAGCGTCGGGGCTGTTCTTGGAGCAGCTTGGAAGGTCTCCTTAGTCTCTTCTCTTCAGATGTCTGGCTTTAATTTGTCTCGGTGCGCCCGAGGTAAGGTCATGATCCAGATGCTTCTTACGCTCCTCTGATGGTCTTCAGATTTGCACAAGCAGAAAAGAGGAAGACTGATGTACAGAGTGGGAGGAACATTGTGATGTCTCTGCCTAGCACCTCCTCTTTTTCACAGTTGTACATCCTCATTTATAATGAGCAAACCTGTCTAGCAGAATCGTGGCTCATTTCTTGGTTGTGAAAGAAACTCAACAGGGACTCCTAGATGGGACCTAGGTATTCATTGCAGTACTGAGATGACTGAACAAGTCTCAAGATTGCAAGATTGCACCATGTTTCCAGGATCCTTTCTTTAAGTTACAAAAGTATTATTCTGCTTATGATTGTTTTTATTATCATTATCTCAAAACATGAGCCGCTATACATCTTGGCAAAAATAAAAAATAATAAAATGACACAGCGAGAAGAACTAGACTGGAATTCCTACCAAAGCATGCATTGAGATGCCTTCTTGGTCAAGCCTGGCACATCTAATTTGCAGACGAACATCAATGAATAATAGTAGATATTACAATTTCAAGGTGTGTTGCACATTGTTTTAGCACACAAAATGAGATTGCATACATCAGGACAGATAATTGATGACAACAGGGGGAAAATGTTTTTAATAGGTTCTGACCTTAAGGCTATAATTGATTCAATTCACCTCATCACGTTTCACTAATTTCTGTGAGAGGAATAGCTGTGGGATTTTCTATTTTATATGGGTGGGGGTTGTGGGGGGAGATGGCTGGAAGCATGTACAATTACTCACATGAAAGAGCTCTTGTTAAATGAGCTTGGCACTCAAGAAACAAACCTCAGAATGTGCCTGTGCAGGCGTCTGTATGCATGTTAATCAATAGTCATGATTTATTCAATGAAGCAGTTGTCAGGAAGTGGTTGTGCTAAGTGTTAAGAGGCTGGTGAGAGGCAGACAGTGGTTCGTATTAGTGTCCGCAGAGAAGGAGCAGCTAAAATAAAAGTAGGTATCAGCAGCTGTAGTGAATTTGAATAGCCAATATGGACTTGTTGTCATAGAAAATATTTTGAAGATCCTGTGTCAGATGTGAAAAAGCAAATTTCCTGGACAGTTAATGTTTTAGCACATTCCTCATTGTTTCACTGGATGTGGTTGCTTCTGAGGACGGTTCACTGAGGGCACCCAGCCACTTTCTAAATTGGCTTTTGATTCATTTCTAATCTGGCAATGTCTAAATAATGCCTTTGGATCAGGGTTTCACGAGCTATGTCCTGAAAATAGAGTGAAAAACAAGCGGAATCAACCATGTCTGTGTTTGTTTGGCCTACTCCGTTCAGGGCTCTTGCAAAATGTAACCAGCGTGGCATTGACAAAGATTACGGTCCCACAGGCCACAGTGGGTGTGCAGGAAAAAAATGCGGCCTTGCTCTGGCAGCTGGCACTGAAACATATATACTTAGGCACAGTGGCACACGCTGCCGCACAGCTGCATACACAGACACAGACAGACACGCACGGACAAACACATAGAGTAAGAGAGTCCGATTTGGATAGCATCAACAAGGGGATAGTCCTAAGTCCAGACATTTGTAGTAAGTGTTTGACTCAGCTCAACCCCCTCATAGACACTTCTAATGTAGTTGGCTCTGCCTCCACCCTTCACCCTGGATCCAGCCCAGATGGAACGCACCCATCTCACTCTCACTCACTCCGTCTTAATCATTTCCTCTGTCTTTAGACACAAAATAGTATAAAAGCCAAGTTAATGATATAAAAACCATCGCACTGTCTCTTTAAGTGGGGATTAGAAAAAAGAGGAGTGGAGGCCAAGGGTGTAGAGGGGGGCTGTGATGAGGAGGGTAAAAATAAGAAGCCCGGCAGGAGCGGCACTGCAAGGTCACCTCTGCTGTAGTGTCTGGCCTGTCGGATCGAAGGCATGGCTAAGGGGTTGCTGTGGTACGGTACGGTCTCCCAGGAATGCTTCAGGAAGATCTCCTGCCATACCTGAGGCAGCCGGTCATTTATCTGGAATGCTGCGCTCCGACTGCTAACGACCAGCTCAAATTGGACTATTTTTTCCCATTTGTCAGTTGGCCAGCTGCACTGGCTCAGCTGCGCATCTGTGTGGAGGCAAAGCTTTGGACAATGAAAGTTCCAAACTCATTTTTCTCACTTCTTTTCATTTTGTATCTCTCTTCTCACAGTTGGGAGAGTTTTCAGTATTGTTGCCGCTTGTCAGTCTAAGTAAGTCTCCCCTGGTGCAGTGTTAATGGAGACAAGTGCCTTTGGCATGTGGCAAAGCATTTACTTTGACTTTACAGAGGCCCCTGCACAGCAGGGGTCGTCAGTATTGCTTGTAGTGTAGCTGTTGTTAAGCATAGTTAACATGTATGTAAATTTTCTCCAGTAGCAAAGTTTAATCTTGTGACTAATTAAAAAGTCATTCTCTTTTTTTGAACTACTTTTAAAAGAACTACTGTGTAAAGAACTACTTTACACAGAAAATCAGGAATATCTTTAATACAGTCCAACAACTATTTTAAAATGTAAGGCATCAACAATTATCACTAGCTGATGAGTTAATAGTAACTGCAGAACTATGTGTTTTGTGGCCTGTACTGTGCTGTAATTGTCCTTCCAGTGGAATCATTATCTTCCATCAGCAGTATAATGCAACATAGTCTAAGTTTAGAATTTCAACTATAACATGGAGTGTGGTGACAGACTGTGGCTGTTTCCAAACCAAGAACAACCCCACCTCCTTTGTTCATTAAGATGAAATGAGAGGGTTTTCTGCAACATTTTTATCATTTAAATGAGCTTCATCAAATAGGTCATTAATATGGAAATTACCTTCCTTTAGCTTTATTGGAATCCCTTTTTCAATCCAGCGAAAGGCTAAACATTATTGTAGGTTTATGGTGACTTTTTAGTTTCTGTGTTACTTGAAAATACAAATGACACAAATTGTCATTTGTACCTAGTGCTATTATCTTAATTAACAACACTAAATTGTAAGTGTTGTTGCCATTGCACATTGCACTTTTTTCGATGGAATATCTAGGTTGTTTTATCAGGCTTATATTATATTATAGTATTTTTTTAATGAGTGTACGTGATGTGTTGGTTGTATGTTTGTTGTTTGTTTTGACATACTGCGAATCAATTTCCCATCAGGGACAATAAAGTTACCATTGACCATTGACCATTGAATATTTTCTTAGAGAGATTATTATACCGCTTAGCACAAAAAGTATTTCTAATATTTGCTTTACCATTGTATAGAGAAGGTATTCAGTAGGCACTACAGTATGTGACTTCAACTTTAAAAGAAAAGAAGATTTTAACTAACTTCACCCTAGGTTGCACACAAAAAGACTAATGCCTATACCGTAATGAAGAATCACTGTACAGCTGAAATCAGCTCATAAACAGAACAAAGCAAGGTGTTATATGTTGTATATTTTCTCTTTAAAAAAGAGAGCAAGTATGTTAGGTTTGGATTTTAGTTGAGGAGCTTGGGATACACGTCTCACACACTTTTACCAAAACTACTTTGATTATAACTGATGTTATCGTTATCTGTCGCTTATATTATTGGGCCACAGCACAGCTTGGTGATGTTCCTCTAGTGCAGAGGAGAAACCACTGACCGGTCAGGAACTGGCGGAGGCGAGTCAGTCTGACAAGGTGTGAAAAGAGTCATGATCTTCTTCTCTCTCCCTCTCAGATCTCACTTTGATGGACTGCTTTGTAGTGCAGGGAGCTGGGCAAGTGCTAAGCTACATTACAATATATGGCGTGTTTGCCCAGCAGGTGCCATTTCCCTCTCTGCCATAATATGAATCGCTTTGCATTTCAGCTGCGCTGAATGCCAATGTCAGCTTAAGCATGTAACTCACAGACCTCTTCTTTAAACACTTCCTGCACCACCTGGGAAAAAGAAGCAGTGATATTCTGCTTGTTCAGCTCAGTTTGTATTGCCAAAATCTTTAAGAGTCAGATTAACAAAAAAAAAAAATTCCTACATATATATATATATATATATAGTGGGGGAAATAATTATTTTCTCTTTTGCTTAATCCCTTGCTGAACTTAAAAAGAAATGAACTGACTTAGGTAGGTTCATTTTACTGGAGAGAGGTAGAATATCAACCAAAACTCCAGAAAAAAACTAGATTAGATAAAAGTTATAGATTGATTTGCATGTCATTGAGTGAAATAAGTATAAGGATGATATGATTTAGTACTTGGTGGATAATCCTCTGTTGTAGTTGGTCATGAGGTTATACCGTGTCTCAGGAAGGATTTTGGCCTACTCCTCTTTACAGAAACTCTCTGCATCCTTCAGATTTCTTGGCTGCTACCTGGCAACTTGAAGCGTTCGCTTCCTCCACAGATTTTCTGTAGGACTGAGGTGTGGAGACTGGCTAGGCCACTCCGTGACCTTAATGTGCTTCTTCATTAGCCACTCCTTTGTTGCCTTGGTGCTATGTTTTGAATTATTATCATGCTGGAAGACCAATCTTCAGTACATGGCACAAGGCATAATATCTCTACCACCATGCTTGACTGTGGGGATGGGGTTTTTTTTGGCTTATACTCAGCATTTCTCTTCCTCTCAACATGTTGGATCAAGTTCATGCCAAAGCTCGAGAGCTCCAGACCAAGAGAGATTAGTGGTCATTTTATATTTCTTCCATTTCTGATTAATCACATCAACAGCTGTCACCTTCTTATCAAGATTGTTGCTGATAGTCTTAAAGGTAGGGTCTACAATCCCCTGGTGGTAGAGAGGTTGGAACGAAAGAAACGAATTCTGTGGACAGGCGTGCTTTGTACACATAATGAGATGAGATCAGGAGTATCATTGATTGATTAGGTGTAAGAAAAGAAAAAGATCTCCAAACGTGCACCAGATCAAACTCAAATTGTCTAAGTGGCCAGAAAACCCCAAGAGGTAAGTGAGAAATTGTGCTTTTGGACCAGTGCTTTATTGTTCTGAGCTACAGGGAATCATGTTCAGTCCCTACTGTTGTTTATCTCAGATGCATATGGCACTCGCTGGCAGCCCAGCTGAAACACTGTCTGTCACTTAGTGGGTACTGCAAAAAAAAAAAAAAAAAAAGGGACACGTCATGTGGAACATGGTAATACAAAAATGAACTGCGATGTGTGATGACAGGCAAAAGCCACCAAGCACACCTTTTAACTGGGTCTAACCTACTCTACAGAGGCAGGTGAAATGCCTTAGCAATAGTCGTTTAGTGTTTTGTGGCATTTCTCATTTATTGTTGTTCAATGACTCAACTGAGCAACAAGCCAATCACAAAATCTCCTACTACCTCTGTGTTGGCTTTTTTGCGTTGGTCCAAGGTGTGGTTTAGGTGTAATGAGGGAGTGTGAAAGTGGTGCTTAATACCGAGCATCAATTTTAATGAAGTCAATGTGCAGTTAACTGAAAGCAGACCTTGGTTGCACAATGACTTCCTCACCCTCTTTGATACCAACGCTGCCCCTTGTTTGCCTCTTAGACTCCTTCTGTTCTGCTCCTTTGCCATGTCTCTTTCAACTTTGATGTCAATAACTCACCACCGGATCCACACAGATTAATTAATATGATTAAAAAAATAATAACGAGGGGTAAATTTCCACTAGATGAATATAGCTCTTCTCAAGTTCAGGGAAAAGGCCAAGATTCTTTCAACATTCTGTAGGTGTTTACCAAATAATCCCACACAACAAGTGAAGCAGAAACTTAATTGTAACTAATTAGCTCCCTAGAGGTTTAATTGGATCTGCATTCTTTATTCCCCAGTTTACCTGCAGTATGTAAATCCCGCTTCCATGTTGAGGAGGGGGGAAAAAGGAGAAATGCTAGGGTATGGAAGGGCTCTGTAAAGGGAGACTGAATTAAGTGAAGTTGAAAATCAGTCTGTAACAAGCTTAATTTCTATCTTGTCTTGCTCTCTTCATCCATTCGGCAGCCTGGAGCTGTTTCCAGCCTGTGTAATTGAATGTGCATTCACTAATGGTAGAGAATACGACTCATCTCTGAGGTCAGGTAATAAGAAAGCTTTGTTCTTTGTTCAGATGAGTCGCTACCTCTGGATTGAAAGTGACTTTGTCGGCATTCTTATTGTTGTGTGGGAGCCATACTTGAACTCGACTGGAGAAACCGAGCAACCTGCTTCTGTTTTGTTTCTTTATGGCATTCCTTTGAGGGAACGCAGTTGTTTCTTTTGCATGATTTCACTTAAAATGATGAGGCTCAAACCAGAGCACCACCATCTGTCCACCTTGACTTTGAAGTGCACTTTTCTGGGCGAGGGTACTTTCTGTTTTCAGGTTCATCTGCACTATCCCAGACTGGGAGTCCACCGGTGGGGTATTGTTCACTTTCCTCTTGACAAATTACACGATGGGTTAAAGGTTAAACGAGCTCTGCTACCGCCAAAACAGGATATTACTCTTTTCTTTTTCTTTTTTTTTCTTTTTGTAAAATCTTGCTGAAATGACCAACAAGAGAACACAATGGAGGCCTATTCATCCAAGACCTTCAGCTACAGTGCTGACAATACTGTCCATCCTGTTTTGTTTCTATAGCAACTGCAACTGTTAACTTGGCCTTACCTAGCCTGAACATAGTATAGACTTGCTAAACTAGTAGAAAACAGATGTCAGTAGTCTGAGTGCCAGATCCACTCCAAAGTAATTTTTTGTTACATAGCTTTCTTCCTTTTCATAACACTTCATCAACAATTCCCCTTTAAGCAGGAAACAAGAAAGGTTTAAATTTAATTTTACTGTGAGGCTTGACCTCATAAAGGAGGCTTTCTAATCAAGCAGGCATTGCATAGCCAACCCAAAAAAACAAAACAACATTTAGTTAAAAATCTGTAATGTTCTGTTTCTACTTTGTCTATGGACACCAGAATAAAATGCAAACACCACAATAAAACAAGGTGGAAAAGAAGGCACACAGAGCGTTTCAGTAATAGTAGAGACAGGAACAGGGTGTGGAGCATTCAGCCTCAGAGGGTGTTACATCACCAGACTTTTCCCCTTTTCCATCAGGCCACACATACATCATCACAGCGAAGAGAATAAAAAAACAGGATTCACAGGACTTTGGTCTGAAATATTTTGCAGAAGTTTGGTTATGAGCATCATCCCATTTCAATGTGAACAAAAATAAAAGAAATAAAAATAATAAAACATAAATATAATAAAAATATATTTTTGTGTAATTTTATTTATATATTCTATATTCATCATGGATGAAGTGAAATATTTAAACATTGTTTTAATTTGATTAATTATAACTTACAACTAATGGAAGTCAGAAAACCGTTATCCCAGAGTTTTTATTTGAAGTTTGAGTAAGTTACATTTTAACTGTATAAACACCTCGTATCTCCAGCGCTAGTGCTATATATGGAACCGCAGTCAGTAAAGACTTGACAGTTGTCCAGGAGATGTTCGTTAACACACTCTACAAGGAGTGTAAGCCACAGAATGTCATTGCTGAAAAGGATGCCTGCATTGAAGTATATTAATGGAAAGTTGACTGGAAGAGAAGTGTGGTAGGAAAAGTTGCACATGCAACATGGATCACTGCAGTCTTGAGAAGACTGTCAAGAAAAGTTAATTCAAGAACTTGGAAGAGCTTCACAGGGAACAGTCTGAGAGTGCAAGAAAGTGGCTACAACTGTTGCAGTCCTAAAGTCTGTAGTAAAGTACATTATTTTGTTTTTATTAACCTCCTAGGACCTGGCGTCCACATGTGGACATCACATTTTGGGTTATTTAGACTAAAATACTAAATTTTACTCTACAAGGGCCTGATATCCACTTACGAGGACATTATACTGCTACTGTTCTATCAAAAATTTAAATGAATATCCTCATATGTGGCTCATATTTTTCTTAGAAACAAAAATTAGGTAAAAAAAAATCGGGTAAGTCTTCATTCATTCAAAACATTTTTGGGGCTTTTTGTTTTTATGACAGGCAGTTTAGTGAATTTGTCAAGCCCCATGGATGATGCTTGGATCTGATGGTTATATTGCCTGTATATACTGAGCTGAATTGATCTATCCACAAACCGACTAAACTCCAAAACCTTCATGGGACAGTGCAAATGATTTTGCATAACAATGGATAAAAACCTGTGTCTACAAATGTAACATTATAAATTTGAGACTTCAGCAGTAAAAATGTCATCTAAAAGTCTATCGCTTGTATATTAAAATATAACTTTCTCATTATGTTATTATTTTAGTTTAGCAGCTCTAGTGATTTAGAGCTTAACAACACTAGTATTCAGACTAATAGGGGTTAAACAGGTTAAATACACACATGCATATCTTTTCTGATAAGCACTACTGCTTCACATTACCCCTTTTTCTCCCGTGAAAATCTTTATTGGCATAAAATACTGCATAATTATACAACCATTTGAAGGAAAAACTAACAGTTGATGCAGTTTCAGTGTCTTAATGCAAGTCGCAAACTTCATTTTTGTTGTCAGTTTGGCAACAAAATTAAAAATGTTAACACTGTGGTATAAAAGAAATCCAAAATAAAACTGGTATAGGCTATTTAAGTTACATGGCAAAAAAAATTGTGTAAAAGAAAAAATGTACATCAATTTTATGATTTTGTAAAATCTGCACAAGCTTGGACAACAACAACATGCTGTTTTTGCTTCCACATCGTCTGAACATGTTTTTCAGTTATATTTGTAGGACTGCAAGTGGGTTCAGCCTTGAGTTCAAAAGTCTCCGGCTCTTTCTTTTATGGGCACTTTGTAGAAACAGTTGGTCCTGTTGTACCTAACATTTTATTTGTTAGGTATTGTCATAGTGATGATAGTTAATTTAGGAAGATGATGTGACAGCCAGCATGTTTATATGAATTAGGTAGGCTTTTTGTAAAATAATTCTATGAGTTATTAATATTGTTATTAATGGCAAAGTAGGGGTGGTAGTAGTAGAACTAGCAGTGGAAGTAGTATATTCTGCAGATGAGACTGGCACCTTCAGTGACAGTTGTGTCATGCCTGCCTGAGAAGGTTCATCATGAGCTCTAGCAAAGCATGTCAGGCATGCAGGTGAAAGACTGGAATGTGATTAGTCTGTCCTGCAGGATTGTGATAAGAGGCCACAGTTCATGCATATCAGTGAAGGGGGAGCTATTTGACTCAACTCTGAAAAAGTGATACTTAATAAAGACTTGCTAAAAAAGTCAAATATATGTTCGAGGCAGTCACCTTTCATTTGCTAATTGAGCTGCTAAATTTGATTGGGTAGTACATGTACTTAAAGAGGATTTTCCTCTGCTACGAATGCCAATACCTGGTGATTTATTTATTTATTTTTTAAAGATAGTATTCTACACATTGCTGATAGCAAACAGTCCGCCTTTGCCTTTTCTTGAAAATAATGATGGACCTCGCAGTTCATGCATAATGCAAAGGCTGTGAAAATAGTGTTTCTGAGAGCACACAGCACCGCCTTTGGACTTAAGTGAAATATAACCTGAATTTGACATTTTCTAATATCCTACACCAAACTTTTTGTTTCAAAGAGATAGAGGTGGTAATTGCTGCACCAGAAGAAAGACTGCCGATTCTTCTGGGTATTGCGGGTGACTGTGGGGACAAGGCGAGATTGGAACATGGTAATTGCAAAGACAAGGGCTGAGAATAAATGGGGGAAAAGAATTCTTTACTGTCAGACAGAGGAAGGTCAAAAGCACAAGTGTATGACATCCATGCATGTTACAGTGTGTTATTCACAACGCACGCAAGGGACTGATACCTTTTCTTAGATATCCACTTCACTGCTTTGGTTCTGACAAAGAGAAGAGATGATCTCTGCTGAAGTTTCCCCCGACTACACTGAACTAACAGGATACAAGATGCAAGGATGTCAGCAGTGCTGGGTCACAGTGAATATCAGAGCAGCCCTCCCCCTTCCCCAAATCATTATTTTATCATTTGATTAATGCTTCCACGGTGTTGACAGAATGCTTATACATTTCCTCAAAGATGAAAGACAAACAGCAGCAATTTATTTCTCCAGATTAGATATTGATCCCAGATAGTGTGCTGGGGATCGGATATGTCTTCCGAAAAAATGAACGTCAAATATTAAGCATCACAACTTTTTATTCTCTCCCCTATATTTTTATTAAACAGTGGTCCTCGCACACACACACACACACACACACACACACACACACACACACACACACACACACACACACACACACACACACAACACAACACAACACAACACAAAAAAATGAGATTTCTGCAGTCTTAAAAGGATTTGTCTCCTCACTGTTAGTCAGTCTCAAGCTATAATTTAGTATCTCTGACATGATAATTTATGACCGTCACTGTTTGTGTCTCGTCTCAGTAATGTTTTTTTTCCTCAATAGTTTTGTCCCATTTTGGGGCCTCTTGACTGTGGCCAGAGGCATAGCGCAGTACATAATCAAGAAAGAATGTCGTGTCATAAATAGGACGAAGAGGCCAAGCAGATTCCCTGTATACAGGCTGTAGGTTTGGAGCAACCCTGTTTCTCCAACAGGATTAGATTGACTTTAAAACAAACTTTTTTTTTTTAATGGAAGCTCATAAACTCTCAATAACACGAAAAACCTTACTGGTCTATTTCAGATGATGGCTGTGCTGTTGTTCACATGACCCTACTCTACATCGCTACAAAGTTTTAGCAGAATTCATTCAAAATGTTTGAGTTATCGTGTTTACAGACAGAATAATGACATGCACTACCAGAACCCTAACCTACTTGGCAGAAGTAAGGAGAACAATAAGAATGTTGTTTTTTTATTAATATCAATTTCATTCAAAACAACACTCCACTTATTTTTTAGCCTCAAAGACAAGTCATCAGACACACAAATAATAATCACGTAAAGAAGGTAGAGCAAAGTCTAGCTTAAAACGGAGACAATTAGTAAAGGAATCTATTACCATAAAGTTTCCAGAAGCTTTGAGATGCCAAGTTATTTAATTTACTTTGCCTATTTAATCTATTCCACGTGGCTGGAGCAGAAAACATTGGCAAAATCCTTTGTTTCCCATACCTGCCCATATGTTCCAGATGTGTTTGAGAGAACAGTGGTGAGTAGATGGCAGAGCAACTACACTGCCTTCTGAATCCAGACTGATGCAAAATAGTACCAGCATGAGGTTGCTCAAGTGTTTTTGACTGATTCATCCAGACTGAGTACCTCTGTATTTTAGACTCTTATGGTCATGTTGTCATAAACAGCTTTAGAAGACGTTACTAAATAAAATTAGACATATAATCAGTTTTAGAATTTATTTTCTGCGCAGTGGGCTGTGGACACACCGCACAGTGAGTGTGTGTGTGTGTGTGTGTGTGTGTGTGTGTGTGTGTGTGTGTGTGTGTGTGTGTGTGTGTGTGTGTGTGTGTCTTTGTGTATGAGATAACAACAGCAGTGAAGTCACCGTTGCCCAAAGGGAGCATAAACACCTTGAGTCACTCACAGACTGCACAGACAGACGGGAGTAAACAAACAATTATGTTCCTGTGTATATATCACACCATAAATGGGGGTTTCACTGCAGTACAGGAGAAATGAATCTACTTGAATTTGAATTACTCTTGTGTGACCTGTTCACTTGAGGATTGCAGATAGGAAGTCAGGGGCTTTATTTATTTTTAATTTCCTTTTTCTTTTGGCCTTTCTTTTTTTTCTGTGGCACACTGGCTGTCTAAAAGGTTTGATTTGTAAAGCCTTACAGCTAACCGTCTCCCAGTTTGACCGCTATTTGCTGTGAGTGCTCATCACCGTATTCCAAATTACCTTTCTCTGAATTCACCTTTTATTCCATATAGTCGGGGGGAAAAAACAAAACACTGTTGCTTTGTGTTTAGTGCCAGCGTGACAGCCTGGTGTGAATTATCTCACTGTTTCTGTCAGCGTAAAACAAATAGAAGAGCGAGACATCAATTACTGTAGCTACTCCTGGGGAAAATAAAAGCATTGGAATCTAATGAGTGTATTACATTTACGTGCTGTTATATAATTTATGCCCTGTTAACCCATCCATCACCTCGACGCATACAGTTAACTACAAGCTGAGATCCCAGTGCGGATTCGCTACAGGAAAGAACAAATCACCAAATGGCAACTCGTACGCGCCGCATACTAGAAATGCTCCTTATAACATTAAGTGTTATAAGTAAGTGTATGCACTCCTCTCATAAACATTAGTGTTTATTTGCATATCCTTTCATTTCATGCAGATTTTAACCCTGAATTCCTGAAGTAATGCTTTTGACTTTGAAAAGCTCCTACACATCAGAGAAACACAGCTGATGATCCGCACTGCGAGCTGTGCTGTGAGTCACTGAGGCTTAGCAGGATCTACTGCTCTGACTCAGACATGTGCTGCTAGGGATAAAGGCTTTCTCCCCCACTTTTATTGTCTCACTGCCACAATGCTGCCTCAGACAGCCATCTCCAACCAAATCATCATCCCACAGAAAACATAACTTGTCCCTAGAGTCTGTTACCTCACGAACACAGGCCAATCAAACCGCTGACTGCAATCGGAGCACTTCAGTGAAATTTCCAGGGGAATATCTCAGGTTTTCGTATTGCGTTGGGTGGCTGTCAGGCGAGAGGTGTCTCTGTGACGTTTGTTAACGTTCTGAAGCTGAGCCAGCTGCTTTAACAGAGCTGGAAGTCCAGTGTTAGCTTTGACAGCAAGAAATGCACCATCTGGACTCTGAAATTCAAGTAAAAAAAAAAAAAAACTGCTCCATGTGCATCACTCTGGTCAGTATTTTCTAAAATAAACCGATTACACATATTTGGCACTGAGAGAAAATCTGAAGTAGCACGGCACAACAAGTTGGGTTAAATGAAAATGGTATTTGATTTATATAGGGCTGTCATAAAAAAGGAAAAAAAAAACAGGGCAATTAGTAATGCACACTATATGTCATTTTTTCCCTCGGACTGACATTTCTGTCTGAAGTCTTCCCGTTTGCCTCTATCATTTTCTCCCCAACCACGAAATCCTTCTCACTTGTTCCGTTTTATCATCACCGAAACTCATTCAACATGTCCGCTCACAGGCATTCAATTTTTTCTTTATTTATGTATTCCACTTTTTATTCGGAATCACATGTTAATGAAGAGCGTCATTATCAACCTTAAATATTTAATTTTCCGCTCTGTGTCTGCTTCCGAGGGAGGCTGAGTGGAAGAGCAGCAGAGTGGCGAGGAAGGGGGGGGGGGATGGAAAGAGCCTGCCGTAGCATCAGCCATATCTGCATCCGCTGCTTTAAAGTCGGCTCCAACCAAAGCAAAAGCACAGCAGTGTTTTTCCACATTGACTCCATCTGAAGTATAGTTAGAAGCCTCCGTTTCTAAACAACCTAAGATTCCAGACTCGTTGTAACTACGCTGGCCAATTTTTTGGAGGCGAGCTCCAGATTCGGCTTCAGTATCTGTCTTTGCCCCATAGCCCCATCTTTAAACTTCATCCCCAGTCCCAGCATTAGCTCCAGAGAGGCTGAGTGCCCTTGTGATAAGGTGTGAGGCCTGTCTGCCTCTGACTGACAAGCCTGCTCTCACCATGCCAGTGCCTGCTGCTTGATAAGAGAAAATGTCAGCATGATTTTGGGAAATGTCATTTATCGCGGCTTTCTGGCCGTGTCTGTAACCCAGACTGATTATGGTTGCTGGACATTTATATCACTGGGGGTGGCTTGGAAAATTGTACAAATGCTATGTTTTTCTGTGATAACACACTTAATATCCCTTTTGCTGTAATGGATTTGATTTTGTTCCCTTACCTCTCCTTCCCTTGTCTGAATTGACGCAACATTAGATGCTGCACTTGCTAGTTTATTTTATGAAGCGTGTATCAGACACCATCAAAGTGTCTGCGTGTGGAGGCGTTTAGATCAGGGATTCACTCCACAGCCAGACAAAGACTTCCACCATTCTCTGTGTTGTGTAGAAGCTATGAGTTGAAGTGTTTATGGTACGAGTGGAGCCCCAGATTTAAGTGACAATCTGCTGCTAGTCTTTGTCGGAGTGTGTGTGTGTATGTGTGTGTGTGGGCTGCGTGGTACATAGAGGACATCTTGCTGTATTATTTAGAAAGACAATCCTCCCCAAAGATGAGTGGGTTAACAGGAACCATTAATTGGTTTAGCAGGATCATATACACTCTAGTTCCGGCTTAGCTGCAAGGAAGAAAACGCTCGTGTTCAGACGTATTCAAAAGCTTCTGCTTGTTGTTATTTTTTTCACACTATAAACCCTCTCACTGTGAAGATGGACTATTTACCGTTCGCTTTTTTTTTCCTTCCTTTTTTTTTGCCTTAGGTTTTGATTTGTGGATCCAAGATGAAGCAGAGCTGAGTTTGTACTCACATCATCACTTTTAATGTTGGATTCAAAACCCAAGCTATCATATATTATTCAGGGAGTTTGCGTCTTCTCTCCGAAGCGCTTCACTATAGTACTGTACCTCAGCTTTGCCGCTGCTGATTCTTGGAGCCATTCTGTTTAGAGGAGGGTCTGTGATTCAGTGCTGTATATTTTTTTTCTTCCCTCATTGTTGACTCAAAGTGACATTTGTGGGACACCCTGATAAAGCAATTCTTCCTGCTGCTCAGACCAGCCTGGTATTTTCAACAGATTTTCTCATTCATTTGTATTCACCTCTTTTTTTTTTTCAGGGAGACCCTGGCTGCCTTTTGTGATCCACAGCCCCAAAGTAGACTGAGACAGGAAGAAGTGTCTTTAACGTGGGCTCCCTGGCAGCCTCTCGGGAGCTTAGTGAGAGTGTTGTCCCCCCACTCTTAACCAAATTTATAGCTACCCTGACTGTGGAAATCTAACAAAGGCACGGGCCCACAGTTCCTGGTATATTTGTCAAATCACTGCACCTGTGAGAGTCCCTGTGCAAGATAAATTCGAGGTTGGAGTGTTTGTCCAGGAATAAATCTCTCTTTTTTTCCCATTGTCTTTGTTTGGGTGAGCTGTAGGCAGCGAATGAGCTTTCCTCTTCACGTGAAGTGGAGTTAGTGAAAGCCATGATAAATGGTGCTCTTTGTTGACACCTTCATTGGGTTATTTATGGCTCATTAATTGAAGTGAAAAGGAGACTTGTTGGCACAGCGGGGGGAGGTAGCGCCAGGCCTCCGTGGCTGTGCCTCAGACCGGCCCACAGGCTTCGGGGGGTAAAGCAAGTGAGGAAGGTAGTGAGGGTGAGGCAGCCATCCCTCTCTTACGTTTGTCAGTTTTGCGTTTGCCGTCGATAGAAAGGGGGGAAACCTGTTTTCTAGGAATGAATAGGGAGTGAAAGAGGAGGACATGCAAGAGAACAGCCTCCACCTGTTCCAGGCGGCCCCTTAATATTTCAGTTTGCACACATGAACCTAAGGTACAGCAACCCCGGTTAGATGTGATAAATTAAAGATGCGTATCTAAAATAGTAAATACAAAGAAAATTGTCGGTTTACATTTAGAACAGCTCAGGGATGCTTCAAATTATAAATGGTCTTGCGAAATGTTCTCGCCTTAGCCGTTTAGAAGTCAGTGTTTATTGCCGAGCCCAAAAAAAAAAAAGAAAAATCTGGATCTGCAGTGTATGTATTGGTCACAGCTCCGCTCAGATTTTGTCTGAAGTTTACAATACTTCGTCTTTTTCATCCCAACACAATTTCCTTTGAACGCTTTACGTCTTCCAAGGAGAAAGAGCCACTTCAGACATAAGCTCATGAGAACACTTGATTAACAAGTGGATTAACTATGCTCGTTTCATGGGATGATGTACCTCAAAGCACTTCAAAGGCCACGCCGAGTGCCCATGAGGTGCAGTAATGAGGGGTTCTTCTCCACAACGACAAATTTGGTGGCCTCGCTTCATGTGAACCTGATCATTTTCTCATTTTGTGCGCGCTTGCTCTTTTCTGTCTCCTGCTCTCTGCCACTCGGTTTCTCCTGCCTTCCTCTTGCGATCTTTTCCCCACTTTTTTCCCCTCTCCGTCTCTCGTCTCCTTCTGCCTTTTCCATCTCTCCCCTTAGATTTCCATTCAGTGATTCCCCTCCACCACCACCGCCACCTTTATTTTCAGCTGAGTTGAGATTTAAGATTCTTTCTCTTCCATGCACTACATTTTTATTCCAGCTCCTGATTATCTGCAGCCATTATTTACCCCTTTAACATTAATGTTGTTTGTTCTGTCAGCATAAACTAAAGCAGCGATCGTCTGGAAGTTGCCGGGCTTTTTGGTGTCCTTGAACTGCTAGACCGGGTTTGACTCCACTGAAGCCTGTTTCTGACATCCTCAGTGCTGTCACAGCTGTCAGTCACCTCTCAGTCACGCCCATGTCCGCCAACACTTCTCCATCTTTCAACACCCAGGCTTCCGCCTCACTCTCTATGAGGGGAACATGTCCTGGCCTGTCATACACTCATCCAGAGTGCAGTTTAGAAGAGAGGTGGTGGAGTGGGGGTGGAGAGGAGGGGGATTCAATTTTCTAAGTGGCATAACGTCCTCCTGAGAAGGATTGTGAGGCTTCTTTCTGTCTCTGGCAGTGGAATGGCATGTACAACTGTGCCACAGTGGAGTGCCCGCTCATATTCGCTCTCTATCACTCCCTCCCTGCATTTTTATTATTTTGATCTGGCAAGCACATGAGAGATAGTAATCTACACTTCAATTACATCGCACAAGTCATCAGATGCTATCTTGCGCTGGTGATAGAATGTGCTCTGAGGCAGCCCAGCGCCACAGTGAAACAGCCCCTAGAGAGCCAAAGTCTCAGCGTGTGTGCGTGCGTGTGAGTTCCGTCTATCTGTATTTGTCTGTGCGTGTGTGTTCGTTTGCGTGTCTGTGTGTGTGTGCGTGTAAGAGAGACAGAGTGAGCTGGAGAAACAGAGAGAGACCAACAGATCGACAGAGAGACAGAGTCTGGGAAGGAGCTCTATTTATCAGTATAACAGACGTATTTGCCAGTAGGGTACAGTATTTAACCTCAGTTTGTCATTGCGGTGATTCTTATCATTACATTTCATTTAGTTTGCAATGAACAGACTGCGCTGTAATAAGAGGATGAATTTCGTGCATCGTTTATCATCTGAATTCCAGATAGTAACCAGCAGAGGGCTAATACAGATGTTTTAAGGTCTTTGTCTACAAGACAGCCACTTGTGCTTCACAAGCTTTTATGTGATTTATTGCAGTGAGTGAGCCCTAATAATAATATTGCCATTGCCAGTATTATTTACAATACAGATTTCCTTTTGTTTATTTATTCCACATGTAATGTTCATGTGAGCTGTCTCAACTGTGTCCTGGGAATACATATAGAAATGATCTGTGTTTGTGTTTTCTTTCTTTCCGGTACTGTGTCCTTCCTTGCGCTCGCTCTTCATTCAATCAACTTATTTTCAAGGTAAGCCATGTTATCTATCATGCCATGTTTTAAACACAGCAGCAGCAACAGCAGCATCGCATGACACATTTTCAGTGACATTGTCTTTCTAAAAATGTATTTCTATATGCAAAGACAAACGCAAGCGTGCATACATGTACTGCAAAAGTTTTGACCTTACTTATAGTGTACGTATTCCCACATAGATTACATAGATGCATGTTTGCTTTCCAGTACTTGTATTTCTTCATATTATTAATTATTAAAAGCCACACTATATATCATTTTAATATACGTGTAGTACTTGTAAATGGATGTTGGTCTTTTCCTTAAGAAAACCACCTACAGTTACAGTATTCTTCCACTGAGTGGCAGGTATACTCCCCGCTCACTCGCACCGGCAAATCAAGATGGATGGCTGGATTCCATAGTTTTTATCAGACCTTAATGTGCACTTATACAATGACAGAGAACTCTCCTAGAGGCGGACAGAGCGGTGTTTGAGAATTGAGCTAGAAGGAGATAGCACTCTCCAGGCCCAGCCATTTTCTTCTATCAGAGAGCCTGTGATGAGAGGCAGCCCTGGAAGGAAGGCTGTTTCTCAGGTAGGCATCACATTCAGTGCTCTGCCCTGCCTTTCCACTCCTGCTGAACCAGCAAGTAGAAAACCTCACCTACTCTGCGCTTCTGTTAGGCCCCACTTCAGATATGACAGCAAATGTGAAGCTGGCTTGTGAAGCACTTTGTTTTTCTTTTTGTTTTTTTCTTATTAGCATTATTAATTAATATTTCCTGTCAAGACACTGGCCGGTACAAACTGCAGATCTTAAAGGGTAAGGCTGAGGGCTGACTTTATTTGCAGCATATAAATCTGCTCTGTTTTGAATCTGAGGATTGAAGCGATATTAAACAGTTGTTCGGAGCTCTCGTCTGTTTCAGGAAGAAGAGGTGGCAATAAAAAATTTGCTCTCTGCCTTTGTTTGTGTTACCCCGCTGATAAAAGCGCCTTGATGTTTGAATATCTAAACGAATGGGAAAATGTAAATATTTTCTACCAGACGTTTTGAGTGGGACTGCATGCAGTCGCGGTCTCCAAAGCGCACTGCTGTCTAAATGAGTGGTTATTGACAGACCTTTGGCGTCGTGAGAATCACATGTTCTTTGAATCTCTGGTACACTAGCAAAATGTGATCCTCTCTGATGGTTGCATTTGAACTTATTTTGATGTCCCTGAGCATTAAGGGAAGTGACAGCTTACAAATAAATCCATAATTATCACATCTGAAAGCCGCCATCCCCAAACTTTATTTGCATACCCAACACTTGGAGGAATGTGGATAATAAACCCTGAGGGTTTTCCAGACTCTGGCAAAGTCGTAACTGTCATATCATCAGCTTTTGGGTCTTTCTCAAAAGCAAGCTAAAAGGGAAAGGCAGACTGGAGTGAGACAATACCGCTCTGTTAAAAAGAAGCTACAGTAAATGGGCAGCACTGACTAAGGTTCAGCAGAGCACAAAAGGAAACTGAAGGACAAGATTGTTCCCATTGTGTTTTCGCTGTGTATTTCCCCACAGAGCAAGGTCTGCCAAGGCCCCACGGGCTTCATTTCACCCCTTCAAAACCCAACATATTTCTTTGAGTGTCCTGAAGATAGGAACACAATGACTGCCTGTAGAATTTCATCTTAATTCTACCTGGGAACACAAAAGACTAATCACAGCCATCACAAAAGCACCGTTCCTGCAGCCCAGTGTGTGATAGGACAGGCTCCGGCAGCATAAAGGCCTGGCCCTCCAGAGAGCCAGGAAGCTGGAAGAGGCAGTCAAATGGGAAGCAGAATAGGCCAGGCGACACCTAAGATTATGTCTCGTCCACCATGTGGGGAGAACGCAGACCTGTAGGACCAGACATCTATCAGAGGAGGTCACCGTCTGGGCCGAAGCAATAGAACAGTCGTAATTTCACATCAGACGACAGGTGCAAGAAAAGTTAAGCGATAACAGATGTCTGATATTGTACAAAGGGTGCGTATGGTCATTTCTGAAGGAATTAGGGCTATTAATACTGATTCCTTTATTAAAATGTAAAACAGCTGAGGTTTGTTACATTTTACTATTTATAATTCCCTGTTTCCATGTGCCTTTTTGCATGATGCCGCACTTTGCATATAAGCAAAGAAAAAGAAGACCTATAGTCTATTGATCTGAAAGTCTGCGAGAGAGACCTTCCAAACAGACATCGCCTTCTAGGTGGCTCAGCCTCTGTACCTCCCCCAAAATTGGTTGCTGGGCTTTAATTAGCCTGGCTCGTTTGCATGGCTGCCATTAGGGATTCAGATAGGGTGGAGTGATAGCTGACATTTTCCCCTCGCCTCCCCTCTTGCCAGAATCCTCCCCTCTGATTCATCTCATCTTCATTTCCCCAGATCCTGTTTTTAAAGTTTTATTTAGGGTGTCATTTATTTAACAAGGGATTATTTATTTAGCGCATCAAATCATTCTGGAATGAATATTTATATATTTGTGAGGGTTTTAAATATTTACATGGTCTCCCCATTTCTAGTTTTGGAGCCACTGTAATGAGTGCTGTTGTTGGATGTCGAGGGGAATAACAAGACTGGTTTCAAAGTGAAAAGTCCTTTGAATATATTTCTAACTTAATTGGTATGAATCTATTATCAGGCCCGATGCTCTGATCATAGTTTAATTGGAGGTATATTATTATGGAATGACTTTAGCGGTGGCTAATGATATTTCGTTCAGCTGATGATATTCATTTGAATGGCGATGAATGATTCATGTCAGGGGTGGTGTGTGAAAACACTTGGCAGTGCCATGACCCCATGTTAGCTGCTCTAATGCACTCGCAGACTGCTACTTGACTAAATTCCATTAATCCTCAAAGAAGCTTAGCCATTTTGCCCTGATGCTCACTTTCTTTCTGCATCTTGTTTTACAGAGACACCATTGTGCAATGGTGGCTTATAAAAGAGGATGAACATTAACAGGGTCGTGTCCTGAGGACTTTAACCACTCTTTCTTCACTTGATCTGTCTGGTGGTGCACTATATAGGCTTGTGAGAGCCAGTGGTCTAACCAGGCTTGCAGAGGCATGTGGAGACTCACTACCAAGTTTACACATATCGGTCCTTAGAAGAGTCTTATTAACAGCAGCTGCAGGCAGTAGGAGAGCACAGAGAGCGGCGGCATGACTGTTGAACCAGGGAACGCCTCTCCACGCTAGAACCCCCACCCCACCCTTCCTTCTCCTCAGACTTAATGACTAACCAGAATGAGAAGTGGAGGAGAGGAAGAGCCTGGAAGAGCCTGATTTGTTCTGCATGCTAAATATGGCCTGTAATCTTTATTCCTCTGAGTGCCTTATTAAAAGTGAAAGGAAGATGAAATCCCACCAGCCAGCCCATCCTTTCTGCTGTTTATTAGAGGGGCTTTTCCTCTGTTAATATTGAGGTTATGGTAACCTTAGTGGTGATAGATGCATCGTGCGACTTCAGGTAATAATAGCAATGATTGATTCCCACCTGAACCCTGGAGGTGTAATCTAGCAGGATGGAAGAGATAAAGTGGCAGCCAGTGTCTAAGAGATACACAGAGAGGCAGATTCCATCCAACAGTGCTGTTTATCATCCTGCAGACAACAGCACTGTGTCAGAATTTATGATGTTTCCCCTCGTCTCTAATTCATCATTCATTAACTACTCTCTTCTCCCCCTAAATCCATCTCTATTTGTTAGTTTTATCCGTAAGGTTAGGATGAAAAATACCTGTGTGTTAGTTTTTGATTCTGCGGGAAGATGAATGTGATTTCTGACTGCAAGTGTGTCACATCAGTCAGATCTGATTTGATAATCAAAGTGATTTTTTTTCTTCCTTTCTTCCCCCGGTCTTAGAGTTTGTTGTCGTCTACAGCCAAAGTGGCACACACTTGGCATCATTTACAAGACGACTTGTCTTTTTTTTGTTTTCAGGCTCGAGTAATTTATTTAGATTAATGCTGGGAATGTGTTTAAGCCTCAATTACATATGTCAGGATTTTCAGAAAATACATTAATATGGAAGAAAAACAAAAACAAGCCTTTCTCAGGCATCTACACTGTGATATTCAGAGCACAGCACAATTTGCATTATTTCTTTACCTTGCCCTTTCTGTGCAGCTGGAATGATTCACACTTGTGATTTTTTTTCTGTCATTATGTAAACAGATAACCAGAATGAGAGAGAATATGATCAGCATATTTTTGTGCCCGTATTTGCATTATGGCGCTCGCGCTGGAGCGCTAATGAAGCTCAAAGACAAGTGGAGTCCTACATAATTATTTTTTAAGCCACACCTTTTCTGTAGTAGAGCTGCACTAGATGGCACATCTATTATTCCATTAGCAGGTAATTAATGACTCTCATTTGTGTAACTGTTATTAAGCCCTTTGAAAGATTGTTTGTGTTCAGATGAAATGAAACACATCCCAGAAGCCATCCATTGTGGCGGATAGATTAAAAGAGCAATAAGGCTCTTTGAAAAATGATATTTTATCAACGGTAATTTTTCACCGTACCTCAGGGGCAGCGATGACAGGGAAACACTGCAGTCCTCCTTCATGTTGATATCCTTTTTTTAGTCAAACTACCAGGGGAGTACACTAAGTGTGATTTATTCATCCCTTGACCAGTAAAAGGTGTCAGCCAGGTGAAAATGGATGCTGGGAGAGTATTGACAGGAGAAATAGCAGTGCAGTTGTCCTGCTCTGTCATATCACTTATGAAGGTGGGGACATGTCCTATACTCCAGATGCCTAGTTCACAGCTGTCTGCCTTTCGCTTGTGCCGTGCTACTTTCTGAATGTTTGCTGCTGATTAATAATTGCATGAACTTTTTCAATTTCAAGATTTTTGTTTCTTGTGGACGCTGTTATTATAAATGTAAGTAATTTTCTAATTTGCTTTATTTATTTTACTCTACTTTTTTTTGGCTTTACTTGTATCCTGGAGTGCATTGCATAAATCTCAGAGAGGATTCAGATTTCCCACATGAGCAGATCAAATTGTCTCTTTTGTTCATGGTTTCGATCTGGCAGTATAATAAGAGATTGAGGGTTTTTTTCATTTCCTTTTTTTTTATATTGAAGAACAGGAGGCTGGAGGAATCAAAAGGAGTGTGTCTTATGAACAAACACGGAGCCTTTCCAAAGGAGACACTGTGTAACACAAGCACTGGCATTCCACAACTCCAGCTGGAAAGGCAGAGAGCATCTCCTTGGGATTTATATTTAGCATTTGCTATGCTACTTATAAAATATTTCATAAATAATGTGAATATATTAGACGAGAGAGAGAGAACTGTCGCCAGTCATTCCATATGCACTGCCATAGCAACAAGATGTTCCGCCTTTATCTGTTTAGGGCCCACGATTCTTAAACTGTTCATTGCCCACGTTTCCTTTTTTAATCAGTGTGTGTTTGGGATCCCCTGCAGCAGGGATCTAGATAAAAGGATTAACTCTGCCTCTACTAGTTAACCACATTTAGACTTTGCCAGGCAGGCCCTCAAAATGAAAATAGATGGATTTCTAATGCCTACATCAGTGTGTTCTGACTGTGTGTCTTAAGTATAATGTGGCAATACGTATTTATCAGTTTATCAAAATTAATAAAGCAATACAAAATAGAGGCAAGTTTATATTTTTCAGGATAATGCTACTTTTGATTTGTTTAATTGTCATGAATTTCCGCAGATTTGCTTTAGTTTTATATGTATTCTTTTATATATAAATTGTCTAAAATGCACATTTGTTTCAAGGTGAAGTCAAGCCACTGAATTTACACAATTTGCACTTGAAATCACTCAAAATATTTATTTTTCTTTCTTTTTTTAGGGTAATAGAAAATGCCGATGTCGATCCCATCCAAAAGCATTCAGTGCTCTGATATTCAATAAAATCACAGCCTGATTGAGGCTTTAAAAAACACAGAGGAAGCAATGACTAAAGGGCTGGCTGGTAGAAGCTAGAAATATTTCTTAGGGAACATCCACATATATTCATTATTGGTTTTGATCCATGAGGCCTTGTTAGAATCTGCAGGCCACTGCTGCACTGCCGGCTGGGTAACACAGTGTAGAGGGAAGGAACTGGCTCCTTTGTTACTGCTGTTAGCATTAGCTAGAGATTTGCATATATTTCTCTTGGACGCATTAAAGGAATACAAAAAAAGACTAATTCACTATTGAAAGTCTCCTTTGCAAGATTAAAAGAGTCCCATTAGAAATGTATGACTGCTCATGTAGTTTTTATTTCGTTTTTTTCCGCCCCCCTTCCTTTGTTAAAGGCTTTGATTATTTGCCAGGTTGGCAGGAGAAAAAAAAAAGTAACCTTGAAAAAAAATTATAGCTGCCATCTTTTCTGGTATTTTTTATGTGTTTGTTTCTTTGTGGCAGTGACTGTGTTTTTTCCCTTTCAGGTTATTTCAATAGAAATAATATTTTTATTCAGAATTCAGTGAAAGGAAAAACAATTTTTCTGGAGCAAACTTTTTCAAGTTCCCGCATCATTTCTCTCTTCTTTTTTTTTTTTTTTCAAAGGATCACTGGACAGATGTAAAAGTGATGTATATTTCTGAAAATCTTTTTCTCCATCTTCTGTTCAGTAGTAGAGCGCTGGCCTGCTACCAGCATGGTGGTGCAGTGTGCCACACAGATGTCTGAACGAGAACATGTGAACAGCACTCCCAGAAGGAGTGCCCACAATGCTTATCGCTCTGACCTGAATTCTGTGACGACAGACAATTTTACAAACAGCTGGGGATCAATCAAAGCCCACTTGAAATATGCCACCTGCCACTTTTACATTAGGAAGCATGCTGTTCAAAATGGAACATTTTCACTTGTATTTGTGATTATTTTACAGGCAAAGTTGGTCTCCTCATGGGGCCTCAAGTGCCAAATGATTTATTCCTCCCCCTACTACCACCTCCACCATCCAGAGCTGGGTGGAGAGAAGGGGGTAAGATTTACTTTAAGTTGTGTCTAAGCCTGGGGATGTAGTCAACAAGGAATGGATAGATACAGTATTTGTATTTAAGCTAAAATCCCGTGCCCACTCCTTAACCCAACCCCCTTTCCGAGGCGGTTTGCATGCGTTTATGATGCCTGTAATTTGTACACTTAAACAAAGTGAGTGATCTGTGCCACACATTTAGGATCTCTTCCTCTCACAATGTAAGAGCGGGTAAGGTAAAGAACTCCTCCTCTCGGGTATAGGTGTCTCTGACTATCCCAGTTTAGCCAAGAGTAACTCGTCTCCCAGCAGGTGTCAGTGTTACAGCTGCAGACAGATGTCACTAATACAAATTTACAACTATCTTGAGCCCTTTCACGTCCTAAATGTAATCAGTATTGTTTTGGACAGTAGCTCACATCATAGCTACGCAACAGGTGGCTCTGATTTTGCGCTCAAAAGAGGTGTCTAAGACTTGCAGCTGGTTTCATAACACTGGCAGGTTTTCAGTAAATGAAAACGTATTACCTTTTACATCCTTTTTCAAATTTTAGTTAGCTAGATTTTATTTCTTTAGTAAGGATGTGAATGTTACATTACTGATTCTTTTTAAAAAAATCTCAAGGCAAAAATTCAAATTCTGTCTAAATAAAATACAAATAGAGGAAAAAAGACGCACACAATAATGTTTATTACAAGATTGTTGTTGAGGTTGAACTTGTCATTACCTCCACACACGCACATACACACACAGAACCTGCGGTCATTTCTGAACAGTCATAGTGAAAATTTCTTCCAGACGAGCAAACAGCAGTAAGATAAAAATGAGTGGAATTTATATAGAAACAGGATGAGGCAGATTTGTTAACAGTGAGCCTGGTCCTGCTTGTTTGACTTGAGGTCAGCAGCGCACCACAGACTTGCAGGATGTGCTTCACAAACTGTTGCTTGAGAAAACATCCGTTATAAACAGGATAATTAGCTTTTTGGAAGCCATTAATTCTGGCAGGTGAAGGGGCGGAGGAGGAAATAAATAAATGTGTCTGTGTCGTGTGACACAGTGCTAAAAAATTGGGCACCTTTCCAACAGCTCATTTCACCTTTTTAAAATTGGCCATATTGTAGATGAAATATTAAATGGCCAGGCTGGCTATTAATGCTGACTTTTATGGATTGGATGCTGTTGTGCTTAATATACCAGTTGAGTTCTCCTTTTTATTCCTCAGCAGAGTTCTGTCCACCCGTAATGTATTGCGCCGGGAGTGAACCAACTGGTGCACAATGGGGTTTCAACCCATGTGAAGCTCCCTGGCTCTGCTCCAGGCTGAAAGTGTGTTGTCTGAAGTGTATTTTCTTCTCTTTAGCATCTCCATTAGTAGCACCTCAGTACATTTGGAAGTACATTTAAAGCTCCACTTTGGAAAAAAAATATATCATCAAACATCTATCGAGTGCATTGATTGGAATCCTAGCTCATATTCATTATTCAGTATTTTTTAATCCTTTGTTATCCAAAAAAATGCCTTTTACAAAATAATGAAGGATCTGCATCAATATATTATAGATAGATCCCAGATAGATCTGCATCCTAATGTCCTTGATATCAGTTTATATCTGCAAAAAGGAAAAGAAAGAAGGGGGGGGGGGGGGGGGGGGCGCGCGCTGTGTACTACCAGCACATATAACAAAGTTAGATGAACACAGAGCAGTGGATCTCAGATTTCTCTGGCATGCCTCACTTCAACAGCTGAAAAAAGGTTCGTGCCCCATACACCAAACTATCGCATTCCAGTTTGTCTTAACGAATTTTCCTAAAACTGCAGGAAAATTATTTTTCATGGCAAACTCTTTATGATATGATATGATTATTACGTTTTTTTTAATTCCATATTTTTATATTTGTTCCCTTACACCTCCATTATAGCAACTTAGCCACTACAGAGGAAGAGTTATGCGGAGAAGGAAAAAAAAACACAGAACAATAACCTTTGTTTCATCTTCTAACCAAACCATTTGTTAGCTATTTCTGCAAAAACAGAAAGTGGTGAAGTCATGGTATCATGCCAGGGATTGCCTGTGTTTCATTTTGACTAATTCGTGTTGATCACTTATCCTGCGTACTGCAGCTTAATTTTCTCTTATATGATACATGTTTTTGTTCGTGCCAAATGATGGCATGTTAATGTTATATTTCCCTTTAATAATGTAAACAGAAAATACACTCACTCCTCAGTCCTTGAGATCATAATCGGTTAACTTGATTGAATGCAACTGCCAGTTTATTAATAAATGAAATAAACAGAAATCAAATATAAGCTTATTGTAGATAGATCTATGTTGTGTAGTTAGTGCTTATAACATATGATCTAAAGATTTATTAAACTGTATCAATATGCATTTAACACTCTTGTATTTCAATTTAAAGATGACTTAAAATAATGAGCAACAGTGACGATAACATTGGTTAAAAAAGTTTTCCTTTGAAATTATTTGGTGAAATAAGTATAAAAATGCTGTTAGGTTTAAGTTTATTTAAAACTGAAAGTCATGGTAATATTGAATAGATACATAGAAAAAAAATATTCCCATAGTATCTGTGAAAAATATTCTCAGTTTTTTTTTTTAACCTATCAGTAAGTCTGTATTTTGATAGACACAGTAGCGGGAAAAAACAACACAAACAAAATAAAACTCTCAAAATAGAACTCTCTCTTACAAACACACACACACACACACACACACACACACACACACACACACACACACACACACACACACACACACACAAAGACAGCGAGAGAGACTAAAATGTGCCTCGTTCTTAAAATTTGAAAGTAAATCGTGGTTATTAAAGGTTTGTCTTAAATGACTATTTGAAATTCATTTATATTATAACTGAATTTCAAAAATGTCATTTCAGGTGTTGTATTATTATTATTATTATTATTATTATTCTTTTTCACATTTCAGTGGTTAAAAACCTGAAACTATATACTGTTTTAAAAACCCTGCCCAAAATGCACACACACACAAAAGCAATGATGGGTCCTGCTATAAGAATTATAGCCATACAGGAGTGTGAGCAGCCAGGACTCTCCTGTAGATGGACGTCCCCCTCAGCATCATGCACAGTGGGGGAGGATGTGGCTGTTTTCTGCCTCAAAGGAAGACGCTGGCCAGGGACCATAATGCCTGCAGCCGCTAGCAAAGCCCTCTAAAATATTCATCACATAACTTTTTCTGTGTGACTATATGTTTTTAGCAGATGGTTACATTTTTGAGAGGAGAACAAAGTTGTAAAAGGAATATGATTTTACTTGTTGCCATGGGAACAGAGATGGATGAAGATGTTTCATGGTTCACTGGCTGCCTTGTCTCTCTCTCTCTCTCTCTGTGTGTGTGTGTGTGTGTGTGTGTGTGTGTGTGTGTGTGTGTGTGTGTCTGGGTGAATCTGCACATGCCTCACTTTGTCTGCATGACTTAGTGTACATATTCTGCAGATTTATACAGCGTGTGCATGTACCATATTTGCATGAGAAAGTCTTTTTATATTGAATTTTTAAGTGAGCGGCAGATTTTGCCGTCACTTAATTTCTGTGAAGGATATTATGAAAACTTGCTCAGTGAAAGGTCAGCGCGGTTCCAAGAGGGGATCATTTCCTAATACACTATTACAACACGTATCAAGCTGCTAGTATTATAGAAATAATGCACGCTCTTGTCAGAAGCTCTGTTCACAACGTGATTTATTTTTCTCTCTGATGGTGAAGTGGTGCTCATTTCACAGTGTATTAGCCGACTGTCTAAATAGTGATGATTCAGTACCATGGCTACTCATTTTCACATGACACATGAAAGGGAGGATCTGTCGATAAATGCGACAATAACAGTGGCCCGAGTTATCTGGTGCCGTTTTTTTTTTTCTTAGCTGCATTTCAAAATGAGTGTTCTCCCATTCGAGAGGAGCTAATTAGATTGTGTGAGTTGCATGATATGGGGTCCTACACATAAAAGCCCTGCTGCGGAGATGAGCAACGGTTGCCTGTACCCCAGACAGTGCTGATAGTAGAGCCACTCCTTTAATTCCACTCTCAAAAATCAGATCCTAATTGCATGTCTGATTTTAGTAACTTGTTCAGCAATTTAAGAAAATTGCTTTTTGAAATGTAACAATTTCAGTGATCTTAAGCGTTCTCATTTCTCATTCTGTGCGCTCTGCTGAGGACTGTCTCTTTTCAGGCCTCATCAGGCAGTAATTGAAAGGTCCTCCTTCGCCTGTAAACCACTGACCCCGTAGAATTTATCATGCTGTTCATTTTGGGAGTATGAAAAACTGTTTTTCGAGCTCATCAAAGAAGAAAGGAGGAAAATATATTTGTGGCTAATTGTTTAACTTTTCTCATTCGGCTCTTTGTGTCGTACAGGTGAGTACTGTTACAGAAGACCACGTGAACACACAGAAGGACCCACACTCACTTTTGCAAGAGCACACATAAACCTATTATAATTTATTAAATCGAACTTGGCAGCATGCGCCAGGTGAAGAATGTAGTTATTAGAGGAGGCACCTGCAGACTGAACGTGGAGCCTTTTATTTAGTCCCGGTAACAAAGAGGAAGACTAAATTTCCACAGAGGCATTTGTGTGAGTGGTGAAGTGTAGCTTAATGGCATGGTTTTATTCATCAAGCGAGGTCTGTGCACTCGTCCACTGCGAAGCTGCCTTGAGGGACAGTGAGTGATTCCGACCACTCAGCCTCATTATGGAATCATATTAATATTTAAGGGGTTGGAATTGAGGAATAAAGAGGGTAATTGATAGCATCAAAATGGAAGTGTTTGAACCCTGTTATATTATTTAAATATTTCTAATAGCGCTGCCACAATACGCGCTAAAAATGCAGCGAGCATCCCTCTTTTTAAGTGATAACAATTGTTGAGCACCCTTGAACTTAGTTGTGAATGGCATGCACGGTCGCAGACAAGAATCGAAGACACAAATGACTGGCTGATGAGTCGTGCCCGGCAGAGGGGATTGAGTCATAGCATAAGTACTGTGGGGGGGTTTTTTTCCCTCCCTTGCTGCAGCTGAAGAGCCACAGACCATCATGTTTTGGAACAACAATGGGGGAGGAAAACAATACAGTCATATTTGTTTTCATTTCCTGTTTATTTTAATCTAGATAACCCTGTGTAGCAGGGGTTTCATTTACTTTAAGTAGCAATGGAAAGGACAGTAACCTTTAAAGTCTTCTGTGTGGGCGTTTGCGTGCGTGCGTGTGTGTGTGTGTGTGTGTGTGTGTGTGTGTGTGTGTGTGTGTGTGTGTGTGTGTTAATCAGCTGATTAGACTGTATGGAAGGAAAGTGACATGTAAGCATAAATGAGTCTGCAGGCAAGTAGACTGTGAATGATAATGATGCTCTGGAGTTCTACTTAGCATAACATAAGGGACTGCTGCTTGTGCTCATGGCATTCCTCAGAACGCAGTCAGTGGACTTTGTTACAGACTAGCACTAATTAGGCTTTACCACGTTTAGCCAGCGGCTCTACAAAACCACCATTGTGGCTTGTTTCTGGAACTTGTGCATGATTTAGCCTCAGCATTGCATCAGCCAGTTCTGGGAATGAATGCTAACTTGTATTGCTGTTATTATGAGAGCAGCATATGGAGATACAGACGGGCAGGTGTACGCAGCCTGTTATTTGATTGTTACCTAGAGATTGATAATCATACAACAAAAGCAGTTAATGAAAAGGCGCCCAATACAACGCTTTTTATTTGGAGTGGAAAAAAAAACAGTGCAAACACACAGACAGATTGCTAGCAGATGCCGGTGTACCTGTAGCTCCTGATCGGGTTAATTGTCTGTTTCGGGGGAAGAAAAGGTTTTGGATGGTCAAGAGGCCTGTAGTTCAAAGCACATGGCATCAATGCAGTTGCTGAAGTTCGCTGTTGTTGTAAAAACAAAAAGGTAACATTTAGTTTTTGATATATTCTAATGTTATTTTAAGCTGATAGATGTAGTTACTGATAAACAGTAACTGTAGCTACCTCAGTGAACTATTTATGACAGATAAAACGAATCAGGCTGAGGTGTAATATTCAAACACTGTCTTAATAAAAGTACAAATATAGTATTATATTAAAATGTAAATGTGCTTGGATCTACTTATTGTGTCTACTTACAACCACATAATACTTTTACATTTATATATGCACTTTTAGTAACTTTATACGGGTAACAGCCATTTATCCTGCTGCTTCTATCAGCAGTCACATTATCAATAAACAATAAAGACCCTTTTATTGTCAGCCATGTCAAAACATTGGCTCCACTGTGTTTGATAAATGTTGTGGTATGCTTTGGATCATGAGCTTTCCAATCCTGAGCTCTCCTTCTCCTTACTTTAGTCTTTCCATCATTCTGGTGAAAGTGAACTTTGGCTTTGTTTTTTTTTTTAAAGATGTATTTATTTATTTGTAATTTTTAAGAACTGGTAGAGCAGAGCCTTATTGGTCTTCATTCTAAACACCTTATTGTAAATCCTCTGTATTTCCATTCATGACGGCATCTCTTGATAGTAGACTGAATGACAATGATGCCCACCTCCTCAAGAGAGTTCTTGACTTGGTGGTGAAGTTTTCTTAGTCAAGAAAAAAAATCTGTTTAGCTGTTTTGTGTGGTCCTTCAGGCCCCAGGGTTTTGCCGAGTTGGCCAGTGCATTCCTTGTTTTTAAGAATGTACCAGCTAGTCGATCTAGCCGCTACTACATTTAGTTGGGTTTTTCAAACTAATGATGGCTTCCCTCAGATGCGCTGACCTCATTGACAGTTCCAGTGAACAGCAACCAAATACCAGCTCGACACTTTGAACCAGCTTCAGATCAAATACCTGTTTAATTTACCATGAAATAATGAGGGAACAGGCCTCACCTGGCCATGAAACTACTTGTCAATCAATTGTCCAGTTAAATTTGAGCCTCAACCTCATGAAAATGAGGGCAGTGTATAAAAACGGCGGTAATTCTAGGTAATGCAACATTTTTGTAAATTTGAATTAAAGCTGAAAGTCTGCACTTCAATCACACACAAGGCAAAACATTATTATTAGGTGTTAAACTTTGGGATGCTATTCAAACAAGTACTCACTAGGCCTTAAAAATAAAATCTTGCATGCATGTAGCATGTTACCATTAGACTTTTATCTAAGCAAGCTAAGCTAACCAAGGTCATTCTTTTTTTAAGTATAATAACAAGCATGAAATTGTGCAACTGATGCTCGTCTTTTTGTTGTGTTGCCAGTAGAAACACTGAAGCTCACAAAGAACATAGTCGCTATACAAACTCTGTGTTGAATGAGTGATGTGTGATTAGGCAGCAGGGTCTCAGAGTACTACGTGTGGTGTCTATTGCCTGAACAAAAACACCCCCAAAACATTAATACACTGACTGCAGCCAGTGAATTTTTCTTGTGGAGTGCCTGTGTGTTGGTATAAATAGATAGCCAATTTGTAAAATCGTCCGCCTGAACATAAGCATCTTGGGCCACTCTAATTGGTCAATTTCCTGCCTGTGTTGAGCGCCTAGATTGATTTATTGCCTTTTTTAAAAGGCCGTGGGGACCAACAAAACAGCTGTGCCAGCCGTCCGTGCCGGAACTGTTATAAAAACAAGAGGCTGAGCGCTGAGAGTCGGACAGCAGTCACGGCAGCAAGTGGTGGGTAGAATGGAGCAGAGCGGCATGGCAGACAGCTGGCAAAGACAGCGTATGCTGTCTGGCACCACTGGAGATGCAGGATTTATTTCAGCAAACACCGCTGAGTGGAGAAGCCCTGCCCTGGTGGTGATCGCTCCTTTCTCATGAAAACACACACACAACCAGGAATTTGCTTGATTGCTTCAATGCTTTAATCATGTGAAGGTCTGTGTGATCGCAGCCAAAGAATAGACATTTTTCATGTCATGATATCCCCCATCCACTTGACATGGAGAGGGCTCAAAGAGAGCGGATTTGAGTGCTCTGTCTCTGAGGGCTTGAGTGATAGCTCCCCAACCTGAGCGCATCTCGGCTGAATCCAGCTGTTTGTGAGCAACCGCGGTGATTTACTCTCCCGCCTCCCGCGTCTGGCTGAAACAAATCCATTGCATGTGAGATTTAGAATAATGCATCCGTCTACTCGTGTGCCTGTGACCCATCTGAGCTTTGTTGTTTGTTTTTATAAGTGCCTATCAGAGCATATCTCGAGTGTTAGGAAACGCGATGTGAAGAAATGACAATTTCTGCACAAGTGGTATTTGAGACAGAAAAGCAGCGCATAAAATTGTTTGGAGGAGGGTGTTTTTGTGAGAACTGTCTTTTAGTTGTAACCTTCAGTGTGAGTTATGACCTGTGTGGGTTGTAGCACAAGTGTTTTCTCAGTGTGTAGCAGGTTTGAAAGACTGAGCACTTTACATCTGCTATGTTCAAATCATTTTCAGAATGCTTCCTTAAACACAAACACACGCCTATATTTCCTCTCACCACCACATCTTCTTTCCTCCACCGCATCTTTTTTATCTGTTTCAGTTTTCTGCAGTAGTGAAGTTGATTCTAGACCTCACTTATGATGCTTGTGATCTTTCTATGTATTCACCTAAAGTAACTATGGAGAGAAGATTAGAGATAACCTTTATTGCCTGGTGAGGCAACACTGAAGCGTTCTGTGAAACATTTGAGATAATTCACCCCATGGTGAAGCATCTGCTTTAAGCGTCCTAGAGCAGCCATTGACTCTGGTTCGCTTGTGAAATGTGAGTGCAGTTAGCTAAGTGTCTCCTTTTTGAACTGTGATTCTTAGAAATTCCTGTATTTAGCACTGGGGATTGGGAGCCTGAGTCTTCCACAGGCATTTGAATGCAGATTCTGTGAGTCCTCCATTAAAGTCAAGAAAGAGAGAGACCAAGAGAGAGTGTGTGTATATGTGCAAAAGTGTGTGAAAGGGAGAGATGGAGAGGGAGGGAGTAATCGCACAGTCTTCATCTAGTGCTTAACTTTAGGAAATATGAGTCTGGTTGAAGATGAAAGGGACTTAATCTCGAATGCCTCTCTCTCTCCTCTACTCTTTCTCTTCTCAGTGCCTGCTGTCCATTGGGACTGGCCCATTCTAGCACACTGAAGTGCATTATGTAATCCCCTCCAACTCTCCACGCCCTGCAGTAATGGTTTAATTAGGGGAGGGGAGGCAGCCATCACGGCATCCCACCTGCCATCACTTTTCAAACATTCACCAAGTGATTTTGATACCAAAGACGCCTCTCAGTCTATCGTATGTCCTCTCAATACTCTTTGATAAACACTAAGAGTGATAACTTTTCAAGCTGTCAGCATTGTGTTTGCTTGATGCATCCTGCGACGCAGAATTAACAGAGCTTGTAGCCACAGCCTACTGTCCTCTTTCTCTTTCGTCTAGCAGGCTCTCTTCACTCCACCCAGTCCCTAGTCAGCCAGGCAGCCAGTCAGGGCAGGCGTGCTCAGTCTGTCAACACTTGTGCAGCACTCGAGTGTTTGAATTGAAACAGGAGGAACCTGGCAGAGCAGCCTTTAGAAACAGGGGGTTAATACCAGATAGAGTGTGATGTAACTCAACTTGGCACATGTTAACTGACTGTGTTTTACTTGATGTTCAGTTCCATTCTTATTATAAAGGTGGCAAACATTTTGATATTGTTAAATACTGTTTACTGGCCTTTGTTTAGATTAATATGCTGCACACAGTGCACTGAAGAATTATTAGATGGTTTTTATATCATTTAAAATTTCCTTAAAAAGTACTTGTGTGTTGAATGGTCTTAGATGAATTTTATTAGTGCGATAGAAATGATCTCGTTTCCTATACAAATTATTTCAGTGTTTCTTTAGGATATTGGTTTCTAAAGTAACTTTGATCTTGCCATCTTTACAAAGCATCAAACTTTTATGTTTTCTATGTGCATAGACTGTGTAAAAGATGGACGTGGCTACCGCCACGCCACCCACTATTTTCTGATATCCCACGTTTCTGCCGTTTGCATCTTAGTTACAAAACAATGGATGTGACAAGGAGGGGCAGGTCAGACTGTGAAACTGCATGCTCATTGGCTACTGACAATTCATTAACAATGAGCATGCTGTTTCACAGCACAGATAATCCTCCGTTTTGAAACATGGTATGGCCGCGATTTACAATTTTTATTTACTGTGACCTGAATTGAATGACTAAGTCAACAACAGAGCAGAAAAGTGTTTACAGAGTTTCAGACAGAAAGCCCATAGACTTTTACAGGACTAGAAGTCTTTTTGCAACCACAGCTCTTGCCATCTGGTGGCCCTCAGATAGACTGCAGGTTTAGCACGCTTCTGTATCAGCTTCATTTTACTGACTCAGAAGCTACATCCATGTTCTTTACCAAAATTAGCAGTGCTGGGAATTTAATGTCTTTATTAAAGTTATATAGAGCACTTCAAATTGGTGGTGTGGCTGTTTACCCTGGAGTTTTTGCTGTGCGCTCAGAACTCTTTGCACTAAACAAACCTTATCAGTGAGTTTAGCCAAATGTTTGATTGTAGTGAAATAGTGAGTGTAGTGAGTGACTGAGCAGCCTGACTAGAGATTTTCCCCTTTCATGTACTATTTCCAAATCTGCCTCCGTCCTTTGAGCTTCCTTTATGAATGCTAAATGGCAAGTTTAAAGAAGGAAAAATGGTTTACGTAAAAATCTTTTATTCAAACTGACAAATATGAACATGGAGAGAAAAATCATCATTCTGAGGTGCGCAGGAGTCCTTCAGTTTGAGGTCCAGGGCTGATATATGTAAAAAATTCATTTAGCAGTTTTAGTTTATTGTGCCTACATTCACTATCAAAATACATTTATGCATGTTATTGATATTCACCTGTGTAGCTGCAAAACCTAAGCTGCCAGACACTGAGTGAGCGAAGACTATTCGAGTGCTTTGAGAAGTGAAGTGTGGTTTGACTGACTGACCTGAGATTGGCTCCTGCTGAATACATCATCTGCTGTAGGGAAGAAGTCTGTTTTCAATTGTGTGCATGTGTTGCCTTCTGTCTCCACTCTGTGTTGAGACGGGTTTGGTGGGATGTTTTGGGACAGCTTGCATAAAATACAACATCTTACGGACATGCGGATTCAACTAAATTTACATGTTGGCACTTTAAATTTCTTACACAAGAATGAAGAAGGTCAATCAACTTTTGACATGCGCAAATATTTTATGTAACATTTATTTTTTTTCCAGGTCAGACAGGGGGATGATAAATTGCACATGGTTTTTTTCCCCCTTGTACTCGGTTGAGCTTCCTCGGTACTCAGGAAGGGGTCGTGTTGTTTTAACAAGCTTATACTTTTTCATTAACAAAGGCCTTGTGGGACAGTAATAAGCAAAAATCTTAATGAATTGAGATGTTTTCAGATGTTGCTTTTGCAAATGTCACTACAAATGTTTCCCAGATTCATTCAGCAACCCAACCATTAATATGAAGAATTATTTTCAACCAGAAGAGATCCTGCAACAGTTGGAGTTGGGCCCACAAAGAATCGATGTTACAAGTTGTCCAAGATGCTGAGAGCAGCTCTACCTAACTTGAAAAAAATGCCCACAATAATATCACTTACACTTGCTCCCACAGATTGGCTGTGTGCCCATCAATGTGGCACGTAGATTGCAATCAATCAATTACAGATACTCCTGATCTCAACTGATTATATGTATTAAGTACTTCTGTCCACAGAATCAATTTCTTCCACTCCAACCTCTCCACCACCATGGGCAAGATTAAAGAGCTGTCAGAGGACGTCAGGGACAATTGGGAAGATTGTAAACCTGCACACAGACAGGAATAGGCTACAGGACCATCAGCAAGAAGCTTGGAGAGAAGGCGACAGCTGTTGATGTGATTATTGGGAAATGAAAGAAATAGAAAATGAGTATGAGTCACTCTCAGCTTCGATCTTTATATAAGATCTTGGCTCATGGCATGAGGATGATCATGAGAAAGGTGCTGTATCAGCCCAAAACTACACAGGAAGAGCTCGTTAGTAGTATGAAGAAGTCGGTTCTCAGTCACCAAGAGGACCAACACTGAGCTGAAATCTTGCAGTGCCTACGTATGTACAGGCTTGTCTTATATCTAAATATGAATATCGAAATAATTTAGAGAAGGCTTGGGAGAAAGTGCTGTGGTCAGATGAAACCAAAATCAAGCTTTTTGACATCAATTCAACCAAACGTGTTTGGAGGAAGAAAAATGCTGAGTATGACCCAAAGAACAACATCCACACAGTCAAGATTGGAGGTGAATACATGTTTTTTCTGCCAAGGGTTCAGGATGATTTCATCCTTTCTTCAGCCAGAATACCAAAGATCGGTCAGAGATGTTCAACAGCATGATAATAACCCCAAAATACCACCAAGACAACAGAAGTGTGGAGACAAAGCGCATTGAAGTCATGGATTGGCCTAACCAGTCTCCAGACCTCAGTCCTTTGGAAGATCTGTGGAGGAAGCGGAGGCGTCGAGTTGCGAAGCAGCAGACAGGAAACCTAAAAGTTTTAGAGAATTTAAGTACATTTGGTGATCGACTATAAGAAACATGTTACCGCTGTGCTCGCCAACAAGGGTTTCTCCTAAAATTATTGAGTCATGTGTTGCCTGCGGATCAAACACTTATTTCATCCAATGACATGCAAATCAGCCTTTTATGTAATGTTTTTGTGTTTTGTTTTGTTGTTGTTGTTTTTTGTAGTTTTGCTACAAACTGCTCATTTTCTTTTCAAGCGAGCAAACTTACAAAATTCAGCAGGTGATCAAATAGTTATTTCCATCAGTGTATAACTGGTGCTGTTTTAGAGGAGGAAAGAAATGTGTATGATATTACTTTTGTAGACATTAGTCCCAAACTCTTTTTTTACAGTTCTCAGTTACTATTTAGTGACATTTATTTATATACTGCATAATTAAAGAGTAGAATTATGAGTTGATGTGTTGGTACAAATTGTAGCAAGCCCTCCAGTCCTCTTAATGGGCTTATCGGAAAAAGTCACGGCCAGCCCCCTCTCCAGTGTGGAAATCTGCCTCTCCCAGGATGACAGAGACTCTGTGGGTCAGGATTCACTCTGCTCCTGGCACAGCAGACGCACGCATGCTTTTACAAACAAATGCAAATTTTGCATAGGGTTAACCGCACTTCTGTCACTGCTCCTGCTATCCTGGAGGGCTGAATAGAATTAAAAAGAGGTTGATAATGACTTATTAAAAACTGTGGTTAAATAAATGAAGTGTGTTGTGTAGTCATTAGAGGATGGGAGCTGTTACATTTTGATTTGTGAAGTGGGGTGTGGACTTGCTAATCCAGAGACAGTTGTGGATGCTGGAGGGAGGAATCAAGCCATGCATATAATATGAGAACATTAGGTTGATGTATACAGACGGGTGCTTCAGAGCAAGAGAAGTAGGGATGATCGATGAACTCTTAAAGGAAAAAATTATGAATATGATATTAGCTAATGTAAGTAGATATGTTTGTTTTAAAATCTCCTAAATGTCCAGACCATGTCATTTTTAGTTACCTTACAGTTTTACCCACAGGTCTGATCCCTTTTCTAAAAGTTTTGCATGTTACACGTAGAGGTTGAAAGGCTATACCTATTCATAGACAGATGTTACTATATTATGGATTGGCTGAAGCAGGCCAATGAGGATGGAGCATTTTTCCTCTGCATTTTCCAGGCCCGACTGCCAGACTGCGTCTGAGACTGATAAATCACCTTGCCCCAGCCCTTCTCCTGTGTTTTCTTTTCAAATGTAGAATCGATGGATTTTTCCTTCATTTCATTGACCTGTGCATAATGGTGCTCTCACTCCTTCTACCACTGGGAAGGAGCCCAGCGCCGCAGACGTGCTTGCCCAGGCAAAGACAGGCGGCCTGGGCTTTGTGTTGCTTATTGTTCAGCCTGGAGAAATTAATGTGCTGTGAAATTAGCATTTTATCTGACTGCAGATACAGTAATGGAGGCAATTAGAGTGCAGGGGAGACGCAGTGCTCGGGGTAGTGGAGAGGTAAGGGACAATCCGCAAGCTGCAGGAGCCCAGCGGAGAGTTGCACAGCCGGCCTCACAGATAACACAATCACCTCCGTCTGGCAGGCAACATTAGAATGTCCGTTGGTTAATAAAGAACGCATTTGCTCTATGAAATGACACTGTATCATTCAGATTAGCTAACAGAGAAACCACACTGTAATGAAAAATGACTGTAATGAAATAGCTTTTACTCATTTGCTTGCAGGAAGAGTGATCTTTTTATGTGTTTGACACCAGAGCTCTGTTGTTGACAGAACTGAAGACTGAAATTATTGGAATGGGATGGGAGTGAGGCGATGAAATCAATGCACATTTTGAGCTTAGATCATTTCTCTTCAGTTATTTTCAGACATGACATTGTGTATTTACAGCTGAGGGGCGCATTGTCAACTCTCTTTATCACGTCTCCAGATTGAAATTGATCTCTGTGATTGCGAGCCACAGGCAAGGAGATGGACCTTATCAGATGCTGAGGTGCTGCCAGTATGCTGTGTTGTCACCTGCAGCATCATAGATTGTTTATTTATTCTTCAAAAGACTCTGTGATGTGAGGCTGGAGGGGAGGCACTAACATAATGCCATGTTTAATTCTCTGAGCTTTGAGACAGTCATGGCACCATCCAAACAAACTATTTTGGTCTGCTGAAGTTGTACCTGTCTCTATTGTATGCCAATACAGTGCCATAGAGTTATTGTTTTCCCGTGTTGTAATGTCTCGTGGAACTGTATATTACTCTTGATCCCTCTGAGCATCCTACCAGGGTTTGAGTCAAATATTGACATACATAGGTTAGAGTTACAACTTCAAGGTTTGCTGTGTAGAGAAAGGATAAAGTGTTCTCTCTTTGGTCTGCAAGGCCTCCTGAGTGGATTGTTTGTTCAGCGAGAGCACAGTCAGGTAGTTGTTTCTAGAAGTTTTTCACTGTAAAATATATCAGGGTGCTATACGGGTACCAAAATGTTTTTCTATATGTCTATATTTTATATATCCAGCCTCAGATCACAGAGTATTTTGAAGAATAAATAAACATTCTATAATATATAATATTCAAAATATTAATCTTTGTTTCAGTGATTATCATCTACGCTCTGGTTGGTATCTATGGACCATCAGTGACTGTAGGAACTTTTACACAGTCATTGTTACGGATGATTTCAGGCCAGTGTGTTTCTGTGGGTCTGACACTGATAATTATTCTGTGTGGAACTTCAAGAGGCAAAGGCGAATATCACTTTTTTGTCATTTACTCAACTTACTTACATAGCCATGTGCAGAACTTCCTCTATTCAGCTTTAGTTATTCATTATTTCCATATAAAGCTACAATGATTGTTTATTTCTCACATATACTCATTTGTGTGATAATTCATGTCTTGTGCATATTGTCTGTTTTATCCATCTGCTCGTGCACTTTGAAGGTTAACTGCATTTTGTTCTCATGTACTGCAAATTGTGCAATGACACTATTGTTGAATCTAAACTAATTTGACTTTTGGAGTACCATTGCATGCTGGTATCTATCTCCGTTCATAAAGTGTACACACATCATTACGTACATATGCATATTATTGCTTACCCACACACAACACATATAGCTCACACTTAACTGACCGACTATTCCTCAAACCGGATTCTGAGGTCCACTCTTACTAACTGTCACTCTCTAACAGTTATTCTGTATATAATAATGAGCAGCTTGGGTTTCCACCCCCAGGTCAAAGGGTCAAACCTTTATTATTTTACTTATAATTATTATATATGTTATCATGTTATATTCTTATCATATTATACATAAGAAAGTAAATCGCCAAATATATGATTTTTAGTATAGAGGGTGAGAAAAAATGAAAAGAAGTTCCCTATAAAAATAATTCAAGTTACAAAATCGGTTTTTCACTACAGAAAGCTATTAAATTGGGGTTTTATTCCTATATTTTTTGTGTGATTTTAAAAATAATTATAGTAATATGACCCCTTTTCTTCTTATTACTAATTCTCTAATTTTGTGGGTTTAAGCAAGTGGAACAGGAACTTTTTTCTTCTTCTCCTTTTTTTAAATCTGTTGGGGCAAAGCCAGCCACCCACCTCTAGTCCCCCCCCCCCCCTCCCCGCGCGCTTTCCTGAGTAAAGACAGCATGACTTCTGCAGTCGGAGGATCACGCCCAATAAGAACATTATCCCAAAGAGTGCACTGGGCTGGCAAGAGTCTGAGATAATACCCCTTCCTCTTAAACTCCACCAGCTCCAGCTCAGGAAGTAGAGGCAGAGACAGGGAGACCTTACCAAATGATACCCCACAGCACCCATGAAACCAATTGTTTCCCCACCACCTTATGCTTTAGGGAGGAAAGGGAAGGGATGGCTGGATGTTTGCATAATATCCTTATTCTCAAACATGAGGGTGTAGTCGGTGTGTCCATTAGTGTCAACACACCAGTGCTAAATGGGCCTGAGCTGTCTTTTCTTTTTAGCTGCAGTCTTCCTCTGCCTGTGTAGACGGTGGTAGTCAGTCCACAGGGTATTATCCATACTGATTGGGAGGCTGCGCTGCCTCTGAGGAGAGGGAGATAGATGAGGACAAGCCACAGTGGTGAGAAATGTGTATGATTAGAAAGGCAGCTCTGATACCTGTCACTGGCAGCGTGTTTACGTGCTAAATGATGCTGATCAAATGGATGAGTGCTAACAGTGGCGCAGACGAATGAGAGGTCTTAAACAGTCATTTACAATATCTTCGGTGTGAGATTAGCCACATTACACAGTGATACTTCCAAACGACACCTTTGTCTGAAAGAGCTCGTCTTGAAAATACAAATGGGATTCCTGCAGTCGAGCACTTTTCTTCTCTCACTCCCTCCTTTACAGCTCGTCATTGTGAGGCGAATTGAAAGGCTTGCTCCTCATTAAGGCTAGTGTTGAAGTAGGCAGTGTTATGTAACCTGAGTTGTCTGCTCAGCACTCAGCCCCCTGGCTTATGGCAGACAAACCCCTCTTCTCAGATATTGTGCCTTCTCTGTGCTTCCTCGCTGATCTCAGACCAGGTGTTGCGGCTCAGGCAAGCATTCAACACGGGGCCAAATCTGTCCCGAGTCCAGTGTAATCACAAGGCCCCAGGTTGAGCGCAGACTTGGCCCTGGGCCTCACATCTTGTTTGAGTTAACAACACAGGCTGAATGGCCTGTTTACAATCTCCACAGCAGGGGCAGAAAACCTCACTAAATCTGTCTGGATGGCTGTCAGATGTGGAACAGATGTGCTGAAATGGAGGAAATTATGTCACTTCTTTTTCCCCTCTCTCGAGTGACCATGATGACTAAAGAGCCGTGATCAGGGTGATGTGATTATGCAGAAGGAGACTAGTATCGTGGTGACAGTTCTGCCTTGTCTGTTTTTTCTTCATCAGCTTCCTATGGCACAACACGGGCCCCCCCATTCCCTACCTGCGTTACACTGCCCTCTACAGGTGTATTTTGGTGACGTTCTAAAACTGATTGCTCCACATCCCGTGGAGTCAGGTGTGGGTGAGCTCAGTGTGCTCATATAGTAGTTCTCTCTTTGTGATTAGAAGATCCTGGGGGGATTTACAGTGATAAATAATAACCTATGAATTACTGATGATGAGCTTGACGTATAGGTGCATTCAGATGAGTATAAATATAAAGTCCACTGAGGTAGAGACTTAGGCATTGTCCCCCCCTGATATAAAAGACCACTGGAGTGCATGACCATAGTGAGACAAAATTTAAAATGCACATTTTCAGGGAAGAGTGTGCTTACTTTACCTCAAATATTTATTTGTTCTCATGGCCCTTGAAAGCTTCAGTGTAGATTGCTTGAGAGGCAAAAATATTGAGTTGTGCAAGTGTGTGTGTGTATCTAGGTGTGTGTGTCTGAGAGAGAAAAAGAAAGACATCCCTGGTCACACCTTTCTATCACTAAGGATTTTATTCTGCATTGCTGCATCTCATCAAAGCCAAGGAAACAGAGTGCTGGTATAGCCACTAAAACGTGAACACCCACATATAGATATATAAGAAAAAGTGTAACTTTTTTGCCTTTTTTCTCTGTGTACAAACCCATTCCAGTAACATCATCCTCATTCACATCTTCGCTTCATGACGTACCACCTTTCTGAAGATGTGTTTATCTCAGACAAATGTTTCTGGCTGCTGCGGGCCCACATCTGCTAAACATGTGCGTTGTTTCAGTTGAGTTGTACTTTACCTCATGCGCTAGAAGGGATGTAGATCACTAGCACACAGATTGAAAAGACACTTGCACACACAGTGCATTTTTCTGTATGTTTTCTGTCACTGTCCTTGTCTCATCACTGCAGCGGCGTAGACAGAAAGCAGTCTAAGTGAGCCGTGCGTTTTATCTACGGAGACAAACACATGTAAGTTTAAAGGTTACATGAGGTTTAATTAAAATGATGAAATGGACAATAAGGGTATTGTCAAGCCCCCCCCGTCTTTCTTCCCTTCTGTACATGCTGACACGTAGAGATGTTTCATTTTCAACAATGAGTCTTTTCCTCTGTCTTTTGGATATTCTTAAATCTCTTATCTTATTAATCTTTTAAAAAAAAGAAGGCTTTTTGCCGCAGGCGGCAGAAGAGGAATTTGTGTTTAGTGGATTCCTGTTCCCAGATGAGGAGAGCTAAATGAGTTTGGAGGCTTCCTGAATGCTCTATAATTGTGATGAGGCTCTGTTCCTCTGAACAATTAAAGATGCAGGAGCCCTGTCTCTTCTGAGATCCATCCCAGATCACTATCGTTGAGTCTTCCCAGTGAATCATACTGGCATTGTAGTCGGATGATGACCACCTCTCTCTACTGCCCAGCTACTACTTTAAGAGGAAATCTCAAGGTCGGCATCATGCCCAACGCCGTGATCAATTTATTACTTGCTGTCAAAGCATTAGAGGGTAAAAACAGAGGACTTGCCAGTCTCCCTAGCGGTCCAACCCCCCTCTTCTCGTCTGCTACTACTCTCACATAGCAGGCTTTATTTGTCCCCTCAGAACAAAACGTTGAACAAAGCTTCATAGCCGTCTGGTCTGTGGAGCTCTGTGGCTATGCTAATGTCTCTAGGCTGGTTGAAGTCTTATTGAATGGGAGAGCAGAAGAGGTAAATAAGCGTGTCTGGATGAGAGGTGGGGGCCAGCGGGTGAACGAGATGAAGTAATAGACTATTCCAAGGGTCAGCCCATGTGAATGCAAATATTTATATAAGTGATTAAAATACCCTCCCCACATCCCGCCCACTTCATTTAAATGAGGAACTAAACTGTAAAACGATTCATCTCCTAAAGGCAAGTCTGAAAGAGGAAGCAGGAAGAGCCGTTTGTGGGTGGAAAAAAAGAGCAAACAAATGGTGACGTAAATCTGACTCACTCGTCTTTTGCCTTCACAATGCAAAGATTAGAGCAGCAGGCTCTTTCGGGAATGCAGATTTCATCCCTTGCTTTTCTTAGACTTTCATCCTCACAGTGACGAGTCTGTGGAATTTCACACTGTCACAGCCATTTCTTCAAAGGGTCAGAATTGCCGGCAATATTGTTGTCTTTGTTCAATTTGTACCCCTTATAGTATATGTGCACTTCTTTGTTGACGGTGCTTTGATTACATAAGGAAGAAAATAGTCTTGTTCTCAATTTGCTAAGATCACACCAAGTCTTTATTTGTGTGTTTATCACAAGATATATATTTAATAATCTCTTTTGTGTGTTTGCATTGCCGTGAATTAAAGCACTAGATGCATGCGCATTATAAAGACTCGCACAGGCCAAGATGAGAGAACTCAAAATAGTTTTCTGTTATCCTTGACAGTGCTTATCTAATCAAAATTCTGATATCAACATATCGCGTGATTGCTCTGTATGATAGGCGCAACCAATGGATTCTCAAGTCGGTTTCAAACCATGACCTTCAGCAATTTGTCATGAAACCAATCAGGTTTGTTTCAGTTATCTCCTCATCAGATAAGCGTGGGGAATCCTGAGGTACAGACACTTTAAAATGCAGAAGTCTAGAAATGGGCCCTGCTGTAATTGAAATTAGGATGCGATAAGATGCTCATTATGGAGGAATCCTGAAGACATGGACTCAAGCAACAAGGGGTGGTGATTTGGTGTTAATGTTTACTGTTTATTTATTCATTTCGACTGTATTTATCATTTTTCTTAAATCTTAGAGCACACAGGCTGAGGAGAAATTGAGTCAATTTGCAAGTGTCTCTAGTTGCATTGAGGATGATCAGCCTATCATCAACTAGCAATAACATCATTCCCGGTGTACTGTTATGGAGGAGTGGAGTGATTTCCTTTTTATTTTGATGTCTTAATGAAAGCATTGTGCTGCTGAGAGCCCTGTTAAGCACTATTAACAAGTGGATTAGATCACATCCACAGGCCTCGGGTTTGTTCAGGAGGTCTTAGATTACAAAAGTGTTTCCTAAAAAGAGATCAAACCACTGAAAGATTGTTAAACCATTCTGGTTTGATTCTCAAAGGAGGGCTTTGCAATTTCAGGTTTATTTTATTTATCCTTATGAACACAGCAATGCCACAAGCGATTCATTTCCATTCATCGGGCTGGAACATCTCAACACGGTAAAAAGAAAGTGCACCCTCTTTCAGTTATAAGGTTTTACTTATTAGGTCATAATAAAAGACATCTGGTTCTCAGCGGATTTTAAAATTAAGTAAATACAACCTCAGATGAACTACAAAACATGACAGTGTATTTATTTATTTATGAGAAGCAGTGTTGGGGGAAAGAATCCAGTACATCCTTAAGGCATCAGTAGGAATTAAAAGATTGTACTCAAATAATCGGTCATCGCCAAATGTGACCTCCTATTTAAAAGCAGATGTTTTGTCGGTTTGTTGGTCTGGAGCATTTAGCTGCATGTTAACACAATGCCGAGGAGGAAAGGCATCAGCATTGATATTATAATGATATTATATAATGATTTAGAGATGTAATTGCTGATGCTTATCAATCTGGGAAGTTTTAAGGTAATTTCCAAATAATTTGAAGTTCATCATTCTGCAGTGAACAAGATTATTCAAAAGTGAAAAACATTTAAGACAGCTGCCCGTATTCCCAGGAGCAGACATCCCAGCACATCGCCACATTTGGAGAAATTCACAGCATATCAGTATAAACGTCTGGTATCAACTGTCAGGCACGGTGGTGGAGGGGTTATGACTTGGGTTTGTTCTGCAGCCACAAAACCTCCGATCTTGCTGTCATTATGTCAACCGTGAACTTTTCAGTATAACGAAATATTGTCTGACAGCTAAAGCGTTGCTGAAAATGGGGTCATGCAACAGGATACAGATAGATTTACAACAGAATGGCTGAGAAAGAACAGAATCAAGGTGTTGCAGCGGCCGAATCAAAAACCTCAAACTGACTGAAGTGCTGTGGGGAGACCCTAAGAGAACAAATGCCTACAAACCTCAGTCAACTAAAACATCATTTTAAAGAGGACTGGGCCAAAATTCCTCCACGGTGATGTGAGAGACTGATAAAGACTTACTTAAATAAATAATGACATGGTTTAATGTGGCACGTGATGTTGTTCATCTGAGGTTGCATTTACAGCACCTAATTTTAAGACCTGGAAAGGAGAAATTTTTTATGTCCTTATTTGCTTTTAAAGCAGGAGTGCCAAACATATGGCCCAAAGCCCAGCACCAGTCCATTAAAGAGGCGAGTTCAGCCTTTGGATTAATGCCTTCTTGACTTTTCACTGTCTTTGTCACCAGAATGAAGAGCGTTCCCAGTATTTGATAATCTATCATGTCATGAAAGTTGCTGACCAGCTAATGACAAATATATTTCCAATGTACTACCATGCCACATTAATGATGATTAAACCAAGGAGATGTTTAGACATGTTTCTTTCATTTACCCCCAAACTTTTCTTTGTAATCCAAAAAATGGAAAAACTAAGACATGCTTTTAAAAATGCACATATTTATGTTCATTAGACATCTCTGGTTTACAAATGGATTGCTCATTAATTTTAACCTTTCTTAAGATGTACTTCGTTACAGAAGAAAAAAAAACAGGGGAAGCATCTTTGGAAGTTTTCTATAGGTTCTTATTTAATGGCCAAAAGATTGTACTCCAAATGGTCCATGAATAAAAAAAATAACTTTAACATCCCAGTACTAAATACTTTGCAAAAGTGTACTATTCTTACGTGTTTTTATATCACTACGTTACACCGAATTGCTTCAACCTCAGTATATTGTCAGCTATGTAAGAAAACACATACTATAAATTTTATAGTCGGCCTCACCCATCCTTATTTGGAAATAATCTGCTTGTTCACTCCAAAAGCAAAAACACTGCTGCTTACTTAAACCAATTAAAAAAGAACTGGTCTCCTGATGCGTCATCATCGGAGCTATTGTCACAATACTTTTCTATTTTTTTCCTTTGATTTTTCTTAGATAAAATACAGGAATCACATTCAAATATATCTTTATTGATGAAAAAAGAGAAATCACATAATTTAAGCATAACAAGGACTACAGCTGTTCCAGGAACACTCGGTGACACTATTTTTAAGCGGTGGTTTCATACTGTTGACTTAAGTTGGAAAGATTTATATGGGGAGTAAGAAAACTGCATTATGAGCTTAGCTTGGAAAAATCTTTTTAAATTATCTGATGTCAAAGAGAATTATTTCATTTCCTCCATCTAGGCCCTTTACTGGTCATAAGGGAGCATTAGGCATGCCACTGCAAATCCCTCTGACTTTGGTGTGACTGCAGATTTGCTTTTCTGCCCACACCTTGAATCAACTCTGTTGATCTCAGCGCGGCTCTCTAAATCCACTTTGCAGCGACAGTTTTTTCTGTTTTTTGAGCATTGTTGTATCTTGAGCTTACTGTTGTATATCAGTATCATGTAACTTAGTGAAGATTACTGTACACTAAAATTAATCATCTTCAAATGGATCTTTATTATTTAAATTATTTACATAGTAAAACTGGTCATGTGCAGTCCATTAGCAATTTTTAACAGTAGAGAAGTCGTGAATGTGAAAAAAAAAAGTCATGGTTTTATATTCAGAACCAGTAAGACCTTTTTATCGTGTTACCTGGCTGAATTGCAGCTGATTTAATGCCTGCAGGTAGTCACCAGTTAAAGACTCATTACAGGTCTTTGTTGCAAACAAAGAACCAGAGTGATGATGTGATGGTTGAGCTCATATTATGATAAAAGCTATGCTTAAGTGAGTTAATGCATTTATTGCAAGTGAAGTAATACTTACGTGATTTTTTTTTTAAAATGAAACAACCACTGCATCCCACTACACAGACCTCAGATGGGCAGTGAGTCATGTCCTCAGAGTAGAAGCAGCTGTTGTGGGAATTTAGCACTCATAAGTTTGATTCCACATAAGTTGGGTTTTATATATGCAAAATAATATGAGGTAACTACACGGGGACATTGTTTAGTATACTCCCAGGTTGGGACCCCATTTTGCCTTCAGAACTACATTAATTATTCTTGGTATAGATTAAACAAGGTACTGGAAACATTGCTCTGAGATTTTGGTCCTGTAGTCTTGGTCTGGTGTGGTCTTCTGCTGCTGTAGTCCATCTGCTTCAGGCTTCAATGCTTTTTTGCACCATGGTGGTGACATCTGACGTCAATAAGGCACTCACACTAGATTTGTTTTTGTTTTTCATTGTCTGTAAACTCAATAGATGGTTGTGTGGGAAAATTGCAATAGATCAGCAGTTTATGATATACTCCATACCAGCTCGTCTGGCACTAACAACCATTTCACTGAAAAAGTCACTTAAGTAATCTTTCTTCTTCACTTAGATGCTCACTTTGAACTTCAGCAGGTCGTCTTGACCACGTCTGCATGCACTTTGCTGCCATGTGATAACCTAATGAGATGTTTGTGTTAATGAGTAGTTGACACAACCCCCCAACTGAATTAAAATATACAACTTTAACACATTATATATTACAACTCTTTATTAAAACACAGTCTGAGGATTGACAGACTGCTCAAGTAGCTGAAAAGCATTATAAAAAGTGCCATCATTTTTCAGTTGTTCTCAGCCCGTTAATCTCATTTTTGTCTGTAGTATGGCTGTTATCAAGAAAGTAAACAAATTACTTGCAGCATCCCTTTACTTCAAACCCTTTGTCATTTCACTCCACGGTGCTGCTAAACAATTAGATTTGTCATTTCGTCTCTGGTAGTGTCATATAAAATGCTGTTTTACATTATTTGTAAAGGCATTCACAGCTGGAAGCAGATAAGGTAAAAATTGTACTTGTTAATGTGGAGCGATGACAAGCTTGTTATTTTGTTTTCTGTTATTATTCACTGCTCTATAGTGTGCATGGCGCATGAGGCTGATTCATTTGGACAGATACACTGCATTATGTTGACAGCAGCACCTTGATGCCATGGCACAGTACATGCAAGGCCTTTCGATGCTGGCTTTATTCACACGAAGGGCCACATGAACAGAAACCTGTTTTCTGGGATTAATTGTAATTTGTCAGAGTGTGAACCGCGTTTTCAACAAATCTCGGACGTTTTTCGCTTTGGTTAATGAGCATTTACTTTATATTAGGAGTTGAACTGGGTTAAAAAAAATGTTAACAGTTTTAAAACAACATTTAGCTCGAAATCAGAGAAACACAGACAATAATTTGTAGGCAGAAAAATGGCGCCATTGATCACTGAGAAATCCACCAGGAGGTTTAAATGTTTTAGTATTTCAACTGCAAATCATCTCTGTGTACCTTATGTCACAGGTAAGTACGTGGGTTTTTTTAAATGTACTTTTTCTATAATTCCAGACACTTAGAGCTTGTAATGTATTTCCTTTTAGGTTGAAGAGAATGCCTGCTTAAATTATATTTGATAAACTTGATTTTCATCCAACAGTAATGTGACAAATTTAATATTTACTGTGACTGATTTCAGGAACAAGCAGGAGTCTGATTATTGACTTTCACACTGCATGGAAATAAATGGTGACCAGTAATTGCCGGGAGGAGGAGTAAAAGTGCATCATGGTCCTCAATCTTTATTTACCATTTACTTTTATGTGATGAAATTGAAGTATTTTGCAGTGTTTATAGCTACAGTAATGCACTGTGTTGCAGATATGACAATAAACAGGAAAGCTATGCAATTAACAGGCAGTCTTGTAGCACAATATGAATTATTCACAGTCAGTCAGAATGTGTGTTCTGTAGACCTGCATCACTCTCCCCGTATGAAAGGGACATAAGTGTTTCACCGTGGTTAAGTGCTGTTTTTGTCTAGCATGGTGGCTATTGGCATTGTCTTCTTGCAGTGGAGCTATGGGGCTCTCATTGCCCGTAGCACTGCTATAATCCCGCAATTGAAGAGGATCTGTCCAGGGGACTAGAGACAAAGCATTCTGTAGAGGGTATCAAGTGTTCGCCACCAAAGCCTACCTCCCCAGGCTGCCCTCCAGGTGGTTTTCCTGTGAGCTGCAGAGAAATCAAGGTGAGGGCAAAGCTTGGTCTGTGGGATTTTGATTTGATCTGGGTTCTGTAGGGAGCCCCGATGTTGGCCGAGGCACGGGGAGATCACAAGCCGCCGCTAGTTCGGTCTGTGTTTCACAAGGTCGACATAGTGACTTCTGACGTGGTTTGTTGCATTTTTCCTCCAGCAATGCTCCACTGACCTACTTCTTTTTAATCCCTCGATGTGACTTTAATTGACTAGAGGGAGGGGCGGGGAGGAGAGAGGGGTGTGTCTGTGTGTTCTAGGAGGGGGCAGTGGGTGCACGAAAGGAAGGGTGAATGAAGATAGGAAACACGAGAGGAAGCAGGAGAAAGGGGAGACTTGAGAAGTTGAGTGATTTCCTACCGCTCCTGCTGTAGTCAGTCCACAAATTAATTTGATTCTGTTATGTAACTGTAATCATCATCCTCTCTAATCACATCAGCAGCTCTGTAAGACACCCAAAATATAGGGACTGTGGGCTGGACAGAGGGTGGGGCAAACTGAAGAATCTGGTTGCTAAGGGGGAAAGAAAGTAAACTGACTGGGGCTCAGGAATACGCATCCGGAAAAAAGGTAGATGATGCTGCAAATTCGATTGGGATGTAATTCTGTAGAAGCAATATTTGGGGTTACGTTTCACTCTTTCTTGTCTTCCACCAAATATATTGCAATGTTATTAGCATGTGGTACTTTAATTCTGACAAATACATCAAACTGAGCTGTCTGAATTTCAGTGGGTGCATGACCTCGACTTGTACGGATGCTTGGTCATGCTCTTTTGCATCACATTTTAACGTCCTGAGCACTGACCATCCATTAATTTTCTCCCACTTACTGTATCCAGGTTTAGATTGTGGGGGCAGACCTCCCTCTCCCCATCAACTTCCTTCAGTGTACCCAAGCCAGCTGGGAGGTATAATCTCTCCAGTGTGTCCTGGGTCTGCCCCAGGGTCTCCTCAGAGTTGGACATGCCCAAAACACCTCACCTAGGAGGCGTTCAGAAGGCATCCTAGTCAGATTCCTGAACCATAATTGTAGCATGTAGCATAATTTCTCATAAGGTATATGCTATATGACTACTACTGTCTTGAGAGGTAAACTGTTTTCATAGTTTAAAAAACTATTTTCATATCACAATGACTCCAAGCATGTTTTTCTATATTATGTTCCGTAAAGGAAAAAAAATCTATATTGGCATGTATCACCAACATGGTGCTCTGTCACTGGTGCAGCCTGTAAAGTGGAAAATAAACTCCCCTGTGTCTTTCTCTCTCCTGTCTCCCACTGTTTCTGATGCACGTAGGGCAACAATGTTCTACTGGTCCATCTGTACCAAACAGTTATCTTTTTAGGGAATGGATAGATGTAGATTAATTCAATACATTGTTACATTGCTCCACTAGCTGGTCAAAGCCATTATGTTAACAGCTTTTCTTGTGGAGTGCCTGGATATTGTACGTCTGAAACAGTCAAATGGAAAAAAGAAACATTTTAATAACCAAGTGCTTGGTGTTTTCAAATCATTTTCTGTATCCGATTGAAGACATTAAATAATATATTGCCATAGTGGAAAATCAATAAGTTGTAAACCAGATCTTTCAATTCAGGCCCAAGCTGCTGGAAAGAGCAGAAAGCCTGTTGCCCTGACTCTGTGTTATCACAGTACATAAAGGCTCATGATAGGCTGTGTTTCTTCCACTTTCTGGAGAGGACAGATGCCAGCCAACATGACTGATCCCGTCAGGTGAAAAGAGTGCAATGTATATTTTTCTTTTAGCTGAGTGTCCATGACTCCTGGGATCTAAGTTGTTCCAGATAGGTCGAAGGTTAACTGATTTGGGGAGGCTCGTCTCCAGGGGTCTGATTGGGAAGCTGAAGACCCCGTGAGTGTCCTCTGTAAAGTGCAGTCCTGTGTCACTTACTGACACTTGTGTTTGCTTTGAGTACCATTGGGTCCTCTGCTGTCTGTAGAAAAGCACACACACACGAAAAAGAAAAAAAAAAAAGCTCTCGCCATGTCTAGTTCTTTGTTCTCAACCTGAGTTGGATGAATACAGTCATGGTGAAAATACAAGTGGGATGCAGCATCAACAGAGGTGTCTTGCTTCCTGTATCTATTGATTCCTTTTGATTGTAGCCTGTTTTTCTATTGAGTCACCGAATCGCACCGTAGCTGATGCATTCATGTAGACTTCATCTGGGCTTAGGGTACAGACAACCATGCTTTGTACCTTGTTAGTACATAGTTATGTGACAGATGCACATGGTCCACGTGGCTTTTGCTTTGCATCAGAACTGCCTGTGTGTCATGTGTTTGTTGTTGTGGAAGGGCAGGAGGCTTGCGGTGCGCCTTCTCCCCTCCAGCTGAAACCTGTCAGTCCCCCTGGGGAGCTGGGCCCGGGTTTACAGGACAGCTGAGGCAGCCCTGACAGCCCAGCTCATCTCGTTTGGAGCAAGGCATGCCGCTTTGCCGCTTGCTGCCTGGACAGGATTTGTTCCCTTCCTGCCACTTTACATCCACAAGCTCTACATTTAATTAGAATCACTTGTCATGTCTCGTATATCACCTGGGCCTCTTGGTGTCAGCTGTCAGCCAAAGAAATGTGATAGTTATTCATTGCTCTGCAGAAGTGTAACAGCAAGGTCACAGGACAGAATGCACCTTGAGCTAACTGTACTTAATGTCTGTGTGTGGGTGCACAGCATGTGTGGTGTCGAACACAACCGATTTCTCAAATTAAGCCCTTCATTTTCTATCCTGTGCAAATGAGAATGTTAATTTGTTATGTTAGGGTAAGCCAGATAAATGGAAATGGGGTGCAAAGCTAATGGTAGTCATTGGTTGGGGGTGAAAGGACTTTTTGAGGCTGTTAGTGGCCTTAGTGGGTACTGGCTTGTGGTGTTGGTTGGTTGGACAATCTGGGAGTCTTTTCTTTAGAGCTGGAGGAATCCCAAAAAACCTTCTGAATGCAGAAGTACTCAGGCAACAATGTGCTCTAAGGGCATGCAGCCGCTGCTTACACAAGACCCTGTGCCTGGATAATGCATGCATGATGAATGTGATAACCTCTGACCTGTGTTCACATCTGTGTGGTGGTTGTATTTTTACTCACCAGAGATTCCTGCTTGTTGGACACTCACCTGCCTCAGTCTCAGTGTGTGTGTGTGTGTGCCATGTTTGTTTTTTCTTTGATAATGTTGTCCCTGTCACTTTAAATGGCAATGTTTTTTCCCGGTCCCTGTCTTGTTCTCTGTCTCTGTCTGCCTGTCTCTCACACCCTCTCTCCCTGCTTTAACAGCCTGGTTATATAACTCGGTTTTCTTTCTCTGATATCCCAGAGCTCTTCCAGTCAGCTGACAGCACCCAAATGTCTGCTGGTAAACACACTGCTTTCTGTCTTTTCTCTCAGATTTTTTTTTCCACTTCCTCTTCACCCCTCCTACTGCCTACTCCTCAGCGATTAGGGATTGATTCTCTCCTCTGTCCCTCTGCCTCCTCTTCCATTGGTTGGACTCCATATCCCCAGGCTAGTTTCCACATATTAGCACCCGAGGCCAGGGGAGGCGGGCAGATACGCATTGCCTGCCATGGCCCATGGATCCTGCAAGCCAGTGAAAAATGAGCTTTGGAGAGGCAATAAATTGCATCCAATTTAGAGATGAAGGGAGAAATAAATTTCTCTTTTCTGAAGTCTGAAGAAAGGGGGGGGGAAGCCCCAAGATAATTTCTGTTCCATCTTTTTTTATGTGGAAATTTCTTTGAAATATCCTTTTTGTGTTGTTCGTTTGAATTCATAAAATAATTATATGTCTGCACTTTAGATTGCCTTTTTATGTTTCAGCAGGTTATGAAAATAATCATTCTTGTCTTCGCTGATGTGGTTTGTGTCTTGCTTGAAATGCAGAGGGGACATTTTTGAAAAGATATATTTACCAGAAATGATTTGGCGCACGCACACACGCGCTAACACGTACACATACGAGAGAGAGTCCCCATTTTTCATCACTGCATTATCCTAAATGAACTGTCCAACAGTCTTTGGCTTTCTCAGCTCAGCATTGCAAGTACTCTAGGAGAATGAGAGCATGTGCAAGATAGTCTCACAGATGATGAAAGAAAGTGTCTTGTAATGGCCACAGTCTGGATCTCCTGTTCCGCTGGCTGTGCCCCAGATGTTTTCAGAAGCCTCATGGCACCTGTGTAAGAAGCTCCTGAAGTAATGAAGAACTTAGCAAATCCACTGCAGTCTGTAAACCTTGCATCAACAGTATAATCCAATGGAGATCCTAACATTCGTTTTCCCTGTGGTGAAGTCGAAGCCTCATATTAGTCTCTGAAGCCCAACTCCAGGCTGAGATGTTTCCCTTTGTGCTCAGGTAGAGAGTGTTGTGTGCCAGTGCTTCCCTGTGTATTACTTGGCCTGCCAAAAAAACAGTGGAAAAGACATGAGGGGGATAAACTCGGGAGAATTGCATCCCATTCTGTTTTTCTTTTCTTTTTTACCTCCAAGAGATGTTTCTTCTGAGTTAAAAGAGTTGTGTTTCCCAACACCATTTCAATGTGCTGACACCCCAGCTGTGAGGTGTTGAAATTGGCAAAAAAACATTGTCAGCGCGCAGCGTTGTGGTGCCACTGAACTCCAAAAGTACAACATGAAAGGGCTGATTTTGTGTATGTTAGAGTGTATTTACTGACAACATCGCCATGCTGTTACTCATCACTGACTTCACCCTAGGAGATGAATAATGTGCAAATGGGCAAACATTCTTTGTTTGCTGTACACTGTGTGACAGTATTTACTTTGGATCACATAGTAATGTTTTGTTTGCAGCCAAATAAGCACAAATGGATTTACAGTGCTAAGCTTTAGATTGTTTGCTCACTTTGTGTTATTGTATTCCTTTTACAATCTCTTTGAGCATTAATGGAATAGACGCTATGTAAAAAATACAGACATGTGCAGATGCAAAATATTCCGTGGCACATAGCTTTAACCCAAGCTAATGCATCGTGTATTATAAGCTGCGTTATGCCAACAGTTTTCCCGTCTTACTGCAGTGTATCACAACCTCGTGCTGCTCATCTAAGCAGGCAGTTAGCTAAGCTCAGCTGATTAATAAATAACCATGCCATGGTCTTGGATCAGTGCACCTCTAATGTGCTCAGACTCTCTGCCTTGTTCCCGTAGTGTCTACTGTATATTCCGCTTGGCTTTGTAAATGCAAAGGAGGGGTGGGGTCTCGTACTGTCTATCAGCATGTCGTAGGGGTGTCTCAGCATGTAGTCATCAAATCCCGCTGTGGCATGAGCTCCCCTCATACTGCCATATTTGTCTCTCCACATGGCCAAGCGCAATTGGACGTGAGCTCCCCGTAGCTCTGCCCCGCCACCCCCACCACCATCTCTTTCCTGTCCTCCCCTCCCTTTACTTGTGTAAATTATGTAAGTGCAGGGAAAGCAACGGTGATGATGCATACAGTAGTGGCATTTCACTAACCAGGGTTGCGAGCAACACATGCGAGCCCACTGGCCCGCGTGGCATGCCTAAGTATCATGGTCTGCCTGCTCCATCGGCTACACCAAATGCATTTTTAACTCGGGTTTCTAGAACAGCCCGGCTAGACGTGGCGAAGGCGTGGGGTTAGAGGGTTTACCTCACTGACTGTTCTCTAGTTAGGAGCTGACATCTCTAAATGTGCTGTCTGTGTATTGTGTAGCCATGCAGGGGGAATTCTTCCTGCACAGCTCAGACGAGGCTGTGGCTCTGCGCTCAGCCCTTCTCATAAAAAAACAATAGGGTCGCACTTTAGAACACAGACCTCACAGAAGATGAACAGTCAGCTCCAAAAAGGCATGCTAGACAGACAGAGGGACTTTTCTTCTAAAAGCCTTTGAATGTATATTTTGCACTTGTCCCAAAAGACTTTAGATTTGGTTTCAATATTTTTAGTGTAATACTTAATATAATTCTTGTGATTACTCCAGCAAGTAACATACACATCATTTTTTTTTAGCTGTTCCTGTGTTTTCTTTTCTTATCCTGTATTAGAGACGCACCTTCAGATTATCTTTTAAATCCAGACTAAGCTTCAGTGATGAAACAATCAGTCAAATGATTGTAGTGTATGTGAATGTCTGTATGTACCCTATCACCTTCTTAACTCCTCTCGATCCTCCTGCAAATGCACTGTCATGTTCTCCGTTTGCTATTCTTCCACATTACATTCGATAATGATGCAATCAGCCATTCAGATCATTGACAACCTGAAAGAAATCCAGGTCAGGGAGATGAATTCTTAGCTCTCTCTTATTATATTCTATTAGAGCTACATATAACCACACTTGGTATGTTTGTTTCATTTCCTTCAGCATTTTCAATGAAAATTGTAACAGAGTCTGGGCACATGTGGATAGAAACTGCAGCTTAACTGGTTAGTAGAGCCATACAAGTGGTAATTCTAATTCTTCTTACAATATTTTGCTTTGAGTTTCTTGTGCTTTTTTTCTGTTGCTGACACAAAATAAACCATTTAACAGCAATTTGTGTTGTTGATTACCCATCGAACAGCCCCTATCAGTAGATGTAACTCCCATAGCTCTCACCAGCAGGCGTCATCCTTCAACTAACTAGCAGTCCGGGTAGCCAGGCATTATTTAATGGTGGTCATACCACCTTGATGAACAGAGATTATGGGCAAAATGTTTCCGACTTTGTTTCCACCACAAAAGCCAGCACAGCAAGGCTGAAGGGGTGTTGGTGGCGCAAGTCGCAGTTAACACTTATTTGACCACGAGCTTTTGGATCTGACTTTTGCTTTCACTCATCCTTTTGTTATTGCTTTTGTTTTCCCTTTTGGATCTGTTGGGTTTAGGCACATGATTAAAGAATAATACTTTTAGTGTTGTTTATATGGCTCAGGTAGTTCTAATTCTGTCTAAGCACAGGTCATGTGAGGGCGCATACATTGCTTTGTAAGGCAAAGACCTTGCATTATCATAGTGAGAAACCCAGTGATAACTTGCGAGCCAGCAGTTGGTTACAGCGGGGAGAAAAAAAACTCCCTTTTGACAGGAAGAAACCTCATGCAGAAACAAGGTTCAGGGCAGGTCGTAATCTGCCTCGACATGTTGAAACATGAACATAGGGTAGATTCAGGAGCCAAAAGTGCATAAAGATCTTGGTTTGGATTAAAATATACTTTACCTCAGAAAGCTCAGTTTTCAAGGTGTATAAGGTAAAGACACCATTCAACATTTTATGTGCACTTATTCACGTGGATCCTGCTTTCTATTAGAATGAAAATCATACATTCTACTTCACAAATAAATGCAGGAGGGCTCCTACTGACCTGATGTAGAGATGCAATTGGGTGGGTGGATTTGAAAAAACACTAACACTTGCACTATAACATACACAAATCACCCTTTTATACTTAATCAATCACTCAATGAAAAAAGTTGCAGATCCTGCATGAATATAAAAAATCAAATAGCTGTCACCGTCCTCTTTTTAAAGAGTTATTTAGGTACTTATAACTAGCTATATAGCCTGTAGCTAATGCCATATTACTTCTCTGTTGGAGGGGCCTCTCATTGTGATATGCCACAACAGGTGTCACTTATCTGTTGAATACAATCCCCTCACAGTACCAGGGTTCTCTTACTTCAGGAGTTTAACTTGATGTCCTCCCGAGCCTACCCTAGTGCCTAATGCCAGTTATACCAGTTTCAGTGTTGTTGTTCTGTAGATAGAATGGTAAGCACCATCTCTGTCTTTCTGATCATCCACACGGTTTTCTGAATTGCTATAAGTGTGTCCCATCTGCCAGGCAGAAATCAATAGGCTCTCTTCACGCGGCGCTGACTTTGTCTGGTTTCTGACGAATAATTAAAGAGCCAGCTTTCTTCACACAACCACGATGACTAATGCCGTTTAAGGAATGTACGTGAATCAATAGTTCTTATTTCTCTCTCATCCTTTCTCTCTTTCACACGCGTTTTCCCTTCTTCCTCTTTCTGTGTTTGCGTGTTTATCAAGGCAGACAAAGTTCTCCTTTGTGCTTGTAGGTCAGTGTGTCACTGTGCCGTGGCAATGATGCTCAGGCATTTTGACAACTTCTGAGCACAAAAACCAAAACAGACAAACAAACAAACAGGAAAATAAAATAGCTGTCTTCTCTCCAAAATCGCAATACAGCCAATATATTTGGTTGTTATACACTGATGCAGTAACTCGCTTTCTTTTTCTGTCTATAGCAAATAGAGGTCAATGACGAATCCAATTAGATTTGTCTTTCTAGGCTGCTTGCTCAAGTCTCCATCACCCAAAAACAGAGAGGCAGAATAAATATGTGTGAAATAATGCATGGTTATGAGCGAGCACCATGCACACCTTTCTTTCCACTATATTAGATTTTCATAATTGAATAAAACATGGAAGTGCTCTGAACATCCCCTCAAAGGGAAATGGCAGGCACTAAAGCATAGAAGCCAACTCGGTAAAGAACTGCAAATGAATAAGTGATGAGGAACAAACGAAGTGTGGTATATGAGAACAAGGGAGTGATTTACTCTAAAACAATATTTGAAAGAGGAGGTGGATGAGGGGCAATAATTACATTCCAAAATAAAAAAAACAGAAGCGGCTGGTCTTGTATGAATTACAGAGTGTCAGGCCGTTTTTTTGGAAGCAGACAAAATATACATGAATCATATGCAAACATGACGGGGGAAACATCTCAGTCAACCAAATTTTCATTTGCAGATATGGTATACAAACACACAGCGAGAGAGAGGGGGGATACAGAGAAAAAGCTGGGAAAGGCGGTACACTGTGAAATATCCTGAAGGTCCTTGGCAGCATTAGAGAAAGGCCTGGGAGGTTAGGAAACATCAAATCAATGCATTGTAATGTGAATTGACTGCTGACTTTGATCATCTGCCTTGGGAGTGCTTTAGCATTGAGTGCTGTCACACTGGCTGGGTTAAGCAAATATGGCATGGGTTGAAATGGAGAGAGATGGGTTGGGGGGGGGACAGGTTAGAATGGGAGTGGGAAAAAAGGGATGTATGATGCCTGGCTATCATCACGGAGTAATGGGCACATTAAAATTCTGTGTTCGCTTTGGTAAATGGCATCCTGTAGATGTTTTTGCATGGTTAAATTGATTTGTAGACTGTAAATATTCTGTACATTAACAACAGCAGCTTGTGTCGGTGTCTCAGAGTGCTGGGTTTTGTTTGGGAGTTCTTTTGTTAGGGTTTTATGTGTGTGTTGTTCTTTCAAAGAGCTGTAGTGGTCAGGGGGGAAAAAAATCTTGCCCAGACTCAACTATTCCTGGGAAGACAGCTGATACCCTCCACTCACCTCCCTCCAAAACGATGGGTCAGCCATGCTTAGTGTCAGAAGCTGCTGATATCCCCGCTCTGAAAGTGGAAATGCTCTTAAGCCTTTCTCCTATAATGGAGTGGCCAGTCTAATCTTGCCCTCTCTGAGTGAGAGCTGGTAAGGAAGAGCGTTTTTACCACAGCACTCTGACCCTTGCTTTGGCACAATATCGTACGCGGTACAGTAAGAGAGCAAGAGAGCCATCCTCGTTCTTTTTGCCAGCGCCCTTCTGCTGCTCTCTCCCTCTTATCCTCAGGAGGATGTCCTTTTTTATGTGAAGCACACTGTGAAAGGTCTGCAGTTTGTTTTACGCCTCTGTGGTTCAAGTGTTGCATTTCAGATAAAATCTCTAATTGAGACTTTTTTTCTCCCCTCATCAGTGGCTTTATTTTTTCCTAAATGTTTGTCCCCTTTTGACCAAAAAAAATGTAAGCAAACTGGAAAAACCGATGGAGTGTGTGAATGAAAAAAAGAAGGGAAAAAAATCATTGTGCAGTTATGTCACTGTGACAAAGAAAATACGAGGGGGAGAGAGATTCCTTGAGTCAAGCCAGAGCAGCAAAGAGAAGCCCAAAACCTCTTGTCACTGTATGAAAAGAATAGCAAGACGACCCGTAGGTATTGGGCTGCTAGGTGCATCTCCTAACAAGCTGACTGTTCAAAGGCTTTTTAGTGCTCTAGAGAACATGAAAGGCATGTTTAAAAATTTAAAAGCCCGATCTGTTCCAGTGCTATGGAGCGGCAGAGGAAAGCAGATTTTTACGTCGCCATAATTCCCTAGTTGCATGCTTTGTAAATTAATTAAGATGTTTATGACAGCTGCTTGCACCTAATGGAATGCTTATAGAGTATGCTATTAATTATTACTGCTGGGCACGGCTGCAAGCTTTCATACTGCTGAGAATGTATGGCTGTGGCCGCAGTATAGACGTCGTCCCAGCCTCCACCTCACACCTCTCTCTTCACACTTCCAGCGAGAGTCAGTGGGCTGTCTGTGCATATGTTTCAGATGCCCACTGTGAGGTATAGTCAGACGGCGTGTTTAGCTCAATGCGTCACATTGTTGACAGCTGCATAAAACATGATGAATAAACATGTATTCCAGCGGTCAGCATTCCACAAAGTGGCGGTGCATTAGGCTTGTCATCTTCATCGATAGACTGACAGTGCTCTGATGTTTGTGCGGGGCATTTGTGCTGTGAACTGTCACTGACCTCATGAGCCTAAAGGAAGTTCATCCATTCGCTCCCTGCTGTTAACTTGGCCGTCGAGCGGGGAGCTGTTATAATTTCAGTAAGAAAGGAAGAATGAATATCTCGACAGCTATGCCCGTGAGTGTGAAAAAGCAAGTATGGCTGGCTAATTATAGTTTCTTTTCATATGACTTCACCACAAGTTCTTCCTCTGACATTGTTACGCAATGGCATAACAATAACACCATTGACAGCAGGAAGCTTTGCAGCAGCAAGATACCATAGGCAGCAAGTAGAAAATATAAATTGTGTACATTTTTTGATCACTGCACGAGCTCATTGTTCTCGAGGGCTGATGCGTACAAGCCGTACTTTTACTCTTTTGTTTTTAAATTGTGGTCTGAGATAAATAGTGAGTGTTTGATGTCATTTCAAACTTAGATCTGTTGTAGAGTATTTTTACTTCATTACATTTGGCAGCAATTACTTTGCAGATTAAGGCAAAAAATAACCCAAATAAGTCTTAACTTTAATGGAACATTTTTATACTGTAATACTGCAACTTTTGCAATGTTTGTTGCTTAAGACTTCCCTCTAGTTTCCACTTTTCTGTCATGATAAATCAACCTAAAACATGGTAATCGCAAATGCTAAACAAATGCAACCTGTAACAAAAAAGGAAGTGGAAACTACACACACACACACACATATATATATATATATATTAGGGGTGCAACGATACACAAAATTCACGGTTCGGTTCGGTTCGATACTTTGGTGTCACGGTTCGATATTTTTTCGATACAAAAAAATGTTTATGCCTTTTTAATTTGTCATTTATTAAAATTATAAATATATATTTTAACTCAAAAGTACAGTTTTTAAATTTAACCCTAACCCTTGTGCGCGTTTTTTATTTTGACAGCGAATGCGCACCTGCGGACCACTTATGTGCACCCCTGGTTATTTAGCTCGTCATATTGCAGCCACAGAAATTCTTTTGTCCATGAAACCATAAAGCTGCACTTTCTTTTTGCCTTATAGTCTCATTTGTCATAACTTCTCCGTTTTGTGGTAAGCTTTTCTTTGGCTGTCACTTCTTCACCCCGACCTGTCTTATTTGGCTCAGCAGAACTAAAATATATATACTGCTACTTTTACACACGACTCACATAAGCTCAGCGATTCTCTGCGCGATCAACCTCTCACATGTTTAAGCTTGCTGCGGGAGATTTCACTTGTCATGTTTGCATAGTAAGCTAACGATTAATAAGACGATGTCAGAGGAATTGGTGCACAAATTATCATCACTCACAGATCAGTGCTGTCATTGCAAAGTGAAAGCAAAAAACAAGCGCAAATTCAAACGCGATTTCAATATGTCACATATTGACAGTGGCTCACCGATGCCAATGACATAATTACCCAGCTACATTTCTGAAAGAATGCAAAAGCATTGACATATATTTTTCCTACAATAGCCCGACGGGCAGGGCAGAGAGATTTTTATAGCCCGACTGGAAAGATCGCTAGCTCCGGGACGTCGGGCTAGCGATTTTGCGAGCCCTGTATCTGATTGAGGAATCACTCATCTTTGGAAAAGAGAGTTTATTACAGAGAAATGTCTCTTTCCAAAATAAAAGCTATACTATCCGCTTCTTCTGGGCTATATTCTCAGCAGCATAAGGAGAATCATGCGCTAACAGCTGTCTAAATGACACGGCTAAAGTTAGTAGCATGCTTGTTGTTTTTGTCTTTGCACTAGGATGATGTCGGCGTAAATGTGCAGTCATATTCGTTGTGTTCCCACTAGTGCTTTCAGGTTAATCTCGTTGAAATGACCTTAACGCCACAACACGGCAAATCTCCGTTAACGAGCTACCGCCGATCGCCCCGTGCATGGGGCTAGACGGCCAACACATTAACGAGCTAACTGCGCTAACACACTAGTTCACACCAATGTAATTAAGCATTGCATGGCACATCCAACATACTGTTTTACTTTAGTCCATGACTCGCTTACCTTCAGGGTCATACGTCACATGAAAACCAAAATAATTCCAAACGCCAGATCTGAATGAGGGTGGGGGAGGTCCATCTTGCAAGGAGAGCTTAACTTCTGTCTCGCTAGCTTGCCCTGCGCTCTTCCTCCTGACTATGCTGTCTGTGTTGAGCGCTCAGTGGATCTGCGCTCGACAGTGCAGCCTAGGCAGAGTAGTCGAACGCAGATTCACTGAGCGCTCAACACAGACAGCATCGTCAGAAGGAAAGTTGATAAAATAAATTACAAATGTTGTATTGTTCGATACATATGCGTACCGAACCGAAAGCACTGTATCGAACGGTTCAATATCGATACGAATATCGTTGCACCCCTAATAAACACCCAGCACGCCCCTGCGGGCGGTTTATCCTTCAAGCTCGGGTCCTCTACCAGAGGCCTGGGAGCTTGAGGGTCCTGCGCAGTATCTTAGCTGTTCCCAGGACTGCGCTCTTCTGGACAGAGATCTCCGATGTTGTTCCTGGGATCTGCTGGAGCCACTCGCCTAGCTTGGGAGTCACCGCACCTAGTGCTCCGATTACCACGGGGACCACCGTTACCTTCACTTCACCCTCCACATCCTCTCGAGCTCTTCTCTGAGCCCTTGGTATTTCTCCAGCTTCTCGTGTTCCTTCTTCCTGATATTGCTGTCATTCGGAACCGCTACATCGATCACTACGGCCATCTTCTTCTGTTTGTCTACCACCACTATGTCCGGTTGGTTAGCCACCACCATTTTGTCCGTCTGTATCTGGAAGTCCCACAGGATCTTAGCTCGGTCATTCTCCACCACCCTTGGGGGCATCTCCCATTTTGACCTCGGGACTTCCAGGTTATACTCGGCACAGATGTTCCTGTACACTATGCCGGCCACTTGGTTATGGCGTTCCATGTATGCCTTGCCTGCTAGCATCTTGCACCCTGCTGTTATGTGCTGGATTGTCTCTGGGGCATCTTTACACAGCCTGCACCTGGGGTCTTGCCTGGTGTGATAGACCCCAGCCTCTATGGATCTTGTGCTCAGAGCTTGTTCTTGTGCTGCCATGATTAGTGCCTCTGTGCTGTCTTTCAGTCCAGCTTTGTCCAGCCACTGGTAGGATTTCTGGATATCAGCCACCTCCTCTATCTGCCGGTGGTACATACCGTGCAGGGGCCTGTCCTTCCATGATGGTTCCTCGTCTCCCTCCTCTTTCTTGGGTTTCTGCTGCCTGAGGTATTCACTGAGCACTCGGTCAGTTGGGGCCATCATATATATATATATATATATATATATATATTCACATATATACAAAATGAAAGAAGGGACACTTTTGCTATCATCTGTCTAGTTACAGTCAGTGGGAAAATGGAGTATCCAGACAAGTGCACCCTATGGCGGCAACTTACCCAGGAGTCAGTGGGACAAATAAATAACGCTACGCAGCTCACTCTCTTCATTACACCATGTGAGGTAGATTTGTATCCCTCTATCCCCGCAGAAGGGAGGCATCATGTCTCTGCTCTGCAGAGCTTTATCCCGTGTTATCCTCCGATTACATTTACATACAGAATGCAGCAGGGAGGGAGAAGGCAACAAACTGAAGCACACTCCACCTGTACCACAAGAGGCAATGTGTGAAATATATATTCAGTCTTTCATCAACCACTTTATCTGCTGTGCATGGGTTATTTCTGTCTGCAACGCTTTGAAAAGGGAGCCAGAAGCTGTGATCTGTTCCGTTAACCGTAGTCCACCTCCACGGTTGCCCCGTTATCAAGTGTGGAGTGTATCTTTGTACTTAATAATAAAACTCTGTCTCCTGAAAAAAAAATACGGTGGATTTCCTTTATTTATTTTTGTTTTTGTTGTTGTTTCATGGAAAACGTATATTCTTCTCAACGAAACACATCGCAATTTAAAAACCCAAATAAGACAGTCACGTTGGTGTCGACATCCCGCAGACGTTCATCCTCTTATTTGTGTGTTTATTGTTTATTTACTTAAATATTCATTTTGGACTTTATTACTTTTGTTTCATTTTTAGTGTCTGTTTTGTTAGGTTAGGCTTAGGTACCAACCCGTTAAAGGCATCAGAAGCTTTTCTTTCGTTTTTTTGTTTTGGTTTGCTAGAGTGATGAGTCCCGGCCGTCTTATATGATTGGTTGACTGAAAAAATTCGACAGTGGGAAAGCAAAAAATATAAATGCCAAATATATGTTGATTAGGAATGTATTTTTGAAATGTAGCAAACAGACATAATCCTCAAGAAAATACATTTTCCCCTGAAATGTAAATGAGAATACGGCAGTGTCATTTTTAGGGCTCAGTAATGCCACCACTGACGAACTCCCTGCTAATAGCGCTATCTTTGATCTACATGGAGCATGGCGGGCTTACAGAACTCACAGGTTTTAATTATGAAATACATGAAAAATAGATGCTTCACTAAGTGCCGACCGTGACTTGCAGTGAATTACAGTAGCAGGGCGCTCGCTGGTTTGCCTCTGCCTTTCCTTCCTTTATGTCTTCCAGTGCCTCCAATACCTCCACTCGGGTCTCTCTCACTCAGTTTGTTACTGCAGAGAAGCAAAAAAGACAAGTCCATGATATTAATTAGTGGATTGACAGACTTGTAATTCATCTCAGAGGAAGTTTTCATTACATGGGAGGCTTCAGAGGGGCAGTTTGGCTTATTGGCAAGTGCTAAGACCAGACCTAATGGGGCTGCAGTTCCCTCCCTTTTGAGCAATTACAGCCAAGTCCTTATCAGCAGCGCCACGAGTCCACTGTTGTGGGACCTTGATTTCCACCACACTCGCATAGAGTGATCCTTCCCCGTAGACTCTTGTTCATTAGACAAGTGTGCAGTACTCTACTTTGCTGGATGAGAATTGAGACTGAGTGAGTGATGGTAATGAAAGGTTTCCTGTATGTTTCTGAGTCAGCCTTTATAGAGCTGATATTAGCTGACATTAGTTTGCCATCAAAGCTCTAGCCTCCTTTCTCCCTCCGTGATTATTCCAGCAGCCTTGTGTCTACAGTCTATTGACAGGCCCGTGCAGCTCCTGTAACAGCTTGTCACAAGCCGTCAGAGTCCATATAAACTTTAATCCTATCTTTCGATTCTATTCTTGAGATAATGCAAAATGCAAGCTCGGACATGGGAGTTGAATAAACAGATGCTGAACGGCGCTTCATCTGTTAAAATGACATATACCTCTGGCAAAAGCAGTCTAACACTGTGGTTTCCTGAAGTTGGCAGGTGGCCTGTGAATCATCTTTTGCAGCCTTGCAAGGAAAACCGAACACAGAGAAAAACAAAACAAGCAATCTCAAGTAAACTGTAGATCTGAGATGATCTTTATTTACCAGCTGTACGCTGCTTTTCATGAATATTTAAACTCTTCTGAATAGGTTAACCCAAGGGGGTTCATCTCTGTTGGCCAACTGTACTACTCTTACAAGCCATTATTGTTGTTACAAAGGAGGAAAAAAAAGGAGCATAAGTAGTGTGTTTGCCCCGGGAGCTGGAGGTAATTGTATCCCCTCCCCTTTAGATTTGCACCTGCGTGGAGATAAGGTAATATATTGTAACATGAACGGGAATTTTAAAGTGTTGTCTGTGAGGCTGTTTTCTTCTATGCTGACAGAGCAAACGCTAACCTCAAAAGCATAATGTTATTATGGAGTTTTCTGTACGCACTGTGTAAATAAAAATTAAAGAATGGGCTCGATTATGTTATTTTATGGAGGAGCACCATTTGAAATAAGCATCCCTCTGACAGAGTAGGGTATCTATTTAAACTTTATGTAGTTAGAGCCTTTATATATAAGTGTAAACACAACCGGTGGTGGTCTCTCGTGCTGTTCTGTGCAGCTCCGTAACAGTAAAGTAAGTCAGGGTGGTCTGCTGAATGCGGTTTGTCTTTATTTATGGTGCGGGCTGAAAGGCTATTGGGTTTCATGTGTGGTTGAAGCTGGATCATTGGGAGATTACTGCTGGGCTGGGAACCGACAGCGCACAGAGTACACAGAGGCCTGCCTGTGCTGCTGGCCTCTCTCTGACCACTGCCCAGGGCTTTCCTGCATCCATCAGGCCCCCTGGGACCAGCCCGCACTCGGAGGAGAATTACTGAATAGTATGTTAGAGCCAAGATCAGAACGAACAACATCAGAGCTGCAGAAACATAACCATTTTGGGGGGGTTTTTTTTGGTTTTTTTACCTGCAGTACAGTACTAAGTCACAAAACAATCTAACTGAATTGGATGGCTCAGCAGTTGCAGATTGAGCCGTTTCTTGTGTATTTGTCGATGTTTCCTGACCCTTTTTTTTCCATTGCGATGTTTCTTGGGCTTTTGTGCATGTTGTCCATAAGTATAGAGCGCTGTGACTTTGCAGCCACACATGTTAGTAAAAAACAGTAAAACAAACCGTAACGTCATTCAGTAATAAGCAGTCTTCTGTATATTTATTGTTGGGTGCTATTTGAAGAAAAAAACAGTCATTTAACATTAAACATAAAGGAAACGGATGAGGTCTAAACACCAATCAGTAAAGAGGACACATAAATACACGATAGAAGGTAAACAGCTCTGGAAGGTGGCCCGTAAGAAAGATTCAAATCATGGAAAAAATATAATCGTCGAAAAACAATGTCATGATCCAAACACTACAATTTTAATTTAAATTATATCTAAATTATATAAATATTTTTAGGAATCTGCCATCACAATGCGTGTACCGGTCTTTTTAGAATACAGAGTTGGTGTCAAGGTGGACACTGTTCTGGATTCTGTCATTTTTTTCATCTTAACCTGTGCAGCGGTGTCTTACCAATAACAATAGCACTTATCGCAGCGTTCCCTGCGGTACAATTAAAATTCCATCAGAGTCTTCATTCTGCCTCCAAGCCATGCCTGCTGTTTTTTTGGCCCTCCTGGGCCACGTCAATTCCTCTGCTGCAATGTATAATTCACGAGCCACCAAACAGTACTGAGAACTCACCTGGAGACTTGCAGGCCTAGCAATGCAGAACTGCTCTGGGGGAGATGTTGCACATGAACCTGGGGGACATTTGTAAGGGTCGAGGTGCGCCTGACACGAAGCCTCAAGTCAGCCAGGGCTTCTCCGATCTCAGGGTCATCCTGATAATGTCGCTCTTCCTTTGGGATCTACCACCTTCACGTATCCTTTTATTTTTTCCTGACCTTTCTTCTTTCGTCTTCTGAAAGACAGTTGTGGTGTCCTCTAAAACTAATTTGGATGTATATCTTCTATTTGCAGACAATTCCATAGTGATGCAATGAAGTAACCTGTAGAGTCTCAGAGTGGTTGCTTTTATTTAAAACCAATTAGAAATGACCAGAAATAACAGCGCCTGGAGACAGAGAAGTCATTTTTCTTTGGGCCTCCCCAGAGAGTTGGCCTCTCCATGGATTAAGTGTTTTAGTATATTAGGGGGCAGCTGATTAGAATCATTGTGCTTTTTTAATCATTAAATTTTTGCATGTATAGTTTATAGCTGTATAATAGCTAATAAGTCTAAGTGTGTCACAGAAAAAGGGGCGGATTGTTTAAGTGACTTTGTGTATGAAAGTTTCAGAAAGACTGCCAAAGAGGAGCACTGAGGTTCTTGAATCAGCTAAACCACATTTTTTGACTTTTGATGAGACGAGCATTAATTTAAGAGCGACCTTGCATTATATCTTTATGCTTTTAACAGCGCTTTGTACTGTCTAACCCGCTATGTTAGTTTTTCCCCCTTTAATGCATTCATGGATTGCTGACTACCTAAATGAGTCACCTAGCCCACTGAATATTCTAATTTCCTCCAAGCCTGAATTTGTACCACTGTTGAATTTCTTAAAAGCACAGCTCCAAAGATCACGTTTCCTAAACGATTCGAGCCGCTCGTTGGAGCTTTGTGATGGCTAAGAAGAGCAACACATTAATTATTTCTAATTATTTTCTCTCAGGAATGTAGCAGCAATTTGTTAATTGGGCAGGTAGCAGCAGTCAAGAGATGGACCGCTGAACGCGACCACATCGATCATTCTTAAGATGTTCGTCTTACCCACCATTATTAACCAGCAACCTCAGGAGTAGCCTAAAATTAACAGTCCCATACAGCTGCCATCATTAAGACAATAAGCAAAACGTTCCATTATGATCTGTGTTTTTCTATCTTCGAGGCCATATTAACTAATTAACTGTGGAGAGTGGATACTGCTAGCATTCCCAAGGCCTATGGTATTGACCCGTAATTCCAGTAGGTGTCTAGCCAGTCCCTCACTGGACCCTCACTGCCTCCTACTGCAATTGGGTCTGCAGCGGCGGCGCCGTCCTTGTGTGCGGCGGGCGTGCAGCAGCGGCATGTGGAGCAGGCAGCGGGAAGCGAGCCTCCCTGTCTCCCCAGACTGAACAGTGAATGAGGATAAGTGAGGAGCACCAGTCAATGAATCAAGCAGCAGGAAGGGAGCAGCCGGGGGGGGAGTGTGACGTCCCCACGGGAGAGGCCTCGCATTAGGAACTTCCTCGTCTGTGTGTTTCTGGCACAGGTTAAATGGATCGCTCCCATTAGCGCGCTGAGAGGACAGCTCCATTATATGAAGGAGACTGTAACTTTGAATGTCATGGTGCAACAACCCCAGAGCACGCCTCGTCTACCAGGGAGGCAGGGTGACAATAACCATCCATGATAATCATTCCCTGTCAGGCTTTAAGGAACCTGAAATTATGACGTACAGCCTGCCGTGTGCCTCAGACTTCATTACAGTGCTGTCACTTTGAGTCGCCTGCGATGGCACCGCACTCCACAGCCGGCTGCAGCGCTGTGACTGCCAAACCCCCGACTCACTCTCCTCCTGTTTAAGTGGCATGTTTACAGGATGTGTGCCCCCCTGCAGATAGATGTGGTGGAGGCTAACCTCCAGTCGTTTGCACGGTACCTCTCTTCCTCTATAGCATAGGCAGTGTCTCATGAGAACAAATGCTGAATTGTTTACCCAGGCAGGGGAAAGTATGACTGATCAAAGGCAGCGAAGAGTGTCCCTCCTTCCACTGTGACAAATGTATAATTTAGAAATTGGAATTCAGCTACAAGTTCACACAGGCAACAGCCTTTTAACTTGAATTTCTATTAACGCTCATAAACGCGCACAGTAGATGTTTAGAAAAGAAAATCCACAAGCTATACGTCTGTTTATAGCAGCCTGTTTATCAGCCAAGGAGAGTTTCACCTCCAGACTGACCTCTGAACCTGCCATCCAGTGGAGAAGACAGGAGCTGGCAGGCATTGCCAATGTCAGTGCCCAGAGCTAACTCCTTCTTTCTCACCGCCTGACTCATTCATTGGCTTTGTGGCCCCTTCTCCTTGCCACCTCCAATCACAGGGTTTTGAATGACACATAGAGGAGGAAGTGGGCCCACTAACCTCCCCTCCTACTTCTTCTAACCTGCATAGCAACAGGAAGGATGAGCCTTTGTCTGTATGGTGATAGTTTTATATCAGCACCCTGGAAAATATTACCGTGGGAGTAGTTTTGTTATCATTAGGCGTGCTGCATTAAGTAGATGGGAGTAGCACAGTAGTTGGTTGGAGCCCTTATTATTTACAGTGCAAATAATACAAGCTCTGCTGTCTTACCAGTTTCTGTGTTTCTCTCACTTTACTTACATTTACAGGCACAATATGTCTTTGGCTTTTGTCATTTTCAGCACATCTGGCTTATTTACAGTAACAAACCTGATAGCGAGTAAGCTGTGAAATTGTTGTTGTTGTTTTTAACTGTTTCTAGGAAATGTTTGCGTGAGAACACACACCAAAAGCATGTTGTAAACATTTCTACCGACTGCATATTATCATCTGCTATCAGTAAAAGTTTCATAATAGGTTATCGTGTGTGGGAAAAAAACGAGGCGACTGCAGGATGATTTAAATAATGCAGTTTTTCAAACACGCTGGAAATGCACTCGATAGGATTTTTTTTTTTTGTTGTTCCAAGTGAGCACACAAAAATTTTGGTGATAAGCTAAACAAAATGGTTTACTTCTGAAAATACCCTAAAACCTTTTATGGCAAATTCCCCTTTTGCATGGAGTTGACTTAATGAAGCATTTATGTGGTAGGCACAAGAGTGAGAACTGCTCTGCACCGAGTTCATGACGGCTTCAGTGTATCAGCTAGGCAATGAAGCAACGTAAAAATGATCAGGCAGGCAGACTGCAGCGCTGAAAACTTGAGTTTTAGAAGCATACGTCCTCACGTGAATGGTTTCTTCTTGACTTTGACTGCGAAATAGTCAGTGACAGCAAAGCATCTACTCAACATTATCAGTGTGGTCTGTGTGGCTAAAGCTGGGTGAAAGCCTCCACATGTACTGTATGTACACACCCTCACACAAGCTGTTTCTTTCACTTCCTCTGTCACAAACATTTCACAAAGCAAAGGGTTGTTTACAACTTTAAGTTCTCCAGCCAGGCCACCACACTTTTGTTAACACTTCAGAAGATGACAGATGAAAGCTGGAGGCAGTTGTTTTAAATTCTCTGTAACTTTTTGCATATTCTGTATGTTTTATGCATTTTGTAGATATATCGTGCCCTTAAATCAAATAATATCTTATATGTGTCATTGACCACACTCCTCTTGAAAGCTGTGAAGTGTCTGTTTTATGCAGTAGCGTAGGCTCTGACAGAAAGCCACCCTATTTGCTCTTTCGGTTTCTGCTAAGCACAGCCACTGTGTTCCTTCGTAGGTTAACGAGTTGTCTTAACCATCAGCCAGTTAGCTGCTTGATACAGTCCTTTGCAGCTGCCTTGTGCATAAGCTGAAGCTTAGAACAGAAGCTTTGACACTGCTGGTTTTTAATGAACCATCAGGTCTCGCTGGCTCCCATGTCATCTGATTTTAGTGCAGAATTAAGACTCGAGTACTGTTTATTTTCTTCTTGCGTAATGTCACAGTTGGAGAGAACAGAAGCTTTTGGCCCTGAGCAATGGAACAATGCTAGCTCCATCACAGGCTGCTGGCCCCTAGGTGACGGCTTTCCCTCTTCCTGCTCAGTGGAGTTGATATCAGCTATGTGTTTCTCTGTGTATGTCTATAGGAGACCGAAGGGCTTATTTGTTTTCCCCCTCGTTGCACTTTGACTCGTTTCCCCTCAAACGTGTCTCAAACATTGTTATCTCTGGCCAGACGCCTTTTTTCACAGAGAGTTATTGAATCATGTCAACTTGCCGTCCCCCGAGTTTCAAATGCAAGCTGTAGAAAAATTAGCCATTGCTTCCGCATGACAAGTGGGATCTATTAGTGTGCTCTCGTCCTGCAAAGCATGAGCATCTTAGGGGCCGCAGGGGACCTCGGCTGGCTGTGTGCTTGTCCGCGTCAGGCTCCTGGGGCATTAGACCAATGTTGCAGACAGGAGAAGGAGCCAGAGCCAAAAAATTAAAAAAAATAAAAACCCCAAAGTGGCTCACTCAAGGAGCTGACACCTGAAGGGGTGAAGATGGGAAGTATACGTTGCGGTTGCAGTACAGCCCAGGTTTGACTCAACCTGGTCAGACTGCCTGCTTCTTATAAGCCGTTTGTACCCACATTGGCACTGCTTATATCTGTTCTATAGTGTATCCAATCGTTTCTCTCTTTGATCATGTTACAGTTTTTAAAATGGAGACTCTGTCACACATTAAGAAGGGAGTTTTTGTGAGCCATCTCTTTGCCTCCTGAGCCGGTCAGACGAGCGAGGGCTTACAATTTATTTACAAAATAACTTCAAAAATCCCTTTTGTATTGAAACCGTTTAAATAAAGGATTAGCTAACATTAAGGTCAAAATGCCTTTATCTCCCTCAGGGCCAGTGGCTTAGTCATGCACTCGGACCCAATCGGAGAGGAGACTCAACACATTAGCATTCCAAATGTTTTTTTTCCCTTTAGTTTGAAATTTTATTCACTGCCTGAAGAAAATGGGGTTTCAGCCACCTTGTCATAGATGTTGCTATAGAATGGCCCTAAGTTAAACACCAGCCTACACACATAATTACTCAGGGCCACCTAAGTGACCTTGGTCTGTTGCAATCTGTTGCAACACAGGGTTTCCTTCTTTGCTGCTGTTATCATATTATAAGTTATTAATAAGAGCCCCATGTGAATAGTTCATGTCATTTGTTTTTTTAAATATATTTTCTCATTTTTATTTGCTTTTTTTCTTCACAGGTATCTCAGTAACAAAGAAGACACATACTTGTAAGTACAATTTTTATTAATGTGGTTTTTATTCTACTACAATTTTAAGACGGTAAAAGTGATACTTAATTCAAAGAAGAATCCCATACTTAATGTGAAAAACAACAACAAACAACCCCTTGCCTCATGTATAGTGGAGATGGTGAGATCATTATGTTTGTGTCTATGTTGACTCTTTTTCATCATTGCCTATAAATGTGCTGTTGTCTGCCTACTACTGTCATAAATCAAGGCCTTCAATTAGATTTCTGTTCATCCACTTTCACTGTTTTGTATCTCTCCGTCTCCATACTGGAGAGAATATGATGATAACCCCAGAGAGGAAATTAAAATGCTATGCAGTCTTATGACTGCTTGGTAATCATGCACATTTGAAGCAGACAGTGTGGTGAAGCACCTCTTTGTTTTCTGCAAGGCCTTGCAGCTGAAAAACACGGATGTGGTGCAGCGTGGTGGTTTCTAACCTCTGAGGCTGCATTAACTACCAGACTTTGTGTTCTTCAAGTGCAGATCCTATCACTAAAATTGAAAGATACAGACACTGTATGTGACACATGTATCACATGCTAGATGCAAGGCTCCTTTTGTGCAATACAACAATAGTACACAGCCTTTTCTTACCACCGCTGCCTTTTCAATTTCGGTGCGCTTATGAAGAATTAATGAGCAGTCAAACCTGCAGAAATCAATGATTTCCAAGAGATTTGTACTGTATTTTGACACATGTGAAGTGCAATCGAGAAAGCATGTAAAAACGCTTTTGTGCGGTGTTCTGCAGTGTGTCTGTACATGCGTGTACATCCATATGTGTGTTCATACCCCACTGTGTGAATGGAAGAAACTAGCCCTGAAGGCTATCCTTTCTCTCTGATCACTCTGATGAAACTTGTGGAGAGGGAAGGCCAGGGGGCTTTTCTGTAAGAGCGGTCGGAGTGTTTCAGATTGTGAGAGGCTGCATCTCCCCCTGTTAAACACCCCGGCTCTTTCTTACATCAGACAGCAGGGCAAAGGGATATGATCTTCAGTGCTAGACAGCTCTACCTTACTCAAACAGCCCCGTCAAAACAGCAGCATGGTTGTGTGTTAAGCTATTTGCTTGTCTGGAGGGGCTATGGTATTTTTTTTTATTTATTTATTTATTTTTTGATGCGTGTGTCAGTGTTCATGTTTGTGTCAGGATATCTTCAAGGTAGAACAGAAACGCTTTGACCCGCCATCCACCACCCCGCTATCTTAATTAGTGCGGCGCTAAGCACCTCTACACTGGAAGGGGGCTCAAATCAAAGAGCATGATTTAGGAGTCTTGGGTTCAAAGCCCTGGGCAGAGACTGGACTACGCTGTCTCATTTCAGTGAGAAATATTCAAATCTTATCCATGTGCGGAAATCAAAGTAAAGCCCCTTAACAAGTAGTTGATTGCTGTGCCTTACAGACAGGAAGCGGCTGTGGAGCCTCGTCAGAGCTGCGTGCACAAGAAGAAGTTCAAGGGCCAGTTAATGGTCATTGAGAATGCGGGCGGGCGGACGGTCTGAGAAGCCTGGTGATTATATGGCTGGTGGAGTAATAATGAGGGAGATGGCTCTGCCCTGCATGGTTATAGCCAAGATGTAGATCTATTTCTGTTCCCGGAGTGAAAACATTGGCTTCCCCAATACGCCAGTCCGCGCTGCCACGCGTAATGTGAGCTTGGCAGCCTTGATTTCATGTGCATATGTGTGCAAGTATGTTAGTTTCTGTGTGTGTGTTTAGGAGGTCTTCTCGGTCCAACCCGGACCACAGGGATGGGCTGTGTCTCTGACTAACTCCCCACTCTGCCTGAGTGATCAAACTGCTGGAAGCTCCCCGCCATGCCAGTCCCCTCATCAATATAAATTACAGGGGCAGCTGTTCACTGGCAGACTCCTCTCCTTTCCTTTCCTCGCCTCTCCTCTCCTCTCGTCTCTTCTCCTCTCCTCTCCTCTCGAACCCCCTTCATCGCTAATCATTGAGCCATCAGAAAGTGAAGTATTCTAGATGAAAACAGATACTTATATCATTGTGTCATTGACTGTAATGTCCTCTCCCCATTCAGGACTTACATAGATTTATTGTCTGAGCCTCTTTATCTGTCTCCCCCTTTCTTTCTTCATTTCCTCAAAGGGGCTGTCCCTCGCCATCACTTCTTCTTACAACAAAGCTTCAGTTCTGAGCAAGAAGTCAGCTGTGGTTTTCCTGCACCTTTCCCTGGCAGTTTTACATCTGTTTTATGGACTCTCTGAGTAGCAGTTGATTTACGCACTTGTGACAAATTAAAGGAAAACCCCGAACGCGTAACGTCTGATTCAACAGCGCTTTTGTATGCTGTTGGGGGATTTTGCTGGCTCCACTTGTCCTTGCTATAACCCCCCAGCACATTTCTTGTTGGTTTTTCCCTTTCATTTCTCCTTCCATCTTTATGTCTCAAACTGCCCATGTCAGGAAGAGGTGACAGTAAAAGATAATTAAATTTTGCACTTTTTCCCCCTCTTGCGTTGATGTTGGACACCAGATATGTCTCTTCACCTTCTTCTACCTCAGCGGGGCTGTTTTGCTGTGAGATGACTTTCTGTTTGGACCTGTTGAGAGAGATGGTGTGGAGCGGAGGCTCAGATGCAGTAGCTGATTACACTGAGATTAGGCGTCTCACCTCTAATCTACCATCAGCAGTCTGGGTCTCACAGCTCAAATAGCAGAGCACTAGCTAACACATACACACGCAGGTCGTGTGGACAGGATGCTCTTGCTTGAACAGAGCAGATCTCATGATTACTTAGAGCTAATCCTCCCTGTCTTTCTCACTTGCAGCTATAGATTTACAGTATACTGATTGTTTGATGACTGTTCAGACCATAATTCGCAGCAAGACAAAGATCTGCAAATCCACTTGTAGTTGCACAGCTTTATCTATGAAAGCATAAATAGAACATCCATAACAATATAATAACACCCAAATATATCTAAATAACAGAACCATCAGACAGCCAGCACAGAAAATTTTTAAAAGTAGAAAACTCTTTGTATAGCTAATTTAGCTGAAAAATATATTATTCTTAATTAATCCTGTCATGGTATTGTGATATATTTATCAGTGTTTACATTATTATACCAGTGTCAGTGTGTAGCAGTCTATGTGTAATATATCTGACTGGGAATAGACTTACCAGAGGGAGGCAGTAGTACAAATGTAACCCGGGGAAAGGAGAAAAAGAGACAGACGATTTCCTTTCATCGGTCCACAGATACATTTTGGAGAGCCCCGCGTTTCTTTTCCCCCCTCACCCTATATTTATCTCCATTGTGTTGGTAGACTTCTCGCACTGATTGAGAAACATGGCCTCGCTCATGAATCATCATTTATTTACTAGCAGCTTTTATTGAGTTTCTCTCGTCAGCGATGTGCATTCATATACTAATAGTACGGCTAATCTGTTCCAAAAGAAACCCGATGATTCAGACTCTTCTGCGCTGCTTTCAGTTCCGAGTTACAGAGAAATTATATCGCCCATTGATGCGCTCTCAAAGTTATAAGAGTCTGTAGACTTCATGTCTTTGTTTTGTGTGTGGGGTTTTTTTTTCTTTTTCTTTTTACAGAACACTCTTAAAAGTTGACTGATACATGTTTTTAAAAAATATGCTAACAGGCTTATTAATCCCAATAATGCAGTCTGTCTTCACATAACACAATGACAGTTTTCCCCTTGTGAAGAATCTACTTTATTAAAAAAAAAAATGCCATGGCAGATCCGGCTTGGATGTCTGAGTTGTAGAATGTTAATGCACTGGCTCTGTGAGTCGAGGTATTTTCAGCTAATCAAACATGAGATTTATGGTACTTAATAGTGCTGTACATTGCCAATTTAGGAGAATAATATGTCCCAGTTGCTGTCTAATTTTGCTTGGCAACAGGCGCACTCCTGTGGAATCGCCCAGGGCAGTGTGAGTTGTCTCTGCATAGCTCAGTGTTCCATGCTCAGTGGTTGTTTGAAGGTATTTCATCACATTGTTGCCTTGATTCAGCTCTGTGGGGATTTGTTAGTTGCACTCATGTGGGAAGTGCATCCAGTACATTGTTAAGCTAGGGCTGATAATGAAGATCAGCCAGCCAGAGTCCCCTGAGCTAAGCGGAGAGAGATAGTCTAGTGAGACGCGCTGCTACAGACATAGTGGAGCAGGACGAGCGCACGCAGCAATACGTACAGACACAAAGGAATCATCAGCACAAAAACATACAACACCGAACCGCGCTGTACTGTGGTGCACTGAAAAACACAATGCAGTACAGAGTATTGCATAGGTAGATTATGAAATCCATTATAATCTGTTCTTCTTACCGGCCATTTTCCTGAATTTGTTAAATTGGCATTATGATGTTTAAACATTAGTTGAGCAATAACGCAGTCATTTTAATGTTGTGGGGGGTTTTTTGGGTTTTTTTGTTGGATGTGAAATTGACAATAAAAAGGGCCTCACAACACACCGCCTCTATTTCACTGGAAAGTTATTTGATTCTCAGCATGGTACTAGAACTGGTTGTTTCCTCTTCTCCCACAGCAACATTGAATGCTTAAATTGACACAATATTTTTCTCTCTCTGTGTACTGTAGGTTATGTTTTCGTCTTACTCTATTTGTTTGTTCCACAAAGGGAGTATTTTCTTTTTGGACATTTTGGTTTAATCTATAATAGATGGCTTTTTTTTTCTGAAATAGGTCAGTGTAATCACAACAGTGAGGGATGGACAGTCACTGTAACAGGGAAATCAATAGAGCTATCTATTTGTCGTAAACCAGGCCAACATGATTTTTCTCTATTTTTTCCCTCCTGCCTTGTCTTTTCCTCTCCAACTCAATATGGCAGGTCCTCATTTTTCAGTAAAAGCATTACGTCTGCCATTTTGTAAAATTGCAAATGGCCTTTTGTGCGTGCACTTTCTTTGCATAAGTTTCTGGATGTAAAGTCTCTTCGTCTTATCACCTCCGAGGGGCCCTGCTTGTTTTCTAAGGGGAAGTGTGGTGAGGGGAGCCGTAGGGGTGCAAGACCGCTTCTTGTCGGGGGGGTTGCTCTGCTTTTGTTGGCGCATAATCTGGTTCTTCTCGTGGTGCCGGCTCTTTCAGAAAATTTGAGCTTGAGTGAAGAGACACCTCGTCAGCTTTTCCTCACCTTTTTTTCTTCTTCTTCCTTTTGTGTCTCACACAAAACCGAAAGCACTGTCTTGAAGCGTTGTCAGACTGGAAAACAAGAGTAAGTGACATGTGACAAGGACACAATGCTCGGATGGGCCAGCCAAAGTAAGTGGCCCCATCTGCTGCGGGCGATTTCTCTTATGCCGGCTGTCTGCCGCCTCAGGTGAAGGGGCCAAGGAGCGAGGGGCTGTGCTGGGATGGTGGCTTCTGCCAGGCGAAGCAGTTGGCATGGCTGGGAGGGCACGGCTGGCCTCTCGCTCGCTGCGGCACGCAGTCAACCAGCATTTGCAAAAGTGCAGGTTAGCCGTCTCTCATCGGGTTTCCAATGCCTCATCACTTTCCTATGGTGTATACACATTCGGCATAGGACAGGAGTGTCAGCATGTAATGAAAGGTTTGATTCATGGAGGGCGACAGCTGCAGAGGTCACAGAGCTCTATAAGATATGATCCTCACTAATGCTGATGGGGAAATTTTAAATGATGGGTCCATAATTTGACGTGCCTTCCTCAGCTTTCACTGAGCTCTTCATTGATCAGTGTGTTTATAATATTGTTGGTCTTTTCATAGAAGTTATGCAAAAGGAAAGTGAAGCAAAATCAATTTTCTACTCTTTTCAATTTTTTAGCAATAAAAATCGACAGTTTCGTGCATTAACAAAAACAAATATAAACAAATATGTGCCATCAAAACAGCTACTGCATCATGAAAGGAAAAAAGATAATTTCAAGTGAGGATCAGAACTTTACAACAAATAAGCTGTTCAAAAAGTAAAGGAGAGGAGGGAAAATAAACTTCCTACACAGAGACGAAAGCAGACGTGCTCACAAAAGCTTTTGGTGATGTTATACATTGACATTTGTGCTGATCGCATTGTGCCCATTTTGTTGAATCTGCTTTATTAGAGGAATGCTGTTTTTTGTTTTTTTTCCACGTTGCTATTAATTTGTGTTTCTGTGGGTGTGCAGCGCGAGAACAGAGAGATGTGGTTAACCCATTGTGAAGTTAGCCGTCATCATTAAGATTCAGGAGATAACAGGCATGCGGATTTCTACTGCTCAGCATTATAGGATCCCAGACATCAAAGGCAGGTTTTCATTCTACTGTGTCTGCTGCATGGTGAAGGAAAGAAGAAGAAAAAAACAGGTAAGGAGATATGGAGTCAGGAAAATAAAGCAGATTTTGAGTGGAAAGGAGCGCGTGTATACTGTACAGAGGTATGCAGAGGCAGGTGACACAATGCTCAGTGATCTGTTTGATGCCTCAGATGGTCCCTCCTGCATAGTTAGCCCTTTGCTAAATTGGCATCCACTCTGATTAAGTGGCACAGCCCTTAATAACACCATGGTTGACCTCAAACTGGCTTACTTTTAAAGATCAAGTTCATTCCTCAATGTGGTCATTAAAGTTCAGGTGACTCAAAACAATTCATTTGTGTTGTTTTGGTCATTATTTGCCATCTCTGTATTTTTACCTGCAACACAATTTTCTGTGTATACCTCCTCCTTTCATTTGTAATCGATATATAAAAGTGCTGTGAATATTTTTTTTCTTTGTACAAATCTTGTAATAGTATTTCCAGGTCTGTTACACAGATATAACAATGAAGTTCCCCTTAATTCAGATTACTTTGTCAGTCAGCGTGGTGCCATTATGTGCCATTACATCAGTGTGAGCTGTTCTACAGTGAGAGTATTGAATGTACAAGAGCGAGAAATACGCTGTTCTCCAGTATTGTGCTGGATTACAGAATCAAGGTCGACTCACAAGACACAGAGCAGCATTATCCCTTAATCCTGTGTTTTGGTTTCAAATAGCCTTTTTACACCTAATCTTCACAAGTAAAATGACAAACATGAATACAGAGGTAGGTATTTAAATGTGCATTACCTGCAATGTTAAGGTCAAAGGCTTACGCTGACTCAAAGTGGCTGTATATTTTGTGACGGAACAGACAGCCATTTGTTATTTTGTTGCTGCTTTATTACGGAATACTAGGGAGTCTTGTGATGAAATTCCCGCAGGGAGTTTCAGATGGGTAAGTGTGGGAACTTTTTATCCAAACTGCGACTCGGAGCTTGTTTGTTTTTGTGCCATTTTCTTTGTAAAAACGTTCAATGAAAATAAGATTTCCGCCTCACTTTAACCTCTCAACAAGTTGTGGCTTTCCGTACTTGGCCGCTCAGAGGACAGGCTTCACTGAGTCAACAGATATAGCGACTATAGCGAAGGCTGTGCCTCCCCTTGACCAAACTGGTCTTAGTGTGTCCGTCAGGCTCAGCTGTGGCAGAGCTGGAGGAAACTTAAAGGTGCTGTGAAAGACTAAAAGTGGGCCAGCCGCTGCTGCCTCCTGTTGACCTACCTTGTTCAGAGGGTCCAGGTACAGACTGATGACAGGACTCCTCCTCAGCGGACCACATTACTAATGTGTGAGGGTGCAAGAGGAACACATCCAATGATGAATCACTCCCCTGCACCCATGGCATCCTCATAAGTCAAGAGTAAAAGTGTTGAGAGTGCGCTCAGTAAAGAGATCCTTCGCACTGTCCACCGTAGAGCAGCTCGATCCCGGTCCGCTGGAAGAAGGGAAAGGGGGAAGGCTAAGTGGTGCACATCACGCATAGCCTGAAGATCTCCCTCAATCTTGAGGAAAAACATTAGTCCCTCGAGTGGGTCACTTGTTTTTTTTAAAGCTCATAGAACTCAGGAAAAGTTACTTTCATGCTTGACCAGAGCTGTATTTTAATAAATGAGAGTAATCTACATTGTGTTGATGTGGAATGCCTCCCTGGACCTACATTACCAGAAGTCACAGAGAGAACATTAAATGTGTGTTAGTTTAAGCTAAAAGGGTTTTCTTCTGAGGAACAAAAAGGCGCTCCCTCATTATTCACTTTGTTGTTTCAGAACTTTGTGTGTGTTTTTTCTTTGGAAACAACTTTTTGGATGCAAATCTTGTACATCAGGTTGCTCCTCTGTTGTCTTCTTCTAGCTTTGAGCCAGAAGGTTAAACTATTTTAGTTTACACGCCTGCCTCCCCCTAGAGCTGATGTCAGGCTTTACTGGTGATGTTGGGGGAGTGAGTAAGTTTGGCGCTAGGTAATACATCACACACACCAGGGGGTCTCCCTGGTATGCTCCTCAATAATGAAGTTCATTCGTTAACTTCTCCCTCAAAGGCCAAGTTACCCCGCTGCCCTTTTCAGCAGCCATTGCAACTCTTACCAGAGTCACCCTACTAACAGAGTGAGAAAAAAAACATCATCATGCTTTTCTCCTTGACAGACTCAGTGGTTGCCTTTGCAGAGCATGAAGAATAAGCAGCTCCATTACCAATCCCTCATGCCTGGTTATAGCCATAATTATCACAGGGAAAATGACCTCCTCTGTTTGGTTTGCCGTAGAGGGGCTGCGCCTTCCTAATCACCTCCTTCTTCCCTCCTATCGTCCTCATGCCATGGAGATGGAGCTGGTTTTGGGGGAGTCTTGCCAGTTCATTAGAATTCACAGGGTTCCACCTCCCTGCCTAGCCAAGCTAAGCCTCTCACACAGGCTGCCATGCCTGTGATAATCTCCTCTCCTCGTTCCCTTTCGCTTCTTCTTTCTCTATCCTTCTATTCCTTTCCTTTCTGTCCCCAAGGGCGGCCTCACACAAAAGAGATGCAGTACAATTCATTGATAAATCTGATTTCTATTGACCTATTGAAAAATTGTTCCGGGAGATGTGTGGTAGTGCTCCGGCAGTGTCCACGGGCTCACTTTGCCGCCACATTTCCATATAACAAAATAAATAAATAACCCGATTTATACTGGTTACTTAAATGACGGCCTCTATTCAACAGCTTTGCGTGTGAAGTTGGTATTTTTTTCAAGGCTGATTCGACCAATTGAACATCCATTTAATCACTTTTTCTTACTCTAGAAACACCCAAAATAACCAGAAATAGCCTCGCTTTAAATCTTAAATAACAAGCAAATAAAAAGGCAGCTGAGAGCAGTTCTTTTCCATTGTAATTTATATTATTGTCCCCATCATCTTGTCATCACCACATCTGTACCTTGAGGAGATCATTTAATGTGGAACAGGCATGTAAGGATGCCTTAAATGAAGCGAGACTTGGTCAGTCCGTGGAGAATAAATCGGCTTAGCTGTAAAAGTGACACAGTACTTTTAATTTTTTTGACAAAAACGTGATGATTCAGTTGATTTGGAAAACTGGACTTGTTCTTTTTCCTTCAAAAAATATTTAAATGAAGTCTATAAATAACTACCTGTAAAACAAAAGGCTATAGCCCTGTCAGCCATTCACTATAAGTGCTGTGTTGTTGATTCTGATTACATGACAGTTGACAGGTGTATACTTCACCTATGTAGGAATGAATTGCTTTCATGCCTTTTGCTTTTGACCCTACTATTCTATAAATATTGTGTTTGTGTGTATTTGTATTTAGAGACAGACTAGGGCTGATCTGGCCCTGGGGCTGCTGTGCATACAAAGGAAGGGCAGTGTATATCGTCATCTGATCTGAGAGGAACTTTAAAAATTTCGAAAGTACATTACTTACCTGCAGCTGCTACTTTGCTTAGAGGAGACATATTGCACTGCTTTGTGGAAAATCCATTAGCGGTAATGAGTTAACAGCATTTCCTGTAGCTACATGTGCTATGAAATGCTGGCACAGCAGTGGCATGAATGGTTTTAAATTCACACCTTTCTTATTTAAACTTGTCTTTAAATGCAACCCTCCGCAGTGCTCTGGACGTAACCCAATAGTGTCCTCTATTTTCACTGAAATAGGTATTTCCTTTGTTGTCTGTGTGATTTATTGAAGTCTTCCCACAAGTGGAAGCCCCCAGGAAATTGCCTGGAATGGCCTTAAATTGGTTTATGATTGCGTGGTGTGGGCCGGTGCTGTTATGGTTCTAATATTATGCCCTCCACTCCTTGGCATCTATATTAAATTGATCTGTATTGTTTTCATGGAGTGCCTGTTGGAGCTTGTTAATTCTGCCGCTGCTTCAGGCAGGTGGTGTAGCTCCAAACACCCAGGTGGCGCGGTGGAATATAAGCCTCGGCTCTCTAAAATATCTCACATGACTGGGACGCAAAATGAGTAAGTCCAAAAGTGTTTATCTTGCGGGGTTAACGGCTGCGGAGCGGAACACCACGCAGCCGACTGGGTCCGCGCTCTTAAGAGGCGAGTCCAGAGTTGTAAGAGTTAACGTGGATCAGCTGCATGGTGAGCCTGTGCAGGGAATGGCTACTGACAGACTGCTAATGAGGCCATTATCAGGTCTCGTCCTCTTCTCTTCTCCCGGGGCACCGGTGGATGTTCTGTACCACATCTCAATTGAATTTCATTCCACAGGGCTTGTTTACGGTAAATACATTTGCTTGAATTAATCCACGAGGAGTGTGAGATACATGACTCGGCCAGTCTAAATGCAGAAATTTACTGTGTTGTGTCCGCTTCAGTTCAGTGTCAGCATCCACTACCAAGACTTTTTTTTCCCCCCTCAGGGATATAAAGAAATTATCAGCTAAAACAGTTCTATTGAGGGCTCCACATCGCTGCATTAATACCCATAGACAGCTGACCATCAGTCCCTCTGTGGCTTAATCAATACCCTAATGAGCAACTATCAGCAGCGTATTGGCATACTGTCACTGGTAATGTGAAGCAGTCAAGGAAGTGTGTGATCAAAAGCTAATGAACCAGCCTTGCTGGAAACATTTGTCCTTAGGGAAGCTTCGGCTTTTAAGCACAATTATATACAGTTGGAGGCACTATATTTGTTGCATGGCTGACAGACAGAGCAGCAGCAGCAGCGTCTTTTTCCAGTTTCACTCTGTATGATCCACATAAACACTGTCAACTGTTCTTTTATTGAACATTTTTTTTGCATTGCAAGAAGGCTGAAAAGGAGGACTGAGTGTACAGTGTGACCCTTATTTAACCTTGCAATTTACACAAAAGCTCTGTATCTTGTGTTTCGTTTTTATGTAGTTTTTTATTCATATTAATTATATATATATTTATATATAGAGAGAGAGAGAGAGTTACACGTCTCTATTTTGCTGTAGCATTTAACTTTGTTTTCTTTTCTTTTCTTTTACGAGGAAACAAATAGGTTTTATTAGAAGCACGGCTATTTCATTTTCATGGTTATTTTATGAACCTCTCTCTCTTGTCAGAAGCTATTCGTCACATTCACGCTGCAGAAACATAATGTAGAAAGCATGCACTCCTTTCAGCTCTCTCCTGATGCTCAGGTTGGAGTACTGTATGGGTGTTGTCCTTCTCTATGTCCCTGCTATCATATTGTGCTTGTTTGTTTCCCCTTAACGGTACCTCGGTGTTATGTCCCAGTGTGTCGCGCCGTGCTCGGTTCCAGAGAGTCTGATGCAGCAGCCAGTTTCTGAGAGACAACCACAGATAGTGACAGTTAAACCTGCTTGTGCGTGGGCCTTCGCCCTCTGACTCATCTGTTGAACTTTGAAGATCTTGCGGGGAGATGCCTACATCAAAATGAGAGGACTGTACCTTCTGTTACATCATATTGTTTCGAATAGTTTGCCGTGCATGCGTGTCTGCATCTAGTTTGTATACCAGGCACGCTCCATTTGATTCTATCAGCCTCTGAATGATATTTTGCTCATTAGACAGTGTGCAATAAGAGACCAGTGTTGACACAACCTGAGTTAATGTGTTTAGAGACTCTAATGGATCATAGAGGTGCTAATGAAACATTGTCATGGGAAGATTTATGTTGCAAGCTGCTGAGTTCTCATTTCCATTTTATATGTGGTTAGATGTACCTTTATTCAATGAGCAGTACACAGCGGAAGACACCAAATGAATATAGATATTTCAAGTGTAACGTGGGAATAAATAATTCAATTTCATGTTGCAACTGCTTTGTTAAGCAGTCGTAACAGGAGGCAATTCTCTATAATTCTGTGGCGTGGATACAGTGGGGTTAATAAAAGGTTTAGTAAAATGAAACAAATATAGAGAAGTTGAGAAAACGAGGGTGTAAAATTCACATTTCTACATGTGAAATATTGACTTTGTAAAAAAAAAAAGTAAAAAAGAAATGTAAAAAAAAAAATCACTAGTTTATTTTTTAGATGTGAAATATTGCAGTGTTTGAAACCGAAGCTGTGTGATGTTTGTCTTCAGACAAGATGATACCAGCACCAGCTTATTCGTGGAAATGCCAAATGGTTATTGGCCAAGGCTGGATTGCAGTAAAACCAGAATATTGTATCAGAGAGAGGCAGCTGGTTAGGAGTCAGAACAGATTATCATATGAGAGAGGATGAGTGAGGAGGAGGAGGGGAGGAGAGGATCGGAGAGAGAGGGAGCGAGAGAGAGAGGTAGAGACTGGAATGGAAAGCAGGGGGCGAGAGTGAGGGGCAAAAAGGAGGACGAGACGGAGAAGTGATACCAAGAAACTCATCGCCTGGTCGCGATGGGGTGGGGGGGATCATCCAAAAGCCTTCCGTCAGTATCTATATCGCCTCCTTCACCTGTCTGAAGGGGTGTGTGTGTGTGTGTGTGAGAGAGAGAGAGAGAGAGCTGCATGCAGGTCCTCTGAGAGGTCAGAGGAAGATGCTGAGGCTCCACTCATCTTCTCTCTGTGATGGGCCCACTGCTGCTTGCCGACATCTGGCCTCACACTGATCACTCATATCTACAGACAGGGAGGTGGAGAAGAGCGGGGCACTTGTATCACCAAGTCACAGAAAAAATTACACTTCCTCTGTCATCCATTCTCACTGCTCTCTTTTCTTTTCTTCTTTTCTTTTTTGAGTCACCAGTCTGTTGTCTTCCTGTCCCTCCTCTCTTTTCTTAGCCTTCACATTGCACAGTTTTAAAGGCAAAACAAAAGCACAAGGTGCAGAACCAGAATGTGATTTTTTTTTCTCTCTCTTTTTTTTTATGCGAGAGCTGGTTTTGTCTTTACCCTTGCACTAAAAAGATAAGACGCAGATAGTTAAGAGTGTGCTGTGTCTAGCAAAGCTGGTATACACGGCTCCGACTGCAATCAGTGGGAAGAGGGCCAGCTTCCCTGCCTGAGCTCTCAGCGCCCCTACTGGCTGCATGCTGTGCCAATCAAAGGCTAGTGGGTGGGGAGCAGTCAGACATGAACACTGATGTCACAGTCACATGGATTCTGGTGTGGTCATGCTCGGAGGCTGAGAGACAGAGCTGTGCTGGCCAGCTGCTGCTGAGACAGCAGTGGAGGGCTTTGCGCTGGTGATAGTTCTTCTCTTATGGACTCGAAGCTCAATGATGTATTTTGTGATTTCAGCTATGAAAGGTAAGAGCACAATGCATGCCGATCGCGCACCCAGAGTAACAAGTAGGGAAGTACGAGTACGCTATTCACAGCCTGCCAACTCTTTGCATTTCATTTGCAAGGCATGAGTGTGACAGAGAGAGAGAGAGAGAGAGTGTGTGTGAGGGGGAGAGAGGAGGGGAGGGAGAGATACGGTAATACATTGCTTCTGATTGTGTCCAAGTCAGTTAAGCTTTTCTAATATGTCTGTCCGTGCACTTCGAGAATTTCTGCTTTGAACTCTCAGAAAGAAAGAGATGGCGCAATAGGAGCAATTTGCATCTTCCAAAAAATAAAAATAAAGAAAATAAAAATTAAAGGTTTGCTTTCATTTTTTTATTTACAGTGTGCGTTTTGTCGCTGCAGGTTTGCAGGATGCTGTAGAAAACCACAGCCGGTGCAGCTTTTTTTCCCACTAGTTCGTCTATTACATGAAATAGCTCCAGGGTTTCAAGAGTAGAAGTTTTTATTGGCGTAGATGCGAGGTGGCATGCGATGGAGAGGGGGCTTGGGTTGGAGGGGTGTTTTTTTTTTCTTCTTAATCCTGTCGTTCCAGTCCAGGGAACGTGTCTGTGCTGCAGGAAGATGTGTGTGGTAGTGTTGAACGCGGGTCGCAGACGAGCGACGAGGCACTGGCGCGACTGGCAGACTGAGATTGTTTGAGTTGATACCGATGCACGTGTTTGTCTCTCTCTGTGTGTATATATATTTATATAATTATATGTACTTTTTAAATTTTTATTTCTGCGTGTCTGTGACAGTGTTGTGTTCCACTGACCTATTTTTGGGGTAGTCGGGTTTACATGTGGCACAAGAGCAGGACTGGGTCCTCCCAGTCTCTGATGTTGATCTAGTACGCTTTAATCCCAGCTCTTCCACCCCCTCTCCGTTGTACAGGCGAGCATGTGCACACGCAAACACACACACGCACACACACCCGTGCAGACAGATAGTGAGTGTAGTCAGACATACAGTGCATCCCCACACTTCTCTCACGCATGCCTGCACACACAAACATACACACAGACGCGCACACACACATGCACATAATCACGTTTTTTCCACACTTATGAGTTCTTCCATACAGAGAGATGTGAACAACCATGCAGACATATGTGGGGAGATGCACTCCTAATATAATTAAATAGGCAACGATAACCCCGCTGAGGCACAGGCAGCTGTCATTCGGTGCAAAATGACAAAAAATATATGGAGCTGGAAATAATTTGATTTGATATGTGCTGCTTTCTTATTTTTTCCTTCCCAGTAGATTGAAAGGTTTGGAAGAAAAAAGCACTCGGGCATCTTCAGAACACAGTGGCTGCATACATGCATATTATTAAAAGCAAATGAAATTAATGTGTGATATTATATGTAATTAGAGTATTAGTAATATTGATAGTAACACTTACAGCTTGTCTGACTTTCGTTTGACTCAAGCTGCCACGACCACAGTATTAATTCCTTTCATTCTTTTCTTCTTCTTCTTCTCTTTTGTTAAGAGTGTAAGGGAAGTCATTTACAAAGTGAAGCTCACAGTCAATTGTGATAAGCCTGACGTGTGTGAAATTGAGAAAGAGCAAAGTCCTGAATCTTATTTTCATGAAAAAAAAGACCCGTTTGACCTAATGTCCTTTTACATGCATTTCATAGTGAAGGGTTTTTATGAAACCTCATATTTTTGGAGAAAAAAACGAGTTTTGTGCTGTGTAGCATTTCTAATCTTTTTATGTTAAAGTGTAACATGCTCAAAATTTTATTGTGTTTATTTGTGCTTCGCTTGACTTGGCACAGAATTGCGTCTTTTTTGTTACTCATTCGGTTCAGAAAAAAATAAGCAGATCTGATATGTACAGCAAAAAAACTGCTTATTTTTTGTGCTCTAATGAGTCTCTTCACCAGTCTTCCTCTAGCTCCGTCTGTTCCCTCATTGGTACTTTCAGTTTGATGAGGGGTGTCTAGTGTCATGAAAGGATATTGTGACAATGTCAGAAATTAATTAAAACGTCAACAAGGGGGATAATTGAAAGCTAATTTAAATAGGAGCAGTCATTTCTCCTGAATGTGGTCAGGGAAGTGCACGATGACTTGCTGCATTGCCACAGACACAGAGTTTACATTGTTACCCGTGCATACTGCATGTGCCCTATGTGGTGTTTTTGAAAACTGTTTTTCATCCTCTGCACTTCAAAAAAATAATGCTAATGTATTATAACGAACATCTCTCTGTGCCTCTGTGGCTTTGTCTCTACCCTGCACCACCCTCTACCCACCTCTCCCTCTCAATTCAGCCTCTCTACCACACCACTGCCTCTCAAGTACCTAATTACCTGTAATGGAAACATCCCTCTCATTACCCCATGCAAATTAGCCAGCCTACTCAACACAATTAAGATGAAAATTCCAATTACATAATTAAAGAAAGTTGTTTGATGTGTGGATAGAAAAGGTAAAAAAGAAAAAGTGTCTCACACAGAGCACATATAATTAACCCTTGAAAAGGAGAATTATTGTGGCAAGATGGGTAGCATCAATGTTTCAAAATTGTTGAAAGCAGTGGCCAGTAAGCTACTACAGCGCGTGCAGACAACACATAAATATGTGATCTAGCATGAGTGTGTACTAGACTGTGAAAAATCTTTTGGGGCCCTAGAGAAGGTAAAGCCAAATATCTTATGATAGGCGCTTTAAGGCTATGTTAACAAGGCTGTAAATATTTGCTGTGGATTTGGTACTCTTTGTCTCTTTCAATCAGTGGCCGATTGAAGCGCTCACTAACCAGTGCTGCAGGCTCTCACACATTAAAGCAGAAGTTAGCAAGATTGGCTATTATCCAGTTAAGGACTGAGGACATAAAGAGCCAAAGGGGAAAAATATGCCACAGATTAAGGTGAAGGCAAATATAGCCACCTATAATCCACCTGCAAGGATTTAAAATAAAAGACCCAATTATTTTAGGACGAGGCATTCATGCACGTTTTGATCTTTTAAAAAAAATCAATAAATACGGGGTACGTTTTAGTCTGTCAGTATGTAATTTTAGACAGCTACATTTACTTCAGTAGAACCACAAATGTCTGTATATTTGCAATGAAAAAAACCTTTATTAATTTAAGGGGTTATATACAATACAATTAAAAGCATGCACACAACATCTGAGCAGATGCAAGGCAGGACAAACAAGTCAGCCTACCAGACGTGCAGTGTGTGCTTCAGCCCTCTCTCCTGCCTCTTAGCTCACCGAGGAAGTGGATTGGTGTCCCCACAGGTTATTAAAGTGTGTGAGCTGTGCCAGTCTGCGCTGTGCACACTGAGACAAACATCCTGGCTGCCTGTCTGTGTGTAGAGGGACTGGTTAATGAGATATTGACTGCCCATTGAGAGCATGGATTTTTGATTTGGCTCCATAGAAGTTGGGGAGAAAAGGATGTGCACTCCAGAGAGGATAGGCGCCTACGGATAGACACCAGTTTCTGAACTGGGGATTATTTTGCATTTTAATGTTGCACGTTTTAGGTGATTATGAATTTGAAAAAAATTTAAATTCTGGGTTTGAGAAATGTGTTATTTGTGCATTGGATATAAGTGTGTTAAGTATATGATTTGCCTTTGTGCTTCCAGTAACAACACAAAGAAGAATTGCCATTTCTTTGCAACCACGTCTGAGCATAGTTTTTGTACAAACATTAATCTGCAGCGGCATCCGAAGCATTGCCAGGGTGCCAGACAGCTCTGTCAGTCATCTTGTCTTGTCAGTCACACCTTGTGGTTTTGACAGATTAGTCCAATCACAGGCAAGGTTAAACGACTCCCCTGTTCTATGTCCAATCAAACAGCGGGCAACAACAAACAGCACTTGCTCAAGGTAACCATCGGACTAAATCCTTAAAAACTTGAGGTTCATTGAGGGTTCTCTATTTGGCTCCCCAGTCAGGTAACAGACCAAGCTGGGCTTAGCCTAATGCCTTTAACTTAAAGGTAATTTCCTACTTTACTTTCAGTCTGTATTTCAGGAGTCACTTATAGAGCCTTTTGAAGTATCTCGCTGTCATGCAGCATTTAGCTTCTGATAGAATACTTCCTCTGTCAGCACTCATTAGATAATCACATACCACAGGCTATGGAGTTAGAGAACATTTTTACTTTCATTTTTTTTTCTTGCCTTCTGTAACGTTCTAAGCAGAAAATGTAGAAAGAATATAGATTCTCTCTTTTTTTTGCAGCCCTCAATCTTTGCGTTCTAATAGTTTGCTGTTTGCAGTTATTTGAAATACTGACACGCATCCTCCCAGCGCAAATCAGCGTTACTCAGTAAAGTGCCTCAATAAAATTAGTGTATGACTATGTAATTTAATAAGGAACGTACACTTCTTCTGCTTCGCATGCTTTGCCTTGCCCTCGTGTGCTTTGCCGCCTGTGGTTTAAAAGTTAGCAGTGTTTTAAGAGAGTGAAGGATGAAGTTTTATTCCCCTGTACTTTCATTCTGAGCATGTTTCGTACCATTGGCTTTTTTCCTCTGTGGGCCTCTGGAGGGCTGTCCATTTGCTTTTTGAAGTTGCATCAAAGAGGAAATGGGGGAGAAAAAGCATTATTGATTTTGCGTTTTGTCTGACTGAAACACTGAGGACAGAAAAACACATAAGGAGTTAGGTGTTGGCAGTGGGGCAGCTCCGTCTCTTGTGTGTGAGCCAGAGGGAGATGGGGGAGATATCGAAAGAGGTAGAAGGTGAGGAGGAACACCAGACAACACTAATGCATCTCTCCCTAGAGTCGTATGCTCAGTCCTTTCACTTCCATCATTTCTCCTCTCTTTTCTGTTCCTAATGGCGGAGTAAATAAAGCCCATTACTGTACGGCCTGAGACAAACCTCTGTCTTTCCCCACCATGTCGGATAGCTTTTCCATCAGACCGGTGACTCCCGAGGTCTGACAGCGCTCTACAGTTGACCTGCTTTTCCATGAAACACCAAGCTGCTCTCTTCTCAGTTGTAATCAGATCTCCCTGCTAGGCAAGCATGCTGGCAGCAGGCAAGAAGAGGAGTATTGTTTTTTGTGGTTTATCACCTTCTTCGCCCTCTTCCTGCATGCGTCAGCCTAGCAGAGGTGACACAGGAGAGGAGTACTTTTCTGGTGTTAATCTGACCTAAGGTGACTAAGAAAGAAACTCTTAGTGATAGAAACCGATAAGAGCTTGTTTCTAATATTCCTTACTCAGCACTTATGCTAAACAGATGCGTGGCGTCTTTTAGCCGTTTTCTGTGAACTCTGTCGAAAGACATACGCGATTCTGTGGAATTTTTAGTTCGGAAAATGACGGTGAAATTCGAAGACTTTGCCAGTGAAAGCGTGCTGCAGAATAAGAGGCTGAGGAAGGGTCAGAGGTCACAGCATACTGAGACATACTCCCTTCTTCTCCGTGGAGAGCTACGGCAGCATCTAGGGAGCCTGGTGGGGAAGAAAGGATGAAAAATGAGAGGCGTGCAGAATTTTGATGAGATGAGGGAACAGGCAACGTTATAACAAAGGTCGTCGCAACATGTGCTCCGCCACTTGATTACAAAAGGGAGAGAAGTGTGTGAGGCGTTTGATTGCATGTCCCAGTAGAGGCCATTAGAGGTTCTACTTGTAGGATGGCTTCATTTACACTCATCTGATCTGTTGTGTGCGCTTATGAACAAACAAAGATTGCGAATCTTCCCGAGCACTAGGGGGTGCTCTTCAAGGGGAACAAATGAGAATATCTGTCCCCCAGGGTTTTAAAGTTTTTACCGCCTCCTAAGTTCACCATCATTGCCGGTGCTGGTTACGTGTTGCCACCAGGCAGAGCGATGCATGTTTGAATCTGGAATCAAAGTGAGAACTTGCTCTCAAGGTTTGCAGCATAAGGTGCTCTCACACCAGCGAAGATGCATAAAAGGAATTCCTAATCATAAATAACAAAGAAAAACAGCCTCGCCAGAACAGACTGCTTAAGATTGATTTTTATGCACATGCATTCATTTGGAATAAAAGAAATGCTGCTTCAGTGCTAATTGCAAAGATGAAAGGGGAAGAATGTGCAAGGCAATGAACTTTGATTAAAGGCACAGCGCATATCCTATTCAGGGACATAACGTTTTAATGAAATCCAGGCCCATTTATGGACTCGTGAAGTATGTTTTGAAATTAAAACTGAGTTTACACGGTTGATATACGGGATGAAAAAGATACACTCCGTTCGTATGTGTTGGTCTCATCATCCTAATTCAGCAAGTCAGGCGTCAGCGCCAAATACACAATGTCTGTCTTAGACAATGAGCGTGTGCATGCTTCCCAGCTGGAGCAAAGGGGTTAACTGGCTGTGGAGAGATCCTTGACCTATCTGAGATGAGCTTACCGCCCCCTCAAGCAATGTGGAATATCTGATTGCTGATTATGAGTTTATTCCCTATCGTGCTGAGCCTTTTGCATGTCAGGATCCATCCCTCCCCAGCAGAACTGATTAAGGAGCTGGAGATGATGCTACAGCTCTTAGCAATTGCTGAAAGACTCTCAGAGAGCCTGGTAATCTAGAGTGCAGCTGGCAATCACCCACCACTGACTTTTTTTCTTTCTTTTTTTACAGGCTTTTGGGTTGTTTTGTTGTTTTCAAGTGGGTTTTTGTTTTTTTTTTGGCATATTGTTGTCTTTGTTCCCCCAGGGCTTCTTGTTTCTGGATGAAAGCTTTCCTAGTGCTGAGCACAGGTCCTTGTCAACCTGGCTGCTCAGCCCAGTCCAGCCTTAACAACAGCAGCGTCAGCAAAGACCCTCGCTCAAAGTCTCAGGATTTGCTTATGATCTCCCTCTTATAAGAGCCTAATTTGGGCAAAAGAAGCATCTTCATCCCTGATGTAATAACGCTCTCTCTTGGCTCATTTTCAGAGTTCCTGGAATCCAATACATGGGACATAGGCATCAGATAAATTGAAATAAATAGCTCCTCAAAACTGTACCCTTATGTTAAGTTTTGGGGATTTATGTGCCATTCAGTAAATTTCTCACAGGAAACTCCCATTTGTTTTCACAGGAAAACAAATGGGAGTTTTCTAGCAAAAAGACTGCATGACTGCTTTATTTGCTCACAGGGATCTGTCACTTAGTTACAAATCAGCAGCTGTCATCTCTTAAGTTTTGTTTTTGTCAATAGTTGGAGGGTAGAGGAAGACAGCGCCGTTCCTACTGTGCTAATGGTTGTTTTAATGCCTTTAAAGTGCGACCTGGAGCAACAGAGGACAAATCTGCCCAAATAGAGCATTCTTAATTACTGTAAAAGCTCCACAGCCCACCGTTATTGACGTTTCACTGTCAAACACATCAGCCACAATGTTAGTGCCTAACGCTGAAATGCTCGTTAAATATTGAAATATTAAATAGATTGTGTATGTTATTGATTTTTTTTTGTTTGTTTTAAAACCCAGCTAGAGAAAGACAATGGAAACTTTCTTATTCTATAAATACTATGGTGTGTTGGCTGGTTTATTTAACATGTAGTAGTGTATGTAGTTTTGCACACAGTCAAAGAAGGGTACATAGAAATCATTTCTATTTTTTCCAAAGGTATTTTTAGAGTAAAGCTAATGGAGTTCCACATGTGACACAATCAGCCCTGGTAATCAAATGACTGTTGTCTGAGCTCTGCTTTCTTGTGTAAATGAAACGTCTTAAAATGTTGCACTGTGGTGGTGAAAGACACCAAACATGTTTCATGTGACAGTCTAAAGTATCTTTGGGAAATCTCCTGTAAAACTGTGTGTTTCTTAGGTGGGGAGAGGGGTGGACAATTACACTTATATTTTTTGCACAACTGCATGTTGAATTGCATGCTTTTTAAGTATCATTATTTTCATATGGACAAAATGTTTAGGTGGTACTCTGTTAAAAACCCCATCTACCTTGTGCTTAGAGGTTCCCATAGTAACATTGCTAGGTGACATAATTCACAGGCAATTTACTCTCTTGATTTTTTTTCTTATCATGTATGATCATAAACTACGCCTCAGAGGGGGGATCAAAACGTAGGTGAAGCACATTTACATTTTCAGATTGATAATAAAACTGACTTATAAGTATATAATACTAACATCTTCCATCTATCCAAGTCAGGTTTGGGTGGGGGGCTGGAGCATCTCCAAGCTGTGATAGGTGGGGCACGCCTATCTAGCAATCTAGGTTGTCTACCGCTGGGCTAACACAGACAGAAAACCAGTCATGCTCACATTCACACCAATTTAGAATTGCCAATTAATCTAAGGCATGCATATCTTTGGACTGTGGGAGGAAACCAGGAGTACCCACGGAGAACCCACCTGAGCCAGCTGGTGGATTTGAACCCAGGACCTTCAGGCTTTGAGACAACAGTGCTAATAATTTAATAACTGTATATTAATTATTCAGTGCACAAAAACCAAGGAATTTATAAACAAGTAAATGTGTTTGCTTTAGTAATAAGTCCCCTGTTCTGTTTTCTTTTTATTTAAATCAGGTTGTTACATTTTAGTTACTGATTAAATAAAAAATAGTAATAATTTTGCACTCGTGGGTGTGCTGTCAAAACGTTAGCTAGTCAATGTAGCTACATAGCTTAGCTACACTGGCAGCGCACAAAGTCGATGTAACACTTCTAGATAAAATGTCTTAAGTCTTACCGCAGTCCCACCCAAATATGACATTCTCACTAACTTTGTGCCGCCTTCTGCCTCACAGTTATTTTCGATGTACGTGTGCAGGTACCCACAATGAGTCCTTGCTTCCAATTTATTGAAACGAAAAGTTGACCCTCTGTGTTCATATATGGTGATTTGAAACACACCATCCATGCGAGTGTCTAACTAAACAGCCCAAACGGTCTGTATTATTTTAGGTTAGATTATCTAAGCATCTCAGTTCTCTTAACGACCTCCCGACTGGAGGCGGGCATTTCTGTTGTGGCAATGTTTGTGGAAAAAAGACGCAATAAGCAAAATGTTGACCCCATGGCACAGTTTGAATGACAGCTCCTTTTTATTTGCATAATAAAGCAAAAAATGCTTCAAGAAATGTATAAAAATCAGAAGTGAGAAAGTTTTAGGGAAAAATGCAAAGAAAAAATGCATTAATGCATGCAGTGTGTATCTGCATTATCTGTGTATGCATCAATGCAGAAATGTATACACAGATAAAATAAATTAAGTGGAAAATTGTAACTAAATAGAGAAATGAATATAAAGGTAATTCAGTATTGATTTACTTGTTTATTTTTGTTATTGGCATATTAATTAATTCATTTACTCTTTTTTAATTATTTTTAATTATGGCAAATTCAGCCCTCTATGATAAACCACTCTATGTTTCACATACCTTCTCTAGTAGAGTTAGTGAGGAAGGTGTTTTTTGATCTTTTGACACATGATTACATTGGGCCCGTCTGGGCTTTGATCTCAGGATGGATTTTTTTTCCATCTCTTGATGTGGGATTATTATAATTTATACATAAGGGATTTTTTTCGGCCTCACCAAACTTGAGTAAACATAGTATACATAGTAGATTAACATTGTATTTGTTTACAAATTCTCATTAGCGAGGCCTAAGATAATTAATCAGTGGCCGTGGTATATAAGTAGATAGACACCGTTCAAATAATTTATTCCTTTCAGCTCTAACCAAGTGTGAGAAAAAGTGTCTGATCAATTTCTCCCTTAGATGTAGCTCTTTGAAGGCATGCAGTGTCTTAGGAGAGTACTAGCCCAGTATTTATTCTCTAGAAACTGAGAGTTGAAGACCTTGCAAATTCTGTACAAATATTACAGGGTGCTGGCTGCCTGACTCAATCTAGGAGTCCTCAATTCCCCTTAAATAAAAGAACTGTATGAACCCAATACACCCATACAGATGTAAAATATTAGCTATAGTGTAGGTGTTTGCTGTTTATTGATGTTGAAACGAAATGGCCTGAGTAATTTGAGCGCATTTTCTTTTTTTGTACCCAAATCTTTTTTTGATTTTATGTTTTCAGGCACCTGAGGCACAACTTCACAGAATCATGATTACAAATGGTTTCTTTCTTTTCTTTTCTACACTCATTTGTTTTGATTAACAGAAAAAGAAACTAACACCAGCTAGCAATGGAGCAAAAATAGCAGTGCTTATCAACAGAAAAGTTTGAGATATCCTGAATAATTCACCTCTGGATCGCTGTCGTCACACAGGAGTTTCAGTGACTCGTCGACTCATATTTAAGTCCTTTCACAAAGTTTTACACCCCCCTCAAGAGTAAATAGACATGGACACCAGCTGAGGTAAACAACGGACTGGCAGCCTACACATCGTAAATTACCACAAAATATTTAATTGACATAAAATTTTTCTATTTTTGATTTATTGCTTAGTTTTGATGATATTCAAATTTGTTAAAATATAGTGCGTACAAAAATGTTTTTATTAGTGCTGTCAGTGTTAATCTCGTTAAAATGACGTTAACGCCATAACTGCATTAACGCGACAAATCTCGGTTAGCGGGTTAGCACGGATCGGACGTGCTAACCCGTGGGACTGCACGGCGTGGGACTGCATGGCGTTAACGCATTAGCGCTAACGGAGATTTGCCGCGTTAATGCGCTTATGGCGTTAACGTCATTTTAACGAGATTAACGCTGACAGCACTAGTTTTTATACACAAACAGAAGAAACGCAGTGGCCAGCTGCTTTGCATTTCCCCACAATAGCCGTGACTGACCGAATCCATTATGGGCAAATGTAGAATATACAATCTAAATACAATGTTTTTGATTTCTGTTGGCTGAATAAAGCCTTTGTCCTACACCAGCCGCCATAGCTAGGATTATGCACTTGAAATGAAACTAAAAGATGAAACTAATTCAAGAAAGAACTAATATCACATGAATTAATTCATGTTCTGAAGCGTGAATCCCACTTTTAAAAAACCTCATGTTTCACTATAGTTCCCGTAAAACATATTGTTACACCTGTTTATAGTGCATAACAATTATTTTTTCATTTCACGATGAGGGGCTGTGTAATCATTCCACTTTTAAAATGCTTGTTTCTCTAAACGGGTAATTAGAAATTAGTCTAGGAACACATGAGCCAGTCTGCTGACAGGGCCAGTTTTTCTGAGCTTTTCTGAGTGTATATCGCAATCTTTACCAAGCCATCCTGCCTCATGAAGTGTTCACTTTTTTCTTTTTTTCACAAATGCAGATACAGTATGAAAAAAAAAATCTATAAATAGCTAAATTGTCACCCAGTGATATCCTTCTTTTTCTCTCCACATAGACTGATTAACTGTATAAAGCCAAATCTGGTCGTTATTAGTCGGACAAATTTACACTACAAGAGAAAACCAGTGGAAAACTTGTCCCTTTTGTATAGATTGAATTGATTGAAGCATTGTATACTTTATTTTTTGCATATATTAAGAGAAAGCAGCTTTTTTTTTGTTACATTCGTTTTAGTTTATGACATAAAGCAGCTCAGTTTCTCTCCCAGGCGATTCAAAGATTGCTTGCTTTGTAATTTGAATGCTATCCATAGGCAACCGATATTATGTGGCTATTACTGATGTATGTTCATAAGATAGATTTGATGTCACAGTGTATCCCTTAAGCAACAACAAAAGCTTGCAGTGATGAAGGGTTTATTTTTAAAACAACAGGAAAGGCTTTCTGCAGATTAATTCCAGTGTGTGGTTCACATTGTTGGAGAAACAAATTGGGCTTTACGGAATTAGTGCGTTTGCTGCATAAACCTCAAATCTATTCCTGAAACATACAATTGAGTTTGATGTGATGGATGCTTCTGTGTTTTCTTTGCAGGAAATTAAAAGAAAAGGAGCAAACCTTCCCAAATGGGTTATTGTGTAGTTGGAAGTACAGTAATGATAGCTTGGTGTTTTCTTCATTGACCCAGGTGTGGTTTAAAACTACAGTATGGATGTGAGGGGCTGCCTGTGTACTCCAGTGCTGGGAGACTATTTGCTGAAGGTCATTTGGGATCATAGCTTGCCATTAATAATTCCTGAAAGCATCCAACATCTCCATCTGTTCTGGTGCATTCATCGCTCCACTTCAAAGACAAAAGCAGCATCTGCAGGTTAGCATTAAACCTGCCTCCGGGCTAAGATGTTGGAGGTGGGATTCTTTGTAGAGAAAACACATCTCTGGTCATCAGGTCATGCTGCTCATATAATAGCCAATTAATGTGTTGTATGTTTGCTCCCACAGCTTGAACTTGTGAACACATGTGTACACAAAGACTCGCAGACGCACATACAGTACACATTACCTCCTATTTGGACTATGGTGCGCGTTTTTCAGCTCTCGCTACCGAATCCAGTGGACATAAATCCATGCTTTCCATCGAAGGCTACCAGCCTCTCTACAGGGATGCAATTACCACCCTCCGTCGAGTCATTCCACCCGACAAGGTGTTCCCGGAGAAATTATCGAATCGGATTTCAAATGAGGCATTTAATTACGTGCATTGTGTGTGTTTATCTGTGTGGCTCACCAAATAACAGGTATTCACCTGTGCAATGGGTGTTCAGTGCTGTCTAAAATCTAAACAGGTCTCAGTGACAGGCACACTTCAGATACGTGGGAGTCCTGCGGGGAGTAAATGGATGTTTGGCAGTGGCATGTGCTGCCCGGGCCTGGTGGGCACAGTGGGCGAGGAGGCAAGTGCCTGGCTGAGTGAAAGATGGCAGTGTGTAAGGAGAGTGTGTGCACACAGCTGAGGCTGTGACAGAAAACAGTGAGAGTTCTGCTCCTGCTGCTCCATCTCTCCCTGCCAATGATAGATCTTCACTTTAATTTTGTTAATAGCGAGAGTCTGGCTCTCAGTGGACTTAGACACGGCTATTCTGCACCAATTTTCTCTGGGATTATTGTAATCACAAAGGTGTATTTGGGAGAGGGAAAAAAAGGACTGGAAATCTTAGTTTGCATAATAATGTCTTTCTAATTTACTGTAAATTTACAGTTACAGTGCGAGTATAGCTTGCAGTCGTTAGTCCTTCATCTCTCACATGTAATTTGCTGATAAAGCACCTGTGCCAATGAGTAACTCCACCATCTTTCAGCCCTTGGCTCTTGTACTGTACTGTAGGGCTGACCAGTAAGTCCACTCAAATCAACATCAGCTCCAAACTGCTTAGCCTGGCTAATTTGAATTTCACATCTCTGCTGAATCATAACCCTGTCAGGACCTTTCTTCTTTATCATGCCTGTGCCCCCGGTGGATTTTCATCACAAGCAATAGAAATTAATTACTCAGATTAGAAACTGAGCCACAATTACTATCATTCTTTTTTTTCAAAGACTTACATTTCGCTTAATGTTGATATCTGATCGGAATCACACTGCAGAGGCTAGATTGTCTTTGAAAGCAATTATTTTGCTGTATTTATTCATGGGGTTTCAGCGGAAGTTAATGACTGTGGAAGAGAGCGGGAAATGATTTTTCTCGATGACACACTCCCGGAGTTGTCAGGTGAAAGCGAGTGCAGCGCTGTGCCGGCCGCTACACTGGACAGGAGCTCAGATCAACATGATAAAGAGGGACTGATTGAGCTCTGTACGACCACAGGAAGCTGAGCGTTAAGGTTCAAGGTTATCTGGACAAATCAGACTCCTGTTTCCATTCATCCCCTCCTCAACCACCAGCCAGCCCTCCCTGGGCAAACTGGCAAATTAGCAATTCTGATGTCGGCAAGCAGGTCTAGCAAGGGAATGCCTGTGAATCCTAATGCCATGATTAAACTTTCATATCCGTCCGGGGGAAGTGCTGCATATACAAAATAAGCAATCTCTTTTTATTTTTCAGCACTTTAAGTAAGGCTGTCGAGATGGGCAAACATAAACCCTTCAGTGGGGTTAAATTGACTGGGCCAAGAGGGATGAGCCTTCACTCAAGTCACTCAAGTTTTTTTGTATTTCCTTAGTGATTAGAACTGGTATTGATATACACAAAGAAACTGCATTTAAAAGACATTTAAATGACCATAATTCAATTGTAGCTGCGCTTCTGCAACAGACTCAGTGCCCATTCCTCAACATCACAGATTATTTGGTGAGAATTAACATATTAAAAGGTCACGTTTAAGGAAACTGGATATGCAGGCAGTCTTACACTCCCTCGGTCGGCCACGGTGATTGTATAGGACAGAATGTGAGGGACAGGGAGCTTCGGTCCAAACGGCGAGCAAATTCTGGATGTGGCCATTATGTAAGATGGTCTTATCAGGCTCTACCTCCTGCTGAGCCACAGCCTAGCTTCCCTCTGCTCCTTCTTCCCAGTGCTCCCAAAACATGGGGCTTCATTAGCTGGGCTAAATATCCCCGTTCTTTGCAATCTCTATCATTTTTTGCCTTGAGGCAATCCGATAATTACCTGTTCTCATTCCCCCTCCTTCTGGCCAGCAGGGAAGTGTTCTGACTTGCATTCGTTTGCATGAAATATTATCAGAATATTGCACATTTCTCCATTCTGCAGGCTCAGACACAGGAAATATGGAGTTGCAGGAGCTGTGATTGACAGGTGTCTGTCTTTCATGTTCCTCTGAGAATAGCTGCTTTGTTCTGGAGATGCAGCAAGAATTTTGATGGAAGGAGAAATGGCGTAATGTGTATAACGGCTTTGTTGCTTTGTTTAACCTCTCTCGCTCCCATAATTTCCTGTGTTACACTGCTCTTTGTTACCTACAGTGTAGGTGTAAAGGAACTCACAGATTGTCTGAATTTAAAAACATCAATGCGTTCCCCCCACAGAGAAAAACTATCAGTGCTGGAGTAGGATCGCTCTCTTTGTGAATTTGCAGAGTTTGGGGAAATAGACAGATGGGTGCAGAGCACATAATGCCTGGAAGGGAATAGCATCTTGAGTGGTTACGGTCAAAACAAAAGGCCAAGGCTTCCACCCAACTGCACGTATTCTGTCTTATATTATAATTCGTAATGTACAGCGGCTGGTTGAGTTGATGTATAAGCTTTACCACTAAAGGCAAATCAGCCAGGCTCCCAGCTCTGCAGTTAGTAGAAATCATGTATGAAAGCTCTAATATGCAGGAAATTGCATCTGATTCTCCTATGATGCAGAGCATCCTTGTTTGTCTGCTAAATGACTGCTATGGAATCAAAAATATTCCTGCTTCAAATATCGCTCTCTTTGCAAGGTAATGTCATGCTTGGTATTTACTTGCATGTCTGTTTCATGGCAGCAAAGCCATGAATATGACAAGTCTGATTGTAGCCAATTTAAAAAAATGTCTTTAAATGTCATTCATGAATGCATATTGAAATTTAAAAGGAACTTGTGTTAAACAGAGGATCCGTCTGATACTGACTTGCTGTTGATGCATGAGCTTAAACCCATTCAGTGTCTCCCCTCGCCTTGCTGTGGGAAGCAGTGATGATTTTGGACTTTGTGACGGTCACTTTAATCTCTAATGAAGGCTCGTCCCTGGCTCTGCTCAGCCCTCTGATAGCAGAGCAGTCATAAACAGGCCTGTCAGGGGGATTGCAGCGCTAGCAGTGTAAATGGCAAAGAAAACCCCAGGGACCAAGCCATGCTTGCATTATGGTCTTATTCAGATATAGTGTAGCTGGGAAAAGACAGACTTTCATATGACAAAATTCCCCTGCTTTGCCTCAGCTTACTGTGTGACTGAATCACAGTATACCTTTGGACCCACTTTCCATTTGAAAACTAAACATTACCCACATTAGTGTGAGTATATGAGTTGCATTCAGGTAGTCGACATGTCTTTGACGATGCTTGAATGAAAACTAAAATACCATCAGGCTTATTCCAGCTGCAAATAAACACTCGGCTTTTGAGATTGACAAATTGACCATAAAATTTGTGTTTCTAAATTCAGTCGTGCCGTGTTATAGCATATGCTTCTTTTAGTTTTACAACATTACCATACAAATGAAGACAATTTCATGTTTATCATCGTGTGCAAGATGTAAATGTGTGCTCAAACGATTCTGTGAAACTGATTACTGGTTGCTCTGTGTTCTGACACATCCTGTGCTCATGCAGCATGTGCGACAGCTGGTTAGTAATTAGAATAATCTTCTCCCTGGTAGTGATTTAGCTTTCGTGACTGCAGCTTACCTCAAATTGAAAATAAATTTATAGATAAATGCGTTTGCTGTTCCAACAAATTATACCGCTGTAACTCAAAGGAGCCAAGTTGTTTATTTTGGTAGTAAAAGAGCAATCAGAGAAAACAAACAAAGCGCTTTATGAGAGCTGTCAGATTAATAATGATGCTACCCAGCGGTGATGATACAAACGATTATTTTTCACCACACTCTACCCCACATCATCATGGTAATTATAGATACTATATCATTATTATATCAAGTATTCATTACAGATTATCAAGATAATTGAGGCTTGCTCCAGGATTGCCAAGTTGACTATGCAGCCATTAAACTGGGAATTACTGTTGATGAGCGAAACACACACATTTCATTATCCACAGCAAACCAGTACTGAGTCCGTGCGCTGCGTTACGCGAGCCTCAATATGTGTGCTCGTACACGGTGGCTACACATGAACGGTTGACAGTGTTAAGATGAGGCTATACATGTGATACATTGTTTTTCTCCCAGCTTCTGTTCTGGTGTATCTGGGCAAATCCCATGGTGATGAGGCGTAGAATCTGTCATGGAGAAGGCATAAGCCTTTCATATGCATAGTGGAGATAAGAGGCAGCCATTTTATCAGGCGAGCTGTCGCTCCAACATGCTCGCGTGTTACGTGTCCCCGGGAGCGCCTCCAGAAACATGTCCCTTTAATGACACGGCCCGTGCTCGCCAAGAGGACGCCCAGTTTGTTCCGAGCACTAACCTGACAATTATGCCAATTACACAAGGCAGCAGTGTTGACAAACACACCGGGAGAATTGCTTCAGTTGATTGGTAGCTGTGTTCCCAAGTTCCCTGCTGTGACTTCTTCTGTAATTTAACTAGCATGGAGGAGAATTGCAATGGGTTTTCGAGAAAATTCCCCAAGCCTTGTGTTCTTTTGTAACGCGGTGATGTTTGTGCCAAATGAACAGGCAGAGAAATAAATCTTGTGCATCAAGGAGGCAAAGGGGGAGAGATCTTTTTTCCTGCTCGGCACCCGTGTTTGTGGTTTGTTTCGATTCATAAAGAGTGTTATGTTTCCTGTAGGGCCAGAGCGGCATGTAGAAAGTTGTTGTGGTGGATCATATTACCTCTGAGGATTAGATCCCAAATACTGACCCGGCACCATTAGCGGCTGCTTGTGTAACTAAGAGCACTGCTGTTGGCACCTGAGTATGAAACTTAGCTTTCAATGTAGTAAGACAGGAAACACTGCCAGTGTGGAAGCATACACAGTACACTTGCTACAGCATGATGTGCGAGCGCTTGGTTAGAATACATAAAAGCTATTTCAGCAGGTTTTTGAGCAAGAGCAGCATTGTACCGCATCAGCCTATTTGCAAAAAATCTGTGTTGATAAGCATGAATATTTTGCAGGGGGGAAAAAAAACATGACACCCCCCCCCCCCCCCCCATTCCCCTTTTTTTATTTAGGTGCACATTTACTTATTGATCTCCTCCAAGCGCAGCACTTTCTTTGCATTCCCGTCTACAATAACGAGGTCCTTTATGATCACGTGAATTGAATCGCAAATAATGCGCTTTTCAGGCCAGATACAACATTTGTGGCCAAGTATTTTCTTGAGGTGAGCTACATTGTCTACATGGTAGCGGTTTTTAGTCGTGATGGGCTTGAAAAACCTTGCAGGGAGATTTTAAGGCAAGAGCAAATTCAGCTTATTGTTCCACAAAGGAGGCCGTTTCGTAACAGTTTACTTGAGCTTTAGTCTAACCACATAGGCACACGGCGGACGGAAGCTTGTGCCATGACTGAGGTTCATATCTTGAGCCACCCTGAAGCTGAAGTCAGATGTGGTCAGTACGAAGTGTCACTGCAGACGTTTTTCTAAGAGCCCAGCGATACGCAGAAAAGCAGGCACATCCAGCTGCCTGCACTCGCATGGTCAAATAGAAGTGAACAGAGTTCAGTTCCCACATGTCCCCTTCACTTCTCTTACATAATGCGCTGTTAAGCTGGAGTTAGCGGACATTAGAGGTCAGCTGGTTATTGGGACAGTGGAATTATTTACTGTAGAGGAATAGAGATGGCTGTGTGTTTTTTGGGTTGTTTGTGTTTTTTACATAGTTCGTGGTGGGTTTAAACGCGTCACTGAAAAAGCGGGCACATTCAATGCAACGCCTCCGAAAGTGACTGACGTGCCTTCTTTTATTGTATGTTACTGCGCATAAGCCCACACGTCCTCGAGGACATATTTCCTGTTGCATTATCATGTTAGTGCAGCGTAACAAGTGCCGCTTGTTAGAAATGTCAAAAGTCCCTTAACAGTGAAAGTGCTGTGATTTACACCCATGTTTGACGAGGCTAGGAATCCATTAGTGTCCATCTAAATTATATCAGCCAAGCCACTGACACCAGTGTGCAGTCAGCTGCCAGTTCATTGATTAAGAACAGTTTCCAGTGGTCTTACGTAACTGGCCCTTTCACTCAGTTCAGCGGCGCTGGCCTTCTCCTCGTGGCGGTACAAAATGAAATAAAAGCTGTGAATATTAAGCCTCACGTGCTTTCTCGTAACTCTAGAGGTGTTAGGTGAAGCGTGTGATGGTACACGATTTAATGTGGCACGCTGCACAAAGGACACCATTACTCGGGTTTGTAATAATACTTCCTATTGTGCTGTCAGTAACCACAAAACACTTTCTGAACTTTATGAGATGTTCTTCTAGCCACCATAATTTTTTGACAGCCCGTGTGAAAACTGTATTTAGATTGCTGTTGGAAGTCTCCATCTTAATTCAGTCAACTCTCTTCTGTTTTTTTCGGGTTTTGATAAAAGAAGAAGCAATGTCAATCAGGTGAACTAATGGGAATGCGCATTTTGTAATTCCCTCAAAGGGAATGGTAGATTGAAAAGAGTTTGCAACCTTTTAACACACTTGCACACACTAGCACTGACAGTCAAGCTCCATTATCTGACAGCTGGAGAGGTTAAAAATAACTGTGCTTGCAGCAAATTAGACGTATCATTTGGCTTCTAAGTGAGAGATGAATCTTTGTGTGGATGCTCCTGCCATGCCGTGACACAGGGGCAATATATCAGGCTGTGTTTGCCTGTCTTTCTCATAAACTCCAAATGGAATTGTAAACAGATGAAGCAATTTTACACCAAATGTATTCTCTCTGAGTCGCTCCTATGCTACAGTGAGAAGCCCAGCTACCACAGATATATACAATACTGCCCCATGTGCTCTCAAGCCAAAGTAGATAAATCATAATTTGGCCGCCTGCAGGATTATTGCTATCGCTCAAAGCCAATCCTTGAAGTGTTTTATGTGTTACTTTTTTATCTGATGATAAATCTGGTGTTATTGCATATATGTGGGGAGGACTTTGAAAGATCTCACTGGCTATTATTTTTGCTGCTCGCACATGAAGCCATATTTGCACATGATTTACAGCAGTATTAGCCATATGTACACTTAAAGAAACACTAGTCAAGTTTTCAATATCATTCAAAAGCCCCGTGCCCAATTGTTAATGCACTTATTGTGCAATGTAAGAAGGTGGAGCGTTAGTTGCCTTTTAAGATGTTAAAAGACGTGTAGCGGAGGTATCCATGTTTCACTGGGGTAAGTAAAGAGATTTCCATGGGAGGCTTAGGTGACAGCAGAGGTATTCGTTTCCTCTAAAGACCCAACAACATCATTGTTAATTCATTGCTATTTAATGACTTGCTAGAGAAGGTGCAGGAAGGATGATCTTTGTCTCTGAACACAATCTCTTGTATTCCCTTGCTTAAGACCCGTGCACTAAATTTGTCACCGACTGCGTAAAACTGCATTCACCCCGAGTTTTAAGTTCGGGTTCTGCGTGTTTGCTGAGCGCAGTGTGGTCCTGACTGAGTCTACTTGACATGATTTATTTCATCCTGCTTAACTGGCAGGTATTGATGAGATAGAGGGATAAATACAGTAGAGTGATGGAATTAAAGCCCACCCTATTGTTCCCATGCTGTGCATCACTGACACATGAGACTCATGTCTCTCATTAAAGAAAGTAAATGCTTCAGGCATTCTCCCTGCAAAAGCATCGGGTTTGCATGCGCGTCTGCGTGCACACTTGTGTGTGCTTGTGTGTGTGTGTGTGTATGTGTGGGAAGCTATCTCAGTTATTTTCACTCCGTATAATCTCCCCCTTCTTGCACAATGGATTTAGCTTAGCCTTGAAGAGGGTGAGAGCACAAATTGCGGCTGACTCTAAACAGCATTCACTGTGTTGACTGGACATGTGATTACATTAAACAACAGGCAAGACTATTGATTATTTCATTAACTTTAAAGTATTGCCCGTGAAAAGGACAACACAGCCATTCTTCTTGTAGCCTTTCTCTGATACTGAAGCATCTTTGTGTTGCACCGCTGGGCAATCCCCGTTGTTTCCTATATGATGCTTCTAAGCCACTAAAGGAATCCAATCTTAACTATGCAAAAGAGAGAAGGAGAGAGGAAGATGGAGAGGGGGAGAGAGAGAGAGCTTTTTCCACTTTACGTGTTCAGCAGGCACTTGGCTGTGCATCTAAATTTTGGGAAGCTGGTGTTAACTCTATATTTGGATTCCACTGGAGTGGATTAAGGATTCTTTACTGCAAACCCACGGGATTCTCAGAGACATAAAAAGAGGAGACTGTATGCATCCGTGCTATACAAATAATTGCAGGTTTCAAATAGTGTAATTTCAAGCACCAGCTATATGGAAGAGTGTGGGCTTTGATGTACAAATCCACAATTCACGGGGGATTAGCACCCCAAAGGTTAGCAGTTGCTAATTACAGGAGATTGGTTATACATATCTAACAAGGCAAGAAGACAGCCTTAATAAATGTGAGGATTCATCAGGAACAAGGATAAGCGGCCGTGATAAGCGGACATGTATCCGAATCGCTGTGGATTGATACACCGTAATGCCCTTGTTCATACAGTGGAATAAAAGAAGTAGTTGTCTCTTCTGTTGTCTCTGCAAACAGTGCACCTTGCGCGATATGAGATTTTCAGGATGCATTTGTGAATGCAGATTTGTGCAATCATATAAATTAACCTCTCAGATATTCTTCCTGCGTCTCTTACTGCAGCACTTTCTTTTTTTTTACTGTATTTCGCTTGCAGCGTTCAGTGCTGCATTACCATAATCCTTCCACAAACCACCACTGGCTAAACGAATCTATTATTTTTGCCTGGAGCCAAAAAGATGCAACCAAATGCAATGCATTGAGGGAAATGAAACTTGCGATAAGATGCACATTTTCTCTATAATAGCCTGTCTACAATGAATTTTCTGCCCAGAGTTGAAAGTGTCAGTGTACTTGACCTTTTAATAATATGTACGTTGTAAGCTAAAAGGGTGGAAACCAAGCCAAAGGACGAAAAAGAACAAAACAAAACAGGAATTGAAAAAATCTTAATTCAATTCTGCACACAGCATTTATCCTGGCTCTGACTTACTGGCCATATGGGGTGTTGATTCCCCCTGACTGACAACAGCAGACCTGAGCAGTGTGGCCTTCTGTTTTCATATGGCCCTAAATTAAACATGTCCGAGCTAAGGCAGGCACTTGCTCTGCCGCAGGAAATGCTTTTTCATCTCCTAATGAATGTGCCTGAGGGGATCCCACAGGGGGCTCCACTTCACCCCTCATTAGGCGGGGTGCTGCCTCTGCCTTCATGTTTAGGAGCAACCTCCTGGAGTGGGACCTCCCACTTCATCTGAACGTCCCACGCTCTCTTGCCCCTGGACTAGTGGACTGCACTGCTCCTCCCAACTTCTCTTTTACAGCCTCTCGCTCTCCCCGTCTCCACTACTTCCTCCTCATCATAAAGCAGCTCATCTTAGCGTCACAGACCTGGAATGACAGGAATGAGAGGATGGACCATGCTCCTAATGTCATTTTAATGGCCCTTTTTGGTCTGTTGGGGTTGTGATTTATTTCTGTACACACACACTTCTAATGTCCTCCTAAATATCTACTAGATTGCTTTTTTTTTTTTTAAACAAGAAGTCATAAATGCAAGTATTTTACAAGTCCTGATGAGGGTGACAAGCTAATCAAAAGTCTTCGAGAACCTCCACTTTCCTCCTATCATGTTGCCTTCATTATGGCCTCAGACAGACGGGGTTGTTATGTCAGGCGCTGAGGGCCAGACATGCTGTGCAGTGGCCTTGATTAGCAACAAGAAGTAAGAAGTGGAGAGCTTAAGAACTGTGGAGGACCCTTTATTACGCTCTAGCATAGACGCATCCTCCCAGTGCAGCGTTGCGTACCCCCGTCATGTAGAAAATATTGACAGCTTCCTGTCGCTAATGAAGCAACAAAGCACAGACGATTCCTGGCTGTTTTGAGGCAGCAGGAAGGGAAGAGGGATATACAGGTTGTCAGCTGACTCTGAGAGCCTTTGCATGGCAGCAGAACAGGCTGAAGAGCCGACTGTTATTCCAGGGCTTTGGGGACGCGTTTATGCAATCATTAATCTTGGCACTTGTTTATTTGCCTGGGATTAGAGCACCAAAGCACCAGCAGTCAGGGAAGCTGGTTCACCAAAAGGTAGCAAAGAGCGCTCAGGCCTTCCATTGTAAGCAAAGTGTGCAAGGAGGGAAGCATGCTTTGCGCATGGCTGCTTAATCCTGCCATGTTAAACAAAACCAGGCCAGTGTTTGTAGGACTATGAAAACAGCAGTGTGGGGGGGAAATGTGCCTCACACGCTGTAAGCAGTCTATGAACTCTGTGTGGCAGTAGGTACTCCTTGTGCACCCCTGTCGTCTAGGAATGCCTTTCATACGGTCTGTTACATCTAGAGGAAAGGAGGATGACGGTGAAATTGCTCAGCAGCTCCTCCACCGTCAGTGCAGAGATTATCGCAGATTTTATTTTTATATTCTGCAAAAATGACTGAAAACCCCTTTTTTGGGACAAATGTAAGCTTTTCAAAAACGGAATTAATTCACTTGATTGTGAGCTCAGTGGCAGTGTATTTTCAAAAATGTATATTTAGAGGGTTTAAGGGAAGAAGTATAGTCTCTAACTGTGGGGCTCAGATGCACAGGAATTATAAGAAGATATCACTACTATATATATATATATATATATATATATATATATATATAAATGGAATATACACCTAATTTCCTACAAGCCTGTCAGATACTGTGTAACTTGACGCTCGCTTGCATTGATGATTACCACTAAAGTGACACAGCAGTGTGCTCACACTTAAGCAGAACCCTTAAAATTCATTGCCTCAGTCTGCTTATCATGGCCAACAATGCAAATATATTTTGGATTGTTGCAATGTCAATGCAATCATTTTGTGCATTTAGTAGCAGTGGGAATGCATAATGAATGAAGGAAGTGCTCATAGACACTAATGCTCAAGTGTATTGTATATAGATTAGATCATGGCTGTATTTCACTTTCATCTACACCTAGAAAAGGCCAAAATAATCTTTGAAGGCCATGTAGCCACAATGTTTGTGTGTGTTTGTGTGTGTGGGTGCACTGGTATAAAATAGAGCAAAGCAAATGTGGGCCAAGAGAAAAGCAGAAAAAGGGGGGGGGGGAGTGAGCCCAGCGAAGCAGGCACTTTGAGAAAGCTCTTCTTCTCGGGCCCCATGACACCGGTGATCTGTAGAAAGGTTGGGTGCCTCTAGTTTCAGCTCTATCAAGCTCTGGATCTTTGAGCAGCAGGATTCAGTATCCCAGCTAATGTAACAAGGCTCATTTGTCTCAATCACACGTCCCTGGAAGTATCGGCTGGCCATTGATGTCATTCATCTTCCCTGTCCTTGCCTGCTCTTTTTCAGCTGATGAAAACCAAAGACCTTCAAGCAGAATGGCAGAGGTAGTGCTCATCAGCCCTGCTGCGAAAGTTGTTGAGTAACGGAGATGCCACGCGGAGCATTCATTGTTTAAACTAATAGACTAGAATAGCTTTCAAAGACAAACAGCCCTACACATGTTTTGGCAACATGACTTTTTAATTTTGGGATTTACTTTGACATTTCTTTAGCACGTTGTCACAAGACGGCGAAAGCATGTGCTTTTATCTTGGTTCGTTTCAACAGTGTTCGTCTTTGTCCGCCGCTGGAGTCGGTAAAGAGCACCAGCAGCTGACAAATGTGGCAGTCACAACAAATGTTATTAAAAGGATTTTTTTAAATTCAGGTTGTGGGTAGTGGGATAAAAAAAAAATCTTGGTATTGTAATATTATCTGCCGTTTAATTTGGTCTTGCACGGCATAATAAAATAGTAAAAATTTGACTTTATTTTTAAAGGGTGACTTGCAGTGTGGATTCTCTTGAGATTTTATTCTATGTTATTTAATTTTTGAAGAGATATTGTATTATAACACTGCTGTGCTGTGTTCCTGCCCAGAGGTTGCTTCAGCTGATGTCAGCTCCAGTGGAAATACTGACTCGAGCCATATCTGGAGGCTTATGCCGAGCTTCCCCATTCGATGGAGCAAATCAAGATCGTGATTACTATCTGGCTCGTGCAGCCAGTCCGCGTTGTCTGGAAACATGTTTTCCTAAGCAGACCACAGAGGGACAATTACTGTCAGCTGAACTATTCAGCCTGCTCTGCATGTGTGTTCTGGCTGTGTGCCTCTGACCCACTGACCCTGAGCAGCAGCATGAGATGGGACCTCCAGCTTCCCTCCTCTTTTCCCCTTTACATCTTTGCTTCACCCCCAATGTTTAATGAACTGAAGTGAGCAAAATTTTTTTTTAAATGTCGAAAAACGCACGTGTGAGTGTATGTTTTGATTTCTTTGTGTGAAACAGCAGAATGATTCGATTCAGAACGCCCAGAAGAATCCTGGTTGTCTTACAGAAACGCATACTAATACAGCAATTATAGGAGGAAGGAAGTTGTGGTGTGTCGCAGTGTGGCAGCAGCAAATTCCCCTGGTGCACTGGAACAAGACTCTTTGTTGTTATGTAAAGGTTTCCGCGTGTAATTGCAGTGGATATTTTTGAAAGATTCATTATTTATATATTCCTGAGTTTTTTTCTGGAAGAGCCTACTCGGCTGCCATCGCTGCAGGGAGTTTTGGGACTGAGAGGTGCTTAACTAAGGCACTGTACCACAGTCGAGCCTTTAACTATTGCCCCTTTAGTTGAAGTGGTCAGAATGCAGGCTCCAAACATCACATGATCCTCAACCAAATCATTCAACCAGCAGCTCTTGCACCAGTCCATCAGTTGGCCCTGTGTGATTTGAGCCTCAGTGATTTTGACTTTTGATGCATCCCAATGACTTGCTGCAGAACGTGTGAGTAGAGCATAAAATGCACATTTACTCGAGTTTAATTTTTTATATACGTCATAATAACCAAGGATGGATGACATGCGATCTTAATGAACTAAATACTTTGCAACTTTGTGATGCATTTTTTTGTGGCTCAATATATAAGTGAGTTCTGTCGTACCGGTTGTGTTTTGTCATTAAAGCAAACAGCGCGAGCTTTTCTCCGAGGCACACATGTATGCTCATGTGCACACGCTTGCGTGCACGCAAGGGGCGTGCCCTCTGGTCCCCAGCACCGAGGCACAACTTCACTTGTCACTACAGTTGCAGACGAAATGGGAATATGTGGGGGGAAGATGGATAGAGGGGGTAAAGAGTGATGGGGTGTGGGGGGGGGGGGAGATTTGAGCTCAGGTGGGAAAGACAAGGGAGGGGAAAAGAGCGCCGCACACATGCTACCCTTCATGGTGCTCGTCTGCTCAGTAAACCCAGGCTTTTGTTGTTTCCCCTAGAGTGCAGGAAAGCAGACTCCCAGTCAGGAAGCTCCTCAATCTTTGTCACAACAACACATAAATTAGTGCCCAAATTACTGTTACGCCGGTGGAGAAAGAGACATGGAGAGAGATGTCTTGTGCTGTGGTTTGGGAATACGTCTTCCCCTCTCTCCTGCTCCCCCTTCATAGAGGGTGTCAGAATGCACTTCAATAAAACAGTCAAGTAAATACAGGCAGATACATGAAGAGAGAAGCACTGCTGTGTTGTACAGGCATCTGGAGTTGGGCAGTGTTAAATATTAATAGGCCTCACACACACACACACACACAAACAAACACAGAGATGTATGCTTGAGTTCATCCAAAAAGCAGCCCAGGGCAATGGTCCAGACCTGAGCTTTGCTAAAGTCACTGCACTTCTATGAAGGAATAATAGGGAAGGGCTTAAAGAGCCCCCTCTTTTTTTCTTTTTTTGAAACTGGAATAGGTCTTCAGATATAGCTGGTCTCTAGTGAAGTGGGATCACAGCTTAGGCAGCTAAATGATTGGGGGGAATTAGCAAAACTCAGCATAAAGACATCAAAATGTGTCAATTATGTCCTTCCTCACGCTAATCCCTTTGGTCCAAATATTTTTGATGACTTGTGTATATTTATAGGTTGAATAGAAGCTGTTTCACAGTGATGATATAGAGTTTAGGTCTGCAGGTTTGTGGGTTGTTTTTGTGTATGCGTGTGTGTGCTGCCGACCAGTAAATGCCATTAGAACAGCACTATGGTAATATGCCAACTGCCTCCGATCCCTAAACAAATAACACATTTATACTATTCTGCCTGTGTTCCGTGCCATGACTGTCCTTTGCCACTGACATTCAAATAACCTTTCTTCTGCTGCATAAATGGGAATAAAAAAGTATTGTGTTGTGTGACTTCACATGACAGCCGAGCCCTGGCAGATAAAAAGAGGCAGAATTCTGATTCCATCTCTTGTTAGGCTGTCGTCGCTCTACAGCTCGATCTGACTGTTACGGGAATCTGTTCAGAGAAGACTCTGTTTATCAACCGACAGCTGATCTCCATTTCCAAATGGGAAGTTCATGTAAGGAAAATAAATAGACGCATAATGATGGAGAAACATTGCTTAGTGCGCATTTGCCAGACAGTTCAGTGCCTCTGGTGTTTGCGTGTTGACCGCGTTTGAAGGCTCTGTAAGAAAATGTGCTTTGTATAACTGTCTTGGGAGCCGATATCCCCATAAGCTTTTGTTTTGATTTGTTGCTAAATATTTTAGAAAGATAATATATTAGCACACTTTGTTATGTGTGGGAGAGAATTTGCTAATCTGCTCATAATGCTGTGCCCTGTCCAGTTCCTTACATAATCTCTGACATGAGCCCGCTGGCTTGCGTCACTCTGTCATTGACAGCTGTCAGCACAACACGGCTGTCACACATAGAGAAGCCAATGTTTGGGGTTTTTTTTGTTGGGTTTTTTTCCCCAGAGTGGTGTACATTGTAAATGAGCCCCCCCAAAAAAACAAAAAGAAATATTTTATTCCCGTACGGAGCAGCGTAGAAGCTTTGGTTTCAAACCTAATTTATTCTACACATCTATCACATGAAGGCTATGGGAAAATGATTTAATGGTCCAATCGAGTAATGGGTTAAGCTCTCAGCATTATGATGGTGGCCCGGGCATGGGTCTGTAATGTAAGGGATAATCTTAATCCGTCAACGTTATGTCAGTAGTCCAAGGGTTCAGTGGGAACAGCCAGGAGATTTTGACTAGTAGTGATTTTCCATGTTGGCACAAGCCTGTAGGATTTTCAGTTGCTCTATGGGTTGTTTTTTTTATCTGCATGCTACAGTGAATAATATGGAGAGAAAAAAACGAGGAATTACCTGAATTAATGGTTTGTTTACATCTGACAAGAATACAGTCTATATCTGATACTAGGGCTGTTCGATATAACGATATATATCGGATGACGATATAAAAACGTGTGATTTATATCGTTGTCAGGACGATAAATGTCTTATATCGGGATATGAGATTTTGGTCATATTGCGCAGCCCTATCTGATACCATGAGCAGGTCCTCTCAGTGCACACTTACTTGTTCTTTTCATCAGCAGTCATTTTATTCTTCACCTTGATAGAATCTTGCGCATCATTCCTTACATCTTTAATTTAAATTTGCATCACGCAGGCGAATGTGTTTTTATCTGCTAATAGCTGCTTACTCAGTGGTTAGGCAGCGAGTAAGCAGCCTCGGTAAACTGTTAGCGTGGACTTTGTAAATTGTTATGAGCGGTCAGAGTTGAATGATCGTTTCCTGGTCCTTGTTAATGTGTGCTGAAGTTTTAATAAAGGGGCTGATGATCTCAGGGCTGTGAAGAAGACAGTGAAGGGCACCGAGTGAGCATACGGAGGCCTCACTGCCCCATTGTACATGTGCTCTGAGTGACACGTCATCCTCTCAAAAGGCCTGCCAGTGTTGTGAATCAGTGTCCTTGAACTGCTCAGACACAGACAGACAAAGAACAAGCTTTAACATTCTGTTTCACTGTCTGCTCTCTTTGCCATGCCTATCACCCAAGCCCACCCGCACCTCGCTGCAAATGCTGTATACAGTCCTGAGACGCTGTACGACCCTCATGGTCTTATCCGTGATAAGATTGTGTTGTGGTGTGATTCAAACGTAATCTTGGCATCTCAGCAGGTGTCTCTGAAGTGTCCTGCGTGCAGAGGCCATCTCACAGTGCTGTGAGGAGCAGCGGGCTGCTGGGATGGACTTTAGCATGACTGCCTGTCTAACTGTGCCTGGCTTTGATGTCGTAAACAGAGCAGGCAAGGCTGGCTGACAGGGAAGTGGCAGGCAGAGAGGCAGGCAGGCAGGCAGGCAGGCGCGGTGAATGGGATCAGTGGCACTGCACCGGTCAAGCTCAAGCGAGCCAGCAGCTGCCTGTTTCACACCAAGAGGCAGTTAACACCGCAGCTCATGTCAATAGATATTGACTGCCAGATTGGGAGTGCTTATAAGTGTAGGCCTTTCTGTTTGATTGGGTCCCCTCTGTGAATTCAGTTCAAATCATCCTCAGTTGTCTGAAGTGTGGCTTAGGGGCCTCATGACCAGTCACTCAAAGGGGCAAATATTGACTGATGATTTAGGTGACTTCATGGTGTATTTGATCTCCGTTGTGCCATTGCTCATTTCTTCTCCTTGACCCCTTTCTTTATGAAAGCAGCTCAGCCTAGCGTGGAAATAACTATATGTTCGAAGTGATGTCTTTTCTCCTACAAGAAGCTATGGAGCCTGTCTCAGCTGGTCCAGAGACAAACCCTTTTTATTGTTGAGTGCACTGAACATCTAGGGGCTTGTGCAGCGGTGGAGGGAGAAGAGTGTTAGCTAGTGAGACTGTGTGCACTCAGGGCCTTCATGCTGCAGATAGGGCTATGTGAGGCATGCTTGTGTGAATGTATGCCCTGCCTAGCCTGGCACCCCTGTGTCTATACTCCCACTGCTTTCACCTGATGTGGCACAGCCTCTGTCAGGCCTGAGTGAGCGCCCAGCCAGCTCCGCTTCTTCAGGAGAGATGAAGGCATCTCACAGCTATGCTGTGGGGGTGGGGGAAGCTAGCAGCAGCCTAAGCCTGAAGCTATCAGAGGCTGGAGCTCAGAGCCAAAAGCCTGTGGGCTGGATAGGGTGGGTGGAAGCTTGGCTTAACTTGGCAAGACAACCATAGCTACAGCCCTGCACTGCCACCCAATGGCTGGGGCCTGCCCCTACAACCTTTAGTTCATCATAACCGCAGCTAGTCATAATTACAGCACGCTTCAGTTGTTGTGAGTGCATGTCAGAACAAATTATGTAAGTAATGAGGCTGAAAATGCTAAAGGAGTCGAAACACACTGCACTGCTAATGCTCATGCGGGGAGAACACAAAAACAAACAATAGAGTGCACTCATACAGAGATAGACCTAAATGAAATAACAAGTAACTGTGCACAGTAAGGAGAAGATTAATTATGAATTAACCCTCTCAGTTAGGTTGTCAAAGCCCGCCTCCTGCCTGGATTTCACTCTAATCCGGGCCGATGAGGTGCAGTGCCCTCTATTGTATGTGAGAATCGCAAATCACAGGAGGTGTTGTCTGGAGGAGAATTAATTGTGCATGTTCCACCACTCCCTTTTGTTCGTTTTGCTAAAATGTAGGCTAATTCCAAGTAAACATGGCTGGTCTTGTTGACTCCAGCAGTGCGAGGAGAACAGACAGATTCCTGAATGAATAGAGTGTGGCTCCCGGGTTAGTGGATTAGAGTCTGTGTGTTAAGGGCCTCTCCCGGGCATGCCTCCGGGACAAGGACATTATCCACATGACACATTATAGGCTCGTAGGCAGCTGATTAAAATGGGCAGGGATCTCTGGATTGAACCCCACAAAAGTACTTTTGATGTGATCAAACTAGTTTAAAGAGGCTGGTTGTTAAGGTGTTGAAGGGGATATTTAAAGCTCCTTGTCTTTAGAAGAGACCTGAGGCATTGTAGTAGACAGTTAGGCCTTGTTAGAGGGGTGAGGCTGATGTAATACTTTGACACTGTGAACGTGCCACTATATTTTAAAATATTATAATTTCTATTTCATCCCTGCAAGACAAATCATAATATTCCTCCACTAATTGGTATAGACTTGTGCTGCAACAACTCATTGCACCGTGATTGGCTGGCTCCAGGTTGGTTAGTTAAAAAAAAAAATCCCAAAAACCATTAGATTGTGAGAAAATATCCTGCGGTGATCTTTCCTCGATTTAGATCAGATAGTGGCGTTTGTCTGGCGCTGTAGTGCACTGTTGGGATGGCGGGACTGAGATGCTAGAGATGTGGAGGAGGGCTTTGAGATAGAGATCTCTGGAGTGGGGTGGGGGTGGAGGTGGAGAGGGATGGTAGCATCAGTGGCTGCAGTGATAAAGCTGAAAGCAGTGGGACGAGCTGGGAGTTCTGTGTCTCTGATGTCTGTGTGTTCTGTCTGTTCTGCTGTGTTGCCCTGTGGTCGGCTCCTGAGGAGAAGGCCAACGATGGATGAGGCCTGTCCCCTCGTTGCTTTTGTCCTCTTAAGGCGGGTGAATCACAGGCCTGTCAACAGCACAACACCACAGCCAAACCGCAACTGAACCCTGTAGCGTATACAGAGGTGCACATGCAGTCGCTGCCACAGCTCCCTGCAGCACAGCGGGCATGTTATGATTCTTTGTGGCCACGGTGGATTTACTCCTGGGTTTTTTATGGTTCTGAAATATATACGAGGCTTCATGAAGTCAAGTTTTCCAGCGAGGAAAACATCTCCTCGTGTGGCTAAATGAGTCATTGCCGTAATACAAGGCCAATATTAGTGCTCCTGTTGTACATTAAGGATTATGGGTAACTTTTCTTCTAGAGGTTGTGTTTAGGATCCAAAATGACACTCTGTTTACATTGCTGCTTGTAAGGAGTTAAAATGGCCTCCTTGCTTACACACAGACACACACACAGACACACATTACAAATCGGTAAATATTCAGCTAATGCTGTGTGGAAGTGAAGATTCAAAAGCCATCGGATGAGATGTTTTTAGAAGCACGGTGCTCTTTCATGTACCGACATGGATCCATGGTGAGGGTGTTGTACGGTGACTTGTGACAGCAACGTTTTTATTTATTTTTTTTCTTCTTCTTTCGTTTCCTTTTCTTCTCCGCAGCTCAAATCGAAATAATTCCCTGCAAGATCTGTGGAGACAAATCATCAGGCATCCATTACGGCGTGATAACATGTGAAGGCTGTAAGGTAAGCATCAAGAGACCGAACCCGTTTGTGCCAAGGGAGGTAGTGTGCCTGCGTGCACGCAAAGGGACAGAAGAGCTCAAAGAGGAAAGACTGGGAACGCCGGGGAAGTGCCGAAAGTTGCTTGCGAGGAAAAAATACACTTGAAAATGTTGCTGAAGTTTTGCGACGATTTGGAGAGGGACTGCAAAGCAAAGACACGCGGAGTGTGATCATTAAAGTGGTCAAGCACCGCAGAGGACATCACAGAAAACCACAATTAGTAGGACAAAGTCATTCCTCTGCCTTGCTTTGCCTTTCCCTCCCAGGGACGTGTCTTTTGCTGTTTTTGCTTTTGCTGCAGCCTGCTCTTCTTGAAATAAAATGATCAAAAGCACAGTGCTTTGAATTATAGCAGATTGTTGGCTGTTTGCTACAGTGTGTTGCTTCTATTGAAGCCACCTTTTGTACTGTTTCAAATGCACCAACCATTCACAGTGAGAGGAATTTTGTGCTTAGAGTGTATTCTTGTCCCCATGCTTGTCACCAGGCACATCATTAGCATTCCTCAGCCAGCCTGCACCTTTGCTGTTTGCTCCTGGTTATATATGTGCACGTGTGTGTGTGTGCGCGCGTGTGTGTGTGTGTGTGTGAAGGAGAGAGAGGCAGACAAGAGAGGGACAGAGAGAGTTTCCTTTCCTGCACTCTTCTCCCTCACATAGGAGCTTGCAGGGACAAAACACTAAAGAATAAACTGCTGAAATCTATCTTTAATGACTGCTAATTAGTCCAGGCAGAGAGGGCTTTAATGATATGTGCGAGTACAAAAGTTTGGACCATAAATCATAGCATTATTAAAGAGTGCTGCTTGTCACTGGCAGTTTTAGTCGGTTTCCATAATGGCTTCTATTATAAAGCAACTTGGCAGCTGTCAGCTGTTTTCTTGTAATTAAACAGCCAATGAGCAGCTAATTAAGACATATGTGTATGGAGCAGTAGAGTGGGGCATGTTAATGATGTGCTGGAATCAATTCATTAAGTCAAAGGATGAGGAATCCGGTCGGTGTGCATTCACAATCCTTTAACACCGTGCATGCCAGTGCTGCGTTAATCAACACTAATAACCATCCACTGTTATCATTCCTACCCAAACACAACACCCTCATGCTGTACTCACGGTTGAAATGCAGCACTCCTAAGATACTACAGTAGAAAATATAGTCACGGTAGTATTGTTATGTATCAATTTCATATTAATAATTTAAAAAAAACACCACTTGGAAACAGTCACGGTCAATGAGTAATATGTTAAGCACAGTGGTAAACAGATCACTTTTTACAGAGCACCTTTTAACCTTACTGGTTCTGTAAAGCATTTTACATGTTTGTTATTCACGCACACACATCTGAAGCAACTTGGAGTTCAGTGACTTTCGCGAGGAAGCTTCAGCATGTCGAGGACGTTAGCGATTGAACCCATATGATTAGCAGACAAACCTCTCTACAACCTGAGCTACGGCTATGCTATTGACATGGGGCATGAATTGATCCTTCGAGATGAAAACACGACTTCACTCACACAAGTTTTTCCAGTAACCCGAGCTGTTTCCTTGTCTGTCCTCTGTTTAATGCAGGGCTTTTTCAGGAGGAGTCAGCAGAGCAATGCAGCTTACTCCTGTCCCCGTCAGAAGAACTGCTTGATCGACCGCACAAGCCGCAACCGCTGCCAGCACTGCCGGCTGCAGAAGTGCCTGGCAGTGGGCATGTCACGAGATGGTAAGTCCTCTATGGAAGAGGAGAAGCAAGTGGGTGGATTTAGCAGGGTGGCATGGTGAGTGGTGAGATGTGAAGAGCCCCGGTTCAGGCTCCTGTGTGGGCAAACGTGTGCTCCGCTAAACCGCCTTTGGATCGATGCTTCAGGGAAACTGTTGGACACTGACCTCCCCGTAAAGGGAGCAAAAAGAGCTTCCTTGTGGCAGTGAAAATATCAAACTTACTGAGAAGCAGCTCTAATTTACATTATCAAGTCAGTCTATATCTTTTAGCAGCTGTGTATTTGAATCTCGCTGGAGAGACAAAGAAAATCTGTAGGAATGAGATGAGATAATGTCGTTATTCTCAAAGGGGTACAACAGACATTTCCAAAGGAATTCTTGGCACGAGAACATGTTAAGCTGTCAGTCTGTGTTCATTCTCTGCCAGTAGTAGGTGAGCACTATGTCTGTGGGCCTAATTTGTTGCTGTGATAGAAACTAGGTTTGATGAAATACAAGGTTGTTAGAGGTTGTCATTAGTCCTGCTGCAGCTGAGATGCAGTAATGGGATCACACAGGTGGGGGTGTGTGCAGAGGGGCTCCTGCTGTGCCAGGCTGGTCCAAACTAGACTGGGCTTAAGAGATTCTATCAGAACAGAGCAGAGCCATGCCATTTTTCTGTAAATGGCACAGAGGGATGTGCACAGACATGTGAAAACTTGAACGGAGTACAAGCGAAGAGACTGGTACAACTTCATAGACACACATGCACACTTATTAAATTAACACAGAAGTGCATTAGCACCGTGTGCGCAGCTATCCAGTATACATTATTACATGCACGTATGAAGACACACTCATGTATAAACACACACTCTGGACAGTAGAAGGTGACTCTTACCTTCACTGAACACACCAGAGCCCATCTGCCCGAACTCTTCTCTGCTGTTCCACTCACTTTCCACTGTGCATACACACACACATACACACACTGTGACCGGCTGACTTATTGCCAGGCCCCCAGAACACCGGCCAAGAAGTCTCATTCACAGAACCAATGTTTAGTCTGGAAACCTTAAGGTGGGAGGCAGACACTTGGGCTGTTTGATTGTCTGATAAGCTTTTCTGGTTCCTTTCCACCTTTACCTCTGCATTTGTGAAGCTGCTCATAATAATCTCTAAATCAATATAATTAATGCTGATCCCCCCCTAGATAAAAATATGTTGTAAATTAATGGGAATAACCCGTGGCTAAAATATATGGTGTGCTGCTTTCTGATAGTAAAGCACAGTTTATAGATGAAGGGTAATTAAATTGCCTAAGACTTTAATTTCTTCCCAAAAAATTCCCAAACGTGTGAGAAAACCCAGTCTGTGCAATTCCATTGTATTTCCTAGAGACAAGTGTCAGTATACTTAAAGATGAGGCAAAAGAGAATGCCATATAATTTAAAATCTTTTACTAGGTTTGAAAAAATAATCGTATTGAGTGTTTTCTCCTAGATGGACTGCTTTGGGGAAGTGTTGAAATGAATGCAAGTTTTCTTCAGCTTGAGTGTAGGCAAGCTTTTGCCTGACACAGCATGCATATGGTGAAATCGAGAGCACAGGAGAGGGGAGAAAGTGGCTCGACTGTAAATTACAGCAAATCAAAACAGTACAAATCAGATCAAAACTGGTAAATAACTAACAATATATTTATTTATTTCATTATTTAATTGGTTACTTTAATGTAAGGCATTTGGGGGAGAGTGCTTTGATAAAACACTGATTCTCAAAAAACAGTGATATTCTATGTACGCCCAACCCGCTAGTAAAACTAGTAGTGGTTCACAATCACTTGACTGTGAATACAATAAGTAAATTAAACTTAGTACATTTATTTTACTTGATGCAAAGATCCTTCATAGAAAGTGCCACCAATTCTGAGTGTTTTGTTAGTCTCACACTTGTCTTGTCCTGCTAATTACAGCAGTGAAGTTTGGTCGGATGTCAAAGAAGCAGCGAGACAGCCTATACGCTGAGGTCCAGAAGCACCGGCTGCAGCAGCAGCAACGTGACCACCAACAACAGCCTGGGGAGGCGGAGCCACTCACACCTAGCTACGGCCTCTCTGCCAGTGGCCTCACGGAGCTTCACGATGACCTCAGCGGCTACATGGATGGTCATACTCCTGATGGCAGCAAACCAGACTCGGCTGTCAGCAGCTTCTACCTGGACATTCAGCCATCTCCTGACCAGTCAGGCCTGGACATCAACGGCATCAAGCCGGAGCCCATCTGCGACTTTGCCCCAGGCTCTGGCTTCTTCCCCTACTGCTCCTTCACCAATGGAGAAACCTCCCCCACCGTGTCCATGGCTGAACTAGGTAAGGAGCAGCAGCGAGAGAGAGGGAGAGGCAAAAGGCAAAAGGAGACAGCAAAATGAAGGAGAGGGGGGGAACAACTCAACCGTGGGGCAAACGACACAAAGGTTGCTTAAAATAGCAGGAGGTTGGAGACTCATCTCCAACACTCATTAAAAGAGCCTCTTTTTTGTAATTAGTTTCCATTAATTAGGGCCAATCAGGATCCAGCAGGGCAGGCGTCTGGGGAAATCATTTTTTTAGGCTCCCCTGTGCCTAGGAACTCCTTTTAACAGATGTGTTTTCAAAACCATTTAAATTCTTATACTCAATATTTCTCTCAGAGAAAATGTGACCTTTGTTTCAGTGAGTAACGTGGCACCCCTCCTCCTTTCCATGCATTTGTGTCATAACTAGATTGGCTTTCCCTCAACCTTAAGCTATGAGCTTCCTGCAGGCAGTAAAAGGAAATGTCAACAAGCCTTTTCCCAGTCAAAAAAAGCCCACGCGTATCCGCCTCTCCTCCTTCACGAAGGCTCAGTAAATAAATCTTCTTTTCCTGTGGCATATTTCATCAGTGAGGTCTTCACTTTCACATAGCCTTGTGAGAAACATTCGAATCTCAACTGTGATCTTCCGTCTTTGTGACTGCTTGTGTTTCAGAACACCTGGCCCAGAACATTTCTAAGTCACACATGGAGACATGTCAGTATCTGAGAGAGGAGCTGCAGCAGATGACCTGGCAGGCTTTCCTGCAAGAGGAGGTGGAGAGCTACCAGAACAAGGTATCTTTACCACCGCTGTGCCTTTCTGGGTCTCCACAGCAGTTACAGTAATCAGAATCATTGTTTTAAAGTAGATAACCCATTCACTGTCCTATCTGTTCTTAGCCCCGGGAAGTCATGTGGCAGCTGTGCGCTATCAAAATAACAGAGGCCATTCAGTATGTGGTGGAGTTTGCCAAGCGCATCGACGGCTTCATGGAGCTGTGTCAGAACGATCAGATAGTGCTGCTGAAAGCAGGTATGACAGCTTGTCAACATGGCCTGTTGCCGTCAAACTCACCCACCACTACCAGCCCCTCCACCCCTCTCCTCTGGCATTGTCACAAGGGCGTAGCTGACCTGACTGCACAAAGCCCTCTTCTTCACAGGCACAGACAGTGTCACAGAGAGGAGACCCCACCCCGCCTGCTTTCCCTCACCGTCTCTGTCTCTCCCCGTTTGGCTCCGTTCATTACATACATAACAAAGGCAGACACAGCATTAGATAAGTCATGTGTTCCCGAGCTCAGATAATACCTATCATGCCTGCCGCCATTTCTCTCTCCTTTTCTCAAGCATCAGCGATGTCTGTTTAAACTTCTCTTAAGAGGATGCACTCACAGAATTGTGTATATATAACCCTGCTATGGCTCTTTGCACACAGTCACCTATATTTATAGACAAATACAGACACACATCTACCTCATATCCAGCAAACAAACAGCTCTCTTGGGTCCTTCCCTGGGTGTTTCTTTACATTAGCACAGCCCATACGAGTAACGAAATACAGAGCGAGATCCCTTGTCAGACATGACATTTTAAAACAGTAGCATCTCCCTTGGAGGCAATAATGGCTTCAGTTACATTTTCTTGATCCTCTTATCCACTCCCACAGAGTGGTGCAAATTATACAACACAATAAACACCTATCTATCTAAATAAAGGTTGAATGAATAAGCACTGTCACCAATGAATGGAGTACAATTTTTTATCAGGCATGTCATTATGGAAGAATAGCCTTCTGTCGATGATGTTTTCATCTGCAGAGGCTTTTTTTTTCTTCACTCTGACAGCAGGCTTCTTTATTTCAAAGTGGTTGTGTTAGTCATATTGTAGAAGATTAGCACAAAGCTAAATCATGTGTTTTGCATGGCTGACTGATGTGTAACTGTTGGGATAAAGGAAAAAAACAGAAATAACAAAGCTCAGATTCAGCATCTTATTCCTGTCTGTCTCCACAGGCTCTCTGGAAGTTGTGTTTGTCAGAATGTGCCGTGCCTTTGACACGCAAAACAACACAGTGTATTTTGATGGAAAATATGCTGGACCTGATGTGTTCAAGTCATTAGGTAAGTGGAGTGGGTTTAGGCACGTGTGTGTGCGCGTGTGCACTCATGCATTTGAATGACTGTGCATGTGTGTATTTTTGTGCTGCTGTGTTTGTGTGAGTGTGTTTAGTTGTTTTTTTTTGTTTTTTTTACAGTGTATTACTCCTTTCTTTGTTGTAACAGCCAGAATTAGAGTCTGCTGTTCTGTTCTGCACAATGCTGAACGCCTCGAAGCAAACACTCATCCCTTCCTCACCTGGCATTGCTGTCTTTTCAGCGGTTATTTATGGTAGAACAGAGATCTTAGTGAGGCTCTGCTGCATATGGCTCCTGTAACTGTGGAATAAATAAAGCCAGACGGAGTGTCTTTAGGGAGAGTGCTATCAAAACTATCATTGATAGCCTGACATAAAACATCTCAGGCGAAAGCAAATAGAATTTGTGTCAGACTGCCATATTACTGCTAAGATGTCCCGCCGTGGATTTTTCCAGCTACCTTTTGACAAAAAAAAAAAATGTAAATGCATCCCATAGTGGCTGAAAAAGTGGAGAATTCTGTTTCTCATTGTGAGTTTGCATTCACTATCATTGTGTTTGTATACGAGTGAGCATGTGTGTGTACTATACCAGTGTCCTATGAATTCTGTGCCGAGAGGTCCACAGTGGGGGAGGCAGAGTGATGGGCTTCCCGAGCTGCCGTGGCATCCGCCTGTCTCTCTCTATCTCCGATAATTGATTTAACTAAAAGCCTCAATAGTGACCTCATTTTGGCTTGCATAACGCCACCCAACTGCCAAAAGTGACTCGTCTGGGAGGCAAAACTCAGTAAAAGCATTGCCTGTTCTGCTTAAGACGCTCCCATGTGCTGTCAGCACGCCGCTCTTTTTCATTTCTCCCCCTTTCCTCTCCCCTCCCCGTGTGCCTCTCTCCCAATAAAGATCAAGAGTGAATGTTGTTCTTTGGTCTTCCATATCCTAAGCCCCCTCTCTCTGTCCTTTGCTGCGGCAGGCTGTGACGACTTGATCAGCTCCGTCTTCGAGTTTGGGAAAAACTTGTGTTCTATGCACCTGTCTGAGGATGAGATCGCCCTGTTCTCCGCCTTTGTGTTGATGTCTGCTGGTAGGTGTCATTCACGGTGCAAAGAGAGGGGGAAAAAAAGGCAAACATACATTCACCACAATAATGAACACACTGTTGCAGTCTTATTTTTTTCTGATAATTAAAATCTTGCATTTCAAGAATTGTGTTTGGCTTTGAAGAGCCCCACATGTGTTTTACAGCCACATAAAGATGTGACTATTTTCCTTCCAGACCGGTCCTGGCTGCAGGAGAAGGTGAAGGTGGAAAAACTCCAGCAGAAGATCCAACTGGCCCTCCAGCACGTCCTGCAGAAGAACCACAGAGAGGACGGTATACTTACAAAGGTACAGTGCATACAGAACACACTTCATCCGTTATCCCCGAAAGCTGGAATTCCCTGCTGTTGTAGCAATTTAATCTTACACTGCTTAGGATCTTTATCCACTGGCCTTGAAACATTTTTAACCCCAGTAGATTAAATGAACCCAGATTTCGGAGGAAACATTCATAATGTGACATGAAATACCTCTTTTATCAGTATATGCTTTGTTATCAGCTACACCGGCTCCTTAATATAAAGTGTCAAGTTTTCCTTGTGCCTGAGCGCTTGTCTCAATATTTACAAGTCTGTTTGCCCCTGTGTGAGACGGAATACACTGTAGGGAGGAATGTTTTTCACTACCATTGCTCCATGTCCTTGCCTCCCTGTGAATCTAAACAGCCTGTCTCCTCTCTCTCCACAGTTGATATGCAAAGTGTCGACACTGCGGGCGCTGTGCAGTAGGCATACAGAGAAGCTTACAGCTTTCAAAGCAATATACCCAGACATTGTGCGTGCCCACTTCCCCCCGTTATACAAGGAGCTGTTTGGATCAGACTTTGAGCAGTCCATTCCCCTTGACGGGTAGCAACCCTGCCAGGTGCCAGTGTGCCCACCGTAGGGGAATGTGGAGGAGGAATCTGAGACACTTTACTGGTGCCCTGCACACACCAGAGCGGACAGATGGCACGCTGTTCAACTTCTTCTTTTACATTGGAGGGTAGGGCTTGGGGAGTTGATTGTCAAGGTTTACCATATTGAATCTAGTTCTCTTTGTAAGAATTGTGGGACCCGACACCCCACGGGACATGAAGAGGAGATAGGAACAAATCATTTCTGTTTGGTTGAACTTGACCCTCTTATGCGCTTTTCTAACCCAATTCTCTTCATTCGTCGTTGTTTTCACTTGATTAACTGCATCACCCCCTATCATTCTCCCTTTTTTTTTTTTTTTAATCTGCACACCTGGCTTCTAATCATTATGAACAATTAATGAGACACCTTTGAAGAAAAAGAAAAGAAAAGCTGAAGACCTCTTCATTTAGAGGATGACCACATCAGTATTATTTCCCAGGTTACACTCCCGTAACAGTTCTGCTTTCTTTCCATGGTCAAAGCTGTCACCTTTTTACGCAGAAAAAGTGACAACAACAACAAACAAAAAAAAGATAAACGCGCACACTTTGGTCAAGTTCAGCCTCTTTTCTCTTGTGCTCAAGCCGTGTCGTTTGGGATGACGCAGTGCTTGGGATGAAAACTCACGGCGACTTCGAGGGAGGTTCCATTGGCATGGCGTTGCAATCGGCACTTCTCTGTGGACAATCGTTTAAAAGAGAGAGAAAAAAAAAGAAACCTAGAATTCTGGTAATTCTAATGAAAACGCAATGATTTAAGTTGTCAAAGACTCCATCCACCATTGTTGCATAGTGAAACCATGTAAGGCCATCTGCTATTAATCCTTCTCTGGACAGGTGCCCTGGAGAAGCACAGGGCGCCAATACAATGAAAAGGGTCCATTCCACCTGTTTTATAATGTACTACAGGGTATATGGTCATAAGTACTTACTATACAGAAAAAAGTAATGTTTATAGAATCTATTTTAAATAACATGTATGATATTAGTAGTTAGACCATTCTTAATTGTTGAATTGATAAGGCACTTTTATTTACACCGTTCTTTAATTTAAGACTTGTATATTTACCTAGTGATGTGTTGCATGTGCACAAGAAATACAAGTTGAATCATGGATGCAGAGGTTAGTCCCGGGAGCTGCAGATGTTACTGGTCTACTGGAAGCGTACGGGATGTCTGTTAGGGTGGCTGGCGTGGCTGCCGGTTGGCGAACAAAAGAGGCGTGGATGAGAAGGCAGGTTAAAGACACTCCGTCGCTTGTTTTCGCAACAACTGCCAGTGCGACGCCTGTCAAAATGTAGCTGTGATACTCCTCTGAGGGGAGCATGCACAAACATAAAAAATAATACAAAAAAACAAAACAAAACAACCTCGCGGTGATGTTTTGTTTTTGTTGTGAACAGATCTGGATTTCATGGCATCTGTTTCAAGTTTTTGAAAATACAAGAAAACTGAGGTGTGCTCGGGTGACAGATTTTGGGGATTTTTTTTTTTTTTTACTAAACATTTGCTTCTCATTGTACTGTGAAAATCTGTACATTTTTCTTTAAGGCTATAAATCAACCCAAATAGCCATGTGGTTGGACTGGGAAACTCACATGCAGTCTCTAATCCAATTGTTCCATCTAGTGGAAGATAAAGATACAGCAAGCGAGTTAACAGCCTAATGGCAAGAGACCCCGGGGTCTAACCTAAAAAGCACATTTACGAGCCTCTGTAAGAACATTTTCAGCGTCTTTATCTGCCTTCTCACCGCAGTCTCAGCCCGGCAACGCCACGACAGGACACAGAAGAAACAGTGAAGGGAAAGTGAATATTCAAAGCCTTGTCTGGTTGTAAAGCTTCTATTTTTGTAACTTGTTTTGGTTAATAAACTCACGAAAGAGAACGAGGGAGAGAAAAAGATGTCAGGTAGCACTTAACTATATCCCTGCAATAATTAGACTAGCCGTTGTTCGTATGATTAGGGGAGAAGCATAAAAATGGTAGGACAAGTGCTATTTTCAGAATGCTTTGTTGTTGTGCTTCTGTTTTTGTTGAGTGCGTCTTTTTTGTCAGTGTGGTAGTAAAGTGGTAGAAAAAAGAAACAACCCTGGATGTGCCAAACAATAGTCGTTGCTTCCGCTTTTCCAGTCTACTCGTCTGTAATGTAGAATGGATTCCTAAGACATTCCAGCAATCTCAGTAGCGGCTTTTAGAAAAATCGTTAAGAACAAAAAAAAAAAAAGAACAAAAAAAGAAAAGACTAGAAAAAAATGATATCCCTTTAGAAACCCGACAAAGCATGTTAACACATCTGTCACCAGTCTGTCTGTAACATTGAATCCAGTTGTTTTGTCTTTTTGTTTGTTTGTTTGTTTGTTGTTGTTTTCCTTTTGTTTGCACACTATCATTCCTCTACCGTGCAATTTGCGCGAGGCGTTAATGCCTTGCGCTGTCACCCCTCAGGGAAGAGTTTCTTCTGTGCTTTTCTGTTTGAATTCATTAGATTTATAGTTTAGTAGATATTTTTTCTTTCTATCGTTCTCTCTTTTTTTTTTCAGGGACGTTCCATGAGAAGTGGTTGAAAATTCCGATTTGAAAATTCATCACAGAGTTGTTCAGAATTTCACATTATTGGTGTCCTTAAAGGGCCTCCAGCCAAGTCGATTAATGAAAGCAAATCTTCTTTGTAAAAGAAAAATCCATCAAACCCCATCGCATTTACAAAGTGTAGTTTTTCAGTACACGGCATATTTCTTTCACGCACACAAAATAATTTTAAAAAAAAATCTGTTTTGGTTTAAAACGGTGTCATCAGGGTCTTTATGAATAATAACCCTCTTTGTTAGGAAACCAAATATTCTTATGCAATACTAAATCTGTTGTGTTTTGGGTTGTTAGTAAATATGCTGTACCTAAGTAATAATATCTGTTAACGATCCAATGCTATTTTGGATATGCACAAGCCCTGTACGACTAGAAAACCTCAGTCTCAAAGCAAAAGAAACCCAGTCTGGAACACTGCTAGACAATCCGGTGTTGAGAGGCCCGGCGGCCCGCCAAGAGCAGAAAAAAGGATTAGGTGCGAACGCTCAGGGAGGTAACAGGTAGACCGAAGAAACGGCTCGCTTTCCTCTGGAGTCGCGGAGCATTTCATTAACTTTTTTTGGGGGTTTTTTGGTGAATTTATGAGATTTTTTTGAAAATCTTTAAAAAGCACTCAAATGATGAGAGGAGCTTGGCTGAACTTTTTCTATTTTATTTTTAATTATTGGTTGTTTTTTTTGGCGTAGCACACTGAACATTTTGTTAGAAAATAATGAGAAAATTGAGATTTGGCTGATTCTTTGTCAATTCTTTTCATTTTGTTTGTTTCTTGAAGATTATTATTTCTTCTTCAAACGTTATGTGATCACGTAAACAATATTCTGTCAAACATGGTCAGCCTAAGGTCTACCACTAAAAAGGGGTTCTTATCTCATAAAATGTGTTTTGTTTTTCATTTTAGTCGAGTAGCTGGTAATGTGCTCTACAATGTATAACAAGCAATATGCCTTGTGTTATAATTACGGGTCTCTACAGTGCAGCCATCATCTTTTTTCAATTGACTTTATTCATACAGTTGATTTTTGTTTTCTCTTTTTCTGAACAAAAAGAAGTAATAAAGCCCAATCACTCTATTTTTTAATCTTCTTAAGGTTCCGATAGAGGGAAGATTGCAGGAAACGGTCACCAAACACACAGATGCTTGTGTATAACTATAAACTACGCCTTTACACGGGCCTGAAAAGTGATGTCTTTCTGTATATTCTCATTCGAGATATCCCACTTTAAGCGAGGGATCGATGCTACTTGTGCTATTCAATCAGTGTATAGTATACAGTAAAATGTGCTGGTCCTTTTGTCTCTGCTCTGTTGTCTGTAAAAAGCAATAGTGTGTGCGTGTGTGTGTGTCTGTCTGTTCTCACAGTATGTGAATATTTAAAAAAAAAACCCAGACAAGGCTTTAATAATTACAGAGGAACAGGGTCATGTGGATGAAGAGGTTTTGATCTTTTTTTCTTTCTTTTTTTTACATTTTCTAACAAAAAAGAAGCAAAGGTTTTGAGGAATGCTGAGCTCGATCCATCCATAATAGTTGTAGATTTTAAAAAGCATGACATAACGCCTTCGACAATTCACGGGTCTCAAAAGAAAAAATTCTTCGCTATCAGTTTGTTGGTCCAAGCCTAAATTGAAATGAACCGAGCCAAAATGTGCACTGTAGATTGCGTCTTCGACCGTAAATTGTGAAGACCGGCGTTATGTCACGCTTGAGGTTGCCGGTGTGTCGCCCAGAATTGTGAGTCAGTCGTCGCATTTTAACAAAACCCATTTTCCAAAGCACAGGTGATAAGACTTTATGATTAAAGTTACGTTTAAGAATATAGTTTAAAAATAACGAGACAAAACAATGAAAAGCAACTTTTAGCCATAATCGAATGTCAAGCAATAATATATGTCTGTGTATTATTTTTCATTCTTTTGTGCATAATAAGTCTTTGAACATCTGCATGTAAATACACCTCTTATTTATCGCCATTGGGTTCGGTTTTATTTTTGTGTTGATTTTGTGGATGTTTTCTCTTTTTTTTTATGTTTCATCTGTACATTTGACCAGTTCTGTTCCCAGGTGGAGAACTAAGAACTTGACACGGCCTGTGTGCTGTATATCTTATTTTCTCACTCTCTCTCCCTCATTCTCTGCTGTTTATTCACCATATTTAATATTATTATTGATCACATGTATAAAGGTAGCTTTGTAACTTCTGTCTGTATAGGGTAAGAGGAAAATACTGCTACTAAGGCCTACCCAGTGAAAAAAAAAAATTTATCTGTTTATCAATGACATCATATTGTACGATAACTCTGTTTCTACTTTGCTTCCCTCCTTTAGGATTAGTTTGATAGCGATAGGGCGTGCTGACATTTATTTTGTGTTGCCCTGATGTGTGGTGCTAGGTAAGTTAATTTTGTGAACCAAGTATTGATTCCTAAGCCAGGCCGCCCTATTAGTTCATTGATTTCATCGCATATTAATGTATTATTGATATTAGGACTCAACGAATAATGATAATAATGATAATGATAATAATGAAAATGAAAATGATAGTGGTAAAATTACCCAGCCAGTACCTGTATCAGTGTGCTAGACTTGGGATAAGGCACTTATTTCCTTCTGACTTATATCAAAGCTAGTATCTGCGAATTAACAAGCTTATTAAGGTCGCTTTTCTGGTTTGTGGAAGAATTATAATATTCAAACTGAAACAGCAGTATTGGATTTTTTTTGTCCTTTTTCCTTTGTGTGATTGTAAAGAAAAAAACACTCACTGAGGCTAGTTAGTTTGTCAGGTTTTAAGATACTATTTACCTCCCCGTGTCTGCATTGTTCTTCACCTGATGCAGGGAAGTGGTGCTTGGATTTCATTTTACAGAGCCTCGGTGTATGCTTTTGTTATTCCCCATTTTAAGACTATCCTGATCCTGAAGCAGCGGTTTCTCCAGAACCAGTGGCACAAGCCTTTTGCACCACACTGAAGTGTTAAAATGTACACGAGAGGATTGCCATTTGAAGACAAAGTTGACCTTTTTCTTTTCTCTCGACTCTGTAGCAAATATCAGTAAGAATATGCTTGCAATAATACACAACGTATCACACTGAGTGCCTCTCGGTGTAACAAAATGCATACATGGTTTTGATTGTCCTTTTTTGTTGTTGTTTTTGTGGTTTTTCCAGATGTGTACTGAAGTGACAATGTATTTTGTACATGAGGGGGAATTGTCGCTCGCTCATGCTTAAAATGTTTGTTTTTTTTGTTTGTTTTTCTCAAACTCTCTCTCTTCATGTGTTGTTCATTCTTTTTCGCGTGGGTTGTTGTTGAAGGGTTCCGATGTGTAGATGGTCTGTTTAGAGTGTACACGTCACCCCTCACGTCATTTCGGAAACATAACTGGGAACGTCGCTTCTCGTTGGTCGACAAATGCTCGCGGACGATATTACAGAAGTGTTCTCCTGCACATTGTTTTGATTTTTCTGGTTGAGCAAAAAAAAAAGAAAAAAAAAGAACTAAACAAACAAAAAATACCTAACAGAAAGTCCACATTTCTTCATTTTCTGTTAGTGTTAAATCTACTTTTTCTTTTTTATTTCACTGAGGATGGAAGATTTACTAATGCATTGTATATTAAGTATTTGTATGTGTTTGTAAAACAGACATACGATGCATCTGGATTTCTTTAATGTTCTGTGTTCAATGTGCCCTCGGTCTGTTGGGGTAATTTAACATAAAAAATGGGGTGGGTGCGTGGGGGAGGGTGGAGCAAGGGTGGCTTCTTTTTTTTTCCATGCAAAAGCAGTACGAATTACGGAAAAAGCCGAAACTAGTGTGTGGTTGTCACAAATTTCTAAGTCACATGTTTGCTACTGATGTAAAATGGGGACAGATGATCATGTACCTTTTTATCCAGCTCTTTTGAACTCTCTTTAGCAGGTAGTCTATTCACAAACGTAGTTTTGCTCCTTCTTGTCTGATTCTTAAATATGAAAATAAGTATTTTGATTCATTTTGTAAATACGGCTGTAAAGAAAAATAAGAAATTTAATGTTGTCTTTTAAATACTTTTCATTCTAATATGAATGTTGTTATATTGTACTTAGAAACTGTACCTTTAATATTACCTTTATTAAAAGTGCATTGGACACATCGATTTTAGATGTGCTTTATGTGCTGTTATCCCATAATAAAATTTACCGCTTGTAATGGGCTTTGTTTTTTCCCTGGCTGTTTATCTGTCTCCTGTTGTCTGCTCTCTGTATTCAGCTCACACTAGAAAAGTTAAACCGCACGTTCTGCCGTTACTTAATCAGAGTGACGAGCCTCACTCCGCTAGAAACTTTTCTTAATGACTGAATTATGTGGACAATACCCAGATCTAAATAAATCTGTGGTGACTAAAAGAATGCAAAATCTGAAGCTTCTCCAGAAATCTGGATAATCATTTCACTTGTATTAATTATTTTAATGAATGACTCTTTATACATTTTTCATTAAATGTTTTCCATGTAATACATTTTAGATTTTGATTAAGCATTATTAACTGCAAAACTGTGGAATAATATCCAACATTTCAGATTGTTTTTCTATATGTGCTTACAGTCATGTGAACTCTATGCAGGCCTGTGCAAAGTTAAATGCACCCTTGTTGCTTCCATAGGAGTTTAGAGGCTCATCAAATGCACTTAATTAACTGAGCATCAGCAAATGTGATCACCTCTATAAAAGCAATGATGGCAGTTTTCTGACCTGCAGCATTTCGTTGTGTGTTAATACAACAGCATAATCTTCACAGGTGTGGACATCCTAACAAATGCAAACCTCAGAGAAAAGAAAACAAGAATTACTCAGACTCTACAGGACTCAGTATGTTAAATATTAAAGTTTTTGACAGTACAATTAGAAAAAGGCTGAATATTTATGGCTTGTTTGGACGGGTGGCCAGAAGAAAGACTTTTCTCCCTAAAAACAACACGACAGAATGCCTTAAGTTTGCAAAGCTGCATCTGAACAAACCACAAGACTTCTGGAACAAAGTCTTCTGGATAGACAAGATCAAAGCGGAGATGTTTGGCCATGCACAGCATCACTTTTGGTGAAACACAGCATATCAGCACCAACACCTCATACTAGCAGTCATGCACGGTGGTGGAGTCCTGATAATTAGGGCTTGTTGTGCAGCCACAGGACCTGGGAACCACGAACTCCTCTGTACAGTGTACTGAGTGGTATTCTAAAATATGAGGTAATCTGTCTGATTGCTGAAGTTGGGGATGGCAAGAAGACAATGACCCCAAGAACAGCAGCAGGTCTACACCAGAAAGGCTGTAAAAATAAATTAATCAAGGCATTGCAAATGGGACTTTAACAGAGCTTTGCCTGCAAATCAATGAACTGAAGCAATTTTGTAAAGAAGAGTGAGCAGAAATCCTTCAACAATGATTTCTTCAAGTTATTGCTGCTAAAGGTGGTTCCTCGGGCAACAAAATATCTATATGGACGCCAGAGTTCAATGGAAAAAGCAAGTCTCTTGATTTTAGAAAAGACCAATAGAAGGGTTTAAGTTTGTCAAATGTTAAATAGTGCTATTACTTTTGGTGTTTTTGATCTTAGTTTTCATACACCTCAGCAGAGTAGTGGAGCATGTAAGCTGCATTCAGGTTAATGCCTGAGACCGCTGTGGATATGAGCAAGAGATCCAGATAGGTCTCCCTATAATTATCTGTACTAGAGCTGGGACTCGTATCTCCAGATATAATAAGATTTTACAGACCCCAAGATAGCAACTAACAGCGGTCTCAGAAACCACACAGAGACGGGGCTCAGAACTGGACAGCAAAGGTTCTTTGGACATTATTATTACATGAAGGGAATTACCTGCTCGTAGCAAAATTAGAATACAGCATGCTCTTTTCCCCTCACTTTGCTGAAAAAAGGTCTTCCTTAATTCAAAGTAAGGAGAGTTATTTGTAAACAGACACCATGGAGATGTTTTAGGCTGTTGGCGTGAACACACATTCAAGTGTATTTTTCTCTTTCATAGATGGGCAGGGAAACTGTTACCGAGCACTAAAGCAAAGCTGCAAAGAAATGTCATCTTATTTGTAACCAAATACACACACACACACAAATAATAAAATCGATTGATTAATAGTTACCATCCGTTAGGGGGCAGCAATGCACACAGAGCGGTTAATGTCAGCAGAATTTTACCAAGACGAATACTGTCGCTCAACAAACGTGTGTTAGCCAGATAACACTAAAGTTAACAGACAGTAGTGCAGTTTTTCCTGTGGACCGCTGTCACAGACCACCATGGAGCTCACATGGTACGTAGCATTCTCACTGCCACTGGTTTCTGTCCTTTGAATCCTTGTGGATATTATTTGTCAGCTTGAGCTAAGTACGCTCGCTACATCAAGTAAGGATTAGCACATGCTGGCTAACAGGAGTTGAGAGAGCTCACTTACGCTTTGTGCGGCGTTGACTTAACGTTATTTATATGGACTCAAATCCCATTTAGTGGCTACCTTAGGAGTAAAACCTTTAATGTTTAACTCCGAACAGGAGCCGAAACATGTGCTTACAAAACGAGGCTGCACCATGTTATTTATCCTTGGCTAGCTGTCTGTCAAGCTGCTTAAATAAGACAGGAAGTTAGAGAACTGTTAGACACTTCCACCATTTAAAAAAAAAAAAAAATCTAAATAAATGTTGTTTTACCAGTTAAAAAAATAATGTTGTTTCTATATTATTTCGTTTTTCTCGCTCATTTTTCCAGTATGCTGATACCGTTAGCTAAACACTAGATTTTGTATTGTTTGTACCTGACGTTACAACTTTAATATTTTTTTAATTTTTTTTTAAATTTATAATCAGTTCTGTTCAAGAATTCATTATAACAACAACAAAACAACTTTTATATTTTGAAAGGGAAAACAGGAAGTTGCACCTGAGAACAGCTGCGCAACATTTCTCTCAGAGAAACACGTGTTTCACTTTGTTTACTCTCTGTTTGGCGGAAACGTTGATTTGATAATAATAAGACTTATACCAGAATTAGAATTATATTTGTGCAAAAAAATAGTGCATTAAAATATATTTTAATATTTCGTTTATTAAAGTAACTGAAAAATGAAATCAAATTGTGTATATATTACATTTTTTGGATATATTGTGATATTGCTATTATTATCACTGGGATTTAAAAAAAACATCCATAAGTTAAATATGAAGTTGGGGTATTTTTTTCGAAACTTTGAGTCAGATACCTTGAAATTGCGACACTAAGTCAAACCTTTAAGAAAATAACTTCAGAAGGTGTTTTCCCCCCCCATAGTCAGTAAATTTTATTTATAAAATACTTTTTTTAAAGTGAATATTGAATATTTATACTTTTGTTAATTATCTGTCAGGTGGCTTTTTTATTTCTTTTTGTCTTACATAAACAAGTTTATCTACCGTAGTAATCAATATTTTTTAATATACAACAGCAATATAAAAACACCAGTTAAATTCTAGAAACGTTTGGCACTTTGGACGGGTTTAATAACAACATAGGGTCTCTAATATCTTTTATTTTTTCATTTTAAATTGAAGGGAAGACCACCCAGTTCCTGAAGGACCTTTCTTTTCCAGAGATGTTTATGACAAATATTCCCTTGCACCTAATATCAGAGAACTGTGGGCCTTTCTCCGAGGGTATGCCATTAAATTAACAGTTAAAGTAAACTATAATTTCAAGTGCATTTACACTATCTGTTTATTCTACTCGTGTTTTCATTCTCCTTCTTCAAGTCCTGTAGAGAATGCCAAAGCCAAACAGGAGTGTGATGATGGGGCTGCAAAAGTCTCCCGCTCTCCTTCCACAAATGAAGCTGCAGAGTTTAAAGACAACAGTTGCATCAGCAGCCAAGCATCCTGCTGGGACAGCTGTGATAGTGAGGATCTAAGTGCAGACAAAGCCGTTGAAAGAACAGGAGACTTTGAGGATACCAAAAAATCAGGAGCAGAGCAGAAGCAGATTAAGAAAGATGCTCCCTTTCCCGAGCCCAGGCTCCCTTATCCCTGCCTGTCCAACATTTCTAGCAAACAACAGGAGACATTTCTTGGTTTTTTAATGAATAAGAAAACCAAGGATCCTCCAGAGGTATCAGCATTTGCATCTTAATGGGAGCTTAGTCCTGGTAGTTGTAATTCCATTACTTGGGGAAAAAAGACCCTGATTTTTTGTTTGCTTGTTTTTTCCAGGTCTTAAAGGCACGAGTGAACAATGAAGTGATGCACTTCAATAGCTACCTCCAAGATGTGGCTAGAATGTGTGCTGATGACTACAATTTCATATCACAAGGAGCTATGCAATATTCAGAGGTACTGATACTCCATCAGTTGCACCTCTCGTTAGCTTTATGTGGTTTAGTTCATAAGCAATGAAACACAAACCCTAATTGTTTTTTCTTTGTTGTTTTTAAGGAATTTTTAAGGAGCTGTTTGGAATGCATTAGGACGCTTCCCCAGTTCTACCAGATCCACGAGCTGACCAGTTTAACAGGAGGGACATTCGATCCAGGGCTGGCGCTGACCTTTGAAAAACAGCTGCTGAATATGGTAATGTACATCTGCAGCCGCTTTTCAGTCTCAGCAGTATCAGACTACAGCCGTATATAATTTAGTTGTTCAGAAATTAAAATGTCTTTTTTTTTCCTTGTTTAAAATTTTTTTATCATCACTTTGATACCTTCTCAGCTTCAAGTGTTGAATTGCAGAATCAGTTTTTTTGCTGTTGATTAAGTTTCTCTATTACCATATTTCTTCCCTTTATTTCTCCAGGGCAGTGTGAATATTACAGACCACAAGATAGTGCCTGCTGATGCACAACTTGCATGGGATTATCAGAGTGTTTCATCAGAGAATCCTCCAGCTAAAAAGGCTAAGGACATGCATGCTGTAAGCAATTGTCTCACTTTTTGTAATTGCTCCATCAAAGTAAGCCACAGACACGTTTTACTGCTAGAATGAGATTCATGACCTCAGGTCTATTGAAATTCTCTTTCGCCTCTTGCAGTTTTCACCAAAGACACCAGAGGGTGTTCATGTCTTGCTCAGCAAAATTAGACCTTATTGCATTTTTCTGAAAGATGCCAGGTCACACATGTTAATGTCAAACCCCGTTTAACTGTAGAAAGTTGTGTATCCACCTGTGTTTGTTTGACTGATACAGAAGATTTTCTCATGTTCTGGTAGTGTGATTTATTTATTTTTGTGTGTGTGTGTGTGTGTTTTGTTTTTTCCCCTCCCTCTCCAGACTGTCAGTGGTGATGGGAATGCTGAGAAGCTCTGTGCTTGTTATGAGCCTCATGTTTGTTTGACTCGAGATGCCTTGGTCAGGCTGCTGGACAACCATGGCCCTGAATTTGTGGAGCAATGGGAACTGCCTGTTTGGGTCAAATTAAACCAAGGAAAAGGTACAGCACACATCACATGCTGTCGTACTGGAAGTTAATTAGAGCCAGTTTAAGTTTTACTTCCAGCAATTAAAAATGTGCTATCATGGTGAAGCGAGAAAAAAATATAGATTACCCTTTTTAAACTTAACAGGTTTTAAATTAAATTCTGTTTTGAAGAATATAGGGCATATTATGACCTAACAAAAACATGCTGCAGAATTGAGCTTCATAGGATTACCAAAAAGGAAAAGAGCAGAAGACATGTTCACATTTTTTAAAAGTGAGAAATAAATTATATGTTTATGAGACACATAGAGTATCTAATACCTCATTGATGCTCACTGTTGTCACCTTCATGAAGTGTGGTGTGCTGCAAAAGTGACGTCACAACTGCTGGCACGCATTACTTTAGCGTTATTTTAGCTTGCTGTGCACCTTTTGTAGTTTTGTAGCCTTGTGCGCGTGCCAGTCATTACTTCCATTTCACTGAAATGTCAGTACAGGAGCTCACAAATTTGAAGAACCTGTAACAACATTGCTGTAACAGCTTGAAAAGATGACACTTCCTGGCAAAAACTGGCAAAAATGTCTTTGCTTCCTGCAACAAGACTGTGAGGACATCACAGTCGGTGCACAGCACAGCCAATGTGGTGACCATAAACTAGGCATTAGGTAGCTATTGTGTGTATTGATGTTATATATGGCCTGACGGTGGTACTGTTTCACATGGCCCTTTTTATTCTTATTCACAGTCGGTAATCAGAAGAAGACTGTGTATATAGACTCGCCACTCCTGAAGACTGAAATGACAGTAAGAGAAAGGAGTCATATCTATCATGAAGAGAGTTTGAAGCGGTCCATCAAGAAGAATGGAAGTAAAAATGTGTTCCATTTGATGACAGAGCTTCCTGTAAATAAGCAGAACCCCTCACAGGTATGTTTATGTGTAAATTAACTGTGGTAGTGGTGGTGTTATCTGGTCTTATTTCATTAGAGCAATTCTTCTTCTTCTGTTTCTGACATAGGAAATTTCCCAGAGGAGTGAAGTTTCTCTGGAAAACAGTGGTCTGGATTTTGAGGTGGATCTCACCGACCTGGAGACATTTGGAGAGACGTCAAAGTGTAAGAAGATCCCAGATGAACAGGGTGGTTATATTAAAAGTAAAAAAGATAGAGGGTCCCCACTTTCAAAAAAGATTAAAACGTTCAGTGAAGAGATGAGCAGCTCCTCAATAAAAACTAACGACTCTGTGTCAGAGCCAGCTCAGCAGGTTTTGAGTGAGCACATTCAACCAGGGACTGAACAAGCAAGACAAGACCCTGCCCTGCAAAGTGATGAAGACCAAGCTTTTACTGGAGACTCGGATGATGAGAAACTGGTCATTGATGACTCGATGTCTCCAGTGAACACTGTCCCAAAACAAAGTAAACCTCAAACTGTAACGTGCTCTGCAGACCCTCCAGTTGTTCCTGCTTCTGAGTCCACCCCTGAAAGTTCAGAGATGTCTTCCCCTCAAAGAGTTACAAGGGCCAGACGGCAAACCAAAAGAGCAAAGGATTCTGGGGACCAGCTAGGTGAGATCCTGCGCATGCAGACAGCCATGTTCAAGTCTGCCAACGAGATGGCCAAATGCTCTGCTAAGTCGCCCACCCGATGTGCAGGGCCATCAGTTCACTCTCATCCAACATTGCTGGTTAAACCGTGTGTGTCTTCATTTTTGGAGAGAAACCAGAGCAAGGATGGCGAAACCTGTGTGGTTCCCCCCAACTCTTCATCCCTCAGTGCTGACACTAAAGAACATAAAAGTTAGTGTTGATTGATTTTCAATATGGTGGTTTAATTTCTGTGTGACGTGATTACCATGCAATGCTTCATTGACTCTCTGCTCCTTTATTGACCCCCTCAGAGCTTCTTTCACAAGACCTGCAGGCTACAACAGAAGATGAGCAAGATTACGAGGTTCCTGTTGAGGGCAGCCTGTTTTATAAACTCTACAGTCTGCAAGACTTGTTACTCATGGTGCGCAGCTCTGTCTCTCTGACCCACACGAGAAAAGTAGGCAGCAGGAAAAACCAGGTATAAACATTCATTCTGTATATGCACAATCCTCAGAATGAGATTTGTTTTTAATATTGACATTTGATCTGTCCCAATAGCATACACCAGTGCATGTCTTGCCTAAGCTGGAGTACCAGTTGTGTTATGGTGTTGAGTGCCTAACCAGGAGCGAGGTATGCAACTTGTGGACAGAGACTTTGCTTCACTCCAGCACAGTATCTTACATAGGTAACGTTTTTATCCTTGTTACTTTCAAACTTGTTGCTTTGAGATACTATTAAAATGATGATGGTTATGTTCCACACATGGTTCTAAATTGAGCTAAAGGAGGGACCCTTTGGCTTTCCTTTTTTTAACCTCGTTGCCAAGGAAATAGCCAATGTATCATTTAGACAGCTTAAAACAGGCCACAATACAATCAGTGGGGCAGATCCTTCCACAAACCAGAGAAATAGTCTTCAGATGACTCATCGTCCTCCTCTGACTGTAATGGTTAGGTTTACTTAGTTGCCATAGCTACAGCCACATGTGATCATGTGTTATTACAGTGAATGCAGTGTGCAAAGCTAAGCTAAGTGTTGTTTTGGGCTTGAGTTGCATTGTCAGTGTCTCTGTGCTGCTTATCTATGACTCAAGATTCGGGGAAAGACTGCACCTTTTGTCTGTGCTAGGTTCACTGAACTGACTCATGTAATCTTGACATGCATGTTCTGTGTTCCTTTTGCCTATTGGATTAATTAAACACCTTTATAGTTCACAAAAGGTACACACATTGGCACAAGTTTCATATGTTCAGCTTCACTGCTGTAAATGTAGCCATTCAAGAGAATGGCTAACAGGCCTGTGTGGCAAAATAATGTCTGGTTTTGCCACTAGTGGTAAGAACATTGAGCTATATGAAATAAATAATATCCCCCAGCTATTGAAATTATATGGTGCTAATAGACTTCCTTATTTACTTGGCTCTTTGTGGTTTATCATGTGGTTTGTCATGGGGCATTCTGCTATTGTGTATTTATGGCTGCTGTTGTCAGCTCTAAAACACTCTGCAAATGAAGGAAGACACTGCTGAAATATGCAGGCCTTTCCAGCTGGAGTGGGAGGCAGGGAAGGATCAAGATGAGAGGGGGCCAACGAGCATTTCTTAACACCCACTCAAGCTGGTTAACAATGCTGGCAAATCACCACAGACTAATTACTTTGTGAGCACCAGACATAGCACGGATGATGAAGTGAAGCTCTTGATGTGCACACTAGCTCTTGTTGTTCTCTCAGTTTGTCTTTCACCCTGTCTCCATGACTCTGTAGCGCACATCAATGCACACACATCAAAAGTAGCTCTGCTGCGAAAGCTGCCTGATGACTGGAAGCAGAACGTCTCCTGTGGGTTCAAGTGAGTGTTGTTTCTACAAATGTGTGTCGATAAAAAGGATTAAGCTAATCATCTCAGAATGATTGTGTTACTTAAGATTTCGAGTTTGTCTTCTTGAGTTTCAGTCAGTGTTGATAATCCAGGCCTTTTCATCACCTCTGAATCTGTTAGATGCCAAGTAAAGCAGATAGACTGAAACTTGCTGATGTCTCTTTTCCAGGCTTTCCAAGTCATTAAATATACTCCACCACCTACTGAAAAAACTTACTGGGTAAGTTGTTGCTGACACAAATTATATTATTACTATTTTTGTTTGTATATTGTTGTCATTGAGATCCTCCACCCAAATTTTATTTGATAATTGTAAGTGTGTGCACAGATTTATTAAAATGTACAAACATACATGCAGATACATTATATAAAGCAAAAACAGAGTTTATATAATTCTATCACACTTGAAAGTCAATATTTGGTGTGACCGCCTTTATAATTCAATACAACCTGGATGAACTCTTGGGCAAACTTTCTTTTCATTTCTTTAAGCAGTCTCCAGGAATCGTCCTCCAGGCCTCTTGAAGGACATTCAAAGCTCTTCTTTGAATGTCGGCTGTCTTTTGTTTTATTCTCTGTTAACATGATCCCACATCTTCAGTAATGTTGAGGCCCGGCTTCTGGGGAGGCCAAACCATGACTGATAGAGTTCCATGGTGTGTTTTTCCTCTCCAGTTAAGCTTTTACTGCAATGACGATGTGCTTATGGTCATTTTCATGCTGGAAAAGGTAGCCAGTTGCCAATCAGACTCTTTCCAGATGGTATGGATATAATATCTGACAGCTCTTTTCTATCTTTTGTTAATCTTAAACCATGACTGAGCCTTCACCATGCTTTAGAGCAATAAGACCCCTCCTCCCTCCCTGAGTACTTTTTTTTTTTTTTTTTTTTTTTTTTTTTTGCTTGCCCCATTTGGTTCCTTAGCCATCAGAATTGTTGTCTGAAGACCAACAAGGATACCCAATGGATTTACTTTGCCAAATGGATCATCGTGGCATTGCCGTATTGGTCCATTTGATCGACCTTTGTTTTTATTATTTATTATATTTTATTTTCAGATGTTACAGACGGGACAGACATGAGTGAGGGATCCCTCCTTGAGTACTGACACTAATGAACACAAAAGTTGATGTCGATTGATTTTCAATATGTTGGTTTAATTTCTGTATGACTTGGTTAACATAACAGTGCATCATTGACTTCCTGCTCCTTTATTGACCCCCTCAGAGCTTCTTTCACAAGACCTGCAGGCTACAACAGAAGATGAGCAAGATTACGAGGCTCCTGTTGAGGGCAGCCTGTTTTATAAACTCTATAGTGTTTGGTTAAATGTTGATGAATTGAATGTAAAGTCTATACCCCAAGGAGTTTTTTTTTTTTTTTTTTTTTCAAACTTGCTCATCACCTTCAGGTTATCAGAAAGTTGGCTATTGATTTGTAAAGCTTTGTTTAAGCCGATGAAGTGTTCACACTGTTCGCTCTGGCTGCCTCGGGCTAAAACTGTGACGCAAGTCTGCCTTCATGTTTGCGCTGGAGAATTACTCAATCAGAGAATTACTCAATGACACTCGGTACATGTGTCAACTTCTTTGTCAGCGCTTCATTCTTCATCATTTCTTCCAAGAATGGAGAAATCATTGCAGTGCTACAACATGTTTCTGTGAGTGACACAGTCTCAAGGACTTTGTTTGCTTTTGTAGGTTAGAGGAAGGACGATACCTGATTGCACATAAATCGGGGGAACCGTTTGTGACCATCCTCAAAGCAGCACATGGAAAAGGGAATCTGGGGGGATACGACCTGCATCAGGCCCACAGCTCTGTTCCACAACCCCCGGCCTTTGGCTTTGTGCCTTGGATACCTGTTGATCCAGCTGTAGTCCTGCCCTTCCACCAGCAACATGGAAGGGTCCCCTGCACCTTTCCACCAACACCCATTGTGAAGGTTTGTATTCATGTTTTCGCTACAGTTACCCTGTTAATTCAAAACATTATAGGGAAAAAATCTCCACAACAACAGACATGTGGCCCAGGTTAATAAAGAGCAACAAGAGGAAAGGTTGCTATGTTTATATTAATATCTAGGAAGTCCCCACCCCCACTCCAGAGAATTTGTAAAAGCAAAAATAACTCTTCTAACAAGTTGAACCAGAAGCTGCCTCATATTTGTTAATGGCAAAGCCTAAAACTAACAGCAGGGACAAATACTGAGAAGAGTTATTGGCTTTTCTGGTTTAGATTCTGAGACATTCATTGGAGGTCTGTCTGAAATTTAACATAGCAAATAGCTGAACGGCATTCTTTATTCACTTACCGTAACAGCTTTTGGTAAAACAAGTTTTCAGCCAAGCAACTTTGAGCACTCAGTCCTTCTGAAAATGACAAATAAACATATTCTCTTATTGTCCATCCTACCAGAAAACCAATGGAAGCAACAAGAAGACGTGCAAGCAGAAGAAACGTACAGCCAAGCGTAACACGTATGTGAAAAAGCTAATTCAAAAGTCGTTTTAAGATCCCTTTGTTAATGTATTGTCATATAACTTCATGATTTGCATTAGGAGAGCTGGAGGAGGAGCTGCACATGCATGCCTAAAGAAATAAAAGCAAAGTCCTTAAATTATAAATGTGGATCCTGATGCACTTTTATTCTATATAACCTGTAATTTTGTTCAAAGGTATGTTTGTATGTATTTTGTTTACTTTTTGTGTGAAAAAGAGTTAATAAACTGAAAGTGATTTATAACGTTCGGATGTTTTGACTGTGGGAAGTTGGGATCAGACACACCTAGGATTTCTCCTAACGGCACAAGGCTTCAGTCACTTTGAATAGTGTGTGGGAAAACTTAGCTCTAAAACTCTGAGCTGCTGACTCGTAGCAGATTAGGGTGGAGTCATGAGTCCACAGAAAGGGGGAAGGAATTCGTCAGGGGAAGTGAAGTGGGAAGCCTTTTCATATCTCTGAAAAGTTGAGCCTCCACACCCAATCCATTTAAACATCACCAGGACAAATCTGTGCATCATCTCAGCTTTTACAGCTCAGGTAAGTGTGCTGGAATTTTGTCAACTGTTTGTTAATAGAATAAAAGGAAGTACGGTTCAGTTTACACTGCATAAAGCTTCAAGGAGTTTTAAGGAGGCATTTTGCATTCACGAATCATGACATATGACTTGCATTTTCACAGTTTGTATAAAAGAGTCTCACTTCTGTTTTAAGTTTCAGTTAAGTTTTAATTCTTCAGGTTCTTAAAGCAGTTTTTTCCCCTTGTCCACGTGTGAAAGAACTCAGTTGCCTTACGACATCGAAGTGCAGCAGCACATTTTCCAGGGCGTGTCACTTCGGTGTTTCTAATGCGTCTGAAATCTTTTACTAGAAACTCCTCTGAATGTGGCAGAGCAGTCAAAAAGAAATAACCATTCGTCAAAGGAATAAATTCCCCTGCAGTCACTCGGCTTTGTAAAAAGCAACAACTTGATTTAACTTCTCTGCCTTTGTTAGAAAGACCTTGCTTTACCTTCTCAAACGATTACATCTCCAGTCAAAATAAACATGGTCTTGTGCAAGTCAGTGATAGGATTATAGCGAGATTTGATTATGAGATTTTTTTTTTCCCCACAACAGTGAAAATGGCTATGGTATCAGAGTTTCTGGGACAGCTGTCTCTCAACATTGGGGTAAAGTTCTGCTTTCTTTTTTTTCTTCTTTATCATGGCAACTCTTATTTTATCATTTATTTGTTGCATGTATATGTAATGTTTAACTTCTCCACCGGCAGCCTGCCACATTTAGCTTTAAGGGTGAGCTTTGTTTCAGTCACATACTAAAATACGTTCTCTGGGAAACTGACATTAGCTGAACTCGTGCACTCAACCTGACCTTTTGTGTGCCACCAGTTTCCTAATGGAGGTTAAGAGGTTAACAACAAAACAGTTAGTTTACTTCTTGCTTTGACTTCTCAGGGTCAGGATCCTTTGTTCCCCACTGTGGTACCTGCTCCTGACTTTGACCCTGATAAAGATGCTGCCAGGATAGAGACCGCCATCAAAACCAAAGGCAAGATCTCTCTCTCCAAAAAAAGAAAAAAAGGAAAAAGAAATGGTGCTTGGTTCTGCAAATTCTTGCAACAGATGAGTGACTGGTATTTGTGAGTCAGCCTCGTGGCTTAAAATGTTTGGACCACATTGGGAACATCTCCATGTCCACGCCCCAGTGCTGGCAGAGCTGTGTTCTGGCTGCTGACTGAGAGCTACTGGCACTCCTAACAGCCCACCATCGTGCTGTGGTGAAGAATGTGTTCAGAGTGGAAAAATGTTTTTCTGCAAATAAGAATAGGAGGAAATTACACCTTATGCCCATGTTGCGTTTAAACCTTTACTCAGACACGATATTTGTGTATATCCATCCCCTCTTCTTCTTTTAAAAGGTTGTTGTAGGGATTTACTGATTGTGTCTTTCTTTTGTCATCATAACCTAATCAGATTTCTTAGTATTGTTAAAAAAAATTCATTCATTTGTGTAATTAATGTGTTCAAATCATGTATAATCAGGTGTGGATGAGCAGACCATCATTGATGTCCTAACAAAGCGGACATACGCCCAAAGGAGAGAGATTGCTTTTGCGTATGAAAGGAGGGCAAAGAAGGTACAGCAGGCCTAAACTCCTTCATGGCTTTAAAGCGCCATTCTTTGTCTTTTCAGCAATATGCCAGACATTAAGCATGATCAGGTAATGCTGTTATAATTTATATAGGACATGATCTCAGCCCTGAAGGGTGCTTTGTCTGGCTCACTGGAAACTGTAATCCTTGGACTGATGAAGAGCACGGCGCAGTTTGATGCCTCAGAGATCAAGGCATCCATCAAGGTAAAGTGTGGTTTGTTTGTTTTTTCTCTCTCAGGGAGATTTTGTGGAAGGGCAACACCGCCCTCTGCTGGAAACAAAAAGCCATTAGTCTTATGTCTTCAGATGGCTTTCAGGTGTGATCGTTTAAAATTCTCCTTTTTTCAGGGATTAGGAACTGATGAAGAAACACTGATTGAGATTTTGTGCTCACGTAGTAATGATGAGCTGGTAGAAATCAAGAAGGTCTACAAGGAATGTAAGTACACTTTGAAATCCTGTGTAAAGTTTAGATTACAGTTGAGGTTGCGTGCTTTTCATTTACTATGCATTGTTCTTGTTGTATTACATATCATATCATGTCTTAATCAGTCATAAATCAAGTTATGTGACTACTCTGGTTTCAAGAGATGGCTAAATCCCCGACGTGAAAATCTAATTTTTATAGTGTTCAAAAAGGAACTGGACAAAGATGTGGCTGGAGATACTTCTGGAAACTTCGCTAAGTTACTATTGGCTCTTGTGCAGGTGAGACGTAGCTGCATTGTTCCTTAAGATTTACATACATATAGGTGACAAATTAAAAGAAACTTTCATAATTACATCCATGCAGGCATTTGGTGCCAAATATAACCTGTAAAAATGACTTTTCAGCAGTTGCTTGTGAAAATGACCTGAATGTTGTTTATTTTGCTGCAGACCAAGAGAGCTGAACCGTCCTCTATTACAGACTATGAAAAGATTGATGAAGATGCCAGAGTAAGTTGTTTGCCTTTGAATTAAACAGATTTTTGTTTGGGTCTTATATTCCCGTCATGTATAGAATAATAGAATAATTAATATAGAATAATTAGACACGAATGAAATTTTTTCGTTGTCCATGAACGGCTCTTTTCTGTGCCACAAGCTAAATTCTGGCACTGTTTAAGGATATTTCCTCATGCCTAGGCTCTCTATGATGCTGGAATAAAAATTAAAGGGACTGATGTGGCGACCTGGATCTCCATTATGTCTGAGAGAAGTGTACCCCACCTCCAAAAAGGTGCCCCATCCTTTTTACTAAGAGCACTATTAATACATGTGGATTTGTGATCCTCTGTTGCAAGTTGTGAAATGGACCCATTACACCACTCAAAGATTTTTTTTCTTCTGTGTCTTAGTATTTCAGAAGTACAAGAGTTACAGCCCCTACGACATGCAGGAGAGCATTGTGAAGGAAGTTAAAGGAGACTTGCAAACATCCTTCCTGGTGCTAGGTACACTTTAGCAGTGCATTTAGATTATGAATGAACGACAACTCCCCAGTTTTGGTTTAAGAATTCCTTTCAAAGTGATAAGAAACATATCTGCAGAATGTAAGATGTACTCCTGTTAATATTTGTTCTTTTTATTTGTTCCAGTTCAGTGCTTTGAAAACAAACAGCTGTACTTTGCCAAAAGACTCAATGAAGCCATGAAGGTACTCGCACTACTGTTCTTTTCCTTTTTCTTGAGATGTGGCTATTTTGAGGGCTAGACTGTTTTTTTGTTTTGTTTGTTTTTTTAAATCTAGCAGATGTAAGAAATACATCTGCTTGTGAAAGTGTAATTTAGCTGCAGGAACACAGAGAATCCAAAGTTGACAAAAGTTATCTTACAACAGTGTTGCATCAGCTGCTGCAGTTAAGTTTGGAGCGTGTGCAACTTAAGTGCTGACTTGTGCTCGTTTCCTCAGAGTAAAGGAGCCAAAGAGAAGATGGTGACCAGAATTATTGTGTCACGCTGTGAGGTGGACCTGAGAAAAATCTGCTCTGAATACAAGTCCTGCTTTGGGCAATCTCTGCAACAGACTATTATGGCAAGTGAATTTTCTAACCTGCCTCTGGTCTATGAGTGATTTACAGTAAAGCTTGTTCTGTCATGCAGCATGTCTGACTTGCTGTTTCTGTTCCTTCTCCAGGAACATACCAAGGGAGACTACCAGAAGGTACTGCTTGGCCTCTGTGGACCAGGGCAATAAAAAGAGTCATCAGATGCAAAAGAGCCTCTTTATCCATAGCTGGAAAGCTGCGCTTTGAATATCAGCTGGAGCCCTCCTAAGCTCATCTCATGTTTTCTGGATTTGCATTTGAATGCAACATTTAAGGAGAGATTTTTTTTGTCTTTTTTTTTGTATTTCATACATGAAGAGTCTGTGTCAAGGTTTGTTTGTTATACCAAAACGGAAATAAAGTTGCTTTGTTTGAACATTGCTCATTTTTTTGCCTCAATGTTGCTTTATGTGGATGTTTACATGAATCGCCACCAGAGGGCGATATATGTAAACGGTAAAAGCAGCTGCAGAAAGCTCTGCCCCTCTGTCTCTGGGCCTTACATTGCCTATATCTGCAGAAGGAATGCAGATATGTAAAAAAAAACAACAAAAGATATATGACAAAATATTTTTTTAACAGCAACCTTTTTACCCACCATTATTATCCTTATTCTTAATTATTGGGCATTTTATAAATATGTGAAAGGAAATGAAAATGACAAAAAACATTTTGTCTGCACAAGAAATGAAAATACATTTCTGAGCTTTGAATATAAAAAAAAAAAATACTGTATACATTTTCTTCCAATTCAGACATTCGATGGCAAGCCTCATTTGCAAACATAAAGATTCACGACCATAAAAACATTAATGTACAGTGTGAGCAGTGCTGCGTGTTTTCAGATAAAGAATTACAAGAAAAAAGCTTCGGTTTCCACTATGAGATTCCATCAAGATGATTTAATCATTAGTGTGTTTTTCTGTGTTTGTTTGGTGCTAATATTTTAATTGAAAATGTTAATTTTACCTCCGGCCAAGATGATTTGCATACCACTAAACAAGTGTCTATACAACGTGTTTCTGCTGTTTAGTTTGTGGTCTCTCAGGATGAAATAACCACCACAGTGTTGTCAAGGCATTTCTACTGAAGTATAAGGAAAAAAAATAGCCCCAAAAGGCAAGTTCAGTGCTGCTGAACACAGCGATGAGGAAAGGATCGGAAGGAAAGTGCAATAATCTTGCGAAAATAAAGCGGCGTGCTGTGGCTCAAATATGATAGAAGCCCATCTGTTACTGTGGGAGAAACCGCCTGATAAAATAATGCTTCTGTCAAATATTTTCAGTGGTTGAATGGCTGAGAAGAGAAACGGCTTCAAATTTTAACAAGGCGTCAGATTTATGGTCATTTTGTAATAATATTGATGAGAACATTAGCCCTTTGTGATGGTTTGTGTTTATGAGCAATAAAAAAATAAAATATAGCATAAAGTAAGATAAAACAGTATTTTGCAAAGGAGTGAGTGAGATTTATGCACGCATACAGTGACAGATTAATCTCTGCATCATAAAGGGAAAAGTACCACCATATTTTTCACTTTTTTTATATGGATGTACAACATGCTGTTCTGTTCAAGGCCAGCCCGTTGGGACCTCCAGCAAACCCAAGGGGAACTCTCTTCTCAATTGAAACGATGCAATTTACTGTCCCAAACACTGGCACTTCATCATTCAGGGGACTTTAACCCCATGAATGTCAAACAGAGCATGCTGGGAAGGAGATGGAATACCTCACATTACCATAACAACTAGAGCCAAATGACAAGCACTCTGAAGTCTAAAAGGTGAAGAATAATACCATATAATCACCTAATAACATCTGAATAGCAGAAGAGAGTTTGGAATACTTTATATTTAGGAAAAAGCTCTGTGAGGAGGGTTTTTTTGTCAGTTGGATCCTGATATGGATCCTGTCAGGCACCTGTACCTCAGTGTCTTTAAAGGTCACACAAAAATCCTTTTCTTCTTCTACTTTCAAACATTTTTGTTAGTTTGATCGAATATGTGGAAAAAGCCCTGCACCCGCCCATCCGCCCCACACCCCCACCTGAGAGAAAGGGCCCGGGCAATCGCTTTAGGCATCCAGCGGCATTAAAGTTTCACAGTACAGCTGTATAGCTGCTGCTGCCCCGCCAGACATACCAACTGCACACCGGGAAGGTATTAGTTTGTGCTTTTTATTAATTAATTGCATTAAACAGAACTTCCAGTGTAAGGGACCGACAGCTTCTTCACGCTTGCCTTCACTCCTCTCTCCTTGACGCATCTGAACCTGGCTTAGTATATTTGTGCAGAGCACCAAAGGGTGTTTAATTATAGAGTAGGGGGCCACCAGGGTTTGATTTTAATTGTGTGCATCTGTGTGTGTTTGCGTGTGTCTGCACGTTTGCCTGCAGCTCTATAGGTCGCGGGCATACTTTAAATCAGAACTCCTACAGGCTAAGCTGGAAGACCGGGCTCCCTCAACACATCCACAGAGCCGTGAGAGCCCGAGTTTGATTAATATTTTCGTAATTATCATTATTTAATTCAGCAAAACCACAGCTTCTTCAGTGAAAGCGCGGCCTTTGTTTCTGTGATGCTGAATATCCTGGCTCATTAAGGGCACGCAGAGATCCTGTATATGGTAAATAAGAGGCTGTGTCTCATGCTGCTGCCCCAGGGAGAGTTGGCACCACTCTGAAGGACATCTCCTTCTAAAGAATGGCGCTCTGCTGATGTTTCTCGGCTCAGACCGTAGAGCTGGATCCCCTGCCTCTGGCATCGTCAGGCCCGCTTCCTTTTATGAGGCTCAAACTGAGACAACAGCACAGGCAGATGAGCGCTGTGCACTCGTCATGCCATCAGGCTGCTTCCTTTGTACAGTCGACTGGTGATTGAAACAACATAAGAGAGCAGAATAAGGCCTGTCTCCTCTCGGGTTTTGGCTCCAGTCAGACCATCTACAGACACGAAAGACATATGGAGAAGTTTATAAAAGAGCTTTGTGTACATGCACTGCATTTTATGTCTTTGAAGAGTTCAGCTTCTGTCATTTTGAGAAGCCAAAAAATAATCTTAATAAGGTTAAACTTGAAGCAAACTGGGATGCTGCTGCTTCAGTTCAGCATGTTTGATACAGTAACTACTTGTAAAGTAGAAAAAAACCCATTTCTTTCTTAATAATTACGTCTTGTATCAATTATGTGTGGTACAAGTCACAATCTAGTTTGTTAAAAAGCTCGCCCCGAGGGGATAACTGGTATTTCACATACTGCAGTTTATTAGATCAGCAGTGTTTGATGCTCAGAGCTGGACTGTATGCTGAGTTTTCTCTTTGCTTGAAGCTTTCTCTCTGTTGCTATGTGCTGAAAGGATCAAAATACCCGGTGGCTGGTTAACCTGCATGCTATATATTCATACCGTCGCGTCCCAGGTTGGCCCAAGGAGACGTCCGTCATTCCTCTGCCTGTCCTGCCACTCCCTGGTCTGCCAAGAACGCAGCAAGAAATTTTCTGACAAAGAGCGCTCCTTGCCTACAGTGTTGTTAACCGCCTGATTTGATCACCTCTTTGACAAAAATAACGCACGCGCAAGCTCCCGTTTTATATCATGCAATTGCGCAAGATCCGTGTAAAAATACTCCTTGTACGGTTTAATCATTTGATGAGGCTGGGTGGCCTCAAGCCAGATGCACTAATGATAATTTTCTGTGAAGTGGTTGTAATAGTCTGGCCCCAGCTTCAGTATCTCTTCCGTTGTTTGCACATGCCACTGGATCAGTTTGTGTGTACTTTGCAGCAATGATAATAATATACAAAGAACTGCAAGGAGGAGGACAGTCTTTATCAGGGTGGCATATTAATGTTTATTTACACCGTGGCTAATAAGATGTGTGCTTCCGCAGTTAGGTGAGACAGAATGATGGTGGGTAATTAAACTGCTTTGCTTTAGATTCATCCATTATCCATACTCAAGCTTGCATACATAATGTAATAATGTTAAATAAGGCCTGTTGCGGCGGTGGTCGAGGTGACCATTCTGAGGTGTTTTCATCCCGCGAGCGTGGCGTAAATCAATATGGCGTGTCACCGCAGTCAAAATGTATAAAGATCCGTGTGATAAATTTTCGGAATTGTCAAATATCTATTCAGCGGCGAGTGAGATACGACCCTTTACATAATGCGGTTTTGCAAGAGCACAAACACACTGACGAGACTCGTTTGTGTTTCAGCGTTTGGCTTTCATCTTTCTAACCTGCTGGAGGTTTGAGACTGACCGAGGGGGTCTCTAATCCATATTGTCATGATGCTTAATCCCATCTGCTGAAGGCAAGTCCTGTCTTTAATGTCCTTGTCAGACTGGCCGCTGGACCCCAAGCACACTTACACACACACACACACACACACACATGCGCGCATACACAAACACAGGCTCACCTTCATGCAAGAGATTGAAATCAGCTAGGCAGACACTCAAGCATGAACCAAATGTCAGCGACAAGCCACAGGGAGAGAAGAGGGGCCCATGTTAATTATTACAGAGAGAAATCATACAGTTTCACCTGCAAGACATGCTATCCAGGATATCTGTGGATCATGAAGTCATTTTCTCTTTTTCCCCCCTGTGGTGATACTAAGAGGAGACTCAATCTCAATGAGTAGGTCTTTAAAAAGGAGTGATTAACTCTGTGATGGATGTGCCCCCCCCACAAAAAAAATCTTTTGCTTATCACATTATGAAACTGTGTTGTGTGTACTTCTCTAAAGCGAACGATAATGATATACAGAAAGGTGAACAAGTTGGTGAAACCTGCAGAGTTCTTTTGTTCATCAAAATGTCATGGATTTACAGATATTGTTTGAAGCCAGACTGTGAAGCTCTGCCCTTCTGACAGGAGAAATGCAAAGTTTTGGAAAGGTGTCTACAAATTTCTTCCCTCTGCAGCAGCTCTGCTCTCTCATTTGATTTTGAACGTGGAGCAGAAAAAAAGAAGAAGAAGAAAAAAGAACCTGCCTACCTCCTTGTCTTCTGACAACACGCTTCCCATGTGACACTTAACCTTTGGAGATTTCCCATTCTCTCTGATCATTCACTGTTTGGATCATGTTAATTAACCCTAAGGCACAGCAGAGACTTACAGGCTTTGAAGCAGAAGAAAAACACCAAGAAAGAAGTAAAAGGAGAAGGGATTTTTGTTGTTTTCTGTTTCTTCATGGCGATTAATTTCTATATCCATGTGAAAGTCCTGATGGTGCCAGTGAGAATAATGAGTGGCGTGGGTGTTGGAACGGATGGAACATGGTTTGTGTCCCTGTCACCGTTAGTCCTTGTCCCTGTGAGGAAGTTGGCTGGACCAGCCTGACCTCCCTCAGGTGGCCATGGAAATGGAAATCAGTTCAAAAATAGAACACAGGATGGTTTTCATAGCCTTCAGCTTCCCCCCGAAAAAAAGAAAAGGGGATTTTTGTCTATTTCTTTTTCTTCTTTTTTGGCTCCTGGCATAAATGGTCTTTTCTGTAGTTGCACGAAACACACAAAGCAGGTTTCTTGGTGAAAAGTGCCACTGGTGGCAGGCAGAGCGATATCGCCCGAGCCCAAAGAATATGCTGTGCATGTGAAATTATTTTGTTAACTATTTCGCTCCTTGGTCTCATCTCACATTTGGCAAGGCTCTGTGAAAATCGTGTCTGCGCTCTACAGCAAGCAGGATATAAGCCCCTGGCCTTGATGTCTTCTGTCAACCAACTGTAGGTACAGCTAAAAATACGCTAAAGTCAGGTGACATACAGTACATATACTCTCGCGTCTTTAACTCTGAAAGACTTCCCTTGTCTCTCAAAAGCAGCCCTTTTTTCAAAGCAGCAATGGGTTGAAATCCACCACTCCAAAAACTGTGGAAATATTCATGAGGAAATCTGCTGGAAAAGATGAGCTGCAGCACAACCAGAGGCTTTATTCTCCAGGTTTTCAGGGCAAATCTGTTCCTGTGCTTCTATCTGACGCTTGTCTAAAGCACATAAAGACAAAGACAGGAAGTATGATTAGCCATGGAGAATAGAAGTGCACAGTTCCCTCCAGGATAAGTCTTGAGGTGGGACTGATCAAAGCTATGCCCAGAGACAGAAGGAGACTGAACCAGCACTTTTTCAGTGGCTATCTCTGCCTCAAGACTGGGGAAGAGGGGTGGGGGCTGTTCTATACATATTTTGCTTTTAACGTTTTTGCTGGAAAAGTTGCAGAACAATATGCTGTTAAACGTTTTATTGTAACTCTGCGAACTACAACTGTAAATATAATTGTTTCTGGAATGAGCATAAACAAGATGCTGGCAATATGACTAAAGAAAAAGATGATGATCTTTTTAAAAAATCAGTTTTAAGCATATCTATGAGCAGTATTTAGTAACAGAAAATCTAAAGATGATACAAACCTCTCTGGATTGTATTTATTTTAGTTTATTGTATTATTTTTTGTAAAATAATATGAAGCCTGGCTTTTTTACCCCTCGCTCTTTCTCTACAGTTGACGCCTTCAGTATACTCAGGTTATTATAATGTGCCCTTTTTAAATCCGTGGTCTTTTGTATTTCAAAGGTGCAGTCTCGCACATTTTATGATTTCCACATCACGGGCCCTAGTTACCTCCACTGCCTAATACAGACTAAGAAATGTCGTATTCCAGCTTTTACCCCTTTTTAGTTGAGGAGAAAAAGAGATGCAGGTATATTCAGCCTGCCTGAGGGTTCGAGACTGGAAGTACAAGGCCGCTCTGGCTTGTCATGGACAGAGTGTGATGAGATGCCTTCATTATAGCTGGTTTTTAAGGAGAGCTGATCTTTGTGAGTCTGCTTATATCAAAGGAATGGCTTTGATATCCCGGCCTCAAACACTTAGAGCTGTTGTAATGACAGCCGTCTGCTGCTTTGGTTTTTCATTGTTTTTCTCCACTATCATCATCAATATTTGATTTTTCTTCATGCAAAGCCTACACGTTCCTTTATGCAACCTTATGCATGCGCACACTGAGTCCCGTCTGTTTATTTTCACATGCTATAAGTGGGATCTCTTTGTAACACGCAGATGACTGGAAAAGTCCTTAAAAACCTTTTTTTTTTTTTTTTTGCCAATGTGATTATTTTTGTTAATTTACAAACTGAAGGTTCACATTCCTCCAGCAGAGCTTAAGCACAGAACTTACACTGTTTATTAAAATATTGTTAACATTTTGGCGATGGCGTAGTCCTGAAAGCACAAATTTGAATATCTGCCTCGGCCTGTAAGCCTCTAAACTAGGAGACTAAATATATACTTACATTTTATTTCAAAGAGAAAAAAAATCCTTTCTGGCAAAAAAGACTGGCTATGAAGAACTTTACTCAAGGACAGGAAGCACATCATTAAAATGGGGAGAAATATTAAAAAGGGGGAGATATGAAAGCGTGAAGATCTGCTCGCCTTTGGCTACTCTGACTTGCTTCAAAAACATCTTGAGATCTTTCCCTCCCTCAGACCTGCACTCTCCCTCGTTATTTGACTTTATTTGCTGGCTCCACACTGATTTGAGTTGTGGAGCTTTCCTCTAAATAATCAATCACATAGCACGCACCACAAAAGCAGAGGATCCCTATGAGGAGGCTCTTTTGCAGTATTCAGCATAAATGCAAGACCGAAAAAGTGAAGGGCACAAGTGATGTGGTCCCTTCATGTCTACTTGACACCTCAGATTTCATCAAAGTCCTCGGGTGTATGTGTCCTCGTCCTCAGACTGTGGCCCGGTTAGTCTAATTAGAATACACAGAAATGTGAATGCTGAAGGAGCCACCTCTCTAAAACTGTAGGTATGGAGGTAATTACCTGTTTTTGTGCTCGGCCCTCTGCCTGTCTTTTCTCTCTCATCATCTATGACATGGCACAGTGCTGTCACTTCGGACCAAAAGATGAGGGGACATTATCACATTACTCCTGCTCCCTCATGGATAATGGAACAAGGTTTGCATTTGAATGATAAACAAAATGACTTGGAGACACTGGGAAGATCACTCACACCTGCCCCTCCCTGCTTCTGCTGAGTATTATGCAAAACAAGGGGTGAGGATTTTTTTTTTTTTTTTTGAGTCCCATGAACTCATCCCTGTATCTCCCAGGCATGTTGGACAATTATGAGTCAGTAGAAGTAACGGCACCTTACTAATGTTATGCAGTGTTTGTGTTCACCGTCCTTTTATCAGAGCACAGCTGCTTTCATTTGCAAAGTTCTTCACCAGATACTGACATTAGCATAGACTTGCAACCGAGGCCCTTAATCAGAAAAAATACAAAATAAAACAAAGCATAATGGCTTCAAAGTGTCCGTAGGGCGATAAATAATTCTGGACCTTGTCGAAACGATCAGATCAAATAAGATAAAATGACATTCCGAAGCGCCACAGCGTACAAAGCAAATATATTTTCATTTGCGAGGGAAAGAATATTCAGCAGCACATAGCTGCATCGCTGTTTATTTTCATTTAGGAAGACTTTCAATTCAAAACAAACTAAAGTTATTTTAAGTTTATTTTGTTGCCAATAAACACCTGGAGGGAATGTTCCTCTGCAGTGACGCTCTGACGAAAAAAGGTATTTCAAGTCTCCTGAAATCTGCAGCAGCGATGCTGCTCACATAACACTGCCATGCTTGAAGAGTGCCTCCTTAGAACTGAGTCTAAAAAGAGAGCATTGAATATATATTGGTTAACATCCTTTAAAGGCAGCTACAATTAATGTGTGAAGCTGCGCTTGGATCCTTTGTGCCTTACACCTGCCAATCACCATGTTTGTAGAGCTAGATCACAGTCTTGTTTTTCCTACTGTATGCAGCTATGTATTTATTTCCACTGGTGTGAAAAGATTATATTTACCGGCGTTTTGAAGATGAGGCGTTTCTGCACACGCCGTGCAAAGACTTCCAAATTGCAAAAAGAAGAAAAGCAGGAGAAAACGGCACATGCAGGGCTGGAAAAGCAAACTGTGTGGCGTGCGTGTACTGAAAGTCAGAGCTGGCAAAGTATTCGCTTTCATAAATCTGGTGATTGTGTTCCCACTGCAGCTTTATCGTGTCTCCCTATCTGACAAGAGTGGAAACTGACTTAGCACTGCTCCTTTGAACAGATTCTCGCTGTCACCTGAAACCAAAAGGTGAAGCTTTTAGCAAGCAAATAAATCGGAGGAAGAGACTAAATCTTACCAGTTGGGATTTGCTATAATCACACCTAAAGTGCCTGGTCTAATCGACTTTCAGCATCTGTTTACTCTGCATGTCTTTAAAAAAAAAGCCTGTGGTGTCTGGCTTGTTCTACAGGGAGTCATTGCGGTTCAGGCTTCGCAGTTCTCCAGCGGTTATTGCATCGAGAGAGGTGCCAATCCAGTCATTTCACCACCTATCCGAGACAGAGCCCAGAAGGCGCGGGAAGACAGAAGTCCCTGGTTAGGACAAACTGCTTCTTGTATCAATGTTGACCAGCCACACTCCTCGTGGCTCCCGCACATCTGCATCTGGGAGCTTGTCTAATCCCTCTTCTTTGTCATCTCAGGTCAGTAGATGTACTAAATTTCCACCCTGAGAATTATGACAAGGGAAATAAGCTATGTGAAGAGGAAATACACTGAGCTTGTGGATTTAAAAAAAAAATCACCTGCATGAATCCACAGACAAATTAAAGTCCAAGCCCAATTTGTCAAGATCATCCCAGCTTGATATTATCTAAGGTGACACGATTTTATTTATTTCCAGCTGGCATCAGGGCGATGAGGATTAAAAAGATAAAACATAGGCTTTTATGTATGGGCCACTTTGCTAATGAGATGGATTAAAATGTGCTCTGTGAAGGGAATTAATTTGCAACTGAATGGCAGTTAGTAGGCAAATGTGTATAGCACATGACACAAACCCCTGAGGGTATTCCATGGTTAGTTTGGTACAATTTAGAAATTACACAACTCGTTTACTAAATAACGGGCTCGATTTTCCCTGAACTGCATTCTTTAGCGCCTCACTGTCACACTTGACTTTCAGATGTGTTGAAAATAGGTTAGTCTATTCCAGTGAATGAAGCCTCCTGGTACTACCACTCACTGCAGTAATAGATAGCCATTTATAATTCATGAGATGGCTAGTCCCCCAAGTTAATTTTGCCCAAGGCACTGTTTACTTCTGCTTTGTACTTTGTTTAAAGTCAGTTGTTGACAACTCTTGTACATGTCAAACTATCACCGCTAATAATTGCTTAAGGAGATAGAACTTTTGCAAATGTTGGTTCCACTAGAGGTATATTCGCCTCACCCTATGCAGAACTTCTTTAGATGAATTTTTGATTCATCTCCTTCTCGCTCTTGACAAAAAGAAAAAAAAAGATGGAAAAAAAATCCTCTGTAATTCAAAGCAATAGCTGTAAGAGAAATTATAAAAAAGAATAATGTAGTATGCTCTTCATAACATCCTAGTTTTCATGTGAAATAGGAAATGTCTCTCTTACGCTCCCTCTCCTCTCCCACCACCCCCGCCTCTTTCTTACTGTCTTCCACTTTCTTGTTTTTTTGCATATTGGCCAAAGACGGACTTGCGCTGCTAGATGATGATTGTCACACGCTGAGGATTGACAGAATCTATTGTAGGCGAGTAACGGCCTTGGGCGCTACCTCTGTGGGTCATCCCTGTTCGTCTCTCTCTGCGCTGATAGCGACATTCTCTCAATCCAGGCAGTCGCTTGATTAGTGCCAATTATCCGGGCTGTCACTTTCCCTGGTGAGAGTGGCCCAGGATGCTCCCCGTCCCCCACACTTCCCGTCTAGAGCGGACGTGCACTAAAAGTCTGCGCTCGTAGCTGTAGGCTGTGGGAATGATTTTGAATGCAGAGATGGGTGGGGCGGGGGATAAAAGAAATGAGGGAAGCAAGTTCTGAGTTTGACAGTGTGATAGCATTGACTTCCGAGACAGTTACAAGGGGAGTGTCATTTTCTCCCGCAAAGATGTCTCCCCAGGGCTCCACCATCTTCCATCAGTCAGTCAGTCATCAGCTTAATATTCAACTGTACACTGTCTACAGGACCCAACTGGGTTACATTCACTAAGGTATACAAAATTCACTTGTAAGTCTGTTAGTTTTAGTCGAAACCAGAGGTACCAACTTTAATAAAAGTGCAGTAAAATAGTATTAACAATAACAGCAGTTTGTCTAGAGCGTAATTCGTGTGACCGAAGAATCACTGCAATCTGAAGAATGAATGCCATAAATGTGCGACGCTAGAATCAACCAGTCCAAATACATGTGAACAACTGGAGCAAACACACCAAACAAAGACAGGGCGGAGATCGTAAAAAAATTCACAACATGCTAATAATTTTGATCAAAAAATGTTGCAGACAACAAAAAGCAACCTACATTTTTGCATATATAAAAAAAGCTATACGTCATCTGTTCCTGAATGTCTCTATTTAATTAGAAAAAGTCAGATTAGGCTCATTGTCACGCCACCTGGTTTAGCCCAAGTCTTTCTGCAGTCACTTCTTGGCTGTGCTGCACTGTTTTTTCCTGATTCCACACAACGCAATCACAGTATTTTCAAGCCACTCTTTAAACAGTGCTGCTGTGTATTTACTGATCTATTTCTTGCCTCTTTCATGTTGTTACTGTGTCTCTTGTAACTTCTCAGCATTCAGCAGCAGAGAAGTGAGACGCAGAGCTGCTTTAAACAGCAGAGGTTATCCTCAGTATGGATGTCTGCAGGGGGAGTAAACACCACTGGAGTGCGAGTGAATATTTTGTATGAGAGAGGGTATTAATTATTCATGCCAGCTTCATTGTGTATGATGATGTGTCAGGATGTTTGCCAATAAACAACAATATTCCTTGTAGGATTGATCCAATATGAAAAGTTGTTGAGCTAGTTCCTCTCGGTGTGAAAAAGTCTGACGAATGCAGTATGTGTGAGAGGTGGCACTGGCACTTATTTATGGAAATATCAATATTGTATCATAATGCGTATCCTCTCCGCTTAGTATAAACAATACAATCTAAAGGGGGTACTTTAAATCTGGACTGTGAGAATAACATTAATATGAGGATTAAGGGAAATGTGAAACCACTGAATACAAAGCTGTGTAATCAAATCGATCTGAAGCAGGAAAGTAAACTGGGTCAGTTCGGTGCTGGGATTTTTGGGATTGGCAGAAAAGTACACATAGAAGACAACAGCAAAAAATAAAACCCCCGCACCTTCTTTTAAAGTGTTTATTCTGCTCACAAGAATGCTCTAACAAAGTGCGGCACGCCCCGCTGATCCGGCTCGTCATTGGCTCTTAGCGTGGGGCGATGAGCCCGGCGTGTCTGTGGGGGGATTTTTGCTCCCTTTCATGGTTCGAGTGCCCCGCCACCATCTCCCTGTGACGCCCCGGGGAATACATCACCACACGGGCAGGACAGCAGGCCAGCACGGGCGTTATAATTGCCATCTCCTCCTAGTGCACATTGTGCACTGTGGAGCACGGTGATTAAATCAAAAAAACTCCTCTGCACCCCAGCTCCTTACCTCGCAGGCAAAACAGCAGGCTCCTCTGGGATGGGGTCATCATGGCCCCCTCTGTGTTCTCTGATCTTTGCAAAAAGGGGGGGTCTAGTGCACACTGTTCACTATTATGTACTAAAGGAAACACAAGGAACCTAATGACTGTTCAAATTAAGAGTCATCTACAGTTTTTCTCATCCAAAACAATCTCACTCACAACTCAAATGTTGGATAAATATTTGAACTGGTGAATACTAAGCAGCTGAGAAAGGACAATGAATGCACTAACTCCATCCTCCTGAGTGACTAAACTCTTTTAATTACCACTATCACTTGTGTTGGATGATTCCTTTTTCATTCGTGATTTAACTCAGACAGGAAGAACACACCTTCGATCATCGGCATCCTGATTTACATATGCCTGTGATCATTAAAATACAGATAATTCACCTGAAGCCATAAAGAAAATTAGACCAGGGTTTTATACAGAGTTATCGTCCTTGGACAACCTGCGCGCACACACACAAAACAGACCATTATCACTTGGGTTAATGGCTTTGTTAATTTGAAGACATTAACAACTGCTCGGCTGTCCCCAATGAATGTGTCATACAAGGCAGGCCTTGTATTGTTAAATGGGTTGCTAAGTAGATTGATTCCTTAGCTACAAAACACAGCAGTGATGTAGGCAAACAGGTTAATTAAACATTTACACACAAACGCTCAACAATCTATTGTACTCCTCTAATTTATGGCATCAATATGCACTTTCATCAGGATTTCTTTCTTCTTTTTTTTCTTTTTTTTTGAGAGAGGCATATGTTTGCTCGCTCCGTTCAAATTGGCACCACGCCAGTCTTACTGCACTGCTGTTTTTGAGGAGCAACTGGGACTATCGAGCTCTCCGCAGTCACCCATAACAGGGACGCAGCAGTCCCTCCGCTGCGCAGGGAGACAGTCAGACACAGATTCAAACACCTGCACCCACACCTCCACCTACGCTCCTTTTCATCTCCTGCACCAGCCAGAGGAAGCAGAGCCACTGATTCCTAATCAGCTTCGTCTCCACTTCCTCCACCTCTCAGCTCTCTTTGGCACACACACAAATCGGAGTGTACACATTTGCACACAGGAATATACACACACCCAGTCCACCACAGAGACTTCTGCAGAAGAAGAAGTGAAGCGCCACACCTCTTCCGAGAGAAATTTCCTTTTTTTTCCTCTTCTCATTCGGAAAACTCTTGGGGGTCACGAGGACAGAAAAAGTTCTTGCTTTTTGTTATTTTCGAAGAATTTCTACAATTGTGAGAGCAAAGTGGGATTTGGGCCAGAGGCGTAAGATAGTTTCCATCTTTCATGTATCCTCTACTGACAGAAAGTGAGCTGACAGGAAGACAACAAGGGAACAATCAATCACCTTTCTTTTCAACTTTCCTTTTTGCCCACGTACGTGTTGGTTAATTTCTTAACACGGGGATATATATATAAAAAACAGAGGCTTTTCTGCTTTTCTTTAGTGGTTGTCTAAGTGATGGAGCACAACTCTCCTGCAGTGTAACAACTGTGAGCTATGATGAATTCCAACGATCACTTCATATGCCAGGCCTCATTAGCTACGGATGTGTTTGCTTACAGCTTCGCCTAAATACCTCAAGTACTAGATGCGTGTTGTTTTTCTTTCCCCTTTTAAGTTCTCACCCTCTCTTATTCACACATGCAAACACACAAACACACACACATGCACAGCCTGGAAAAGCCTTTAATACACTTGCCAACCACGGGCCCTGGGTAAGATTCCTTGAGGGCGATGTGTATCCACAACAATGTTTCTCCCTCAGACATGTGGCATGGGTAAACAACACGGTTAAGCCTAAAACAATGTGTGTCCCTGATGACTGCAATTATTTATGAAATCAAACACAATTCAGCTCTCCGCCATGTGGGACAGCTCTCTACATCACTCAACAAATCTCCACTCTTTACTGCTCGTGATCTTATAATGCAATCCCGGCGATTACTACAAGTGTCAAACTCTTGTTATCATCAAAACAGCATTAATCAATACACTGATCTCCCACCTGCACTGAAAAAAACTCACATTTTATCCATGTCACATGTACCTTCACTGCCTCCCCACCCCGCCCAAACCAAGTGAAACATGTGTAAACCATGCAACCTTCAGGCTATATTTCCTCAGGCTGTCTTTGTGGATTATAACAAGGCGATGGCTAAATTATTCAACTTTTGGTTTCTCATGATTGGATGAACAGTGCAGTGGGAGAAATGCCAGTGTCAAGACAGTATGCAAGCTCTCGGGACATTAGCCTCCAGTCAGCAGCTGCTGCAGATGGTATGCTCACTTTGTCGTCCACTTTCTCAGCATTGCTTGTGAAGAGCAATTAACTAACAGCGCAGACACAGACAGACAAGTTCATTTTGTTTTCAAAAGGATTAGAGAGGTGGACCGAGGGAAGAGGCCATTCATCACATAGGCGCCTCTTTATCTCTCACATGCTTTGGACTTTAAAGGGTTTCAGGATTTTAATCAAACAGCCGTCTCTTTGCACTTTTAACATAGCCAGTGCTGACAAGCAGTGATCACCCAGGAAATTTCCTCAGTCTTAAGGTCACTGACCTTTGTCTTATCAGTGTTACCAAAAGTAAAAATGTGTGTACACATGCACTTCACTTGTCCAATAGAAGATGTCTAGATGTTTGTTTTTGTTTTGTTTTTTTAACATTTTGGTCAAATGCAAGTAAGAGCTTGAACTTGAAATGCAATCTACTGAGCTCCACAGATTAAGATTAAGGCTAAAGAATTAAGAAATATAGGTTTTTAAAAAAAGTGCATCATGTAAAGTGCATGGCAGGATTTGCAGATGATGACGCTGCAGGCAAAGCCAAGGGTCTGCTGTGCAGGTCAGAGGTGTTAGCCTGGTGGCCTTGCAAAACTAGCTTTGACATTTCTAACACTGCACATTGTTTATGGTGTGTGATCATTTTTAAGACCCCATAAAATATACAAAAAGAACAATTTGCATATTAATATTATTATATGCATTGCTATTTTACCTCAAAATTATTCTGCAAAAGTATCAACTGTTAGTGCAACATTGTGAAAAATTCTGCAGATCGGCACAGTAAAGACATACCCTACATTTTCAGCGCGTAGGTTCTAACCTCGTAAATCACAGGCAGAAGATAAATATGTGAGGGCAACTAAATTAAATGGTACTTAGCCTTGTGAAATGCTCTGTAATAGATCTGAAGAGGAGGTTTAGAGAAACAAAAAGGTATGCATCCCCCTTTCTCCAGCCAGCGGTTGTAACCCTCACTGAGCTCCCTTAACACAGAAGAAACCAAAGATCATGACAAGACCTACTAGAAACATATCTCATTAGCTGCCTGCATACCTCTCCCATCATCTCCTAGCACCCTCCTTGGGAATATAGAAAGAGGGCTTTGCCTGCTCTGTCCCCAAGCTCTTGTCAAAATCTTCTTAATTGTGATTAATTGCATGGCCATAATGATTTCCTTTACTAAGTACAAATAATACAACAATGATAACAATATAAGCGGCAGAAAGCTTTCACTAAATGCTGCCGTGTTTGTCAATTGCAGGTGTGTTTTCTGCAAAAAATAAAGTTGTTGTTGAGAATATATTGCGTGACAAAAAAGAACAATGTTTTTCATATTTCCACAACAACTTGAAAAAAGCACCGCTTTGCAAAGAATGCCCTAGCTCCGGGCTCCTCTGCATATTGGAGGTTTTCCCTCTGTGGACTCAGTTGTTATGGATGCTGTTTATGGTGCTGCTATGACAAGTGTGAAGGGCAGGCATAGTGAAAGATGTATCGCTCGCTTATCTGCTCAGTGTCTGAATATTTTATAGGATTGTAAATGACCCCGCTATCATGACACGAGTGTCACAACAAGCGCCCCCTCCTCCCCCCTTTTTTAATTTTCATTCATTTAATTTTTTTTTAGATTTGACTCTTCTGTGATAAGTTTTTGACACGACGTGACAAACGCTGTTTGGGAGCCTAAACATCTGTAAACTCATTGAATTTGCATGCTGTGCTTGTGTTGGTAGGTTGTTATAAAACACTTCACATGAGATCAAATTATTATTTCTTTTTTTTTTTTTTCCTTCTTCTTGTTTTGCCAAAAATTCCCATTCGTGACAGAAGTTTTTCTTGAGTTTGCGGAAAGTCGTTGAACGAAAACAGGCAACTGTGAGCAAAGTAGCGGGAATGAGTGACAAGAGGCAGACTAATGATAAGGTTTATAAGTTTTGATAGTTTTTACGGCCTGCGAGTGGAGCTGAGGCACATCACTGAGATGTGCTCTTGAGCTGCACAGAGAACAATGTGCCTTTGAGACACTCTCACTGCACAGAAGCAGCCTCGTCCTTCCGCCTCTTGCTGCATATGCTTTATAGCCGACAATAAACCATTTTAGTGCAAAATAAATTGGGATCGTATTGAAATGCTGGCGCTATATATGTCATCGAAGACATACAGTTATTTTTTAGCAAAGCTGGAGAATAGTTTATCATCATGTGAGTGCTGCGATGGGTCTGTTCCACATCATTGGCTTCTCTTGCTTAGTTAGATTGTGAAGGTCAGAGTTCTCAAGCCTTTTATCGCTGTTTAACTTCGGAGAATTATCACATGGGCAGGATTTGGCTGATATATGCTGCACAGTCCTACCTCAGCATAGTGTCATATACATCCTGCATTTTAAGTTAAAAGATCTAGTGACATTATTTGGACCATGTCGTGGGGGAGAAATGGATAGAGGCCTGACCTCGCACTGAAACATTTGCATAGATGCCTTTATTTGACAAAAGAGATTTAAATATCATACATAAAAATTTGGTATCCCACAAATGGTCACGTCTTAGCATGTGTGTGCTCTCATTTCACAGTGCAAAACAAGAATCAGTCATCTAATTTAGCTGTAAGTGTAACCAATTGCTTGAATTGCTTCGAAGGGCAATTAACTGTTTACCACTGCAAATATGTTTTATAGTTGTTTAAGTCTGTGCATCACATTCACCCTTATTTTAAAGCAGCATTAACATTCAAATCATCTGCCTGGCCCGTCCGCGGCTGGTGTTAAAAGAACATCTTTGTCGGCATTTCCTAATTCAAAACTTAGATTAACAAGAGCTCTGGAAAAACATATTTGAATACTGACATTTTGTGGTTACATCTGTTTGGCTTTAATTGCTGTGTTGAGTTTTAAAACTTTGCAAACATAATTAGCGCCCCGGCAAATGAGAAGAGCATTAGCACACAGCACAATCACAAAATTACCATAAAGGAAAAAAAAGATTTTTAAGGTTTGCTTAATGAAAGCTTGAAAGGAGAAGCCTTCTCCCCCTGAAACACCAAGGTGACATTTTATTTCCAACTGTTAATTGATGTTCTGCTGATTAAAGCACATTTTATGCAGAAGACCAGAGGGCTCTATTTCTGGAAGCTATCAGTTCGCAGGCATGGATTGCAACAGAGTTACAAGGCTGAGCTGAACCTCATATCATTTTTTATTTTCCAATTGCATCATGGATCCAGTTTCTTCTGGGAAAGCTGCAGATAAAAGTGCAGATTAAAAGGACAAGAAAGTATAATTAGTGTTTGGGATTAATCCTGCATTGTGTGAACTAATACTGTCATTCTTACAAAAGAGTGACAGTATTAGTATCTCTACAAAGACTGTATTTGTATTATATTGTACTCTGTTGTACAGCACTGTGTATCCGTGGTATTTTTTATAGTCCGGATGCTATTGTATTGTAAAACCGATGATATTATTTCACTTACAAACAGCCCGTGTCATTAATCAGCTCACAATATTTGTTAGAGCAAAGCAGACTAATAATTCAAAACTGCAGCTTATTTATGGAAGTGAACAATTGATAAAATGCCAGGAAGACTGTAATCTTTTAAAGCACTTCTTACAAAAACCTCTTTGTCAGAATAATCAACACAATCTGCATAATTTACATTACTTACTTAGATACATGAGCGAGCCCGAGCTTAGAGTAAAGAAGTTTGTTTTCTCGTGTTTGTGCCTATTAGCCACAAATTAATTAATCTACCATCCAAAACCCAATTAAGCCACAAGCTATATTAATACATCGCCCATTACACAGCGTGCAGAGGAAGTACCGGAGAAGCGCTATTATTTTCACAAACATAATCACATTTTGCTGCAGCAGTGGCGCCCACTGTTTTGTAATGTATTCAGAAGCCAGCGAGAGCTGTTCGGGTAGAGGAGACAGACCTGAGCAAGGAGATGGATTTTAGGTCCAAGAGACTGATTTATTTTCTGCCACTAGGGGGAGAGGTGCTCCTCGCAGGCCTCACCAGGGAGAGCAATAATATCCAGCTATAAAGTACTGATGAGGCAGCTCAGTGAATACTTATGAAGAGTCCTGAATTAGATTCACTCTCACAACCTTGGTCGTCTTATTCAAAATGCCCTCGGTCTGGTTTATAGCCCATGTATAACGACACATCCCAAAAGCACCAATCATATAATTACCAGTGTCTCAAACTTGAGCATTCATTCAGCGTGGGTTCCTTCAGCCTTTTTTAGACCCCCTCTATCCATCAATGATGTGAAAAACTCCAGCTCCTCCATTTAATATTGTTTGTTTTGTTGTTTGTCAACACAACAGAGGAGATGTGGTTTTCTAAAGCTCGGTGTTAAAGAGGCACCCCGAAGAAGAATACACACAGGGTTGCCATGGAGCCCATTGATGTGCAAATGTTTTCATTTAAATATTTTTAAGAGGATCAGCTCAGATTACGCCAAAGTTTGACAGAGATAATTCGATGGCTTGTGTAGCAGCTTTGTTTGTGGAGACCATCATTCAAGGCACGTCAGACCACCTTCACAAACCACATAGCCTTTTTAATGAAGTTTACTTTGAGGAAAAGGCCAAAGCTAGTAGCTTTTCTTCATGCGGGGCTATATTAGGGAAATCTCCTCAGTCCTTATTAATGATTAGATTAGTGTTTTTAAAAAGCTTATATTTGCGCTTATGCAGACGTGAGAGGCTTAGTGAACGTTAACAGGATGACTGCATGGTTGCGATTTCTGGATAAACAAAAAGTTGCACTTAACATACTGTGTTTTGTAAAACAAAACAAAAATACCAACAAGCTGGTATAGAAGCATCAAGCAGATATATTTGCTCTTTTTTCCTTGTATAACAGATAAATACACCATGGAGACCCCCCAGTATTTGGGACAAGAGAGAAGAGCTTAAATATTTATGCCTAAGCCTCTGGAGGCCCACTATTAGTAGTAAAATGTTTTACTTTCTGGGGCTGTCACTCTGCATTGGCTCCCATTAACAACGGGGCTGACAGGGACCTCTGGGTCAAACACTTTGAGGCAACAAAGGGTCCTGATGAAATCACTCAGTGAGACCCAAATTACTTCTGTGTCATTGCTGAACAATATTTTCTCCCCAAAGCATTCCTCCTTCTGTTAACGCCATGACCCCTTCCACTGCATATGGAAAGGATTGTTTGTCTATAACACTGGGGGATGGAGATGAGGAGAAGTTCATGGACAATGTTCCCGGCTGTGTTAGCCCCCCCTACAAGCAGCGAGACTCTCCTCCCTCTGTTTTGTTGCGCTTTGTGAAAAAAGTTGATAAAAACAGGTTGTAAATGGAGATGGGCAGTTGGAAATGAACACGTTGGGGTGGAGCAGTGAAGCGGGAAATCCAAATATACAAGACCTCAAAGAAAATCTGGCAAAAGCAGAGAGGGAAGCTCCCGGGACGCTTCGTTTGGCACAGCGGAATTCAAACGAGACAAGCGTTTGGGAAAACTGCTTCACAACAAAAATTTCAGAAAGCGCTTTTTTTTGAAAGGAGATTTCTGTTTAGCTGTTTCTGTCAAAGATTTCTGCCGCTAATATCTGAACAGACACATGTTGTATTGTTACATTCGACATATTTGACTAGTCTGACCTAATAAAGTACACTTAAAGTTGTCAAGTACTTCAAGACACACGCAGATATAAGCCTAAGATTAATGATTGACACTTGCCTGCAGAAAGACATACAATAATGGTAAGAGTGGCACAATTGGATGAGCTCAAACAGTATCCGAAAGGCCTGGAAAGGAATGAGCAGGCAGGGAAGCTTCAAATCCCCTCTCAATCCTAAGTGGGTGGTCCTTTCACTGTTGGTAACTGTGCAGTCGCCAGGCATCCACACTGAGGTTTTGAGGAGGGGGGACTGGCTCTCCAGACGCAACATTCACCGTCCCAGGCCCATACATCCACAGAATTAGATTCATGCTACACTGACTTTATTTAAGCTAAGAGTCCTGGCAGTGGCAGCATTAAATGACAGCCAGTTCTCCAGGTCTTTTCTCTGGATTAAAGGATGATTCAGGAGTGGAAGGCAGAATGGCTTAAGAAAAAAATCATTCAAGGATAAAGGAGTCCATAGTTTATCGGAAGAAAGTAACTGAGTCTTGCAGACGTTGCCAGATTCCATTGAACACCGCGGACATGTGTGAAGATTGACAGAGAGATATGCTGCAGCCCCTCCGCACCCCACCCAGTCTGTGCAAAAATACACGCACACAAACACACACACTTACACATCAGCGCCATCTTTACACTTTCATTTATTTAACTTAAAAGATTTCAACACGAAAAGTGAAATTCTCAATTTCTGCATGCATTGCACTTGCATCTAGTTATATGATACCAAACTTATACCTAAATACCTTCCTCTAGAGGTTGTAGTGTTGCTATTTGCTCTTAAAAATCAACAAAAAAATGTCAAGTTAGAAAGAAATCTTTGTTAGTCTTTCAAAAGAGAAAAATAAAGGTTACCAAAACCTGTGCCAGACGTTTTAATAACTTGTAAAAGTCCAAAAGATTTCTTTTTATTTAAACCCGTGTTTACGTTGGTATCAGGACCACTTTTACTCTAACAGCCAATATTTGGGTGCCACCCAGGCATGGGAATGAAAAGCAGCCACGCAGCCTCCAAAGCCAAGCACATAAGAACTGTTTAAGTTGGCCCCACAAGTCATACATTTCAATGATTTCAAAGAGACCTCCAATTAAAAGCTACAAACATGTCTTTGGAATGCGAACTAACACAATTAAAAGTGTTCATGAGTGTATTAGAGGAATAAGTTGTGAATTAGCACTTCGAATACACAAGGCTGTTTTCACTCCCAAACTCTTTCACTCATTCAAAAAGCACAGGGAAAGAGGTCTTTTTGAAGTCAGTCACTTCTCTTTCTTTTCTCTCTCCTGCTCTCCCTCCCTCTCTCTCTCCCTCTCTCTCTCTCTCCCCGGGCAAAAGAAGATTGAGTCAGCCTAATCTGCTCCTTGTACATTTGAATGTCTTCTGCAAAGAGCTCATCCTGGCCGCTTGATAAAGGCCCAGGTGCAGAGACAGTGGCCGTGCCTAACTTTGTCTCTGTGGGGGCTGTAAATCACAGTGAGAAGCCCACCCTTTGAAGATGCGAGCTCGCTTTCTCCACTGATTTGTGGCCAGAAGGACAAGCCCTTTACCCGGGCCCTGCACAATGCTCACGCCAAAACCAGGGAGGACGTCAGAAGGAGGCAAACTGATAACTTGCTGATATGCTCGAGGGCTCTCAATCGAGCAGCACAACACACACTTCACGTAGTAAGAAGCAGGGCTCCTGACTGCCAAAGGTCAAGTGGAAGGAGACTTGGGTGACACCATGAGGACTTAGAAAATCATATGCAAACAAAAATGTTAACAAGTATTGACAAGTGCTGAGGGCAGCAGTCTTTTGGTAAGGAAAGAAGAACTTCAATAAAGAGTGAAACATAAGGCAAAGCTAGGAATCCGCTGTGACCGTAGCTCTTTATAATTACTTGACATGCCCGGAAAGTGATTCATAAATAAGGCATATAATTCATTCACTGCTGCAGGGTCCATATACAGCACCAATCATTCTGCATTGAGTTATTTCCCACAATTTGCTCATCAAACTAGCTAAGAACAAGCTAGAGTTGCAAAAGAAAGCTGTTCCAAAGGCTGACATGTTGCAAAATGTAATTTTCATAGTAGCCCAGTCTACAGTGTAAATCACCTTTAAATACCATATGACATGTATCATATTTTTATTTGTGTCTTGCCAATTCTTTTACAGTCAGTTGATAATCCCTGACTAACACACACACATACACACACATACATACTGGCTTCTTATTTCGTTAGTCCACTACACTTCCATCTCTTGATGCCAAAGAAAAGAAATTAGCAGACCATTGCACGCTCCCTTTGACAGAGTCATTAAGGTAGCCAGTGCAGGGCTAAAGCAGAGCTGCGAGAAGCTCACTGTGACACACACAGACTTGCATGCCTTCTGTTTGTTATTTAGAGCCTTATTTACACTTGTTGTCAGAGACAGGCTGGAAGCACAGCAGTGGCTTCCTCCATGGGCTGGATAACAATGAGCTGTAGGGGAGCAGCCCAGAAAGGCATTTATCCTGGCCCTGCCCCATCTTGAGAAAAAGGAAAGCGAGAAGTTTACTGCCTGTGAATCAGAGACTTTTACTCCCCACACACCTTACCGTCTTCCTCCTCCTACTGACTTCTGATTTGACAGCTTGGAGATCATGCACGCAAGTGGAAGAGACTAAACTTTGATTTCACGTGTGAGGCGGTGCGGACAGTCCAGCACCTTCAGTTTCTGCTCACGAGAGCGATCCAGTAACGTGAAGCACAGCCGGTCAACTTCAGGCGTAAATAACTTGAAGTAACTCATTGTTCTCGTCTGCTCTACTTTGCAGCTCGCAGAAAAGAAAGATGGAGGCGGCAAGCAAGCAAGCGATGTTCATTTTTGGTTCTTAAAGTGCTTCCCTGGCTCTTTCATCGCATTTCATCATTCTGCACTTTTCTTAATGAATTTAATGAGCCAAAAAAAAGCAGAAAATGGGAAGAACAACCACTTTTTGAACGCATCATCACAAAAGCTGCCACACAGAAACTTCTTTGGAAACTCAACTCTAGATGAAAACAATTCGGACTATTTGGGGAGTCACATTCAATCCAGTATTTTAAATGATGGCAAGCCAGTTATAGGGCAGTTTATTTTTTCTTTTATTGTCAGGAACAAAGTGATCAGCAGCAGATAAATAATTATAGCTAGAGGATCAAATGAACCTTGAAAGCTCACTTATTGACAGGATATTACATCATTCATAAAGAATCCCAGTTCCCAAGTGTACTAGTGACTCTTATCGTCATGACAATTAGACTGATGAAGTGCACCATGTGATAAGAGTACACAAAAATTGTGTTTTTTTAAGAAAAAGTGGCGTTATGTGAGCCTTGTATGGGTGTGTGAGCCCATTGTGACCTTTTTGTCCGGCGACTTCCTGAGAGGACAAGCGGTGTGTTCGGAGGTATCAGCAGCTGCGTGCTACATGCCTCTGATCCAGGCAGCTATTGACTTCCTGAGATTTGAATTAATTACTTGCTTCACAAGAGAAACTGGATTGCTGTGGAACCCCCTAAGAAGTCCACTCATTCTTAGGAAACTGCCCCATGGACTTGCAGATGGTTTCACTGAGATGTGCTTTCCCATAGAGAACAATTACACAGGGGATTGTGGCGCTGGCATAAACCTGGAGCACACAGTCTCCATTCTGAACATTTCAAAACAGCCATAGGGGAGGTTTGTGACTTAACATAAATTAGACCACCAGGGAATGGGGAGATCTGAAGTGGCGGAAGGGCAATATTGCAGATAAATGCACCGTGCTTAGAGCTTCTGCACCGCGGAAGAATGAAAATTGCACTATGACACCTTGGAATCGGATAATAACCGAATTAACATCTTTTAATGTTTGACAAATGCGACCACTGCAACCTCGCCTGTAAATATATTGTGATGCGGCGCCGGTTTAGTCGGTTTTTCCTTTGTGTGTTTTCACTTCTAGAAAGGAAAACAATGATGAGAGCAATTAATGATGTGAAGAAGAGACAATTACAGTTTATACTTTTGGGGCCCCGTGCGTTAGTCTGAAAGGGATTAACTTACTGCCGCGTTTGTATTCTGCTTACTTTCAATTGGCTCAAGCCCTCGTGTTTGGTCTTGTTAGTGCCAGCGGGCCCCCGTTTCCCAGTGAAGAGTACACTTCAGCTGTGATGAAGTATCCAGGAACGCAGAGGTTACCAGTGGCTGCTAATTAACCTCGCATTGTATTCGCTAACAAAGAAACAAAGGAACAAAGTGGAATTTCAATGCAGAAGATTATCACAATCACAAAGAGCATAGTGCTGGATCATGCACTTAATGGGGATTTTCACACCGGCCATGACACCATGAGATTAGATCAAAGACAGATGAAGTTACATTAACAAAACAATGCAGTCTTGTTATGCAACAACAAACAGCCCATCTGGGCCTTCTCTGGGGTAGGAAAGGCTACAAGTGCACAGCATCAACTGGTCACGCCAGAGCTCCCGTCTTCCTCAACAACTTCTGGAAGACTGGATTTGATTGTGAGAACTTTATTGCAGCTTTGTTCTGGTTGAGAGGAGGTAGCATCCTCTCCTCAAATACATTAAGACAAAGAGGAAATGGGCTGTATGTTCTTCACTGGTTATTGTTGTCTCGGTTTCTGTCCCCCTGGCTGAATGGCAATTACTGACGATTTCCTACCAGGCACTGAGCCCAGGCCCGCTGAGGGTGCCCTGACCCCGCACTATCCAGAGGGGAGAGACAGAAGCTGTCAAAACTTACACCTCTCCCTGCTCCCACTGGGAGTTCTCCTCCAGCTGCTGCCCCACGGGGCTTGTTGCGCACTCCTGCTAATCAGCTCCATCTTCTTCTTTTTTTCTTTTTTTTTGTGTGGAAGAAATCAGCCCCGAGTGGATGTATGTGCGTTTCTCACCTCTGCTACCTATTGCACCTTTGAAGTCCTCTGTAAGTGTTAGTTTATGGCTGGAGAGAGTACGATAAGATCCCAAGGAAAGGTGATAAATTAGCTTTTCGTCCCACATTTAAAAGGGGAAATAGCAGCCTGCTAAAATCCACAGAATCAGTTACAGTTCTGACACCTAACATCTAAAGCACTCGAGAAGCAAAACATTGCAGTGCCAAATCTGTTAAGCAACTTCATTAAAGCAGATTATTTGCAGGAAGTTTACTTGCTTCCCACAATGAAGCTCTGTATGACAAGCATTTGGTGAAATCTCTCATAGTGCCATTTTTTGGAAAACAGAATTTGATAAATATTGCCGATCCAACAGATTCACTAGGATACACAAGGCAAGCTGGGACAGAGCAGATATTTTGAATCCCCAAAACACGCCCTTCACAGGCATGCCAATTACCAAAAACTGGGGAGTAAAAACACTTTTAAAAATCTGTAATTCATTTAATAGGATTAGATATGCGTTCAGCTACTTGCTGAACCCCTTTATGCGCCAAAATGCAACATAACTTAATCGTGAGTCACACGCAGTTGCTTAAAGTTCAGGATGACAGCTCGAAATTTGATGAATAGTTCTGTGTTGGTTGTGTTTCTCACCTTGTCTCAACCCGCCCAACAGTTGCACACACTCAGGCAAAAACAAGTGATCCATCTACATATAGAAGTGTCATGGCGTTACATTACATATTGTAAAATGAAGATGGGAAATGTGTCAGTGACTGTCGCCAATACACGATATCCTGTAACAGCTAATCCATATGTATATTATTCAATTTATTATTCAAGTTAGCTTGAATCAGAAGAAATACATGGAATTATACAGAATCAGAAAAATATATTGTACAGAAAAGGGGTTCTACTTATAAACACACACACACATATATATGAACATACATATATAATTCAGAAAAAACTGTGCTGACAGTGTAACAACAGGGACTCATTTTCACCTCACAGCCTGTCACAATAAGCATTCTTATCTTGAATATCAATTATCACCTCATTTCCTAGAACCACTGAATCTCCTTTACAACACCTGCCTCTGTGCTGGAAACACCATCTCTGTGATGTGAGTGAGAATATGATCTGAACCACATAAACTTTATGGCGTAAAAAAACTTTCACCGCAGTTTATAAAACAGACTCGATGGCCTATAACTTCCGCACAGCCACCGTCTGCTGCAGCTCAGTGGAATTTCGCCGCTGCCACCCGCTGACATAATTTGTTTCACAGTCACCACCCAGCAGCATGAATCAGATGTTGACACTCTAATTTCATGCACACATGGGTGTTTGGCTGAGCCAGCCTTGAATGTTGCTGCATTCCCCCCGTCTCTCTCGCTCCAGCTGCCCGCTATACCTGCCCTTTGCCCTGCGACACAGCCATGTAATGTATTTAGCCTGGGAGTCACACACACTATGACTCAGGATTTGACCAAATACTGTTGGACTGATAATGTGTAAGTCAGGAGTATGTCTTGAAAGTTGTAAAATATAATTCCAGTACTTATTATAAGCTAAACATATGAGCTTATCTTCTTTATTTCCCAGGGATTAAACCTTGGGATAAATCCCTAACTGGCCTCAAGCTCTCAAGTTTAAAAGAGACTCAGTCGTAAATGTCTGAAAGTAGAGATTTGTTTTTAATCCACAACTACTCTTTTACCCATCAGGAGAGCTTCAAGTTGCCCTGCTTACCACTAAAATAAACCTGTTTACCATGGTCCACAGCTCCATCTGAAAATATTTGTTTTACTGGGTTTTTTTTAAATACAAATTGCACATACTTGCAAGGAATAATAAAATAAAGCCACTAGCCATGCTACAAAATGCCAAACGCAAGTCAAGCACTGACATTTTGCTGAGTATAATTAATGCAAATTTTGTCTATCAGTGATTATTTGCTTCTTCTAAAAGCCACTTCTGGCAGTCTGCAGTGGGAGCGAGGAAGAATTACCTTGTGTTGTACATATATGTCCTCATTCTGTCAGCTCAAACAGGCAGCATAAACTATTTTCAACAGTAGTGACCAGCTGAATAAATGCAATTATATATCCCCCCCCCCCAAAAAAACGGATAAAGGTGAGAGCAAATCCCAATATATTTTCCCCTCAGCAAATATGACATCCTCTCTTATGGCTGAGCATAAATCTACAAGATAAGCACCGAAGAAACAAGTTGTTTGTGTGCATTGGAAGCAGCCAGGATTTTCTACTTGCTTCCTCGTGACAAATATCTAAACAGTAAACACATAGTAAATAACAGCACCCTGTCCATATCAGTTCCCTGCTTGAGGTTAAGTTGAGTTCATTGCAGAGGCCACTGCCTGCATGCATTAAGCAAATCATAAATTATACATGCTAATTACCTTGAGCCTCCACTTTAATGAATTATTTTAATTAAACTACAACATTGGGGTTTTGCATGTGGTCTATATTTCATCCCCTGCCTAAGTTGACCTTCTTCTTTGTATAAGTGGAACATAGTTGAGAGAATAAGGACAATGCAGACTTGGTTTATACCGCTGAGTTCATACTGGTGCTGCTGAAGAAGGGAGTGAAACAGCAAGGTTGGCATTTATTTGCTGAAGGGAACGCTGGGTTTGTGTTTGCTAGTAAAGGAAAAAATAATCTATTCATATGGGTTTATGAAAAAATGTGATTTTTTTTTACAGCGTCATAAGTGTCAGACGTGTCTCTTTACCTCCCACCTGTTACTTTAAAGCAAGGAGATTTAGACGCTCCCATTGGCTCTGGGAAAGGTTAAATCAATTTGCACATTTCATCAAGCTTGTAGTGTTCATATATTTGTAACTGAGTTGATTGTCTGCCCACCAAATACCTTTATATACCCCCCCCCCCCCCCCCAATACAATTAAATTGAACCATCCAGTGAATCTGAAACAGAGCTGTAGGATGGCATAGTTTCATGATTTAAATGAACATTAAAATATTGCATTTCTGTTTGTACACTGGTTGTGTTTGCGTTTCACATTTGGGTTGTATTAACAATAAATGACTTCTTATTCACAAAAGTTCCTTACAGCCGTTTATCTGCATTATTATATTACATAAACCTTTTAGCAATGCAGTACAAATAAGACAAATGACACTGAAATTCAAATAATAAAAAAATCCACATTTATATATATATATATATATATATATATATATATATATATATATATATATATATATATATATATATATATATATATATATACATATTGCACTACTTAAAACAGTACTGTTTTTACCCCCCACTCTGTAAAACAGGTGTTTTAGGAGTTTTTTTCTTTTTATTTAACTTAATTAAAATAAAATAAAAAGTTCCATTTCTTAATGTGGTTTTAATGCAAGCCTAATTATTATTTTCTGATTAATCTGCTTCTAAATTGTAATCTGGTCTTCCAGTTTAAATACATCTAATCACCCAGAGTCAGAATTAATGTTACACACACAAAGATGCACAAAGTTGGGGTGGAGGGGTGGGGGGGCTAACACTGTTGTACAAACAGTCCGTGGGGGAGGGGTGGATTTAAATTCCAAAAGGGTCTCGCAGCTCGTTTCCTAGTTCCCCAGTCAGCAATGTGTTTGTGAAAAATCAGTCTTTTTGTCTTGCTGAAAAAAGGCTAAATCTACATTGGTGGCCCAGTCTAAGTTTACTATTCTTTGCACTTTCAATACAAGTGAATGAGGGAGAATGAAGTGGCCCGAGCCCCCTTATTTGATCTACTGGATTGTATAAAGTGACGGAATTCTAATGTATTTGCTCAATGCCCCGAAATAGGCTGTTGCTTTTCTATAGAGGATGCAGAAACGTCACGTTATTTTTTCAACACTAAAAAAAAAAACAAAAAAAACACACACACACAAAAGTTAAAAAAGCGTATTTGGCAGCCTACGTAGGTATCTCCCTCCGTCTGTATTTACACAACCTGTTGGATAATGTCCCCTGAAATAGAAAAAAAGCACAAGGTTGAAACGTTCAGATGCTCTTTTTATAGGAACGAGGGGGGAAAAAATGAACATGGCGCTTATTTAATTACCCTCTGTGACGTCTGAAGTCGAAATTATGTAACACTTAATTTAGACACTGTTTGCAGCTTTTCTAAATGTTTATTGTCGGGCCTAATCGTGTTTAGCTCAGCTTGATGAATGAGCCTGGTTGTCTGCGCTGTGGCCAGGGCATCGCAGCTCCATGCATCCTAATCGGCTGCACGATTCATTTCTCTGCCCACAGCCTCCACTGCCTTTCTCACATTCATAAAATTCGTAAAATCATCCAGTTCTGGATAAAGATTATTATTATTATAATTATTATTATTAGACGGAAATGTAAAACAAATCCCCAAAGTTACATTTACACGATCAAAAAAGCTGCCATTTGTAATGATAATAATAATAATAATAATAATAATAATAATAATAATAATTCGTATCGTCTTAGATAAAATCTTCAGAATCATTTTGATTGTTTACTTCACTTTTAATGAGAAAATATTTCGATGACCATTTTTTTCCAATTCATTGCAGACTGTTGGCACACTTTTCGAAAGCACGCATGCTTGCAAAAAAAATTTAAAAAATTTAAAAAATAATAATAATAAAAAACAATTAAAACAACAACAATACCCACGTCATCATCATCAACAACAACAACAACAACAACAGCAACAACACAAATTTTAAAATGCATGCTTTACCTAAAAAAAAAAGTACAAATTTACAGCATCCGATACACATGGTCACCACAGCCTTTTAAATTAAATGCTTCACAGAACATTTTCTGGAAAATAGATATCTAAAACATAAAACTAAAAAGTGCATTTTACAACATTTTTAGTATCAGTTATTTTCAATATTCACATCTTGCATTTTGAGGACTTCTCAAAATTCTACTTTTCAATATTGAAAAGAATTTCGTAACTCGGTTTGCTTTCTTTTTTTCTTTTTTTCTTACAGGGATGGTAAGAAGAAATCTAAACCCTATTCCTATTTGGTATACCCTTAACCATCATTCCAGTATTTTTTTTTCTTTTTATAAAAAAAGCAAACAAAAAGTCATTGCCTCGCAATTTCATTGACATTACAGTGGTCACACAGAAACGGTGCAAAAGTTTTGCCAGTTGATGGAATTGAGAAACTGCAACGGGGGGATTTGGAAGCCACCTTCAAATAAGAGTTGATACTGCCAAAACAAACTCCCCCCCCACCTCCCCACAGCCCTCCAATTGGATCCCCTCAGTGGCTCCACTTTCAACACTCGCATTTTAAAATAAACTGAAAAATAGAACTATCAAATAATTTATGATTTCAAGAGCAATACTGTACGATTCTGTGCTGGACTTGACACAATTTAAAGCGACACATTCAACACGAACACAAATAAATCGATATGCAAACTGCAACTCGCCTTGATTCCAACAGCAGAAAATATAAACTTTGGGTTTGGTAAAGGGGCCTTGGAGCCAGCCAGCAGTTCGTTTAATAGAAAAAGTTCAGGTGGTCAGTGCACAGCTACAGACTGTAGAGTGGAGGGGCTCGTCAGAGTCTCACTCGGGGTTGCAGGGCTGCTTTGGCTCGTCGCTGTCTGTGGGGACGTCGGGCTCAGAGACTGTGGAGAGTTTGATAGAAACGCGGGGATGTGGGGAGGTAGCGCCGAGAAACCGGGCATGGACGTCGGGGTGGGCTTGATTGGCACCGGGATAGCCGGTAAGGACTGTCCCCCGTGACACAGGGATTTTATGGGCACGCCATAGGCACTGTAGTCGCTGCTTGCCATGGATATTGGGGCCGCCGTGTCAATCACGCTAGTGTTGTACATGTGGGGCCAGGCTGTCGTCAGCTGGTTGTGAAGCGGGTACCCGGCAGACATGGACTGCATGGTGGAGAACGCCAGACTTCCCGGGACCTTGTATTCTCTGGCGATGATGTTCTCAATTGCAAAGGGGTGTTTGAAAGTTGATGACTGAGACACTCCGAGGTTGTAAGTTGACATCTGAGGGAGGTGTGTGCCGGTGGCTGCCAGGGCGCTCAGTCTCAGCTTGGCTTGCTGTTGGAGGTAATGGGCAGCATCCGACTGCTTGCTGGGAGCCAAATGATCAGACACGGGCAACACTTTGAACCTTTTGCGGCGCCTCAAAAAACTTCCATTCTCAAACATGTCCCCACAGTTGGGGTGCAGAGCCCAGAAACTGCCCTTACCTGGTTGATCTGGGCGCCGGGGGATTTTGATGAAACAGTCGTTAAATGACAGGTTGTGACGCAGAGAGTTCTGCCATCGCTGGGTGTTTTCTCTGTAATAAGGGAATCTATCCATGATGAACTTGTAAATTTCACTGAGTGGCAGCATCTTCTCCGGGCAGCTCTGGATCGCCATGGCAGTGAGCGAGATGTAGGAGTAAGGTGGCTTCTGATCGCTGTACGTGTTTCTCCCCGGACGAGGCATCCTCGGTGTATTTTTTCAGCAAACGCAATAATAATAATAATAATAAAGTAGCTTCCTTTAATTCCTTGGCGAAAGCTTGCTGCTCTTCATGAAAACAACCGCCGCAGAAAGTTTCAGTGCAGGCAGAGCCGGAGTTGGGTCGTGCGCAAAGCAGCCACTCTGAGCGCCTCTGCAGTGTGCAGGCGAACACGGTCGAGGACGGTGCACATTTATGGAGTGACGGCTGCTGCGAGTCTTTCTTCCAAAGTAAGTCAGCTTGTCCCTCTAGCAGAGCTGAATGGACTTCATTTGGCGTCCTTGATAAGACTAGCTAAGCGTATGCCTCCATGGCCTTCCTCTAACCATCTGATAGTTTTATGTAGTGACATGAACAGAAAAGACCCCTGTAGAGGCGCTCCATTAATGTGCCACCTCTTTGCTATCACATGACAATTGCCATGGGAGGAGGGGGCTGGGAGGAAGGCATAATCTGGTTTCATTTACACCTATTTACATGGACACCTTGGGCCAATGGAAATCATTTCCATTTGAAGACAGAAAAAGGGGCGAGAAGGCTCGGTAACCGGAATTGAACTGCGATGGCACTCAGTGTGTGAAGGTATGCGCTAATACTTCTTCAGCGGACTTTACAGCTGCACCTCACAAGTACGCTATGTGAGGGAACTACGTGGCAAATTTATGTCATTATAAAATGCTTTTAAATATTTATGTTTTTCTTAAAATAGATGCGTGTTTTAAAAACGTGACAATATTCCTGTTTGCGCAGTGATGTACGTAAGGAGCTATTTTATAAAGTGTTTTAGCATGCTGATCAGTCTTTTTATTATTATTATTATTATTATTATTATTATCATCATCATCATCATCATCACGTGGATTTGAATGAAAAGCTGATTTCCCAGATAGGCAAAAATGCTGAGAAAATGCATTTTGCTTTCCTCCCCTAATTACACTCTAACATTGTTTGCGAAATGCACACACCATAGAAAATAATTTGCCATGAGCAAGTTTGTTGATGAGCCCACTATTAGTTTTTCTCAGCTAATTTCGCCCAGAGCTGAACAACGGAAGTAGACGATATGAAAACATCAACACAATGCAAACAGCGCTGTTCAAACTAAAACTTCATGAGGCAATCAGGTCTATTGTGTTTATGTAAAGAAGATTCGAAAGTACTTCAGAAATGCAAATAAACCCTTGAGGACGGTGTGGTCAAAACTGTATAAAATATCCATAAGTCAATTATATGAATGTGAAAACCAAATGGGAAGCCTATTTTGAGCTATTGCTATTCAAGCTTTTGGCCAGGGCCACCTTTCCGCTTGGAGGGTTTGCAATGCCAGGGACCACACACACGCACACGCAGATTTACTCATAATTTATGCTAATTTCCCCCCCATAAACCCACAGTGCACCCCATCACCAGTCTGATGGATTACGAAAAGAATCGCATTGCGGGGGACACCGAGCAACTTTCACCCAGAAAGCAGAAGCAGGCTGAAGAAGAGCATCCTCCCTGCTGTATGAGGATTGTTTGACAATCGATTAGTTAGTACAAGTAAATCAGTTAATTAGCTGATTGAGATTAAAGAACAGAAAAAAGAAACAAAGTGAGAAAAAAAGTAAAATTATTGTTAATGTGTTGCATGCAATAAGTTAAAAATAAGCACGAAAAAATAAGCGTTTTTTTCTTTCTTTCTTTTTTTGCTGGAAAAATTCCCACCTTTCTCTTTCATTATTATTATTTTCCTGCAAAGTGGCTTTTAACACCTGTCATTTCACATTAATGTTCAGCTGAAAAGGTTTTGTCCAAAAGGAAGTGGCCCTGTCAACCTATCTCCAGCGGCTCGGATAATGACAACACACTGCCAAATGCCAAACATCTTCTGACATCCAGCCTGTTCAGTCAGCCATTCATTCCAAAAAAGAAAAAGAAGAAAAAGAAAAGTTAGGCCATGTTATTAGTTCTCACCCAGATTAATATGTCTGTCCACAAATCAGATAAATCGGTTTGAATTCGCAGTTGATTCAAAAAATTAGCTGCAGAAATCGCACTACAAATGCTTGAGCGTGCAGCAAATGGATTGCATTTCACGCACTATTCGGGCTTATTTTACATTATCAACTTGAATAAACTTTGACAGTTTTTATTTTTTGGCACCGCAAACCAGCTGCGGGTTTGCGGATTGAAAGTTAACCCGCAACGCTCGCGTTAACCAGCCGTGCCACACAGGCATTTTCCCACCTTCTTTTTGACTCCTCTCACTCATAGTCGGAGTGGCTTTTTGAGCTTCAGGGTTATGGGGTATTGGTAGGCCTTTTGTCCCCGTCCAATGCACACACTGAAAATACCACCATGACTCTGAATCTGAATGGGGTTTTTAGCTGCTCCCAAAACTCCCGAGTTCAAGCAGCAGTAGATCAAGTCTGCACTATGTTTGGTCATTTGTAGAAACCCGAACAAAGGTTGGGATAAGCCAAATTGCATTGCACTTGTGAACCAGACCTCAGTCTGAAGTATCCTTTATAGCGGGAGGGGGAGACCAAGAACAATTTTGTGTGAGCTTAAAAAAAAGAGGGGGGGGGGGGGGGGGGCAAAACAAAGGGCACTTTCTGAAACATCTTAAAGTAGAGTAGTGAGGCGTGACATTCCCAGGGTGACGAGACACAAAAGCTGAGGTCATGGGGATGAAAAAGAGAATCAAACAGCCACTTTCACACGTCTGCCCTCCTCTGCTGCACCCCCCGAACACAATAGGAAACAAATGTTGTTAAAAGAGGATCGATGCCATTCATCCTAAAGCAGCGAATGATAGCCAAACAATATTGTCACAGTGAATCGAGTTGAGATATGCTGCCACCCAGACCTACGGAGAAGGAAAGAAACTGCTATTCAGGGGATAATTAGGGGGGGGGGGGGCTCATGGCGCTCGACCAAAAAAAAAAAGTCAAAATGTTTTGAAGTATGTCAATAAACAAATGTCACTCTTGCTTATTATTTTTATGTGTCTCAAATAGTTTTTTGTTTTTTTTTTACTTCCAGGTGGTGCTCTCCAGTTGTCGGCTCAGAAGCTCCATGTCAGACTTCAGGCAATGATTTAGGCCATTACCGATCAATAAGTAAACACAGCGCAGCTGCAGAATCATTTTAAGACAATCGTTTATAATCCCAAGTTTTCTCTTTGAGTTGGCTCAGTGTTCTTCACGCAGATTATCATCATCGTAGCCCGTAGATTTAAACGGATTTGTCATCCGCTGGCCTCTGAACACACGCTCTGCGTAAAGGAAAGCGTGCATAGTTTTGTTGTCTGCTGCAAACTACGGCTCTCCAAGCCGTCCAATAGGCCTGTGCTTTTAATTAAGTCCGTGGTGATTTCATCCCCCCCAGAGATGTTTTACGGTGCAATTAAGGACGCGCTGATGATAAGGTATGAATATTCAGCAGAATGACAATTAATTAGCAGACAGAGTGCTCTCACAAGAGTCTCCTCAACGGAAAATTTAGCCTATATAACGCAATATTCACACCACTTCGAGGCCAACTTCACATGCTGCCCCCCCTTGAGATGGCTGTGGATTTTGACCAGAGAAAAATCAGCGTAAAGGTAAAACCCCAACGTTAACAAATACAGTAAATATATTTGTTAATATTTCTTTTTGGAACACTAAAATTACGGTCCTAGTCTAGTTGTTTCTTTGTGACATCAGAGGGAGTACCTGGAAGAAGACCTCAGGGCATTCGCAACATATGCTCGGATTAAGCTTAATGGTCTAATTACATAAATTAGGCATTAATTATACAGCACATCATGTGTAACAGATATCTCAATTGTACAGAGGCGGGAACAATCTAATTCAATTTGTGTGTGAATAGTTTCATCCAATTAAACACACAAGGACATAAAAAAGTAGAAATATCGATAGCGAGGCCCGGCTTATTTAATCAGGACACCAAGGGATTTTTCTGGTTGTAACATTTGAGCGTGCACATTTTTTTTAATCTAATTTCGTTGTGGAACGTTTTCCCCCCTTTAGCAGCATGAACACCGAGAGGCAGCAGTTTCACTCAATGGCCATAAGATGGGGACAGTGTAATTGATAGTTAAAGGAAGAGTTTTACAAGCGTAAATAGTAATCACTCTCTCTATGTGCATGTACACAGAGAGTTTTTTTTTTTAAATTACAGTCATATTGAAGAATCACTATGACAACATGGGACTGTTTTTAAATCTATCTGTCCATCTATCTACTGTATTACTATGAGATTGTCTTCAGGCACACGAGTGTGCATGGTAAGTGTGAGTGTGTGTAGGAGGGTGTCCCAGTTCATTGACTCCATATGGTGAGAAACAGCAGGACTGATGAGTGTACTACCTGAGGTCCCTGTTTGTGCCGTGGAGTGTAACCAAAACAGCGGCCCCCCACCTGACCCCTCCACCCCCCCACCCACCCCCTGCATAATTCATTACAGACAAGACGGTGCCACTCTCACTCCCATTTCATTTAGCTTCTTTAGTGACAGATGACTCTGTAACAACAAATCATACCATTAAACTACACGTGATACTTAGCCAGCTGACAGATATAAAAGGGGAAGGAGCAAAGAGCAAGAAGATGAGAGAGAAATGGAAATGGGTGAAAGATGAGAGGAGAAAACAGAATAACAATATGGCAGAATCCATATCAATATTGAGAAGAAAATGCAAAAGCCCTCACTGATACACTATGTATTACCTCATAATGAACTGGTTTCATTTGAACAATAATCATGGAAATTCTCAGTCACTGTATATACTGTTGAAAATGAGAGAATACTGAACTATTTATCAGTGTGAGATCATGATATATTAACAACAAACTCAACAGAAGAACGAACTTTCGTTGTGACGAAGCAAGATAAAAGGGCTTTTATGCACAAAAAGGTGTGAATTAACATAGGTCAATCCTGTACGCAGGGGATAAAAATGAGGTGGAAGACTTTGACGTGAAACACAGTGCAAGAGCGCAATGAGGACGAGATCAGAGGGTGAAGTAATATTAATGAAGGTATACCACGATTAAAATCGTACGTTCATACTCCCCTTAAGTGTCATTACACACTGATGTACAATAGCACAACCTACCCAGATGGCAGGTGACATATAAACTAAATGGCAGAAAACGGATCAATATACTGGGTCACGGCAGGGGAAATTACAACCTCTTGAGGTCAACGTTATAAGTTTAACCTAAAACCTCTAACCTTCATGTTTGCCTTTTGCTCTGCCATTATCTTTTCATTGCAGGAAAATTAGTACAAAACAATTACTGCCCTTTAAGCGTTGCCTGTTTGTCACAAATTAATTGCAGGATTTAAAAAATAAAAAGCTTTGAACTCAGGGATCAGTTGTAAGGAAAGTTGACATGTCCTCCGCAACACCACCAACACGTCTCTCCTTTGGGGGTTAATGTGAAAGACGTCTAATGGAGGCAAATCCCTTTTTTATTGTGAGCTTATGTGGTTGGAAGGCACGGTCCTTTGTGTGGCTCATGTTCATCCAGACCTTGGCAGTGATCAGAACACACTTAACCAACTGGGACCAAATGAGGGGCATTTTGTTCTGTCTTTCATCTTATACATCAGGGAAAAATGCTTGGTCTCCACGGACGGTTAACGGAGCCAAAGACCAGAACAACACAATACGCAATAACAATACAGGAGTGTTTACAGCACACGTAAACAAAAACACATGGCTGATCCTCGGGACACCCACGGGGAAGGTAAAAGACTAAAAACATATCACAGAAATTTTTATTTAAAAAAAGTTTGCAAACATATTCTGTTTGTGAACACCTAAGAAAACGAGATAACACACTCTTTCTGACCTACATGTGTAATCTGCTCTTATTTTAGAGTTGCCTGTCTGTCTTTCTGCAGCCATCACAGAAGATTCAGTCATTTACTCATGAGCGGCTAACAAAATAACCAATCATTAAGTGCCACTTCCACTGATATGTTTTAATTGGTATGTGATATATGCCGCTGTAAGACTCAAATTTGCATTGCTAAGCATAAACAAGCATCGCTGTAAATCACAAGAAGCCCTAAAGAGAAACAAGAAATGTTGCATGGTGTGCTTTGAAATGCTCTTTATTGTTGACCAGCTCAATGTGCCTCCTGCTGAAAGATAATATGCATGACACAGTTCCAGGCACTGATTCATTTGTTTAGTAACAGGGCAGCTAACCTACGCTGAAGGCATGAGTGCAGTGAGGAAAACATAAAGGTCCTGTTAATCCACAGCTAATCACAGGGCCACTGGAAACAATCCTGCAAAAGGATTTTGTCAAGTTATTTAAGGCGGGACTTGATGTGTTTCTGTAAAAGCATGCTGACAAGACATGACACAGTGCAGATTCTGCATCATTATTCCATCAGGCTGCTGAAGACGCAGCCCCTAACTGGCAGCCAAGGACTTTTAGGAAAGCATGGCAAATGTCTAGAGAGAAATATGTATTTATGTTTCCGAAACACTGTTGATTAAGAGTTCTTGAAGCGGCGCCGTAGCTGATATACGAGAACGTTTATTTTTGAAGGATAGTAATGGACCTGATGAACTGCCGTGTTGATTACTAGAATCTTAAGGGTGTACACTTGAAAATAATGTTGTTGACTCTGACCCATTCAGGAGCAAGTGCTTCGGATGTGACAAGGCATCTGAATTATACATGGGAAATGCACAGAGGCTGCACTGCACACAGAAGAATGCAATTACATTTCTATCAAACAAATTTAATCTAGAGTCGAGGTTTATGCTATTATAATGCACTAATGGAAAAGCACAAGAAGAATCCTATAAAATGTCAAGTACCGCTGCATATCAGGAAAAGTCTTTATTGGTCACTGTAGGCACAGACTGAGTGTTAACAGGCTTATCCGCAAGGGAAATGTTCAGTTCCCCTGCCAAAACCAAAGCTATTACAATCCCAAATAATTAACTTTCAGCAGAATAGCCAGTTGTCACGAAAACTAGGATAGGAAGATGTCCAAGGGGGGAAACTGGATGAAAACACCAAGCTCTGTTTGCAACTACATCTTCAGACACAAGCTGGCAAGGTACACACTAATCCAAACCTTTGGTGGTCAATTAAAAATAAATGCAAACATGGTTAATACCTAACAGTATGGAGTCTTTTCTCCGAGCTGTCACCGTTTGCTTTCTCATAGGCAAATGTTTAACTGTTGGGTTCCTATTTATAATGGTCACTGAGATGATTGTCATTAGCTGGTGCTTAATTCCCCAAAATTAATTTAAATAAATAATCCAAATCTGGGCAAAAAAAGCACATCGCACATTGGCACTGTTGCACTTTTTCTTGTTTTCTATAATTCTTACACTCTTCTACAAATAAACACAGTTCTGAATTCCTTACACCGAAACCTCCTCGACTGAGAGAGAGACATTTATTATCAGTGAGGTCGATCTGCCTCCACATCACCGAAGCACTGTCATTCAATCATTACCTTGTTTATGCCCACATTTCACTGACAGTCTTGAATGGCCCTTAAACCAACTCAGGTAATATGGCCTAATAAACTGGGACCAATAAAAAGCATTTAATCGCGAGTGTCAACATGATTAATTGTGTACTAAAATCCATGTGAGACCTAGTCATGGGGGCAGTGAAAAAGGCATTTTGCATTTCAGCATAACTGGCACCAGGACAAGCAGTTATGTGAGTCTATCCATGGAATGGTATGAATATCAAATTAATAATTAGTCATGTAATTTCTCCTCAGGAATTACTATGCCTCAAACTGGTCGGTGAATTTAATTATTAGCAGCCTTTTTGTTTCCATGTCCCTCTCATTACTGTCAGGATTGATGTAACGTAAACTTCATTAAAAATTAAAGCAAGAGTCTTAATTATGAGGCTACACTGACTGAAGTTAGAATTAGCCAACTCAGTGATGTGCAAATGAGAGCATTATTTAAGAAACATGCTGGAAGTAGTTATGCTAATTTCAAGAGTTCACAGTAGCAGACCTTTTCACTTGCAGTTGCATATTCATTAAACACACTATGCAAATTTAATGTAGCAGTCTTAGTAATGCCTTGTTAATTTATTCAGATTTATTGAGAACGACTTGTAAAAAGTACCAATTTAATTACCCTATCTCCTTGGAAGGTAAGGGATATGGCCAAGGTTTTAAACTGTGTAAATCAGCATTAGTGTGGTTTGATGGAGAAAAAGGGAATGAAAGGACACTGCTGTTAATAGCCATGCTTGAAAGACATATTGATTCACTTAAGACATGATCCAGGTAAAGCGCATTCAACCAGCCAAATTTGGACAGTGCTGTAAAAAATTACAAAGTGTCAGTTTTAGCAACAGGAAATACTTTATCACCGATCGTGTGTTTTACACCTACAATCCGATCTGCAAAGTAACTCCTAGTTTAAAAAAATAAATATATAAAGTAATAAAGACATTACATTTTAATTTACAACAGCTTCTATTATCATATTACTCATTAACATAACATAACACTTCTGGTTGCTTACACCTGTTCAGGTGCTCGTTAATGCAAATATCTAACCGGCCAATCACATGGCAGCACGTCTCGCGCTTAGGGGTGCAGGAGATGACCTGCTGAAACCAAGCATTACAATGGGAAGGATGTGAATTAATGATAAAATGTCCCATTGGTTCTAGACAGATTGGTCTGAGTATTTCAGAAACAGCTGGTCTATTGAGGAGAGAGGGCTCTCTCAAGTCTGAATAAGAGACAATGTCCAGTGAGTGGCAGTCCTCCAGCCAGAAATGCCTTGTTGATCCCACAGGTCAAAGGAGAGTGGCCAGAAATGCTGCAACAGTAACTCAACCAAGCACTCATTACAACCAAGGTATGCAGGTGAATATCTCTGAATGCACAACATGTTGAACCATGAAGCAGATAAGCTACAGCAGCAGAAGACTGCACTGAGTGCAACTCCTGTCTTTACCTTACAATATAAAGCACCTTGGGGTTATTGTGATTTGACACTTTATGACACTTTATTTAAAACTGAATTGAATTAAAACACATAGATTACAATGACATTGAACTTAATATTGGTGTGTTGTATATTCAGCAACAATTTGTCTAAATTGCTTTTCATTTTGTTTGATTGCACTAATACTGTTAAGTGCTATTCCATTTAACTGTACTGACAAAATATTGATGTATAATCAGGTCCAACTTGGAAACATCTCCATAATGCAAATCATTCTCAGAATTTATCAGTATAGAACCCTTGAAGCTACGGTAGCAGAAGTTAATGTCCTTCCAGTTACACATTCAAATTCCTGCCTTGAACAGCTGAGGTGAGACTGAATTTGTTTACAAGCCATCTTTGACTCACATTTTTTGGCCTAAATGGACTGTTAGTCGTGATGCTGTTTCCCCCAGTATGTGCAGGTTGATTATGGTGTACACTGAAGATAATAATAAATAAGACAAGGGACTATAGCCAACTTTTACGAGATTAGCATAACAGAACTGTAACTAAATCTCTCCCTCTCAAGTAAAAATCATCGTCAAATTAGAAGACTGTTAAAGATGGACATCACCAGCATGACACTTGTTTTGAAGCCTCAATTGCTGCATTACAGAGATCACCATCTTGTTTTTTGTAGCCATATATTATAAGTAATATATGGCTCCAGAGTAATCAGCTAACACTAGCAAGTTGGGCTAGCAAGGCTGAATGGGTTTTTTGGCTAATGTGCTACATCATATACAAATAAAAACTGCACTTTCGCTCATGGACCTGGAGGACCTGTGTTTAACTGCAAAGTAAGCCTAATTATTTGTCAGACAATTGAAAACTATATTAAAAAGGTTCCACAAACAGTCAAAAGGTCTAGTTCAGTCAGTGACTTGAATTAGCTGAGGTAAAAAAAAACACCTAGGCCCTAAAAGAGCTAACTTTAACCCTTAATAGAATTTAAAATGATGGATTACAAAAAAAAAAAAAATTAAAAATCATCACTGGTACAGTTGTCACCATTGGGGGAAAACAGCAATCGCATGTTGTCTGAGTAGATGTCAGGTAAGTAAAACAATTGAAACAACGGACAAGGTAAAACCCAGCTCTTTTATCCTTTTAGTGTTTAATACTTGCATTTCATTTTAAAAACACTCTTGATTTGCAATCTGTGATTGTTAAGTCAGAGCATATAAAATGCTGGTTCAGGGAAAGGTGACCATTACAAACAATACTGCAATAAACATTTGCAACTGAGAGCATGTTTACTGCATTGGACCATGTCCAAATATAAAGAATTACTACGCAAAAGAGGGGTGTTAATTAATATGTGATTTTAATTCAATAAATAAACCCCCGAAGACAAAAAATAAACATGTCTGCACACATCCGGACTCACCCTGTTTATTATAATAAACCGAAATTTTACTGAGAGCTGTTGATTTACAAACAACAACAACAACGGTGTCATCTCAGGTACATATCACTTCACAAAGGAAAGAGAGGGAGCTAATACGATGTGCAACCAAATAATCTTGTTAGTTTCAAGTGGCCAGTTGTCAGTGACTACATGTTAGTCCTCGGGGACAGAGTTGAAAGACTGAGCTGCAGAAAAACATCCTTAGGGCTTGCGAAGGAAGAAGCCCAATCACTGTGTTGGAAAAAAAAAATAACCTGCAGATGAGCGCTGAGGGTCGCAGAGCTCTGACCGTGGCAGGGCAGAGCTCAGTGACTGCATACACCACTCGAGGAGATAATTACACTGGCTGGGTGTCTATTGCTTGTTCATCACTCTCTGTTGTCCCTCAGGAGTCCCTTTGGGTGTGTATGTGAAACTGTGTGTGTGTGTGTGTGTGTCAGGTGGTCCCTACAAGCCTCTTACTGTTTTGCTGCATTTGACGCAGTCATCCAAATACAAATTTAAAAAAAAGACACTAAACCTACGAACATGTACTCTCAACAGTTAAGCTGGATAAAATCATGGATAAAGCTTCTTATTCTCCGGCTCAATAAATAAACTAGATAGGGCACTTGGTGAGTGCATGTGTGGTTTTAAAGGAAGTGATCTGGATAAAGCAAAATTTGATGGGCTTTTCTTTGCCCGTGCATCATCATTTTATCTTTAGGCAAGTTTACAGAGTTTACATATTTAAGAGAATTCTGCTTCATATATTTTTTTTGTAATCTTGCTGACAGACAGAAAGACAACCAAAGAAATGACACAGATCACAAACATCTGCTCTGGCTTTTACCTTCATCAAATAAACACTTAGTAGACTGGGAAAAACTGCACACACATTTACTTGAAAAGGAACAGCATAACATGTTTTTTAATAATTATCTATGCTCATAAATAAAGTTTGACATCCCATTAACCTAAGAGTTAGATTTTCTTTGTTAAAATGTAATTAAAAAATAACATATATACTAGCTGTATGCAATTCCAATATTGCGCAAAATAATAATTTAATTTAACCTTTAAAGTTGTAACTTTATGACCAGATGAGGCTGCTGTGGCTGAGCTCATGCGAGTTCTGGACACAAGGACAAGCAAGGTTAAGTAAATCCTAAAATCTCCTCGTTACCATATTAATTCAACCAAATATGCAAATATATAAATATAGATGGCATTATCAATTGACATTTACTGACCTATAAACTTATGACAACACACTGCATTGACAGATGCATACATATCATGCAGATATGCTTAGATAGGTGATAAATACTGGAGTCAGTTGTCATTATCTCTGTATACTTTGGTTTTAGGACATTGATGTGTCTCCTGCTCCTGTTTTTCCAGGTTATTCTGGCACACAATGCTGATGTCAGAATTAAAATGCTGATTGTATTCATCCCTATTGAACCTCCAACTAGAAGATGACTTAATATACATCCTTTATCATCTTGAGGGCAATAATTTCCATTTTTTCTACTAAGAGTGACAGATGCGAACCATCCCATTGACCATAATTAATCTGTGTTTAAAATGAACAGGCTGCATAGAAGTGGAGCCATAGCCCAGGGTCTGAGGGCCCGCGCCACAGTACTATCTGTCTGGCCCCATGCATCTCAGTGTAATTATCCCATTGCCATGAATAATGGGACAAGGGGGGATCCGAGTGATGCTTTGATAGAGATGAGATTAGTTTAATCAAGTTCATTGCTTGGGCTGGGCCACCGAATCTCATCATCGTTCCTCTCAAATCACCAGACCCTCACCCCACCCGCCAAAGCTCCTTTTACGCCTGCCACATTAGCCAGAAAAAATTTATGACATCGTTAGTTTTTAAGTGCTACCTCTGTTAGGACAATACATACTTAAAACAGAAGGCTTTGTGACAAAAGGATTCATATTAAACGGGGCAAAAGCAGGAGTCCTGAATATCAAATGGTCTGTAGGAACATTTACAACAGAAAAAAAATAGATACATATATTTATTTAGTAAACTTATATATTTATTGTCTCAACAGATTTATGAATTACACTATCTCATGCTTTCAAATATAACCTTGGCCAAATAATTGAACAATTTAGCATCACATTCAGATTCATCATAAAGAAAAACTGTTGGTTTAGAATAGTTTAGGCACCTCCCATTAGAAATTCAAACATGGGATTTGTCAATGTAATGTGTTATCCCCCTGAGGCAAGCATTCAAATAAAAAAAGAAAGAAAAGTACAGGGCACTCTGCGTATTTACAGACAACAAATCATGTTTGGCAAAAAGTGACAAACCCAGCGTGCGGCAAAGCCGGTGGACTCCTATAGTGATCTTAGCTTGGAGAGATCCATAAACACATGTTCCCTACAGCACACCATCACTCTCTCCTGCTGGCCTGACGTCAGAGGACAGGGCTTTATCTGTCTACAGAGGACGGCAACTTTGCAAACAAAGCCTCAAGTGAAGCCTCTCGGAAGTCCCGACTTTGACTTTCTCCTAGCTTCGTGTCAACACACCTCTCCGCAGCCCCCTCCACACGCACACACACAAAAAAAATACCACTATTACAGCACAATTTGGGAGCCATTCATCAAATAAGACATAGGATTAATTAAGCCTGAGGACTGAATTAGCCTCCCTCTTTGCTCATCAAGGTGTACCCTTGGCCTGGGGTTGGAGAATGGGGAGTGGGGGCTCCTCGGTGGTGGTGGTGGGAAGGGATTGGTGGGTTGGGGTGCTATTTCATACAACTCGTATGTGTTTATTAGCCTAGACCACAGATTCATGCTGAGACAGAAAATGAAAATTTCTTTAGCACCAATTTGCTTATGATGTACGACAGTTCAAAAACTCCAGAGGGGAATGCTACACCAGTGCTCTTCATTACATATTAGCTTTATGACAATATATTTACCAGAGATCGAGGCCTTGTAGGAAAATCTTGACAAAAGATTGACTGACAAAACCTATTTCCCCGCAAGTGCTTTTCCTCCTAAATCAAACATATACATCCATTTCCCAAGTATACTGCCTGTTGAAGCCAATATCACACATGATATATCACAATGACACTCAGCCTTTCAGGGTTGTTTTTAGTTGAATAATTTCACTCCCATAACAAGATCAATGACATTAGGGCACAGCAGGCAGACCGGGCTCTTCTGTTTGGTATGTTTGATGTGTTATGAAGTCTGAAATAAGTAAAGATTCCCTCCTCTATGGAGCAAAAAACATGACATGCATACATTCATACCTTGCACTGAGTTCATTAGTCCATAGCATCCTGTCCCTGACTGAAGAGGGTCATGGTTTTGATGAATGGACTGTGTAGCATGTAGCTTCAGGCTAAGATTCAGCACCTCAAGAGGCAGCGAGGACTCAACACTGGATGGAAAGAAGAAAAGAAAGAAAGGAGGAAATGAGGGAGAGAGAAATGAATTTGGATTACCCAGGAGTTCTGTCTCTCCTGAGTCCTGCATCCAAGATACATTAGGAATCTAATGTGCTATTATGCTCTATCACCCCCCTAAGCCTAAAACATCTGTCCTTGGGGTGTCTCTGGTAATAGACAAGGGCTTTCAGACCCCTCGCTACTACAAGATAGCAGCTTCTTCAAGGGCCCTTGACGTCCGGCTGACTTAATCTGCAAGTACTTCCACAAAATTGACATTGCCTCGAGTGTGTATAGCAATGAGCAGACAATGGCGTTACAGAGCATTTATATTTCAGGAGTGCTTCCAGGGACAGTGAAACCTGACCTTTAGAAGAGAAAGAATTGGATTTCTTTTTACTGGTTTTTCTAACTTCAGAAGACTTTGATTTGACATTTGAGTTTCTTGAAGGTTAGTCGAAGGTGTGCGGATCACTTCAGAGCACGTGTGGGTGGGTTGTATGGAGATATGTTGTATTTAGTGTGTGTGCCAACAGGATTCACAGCTATGGATCCAGGTTTTTTGGGAGAGCTGGAGAGTAACATACAATATCACAGTACTGTAATAACACTTGTTATCTCCTGTTTTGAAATTGTGTGCTTTTGCAAAGTAATAAAAGGGTTAAGCTAGCAATGAATGACAAATGACGTCTGTGTAACACATATGTGAAGTGGTGAAATGACAACAATTTCAACAATGATTGTGATAAACACAGGAAATGCAATTTACTTAAAGTCAATTCTTCTTATGTTAAATAACTTCTTCTCGGTTAAATAAATCACTCCTACATATGCTGATCTACAACCAAGCAACTATTTAATGCCATCTATTCGTCTTAAAAATACAGTGGCCAGATTTTTCTCTACATGAAAACAGTTTAAAAAACGGAAGTGAATATTTCAATTAACAGTTACATTTTTAGTGGAGATAGGAGATCAGGAACAACAAAGTACTGACGAGCAGAAAAATGCATTGTTGGTTTTGATGACAAATAATATGGTGCATCTTTACCTTAACGAATACAAATGGCAGAAAATTCAAAAGTATTTCATTGCCACCCTTTTGTGCCATTTCATTTTGAAACAATGGCCTGCTGGTGTGGCGTTTCTTTCTGAAACCTAAACGCATCAGAGAATAACTGTTTTCATATGATCACGGATGCAATATTCATGATACTCATTTTTAACATGAAAGATCTGTTAATGGAGGCATAGTATTTGATGTTGTATTTCTACTAATTGAATTAAATCTAGTCAAAGAGCAGAAATATTTGTCTTTAAGGCTTTTGGACCTTCAAGCTCTGATTATAAATGCATCCCATTAAATGAAAAGAATATATCTTGATTCATTCATTATTAAAGAGATAGAGCAAAAATACTATGAGTACTCATTAATTTAGGAGAAATAATGTTTCATTCTTACGCAGGACAACGCCGCAGTAACTCTCCTTTTAGCCCATGGAGTACCTTATATTCATCATATATGGTAATGGAAACCAAGCAACCTGTTTAAATAGAAAGTTTCTTTGCTAAAGAGATGTGGGCTGAACAGATGGCCAACCCTGTGCCTTTCACTACTGTTTCTATTGAGCAATTAAAAGTTTCTGGCTGTTTTTCTCTCATCCCCCCTCCACCGTCCCCCAAAGTACAGATTGCAAACATGACAAAAGGTCAAATATCTGCAAGGGAAAAAGGAGTGGAACAACTGTTCCACCAAGCTGCTGCGGCCACAGCTGTTGTACACGCGGACGAGTATTCACCTGAACGAGGACTGGTAATCACCCCACACCGAAGTGAATAATTAGTGTAATAATTACCAGGCTTAAAATGAATCTATGAACTGCCCTCTCTCACAATGCCATCAAGAATAACAGGTGTTGAAAGTGCCTTGAAGGGACAGAGATTAAAGATTATTTCGTTATCCCGAGTCTCCTTCAGGCACAACTGTCTTGTGTTTTATCCTGTCATCCACAGCGAGGGTCATGTGGGGGCTCATTTTCCTCTGGCTTGGCAGTTCTGGGAGCTAGGCATTTGACAGAGAGTGAATGTTGTTTAATCTGGGAGTCTGGGCCGTCCTTGAGCTTCCTGGACACTCCATGTCCACATAACCTCCAGCTACATGGAGTTAGGTTCTACTAATGCTTATTATTAGCTGCCATAATGATTGTTACTTGTAAAAAGAAGAACATAAATAAAAATTGCATTTCTGATATTCATGAGACTAAATTAAGTTTTGTGGCTGTATCTGTTGTGACTTAAGCACCGAAGCAAGTGAGCCTAGGGGTGTTTGTTCTTGTAAGACTTACTTAAAGACTTGTCAAGATGCCACAACTCGCGTGCTGGTTCCAAAGCTCTTTCTGTGTTGATTATTCAGACTTCCTGTGTGTTTTTGAAATTGCTACAGCAGGTGTAACACATCTTAGACACAGCGAATTAAATATTTGTTTCTAATGCTTAACAGAGTGGGTTTTTTGTTTCCATTACACTGAAACTGGAATAGTCCCAGTAGTATTACAGGGAAAAAATATATAAACGATAATTATTAAAACTGGCGAGGCTATAATATTGTAGTGAGAAACCATAATGTCACAGTAGTTTTGTGTGGTGCGAAAGGATCTGCCTGCATAAACAGCTATTTGTATGTATTCCTCAGTGTTTCCATTCAGCAATGACTAGAATATGTGAATGTCTATGCAAAATCAAGATAAATGTGCAGTTGAAACAGACATTGGTTGATTATAGTACCAATATGACATCTCACACTTCATCTTTTACCGTGGTCTGTTGTGTTATAATGTTATATCATTAGTTTTCCTGACAGTGATTCAGCATGCAGACATCTACCTCATTGACCTGAGCTGTGTTTAAATGTAACCTTCTTTTGGCCCTAGCCATCGTTTGTCAATTCTCAGCTGTCAAATACACACAAATTGGACACAACCTGTCATTTACCAGCGACAGTGAGATACAGAGGGGTTGCAAAACACAAGCAGGGCAATTATCTGCATCCCGTGGTTACATGGTCTGGGAGGTTAGCAAGTTGTTCCTGAAAGATTACCACCTCTAATTTCTTTGGGGAGGATGGGACCTTGGTTCTGCTGCCAAGCCTGCTTTTCAGGTCAGGGCTCCCTGAATGTTAACTAAGACCCAAGAGCAGGTCAGCACGCAGGCCAAGGGACCAGAGGAAAGCATGCGCCCTACTCTTACAGTGGCGGCCAGCAAGTCGTGCAGAAAATAGCCATCCATCTTTGGCACGATCCTAATGATCCACTGTGGGTGATATCTGTGGTTAGGAAGGCTATCCAGGTAGTCCTCCACTGGTGCCTCCCTGCAGCTAAGTGCAACACTGATTCTGAAATCTCTGCCAACAAAAACACAGACTCACTTACCAAAGAAATTCTCTAGTATTTCTTCAGGAGGAGGCAGAATTGTTTGATGTCCTCACAGCTGCTCATCAAGCCTTTGGTTGTCTTCTTTAAGCTATGCTGCAAGACATTTTCATGCAGTACCACAAAGGCGTGTTGTGCTTTCGTTTTTTTCTTTCTTTCTTTTTTTTACTTTGATCTAAATTATGAAACACTCGGCTCAATCTCAAACTGTTATGAGCACTGCAGCTATGTTTCTGAAACTGTCATAGCCCTACATTATATTTTAGAATGCCATTCAATGTCTTCTTTACTTTTTTGCAGGCAGCCAGCGAGACTGCATAAAATACATAAGTGGAATACGCATGTTCACACAAAAAGTGGTGACTTCTTCTGCATGTGGGACACATGAAAAATCTCAAATTAAACAAGAAAAAAATAAACAATGATATAAATAATTAGTAACTATATCTAAAATGATTTTAAATTTGGATTAATTAGAATTAGTTGTAATGCACTCCACTGAACATCTGTAGTAAACTAAAAATCCACAGTAAAAGTCTCTTGTTTCCATTGCCTTTAATAAAGATATACTTACATAGTAAACCATACAAATCTCGGTCAGTATCTGTAAAGACAAAAACATAATTGTTATAGCAAAAATCCATGCTTACATACACATAATAACATAACATTTGTCTTTACACAATCGGGCAATCGTGGCTCAAGAGTTGGCAGTTCGTCTTGTAATAGGAAGGTTGCCGGTTCGAGCCCCGGCTCGGACAGTCTCGGTCGTTGTGTCCTTGGGCAACACACTTCACCCTGGTGGTGGTCAGATGGCCCGGTGGCGCCAGTGTCCGGCAGCCTCACCTCTGCCAGTGCGCCCCAGGGCAGATGTGGTTACAATGTAGCTTGCCATCACCAGTATGGGTGAATGACTGAATGTAGTGTAAAGTGCTTCGGGGTCCTTAGGGACTAAGTAAAGCACTATACAAATACAGGCCATTTACAATATCTCATCTAACACATATAAAAACTGGTATTTTGTTTTCATACATTCACTAAAAGCACAACCTTGTAGTAAATAGTATATAATATGCACAGAATTTATCAATAATCCCACATCAGTGCATGTTAGATGCTTTCCATATACAAAAACATAAATACAAAACTAAAGAAGACCAGACATCATAAGCTTCAGCAACACATCCCTTGTCATTTTATTTAATTTGGTTTACAAAGAAATGGCCAATTAAAAAATAGCTTCATTACTTTGTTAATAAAGCAGAGGATTGACTCGAGGGAACTTTTCAATTGGAAGTTAATTATGCAGTCTGGTATTCTCAAATGTTCTCTGCAAATGTACAGTGAGACTATAATGCTGCTCTGTGCTCTGGTTCAATTTCATATTTGCATAGCGGAAAGAGTGCCATGTGTTTTGCAGCTCAGGCACTCAGCTTGTTTTGGTGGTATTTGTATGTGTGGAGATGCATTATTGGTACATCATACCTCACTCGACTCAGTTCCTGGGACATAAGGTGGTAATCCCCAATGTTTGATTTTCAAAACATGAGTATAATCAGATATTTATGTTGCTGATGCTCCGTAATCCACAGAGCATCTAAGTACAAGAGCTAAATAAAATGTTCAAATGGTGCATATAGATAAAAATAAGATACAGTTCATCTAAATCTCTACAATCTGTGAGCTGAACAGAACTCCTAATGCTTTCACCTGTCTTCATTGAATCGTGCAGGAAAGCTCAGGGTAAATGATGCTTGAACAGCAGGAAGATCACTCATTGTTAACCATATGGTTTTGTGTGATAGGTCACCAGTGATTCTGAGGGTTAATATCAAATGCCCAAACACAGACAAGGGGGACCCACGCATATTAATGATAGTGCATATTCCCTTGTGCAAAGGAGATCGGATGAATGGCAAATGTGTTTTCTGGCGAGGTGGGGGTATTGTTTTCAGTAATTTGATAATCAGTGAATAAGTGCTTTGTATATCTTCTTACCTGAATAATGTGATAATATTTTAATTCACCAATCATTTCACGTTACACTGAGATGCTCCGAATTCACTCGTGAAATTCAAATATATATGCATCACTAATGGTTAGAATGAAAAGTGTCTCATTTCTCCTCTTTTCTTTTGGCGACATTTCTCTTTACATTAACAGTGAGTGGGATCTGCCCCCACCCCGAGCTACAATAAAAAATATATTGGCTTTTAACAGTTAAACTAAAACATATGGATGCTCAAGGCCATTCCAACATTGTGCGAAAGCCTCGAGGCTTTTACACAAAGTGCAGCTTCCCTACAAATCTGCAATAAGCAACCAAAACAACCACCGCTTCATGTGAGAATTAGCAAACAGTTATCATTTCTATGACATAAAAGAGTCCGTGCCAACATGCACTGAAATAATAAAATATTGAAATGTCTATGAAACATAAATGTGAATTCTTGCTACATCTGTCTCTTGCTAATTGAGTTGCTACCAAGAATGTTAGTACTCTGGAGAATAATTTGTCAGTGCAAAACATCGAATGGACCAATTTATTGGTTGCTGCAGGCTGTGGAGTTCCAACAGTCTTTGATCAACCTTTTTAGGTCAGTATCTCTCGAAATACAGAGAGGAGAATTACACAGCAGAGAAAATATTTCATCTTTTTAAAAGACAAGGAAAAGTATTCTTGTAGTTACGTTGTTTGGCTGTAATAGTGAATAAATTCTTTGCTTGAAGCCAGAAAGGGAAAAGGGAAGCTTTTGTGCACAGTATTTATTGTTTTGCATGGCTGGAAACTTAAACATTTATTGTGAAAAAGTGACAGTAAGAGTAATTATAAGTTTTGTTTTTTCTCATCACGCGCTGGATGTAAGATGCACGCACTGACAGTTACCGGTAGGTATTTCTGACACACTAAATTAAAAATGTTCTTCAAAGAGTTTTGTGTTGGCTGAGGGGTTGATCAGCCTCTGATTTTGAAATAGTCTTGGCATTTTGACAGTGAATGTACTAAAGGTTGTTTGACATATTCTGCAAGCATCAGAACTCTGTTTTTCCCAAATAATATTATAACTCTTACAGTTAGAAATAGAAGTTGTGTGTCGATCTTTAAGACGAGTGTCCTCACTGAACCTAACTAAATTAAAAATTCACTGTTATTATATAAATAGTGTTGTAGCCTGATGTGCAGTGTACCAGATCTACCCAATATTCCTATAAGAGTAAATATTATCACCTAATCTAACCTATTTAACTTAACCTTAAATGGTACACTGCAAATGATATAATATTAATCTATAAATAAATAATATTCTTTGTAGCTTGTTAGGGAAAAACAACCTAAAAAAATGTGCCTTCTAGCTTTTTCTGTACAATTTTCCATCCATTTTTTTCTCTTTTCTTCCACTAATGCTGGAGCCTATCCTGGGTGTCATAGGGTGAGAGCTGGGGTACATGCTGGATAACAAACAGAGACACATAACACATTCCTAACTACAACCAATTGAGAATCACCAATTAACCTAACAAGCATGTGTTTGGACTATGAGAGGAAGACAGAGAACCCGGAGAGAGTACACAGGGAACGTGCAAGCTGCACACAGAGGAGAGGAGCTGGGAAAGAGCTGGCTGGAGGATTCTCCCAGACCTTCTTCCTTTAAGGCTACAGTGTGACCCACTACACCACCATGCTGTCAGTTTAGTTCCCACTGAAATAAAACAATAATAAAATCTTTTGTTAAGATCCTGTTGTTGGCGAGTGCACAAGAAGCTTAGCAGCTTCTTCCTGACAACATTTGTCCTAGATGTGTAAAGACTATACTTACTACTTGTAAAGGTGCTGTTTTAGCACCAAGCTTCCTGGAACAGATACTAGTCGGAGCCAGTAACTCTAACTCGTATAGTGACATTTTAAACCACATCCCCTGTTTGGCCCCATTGTAACGTTTTACATGAACAGGTTATATCTGGTTAAAACACCATATTTGAGTTTCTAACATACTTAAATTGCAAATGACAGTATGCCATTTTTCTCTAAAAAATATAACATATTAAAGATGAAAAGAGACACACACTGTATTTTAATTAGGAGTGCAGCTGTTCTTTTTCTTGCTTAGCAGATTTCGTTATGAAATGGCCAAGAGTCTACACGCTGATCACCTTATCCCATTCATTATATCTATGAATGTTCCCTTGACCGCATGACTGGAAAGTCTATTAATGCTGGCAGGAAAAGGTAAAATTGAGTGGTACATTTAAAAATGCTGAATTGCTTTAATTAATTTTGTAAAAGTAGACTTAGCTAGTAGAGGTCTATTCTCCTGCGTCCTTTTCAAAAATGCTGTCTCAACACCATGCCAATGCTTTGTGCCCACACGAATTTCAAAGTAGCCATGTATACTGACATTCAAATTAATGTAAAGTTGCATTAATAATTAATAACATATGAGAAATCCCAGTTTAAAAATAATAGGTACAAATCATTTGTGAACTGAAGGATACTGAGGATATAGTCACAAAGCAAATATGTGCATAAAATTATACTAGTTTTATTATATTGAAACTATATTACTATTAAAAGATTTAAACTGAAAACAAAAAAGTCATCGCTTAATTCAGACACAACAAACTTAAACATGTTTGCTTGGAATATATCTACACTCCAACAGTGAGGTCACGCAATTCATTTTTACTCAAAACATTTCAATGAGGCCCTTAAGATAAAACATCAGGTTGTACAGCGCGCCACATCATTAGCTCACACATGTACAGCATCTCAGAGGACCTTTAATTTGAGGAGGAAGAGTCTGTTCCTTCGCTACGAGGTTAAAGAGTGGGTGACAAGTGTAGAAAATCACAGCGGAATGGATTAATTAGGTAGACCTAAAAGCATATTTATCAAAGGCTAAGCCATACAGGCATTATCTTAGAAAGGATCTAATAAAGATGTGCAGGTTAATAGAATAAAGGGCCTTGAATAGAATGTGTGCTTATACATAAAATATCAACCACCTCCCACATGTAAAAGAATCATTAGAATATACAGATTAACTGTTACGGCAAGCAGATTCTTAACAACTCAAACGACCTTCATGTGGTTTGACAGCGGCAATTTGCTTCCTGTGGTCACTCTGATTAAAATGTCAAAGCCTCTGACTTAATTCGTTTTGGTCAAATTCCACATGAAAAGGGCCAATATTTGCTCAGAGAGAAAAGACTGATTACATAAACCTGAATACGCTGATATCAAAAAAATAAATATTTAATGAACTCCCTTAATCAGAAAACACCACGCTGCTCCACTGAGGAAATAAACAGCCTGGTGATTCTAGCTGAATCATCTAAACGGTGTCAATCACAAGTGAATAAGGAGGGCTCCGTTCCCGGGTAGTGATGACTGATGGCCCTTCAGCGGCGACTGAGACAGACAGAGCTGATTGAGAGAGCTTATCTTTATGGTGGAGCCATGGAATTGTTAACAGGATGTGATGGCTTGCGTCCGCCGAGTTGAGCTGGGAAATAAAGCTGTTGGGCTCGGGCTGCCTTGCCATCATTCACAGAGGTAATGATCTCTGTCTGGCTCAGAAGTAAGTAATAGTCTGCCCACAGGTTAGTAAGGGCATGACACAGCTACCCTGACAAAGTTAAACTTGGACAGATGAGCGCAGGGAATATAATAAATTTAATAGGCAGTTTAATAAAAAATTAGAATATGTGGTGAAACTTAAAATTCATAAGAGGTGTGCATGCTTCTTTTTTTCTATCCGCAGACATTTTTAGCTTTTTTCCTTATGACCCATAGAGGAATAATGTCATGCAGCTGTAGAGCAAGAGATCTGCAAAATACTAAACATAGTTCTTAAACCGCCATTACTATGCCATTACACCTTGGCATTTACTGGGGCATTTCTCGACCACATTTTGCATGGCGCACACGATATTCCTCACGTAATCAAAAGGAAGGCATATTGAGGGAAAGCAGTCAAAGATCTAGCTCCACTCAATTAGCTTCAGCAAGATAATTAATCAGTTCAGTATGCACATCCAAGTCTCAGAGGCGTCTTTGAGATAATTGTTCTCATTGACTTGAATAATTATTTGTTTGCTGATTTAATTATTTTCACATTTGGAAAACAAATGAATGCGTGCTGGTACATACTTTGGATCTTTTGTTTTCTTTTGATGTATGCAGGTGAGTGTCAGACTAAAAGAATGACTGATGACTTCTTTTCGGAAAATATCTCTTGAGAAATTATCTGGAACCAAATTCAGACAATTGTGTTTTTTTAAACCATAACCTCGACGTGAAGACAGTCAATAAAACATAAAATGTTTCTTCCTCGTGGCATCAATACAAACTGCGATGAATCAAAGGCTAATATTTCTCAGACAGAAGGTCATCTCAGGGTTACAGATACAGAGTCTCCGTACACTGTCTGGCACGGTGAAAACAATTGTCAGAGTCCTCGGTTCACACCATTACAAGTGTGACTGAGACCTTGCGGCTACTGTAGCAAATAGCACAAATTATGGGGGCCATTTTAATAGCAGTCTCTACTATTTATCATGCTGTTTTAAATGTTTTGCTCATTTGTTTCCATTAAATATTTCATCTTCCCTTAAATATTCATTTAACTTCCTCTTTAAATTTTTTACCAGTCTCTTTTCGGTTGCTATCTTCTTGCCTCCCTTTTAGGCTTTGCAATCATAAATAATTATTCATCTACACCCAAAAAGAGATTGCATAAAACATGCACATGAATCCTTTTTGTCTTTTCTCATTAGTGATATACTTCGAGTAGCCTAAATACTTCCCGCTACCCCACTTATGGAAATTGGTCAGAGAACCTTCCTAATGATTCTGCTTCACAAATAGCATACAGCCTGCGTTTCTGATCCTAACGTTCACCCTATCCTTTCAGGATGAAAGGCGGGGTCTGCTGCAGATCCCAAGTTTGTGTATTACTTTTAAAAGGAGGACTAATCCTGACATATTATCCATCAGACAATGCTGTTTTAGATTTTACTGTTTAAACCCAATGCTGGGCCGCAGTGGACCAGCTGTACTCTGAATGCCTGCTTCTTGGTGCTTAACTGTATATTGAAGAAAGAGATTTACCAAAAAAAAAGGTGCAACACAAAACCACAACATTTCTCTTTCACTGGGTTTACTGTCTCATGTCCTTCTCATTTGATAGTATTTTATTTTCAAATTATTTAAATATTTCTCACTTTTGTTTGGATTTCCTAAAATATTTCCAGGATTCACTTAACTAAAAATAAAAAGTCATCACATCATTTATAAATATTTAAGATAAATTGGTATTATTGGTATTAAGGCAACATTTGTCTTAATTTGTTGGACAATTTCAACTTGCCTTATTAGCATGTAGTGCCATGTTGGAAGGTGAAAGGGAAGCATAAACTCTCAATTTGACTGGATTATCCTTTTGTGATGAGGCCTAATGATCCAGCAGAGTAAATAGCAATGTGTTAATTAGAAATTACAGTGAATGATCCGCTGCACACAGAGGAGGTATTAATCAGGCTGCATCGTTATATTATACTCAGAGTTGTCTTTTCTTTTCTTATAAGAATAAAATATCTAAAAAAAAATTATATTATTTCCAATGTAGCTGATATGCTCCTAAAGAGCCAACTGACCAGCAATGCGTGTAAATAAAACCACCCCTAGCTGTGACTGAAATTATATTATACTGAAATTAACTATTTAAAAAAAATATGTACATGCTGTTCAGTAACGTATTTATTCCTCAATTCGTATGTCTTTCCTAATTTGTTTTTAATTTGGAAAATATTATGGAAAGGGCCTTGTAATTGTGGCTGCAGCTGCCAGTTACTTCTGAATAAATCTCAGACTTTGTCCAATTTGGACGTTGCACAGTTCACAGCAGATTTTAATCAATAAAGGTGTCTACAGCATTTAAGTAAGCATTTGCCTCCACCTAGTGGTAAATGTTGGTTACTGAGGCTAGAGCTATATAGAGCTGTATATTTTTCAGTTCTTATAATTTTACATTTTTTAATGATGTTAACAAAAAAAAACTATACTATCTTTTAATGATTTCTTTGAACTGATCTTTTCCCCAGGTGAACTGATTGTACAGCATGCATCTTTAATGACTTTAACAAACAAATACTGGGTGCACAAGTTTGAATTTAGTTTGGATTTTCTCTAATCCGCACAGCCAAAAGTATAAACTCTTAGCATGTACATAAACTTCCTTTTTTTTAATTGTAGTTTTAATTTATTTTTTAAATAAATGGTGCTGAAGGTTCCCATTAGTGATCACATTTGACTACAACTGCTAATTTCTCATCACCTCTCATCATCAAAAGGATTTCTTTGACAGCACTAATTGGATTGAGCAAAACTTTTTTAAAGGGAACGTCTAAGCAGCTCAGTGAAGAAGGAAAATTGTAGACTTGCATAAGCTGCAAAGGTCTTGGGGCAATTTCTAAACAACTGCAGATTCCAAGATCATCAGTTTAAACAAGTGCAGTGTAGGTTATTTTCATGTGTCACTACTTTGCCAAAATCTGGAAGAAGTGTCCAAACTGTCACCCTCAGATAAGAAGAAATTGGTTAGGATGTTCAAGAACAACCCAAGAACCACCAAAACTCAAGCCTGTGAGGGTGCTGACCAAGAAGGGAGCCTCTGCTCCAAAATCAACACCTTACAAGCCAAATGCCTCTGGAGGAAAGTCTGGAGAAACACTATCTGACCAAAAAGACTGAGCTATGTGATCACAGTAAAGAGCTATGTTTGAGTTTCACAATAAAAGTGAAACTTTCAAACCTAATAACACTGAACCAGCTGTCAAACTTGGTGGTGGTATCATCATGTTCTAGGATTGTTTTGCTATCAGTAGTACTGGCACATTGCACAAAGTGGAAGAAATAATGCAAGACTGCCTCAAAATTCTCCAGCTTCATCTCAAATCAACAACTGTTGCAAAGCATGCATCAAAGCCGGTTTTGGAATGGATAAAGCAACTGGAATGACCTTTCCAAGGCTCTGACCAAAACTCTGTTGAAAATTTGTGGACTATGTTTGAAAGCTTGGTCAGTGCCAGGAAACCAACCAATTTAAATGAACTCTTCTGCCAAGAAAGAGTAAAATAAATTCAAATTCAAACTTGTGCACCCAATTTTTGTTTTTTAAAGTCATTAAATATATGCACTGTACCATTCCACCCTGAAAGAAAGAAGAGTTCAAAGAAATCATTAAAGCCCCCAATTACCATGATATTCATGGCCATGATGAGTGTATGTAAACTTCTGACAACTCTGCATTCTTACATACAAAACTGAGTATTATTTTGTGCACACAAAATTTCTTGGCTGGAGGCTGCAGGTAGAAAGCTGATAAAACAGACAGGGCTTCTAAAATACCAATTCCATTGCATTATACACAGGACTGGTTCAGTTTACTTTGCAATAGTCAGCTACTGACCATAACTGACATTATTTCATGTAGTTAATAACTAAATCCATTAATTTAGAATTTCTTTGAAAGTAATTACTGCAAAGTTAGAGATGGATAAAGCATTACACAATAATGCTTTTCTTTTCGGTATTTCTATGCAAACAGGAGAACTTTGCATATTCAACATTTACAGTTAGTCAAACCAAATTAGCCTTGCAAAAACAGAGGCCTACTATACAAGACAGGCTACAAGTATGCACTTCAACAGCTTCATTATTTCATTGGTAATGATGAATAAAGTCATATTTTAAATAATTACTGAAAGGATAATGAAGTAATCACTGACAAAGTAACTATAATCCGATTACATATCTTTTTAAAAATGAATTGCGCTCAGAGTTACTTATTTGTGTAACCTTATTAGCTAAGAGATTATTTGCTGGATTAGGTATAAATGTTACTGCCCTAATGTAATGAAATATATCATAACACAAGCTCTTTTTACAGTGTTGCCTTTTCAGACACAGCGTCACTAATGCTTATTAAATAAAGTGAATAAAAAGAAAAAGTGAAAAAAAAATTACTTTGGCTTGACCAAATAACTAGCAGTTACTTCCCACTATAAGAGAGAACAGTGCGATTCCTAGTATAAACCATCAGACGAAATCAGCACGTTGCGGTTTTTAACCTTTAACCCACTGCTGCACGAATCACTAATGGATAGCAAGATGAAAGCAAAAAATACAATTTGGACAACAGAGCTGGATTAGAGACGTGTGTGAACCAGACTGCGTAGTCTCTACCTTGTCATTATATGTTTCCAGTATCAGCAGAGGGCAGTGAAGCTTGCTAGGGTAAAGACACTTCTGCGGCTAATGGAAGGGCCGTTGCTATTAGGGGTTGCCAGATTTGCTCGTTTTCCACGGACCAGAGCAGTCTGAGCGATTAACTCTTTAGGTATATTGCGTTGTTTTGTTTTTTATCATTATTATTACATACTTTATAATCTACATTTTGCTAACTTTATTTTATGTGGGACACTCAAAAAGAAGTTTCAGTTTTGAAAATATAATATCATTATGTTACTCGTGGTCACAGCAGGGCAGTAAAAAGAAAAGCTTACAGTGCACCAAAATGACATTTTAATGAAATTTGGCGTGCTTTTGTGTGCTTGCACACAAAAAAATAAATTCATAAATCACACGTGACCACAAACTGTGTCGTTTATGCCGAAGAATCTGCAGGAAACACAACTGGCAACTCCGCTGACCATAAACTGTATGCATATCTATGATAGAGCAAGGCGTTGTTAGCAAACGGTTAACTTCTGCCGTTTAGTTGCCGAGGTTCGTGTGTCGGCAAATTAAAAGGAAGTAGTCTTTGTATTTAACATGGGTCCAAGAAAAGACTGTCTTTACGTTGAGCTGTAGTTGATGACTGCCGAATTATTTCTTTTTTTGGCTCATAGACAGCGTTAATTGGAATACAAAGCTTGTTTTGTCGTGGCTAAACTTTGCTAACCCCAAAGCTAGCCTGACTGAATGTGTTACGTCCACCGGAGAGCCCTCTGGACTTGGAGGAAGGAAGGAAGGAAACTGATAAGTAGGATAACTGCGCACCTATGCTTCTGCAAAGCTAGAACTCTTTAGGACTCTTGAGTTAACACCGTGACGCATTTAGAAAAGGTGACTATCTGTAGACTTCGCGTGATATTTGACACTGTTTGGTTAATGAGATATGCTGTTAGTTGGCATAGCTAGCTGCTAGCGCCACGTCTCTGGGCTAGCTGTGCAGCAGACGAGAGCTATCCTGTTAGCCACAAACTTCCAAAGAAGTTGTGTAAGTCAGATTTTTCTTTCTGGTTGAGTTGGTCAAGGAGCTGAACGGTGATTAAAGCGTTTCACGGTCAGACTCTTTAACTCTGATCTGCTGTACCACCGGGACAACCGAGAAACTTATGGCATCGGATGTGATTGAGAGTGAAGCGGTGCTGAAGGGTGTAAGTAATATGAATTTGAACAATAGCAGCCCAGATACTGTCACACCCAGGAGGACTCTTGAGGATTTGGGAAACAGACAGACTTCCAGCCCGTCATCATCCGGTGTATCGGGAGAAGGCGATGACGAGGAAACAGACGAATTGCAAAATAGCACAGCTTCTGCTGCAGAAAAGGGCGAAGAGGAGTTTCAAGACAGTCTAACCAAAACAAGCGGTACGCCACAAGAAAGGAAGACTCCAGACAATGTGCAGAAGCAACGAGGAAAAAGCTCTACCCCGGTGAGCGTTCCCCAGCCACGCTCACCAGCTGGAGCCACTGGAAGGTGTGTATTTAGACATTTTTGTGTTTTCCTTACATAGAAGCAAACTATGAGAAAATTAGCACAGATATGGTTTAGTCTCTCCCAGAGTCAAACGATAGTTTTGTCTGTGGTTCTAAAGTGGACCTAGGTGTACATGTGACTGTTTGTTTATCTGCCTTTGTATTGGTTATAGCGTAGTCTGACGGCCCTGTGTCAGTTGGGATAGGCTCCGGTGGCGTGCCAAAGAGCGTCGTATCATTGGCCTACAGTCTGTGAAATATATCTCAGACATGTCTCTCATGAATGAAGTCATTTTCAGCCAGAAAAGCATCTCTGTCATAGGGTAGAAACTGAAATCAGTTTTTGGAAGAGTGACTTTTATGTCCTTTTATTTATTCAGGTTGAAAGTCTCATTGACATTAAAAATTCATATTACATATTAAAAAAGAAACATGGAAAAATCAGGAGTCACTTTTTAGCACAACATCGATCCTCTGCAGAAAGATGTGTCAAAGCTATGGATTTCAGAATTGACAAGCCACCTATCCTTAACTATTATTGTCAATAAATATTGCTTACTGGGAGCCAATCACTCTTGTGTCTTCATTCCATTTCTCTTATTAGATATTTGTCAGTAATGTTTTTTTCATGCAGGAAAAAATAAGCAACTTGACATGGCGTGGATACTCTAAAACATTGTACTTATAGGTGTGTTTTTTATTTATTATTTTACATTTTTTGCAGTAATCTTGAAAATTGCTTGTCCAGGAGTTAACTTCCAAAAATGTCATCATTTAACCTCAGAGTTCATCTACGTCTTTGTAGCACTGGTACTTTGCTCTAAAAATAGTTGTTTTCAACATCTTGCCAGAAACTGTTGGAAACCAGCCATCCCAAAACTAATTCAGGACCATCAGATTACTTTGCAGATCTTAAGTTCAGAAAAAGCTGTTTCAGTTTAGCCAAACTGGTCATTTACAAAGGTTTGCCTACGGTAACTTCTGAACTTGTTAAGATGTGAAATTGAAGGTTTTCTCTACAGACATTAGTGCACTTTGCTCTGCACCCCTGAGGGATTTTTAAACTAAGTATTGTGAATATTAACTTGGAGGGAGCTATAAAGAATGGTAACAGACTTCAACCCTTCACATAACTAAAACAGAAAAACGCAGCAAAAATAAATGTAGATAGAATGATAAACTTACAATAATCTTGTATTTGTTTCATTTATGTTGAAATTATGAATATGAAAAATGACTTCTTAACTGGTAACACATTTACTTTTGCCTTGAGCTTTATTTAAACAAATTAGCATTGCATCTTTAAAGTTTTTCCATAGTTGAACCATCCCCCACTGATATCCATATTAATTCAGTTCTCTATTGTGCTCAGTATAATAATTACACCTTTAAAATTTCTGTCATCTTTTCCTTTTGACTTTTTAATGTAGCTAATTTCTTTCTATATGCTTCCATTTGCATTGATTGCAATGGTTCCCTCTCAGGAAACTACATTCCTGTAGCAGTTGGATTTCAGATGTAATGTGAGGATTAGCACCGTGTACAAGTAGACAGCTAAACTGACATATTATGAAATGTTGAGTACTGAATGCCCAGAATGTTTGTGTGTCTGGAAGTACAAATTCCGCAGTCTATATGATTAATGCATCAAAGGGAGCTTGGTACAACATGGATACAGATACCATTGGTCTGCACTGGTGAGCAGTCGGTTTATAAACTAAGCCCTTAGCACAAGCTTGTAAGCTTTTTAAGAAGCTACTGAAACTGAGATTTTCAAACATCTATTTCATATGATTACTTTTGTCTCATGTTAAGACATTTTATTAATTGAAAACAGGCAATGAGGATAAACTTCCTTTTAGGTTGCTTTAATCATTAAAAGCCACAATATTGAATATACAGTCCAAAAACATGCTTTTATCTCCATAATCTTTTTACCCCACACTTTACAGTTGCTCTACTTTGTTGGCAATGAAAACGTAGCCTGACAGATATAGGATTTTTAGGATCAATACCAATAGTTAGTTATTTTATGAGTTCAATATTTTAGATATTATTTCCTTTAATAAACATGAATGTGACACATGCATAGTAGTGATATGTAAAGAAGATTTTAGTTTTGCAATTATAAGTAATATTGGTGGGTGAATCAATACTTGCAGGCTCTGGTGCCTTCATTGTAAGGGTCAAAGATATTTTTCACCTCCTTACAGTTCTTGGGGGTCAAAAATTACTCAAAAATGCCAACCCTTATTTTGGACCTACAGACCTGTAAACGTATATTGGTTCTTTAAGTTGGCAGCATTTTGAGTATTAGAGGACTGTTTTGTTTTTTGGGTTTGTTGGGTACCTTTTGCATTAGTATAGCTTAAGTAAAATTACTTGTCAGCTTATTAATTTAAAATCGAATTGATTTGTTTCGAATAAATCCAGTTATTATGGCAGATGTTCTTCCTTCTTTATTCGTACAGTGTATGCTCATGTGCTTTTGTGTAGCCAAGTGTACCTATTATACACTGACTTTTTGAAGATTTTAATTGATGATGTATTAGCCCAAGGACAAAAATTGCCTTACTTTCAGCACATCAGGAATGCGTCTGCATTTTCCCCTTAATCATTTTAAGACTAAACAAGTCATTGTTTTAAGATGCCCAATTACACGTTTGGATTTCACAGATAATTTCCGCTTCCCCTCCTCCTGATCTTGATACATTTTCAAGTGCAAGACAACAATCAAGCAGTTAGAGATTGTTAACCATAACAGATTGTTCAACCTTTTTCCCCTTTTCATTCCCAGCCTTGAACGTCAAGAGTCAGTTGCCACAACAGAAGCCCGCCTCAGAATGGAAGGAGTTGAACTTAAGGAAGAGTGGCAGGATGAGGACTTTCCACGGTACTGTCTCAATCGCACTTATATCATGCTTCATAGCTTTGCATCACATGTTTGGGTTTTTCAAAGTCCCATTAACCGTGAATCTGTTGAATGTATCATTATCTTTTGTATGAATCTTAGGCCTCTCCCAGAGGAAGAGGAGCTTGAAGATGAGCTTTTTGCAGAAGCTTCTGAGGCAGGAAACTCTGGTAATGAAAACACAATACCGTTCTTTGCATTGCTACAGTCAAAAACAGAACACTGAAGAACAAAGTTCTTGCATTTTAAAATGCACATGGCCATATGGAAGTTAAAAGAGATACTGGTTGATCTTCAATTCATGTGCATTCAGCTGAAACTGAGGCCTGAGCAGTCTGAGTTTTACAAATCAAAAGAGTAATTTCTGACGTGGTCTTTTTAGTACAAAATCCTCTCAGGTAGGGGTGCGCGGTATAAAAGGTATACGGTAGAAACAATATAAAATTGGCCAACGGTAGAGATTTTGACTTTACTGCGATAGCGAATGTTGATGGTGTCATCAAGCTGCGCCTGTTTTGGTCGAAAGCATCGCAGCGGCTGCAAACAATATCATCTGCAAATTATGTCGAGCGACGGTAATAGCAAAGAGACTAAGCACTTTTGGAATACGGGGAAAGCCAAAAACTGCACTTCCTAGACTTCCGTACCATTGATTAATTTTTGCTGAATTCTCTCGCAGCTGCTCTATTCCATGTTGTTGCAGTATATTAATGACTAACCTCGTATTGTGAATGGATTATCTCAGATGTTCTCCTGACTGAAGTTTGGTCCGTTTACAGCATCCCGACATGTGATTGTATATGTCCCTAACCACCAGAAACCCTCACGTTAACATTTATCGAGTGGAAAAAAGTTAACAGCCATCCTTCAGCTTCACTGTGCTAATGTTATGCTAACGTAGCTGTTTTGCTAGCGATCACGTAGCACATCACTATATACCAGCTAGCTCAACTTCAGTAACCCTACAAAGTCACTGCTGTTTAGTTTTCTGTCTTCATTTATGTTGGAAATGACAGCAGAGCTGTACGTTTGAATTTTTCAGAGATCTCTCAGTCAGAACATGCAATATCATGTTTAGGTGGAAACTAGCGAGCTAACTTCCTTGTCACTACCCGATCCGTACCGGAAACCCGATCGGCACCCCGCATGCGCAAATCTTCCGTCACTTCCTCTCTTTGCCAACATTGCGACATTCAATATATTTGAATGATACGGTTAGCGCCCAGTTAGCTCCTAGCATTTCTCAACAGCTCTGCCTCCTTTTCGACTGCCCGGGACATTTAAACAATGGATAATCCGTATACAAAGAAATTCATGCTTTTCTCCTCAACAGAGAGCGTCCCCCGATTGAGCAACAGCGCCGTAAAATAAGAAGAATGGCGCCTAATTACAGAGTTAATAATGCAGACTTTGTAATATCTCACGTGTAGATTCATCAGCCAGATTAAGTGTTTACTGACAATTGACAGTGATAGCGCACATCATCATCACTATTCCAACAATCCTCTCCTCACAGACAAGCATAAACACACTCGACTATCGCTAAATCAGATTTAACACACGTTTGTCCATCCATTCGCTTCCGCTTATCCTTTTCAGGGTCGCGGGGGGCGCTGGAGCCTATCCCAGCTGTCATAGGGCGAGAGGCAGGGTACACCCTGGACAGGTCGCCAGTCTGTCGCAGGGCTAACACACAAGGACAGACAACCATTCACACTCACATTCACTCACACATTCACACCTAGTGGCAATTTGGATTATCCAATTAACCTGTCCCCACAAGCTGCATGTCTTTGGACCGTGGGAGGAAGCCGGAGTACCCGGAGAGAACCCACGCAAACACGGGGAGAACATGCAAACTCCACACAGAAAGACCCCGGCCTGATGGTGGAATTGAACTCAGGACCTTCTTGCTGTGCGGCAACAGTGCTAACCACCGTGCCACCGTGCTGCCCTATAATAGGGTTTATTCGCTCCGTCAGCAGGTGGCGGTATCCTCGTACACTGGGGAGTAAACTGCCATTAAACGAACAGAAGAAAAAGAAAACATCTGCACATGCGCGGTACGGATCAGGTAGACCCGATTTGTACGGTCAGACTTTACACATGCGCAGTAAGGATCGGGGAGTCCTGATCCGTAACTTTCTTTTTATTTTTCGTTTTTGTCTACATTGTACTGAAATGCTTCATTATTGCAAACATTTTAAGATATACTTGTTATTCTTAACATCTTAACAGATACTCTGACCCATAACTATCGTAAAACGCAACGACCGGAAGTAGAAACCTTTCGCGCATGCGGGGTACCGATCGGGTTTCCGGTACGGATCGGGTAGTGACATTCCTGCTAACTTCTAACTCTGTTAAAAATAAATTCTGTTTTCATGGATGCCTGGATGTTAAACGTAATTATTACACCTGGTAAAGCAGCAACGCTGATCATTTTATTAAAGGTGAAAGAATTTAGACAGTTTTTAACTCTCAGTGATGCTGCAGTGTTTGTTTGACTTTGGGACCTGAAGAAGACAGAGTTTTGGACCCAGATTACTCCGCAAGGCTCCTCACTACGGCAGCCGTAATGCTCCGGCAATCCATCAAGCGGTGCGCCTTCATAGCTTACCAAAGTCGTACTGAAACATTTTTGACAGATTTCTGCGCGCCATGTACTACATAAAATCTGTTTGAGGTCGGTAACCACAACCAGAATTCATACATAAGGCACACTGTTGATCTTTGAGAAAATTAAATGATTTTAAGTGTGCCCAATGGTGTGTAAAAATACGTTATACAGAAGAAAAGAATATATCGCGATATATATATCGTTACCGCACATGCTTCAAATTATACCGTGATATTTCTTTGCCAAGCTGCAGTGGAATGATGTTCGCTGAAACCAAAATTTCCATTTTAAAAGACTGTAATGTTGAAAGTGTCACTTAATTTCTATACCAGCCAAGCTTCACATTAGTGTTGGCTGAACTTCAAAGTATTTGAAAAGTATTTTTTCATAAACAAGCTCTGTGAAGTACCAAAGCATAGTATTAAACTGGCTCTGGAGCTAATTAAATACTTTAGTAATCATTATCCCTGGCATTGTCAGTTCTGCTTTCATTGCTATAGAAATTTGGAAAAGAGATTTCCTTTTTGTTATGAGTATATAAACAATATCATTAATGTCGATTTCAATTTTATTCATATAGCACATTTCATGACATGTAAACTCAATGTCATAAAAGATAAAAATAAAAAAAACTTGACAAAGAAATACAAGGTAACACACACACTTTGTGCTGAGCTACAGCCAGGTGGTAGAGCAGGCTAATCTACTAATCAGGTAGTTGGTGGTTCGATCCCCATCTGCATCTGCTGCTCTGTGTGCCAAATATCCAAGATGTTTGGAACCATTAAAATGTCTGCACCTGATGGCCTGAGAGGTCTAATTGGGTTATAGATACTGAGGAAGTCAGAGATCTACTGTTCAGCCAAACCATTGAGGGCTTTATGAACTAATAGAAGCATTTTAAAGTAAATTCCGTACTGAACTGGGGGCACTTCAAAATTTGGGTAATATGTTCAAATTTACAAGTATGTGTGAAGGTTCTGGTTGCATTCTGAACAAGCTACTGATGATTTGGATAATCTGCCAAATAGAGCATTACAGTAGTTTCATTTCCCCAGTATGAATACATGGACTAATTTCTCTGAGCCAGTTTCAAAAAATAATTTTTATAGCATATTTTAGTGCATATTTCTAACTATTATTGGATATTTTCCCTCCATAAATTCTTAAATTTGCTCTTCCGTTTCTGTCTTTAAATACCAATTTAAAATAGATCTTTTTTGGTATTAGCAGTAGAAAGTTTTTATAATTTCTTTTATAAGGAAAACTGGTAAGACTGCACATTAAAAATACTGTCAAAATGAAAAGCCCTGCATTCACTTTTAGTTGAAATGCACACACACATTAAAATAAGTACCAACAAGAATACTGCCTATGCAATAGGTTAAAATGCCTCTTCCTACCAACCCATGATTCCAATCCCTACTTAAATAAGAGACGCACCAGAAAAGAACTGCTCACCACATGTAATCACTGTGTTATCTCTGACCTGAAAAAGCTTGAACCTTTCAAAAAGCTGTTCTCACAGTAGACCGTATAATCATTATTGATTTGACATCCTACCCTAGGCTACGCAGTGAATCATGGCAAGAAGACTAAGAAAAAACTTGCAGCTCCAGACATCAGTCTCACTCTTGACCGCAGTGAAGGTTCTCTTCTCTCTGACGAGCTGGATGAAAGCACAGAGCTAGACCTCAGTGACATGGACACGCCCTCGGACAACAGCAATGAATTTGAATGGGAAGGTAGGAATTATATATAATTTAAAATAATTAAAAATATTGGTCTGGTACTTCTGGTATTATCCTTTAACCCTCATTGTTTCACTTTGCTTATTTAAAGGCAGATGTTACACATCATCTTTTAGATGAGGTCTAGTTGGGATGTTATTTTCACAACAAACAGAAGTTCTCCGGTCTTTTTTTTTAATATCTGGGTTCTTGCGCCCATGTGGTTTTTTTTTTTTTTTTCTTCCTGTATTTTTTTACAGGTTTGCTTAGGCAGCTGACTGCCTGCAGTGTGGTTAAAATATGCTTTGTTGTTTTTTGTTTCCACACTGCTGCCTTCCTCTTTTTCACTTGGAAGAATTGTTTCCATTCTCTGCCTGGAAACAGGCTGCAGGCCAGCAACAGGTTTCTCTGTTCCTTGTGGTAAGATCTTTTGGACAGCTGTCTTTTTATTTTTCAAACAAATCAAGATGTTTTTTTGTTTGTTTTTCATTTTTGTTCGTTTGGTTTGTTCCTCCCCACCATATTTCATACCTTTTCATTTTTACTTAATATATTTGATTCATCTCCCCCTTTCTTTCAATTGTTCCTGCTTGAGTAAACAATAGCAGGTTATCACTTAATGGTGAAATTGTTGGCCATTTTGTCCTGTTTGATTATCAGTTATTCAGTGAGTCACAATTTAAAAGCATTCAAATTTCAGAGAATAACTACTGGAACAAGAAAACTTCATTGATCTCTGCACGAAAATTGATTTGCCGCAGTTGCTTAACACAGTAATAAAAGAGTAAATGCCTTAAGCATAAAACTTAAATTAAACTTGTATTAAGTTATATTGTTCCAAAATCAAACAAGACATGAGACCAGACAATTAGAATTAAATTAAATTAAATTAAGAACATTTTGGTCCTCTTCACAGAAAACACACTCAAGTTTGTCCGTTTGATTTAATCTCACGGTTTCATAAGTTTTGATTTGCTTGTTGCATGCTTGATATCATGTGATCATGTGAGTACTTTCCTTGATGTCTGCATGATGAACTTGACATTCTGCACATCATGCAGCTATGCTGTAAATCTTACAAACGATCCTCAGATATCCTTGGGCATTTGAGCAAATGCAGCACTCTACAGTAGAAGTGTGTTTTGCTTTTGCTTTCCTACAGGAAATTATGAATTTTCTCCCCAGAAAAAGTGAAGTGAGCGTATGGAATTGAGGATGTGAATGTTGGTGTTGATTCAGAGAAAGAACATCCCTCAAGATACACAAGATTAAAGCAAGAAAATAAATGTGCATATGATTTGAAATTTAAAATACGAATTATCGCGTGATCTCAAAATTGTATCACATTTGACCAAAAGGAATCTGATTTGAATCATGTGTTAAGTTTGCAGCATTCAAGTTGTTAGTTTAACTTGCCTCTTCTCCTTCAGATGATCTTCCTAAGCCAAAACCCACAGAACTACTACAGAAAGGCGTGGAGTCAGTTCACGAGTATTCGGCCTCAGAGGAGAGGGAAGACAGTCGACGCTGGAAGATGCTTCGTATTGGAGACCAGGAACACAGAGTGGACATGAAGGCCATTGAACCTTACAAGAGAGTCATCAGCCATGGAGGCCAGTACCATTGAAGTACCTCTAGTAGCAAGTCTTGAAACTTTACATACAATTTGGCAGCATCTCACTGTACTTATTAGAAGTATTATTTTTAAGGGCCTCTCTAAATAAATTATGAGTGATTCCTAATCTTAATTCCAGCTGCAGCCAGGACATGAAAACTACATTTATAGAGTCATCGGTGAAATCTGACAACAAAGACACTTAGGTATATCTGCCCCAGCTTGAGGCTTAAAAAGCTTTCATCACAGAGGTTACACTTTTACAAAACGTTGATTCACAAGATTATGGCTTCATTAACGGTTAAATCCAGTGATGACACAATCAAAGCCATAGTCTGGCTCCTCCCACCAGAGCAAAGAACAAATGGCATGCTAATTAATCTTATAGACACAGTAAGCCCAAAACAATGTTATGATTGGCTCATATTTTATCCGATCGGTTCTTTGGTAGCAGCAGTGGATGAATAAACTGTATTGCCGGTACACGTTTGACATGATTCAATCAGCTTGTGTGTATTCACAGTATGAATTCCTTTTTTTTTTTTTTTTTAAATATTAAAAATGACTTTGTGGCGTTTGAATCTCTCATTGCAGGTTACTATGGAGACGGTTTGAATGCCGTAATTGTGTTTGCTGTGTGCTTTATGCCGGAGAGCAATCAGCCAAATTACAGATACATCATGGAGAATTTATTCAAGTGAGTTTTTATTTGAAATTTAGTTCCTTCGCACATTTTAGAGAGCTGTGTCAAATGCGATATTCTTGTTTCAGGTACGTCATTGGCACACTGGAGCTTTTGGTTGCTGAGAACTATATGATTGTGTATTTAAACGGGGCGACCTCTCGTAAGAAGATGCCAACTGTTGGCTGGCTTAGAAAGTGCTATCAGCAGATTGATAGGAGGTGAGTGAGTTGCACAACTTGGAAAACAGGTTTTTAAAAGACAGACAATATGAGAACATAGATATTTGGGTCACTTCAGACAAATAAGCATCAGATCGTAACACCTGTCCTCACTCTTCTGTACAGGCTACGGAAGAATCTGAAATCCTTGATAATCGTACACCCCTCTTGGTTCATTCGCACCCTGCTGGCACTCACCAAACCTTTCATAAGGTAACTGTAATGTAAAAAGGTAATCACAAGTCAAAGACATTCGTGGTGTAATCTCTTTATTCTGAATGTTTCTGATTTCTTTTTCACAGCTCCAAATTTAGTCAGAAAATCAAGTACGTGTACAGCTTGTCAGACCTTGCTGACCTGGTTCCAATGGAGTATGTGTCCATACCAGATTGTATCAAACAGTAAGTATGGTGTTTGTAGCACTGATGTCTGTGTTGCATTATAGTGGTTTTCCTCGTGGCAAGGGTAGGCCGTAAGTTAGCTGTGTCCCACTGACCTAAATGTGCACACTGCGTCATTATACAGGAGATACAGTCTGCCCAAAGCCCATAAGCATTACTATTATTATTATTATGATTATTATTATTATTATCATCATCATATATGCATGATCCCATGTTACAATGGCAATGTTTTATTGCCACGTCACTACATATTGCTTCCAGTGTATACACAGCTTAGGTTGTTGTTTTGTAAGTATTCTATAAGCTGCTGTTAAATATCGTAGTCTTCATTTCTTTGCTAATATGCATAATTATTGAGCTGCACTACAAATTACTCATGCTGTCTTCTTCTTTGAGGCTCTGCACGTGACAAATCTTGTATCGTCACGGCATTTAAAAAGGCAGCACAAATAACTCATCTTGACTCAGTGAAACTCAGTAAAATGTTTTTCTCTTTTGGATGTGTGGTTGCTGTCGGCTGTGTGTTTCTTCTTCTGCCTAACCCGATTTCCCTGCCCCCTTCTTAAGGTTTGACGAGGAAAAAAATAGGAAAAGCCGTAAAAGGTATATGCACTTTCACCCAGGGTCAGCTTCCGCATCTTCTGCATTTCATAAAACTAACAGAGAAATGATGAGTTGGCTTTCAGAAATGCACCAAGACACCTAACTTTCTTTCATTTTCATAGTTGGATGATTTTTAGTTACTGCTTGTCCCAAATCAACAGCTTTCCTCTTCAACTCCCCACATGTTCATCTGATTTGATTCAGGATTTACCTTCCTAATTAACAGATTGAGAGTACATTTTTTGGTCTCCAAAAAATAGGTGACTTGGTGATTATTTAACCAGCTAAATAGATTTTCTGAGCCACTTTTGTGAAGATCATCCCCAAAAGACTATTGCATTTACATTTATCACCTCAAAGCTACCTTAAAATTGTATTCAGCACTTAGTTTTGTTTGTTTTTTTTAAGCCGCAGAGCGTGCTTGCTCACAGCTCATACTTGCTGTCACAAGTCATAACTTCACAAGCTACATGAAGATAAGGTTTCAAGGAAGCTGAATGTGTTGCTGCTTGTTAAGGTAAAAAAAGCCAGGGCATTAAGTTGCACTTACTTGCATTTATCTTGTGAAAAACAGGCTCTTATTTTGAGGAGGTTGGTGTTTGGTAAGTTTGTTCGTGTGTACAAATGAATGGGGTCAAGTAAGGAAGTAGCTCGCCTTAGTCACTGTGGTTTTTGGTGGCACTGCAGCCGTGGCCTCACATGGTTTAGTAACTGGCTCTCACTGAACACACGGTTTGTTCATTCTCACAGCTCTTTGCATGACTCACTGCTTACCCGCTGCCCACTGATTTTTGGTAATTGCCACTTCTTTCAGTTTTAATATTCTGCTTATTGTTGATTCAGTAATGACCACTCAGGAAGAGATGTATTCAGCAAGACAAAGGCTTTTCTGGCAATATTTAATGTATTTTTACTGCTAAAGTAGAAGCCAAAGTAGAAATTTTTCACTTTTCAATGGAAACAGGAAACTTTTAACGATACAGCTGGTACTGATCTTTGTACTGATCAGACATTTTAAGAAGTTGCATGTATACAAAATATATACATGTGTATATACAATATACAAATTGGGATTTGTATATATTTTAGCGGTTTAAATTTTTTTTTTTTTTTTTTTTTTTTTTGGGCAAACTGGTCTAGTGAGTCTGATCATTTTTATACATTCCTGTGTATAGAAATAATCCTGACACCAAAAAATCCCATTTTGATAGTGTTACAGATTTTGTACAGTTTTAATGACCACTAAACTTGTGTGCAGAATCGATCAGGACATGCACGGCAAAACGGAGAGCGCAGCTGCTACTGTCCCGGAGTGACCTGGCTCACGCTTCGAGACGTGGAAAGGAACGGTGAAGAATGTTGAGGACTGCAGCCATTCATGTTTGTTTTCTGGGTGATGGGACTGGAGGCTTCTTTGCATCAAGAAAGTGCCTTTTTGACATGATGCTGCCTGTTACATGTTGGAACTGTTTTTTGTTTTTGTGCTGCATTTCTGTGTCAACCAGTTTGATCTGCAGCACTTTGTCCACATGCTGTCATAAACTTTTTAATCCTTTTTTATTTACTCCTGTATCTCATGTCAAACTAAGCGCATTGGTTTCCCTGTAGCTACTGGTGTATGTACACTATTTGAGGCACTCTTGTTACAAGTGGTTGATGCATGTTCTACTTTATTACATTTAAAATTATATATTTATATTCAAAAGGTGTCAAAGGAAATAAATTAATATATTTTTATGATGGATCTGATTTTAAACTGCGTATTAGGTCACTGACTCACTGAGTGGCATTGGATAGAACACGTTTAATGGCATCTTGTTCACTGTTCACTGCTGATGTTCTCTGTTAAAATCCTGCCTGGGGAAAGGAAATCTTTGTTTTTATTTTTTTTTATTTTTCTCGATCTTTTTTTTTCTTTTTTTTCTTTTTTTTTTTTTTTTGGCCCCTCACTTGAATGTACTGTTTTTGCTTGTTGGGGGTGAACACTTGCGAAAGAAACTATCTGAACCAAGGATGTAGGTCTTTATTTTCTCATTTCCTTCAAAGTAAAGCCATGGATCCAATCTGATTGCTTTGTATCTTTTATTATTGTTGTTATTATTAGTTTTAGATCTTTTTTTTTTTTTTTTTTTTTGTAATGCAAAATTTTTGGGAATAACAAGATAGTTTTTGCGCTACAATAGTTCTGTAGTGGTCAAAAGTATGTTTAACAGGAAATGAGAATTTACAAGAACAAAAACAAAAGGCAACGTGCACTCAGCTATTAATTGTCTATATGGAAATAAAAATGTAGCCTAATGCAGTAGTTCTGCAGTAAATGTGCTTTCAGTTAGGTTAAAACTTTTGCTTGAGACAATGTGAGCTGAGTTAACTACCTAGTAATTGCAAGGACAAAATTTGAGAAACCTCTGTTTAAATACAATATAAAAAAAATACAATACAAAAACAATACACTTAAAAAGAAAAGATTTGAATTTCAAATGATCTGTTGTGAAAGTTTAACAGACATACTTTAAGCAATGTTTTTCACCTTTGCGTGTCTCTTCTGCCATACTTGAGCTCCACTAGATGGCACTGCAATTACAGGTTTCACTGACAAGAAACTATTAACAGCTCTACAAGAAGGCTTGAAAGAAGTACCAAAAATGACAAGGAACAGTGACAGCCACGGGATTTTACATTTACATGACTGACATTTTAGTATAAATTATTGCTGATCTGAAAAAATCTAATTCTCCATAGTTGTTGAAAAACCAAGGCATTAGACCCCTTTGCTTTGTTACAACACCTCCCAACATTCTTATCTTTTTAACCACTAAAGGCAAAAATAAAACTCAGGATCTTCTACGGGTGTAACTTAGAAAGGACTTTCTACTTACAACAAACAACGCAAACTTCACTTATAATGAATGACACTTTTAATTCATTGTAAGTATTACTCAATGGTCACATTTTCCTAGTGGACAGTGGATCATGACCTAAAGCTTTGAAACGCAGCACTGATTCCAGACACCTTATGGCAACATCATCATCCTCTGGATCAAACTTATTTGCAAACAGGTGGTGTTGTTTCAGGAGCCATGGGAGGTCACCCGCTCCATACACACAAATAGCTCTTCTGTAAACACCAGTGCATGGGTAATATGGGGCTCCCTTATTCATATCTCCTGCTAAATACGACCACTTCACTGCCCGAGCCAAAGCTAGCATGTCTGACATGTCATACTTCCCATTTTGGGGCATTGACCCAGGAACAGAGGGCATCCTCTGCAGGGTGGCCCACAAGTGCTCATCAGGGCTGTATGTGTCCTTCTCCCACTCCAGAAACTTCTGAACCTCTCTGTCCTCCATCACATGTTCCACAAAAGCTCTTGTGACCACAAAGTAGGCATTTCCTGAGAACATGGGGATGCTGATTGGTGGGTCACTTTTCCTCACATTTGTGTTGATAACACTCTTTGTGATATTGTGGTGATACTGCCAACGACCTTTCTTGTAGCCAGAAGTCACCTCGGACTCCATGCTGTTCCTCCCATTGAGAAGCTTCAGTGCCCTCACAATCTCTCTGTTTGTTTTGATGGGGAAGTCTGTCCCACAGGTGTTAAGCAGGTACCTCCAGTTGATGTGAGTATTTAGCAGATCTTTCATGCAATTCAGATCTGCCTGTACTCTGAACCACGAGGCATATACCACTCTTTCTAATTTACTGGCTACAAACACATTAGGAAAGCATGAAGCAATCGCAGCCACAGCCTTCATGAATGATGCAGAGGAGTTCTGGTCCACGTGTACACAGTAAATGTTCTGAGGAGCATAAACAGCTCGTAGAAGCCGCTCAAACATCTCAATGTTGTCATGGATCACCATGGAGTATGCAATGGGGAAATCTTTCTCTTCCTCACTGAGAGGAGCTGTGATGAAACCTCTTTTTTCAATGTAAGCCTGACAGTTCACTGTTGCGTTAATGTAGAAGTCCTCAGAAAAAACATTCTTCTTTTTCCTGGATGACAGAAGCCTTTCTAATTCACCTTCCTTACCTTTCACATCACCAGTGATAATAGTCGAACAACCAGGCAGATCAGCTGAGAACTGAGGAGGTATTTGCAGATCAGACGGTGACTGTTCAGAGCCAAATCTCCAAAGAGCAAAAGAAAGGAACAAAACCATCAAGGTAAGAAAAAGATTTCTTAACATACGACCCTTTGTAAAATACATATCCTTGTTTGAAAGGGACTGCCACACAGGTGACTTTGTCTTCGGTGCAGGTTACAATTCGACTAAATGGTGAGAGGCTGCACCGTGGGGAGGTGTGTCAAGCTAAGGTGGAGACAATAAAAACATTACCTGGGAGGTTATGCCTATTACATCTATTTCTTTTGTCCCCATGATAGATCAGAGAAAACCGACTCATAGTGTATTAAAACATCTATATTTCTTTTTATTCAATCATCTTCCGGAAGAGAGAGACCCCCTGCACAGCCCAAACGCCAGTTGCAGGATCTCTAACATTAGAATCATAAACTATGTCTCATATATTATTTTGGTACTTTACACGTCACACAGTTTCGATACCAACATTCCTCATATGGCAAAGTTCCACTTTTCTGTGTCTTATCTATTAATATGCCTGTGCACTAAAACTTCCTGTGCAGCTTGCAATAACTTCCCCTTTCTAAGGTCTGTCTGAACTTAGTTTCACTCTGTCTGTTGCTCATACTCTACAAAAAACATGCAGTTTCTTGTCAGCCTGTGACCTAGTCTCAAAGCTGGCCTTCTTTTCTACATAAAACAATCTAATGAGCAGATACGCATTAAAAAATATCTCTCTATTTCTTACAGCATCAGTAGTGCTGATGTCACTGATACACCAGTGCAAATTCAAACAGATGATATTTTCAGGATGATAGTTTATAACACGCTGGTGTGTTTCAAGGTGTACTGATAGCATCAATTAGAAAAGATTTTATTTCTATTTACAATAAATCATGCAAGTTTCACTTACAAATTTAATATCAGGTTGAAAAAAATATATACATTCACACAAACTTGTAACTTTTCAGACATTACTCACGTGGTCTAAGAAATGGTAATATACTGTACAGATACGGGCACCTCATATAGGAAATATTCACCTTAAGTCGAAAGAAACCTACCAAAACAAATTAACTCTTCATTCTCTTTTGATCATTAACCATTTTAACTTTGAATACTTGTCCGTCTTGATACTGTGCATCCATGATACATACCTCAGTTAGGGTGAGCTCTAGATGCATCTGAGGCATTAACATTTTGATCATAAAATTAAAAAAAAAAACTCAAGAAAACAATGGCACAGTAACAACCACAGGCTTTTACATATTACATGACTGATATTTTAGTCGATGTTTCTCAATAGCTCAGTTATTTATGCTGCATGGCTTTTGGACCCTTGCTTCATGTAACTCCATTTCTCTGCCTTCCTGTTTCCTCGTCACCTCACTAAAGGCAATGAAAAAATTCTTAATATAAATCTTTATAATAATTTATTTAAATCTCAAAAACTACATATCAATGCCATGATATTTACTTAAATAACTCGAATATCACAAATTACACTTTTAAATCATTGTAAGTATTACTCTGTGCCTGGGTCCTCGTCACAAAACATGACATCACTGTTTTGTACATTTAAACACAATTTAATCCCCACATTTGTGAAAGAAATGCAAAACACTTTTTTGAAAAGTCTGTAGCAAAACCATCAAATCTGATAAAGGTTATTTAAATGCTGGAAAAGAAGAATGAATTGGAATATTAAAAAAAATACATATCCTAACCTTAATTACTGGGGGAGAATAATGGATGATGCTCATAGTGAGTAAAAAGTAAACTGACTGCATTTTTTGGATACATACAAAAATACTCCCAAAACAGAATAAAAATATTACAAATAAATTATTAGAAAATATTAATAAAAAACTATGAAAGTGAGGCAACTTTGCCTGTGGTAGAATGTATATAATGTATGAAAAAATCTTTACTGCTGATACTAATTTTACTAATTTAATAATTCTAATTTTGTGTTGTAAGATTTATGAGTTTCATACATTCATAGTGGTACTTGGGAGAGCTTGACATTTTATCAGGTGGTACACACTGTAAAAAGTTTGAGAAACACTGATAAGTGTATGTGTGCTTTTGGAAAACATTTAAAGCTGCAGTACAGAATCTTTTGAAACAAGCTTAAAACATTTTTAGAATAGAAACAGAGCACTCTGCTTCTCTCTACAGCTCCTCACTCCACCAGGGCTGTTTGGCACTTTCTGATAGTGTGCAAATGTGATGTACGTACTGCGGCAGTCATACAGACAACCGGATGGTCCAAAGGTTGGCCTACCTATTACTGGCTGAGGTTTAAGTAGAGTTGTGGCTGAACCACATAAAAATATATCATTAATTTTAATCTCCCCAATCAATGATAATGTTATGTTGGTTTTGCAGATTCTGCATAGCAGGTTTAATATAGGGGGAAAACAACTTCCAGATTGTGTGAGTAAAATCAGGTTTTTTCTCTTTGTCAGTTTAACAGTTTCTGTTGTGCCTGTCACTGTTCCCTGTCTGTCTTCTTACCCGGTTCTTCCTGACCTTGTACTTTCTCCTCATGTTCCCCTCTTTCCTCTCTCCCTCTTTGGACTGACAATCTTACACAAATAGATTATATACAATTAGATGAAAAATTAAATTAATATGAAACAAATACTGTAGATCATTGGTTAAATGATCACCAAGCAATATTTGTTTGTGCAGACCTGCCATAACTGTGGGGGACTAGCCCAACCGGAATAGTATGGTGGGGGGAGTTTTGTTCTTCCGGTGCGGTCTGTGTGTTTTGTCATGTGCTGGAGTACCATTAAAAGTTTTACAGCGGACGAACATCGAGAGTGATTAGTGGCTCGTCGCATCACACGAGAGTGCTACATGGTGTCAGAAGACGGTACGGACGTCACGCCAGCGCGTATGTTTATATCCCTGTCGGGGTACCGCACTGCCTATTGTGCGCTGTGTCGGATTAGCCGCTAAAGAAAAAACAAAAAAGAGAAAAGAAGTCGCCCCATCATGGCGGACGGATTTTGCAGACCTGACCCTCTGGTTTTTGATGAGAACATTGCCGAGAATTGGCGTGTTTTTGAAAGGGAGTATGATATTTTCATCGCCGCAGCTCACTCTGACAAGCCGGCAAAGACAAGGGCTTACATTCTCCTGAATATTGCTGGACCAGACGCCATTGAACGAGAACGCTCGTTCGTTTATGCTCCTGCCATTCGCGCAGCTGGTGCAGATGGAGAGATACTCACTGCTGCTGAGTCCAGAGAGGATCCAGAGTGTTTGAAGGCAAAATTTCGAGAAATCTGCAATCCTCAACACAACAGGACGATGGAAAGATATAGATTCCACACCAGAAATCAGAAGCCAGGTGAGACACTTGAATCATTCATCAGTGATTTAAAGATCAAGGCTAAATGTTGTCACTTTGGGGACCTCACTGACAAGATGCTCAGTGATCGTATCGTCTGTGGTGTCATTAGCGACACGTTGAGAAAGGCTCTGCTAAGAGACAGCGAGCTAACACTTGCTAAAGCTATCTCGGTGTGTCGAATACACGAAATGACTGAAAAAAACAGCAAGACACTAGCAACACAAGCTACCAGTGTCGACGCAGTAAAGCCCATTCTGAACAGCAAGCACAAGCCTAAGCCCCTTTCATTCCCACAGACTGTCACCAATTGCTCCAAATGTGGAGGCAGCCAAGCGAGACAAGTGTCCAGCATTTGGACAACAGTGTCACAACTGTAAAAAAACTGAATCACTACAAAAGTTGCTGCAAGTCTAAACCACGCAGCCATCACAGAGCCCCTAACAGACAGACTGCAAGGCGGCTTGTGAACGAATTAACAGTGAGTGAGCCACCACTTCAAGATGAAACGTTTTACGTGGATGGTGTAGAGCTTGACAGACAGATTGACTGCATCCACGCTAAAGCTAATAAAAAAGATGAGGGATTTGTCACAATACACATAAATGGCGTGCCCACAGAGATGAAAGTAGATACGGGAGCGAAATGCAATGTCATGTCACTCAAGACTTTCGAAACAGTGAATGGCAGAAGACAGACTGTTAAACAAGAGAATCCTGTGAGCCTTGTTACCTATGGAGGCACGAGAATTCAGACCACTGGAACTGTTACACTCCCTTGTTGCTTAAAGAAGCAGTGTCACACGTTGCCTTTCTTTTTGGTGGATAGAGAAGTGCAACCGCTGCTAGGATTTCGAGCATGCATGGAAATGGGCATTGTGAAAATGAGCCCTGAGGTCCACCAGATCAGCACAGAAAGCAGCACAGATTTCAGCTCCCACATATTCACACAATACCATGACCTGTTCAGTGATGAACTGGGGGAACTTCCAGTCACATACTCAATGATACTAGACCCTGATGTACAGCCTGTCGTCCGTCCAGCCCACCGCATCCCCGTCGCGATGCAAGAAAGAGTCAAAGCTGAACTTGAACGCATGCAACGCATCGGCGTTGTAACACCAGTCACCGAGCCTACTGACTGGGTGTCCTCAATGGTGGCAGCACACAAGAAAGACAAGCATGAGATTAGACTGTGCATAAATCCAAAAGACCTCAACACAGCACTGAAAAGACCCCATCACCCAATGCGCAGCGTTGAGGAAGTGGCAGCACAGATGTCAGGAGCGACAGTGTTCTCAGTGCTAGATGCAAAAAAACTCCTTCTGGCAAATACGGCTCGTCGAGAAATCCTCAATGCTGACCACATTCAGCACCCCATTTGGGCGATACAGGTTTCTGCGGATGCCCTTTGGTATCAACTCAGCCAGTGAGGTGTTCCAGCGCTCCATGGAACAGCTGTTTGCCGGTTACCCGTGCTCGGTCATTGTGGATGACATCATCATCGGAGGACACAGAGTGGCCGAGCATGATGCCAACCTGAAAAAAGTGCTGACACGTGCTCGAGAGATCAAACTCAGGCTAAACCCTGACAAGTGCAAATTTCGCCTAGATCAAGTGTCATATGTGGGCCACATCTTCACAAGGGACGGTCTAAAAGCAGACCCCTCCAAAACCACAGCAATAGGAGCAATGCCGGTGCCCATGGATGTCACGTTGCTACAGCGCTTCCTCGGTATGGTTAATTACCTTGGGAAATACATACCGAACCTTAGTGAGATTGCCGCACCCCTAAGGAAACTAACCCACAAGGAGACTGCGTGGTGCTGGTTCCCACAGCACCAAGAGGCTTTCGACCACCTCAAATCATGCCTCTCCAGCCCGCCAGTATTGGCGTATTACAACGTCAAGGAGCCAGTCACACTGACATGTGATGCATCATGCTATGGGCTGGGCGCTGCGTGTTTGCAAAATGGCAGACCGGTGGCCTTCGCCTCGCGTGCTCTCACTGACACAGAGACGCGATATGCTCAAATAGAGAAGGAGCTCCTCGCCGTGGTGTTTGCCTACACAAAGTTCAAAGATTATGTCTATGGCAAAGCAACAATCATTGAAACTGACCACCAGCCCCTGGTGACCATAATGAAAAAGCCAATCCATGCCGCCCCTGCCCGGCTCCAGAGGATGTTACTGCGACTACAGAGTTACGACATCAGTCTGGTCTACAAAAAGGGGAAATACATGTATCTAGCCGACACCCTTGCAAGAGCCCCGCTCGCCCCGCTGTCACGCTGCCTGGTCGAACACACTGATTATGAAGTGATGACAGTGAGCTACATCTCCACTGCTCGCTTGGAGGAGCTAAGACAGCACACAGCACAAGATGATGTGCTACAAGCGCTCAGCACAGTCATTCAGCGAGGGTGGCCCAGCAGAGAGAGCCAAGTACAGCCCGCTCTGGCTCCGTTTTTTCCATATAGAGATGAGCTCAGCATGGAGGATGGGATCATCATGAAAAGCCACAAAACTGTCATTCCCCAGTCCCTGCACAAAGAGTACATCAACATCGTACACAAAGGCCATCCAGGTACCGAAGCAACCAAGCGCAGAGCTAGGAGTGTCATTTTTTGGCCAGCAATGTCAAAAGACATCGCAGAAGAGCTGCTCTCTTGCACTGTGTGTAACAGCACTAAGACACATCAGCAGAGAGAACCGCTACAACTGCACCCTGTTCCAGACCTCCCATGGTCAACGGTGGCTGCTGACATTTTTACCTGGCATGGAAAACAATACCAGGTCCTTGTAGATTCCTATTCAGGATGGATTGAGATTGAACTTCTCCGTGACTTGACCACAGCAGCGGTCATTTCCAAGCAAAAGAGACACTTTTCAGTTCATGGCACACCGCACACGCTCCTCACTGACAATGGCAGATAATACACTAGTCAACAGTTTGTTGATTTCGCAAAACAGTGGGACTTCACCCATTCAACCAGCAGCCCAGAGTTTCCACAGTCAAACGGTCTTGCTGAGAGAGCAGTGCGAAGTGCAAAACAGCTCATGGAAAAATCTCACCGAGATGGAACCGATGTGTTTCTTGACCTCCTAAATCTTAGAAACATTCCCCGTGACACACAACTAGGCTCCCCTGCTGAACGCCTCATGTCTCGTCAGACACGCGCGGGCATTCCTGTGTGCAGCAAGCTGTTGGCACCCATTGCAAAAGACACAGGACAGATCCGTGACCGACTTCGCGACAAAAGACTCAGACTGAAGCGTCACTATGATAAGTCCAGTCGCACGCTACAGCTGTTGCAAGAAGGACAAGTGGTCCGCGTGCAGACAGAGAAAGGCTACGACAAGCTGGGAATTGTGGAAAGGAAGAGCAAGGAGCCACGATCCTACATCATTCAGGTCGATGGAAGAACCTACAGGAGGAATCGCCGCCACATCCTCCCAGTGGCAGAACCGCCTCCACCACCACTCCATGACTATGACCCTGAGTGCCAGGACACTAACCATTCTACAATGGACAGTTCCACACTCACACCGCAATCACACACACGCTCAAACGAAGATTCACAAAACACATCCTCTCCTCAGCCCCAACCTGCTGTGCAGGTGCCCGGCCAGAACATTGTGAACCAGACACCATACACTACACGTGCAGGTCGCATCTGCAGACCCAACCCAAGATACACGTAAATGGAAAACACTAGGATACCTTAGGTGTAATCAGTTTGTTGTCAGTATGTTGAAATATGATGCTTTCTATTTGCATTTTTCATAATTGCTGTTATGTTAAGGTGTGGGGTTACTCCGAGCAAAAAAACATTGTTAAGTTAAAGTTGTGTTAAGAAGCACTGTTTAGAGACTTGTGAGTGAATTAGTTTTGTTAGGTGCTACCAGCTAAATGGGGAGGATGTAGATCATTGGTTAAATGATCACCAAGCAATATTTGTTTGTGCAGACCTGCCATAACTGTGGGGGACTAGCCCAACCGGAATAGTATGGTGGGGGGAGTTTTGTTCTTCCGGTGCGGTCTGTGTGTTTTGTCATGTGCTGGAGTACGCATTAAAAGTTTTACAGCGGACTACTAACAAAAAGTCCTAACCAAACCACATGCATATCTAATAAAAGATATAAATATTGAAACACTGATCGAACATTATTGCTGATTCACGGATCATTTGATTTTACAAGTTTACCTGAATGTGGCTCCTTTTTTTGAAAAAAACTTTCTTATATCCATTGTGAACCTGGCTGTCTCTCTGTACACACAAACACTGATTCAGTAAGGACATCTCCTGGTTTCATCTTCATGTTTCCCTCTCCCCACATACACAAACCGATATCATGACCAGCAGCTTTTACAGCTGTGGCTCCACCGAACATCAGCTGATACTAGAAATTAATATTAAATAAATGCTAACAACAGCTGATCACGCTTAAACGTCCTGCCGTTGTTCAGCGTGACCTCCGCTGGTCTCAGCAGGTTTCCCCAATCTTATAAACAGTACATTGCATAATGACTGCAATTAGCACCACTGAAGGAACAATGGGCTGGGAGGGCAGTTCCTTGATTATTAATATGCGATGAGTTTATACGATTCGGGAAAACCTGCAGTCAGAGGGTCAGAGATTTCTGGTCCACGTGTACACAGTAAATGTTCTGAGGAGCATAAACAGCTCGTAGAAGCCGCTCAAACATCTCAATCTTGTCATGGATCAACATGGAGTATGCAATGGGGAAATCTTTCTCTTCCTCATTGAGAGGAGCTGTGATGAAACCTCTTTTTTCAATGTAAGCCTGACAGTTCACTGTTGCATTAATGTAGAAGTCCTCAGAAAAAACATTCTTCTTTTTCTTGGATGACAGAAGCCTTCCTAATTCACCTTCCTTACCTTTCACATCACCGGTGATAATAGTCGAACAACCAGGCAGATCAGCTGAGAACTGAGGAAGTATTTGCAGATCAGACGATGACTGTTCAGAGCCAAATGTCCAAAGAGCAAAAGAAAAGAACAAAACCATCAAGATAAGAAAAAGATTTCTTAACATACGACCCTTTGTAAAATACATATCCTTGTTTGAAAGGGACTGCCACACAGGTGACTTTGTCTTCAGTGCAGGTTACAGTTTGACGAAATGGTGAGAGGCTGCACTGTTTCATTACATAAGGAAGTATCTAAAACTAAGGTGTGGAAAACCTAAAAAAAAATCCGAGACCATTTTTGCCTGTTGCATAGTTGAGCATCAACACTACTAATGCCGCTGACAGAGTAGTGTTAAATGCAATCAGATAACATTACCAAGAAGAGCGAGTATAATGAAGTTGTTTGTTTCAGGATCTTCTACGGGTGTAACTTAGAAAGGACTTTCTACTTACAACAAACAACGCAAACTTCACTTATAATGAATGACACTTTTAATTCATTGTAAGTTTTACTCAATGGTCACATTTTCCTAGTGGGCAGTGGGTCATGGCCTAAAGCTTTGAAACGCAGCACTGATTCCAGACACCTTATGGCAACATCATCAACCTCTGGATCAAACTTATTTGCAAACAGGTGGTGTTGTTTCAGGAGCCATGGGAGGTCACCCGCTCCATACACACAAATAGATCTTCTATAAACACCAGTGCATGGGTAATATGGGGCTCCCTTATTCATATCTCCTGCTGAATACGACCACTTCACTGCCCGAGCCAAAGCTAGCATGTCTGACATGTCATACTTCCCATTTTGGGGCATTGACCCAGGAACAGAGGGCATCCTCTGCAGGGTGGCCCACAAGTGCTCATCAGGGCTGTATGTGTCCTTCTCCCACTCCAGAAACTTCTGAACCTCTCTGTCCTCCATCACATGTTCCACAAAAGCTCTTGTGACCACAAAGTAGGCATTTCCTGAGAACATGGGGATGCTGATTGGTGGGGCACTTTTCCAGACATATGTGCCGATAACTTTGTTGGTGACTTTGTGGTGATACTGCCAACGACCTTTCTTGCGTCTAGGAGTGGCTTCAGACTCCATGCTGTTCCTCCCATTGAGAAACTTCAGTGCCCTCACCATCTCTCTGTTTGTTTTGATGGGGAAGTCTGTCCCACAGGTGTTAAGCAGGTACCTCCAGTTGATGTGAGTATTTAGCAGATCTTTCATGCAATTCAGATCTGCCTGTACTCTGAACCACGAGGCATATACCACTCTTTCTAATTTACTGGCTACAAACACATTAGGAAAGCATGAAGCAATCGCAGCCACAGCCTTCTTGAATGTTGCAGAGGATTTCTGGTCCACGTGTACACAGTAAATGTTCTGAGGAGCATAAATAGCTCGTAGAAGCCGCTCAAACATCTCAATCTTGTCATGGATCACCATGGAGTATGCAATGGGGAAATCTTTCTCTTCCTCACTGAGAGGAGCTGTGATGAAACCTCTTTCTTCAATGTAAACTTGACAGTTCACTGTTGCGTTAATGTAGAAGTCCTCAGAAAAAACATTCTTCTTTTTCTTGGATGACAGAAGCCCTTCTAATTCACATTGCTTGCCTCCAGGGATAAGAGCCAACTTACCAGGCAGATCAGCTGAGAACTGAGGAAGTATTTGCAGATCAGACGATGACTGTTCAGAGCCAAATCTCCAAAGAGCAAAAGAAAAGAACAAAACCATCAAGGTAAGAAAAAGATTTCTTAACATACAACGCTTCTTAAAATACATATCCTTGTTTGAAAGGGACTGCCGCACAGGTGACTTTGTCTTCAGTGCAGGTTACAGTTCGACTAAATGGTGAGAGGCTGCACTGTTTCATTACATAAGGAAATATGTAAAACTAAGGTGTGGAAAACCGAAAAACATTCCTGGAGTATTTTACAGTTTGCAGAATTGTATTCAACTCTACTGATGCCACTGATAGACCAGATGACACTGATAACATTACCAGGATGACAGGGTTTAAGGCAGTTGTTTCAAGGCATTCAAACAGTGTAAATTAGAAAAGATTTTCTCTTTCCAACAAACAAGTTTAACTTACAGTATATGACCAATTCACTGTTTCACAAGCACGACTTTAATATCAAGTTGAAAAAAAAAACCCATATACATTTACACAAACGTGTATGATCTGTACTGTTTCACGTGTCTAAGAATTTCCATTATACAGATACAGGCACTTCATAGAATAAATATTCACCTGAAGTCAAAAGAAACATACCAAAGAAAATTACTGCTGCGTTCTCTTTTACACATTAACTATTTTAACTTTGACTACGTGTCCGTCTTGATACTGAGCATCCCGAAACATTCCTCAATTACTCTGAGCTCTAAATGCATCTAAGAATGACTAAAACGGATGTTTCATTACATAAGGAAGTCTGTAAATCTAAGGTGTGGAAAACCTAAAAAATATCCGAGACCATTTTTGCCTGTTGCATAGTTGAGCATCAACACTACTAATGCCGCTTTTAGAGTAGTGTTAAATGCAATCAGATAACATTACCAAGAAGAGCGAGTATAATGAAGTTGTTTGTTTCAGGATCTTCTACGGGTGTAACTTAGAAAGGACTTTCTACTTACAACAAACAACGCAAACTTCACTTATAATGAATTACACTTTTAATTCATTGTAAGTATTACTCAATGGTCACATTTTCCTAGTGGACAGTGGGTCATGGACTAAAGCTTTGAAACGCAGCACTGATTCCAGACACCTTATGGCAACATCATCAACCTCTGGATCAAACTTATTTGCAAACAGGTGGTGTTGTTTCAGGAGCCATGGGAGGTCACCCGCTCCATACACACAAACAGATCTTCTGTAAACACCAGTGCATGGGTAATATGGGGCTCCTTTATTCATATCTCCTGCTGAATACGACCACTTCACTGCCCGAGCCAAAGCTAGCATGTCTGACATGTCATACTTCCCATTTTGGGGCATTGACCCAGGAACAGAGGGCATCCTCTGCAGGGTGGCCCACAAGTGCTCATCAGGGCTGTATGTGTCCTTCTCCCACTCCAGAAACTTCTGAACCTCTCTGTCCTCCATCACATGTTCCACAAAAGCTCTTGTGACCACAAAGTAGGCATTTCCTGAGAACATGGGGATGCTGATTGGTGGGTCACTTTTCCTCACATTTGTGTTGATAACACTCTTTGTGATATTGTGGTGATACTGCCAACGACCTTTCTTGTAGCCAGAAGTCACCTCGGACTCCATGCTGTTCCTCCCATTGAGAAGCTTCAGTGCCCTCACAATCTCTCTGTTTGTTTTGATGGGGAAGTCTGTCCCACAGGTGTTAAGCAGGTACCTCCAGTTGATGTGAGTATTTAGCAGATCTTTCATGCAATTCAGATCTGCCTGTACTCTGAACCACGAGGCATATACCACTCTTTCTAATTTACTGGCTACAAACACATTAGGAAAGCATGAAGCAATCGCAGCCACAGCCTTCTTGAATGTTGCAGAGGAGTTCTGGTCCACGTGTACACAGTAAATGTTCTGAGGAGCATAAACAGCTCGTAGAAGCCGCTCAAACATCTCAATCTTGTCATGGATCACCATGGAGTATGCAATGGGGAAATCTTTCTCTTCCTCACTGAGAGGAGCTGTGATGAAACCTCTTTCTTCAACGTAAACTTGACAGTTGACTGTTGCATTAATGTAGAAGTCCTCAGAAAAAACATTCTTCTTTTTCTTGGATGACAGAAGCCTTTCTAATTCACCTTCCTTACCTTTCACATCACCAGTGATAATAGTCGAACAACCAGGCAGATCAGCTGAGAACTGAGGAGGTATTTGCAGATCAGACGATGACTGTTCAGAGCCAAATGTCCAAAGAGCAAAAGAAAGGAACAAAACCATCAAGGTAAGAAAAAGATTTCTTAACATACGACCCTTTGTAAAATACATATCCTTGTTTGAAAGGGACTGCCACACAGGTGACTTTGTCTTCAGTGCAGGTTACAGTTCGACTAAATGGTGAGAGGCTGCACTGTTTCATTACATTAGGAAATATGCAAAACTAAGGTGTGGAAAACCAAAAAACATTCCTGGAGTATTTTACAGTTTGCAGAATTGTATTCAACTCTACTGATGCCACTGATAGACCAGATGACACTGATAACATTACCAGGATGACAGGGTTTAAGGCAGTTGTTTCAAGGCATTCAAAAGATGTAAATTAGAAAAGATTTTCTCTTTCCAACAAACAAGTTTAACTTACAGTATATGACCAATTCACTGTTTCACAAGCACGACTTTAATATCAAGTTGAAAAAAAAAACCATATACATTTACACAAACGTGTATGGTCTGTACTGTTTCACGTGTCTAAGAATTTCCATTATACAGATACAGGCACTTCATAGAATAAATATTCACCTGAAGTCAAAAGAAACATACCAAAGAAAATTACTGCTGCATTCTCTTTAACACATTAACTATTTTAACTTTGACTACGTGTCCGTCTTGATACTGAGCATCCCGAAACATTCCTCAATTACTCTGAGCTCTAAATGCATCTAAGAATGACTAAAACGGATGTTCTCATCCACATCCTGGTCTGCATCTGTGTCCTGCTCGTGGATGAAGCTGTAACGCCGATAAACGGATCCACCTTTGCTGGTGTACACCACATCTACCTCATCTCCGCTATCTGGCTCGGGCACGCCGTGGGGCATGTTAATGTTCGCACTACCACTCAATCTCTCATAGCTTCGTTTCCAACAAAGCCTCTTCCTAGCATGGGCTTTAACCAAGACAAATACAGCCAGAGTCAAACCAATTGCCAGCAGCAGAGCAATAGGCAAGGCAGCTGAGGTGTGCTTCAGAGTTCTGGAGGACAAACTCATATCGGTTTCCTGGATGTCTCCTGATTTAGGCTGGGGGGCCTCCACACACAGTGCTAGAAAAAACACAAAATTCCTTTAGTAAACTGTCACATCTATACACTTTTCTTTCGCTTATGAAAGACAGCATCACTACCTGAGCGGCTGTCACAAACACAGCAATTGGTGTAATTGCCTCCAGTCTGACAGCATGGAGCACAACGGTTCTCCACAGCATGAAGAGCAGAGTCAGTGTGACAAGTCAGACAGTGGTCAGGTCCGGGGCCGTAGCAATGCCTGCATGACTTGTTGCAAGGCTTGCATGTTTCCTACAATCGAACAGTTAGATACAGACATTAGATAAAAGGTTATGCCAGAGGTTATGTTATGCTCTGAAGAGAATGGAAGGCAAATAGCCCAGCCTGTTTCACCACTATCAGTTCTAACCTGACAATTCAGTATGTCAGTATTACTCACTGTTAATCCTGTTTTACTACATCCTGGTTTTGAGAGGATGTCTATGTACTTTCTTTTGTGTACTGTCACAAGCTAGTAGGCATACAGCAAACATCCGTGGTAGCTCGCTTACGAATATATGTGGCAGCCAAACTAAAATATTAATTTGGATCAGTGTTTTTTATTATTTCACTCATTTACGGTGGTGTGATCAATTAGTGTCTGTAGGCAGATTCTATGCTATCAATTTAAGCGAGAACACCTGCCATTTGCCTTTAAATACAATGGTTATGATACATAGAGTAGTACAATGACAAGACGATCATTAAATCATAACTAGGGCTGTGCGATATGACCAAAATCTCATATCCCGATATAAGAATTCTATCGTCTGATAATGATATAAATCACAAAACTGTAACATTTTCTGTAAATTCTGTGAACTTCGGGCAGCTCGACTTGCGGGAAGTGTTTCCAGCTGGGCGTCATGTAGCTGGAGTCGAGTGTTTTAACCGATGCATGAAACGATACATTTTTAGACATAAATTGTAATGCCCGCCGTTTTCTTTGTGAGTATTTATTACACGGCATGCTGCGGGGAAAGCCTGTTCTAACGTTTGAGTCTTTTAGCACCTGGCGGCTCTTTTTTTACTTCTCATCCGTAAATAATCTGCTCTTTCACGTGATTCAATTTATTTTGAAAAGTCTCAACAGGATCTTGAGCTTTATTGTGAAAGGTTTATGTGGAACATAAACAAGCGGAGACGCGATGGTGTTACCGTTGTTGTTGCTAACCACAAAGCATAAAACAGGCGCTTGTCCATCTGTAGTGTGGTTATATTGAATATAAGAGAAATAGAGAACTTTAAGAAATTAATATAGCCACTACAGTGACCATCAAAACGATGAAAAATATTGCCGTAAACAGTTTATTTTGTGACACCACGAAACAAACAATAGCATAAAATGAAACGATAGACGTTTTTATATCGTCATATCGAACAGCCCTAATCATAACCCACCTCTTCAGAAAAGTACAGTCCCTCCTTACAGCGTGGATAGCACACTTTGTCCTGTAGCATGCTGCCCCAGTCACAAGTCAAGCAGCCCTGAGGAGAGGCATCTGCAAACACACATACAGGCACTGAGCAGATACCTAATGAGAAAGTGAATCCACGATATTGACAGTTTGGAAATATAAAGTACAGTCAGAAATTATTCAAGCCCCAGTTCAGGGTCAAAGGTGGTGGTGGTGGCAACCCAGTTCATCACACTGTGAGAACAAGCCAGAGTAACTGGAGAGACCCATGCAGACATCCACATATAGAAGGACTCTAGACTGGATTCAAATCCAGGACCCTGTGAGGTAACAGTCTTACCCAGCATACCACCATTTAGTATCCGAAAACCATTTACAGTCAACAGTCAGTCTACAAAATAAAAAATAAAGTAACAATTGAGGGTTCCCCCCCCCCCCATTTAATACTACTGAATGAAGCTGTGCTGCTAGATACTGTACCCAGATCACTCGAGTGCTGCTATAATGCATATTCTATTTGTCCCATGTCACCACAGGTTCTCTGGAGGTCACCAGGTTCCTAACCACCTTTAGTACCACGATCTTGCTCTCATGATTCCTCAGTTTGGGAATCGTTTGTCTACAGGAAGAGTGCTTGTTGCTCCAAATGTGCTCCCTGTGCCTCCACACAGTCATGTCTACAAGCACTTTAGGGAGGGCTTTTGAGTTCCTTTTGCTTCCCCTTTGATTTTGTTTTCATGTGCCAATCAAGGTACAGAAACATCTCAAAGATGATTAAGAGAAAGAGAGACTCCTGAGTTAAAATGAAAGCAAATGGTCTAAATAGTTACATCAGTGTTACATTTCAGAAGGAATTTTATTTTTCTGTTTGCTGAACTGAAATTAAATGAAATGATTAGAACAAAAAGCTGTATGTAACACAGTAAAATAAATAACATGTAAAAAACATGCCTGAATGCTTAAAAATGGGTTTCTGTTGACTCACTGGTTTGACATTTCACCTCTACCTACCTATGCATGTCTGACAACTGATATGACATTTTTTGCAGATGTCGTTAGACTGATAGAAGCGGTGTGGGCAGCGTTCGACACACAGCTTGGTGCCTTTCAGCTCCAGCAGAGGAGGGGAACATGCCCTGCAAGACTCGGGCCCCGGTCCTGTACACAGCTCACAGGACTGGTGACATTTATGACACTGGGAGCCCTCCCTGTAATACCTGAAGAAATGCATAAAAAAAATGGGTTAAAACATTTCCTTCATGTTTGTCAAATATGTAACTGATAAAAAAAAAAAAAAGCTTTAAGAAAAAGTTACTTTGCTGCTGAAGAAGGAGAAACCACGTTACACCCTTTCTTCCTAAGAAACTTTGGTTCACTTCCAAAACAAATACTGTATTATCTCTAGTTTGGGGTCACTGAAGCATAAAGGTCTGTTTGCAGAAATTGTTTGTCTACTTGAGGTAAACATTTCACAAATAGTAACAGAGCTTTCTACCCAGTGGGACAATGGGTGACACAGAGCTGAAGGAGCCGCAGATATCCTGGAGAACACGTAAGGCAATCTCTTGGTGATGCACTAGTGCAAGAGGAACACACGTGGTCACAAGGCAAACAGAGTCCCAACATCTTTCCATCAGCTTCCTGCCTTGTGGTATACGTGCCATCAGGACACGTATTAACACATGTGCTGTCTGGAAAAAAAGCATACAGCAACAGAGTTAGCACCTTAACTTGGTGGCGTACTCACTTCAGAGAAGCAACCAGTACAACTGCATAAATCTGTTTAACCTGAAATTGTCAAATAGTCTTACAAAAGCCATTATTATGAAGCCAGCTGTGAGAGCACTAAATGCAAAAGCAAAGTCTATAACTTGGGCCAAAAATTTCATTAGTGATTAAAATGAGAAAAGGCTTTTTCAAACACCTGTAGAGCTAACAGTTAAAAGATAAATGATTCAGATTTGTTTTGTCTTTGCATGATAAATCAACTTTAAAACAATCAGTTTTGTGCTGATTTTCATTTATACCACAAATCACCTCTGTGTCTGCACATAAACCTGTTGAAAATGCTCACTGTAAAGATATCTGGGGACAGCACAGGTCTGGCATTCATCGTTGCCTGGCCCCTCACACGAAAGACAGTGTCGGTGGCAACCCTTGCAGGTGAACTGGTCGTTGTGTAGGTAGGTCCCCGGTGGGCAGGCCGTATCACCCGTCACACCACACAGTAACGTGTTTGGATCCAACACGAGTCCTCTCTCGCACTGGGTGCACTCGTTGGCGTCCGGCCCGGTGCAGCTAAGGCAAGTCTGGTGGCACTCTAAATACAACCAAGCAAAGCAGATTGCAACACCTTCATGTCACATTACCACATTTACACAAGAGGGTACAATAATCATGTTTTAGAGGTGAATGGATTTCATTTTAAGCAAATAGCTTATTTCATTATCACTCAGTTGTGAGTTTAGTAATTGCTTTTGGCCATTGCATTAACCTCCCTTTGTTACACATTTTCTGTTTTATTTTATTTTTAACGCTTATTCAAGCTTTAACATTATTCAAGGTAATTAGTATGGAAAAGAAAATCTAATAGAAGGTGTGAGGAAAAAATTGGATGATCTCGCTTTCAAGGTTTTTTCTTTGTGTACTTGGTGTGGACTTCTAGTGCACGCTTTATAGACTGTTCTGTGTGAGTGCCATTCTAACCACTCCATGGACCTCAAGCACAGCGCAAACATTTAACTTTCTGAGTCTAGCTAACCTAACTTTCATGTCTGTGGACATTAGTGTGTGTGGAGTCCACAGTGTTCAAACCTCAAGGCGGCACATGTGCATTTTGGTTTTTTTTATTATACTTTTACAGAGCTTGCACCATAAATTTGTCTGATTCTCTGTGGTGAGCTTTACTATATTACGCTGAGCTGTCTAAGGGAGAGAAACTTTAGCATCTCCACTGTGCTACGTGGTGTTGTCACCACTGGCCCAACTCTGGCATATTTGGCTCCTGGTGAGTTTATCCTCTTCCCCAAAATGAAAGACAAGTTGAAGGGTCACACTTCTAACGTTGTGGAGGAGATCCAGAACCGATTGCTGATATACAAATTCAAGTGGTGAGAATAGGACCTGTATAGTGAAAAAATCAGCAGTTCCGCTGAAACGAATGTGGTGCTGCAAGCTGATCTATTTTACATTATGATCTAATTTATACAGTAGTATAGGTACGACTGTATAAACACTACAGTATAGTATAGATACTATAATACTGCAGGACTGGGAGTAAACTGCTTTTAAAAAGTCTGTGCCAGATTTTTTCCGAAACATTGCCTCCAGCACATGAAATAAACACTAAAACTAATACAAACTAAACTAAAAGGCAACATTTTCAAACAGTAAAACCAAAACTGAAAATAGCAAACCCACTCTGGAAACTAAATGAAACTCTGAAATCAAAGAATCAAATAAAAATGAATCAGAAAATACAATAATAATAACTCTGGGCTTCTTTTACATCAATCCCCTAAAAACTATGACATGGAAAGGGTCAGTTTGATCAATTACCCAGAGTATTATGCATGATTATTGCAACACATCTACATGTTAATTTATCCAACTACCGTACTTATTCAAAGGGATATCCCAACTCTATATTACACAGATGCAAGTCCTGTGAGTCAAAGTACTTTCAGCAACACATTGTGAAAAAACATTAGAGAATATTACTTGTGGGGTTATCTTAACATTATCTTAAAAGTTCTGGTGGTGCCAGTAGTACCCCTCAGGCTCCTAGTAGATGCACCTATGGTATAAATGTGAAAATCCTATGTTGCTTTGTTCTGAAGTTATCACATTCACAAGATCTTCTGACCTTGAGGTCGAGGTCGCGGAGATTTGAAGTTTTCTGAAATTTTTAGTTAATAATTAATTAATTAAATAATAATAATAATTAAATAATTAATAATTTTATCAATTTAAAAGTCTTAGGTGGTTTCCTTCTCGAGTTATCACATTCATAAACTTGAGTGTTCGTGCCAGCCACCCGCTCCGCAAGGTGACAACCACACCCCATCAGCCTTTTACGGCTGAGGGATAAAAACAAATAACTTTGCAACACTGCAGAATTCCTGCTACTAGGAAGGTCAAATCCAAAACTCGAACAGAGGTAATATCATTGGATTTAAATGAAATGAAATTTGACAGTTGCATTTCATAGTTGCTACAGTTTCAATTTCTAAAATTTCAATTTCATCAAAATTGAATAAATATTAAAATGATTAAATGATTAAAGTGTATTTTAATCATTTTGACATCTGAATTTATGGTCTTTGAACTGACGTAGTAGCATCATGAAAACTAGAAAGAATTCTCGCTGTAGAACGGTGAAGCCGTAACAAGAAAACTCCACATATTTGGTGTTTAAAACCAAATCAAATCTGTGAATCCAGGTGCTCACCTTGACACTCCATAGCTGCAGTCTCATAGTAAGTACCAGCGGGGCAGTCCTTTGAGCATACACCTTTATAGAGCTTGGGGCTGTAGGTTGAGCAGGTCTCACAATCATCTGCTGAAGGCCCTGAACAGCTGCCACACGTAGGGTGGCACTGACCGCAGCGGCCCTCCTCCATGTCCTCATAATAGCCCACAGGACAACTAGCCTTACACTCACCGTTCAGCATCAAGTAGAGGAAACTGCACCCTGGAGGGGTGAAAAATTTATAACACAAATCTCTCACCTGTATTGAACATTATATCTTTTAAATCTGCTGACTGTGCTAATAACTCACGGAAGCAGGTCCTGTCATCTGAGCAAACTTCACAGTGGGGAGGACATCGTCTGCAGGTACCATCATCTGCAGGATACATTCCCAGCGAACAGTTGAGTCTACACATGCCACTCTCCAGGTAGTAGCCGTCAGCACAGGACAGACACTGGGATTTGATGTCATCACAGGTGAGACAGGAGCTATCACAGGCTTCACACGACCCCTCTGCTGTCTCAAAGAAACCTCTAAAGAAAAACAAAACAAAAATAACCCCAATACGGTTGGGAGAAAACAAAAGAGAAGCGAAGCACGAAGAAGATCGTGTCATCATTGCATAGCTCCGTGTTTGTTTCACCGCTTATCAAACTGCTTACTCTGGGCAATTGGACCAGCACCGGCCTTGGTGGAGAAAAAGTTTATCGGTGCCTTTGGAACAGCTGATGCAGTTATCACTGGTGTCCACACAGGCCTCACAGCTGGGAGAGCAGTCCTCACACAGCTGAGTGGCAGAGTTCGCATATGAGCCAGGTGGACACTGCTCTACGCAGGAACTGTCCTGGTCCAGGAAATATCCTGTGAAGCACAAATACACACACATCCACACTCGCACGATTGGCATCAAGAATTAACATCGCGATTAAGATAGTTTACTCTGAAAAGCTAAAAGCAGTAAATATTACCTTTAAAACAAGAAGAACAATCCAGTGCCTGTGGGCCAAAACAGGTCTTACAGGAAACATTGCACGTGTGACATTCACCATATTTCCCTGGATGGAAAAGAATATACATACAGCACACAGCTTGTTTTAACCATCCCCACCACAAGAGGGAACCATAACAAGATTTAGTGTCTCAGGCACAAATAGACTGTATAAGAAAGGGCTCTGGGCAGAAATAAACAGAAATGATTGATAATCAGGAGCTTTTGGACTATTGCATTCTGTATTCAAAAGCAAACATTAAGAAAAGGTATTGCTCTAAAACCATTCATGTTCAGTGTTGCCTAAGGATAAAACAGGCACTAGTGTTTTAAAAAACAAAACAAAAAACACTAAATTGCAAATGCGCAATAACAGCTCTTGGCTCAAAGTGACAGCACTGGTCAGTTTTACAGATATGTGAATGACACCTGTGTTAAAATTGAAACCTAAGAAGTAGAATGTTTTAAATGAAGCTGTTTCCTTACAATAGCAGTATATAGCTTGGAAAAATACTTGATGGCTGAATGCGAACTGCTCCTGACGAAGCTGGCTTATCCACACGCGTAAGCAAATAATGAAACCAATGATGTGGAAATTAAAACAATCGACTTATTAACCGTATATGGCTGATAACAAGAACAATGGAGTATTGTATCCAAGTGCTGGTGACACAGACACAAAAGAGAAGGGGCTAGAGAGGTAGATGCTTGAGGCAGATGACCCCAGAGGTCCTTCAGCAGGGTTCAAGCTTGTGGGCTCAGCAGCAAGTATCAACTTCCTAAAGTGTCCTTGAGCAAGACGATGAATCCCTCCACATTTCTGGGACAGTGTACTGACCTCCAGTGTCACCCAAAGGAGAAAAGCAATCATTTCCACCCGAGATTCAGAGAAGTATCGTGTTACGAGTGTTATCTGTGATTCAGCTATGACCTGATATGTCATTCTGTCCTTTTGTTCGTAAATTTGTAAATCTGTAATTTACCTGGATTACAGTGGATCACATAAAACTTCTTTTTTAACCAGCCTAAGTCAGCTTTCACCGTGCTTCCTCTACTTACCATCAAAATACTGTCCCTGTGGGCAGTTAATGTGAGGACACTGTCCATGTACAGGAAAATTCCCACCAGGACAAAGGTCGCAGTCTGTTGCACGAGGTCCGTGGCATGTCTGGCACGAGCTGTGGCAAGACTGACAGCGCCACCCGCTGGAGTCGCTGAAGGTTTGCTGAGGACACTTTTTAATGCATTGTCCCTCTGACACAGACACAGAAGCACAGAGAGGGACTAATGTTATTACGACATTATTCCATTACAGCATTTCTTCTATACTGACAATCTTAAAAACATGGATGCTATAGCAGACAAAAGCACTTCTCTACATGTTCTCTTCTACTTTTTTCTGTAGAAATAAGTCAAGAGAAACCATAAGAAGTTACTTTGATTTGTAAAAACACTATTTATTCTTTAAATGGTGCTGATAAACTTATTCTCATAAGTGAGCTGTTCACTGCTGCGTAAATCCTTCTCCTTTGCCCTTATAGGATCACTCTCTCTCCAAATTCCATCTGACTGCCCAGGCACAAAACAATGACCTAGATTTTTTTTTTTTTTTTTTGAAACTGGACCTTGTAGCTGGAGAAGGTGGAGGCCGATTAGTGCAGCAGTGGGCTCGCCAACCTTTCTTTACTATAGTTTTGTTTCCAGGCTTTATTTACAGTCTCCAACCTTTTTCTCCCACGCCTACAGAACACAAAAACACAATCCCTTCTTCTTTGTTTGCATAAATCATACATTTGCATATCTTATGTTACAGATTTGCTTAAATGAACATGTTTTGCAAGCCAAATTAAGACTCAGAGTGCTTTCATTTGTCTTTGGTTAGTCTCAAAAACAACGTGATTAAAGAATATATTGAATATACTCTTTTAGTATGGTATGGAACATCTGCATCATTTAGTATACTGATAGTAAGGAAAGCATAGATATATGATTGTTATTTGCTTCTACCGTTGAGGAAGTAACCAGGCTGGCAGGCAAAGCAGTGCGTGTTATTCCTGCAGTCTTCACATGGTGCTGGGCAGGAGAGACAGACACGCCTGCCTCTGTCCTCATAGGTGCTCTGAGGACAATGTCTGCGACACTGGTGCCTGAAACTGTAGAGAAAGGTTCATTGAAAATCTTCCATTAGTTTCTTTAACTTGTTTGCACGTGGTGAGCAATAAGAATCCCTGGCAATTAGCAAAGTATTTTTCCTCAGTAGAACTTTTAATAGGTCAGTGACTGCATTACTTGAACTCCCTGCCACAGCTATTAAATGAAAGTAGACTCTGTTTTGCAAAGCAAACATGCTGAACAGAACTATTGTGATATCAAAAAAGCCGATGAAAAGCACCATGATCTGATGGCAGCAGAAACACAAGGTATACCGCACACAAGTGGTAATCCCAACATGCATTGTGTCAGTAAGCCGCACACCTGTAGATGAATTGTTGACTTCAGAGCACTCCTCTCCCAACTCATGCAGTTTAGACGAACAACAGTAGGGACAGGAAGCACAATGTAGGCTGGCTTTCTTCAAGCATATTGTGGTTCTACTTTCTTCTTAAGGCGAAAAGATAATTGGTGTTTTATTTGTAGCCCGCAGGTATGGGGTGATTTCTGTCATTAACCTATCCTATCAGTCCTTCGGGGCTTAACTGTCTTATTAAACATGAGACAGCTGCCCCAGAAACGAGCTTTAAAAAAAGTGAAGATTTGATTTGCAAAGATGTCACGCTAAAACATTAAAGAAAGAGGGACTTAGCCAAGCAGCAAATAAGCCACTAACATATGTGATGCAGCATCTTGTGTAGCCTATTCCACCACCTTCCTACATAAGGGAACCTGACCAGTGACAGCCCAACCTGCCCTTCCTACTGCGTTGCCGTGGATCTGGTGCTAAGATGTGGGGGTTGTTTGAAGAGGAACAGCTGGAGGCGCCACGATGCATCCATCAAGTGGTTCACAATAGCAGCTGGTACAAACCAGGCCCCATTTCTTGCCAGGAAAAACTACTCTGCTTTAAAATCTGCAGGATGTTTAAGAATCCCCCTGTGCAAACACCAGGCTATCCATTCCAGAAGAGCACATTTGCATTTCCAACGCAACTTCTGTTTAGGTCTTTTACTCCTGGACTTTGTTAGTAAGGAAGAAAATATACTGCAGCTAGTCTCAGAAAAGAGAAAGCCCCGGGAAATGAAGGATTTAAATTATAGTGAGAATGAATCACAGCAATTTTTGGTTTTGCTGCACTTCTTTGGTTCCTTGGGGAGGAAAGTAAATGCCAATAAATACCAAACATCCATCATGCTGTGATTTCTTTTAAAAGGCGGCGTTTAATGCAAGAGTAACACTGGCCTCACTGATTCATGGTTATGCCAAAGCTGTCGAACTTTAACATTTTTCACTACCAGCAAAATCTCAAAAGGAGGAATTTCTTTTAGTGCTCGAAACTGTCACAATCTGTCGCAGTGTGGCTGTTTTTCCAATTTATAATAGCTCCCTGCTGGATTATATTTATTTTATTTTTGTCTGCTACACATGTAGATATATAATAGCTATAACAACATAAAATGCTAAGATGAACAGTCATATTGAATCTCTAAAACCATACTTTTAAAGAAAACTACACAAGCAGATGCAGAAAAATAGACTATCCCAATAAACCTGTGTAGCATCCACAAAAGCAGGTGCTGTATTTTCTTGCAGCTCTTCCATCTCTACTTGTTTTTCTCTACTCCTTACACATAAGAACACTTTGTTAAGTCTCTTCTGAGCTCAAAACCAAGGCTCAGGTAACAGCGTATGATTCTGAATGGAAGGTAACCTGATTCACACGATTCCAGGAGGCCTAAACTCGAGGGAGGAGTGCACAATTGGGGGGTCTGTTCTGGCTCTATAACTTGTGTTACACACTGCGTCCAATTGATAAGCTGGTGTAAACAGGAATATAGATGCAATTTTCTGTAGAGGCAAGAAAGCTAAGCATATTCTGATAAGCAATTTGTGAAATGGTTGGCCATATAATGCCTCACAGTGCATGTAGATTTACAAGACCCGTTTTTTGTTGTTGTTGTTTTTTTTCCTGCAAAGCAATACCATTGAATGTAAAAAACAATTACAGGGTCATTGTGAGGTTAATTGCTTCTTGGCAGCATATTTAATCTCCATAAAAAAAGAAAAACTGTTTGAAAAATCATAAAGCATAGCATGCAAAAGCATAACTGTTCCATGCCGGATAAACAAATAACTAAGTCGAGTTTTCTCATTTTACTATTTGCAACATTTCAGACCTTTTGAACTCAAATTTATAAGCGTAAACTGATTAACTAATTTTAAAACTGTTAAAAATCAGAAAAGAAATTACAAAAAATAATGATTTCAATTTTTTGTGTTTTTTACTAATAATTACTAATATTCAAACTAATAGAAAATACCTGTCAAATCCATAAACAATGAAAAGATAATTGCCAATTGACGCTGTTGTCTGTGGATGATTTCAGAGCAGAACAGGAGGAAAACACAGTTATCAAAATATAATAATAAGGTAAGAAAAAAAACACTCACAGAAAGTAACCTTCAACACAGCTGCTACAGATCTCTGGGTCTTCTGGGAACAGAGGAGAAAAGGTGATTAATTAGCATTCATAGGGAGAAACAAACTGCATTGTGCTCCTTTATCAGCGTTTTAATATACATCGCTAAACAGTAATGGTGTGTGGGCCTCATACAGAAAGCATGTTTACCTGTGTAACATGTTTTGCAGCCAATTTCACAGTCAATGCACTCTCCTGTATCAGGGTCCTGCACCTGCCCTGAAACACAGAGGTCCAGAATACTGAATGCCTCTCTGTTAGGCAAAGATATCGCCTCCACAAAAACTCTGTTTTGCACTTACCTATGCCGCAGAGTGCTGTTTGGCAGACCCCATTGTGAAGTTTGTAATGTCCTCGACACTTGGCACATATGTTGCCATCTGTGCACAGTTCACAATTGGCTATGCAGGGCAGGCAGGCATAGTGACCCCTGTCAGGATAGAATCCCCGTGGGCAGTGTGTCCGACAGCGACCTTGGTGGAGGAAACGTTCCTGTCCGTCTTCATCTGAGGAGGAAGAGGAGGTCACGGAGGAGCTGTTAGCATACTCTATTTTCCCTTATCATAAAAATGCTGTTTGCCGTATTCTGAGAGTGAAAAACATTCAGATTCTCCTAATAAATACAGAGGTAAGCTTTAATCTTTTCTTCATCTGACAGCCAGTCGGATGAAGGAAAGTTAAAAAGACACTGCAACTGTGTAAAAGTAAGTGCCTAATGAAAGATGAGGATTGCTGAGGGAATCTGTGGCAACTGCTGGGAGGTGCTGGATTCAGAGATTTCACATGCATATTTAATAAAAACAGAGAATAGCGGCAGGCGAATGGAAGGCATAAAGATCATTATAAACTGACTGCAGACAGCAACAGTGCCAGATCACTTGTGGACTGATGCTCCAACTAATATAAACACTGGCAATTAGCGGGAGACCAGAGATCAGAGCTGTAAGCAGAGACAGCCTTGTGTTGGCCCTCATGATTAATGCTCTGCCACCTGCCACTAGCCTAGCAAGGCACCTGTGGCACCTGAGGCATCTCTGAGAGCAGCCGAGTTACAGCATTGTCTCATCTGCTCAGCGCCACACAGAAGACGTGTGAGACAGGGAGGAGAGCGGCTGCAAGCTGCTGCCTCTCTTATCCTTCCACTTCCCTCAATCACAGCATGATCAGAAAAATATGGCACATGACAACCAAGCATAGGTCCACCCAGCAACAATGTATAGTAAGAGAATCAGTAGTGTGTGTTCAAGGGAGGGAGAGTGTGAGGGAAGGAGGGACAGAGTTGCAGCTTTTGCAGGTTGAGCCTAGTCAACAGCAACAGCACTACTTCCAGCTCTTCCAGATATTTTTTCCCTGTTCTGATTAACAAAGGCCTCTTTCTGACACGATCACATTACACCGTGAAAACTCGGGTGAAAAACGATCATACATTCATACATTCAACCCTTCCCTATTTCAGAGGTAGCCAGCAAGTCCTACAGCCAGCCTCTCTGATTGTTTAACAAGAGTAAATGGTAAACCAGAGCTGAATGCTCCTCATCGAACAAAAGCCTTTTTTAAAGAGCTGGGTAATCATTAAATAGACTAGTAAAAAAAAAAAAAAACTGGATTACTGAGTCGTCAACAGGTCTTTGTCATAATCTGGTATAGGTGTGGTAAAATAATAACAAATTATAATAAAATCCTTTAAAAAAAACAATTATATGAACAATGGCATGCAAATTTAGTGCTCTCATGTCCTCATTTCATAGGTACTGTGTTGGATCTTTTTGCCAATGATGATGAAAACTTAAGTTATTGTCACATAAGATACACGACTTTAAAAAAATCCGTAGGTATATCAAATGCACTGCAAGCTAGTGTGTGTGGAAAATGTAATGGATATTTAATAAAAATCGCCTTTTTTTCATTTGAGAAAGCCATCAACAACAGCCCTATATTCACCGCGTTATACGTGCTAAGAAAATCCTACTCACAAACTCCACAGGTAGTGCATTCAAACAGCTCGTGTCCGTAGCACTCGGAGCAGGTGGGATGACACAGGACACACTGGTTCTTCAGCATAAACTGGCCACTCGGACAGGGCGACGAGGGTTTACATCCAGTAAATCCAACGCAGAAGACCAGGAGAATGACAAACGCGACGGAAGACCTCATGGCTGTGCCCGAGGACTTTCGGTTGAAAGTGAGAAAGACGGCAAACAGTGAGGACTGTCTCCAAAGACGCAGTGTCCGTGCGGCAGGTAAAGCTGGCGGATCGATATGGGGACTCGGTGTGAGGCACCAGCCCAGAGATAACTTGCTGGACCAGTTCAAGTGAAACACTGGACAATGAGAATGGACCGCGGTGAGCATTTAGTCAACGAGCCAAAGAAAATGAGAAAACACCCAGTCTCTGTGAGTCACGATAGATAGATAGATAGATAAATGATTTCCCCAGCACTGGAATGTAGATCCCAAACCAAACGTCTACCTGTTAGGTACGTCTATTAAAATAACACCTTGGAGAATTTGTTTCTTGTAGAAACTCGAGATTTTGCCTGTGTATGACAGAACTTTAAAGAAAAATGAAAAAAAAAAGATAAAAAAAAAAAAGATTTCCTAACCTATTGTCTAACCCATTAGCCCAGAGGTCTACTTCACCACCACCATCGTCACCTAATTTGACATCAGTAATAAACATTATGTAGACTGATCCCCCTTTTTCTATCTTATTTTTTGTTTTAAAGTAATTAAAACATAACATTTAGAAGCCTTGTGAAATGTATGGCAGATTTATATATCCACGGGTGTTCCTAATAAAGGGGTAAATGAGTGCAGCAGTCTTCAGTGTGCTTTTAATCTCAGGAGAATAGCTTTGCAGTCACTGGAGTTTCGTACAGGCTGTGATTACGCTGGCTTTTCATTTCTTTCCTTCTTTTTTTTTCTTTATTGGTTCATGCACAGCGGCCTCTGGCGGCCAAATGATGGACGCGCATGCGAGGGCGTGTGCAAAAAAGGGCTCGTAAGAGGCAGACGTCACGCGGCTACTGGAGGAGGCGTGGCTTGGTTCTGCTGCAGCGGAGAGAAACATGACATGGGGATGAGCGAGAGAGAGGGAGTGAGTGACACAGCCTGATAGGAATAAACGGCTCGTCAGAGGTCTGGACTCCAAACGCTATGATGGGGAGCCATGACTGAAGGCAGAACGGTAAGAGACACGGATGGTTTCATCTCCTTTTACATGTACGTCTATGCTGTATTTCGCACACACGGCGCGACACGTAGATTTGGTAGTGAGCACAAAAGGCTGCCACTGCAGACAGGTGCACCTGCCTTTATGGGAGTACGTGCCTCGATGCATTCAACTTCAGCTCCTGTGCGAATACCTTTAATTTTCTTTGGACGAAGACAAACGCACCGAGGCCACATATTTCCTCGACGGTCTGGGATGCTGTAAACATGGACCTCAATGCTTAGTCACAGACCTTTGTGATGTAGCAATATAATATAGGCTTCATCCGAGGCAGCTGGGTATATATGTTTGCAGCCTAGCCTTAAATCACTTTTTAAAATAAAATAAAATAAATCCTATTAGGTTTATGAGGCTGTGAAACCGTGAAGGTTATAATATGTATATTTTCTGAGTATTCCAGACATGGGATATTAATCATTCCAATGTTTTTTTTTTTTCTTTTGGAGGGCCAGGTGGCTTTACATGGAGATGGTGGTAAAATGCATAACGGCTGGTTGTTTTATATTAAATCACAGCAATCTCACTTTCAGCTGAAGCCAAACAATAAGTGCAAACACCACTGCCTCTTTCATTCTGGTGCCTGTATGCTTCTCTTATTGTTGGCCTGGTTGACAAAACCTACCAGCTCTGCCTGCCTGTAAAGATAGTGAGGCCACTGATTCATTGCTGTGGTATTTTTAAAACACATTCACGTCCTCTGACAAAGACCTACATAATAACACCTCTTCTATCACTAATTATATTTGAGCTAGTTGCAACGCTGGTGTAATAAACACCACATAAATATGCAAGATTAGATTTCCGATCAAGTCAACTTTGCTTTCTTAACTTTGCCTCCTAGCCAGGTCTTTACTGCCGGGTTTTAAATTGTTTGCTTAGGTTTGTGAGTCGGGCTGCTGACAGCAGGCGGGTGTGATTTGGAGATAGCTTGAATAGTCGAGGGTAGAGCTACAAAGCTTGGGCCCGTGGCTGCAAGACCAGGCCAGGCCAGGCCAATGCCAGCTCCGTGGAGGGCTTCTGTGCAGCAGGGCACTGGGGAGAGGGCACTTGGCACCTGATCAGTTACCACAGTGAATTCTGTTCCTGTCAGTGGCATTTATCTACAGAAAAGCAGAGCAGAGATGACGGCTGTTGTTGAACTCAGTTGGGCTTTCATGTCACCGAGGCAGTGCCGCTTTATCAAACTGCTCTTCGGCTGATACAGAATGACACCTCCTTGCAAACATCGGTGCCAGTTCCACTACCTACTCGAAAACCTCAGCAGAGAAATTCCCTTCACAACGCATCACTATGGAAAAAAAACCAACAACATTAGATGCATAATAAATGCAACATTTCAGATATTCAGCATTTTACAGCATTTCATGCATATTTTGCATCAGAAACAAGTTCTAATTAAAGTGTTTCTACACTGGTATTAATGTACACAATCAAAAAATATAGATGGGAAGAAGAATCCATCTCCGTGCTTGATGCCCCAAAGTTTAGTGCTTTAGAGGAGATGAAATGAGTCAAGTGCCCATGGTAATCATGGCCAATCACTGACTGCGTAGCTCTGAAGTGGGGCCTGTTCTTCAGACGTCTCTACAGGTGGGGAGGCAGTGTTAAGTGGTCTGTCTGCAGGCAGAGGGAGGTCAGCTAGAGGCCAAAGATGCAGGCAGAGGGGCTTCTTTCACACATCAGCATAGCAGGTAGTGGTTAGCTTTCCAGCCACTGCGCTCTGGTCCAGTGTGAGGCCTTTTTTCTTGAGGCCCTAATTCAGCACACTGTTGAATTTGCGTATGAATGAAAATATGACGTGTACCTCCAAATTACAGATCACCTGTCTCATAAAGCTCCAATAAATCCCTGCACAAGTATTTCCTTTCATACTGCGGTAAAGGCTTCATTCACAGAAGTGTTGTAATAAGATTATTGTGGAAATCCTTTATTGTAGTTTCTATATTTGTCCACGTATACTAGAAAGGGCTTGTGTTTTACAGTTTCGAGTTTTTGATGTCTGAATAACTTTAGAGCTACGTATAAGCTTGCAACCAAAATCCAAAGGGGAGCAACGCAACCTTAAGGTTCCTTAAAAATTCTGTCGTGACGAAGCGCTGACATTTTTGTGTCGTTTTTGTTTAAAGTGATAAGCTGAGACACATGCCAATCAAGCAAACACTCCCACAAAGATGGCCCTCTTTCACCTTTTATGTTGTCGAAATGAATCATTTGTCAGTCGATTAACAGGGACGGCATCCACAAGCCAAGTTTAAATGAAAAGCATTTAAATTCAGAGAATTTCAGAGCTTTCCTTTTAATGTCGAATAATGTTTAATACAGTCAGCTTTCCATGAGCGACTTAAGGTATTTTCCCCATTGTCTTCACTTTTTAATCTGATGTTTAATTTAGAAAACAACCTCTGAAACTCACTCTACTTCCTTTTATTAGCCACTTAAGAAACAACTTCTTGAATCTACCAGGTTTCAACAGATGGTTCGATATGATGTTTGCTCAAACGCAACCTGTAAGAAAGAGGGCTCAGCTGAGACAGGGGGCAACAGGAACTGGATTTTAGGCTGTAGCAAGGAGACGTATGCGTGTGAACACGTTTGTGTCTGCTCCTCCTGCACCTAATTGCATTTGTGTTGCTTGGCTTGTCTGGTGCTGAGTCTGGGAGCAGGGTGCTGCTGGAGACGTCTGCCATTGAAACATTCCCCCCTCAAGGCCTAGTGGGCACAGCCATCCCCTGTCTTGCCTCGAATCAGCAGGGGAGCAGTTTCTAAATCAAACAGAACACTGTTGCACAGGATACCCTTGGTGACTCAATTTAGATTCATGCAGGCCCACAGCGTAGGTCATTTCCATTCATTCCGAGAAATAGGTCAGGCTTCTTTTTCTCCTGCAAATTCCAGCTGTATTTGGTAGAAACTCTGTGTTTCTCCATTTTGTCACATATTAAAAGGCAAACGCACTCACGGGTACGGGTAGAGAGAAGCAGCCGTGCTGTATTTGACTGTAGTCTTCACGTCATTCATTTTCTTAAGTAGAGAAAGAAAACGCTACCCTGTCTATCACTGTCACTGCCCTGTCTTTCCTCTTTGCTTGTTAAGCCAACGAATATATCATTGAATGTTTGACGAAACCCATTCACGGACCAATCAGGAGCCAGTTCAAAAATGTCTGAGAGAAATCGACTGTGTCAGGAATAACTAGTTTTTGTTTACTTATGAACGTTTTCGCTGAACATGTTGATGTCCCCCTACATTTATAGTCACATAGCTGCAGATACTATACATTCATAATTTCACAAGAATCTGTGGTGGGAGGTGTGCTTTGATCATTTCCCTGCAGCTGGTTTCCTCCCACCAGCTTTTGGTGCATCTTTTTACATACTCTAGCTGCGTGGTCTGGACTCCATGTGAGGTCACAGTACGTGTAGGCTGGGGTCACGGAGCATTTTTTTAAAAGATGGTTTAATTGTTTCCCGTACAAAGAAGGAGTAGTGCTTCAATTTGTGCAGTTTATTTGAATTCAATGATACTTTTGAAAATACTGTGCTCGCTTTAGTCAGTTTGACAACACTAACTGCTGTGGCACGTAAGATTTTAGTGTCTTATGATTGTAATCCTCAAGGTTTCCTGGCAAATTGAACAGCTGGCTCTTGTAACCAGCCATTTGGATGTGGGGGAAGTGGCTAGCCTAGCTGTAGGGAGTTGGTAAAAGGCCAAACAACCAAAATAGCAAGATTTAAGGTGAACTTATGATCTGGTGATTCCCTAATAACTGTGTTCTGAGAAGAGACAAACTTTTAACTGGAAACAGAATTTAAAGGATCTTCTACATATGCCTTGGTGGCAGATACAACAGGGCATTCAGAGGTCCTGCTCGCTCTGTGATAATAGGTTGGTATGGGTTCAATAACATGCAAAGAGCTAGGAACACATTAGGAAAATGTGGTGTTGAAGTGAATAATGTACAGATTAATGGGAAATATAGGGAAAATTTGAGCCTTTGAAACCAAATAGTGAATCAATTAAAGGGATTTGGTGGCTCTCTTACATTGTGGGGGCATTTTGCTGGGTTCCCTTTTTCTTTAAAAGGAAGAGTCACCGCAGTTTTGTTCTATTCGCTTTCATCCTGTGACAAAACATTTCTATCCTGATCATAATTCTGATGGCCACCAAATAATAAGCAAATCTTTGGAAGAACGGTTAATTTCCACAAATGTTATGAATCAGAACAAACAAGGGGTATTTTGAAATTGTTTCCTTGGGCATCCCTCTTCACCTCGTTTGGCTAGCAACCTAATTGTCTCTCTCAAACTGCACTCGAGTTTACTAGAGTGATATATATTCATTTAATACCAAGATTATGTTCTGTTATGATTAGTTATTTGAATACTTTTTCAGCATCTTTGCATATTAAAACTTAACTGTCCTGTTAGGGTTCCTTATATTGGACAGAGCCTGTTTAGGAAGGGCTTAGCAAAGGAGAGTATAAAGGTACAAATGCTCCCTAGGGGTTTGTATACCTGACATGTTTTATTTTGAGTACTATATTAAGGATAAGGTTATGTGATACTGCCCTCTCCACCTACTTGAGTGTACATGCACAGCCATGCATGCACCCTCCCACACAATCAATCCAAAAGTGATGAAACTCTGTACAATGTTGGTATTGTGTGATGTAGATTTTGATATATAACAGGTGTCAGAATATCTTTTTATCTGTTTCCCTTCTTGTTCGAATGACCATGAAATTTCTTATTTGCCTGTGTAGTGTATTGTTTTAATAATAGATTATATTGTTACAAAGACATCTGTCAAACAGGGATTTTTGTAGGTGATTGGGTAGGAGCATCTTCAAAACAGCAGCTCTCGCAGTGGTTTGACAGTACCTATCCAAATGTGCACAAAAAAGGAGAGCCAGTGGTGACAGTGTCAAGGGTGTTAAAGGCTGACTGATCCTTTTGGGGGAGAGAGGGCTGGGTTTGCGCTCCAATTTCACAGAAGAGTTACTGTCTTGCAAATAGCTGAAGACTTAATACTAATGAAAGCTGTCAGAATATACAGAGAACTTCATAAGGGGCTTTGTAAGTGCAGGCTGGTATACGTGCCCATCTTGACCTGTCTGTTGCCAAAATCATCTACAATGGGCCTGAATATCCAAACTAGGCCACTGAGCGATGGCTCAGTCTGATGAGTTCTGTGTTGTTTTTTACAGTTACGTCCATAATTTGTCAGACGGAGACACAGTTTTTGCAGTTTTACCTCTGTACACCACCACAGTGGATTTTAAATCAAGTAATCAAGTGGTTTCTCAAAAGGGTTGCATTAACTGTTTAGGAATTAATTCAACATTAATTGTAAAACATACTTTAATGTAATTTTAATCATAAAGACTGCTTTTAATACTTGAAAGTATTTTGCAGTTAATGACTCCCTGAAGTTTAGAACCCATGAAGAACAATTGCATTCCTCCCTTGATGAGCTCTGCCAGACATTTCGATGCTGGGGAGCCCAGCTGTCTTGGGGCGAGAGGCAGGGTACACCCTGGACAGGTCGCAGTTTGAATCAATTTCAGATATTAAATCTCCTTTATTTATCATGCAAGAATGAAATGAACAGGCGTCATGTAGCCATGATGCTGCAGACTGTGTATAAAAATCACTCTAATTACTAAACATTTAACAAAATCCTCGTAAAACCTTTTAAATTGATACCATCATTGGTACCATCACTTCAATCACATATTGGCTTTGCTCCTGTGGTGATGTACAGAAAAAAAACTGCAAAAAACTGTCTTTGTCCAAGGAATTATGGACCAAACTATATCATGTGGATATCTGGGTGCAGTGTTACTGTTTACTCTGGGAGTAAATGGCAGAAGGATACACATTAGGGGAAAAAAGCAAACTGGGAGAAGCAGTATGAAGCTTTAGGTAATGTTCTCCTGGGAAATCTTTCATCCTTGCATTTGTCGCATATAGCCGCTCATGGCAACAGTATTCCCTGGTAGCAGTGGCCCGAAATAGTTTATGTTGTGGACTTGGTTTCCAGACTCCGCGGGTTTCAGTGTAATCATCTGTGGGATGTGTTGGATCTGGTCTGTGAATTCAACATAGACTGCAACATGGATTTGCCTCTAACGTCTCAGTGCACAGTACAACAGGACATCTTCAGAGGGCACGTTCAGTCCATTCATCAAAGCGTAAAAGCAGCACAAGGGCGCCCTACACTGTATTGTTCTCCCGATTTCTCATGGTACCAAGATGAAATCATGGAAATAATCAGGCTAGCAAGATATTTTGAAGTACTGTATATCCTCTTTCCATAACTGTGTGGTCGTTCTGAAATTCAAAGAGTGAATTGAAGGGACATCATTCGAACCTGCTTTATACATTTTTTGGTCATAGACAAGTAAAGTAACAGTGTAGTTGGATAATCTGCAGGAGATGAAAAGCTTATAAACCCATCGTACAAGAGATCCTCAAGAACTGAGAGTACTCAAAGACTTGCAGGCCTTTGAGCTTGTGAGAATAGTGAAAGCAAGCACTAACAGAGGACACTCTCCCTCAGCAGAAACTCAAACAGGAAACACCAGCTGGCTTCACTTATCTCACGTGGCATCAGAAGATTCATCATATTCAGACAACAAGCATTTCTATATATCTAATCTGTGCATATCTTACCCTACGTGCTTGAAACACTCTCTGCAAGACTTTAGTATACCTGACATAGGTTGCGAAGTACTATTTATATCCACAATATGCAAGTTTTTTGTTTGCCTTTGTTTGGCTTTTTTCTTCAAATCAACAAAAGTCAAGCTCCTGCTTTGGAAGTGCTTCAGTCTGTAGTCGCAGCTGTCTGCTTGTGGCATTCTTTCTAAAAGGAACCAGTCGGGAAAAGAGGTATTGGCCGCTGCAGCAGGAAGGCTGAAGGGACTGACATTTTAAGGGGTGATGATCTTGTTCTGTGCCCCTCAGCAACCAGCTCTTTGTTTCGGTGCACGCTGTACACACAGCTGAGCTGTGTTCAGCTCTGCCAGAACCAGAAATTTAATTTCACTCCACAGTCATGTGAAAAGGAAAGTTTTATGGAAAGACTCTGTATGACTTTATCAGTCTCTTAATTCTTGTGAAGGGATTTTGGTCCACTCGTCTTTACAACATTGCTTCAGTTCATTGTGGTTTGTGGATGTTCATTTATGCAGAGCTTTGTTAAGGTCCTGCCACAGCCTGTCAGTCAGGTTGAGGTTTGGACTTTTGGACATTGCAACATCTTTATTTTTTTCTTTTTCAGCCATTGTGTTATAGATTTGCTGCTGCAATTGTGATCATTGTCTTGTTGCACGAACCAGTTTTGGCCAATTTTTAGTTTTAGCAATCAGATGACGTCATATTTGACTCTAGAATACTTATCGTAGTCAAATCAATGACTGCTAGATTCCCAGGTCATGTAGCAGCAAAATAAACCCAAACATCACCTCTTGACCACTGTGGTTGACAGTTTATATGAGGTGTTAGCTCTGATGTGCTGATTTTCTGTTTCATTTGGTCTCTTCTGTCAAGCGGATGCTGCTCTTTCTTGTCTAATCTAAGCTGTGCTGGCGTGTTCCTTTTTCTTTTTCTTTTCTAATTGTACTGCCTTGAACTTTAACATTTAAGATGCCGTCTGAGGCCTGTAGAGTCTTAAGATCTACCTCTCGGGGTTTGTTTGCAGTTTCTCTGAGCATTACACAGTCTGACCTTGGGGTGTATTTGCTGGGAACATTGTTGCATTGTGTCAACGCACATCTGAATGCTCCACACTAATAAACTGACAAAACTTATGCTTTTATAGAGGTGCTCACACTTGCTGATGATCATTTAATCAAGTGCATTTGATTAACAGCACCGGGCTGCTCCTTACCCCGTTTAAGTACACCCCGAGGGGCTACTTAAATTTTTAACAGGACTCCAAAATGATGTACGAGGTGCGAACTCTTGTTTTTGTCTCTGTAAATAATCCAAAACAAGCATAAAGCAGAAAAGTTGTTTGTAAACTTTAATAAAGCCTGATAGTAAGTTGTGTTTTTTTGTTTTTTTTTACCTTTTAATTGGTGTTATACGATCAAGGTCCCTCAGGTACTGTAAACAGCACATTATCCATGTTGTGGAGTGCATCATTAATCACAATTTACCTCAAATAATAATAATGTGATAATACATTTTAGCGCTAATTGACAAAATCTCTTCACTACATAAATTTGCTGTGGTGGCGGTATGCAGCGCAGTAATGAAATGCAAAGTGACATTATTGCTTCTGGCAGCATCTTTCTCACAGCAGCTAACAGTAATCTGCGCAGAGGTGTGCTTTTTTTTTAAAGTTTAAAGTATGAGAGAAGAACAAAAGGTAACGGTATGAGTGTACACTGTACGCCACTTCATTATAGACACTGTCAAGAGGTCAAGAAATTTTGCCTTGCATTAAACAAAAGTAATTAGGGTTTGACGTAAAACAGAGCGCATCGTTCCACATTGTCAGCTTACCCTCTTCCTCCATGTTCTTGTCCATGGAAGTGCTTCTCAGCAGTTGATTTCTCTGAGTGTGGGGATGCTCTCAAATCCCTGCAAAGACGTGTCATCTGTTGGTTTTTCTGATGGCAGGGTAAGTCCCGCTACTGAATAAAGTATTATGGAGGGCCAAGCAGGGACACAGCACACTCCCAGATGCTGATTGGAGAGGGAGAGACAGACATGGCGGGTGCTCGCAAAAATCTAAATGATTTACCATGATGAGCTGACACCTGGTCAAGACGTCTGCTGTCCAGTGCATTGATTGAAACAGCATGCATTCCACAGTCCACCTATTATACTGTCTAGATGATGGGATATACGCATTTAAACCAAACAGGGACCTTGAAAAATGAAACCAATGTACCGGTAGAAGTAAAAAAAAAACTGCAGTTCTTTAAAAAGCCACTTGAGGCAGTGTCCGTGTTCAGGGATTCAAATGGTTTTGGTCTCTATTGCTAATTTCTCCCTTCATAACATCTGCATCAAATATTAGTACTATTCTTTTTTAACCCACATGTTTGGATTTTGTTAAGGTTTTAAGTTAGAGATGTGGCCACTTGAATTGACATGCTTTGACATTTGCTTTGACATGGGCCTGTTGGTTTTTGCAGTGTTTTCTTCTTCTTTTTAAAAAAAATCGCATTAACTGTCTAAATAATACGGCCTGCTGCATGGAACAGCACATCGAAGAAGTCATCGGTCCAGTTTTGGTGAGTGGCTGCTTTAGCACGGATTAGCAGGCATCTGTGTTTGCGCATTGGAGTCATACAGTTTATTTATGCAGTTTTCTAACAAATTTGTCCTCATTCGTTGATAGATCGCATCAAAAATATGGTAACTTCTAGCTCCAGGAAATTACGATGATGATGGCCATAAAGCTAACCTGATGCCCATCTTTTATCTACAGTCTGTGACGTGAAGGCGCATGCACACACTCCTGAAGCACGTATGCAGTCACCACAATTGCAAGGTTGTTATTATAGCTGCAATTAAGGAGGGACAGAGATTGAGTCTGGCTAACTGATATAAAGTCTGAATAGCAAGTGGCACTTCCACCACTCTGCAATGAAATTCGCTAATTGAATTTTGTGCTCTCAAGCAAGGACAGTCAAAGTGCTTAGTGTTTAGCTTGGCGAGACATTATAATATCCCATTACATGCATTTCCCATGCTAGGAATGTGTGCATTGTAATTTTGAAGCATGCTAATGGACTGCGTTGATTATTCGGTACCGATGCAAGGTGGAAATGAACTGTTTTCCTGGAGCTGTGCTCATTTGTTTCTCCGACATATAATTACCCCAAGTTAAATGTTTTTCCATTACTGTATTTTGCCAGTCTGTGCATTTATGTATTGGCTTCATCAATAATAGCTGTTGCTGTTGTTGTTTGCTTTTGCTGTCTTCATCTTGTACTATATTAAAATGTCTGAGCTGTGTCCATTGTTGCAAAAATAACGGGCTTGTTTTTGTGTTTCTCTCAGACCATAACTGAGAGGGTGGCTTGACATTTTGCTGTGCACAGGCATGTGAATAAGTACTGGGTTAGCATGAATGCCATCCTTTATTAGCTGTCTTGTGTGTTTTGGCAGCCCTTTGTGGAAGCACTTGCTCCGTTAGCTTTGAGATTGGTAAACACGCCGAGGGAACACTGAGTGAACATGCCACAGTGTTCCACACAAACAGGAAAACGTGTGCATATTTTGCATTCACACACACTCATGAACTCCAGAGAGGGGGATCATAGGGTGTTTATCTACCAGTGTTGAGCGCAGCAGTTTGGGCCTGTCGGTTCCTGAAACTGCTAACTGCAGCTCAGCTCACACGCTGGTGATGAAGCCACAGTTGGCTTGAGGAAGCTGCTTCTGCGAGCCAGAATATAAGATTTTATTCCCTGCTTGCCTTGAAGAATCCAAAATATTCCATCCACTAGCGGAGGGATTGCACACTTTGAAGACTGATTTGATTCAATTTGTGTTTAAACAACGAGCCCACATCTTCCATCCAACCGTGATGCATGGGTCTCATGCCACTGTTTTATAAACCAGGCTCAGGTTTTAGGTTTCAGATGTTCTGCTGACACTGAACTAGTATACTGATGGGAAACTATATAGTGAACAGGTTGTTTATGAGCAGTATGCGCTGAGTCAGCCTCTGTGATTGCATTGTTATTTATTTATGAATGTCATTTTCTTTGCAACAGTAACAAATGTTTATCGACCAAAAATCTTTGTTTGAGCCAATCAGTCAGTTTTCTTTAACAAGAAGACACATCGCACAATGAGCAATCAGCAGAAAAACAAAGATCAGATCAGAAGAAATTGTAAATCAAAGTTGATCATTTATATGTACATTTATAAAGAGAAAAGAAAAGGAAAAACAGTCTCCTCTCATGCTGGCGTTGGGTTGAAGACTGACACCAGATGTTCTGCCATTGGCAAGTTTAGCAGTAGATTGTCACCATGTCACACTAAGTCTTTATAAAAAGGTTTCATCCACCATCGTCAGACTAAAAATGTTGAATTCTTTTCGTATTAGGTGGAAACCAATGTTAAGGCGATGAACTTTGTCATAGCTAGCTGAAGGCTGGTGATGTGTGACCTGGTGCCATAAATCAACTTCTAAGAGGAGAATGTATCAGATGTACTGCTACTGCCTTGTCAGTACTGGCCAACAGGGCTGACTACAGGGACCCTGAAACTGGTAGCTGATGGATCGGTGATAGGCCCCTGTCACACATGGCTAAAGGAAGTGAGTATTCCCCAACTGATTCTGGAGTGGTTACTGGGAATAGCTATGAAACTGTTTGCTAAAGCACCAGTCACGCAAGCTCAGAGAACAGTCAGGGATCCCCCTGGTAACCACTGCTCATTGGGGAGTTGCTCATTGCTCAATTGCTCATGGATTCCAATTGCTAAGTGATTCCTAGAGTTTGCTTGGTTGCCCCAGTGACAGCCAGCAACCACTGGCCAACTGGATGGAGAATACACATTTTTCCTACCAACCAGAGCATGTCAGTAGGTTACTGATTGTTCTTTTGGCCTATGAGACTGAGGCCTTAGATAGCTAGCTAATGATAGCTCAGTTGCAAACACCATTGCTTTGACAGTGAAGAATTACTTGTCTTTACCTCAATATTGACACGTCCACATGAAAATTACATGTAAATGTGCTTTTGTAGTTGATGCATGAATATAAGTGCAGGATTGTAGATAGTGCATAATTAAGATCTCATAAATCTAGCACCTTTACAGGTATCCCTATAGCAAAGCCAAGCCCCTCCTGCAGCCTCCTTTGAGTGCACCCTGGGTTGTTTTCTGTGTGTCTTTGCCCCCTCACTCTCTCCCTCACGTTCCTTTATGAGCTAGATTGTCTTACCAAAAAAAAAGACAAAAGGACCAAAAAATATTCTAGCACTTTTATTTTGGGAAGTTACCACAGCAATATTATAGTGTTTAGCCCAAATTTTGCACTAGTGAGGAGCAACTATGCAGAAGCGCTGCAGAGGTGGGCCGACAGTCGACTAGGACAACACCTGGCGTGCTCTCGATTCCTCTCTCTGTGAGGTTACAAACTCTTTAGTTTGCACTTTCGGCATCTGCTGTTTCGGGAAAGTTAGCAGATGCCAAATGTGCAAACAAACGTACCAGTGACGTTAACTCTAATGACTTTAAACCTCAGGATCCTAAGATGGATAACGTTATTAGGGTAAACAACAGTGCACAGATAGTAGCTCAGTCGGTAAAATAGAAAGTGTTAGATGCTGACACAAACGTGACGGAGAAGAGGGAAAGAGCAGAGCTGGTGAGAAAGTAGATGAAAAACATTGCTCAGAAACTTTGCTCTCTTAACTTTGGCTGTTTATGCAAAACATGCCTTAATCCTACATTCTTTCTAATGGTTTGGCCTTCAGGAAATTATGCCTTAACTCCTTTGATCCGTGTCTTCAATAAATATTTTCCTGATGAGTTTAATGTCTAGTTTTAAGCTGTACCAACGTGATTGTCATTTTATTAATTAAGATCCCAAGAGTGAGAAGTGGATAAGGTACGGTGGGCTTCAGGACAAGTTTCTACTCTGAGAAAATCTGCACTCTTACAGTTTGATCTATCTCTCATTCATCATGTCAAGCTTAAAAACTACACATACGCACACACGAATATTTACATGCACACACATGAAGTCCAAATCATACAGAAGACAAGGCATAAGCTTGTGTGGTGCAGACTAGGGCTGCCACGATTAGTTGACTAGTCACGATTACGTCAACTATCAAAATCGTCGATGGCTAATTTAATAGTCGACATGTCGTTTGAAACTTTGTAAGATGCTGAAAGATGCAGGAAGAAGTAGTAGGATTTAAGAGTGTAATAACGGACTGAAAAAGAAGATGGCAGAAATGCATCTACAAGGATGCCAGCTGCCGTTAAACACTGAAGAAGAAGAAGAAGAAGAAGCAGTCTCCGGTATCATAGTTGTGTCCAAATTCAGGGGCCGCATCCTTCAGAGGCCGTATTTGTAGGCCGATTACGTCACAGCAACGCAACGAAGGCTGTCCGAATTCGAAGACTCTGACAAATGCGGCCGATAAATGCGTCCTCCTTTTCCCCAGATTTGAAGGATGGGTCGGGTGTATCCTTCGTGGCCCAACCTATCCCAGAATTCATAGCGTGGCTCAGCCAGGGTGGCTGTGGCTACAATGTACAATGTAGCTGCCATCACCAGTTTCCAACAATGGCGGCAGCTACTTCGTTTTAATATAACTCTTTCTGGGTCACGAAATAAACTTTTAAGATATTTTAAGGCGAGAATGTAGCTGTGTAAACTTCAAATGTTGGCTCGATTTATCAAGACACCGCATATTTGCAAAAGTGCTCTGACGTTTTCGGAGACGTCTGTTACCCACCACCTCGGTAGCTAGTCGGGGGTTCACGGCTCACTAGAGCCGGTGAGAACACCGAACTCCCGGCACATTGTTTTCAGACCTCCCACGGTCTTTCGCTACTCAGGTTAAACATGATATATGAGTCACTTAGATAACTTAAAAATGTTATTGTTTGGCTTTTTTCAATGTTTTATTTGTTCCTGAGTAAATCGGTTGGGCTGAGATTAAAGTTATAGTTTTTACACCGCTGAATAAACATCAAGCAGAAAACTGATTAAACAGAAATGTGAAATGATCGAGAATTTACTCCAATGTCCTGTTATATATTAGGGAGCAAGGAGCAGACGGCTGAGTGTATTAAACTCCACCGAGACAATCTGCAAATTTAATAACAAGTTTAATAAACTATCATCTTGTCTTTATTTTTGGTTAGCACATACCTTAAACACTTCAAGCTGCAAGCTAATGATAGTTATATAAGAGCAGATGCATGCTGGTGCGATAAGCTGTACGTTTTACGTCCAATGGATGCATGATCTGATTAGTCGACTAATCGCAAAAATAATCGGTGACTAGTCGACTATCAAAATAATTGTTTGTGGCAGCCTACCGCAGACCCATGCACACTCAGACACAGCTATGTGACAAGTGTTGATCTGTGTGGAGGTGTGGCGTGAAATTATGGCTTTGCAGTTTTAACTAACTTGTGAATATCAAAAGGATGATATTGATATAATGCATCAATGGGGAAATTTGATCATTTTAATTAAAAAGATTGGAATCTTTCCCCCTTTTTTTGGTTTTCTAATGGGTGGCGATGAACTGAGAAGGCAAAACTGGTTGTTTCTCATAGCTAGCTGAAGGCTGGTGATGTGTGACATGGCGCCGTGAATCACCTTCTCAGAGAAGAATGTTTCAGATCAGCCCAATCAGATCAAACCAAGCTAGATTTGGAGTATGGAGAGGTAATGAAAGACATGCCAGTCTTCCTGCGTAGCCAGAGTGCCATCAGATAATTTGGATACTGATGTTTATATGTTGTTTTAAAGAGCAAAATTTGTTAAAACATGCACCAAACCTGGACTTTGTTTGCGTGTGTGTTTTCTGTCTTCTTCTGAGAGATAAACATAAAATCGTAATATTTAATATTTGAAATTAATGGGAAATTGACAGCTTTGTGCTACAATTCTGCCGAGTGCACAGTATTTTCTGTTGTAATACAAACTGTGTAGTTCTCTTCAATGTAGTTTCACCTGATGCTAAATTATTTCTTTGGATGTAATAACAAGCAGCTTATAAAAATTACTGACATTCATCTAGTGTCATTGGTAGGTACTGGATTGTGAAATCAGCTTTACAAAGCTTTTCTTTCTTTTTACCACTTATATATACAATTTTTTCCAGTGACAATGCCATCAATGGACCAAAATAGAGTATTTCTTGTGTAATGTGTATTTTTTTTGTTCCCTCCTCTGAATAGTATACCGTATGTGTGTTTGCTCTCCTCTGATTAGAAGCAGTGCTTGGTGGTTGTTGAAAGCATGCTGTAAGGAGGAGGCAATCAAAATCCAAAGTGGAAGCAGACAGGGCATTTTTATGGCCATATAACCCATGAACAAACTGAAAATTAATGAAATCTAACAGTATGCAAAGCATGTAACCAATTGGTTGTGTAATCTGACAGCTACATTAAATCACATTTAAAAAAGCTGGAAATCTAAATCAGAACAGGGGCAGGCTTTTGAAAATCCTGTTTGAGAGCATAACTGCACATGCATGCACTGCTGCTGACCTCATATAGGGTTTGCTGCCTGGCTATTTTCCAGTTATGGAGCAGATGCAGTGCAAAGAGTAGAGTGTGAGTGTTTGTACAGTATGTTCACCTCCCACCTGCTGTGTATCAGCCTTGCACGTGGGCGATCAGCGCTCACTATGGAGACAATTATCTCAGCTATAACTCATCATCTCGCTGTAAAATGGTTACATACACATGCACATCATGGAAAGAAAAGAGGCTGGTGGCACATTTTCACATAATGGCGTAATTTATGGAAAATGACATCTTTAATAGATGACAAATAATCTGTGTGGAACAAATTGCGTTGAATTGATTTTTCCTGTCCATTTAACTATTCGCAAAGAGAGAACTGCACTTTTTCCTTAGGTGTTTTTTTTTTTTTAGATTCACTCACAGTTACCTAATTTCACACATTTTAATCACCCAATACGCAGTGTTGAACATATCAACGGAAGTAGTGGGTGGGACCCCGAGTGTGAGTATTAGCTTAGTGTTGAGGTAAAAAAATAAGTTCAAAAATAATGCCGCATTTCTTAAAAGGTTCATTAAAATTCAGTGGCTATAAGGGCCGTTAAGTAAAGGATTCACGCAGGTAGCTTTATTTACTGGTGGTGTATAGTTCGATAAATCATCTTAAATGCCACCCAATAAAAAGCATCTTTGGTATTTCAGTTATAAACATTAGGAACGAATTACTCTCTGTAGGGTGGATCCGTCAACTCCATGGGTTGGTCTGTTGATAATAATTAAGTTGTTGTCTATCAAAACTTGTAACTGAGCTAAACTCTATATCTAATTAATTTTGTTTTGTAAATGCAGTTAAAATACACACTTTGACTCTATTCTGTTATTTGCGTATCTGTCTGCTACTCGAAAGTTGAGGGAGAGTGAACACAAACACTTAGAGATAGTGGCTGTTGCAAGACCACAAGTTTTTTTGTTTTTTTTTTCACTTCTAGCCTGCAAGTAGAAGTGTTCAGACCACAAGATCAAAGTTACAGAACATACAGCTTGCAGCAAACGAGTTTCTCTCTGAGACAGATATATAGAGTACTGGCATAAAAGGGTACTTATTAGCAGGCGTCGAAAGTTCAGCATGTACTCAACATATATTGGGACTGGTGAGCTTCTTTTGGAAACTATGAAAAGTCTTTTTTTTAACCTCTCAGTAGTTTTAGAAACAAAAGAAGTATTCTGGACATGAATTAACAGCTATAATAATACTGTAAAATATTATTGCATATTATTAAAATAAAGCTTTCTAAGGTTACCAAGCTAACCCTAGTTCTCTGAAATTCAAGTGAGATTTTTTTTTTTTATCTATGGGAAGCACCTTCTGTGATTGGTCATGCCATACGACGCTTCCCATAGTCAGATGTGAAAGAGAAGAACATCTACTTAGACAAAAATGATTTTTTTTCCTGTCAGTGTCACCAATCCACCAGTGAAAGAATTATAAACAAAGGAAAGCTGGAGCTGAGGCGGCAAAGCATTTCACCATTCATTCATCGTAAGACTGATGGTCTGTTTGTGGGCTCCTAATACCCAAGTGTTTTTTAGCAACTCCAAATTTTAACACTTACATTTTGAGCTATTAATCGTAAATGGCAGATGAACCCCTCTGGAGTGCATTAGATTGGAGAGGTGGTAATTCATTTGGTCAGAAGTATGCACTTTTATTGAAAGTTAGTCAGGATCCAGCATGAACCTTTGAGAGTGACTGTTAACAAGTCTAAAATACATTGTCTGTGAAGGTTCTCAGTCATCCAGGTTATTGTAGTCTAAGGAGCTTGGAAAGAAAACATCTGGACTTCTTTAAGTTGCTTGACGATGCTTCACCTTCTTCAGTTCTAAGGTTAAATGGTAGAGTCCCAGATATAAGCCCTATGGGAGTGTCCCCCCCAAGAGGGAAATAGACCCGCTAACAATCCTCTAACTAATCACACGAGCCAAGGTGTGAAAATGGGTGTAGGTCACAATCACCCAAGGTTTCAGGTGAACTCATTGTGAAACCTAGCCCCACCCTATCATGTGATTTCCTGATGTCAAAAGGCCCCGGATGTCAGTGGGCGTTAAGGCATCTGGGAAGGGATCTCAAAACTTGATTATAGATGGCAGACAGTTGGTGTCATAAGCCACCACCTCTGTTCAAAGAGGGTCGTTCACAGTGGACATAGATGGCTTCTTTGACTCCTCTTTTCAAACCATATACACTGAGCAAAATAAGTATTGAACACGCCACTAATTTTCTAAGCAAATGTATTTCTAAAGGTGCTACTGGCATGAAATTCTCAACAGATGTTGGTAACCCATCAAATTCACACATGCAAAGAAATCAAACCTGGAGGGCAGACATAAATGGCCAGTTAAGGTATGTGTAACAATGAGAAATGACAAAGGAAAAATGTATTTAACACATGAATAAAGGGTGATGCAAAAAGGCACAGGAAGTCATGATACCAGCTCAGATCTGTGGTTTGATAGTCTGATTTCTATGCTTGAGTGGAGTCGATGGGTTGTTATCAACATCTGGTGAGGATTTAATGTCAATAGCACATTCAGAAATATATTTACTTAGAAAATTGGTGACATATTCAATACCTGTCTTAAATGCTGTAATTCCATATAACCTGAGGTCAACGTGCCTTTTATTAAAAATTCAAGTTCAAACTAAAAGTGAGGATTGTCTCAGATTTCGAGGTAACGTAGAGTGCTCTCGCCAAATTTTGAGTTTGTACAAATAAACAAGATACATGGAGTTTATGAACCTTTCTTCTGTTGATGTGAATAATGCATGACACTGAAGGATATTTTAGTAGCACTTAGCTTTCACACTAACTCCTCAGCACTTCACAGTGCTGTGCTGAAAGGGTGGAGAGAGGCGTTGGTTGGTGTGACCCATTGGAGGATAGCGTAATAGTCACTGCTGTATTTGAACTGGGACTTATTGCTTACTGTCCTCTCATTTCTTGTGTACATATGCTATATTGCCTAATCACACATCTGCAACCCAACACTAAACTGCTAATGTTGGGAGGGTAACACCAGCATGCCTGTGTACCAAGCTGCTTAACTAAACTCCACAGATACAACACACAGGGAAACATCTGTGGCGATTAGAGGTAATTCAGAGGAAAATACTAGAAATTCACTCTTGAAAGCTGAAGCACAAACTTCTTGGACAGGCTTCACCGCTCAGTAAGCCATGTGTCAGATAATTCCATTAAAAATGCTCCCAAGGGCACCAAGACCATCGACAGAGGTCCAGTTTACTGACTTTAATTAGTGCAAGTAAAGCCAGGACGCCTGTCAATCAAAGCAACCACGCCTCTTACTCCAGTATCCAGAAGTATGCGTTACATTGGGCATTTTAATTTGGAGTGTTTGGCAGTTGACTCACTTTTAGACTCAGCCTCAAGTTTTTGGCACTCATGTTGGCTTTATTTTTCAGCCCTGGAAGTTGCCGCTAGGCGTTCACACACAGCTCTCCTGGGTGATGTCTATAAAAGTTCAGGGCACATGCAGTGCATATGAAAAAGAATCAGATGCCACTCAAGCATTGATTAAATCGCTAGAGATTTGTTTAAGTTAATTAATTTGTAGCCGTTGTTCACCTGTTATTCCAGTCAAACCTTGTTAACTAATTAGTGTTGTGATAGGTGTTAGTAAGTGAGAGTGACAGAAAGTGGATCATTATTCTTAGCAAATGGGTCCCATTTGTAGCTAGACTTAAGGTTCATAAGTGGGCAGCGCATGGCACTTTTAAGGATGCTGGGTCAGCTGTCCAAAGCACAAGCATCACAAGTAAAGTAAATACAAAATTAAATCACATTTTAGTCACAGAGAGGTGGAAAAGCAACTTTATCACAAACCACATTTGTAAAATGAAAATAGCAACACCCCAAATCAACAAAAATATAGTCTAGTTGTGGTCTTGGAAAATGAGTAGTGGTCTCTAAATCACTTCACCACTCTTGCAAAATGATTTATTTATTCATTTATTTGCCTTCTCTGGAGTTGGCCACCTGCTTCAAATCCACTCCACCTTGACAAGAGAGAAGTAGCACTCCAGTCATCAGAGACGTGTTCAGGTTTGCATCTTTGTGGAGATGCATTCATTTTGCAGCATGGTAATGAACCTAAAAACACCTTTGTGAGCAATACTTGAAAACCAAGAAGTGCTGATTGTCACAGAGTTTGCTCCACAGACTCGCCAACTGAAATTTTTTTTGGATGCTAATGTTCAGTGTTTTTGTGTGTTTCAGGATTCTCTTCTTTGCATCCCCAGTGTCTTCCTTTCCTCTGCTGCCTCTGAAGTCATGGACTAGCCCACCGTCTGGTCCTGGCAGTTCTGTGGGTCATCAGATGGCTTCTCAACAACCCTCAGCGAAAATACAGAATGTATGTATCACCACCTAAAGAGAGAAAGTTGCATCACATCATCAGTGTTGTCACATTCAGCTGGTAGATGACAATAATAACATTGGCTGGATGTGGCTGTCATAGACACCCACTTTGTCAAAAACACATCAGTGAGCAGCACTTCTGCAGTGGGCATCTTGTTTTCTTGAGTGATGGGCATGGGTACTATCCGGTCGTTAAGTCTGACGTCACTAGCCGTGCCTGGGCCTAAACTCCGCTGCAGGTCCATATATCAAACGATCACTATGGCATTACTGAGAGTTGAAAAACTGTCTAAAGTCTTTCATCTTTAATAAAATGATCAGCGTTCTGCTCTACCAGGTGTAACAATTGAGTTTAACATCCAGGCATCCACGAAAACAGAATTTATGGCATTTAACAAGTTAGAAGTTAGCAGGAAGTTAGCTCGCTATCTTCTATCTAAATACAATATAGCATGTCCTGACTGCGGGGTTTTGGAAACAAATTAAAACGTACAGCTCTGTTATCACTTCCAACATAAATGAAGACAGAAAACTAAACAGCAGTGACGTTTGTAGGGTTACTGAAGTTGGGCTAGCTGGTATATAATGATGTGCTACGTGACCGCTAGCGACACAGCTATGTTAGCATAATATAAACAAGCTAACTTTTTTTCCACTCGATAAAAGTTAACGCGAGTGTTCTCGGTGGTCAGGAACAAATGTAATCGCATGGCAGGATGCTGTAAAAGGACCAAACTTCAGCCAGGAGAACAACTGAGATAATCCATTCACAATACGAGGTTAGTCATTCATATACTGCTGCATGGGCTGGGCTGTAGTTACATCCTAAGGTTTTAAAAACTGAGCTTAAATAAATGATTAGCGGTAATAAAAGCCGAGGGAGGTCAACAGTGATCACTGACTGTTTTAGGAGCTTTTTGAGATTAAATAGAAGAAAATACAAAACATTAAACATGTTAACAACACAAAAGCCATATTAAACGCAGACTACTTTAGGCCCGGAAGTAGGATTCCTCACGTCATCACTTAACGACCGGATAGTTGATTTCACTTCCAGCCTTCTCTGTGTGACGTCCATTCACATGTTTCACAGAGCAAAAACGTCACCATCAAAACAGTAAATAACAGAACAGTTATGCATGGTATATGACACTACCTTGAGCCAGCTTTCTTTTGCATACAGAAGGTTTAAACAAGCAGGTGGGTGGGGCTTCTGTGTTCTTAGCAAGAACTGTGCCTGAGATCATTGTATAAGGAATATTATCTCTCTGACACTGTGGGATTACCTATCCAGTGCTGACCACAGTATTTGAAACTTTGGCCATGGTTAACATGATTATCCACCACTGTAATGCTAAATCTATGGAAGAAAATAAGAAACGGCGTGTAAGATCCACTTTAAAGTGGAAGTAGTGTTTTACTGTTTCATGGCAGTTGATCAAGCTGGAGATAACTTGACCGCTTTGATGTGTACAATGTCACAATAGGGCACATTTTATACACTTATGGTAAGACGTGTGCACAGAACGCTTAACAGAAAAGTGTTGGAAGTGATGTGCTTTCTGCTTCTGCAAAAAGGCGAGGGTCTTCTCAGGTCAGAGTCAGACATATATGGTCATCACAAAGTGTACACAAAGCTCTGCAACAACTTTTTTGTAGCTTCAGTTTTTTGTTATGCGAGCACAGATCTCCACAGGTTTGGAGGTTTTCAGGGAAGTACCATCCAAGTACTACCTCTACTACAAGTCCCATTTTTTACAGTTTGTATAACGATATAAATCAAACTAAAGTAAAGAGAAAAAAAACCTGTTTAACAACAGCAGCCAAATGATTGTACTCATTTACATTCCAAAACTGCTTACTCCTGAATTTATACTGATCTATATCTGGATATTACAGTTTGAAGGAAACGTTACTGGTCAGTTTTCCAAAGTAGTTCATCCATATTCTACAAAAATGACCCTGAGAGGTACAGAAGTTGCATTTGAGTTTCAGTCCTTTTGCTGCATTTGTCAACTTGCCTTCACATTTTGCAGAAGTGTGAAAAAGCCAACAGAGTTGGTGACTAACAGGAAGCTAGATAGACCTATAGTTATTATGGCCCACATGTTTTTACATCAAGTAGAAAAGCATACATTTGGGTGTTTGAGTCATAATTACCTCCCACAGGGAAAATGACCTCAGTAGTGCTGCTCTTATGGGAAAAGATGAGACCCTGGCTTCTAAAGAATGCGCTCTCTCTCATTCCTTCTCCACCGTTCGTCAAAGATTTTTCCTTTGCAAAGCGTTATTGATACCCTGATAGGCAGCCTATTAATCCATATTGAGCCCTTATAGTGTAATTACGCACACAATTGGTGCCTCTTAAGTCCTCAAAGAAGATAAATATCTCACAGACTGCGTTCAAGGGTTTAGAATTTTCTCTAAGTGGTATTTATGGCTGAAATAAAAAGTTTGCCTGTTGGTTATAAAAAGAAAATGTCCAATTTCAAGTATGTAAAAAGCCAAAATTATAAACGTTGGCTCATAGCTTTATTATTCACAGTCGAACACTGTAAATGTTGCATTTCCTGTTTCTCTCGGTACAATAATCTACATTCAACACAATGCACACTAAGTAGGTCAGCTAAACTAAAGCTTAAGTGCAGCTTTAACTCATTAATAATGCATATGACAAAGACTGAAGTTGCTGGGTCTTGAAGAATGATGCTTCTAAATCTAATGCCAACAATCAAAAAGCACTCAAGTTATATTCTTTTATGTCTCGTGCCTTTAATTTCCATGTGCTGATAATACTGACTGAGGGGACACTTTGAAATAAAAAAAATTTCTGTAGTGCTCAGCAAAAGATGCCACGATATTCTGCTGTCCCTCATTATGCTTTTTGATTATTTCACTGGTTTTCTGTAACCTCGGAAGCGGGAGTGTCTGCCGGCCCACAAAGCTTATCCGAACCCTGATGGAAAGTCCAGTCCCTGTGGCGCACTTGGAGCTAGCGCTTCTGTCCTGCTTGCCTCTCTCATGCGTGGGCAGAGTATCTGGATGGCTCCAACATGCTCTCACTCCTCTTAAGGTCAAAGTTTCACATCTGAACTGTTCTCCAACCTCTGTTCAGTACACAGAGGCCTGGTGTCAGAGCTCCAGCCTGTAGGTGTTTGTTTCTTCACTGACAATGCTCTGAGCTCAGCTTCCCCGTCACCCACACAGAAGGAAGGGGAATGAAAGCTATGCGTGGACTCATTCATTCCATAGACCGAGGGAGTGAGTGCGCGTGCGCAGTTGTGTTATTTATGACCTAACAAGGCAATGTTTGTTGATGATTAGAGCTCGGGTGTTATAGCCATGATGTAAAAATCCCATCACACTAAATAACATCACACTGAATCACACAACTACACTAATAGTCAGAGGCATCCTTCCTCTGTCTACATCAATAATATCCGTATATTGATGTGTTCAGATACTGGATCATACCCAAAGACCACAGGTTGACACTCAGTGGCTGGAAGAAGCTCAGTGTTGTTATGTTCATGGGCAGTTGGCCAGATTCTTTGGGCATAAGCAGGTGAGTCCTGGTTGTGGTTTTCATATTGCATCTGTGATGCTGGTTATTATGTTGTGAATGTTAGAAGAGGCTGGGAGGAGTGCTGGGAGTTGAGTGCTCTTCACATTACTATGAACTATGCTCTATAAAGCATTGCACACCAGTACAAGCTGGCTTGAGCTGCTGGCTAGGATTAAAACGAGGCAGCGGGGCAGTCTCTTCTCAAAGGGGTTAGTGAGGAATCCGTTTTTAAAGGTGTGGCCGATGCTGTTGAACAGTGTGTTTAAAACCTGCTTGTGTTTTTCTTTGCCTTTTTTTTCCATATTCCACCTCAGATGAGAACGTGAAGCCTGGCGTCCACCAAGGCCACCGCTGCACCTTGGGCAGCGCACACACATGATCACATGACTCTGGACATGGACGCGGTCCTGTCAGACTTTGTTCGGTCCACCGGGGCAGAACCAGGTCTGGCAAGAGACCTGCTGGAAGGTAAGAGATGACTACGCGCTCTTTTCTTGCGAAATCTAAATATTTATATGTATTGTTTTGATCGGCTGCTCCCAGTTATGCCATGAGCAGAGAAGAGGAAATAAGCGGAACGGAAAATAAAGAAAACAGAAGACGGGCGGAGAGGAGAGGGGCCTGCGTCGGAGAGCAAGCTTGCTGATTTAGAGGCCAGTGTGACAGTTTTACGAGGGCGCTCCCCAGAGAAAGCTTTGTGCCCATTCATTGGAACTCATTGAGGAGCACAGTGTTACTGGCACTTGTATAGCTTGGGTGCAGCTCCAAAAAAAAAGAAAAAAGAAAAGGCAGCAAAATGCACACGGCCTCAGAAAGCTGATTGATAGCTGGTTGAATCAGCTTCAGTAGATATATATGTTGTGCGTTTCTACTCTTCGTTCGTCCACAGGAAATTCTGTGATTTCATCTAATTTAGCATAAAGTGAAGCACGCTGAACCATAAGTGCAAACGCATTCTTGTCTGCTTTACAGGAATAAAAGCGTGCACCACAGTAATCAGGCATCCATTAGGGTGATGAAATCCTCGTGGAGTGCTGGCAGCACGCATGTGTCCTGGAATTTTTTTTTTGTCTGGGTGTATATAGTACATCCAGTTTCGTCTCTTCGGATGAAGAGTGAGAGTTTTGAGCGTCTGATTCTCTGCTACTGTCAGTTTTTTTCCTGATTCTGTTTTGGCACTTAACCTCGGTGGACTACACGTGACACTCACAGACACCAAACAAGACCGTGCACTCAGACAAGGCAGACAAGAGCCTGGATGAGCTGTTTCAGTATTGTGCTTTGGTCTGATGTTGTCTTAGTTTTAGAGGCTTGAATCAAACAGCTGCTCTGTGACCCTGCGGTCTGAATCAAGTTGGTGTGAAGAGACAGAGAAACATGACAGAGCACATGTGGTGCTTCCCCCTAGAGGCCTGTTTAAGTATTGAATCTACACTGTTGAATTGGTTTTGGGCCTTTATTGTATTCAGATTGTGATGTACGTTCATACTGCATGAATTTATGTGGGTTTTTGTTTTGTTTTGTTTTGCAGACGACAGGCATTATAAATGAAAGCGTTGAAATAGTGCTTTCCAAACCAAAGTTAATAGCAGGCTAATGTGGAAGCTTTTAAAGACAGTGCATTAGGTGCTGAGTGGCTGTGCAGCTGGACCATAAGTTGTATTCCTGTATTTGTGTAGCTCAAGATACTGAGATCCATAGAGCGAAATAAGCTTTGCATTGATTGATGTGAGAGACAGCGATTAGTGGTGTCGGTTCTCATATCCAGACGCTTCGCAATCATCGTGTCTGGAAGTCAGCAAGAGAGGACAACTTCCTGCAGGTCTCTTTTTACAAAGGCTTTCCATTAATGGACTCTGACTCACGAACATGCTCCGATTACACGAAGACACACCCGTGGGTTTTGAAATGACTGGTTTGCAGAGAGTTCCTATGGCATTGTTAAAAAATATCACACTGTGGTATAATAAGACTGAGACTTGACTCGTGTCTTTAAAGCCTTGAGTCGATTTCTGTTAGAGAGACAGCACCCAGAGGAGACAACTGTGTCTCTGCATGTGTTGCCAGTATGTGTGTGGGTCTCTTTGTGGGTCCCTCCTTGCACATCAGGATATTGCTGTCATAATGTTAATGGATCTGCTTCCCTTCACTGTCTTTATAACCTCGATATCCAAGTCTGTATTTTACGTGAAGCAGCGTGTTTTCCTCGGGCAAAAGCACTGTGTGACTTTGCTCCATATGGATGTTGTATCGTTATAACTGAAGCTCATTCTTTAAAATTTTTAAGATATAGGAATTTGTCGGAATTTATCTGTGCTAAATGATTTATGTGGCTTATTTGCAGCATACTCAGCAGCTTTTTGCATTCTGTCCCAGGGTTCCCCTTTACTTCCCACAATAGGTAGCATAGGTAGTTTTTTTACCACGAGATAACCCTGTTTACTGTAAGCTGTAGTTAAGAGTGTCTTGTTGTGAATGTTGGCTTTTTTTTTCTTTCAGAAAAGCCTTTTTTTTTTAAATAAAAAATTTGTGTGTTTCTCCTCCAGGTAAAAACTGGGACCTCAGTGCTGCTCTAAATGACTACGAGGAGCTCAGACAGGTCCACACTGCCAACCTGCCGCAGGTCTTTAACGAGGGCCGCTATTACAAACAGCCAGAGACGCGTGACACACCCACCCATGTCAGCAAGATCGACAGACCGTGTGCACAGAAGCAGGAGGACAATGCACAAGGTAGCCACCTCAGCGCGACCATCGCCAAGATCCAAAGAAATCTTTTTCTTTCATCTTTCAGTTTGCTTTCCACTCGTCCCTTCACTTTTCATTTGTCTCTCATTTTCAGAGAAGCGTCTCTCGCGTGGAATCTCCCATGCCAGCTCTGCTATCGTCTCCCTGGCACGGTTGCAGGTGGCTAGTGAGTGTACCAGCGAGCAGTTCCCTCTTGAGATGCCCATTTACACATTCCAGCTACCGGACCTCAGCGTCTACAGCGAAGACTTTAGGAGCTTCATAGAAAGAGATCTGATAGAGCAGTCAACCATGATGGCTTTGGAGCAGGCTGGTGAGTACTGTAGGATGTTATACATTCACTTAAAGTCCTTCTGCTCCTACTGATATGGGATACGTGCTTTTCCCCATATTCTCAGTTTAGTGAGAATAAAATGTTCGTCTAACAAAGCAGTAGCAGTGAGAAAATGCTCTGAAAGTCAGTGAAGCAGACAGATGTAGGGGGCTAGACTGAAATTAAGACAGAGAGACTGAGCAAATCAGAGTAGCAGCATCATCTGGAAGGGAGATGACAACAGCTAATTCAAAGCATCCGGGACCCCAAAGGATTCATATCCCAGCCGACGCTTTGAACTACGGAGAGAAACTAGTTAGAGAAGTTTCCAATCTTCCTGCAGACTTTTCCACACCAGAACTGCAGAGACTGTAAAACCTCCTAAATTTGATTCTGTTCAAGGTCTGCGAACACTCAGCCAGAGAAATATTGGGTCAATTAACCGTTAACACATAAATAGGACAGAATCAGTGTCTTTATAGTTAAATATTTAGATAAACACAAGATTTATCTGATCTCTTGTGAAAAAGTGATGGATTTACTGCTGCAAATTTACTCTAAACTTTATAAATCGCAGACTGTGGGTACCAAAGCTTAGCCACTACTATAAAGTGCATATCTCTGCAATTAGGAAAAGGTACAGTAAAGTACAACCAGTTGTGAATTAGCCTTTCTTCATGGGTGGTTGATTCTCAGCCGTAATATTCCATGTGCAGGGCACATGTATTACTCTTTGATGTAACGTCATAAAAAGCGCTGATAAGTCAAGCTAGTCCAACTTTCTAGACAATTAACGAATATTTATTGTGAGAAATAAAATCAGGAGCTGCAAATCGAGAAAACATCTGCATTCTGAGCCCATCCACACTGAGGGGTAAATCATTCAGACGCTCTTCTGTGTTTAATGTTGTTAAATAAATGATGCAGTCAGATCACCCCCGGCTCAGAGCAGTGCGGCTAGCTGCAGTAAAGCACTGTGTGGTGCCCAGGGCTGTGAAACAGTCGTCTCTCCCTCAGGGATGCAAGCACGGCTATGATGAAGTGGAAAGCTGTACATACTGTAAAAGTTGGGCTGAGGAGGAACTTGTTTTAGGGAGACGTGCTGGTTTTGAAACAAATTGTGCTTGTTGGAAAAACTGTGTGTTTTCTTGCCTCTGTGATGTAATTAATAAGTGTATTTTCTGACATCCTCGTGTTGCTCTCGCTGTTGTGCGCAGGTCGTCTGAACTGGTGGTCTACAATGTGCACCAGCTGCAAGAAGCTGCTCCCTCTGGCCACCACAGGGGATGGGAACTGCCTCCTGCATGCTGCCTCGTTGGGTGAGTTATTCACTATTCATAATTTACGCTTGAATCAAAAACCCGGTAATAATGGAGCGCTTCTCTAAGCATCAGCTGTGCGAGCTGGTGTCATGTCTATCTAAAAACCATGTCAGTGCTGCAGAGCAGCTGCTGAATATAAGGAATAGTCTGCGAATGATGGAGCTGGAGAAAGCCAAGGAAGCAAGGAAGGGAAGGAGGAAAGTGACCTATACACTGCAGGAGACTTTCAGCCGTAGGGTTTAAGAGACAACGCCATATTCAGGTATCTGCTGAAAGAGGTGGTTGACTCCTCAGTGTGAGGACTGCTAGCAGCACAGGGTTAGGCACACCGGAGTTAATGCAATCTACTGTGTCTGTCAGACAACTGAGGCTGTTTGAGGAGTGATGAAGGACATTTTTAATAAAAAGCCATGGACACCTCTGAATGATTTATCAACATAATCTTGTTTTGTGTGTAATGGCCACATTGTTTCATCTCCTCTGTCCTACCATTCAGCAACATGTCATGTGTGTGCATTTATCAGGGATGTGGGGCTTCCATGACAGAGACCTGATGCTGAGGAAGTCCCTGTACACCATGATGAAGAGCGGAGCGGAGAGAGACGCTCTGAAGAGGAGATGGAGGTGGCAGCAGACGCAACAGAACAAGGAGGTAGGGAGAGCGTCAGTCTTCACACACTGAAACTCCTAAATGCACCGCATCCTCTTTCATTAATGACATATTAATAAATCCATATGAGCAAGCAAGCATTAAACGAGCCGCAGTTAATAGTCTCCGATTTTGCACTTTTAGTTTTTTTTGCTTTGATAAAAAATGATCTTTCCATGATCGCAAGCGTGCATTAGTAGCAGTGCCGCTAATACTGTCAAATCCTCTACATTTCCTCCATTTTCTTGATATTCATGTATTAAAGAGTTTTAAAATCTATTAGAAAAACGGTGTCACCAAAGATAGCTCAGCCCTAAGAAGTAGTCCAGATGCTCATGTTTTAAAAACGCCCAAGGCGTCCTGGTGGCCCAGTGATCTAAGATGCATCTCATGTAACGCAGCGTCCTGGTTTGCGTCTGGGCACGGAGCATTGTTTCATGTCAGCCACCTGTCTCTAATTACCCGTATCTCCTGACTTTCTCTTTTACCAAACACTCATTAACGGTGGAAAAATGACAAAATGTCCACAAATGCAAGCTGCAATGGCAAAAAATGGGCTGTCTGGGTGAACACTGTGCATATTAATCAGAATTTCCTTTTCTTTTCTTTTTTTTTTCTGCAGTCGGGGCTGGTGTACACCGAAGAGGAGTGGGAGAAAGAGTGGAACGAACTGCTAAAGTTGGCCTCCAGCGAGCCTCGAAGTCACCTCAGCAAAAACGGGAACACCAGTGGAGGGTACGGGCTTACAGTCGAGCCCACAAGCACATTCAATTTCCCAGACACATTACCACTGACCAAAATTCAGCAAAAGTTGCTCCTGAATCACTGCATAAAATGAACGGAACGAAACGGAAATGCAGCAGCGAGCAGTGCCGTTTTAATCCTACATTACAACCCTCCTTTGTTTCCTAACCCTGTGTGGTGAAGCGCTGCACAAAGCCCACAGCTAAAACAAAAGTGACCTTCTCAGTAAAATCAATTTGTCAGGGAAACTCATTGTTTCCACTTGGACAGTTTCTCTTCAGAACCGCTGCCTCCCTTTAATAACATTGCTGAAGCTAACGCGTGAAACTGTGCCATCTACTGGCTGTCGTCAGTATTAATCATCTGAGCTGTGAACCTCCCCTGAGCTGTGGGTTACTTTTAGCTGCAGAAAGCTGCATAAATAAGGGTAACGCAGGGTTTATCTCAGGCTACAGAGGCAGATTTGAAACGTACTCTGGTTTCCTCCTCCTACGCAGAGAAACTTGTGGTTTGTCTCTGTTTCCATATTCACTGAAATAAACATACATACTTTCTCATGTAGGTGCTCGCTATAGTGAAGTGAAAACCGCTCTGACGGACAGACAGGCTCATCACGGTGTCTGCTGAAATACATACAGTGCCATTTAAGGAGGCTGTGGTTATCTGTGCTCGTCATCACTAACTTTTGTTTCAGTTGAAAGTGAAATGTAAAAAAAAACCAACAACAACAACAAAAAAAACCTCCTTGCAAACTGTTTCTTTGTGAGTGCGACATCTGAAAACAGCACAGTTTTTCTGTGTTATTCCTCATGTTGGTGCAATGCCGTCCAGTGCTGAAAAATTTCTGTTAAAGGAAATCATTTCCTCATTTAATCTGGTGTTTTTAACCTCTCATTGAGGTTGACTGTGATACGGTAATCAGGTTAGGGATGTTTGATGGTCCTAGTGTGAGATGAGGCCCTAAATAGGATGAGTGGGATCGCATATTAAGAGGCTCTTTATTAGAGTGAATTTGGCAGCGTGGCTGTTTGTGTGGCTGACAACTTAATTGTTGTACATCCTCTGGTTCCCTGGTGGCTGCATGCCTGAGAGCTATGGCTCTCCCTTCCCTTTTCTCGTTTTCCTCTCCTGCTCTCTTTTACTGAAACACATGTATGACAGGATGGGCATCGTTGTCCTGTCTGTTAAAGCGAGCCAAATGGGAAATGGATTCAAGAGGATCAGATTAGGCATATGATTGGCATGGACATTGCTATTTTGGCTGGCCTCAATACAGAAGCAGGAAATTGCTACAGTGTTGCAGTGTGTAATGTAATGTTTTTGGGTTTTTTCCCTTCAGGGTGGATAACTCAGAGGATCCGGTCTATGAGAGTCTGGAGGAGTTCCATGTGTTTGTGCTGGCCCACGTGCTACGCAGGCCAATTGTAGTGGTGGCTGATACAATGCTCAGAGACTCGGGAGGAGAAGGTAGACTTGAACGCATGTCGACTCGCTCCTCTCTGGTACAGCAGTTCAAGCGATAGAGTGAAACTAAATATGGTTCTCTATCTGAATTCCAGCGTTTGCTCCCATCCCGTTTGGAGGGCTCTATCTGCCCCTCGAGGTGCCCCCGAGCCGCTGTCACTGCTCCCCACTGGTCCTGGCCTACGATCAGGCGCACTTCTCCGCACTGGTGTCCATGGAGCAGAGAGACCAGCAGCGCGAGCAAGGTAAGAAGATGTCCAGCAAAAAACCAAAAACCGCTTCTATACCCTGACAGAAAGAGCCGACGGCATCCTCAGGTGGGAATCTTTAATGCAAAACCTTTTCTTGACCTCCTGTTCATGAAAATTCAAGGTTTTTTTTCTGACAACATCTGCAGTAGTTTGACAGCCATTGCTTTTAACTTGGTGGGTGGAGGACTGCGAGAGGGAAGGCGAGTGGTCTGCCTGTCCTGCTAGAGGTGAATAATGTATGAGACAGCAGTCTAATTACTCGTGATCCATTATTTAAACAGGCCAGTTGGCAGCAGGAACCAGAAAGTGGCCAACATGCAGGAAAGTGGACAGCACGCTTCTTCTTCTTATTAGGAGCTGACCGAATAATTCAAAGCTCACCTGCAGTCACTGTTGTGAGTTTAATTTGTCAGAGTAGGGGTGTGTGTTTATATGTGTGCCTCTTTCACAGGAATTTGTGACACGATGCTGTGCAGAGCATATTGATTGTGTTATGTTGTGGTAAGGAAGTGTGGATTGTCCCTTGTGTTGAGCAAGGCTTGTTTTGTTCACTCAGATGCCAGCATTCCCACTCTGGGTGCGTTGCTCGCTCTTGAGGTCAGAGCATTTCTCACACGGACGTTTTTAATTGATAAACAGAGTGGATCTCCCTGACAACCAGTCTTAGTAGTCACGGCACTCTTCTGTATCTGACTCAGTGGGTGGAACTCACGTGTCATTTGCGGGGGCAGCTGGCTGACTCCGTCTCTGTCTCTTTTTCTCACTCGCAAGCGAACAAGCAGTTTCATTCTTCCTCTTTTCTCTCTCTCTCTCTCTCTCTCTCTCTCTCTTTCTCTCTCTCTCTCTCTCTCTCTCTCGCTTTTTTGAATATTCAAGGTCCTAATCTGGGTCATCAAACACCAACCTAGTTATTAAGTCCGTCTATGACCACTGCAGGCTAGCAGACAGACATGATTACTAACCTGCCATTCCTGCCCTGCAGTCATTCTCTTTAATGCCCCAGCAGCACATCAAAGCCAGTCTACCACACAGCTGAGAACTACTGAATACTTACACTAGTGTTTGGGGATTTAGCGGGCTGATGGATTCTCTTCTTGTCCACCAGATGGTGCATATACCCAAAAAACACACAGCAGCCTGATCACAACACCACTGCGTGGCTGTACTTTTTCCTTCTGGTACAGAGTGTACTGCGATAGGATCAGAAAGTGTTTCATCTGCAGTCTTTCTCCAGTATGCCATGTGATAACCCGTACTGCATGGCTCTTATACAATTCTGGACTGCTTTCAATGAGTGTCAGCATCTGCAAATGTGTTATGCATATTTCTCTTTTATGCACACATTTTTATAACGTGCGTCTGCATTTTAATAGAATTTGTAAATTTCTCAATGCAGTACTGTGCGGCCGTGCTGGTTCATATCTCTGTACGGCTGCCAGACAGACAGGCGGTCAGTCTGACTGACAGACCTAATCTTCCACTGCCAACTAGGGCAGAGCCAGACCCAGCCAGCCCCGAAGACCTCACCACATCACCACATATGGGCAGGGTCCCGGGATGCTTGGGGCCCCAGCAAACCAACCCGCTCTTCTGACAGTAAGGCCACTGTGTGGACGTCTCAGGTGGATGCTTACTCTCAATTTCCCTCTTCCACAGTGAAGAGCATCCGAGGGTCTCTTGGCCTTGTGTGTGTTCAGGTGTCAGGGACTGGGTTAGAATAGTGGCTCTTTATTCCGCCCTCTGTGTGGAAGATTATAGTGGAGTCCTTCCTAGTAACCTGACTCTAAATCACCCTGACAGATCATGCTTCTGCTCCTTTTATAGCATGCCTGCATGACTTCTGGGGTTGCACTGAAGGCGGATGAAAAAACAACACGTGAGGAGTGACTGAAGCCAGAGGTTATTGCAGTTTTGTTAAGGGTTTTTTTCCCCTTTTTTTCCCCTCAGGAGTCAAGTGGTTTGCTTGGGTGAGGAAGTCAGGTGAACCTAGAGACCTGTGCACATTTCTATGGTCACCAGCTGTGTAATAATGACTAGCTCCTCAGTAGATGCCACTTGCTGTCTTTCATGATTTTGTTTGTGCTTCTGTGGCTAAAAAATCTATGAGAGGAACTGACCCTCTGGAAAACTCTGGAGCTATTTCAAGCTCTGCTCCTAAAACCAAAACACTTCCAGGTTTTCTTTGGCATCACATCATCACACTTCTAACACTCTCTTGAATGAAAAGTAAATGGACAACTTTTATGCAAAGACCACCTACAAAACAGTGTCATTTAACTACACAGCTTCTCTCCAGATCCACATCTATTGAAAAAAGGACAGTATACAGTACTGTGAAAAAGTCTTGAGGCACCCCTCATTTCTTTATATTTGCAAAGAAAATGGGGAATACGTAGGTGCAGTGACGTATTGAAATATGTGAAACCATACACGGAAAACAGTATAGCTATAAAGGTGTGACCACCTTTATTCTTCAGCACAGCCTGAACTCTCTTAGGCAAGCTTTCTTGTGATTTCTTCAAGTAGTCTTCAGGAATAGTTCATTCAAAGCTGGTCTTTGGATGTTTCCTGCTTTTTCTTCTGTCTAGATGATCCTACATTGCTTCAATAATGTTGAAGCCGGGGCTCTGGTGAAGTCAGTCCATGACACATTCATTTCCACTGTGTGCTTCTCTATGCATATATGCTTTTACTGCACTGGCAGTAACACCACTGGCTCCAAACCATGACAGAACCTCCACCTGACCTCCTCTGTGCAGATTTTTACATTCGTCACACTGTAAGACTTGTTGCCTGGATTTGTTTCCTGTCTCTTAAGGATTTGACTTTTCAGAAACCGTTCACTGGATTTTTTTTTTAATAATAATGGATTGGATTTATATAGCGCTTTTCAAGGCACCCAAAGCGCTTTACAATACCACTATTCATTCACTCTCGCATTCACACACTGGTGGAGGCAAGCTATGGTTGTAGCCACAGCTGCCCTGGGGCAGACTGACAGAAGCAAGGCTGCCATATTGCACCATCGGCCCCTCTGGCCAACACCAGTAGGCGGTAGGGTAAAGTGTCTTGCCCAAGGACACAACGACCAGGACAGAGAGCCCGGGGATCGAACCGGCGACCTTCTGGTTACAGATACGCTTCCCAACCCCCTGAACCACAGTCGTCCCCATGTTACTTCTTCTTTTTGTCCTCCACTCATCCAGTTTCTGAGAGTTTTTTAAGGACAGATTGCATACTATGCCAAAACACATCAAGTTTTCACCTAATAGCTCTTTTGTACTTTGTTGGTGCAAAATTGCTATTTATGGTGTTATCTTTGGTATTTGGTAAGAAATGGGAACAAATTACAGGCTGCTAGCAACAAAGTGCCTAAAAATACAATTTAAAACAGGTTCTTTGCTAAGTTGTCTGTTATGTGTAGACACAAAACTGGTTCATCCCTTGTTTGATGCCTTTTTTTATGCTTGAGTGATTCACAGGTCAGTGTTAAGTGGCATAACAAAGGAAAAAAACATTCCTCTGAAAATGGTCAGTTATAAGGATTTGATTTAAAAAAAGAGTAAACAAACAGCTAGTGTCTAACAAAAAATGGAAGGACCTTCAGAAAGCCTGGACAACTATTGCTCAAGACCACTTTTAAAAAACACAAGAAGCTCTGGCTCCCTGAAAGCAAAATGTGAACATGGGTTTTTGACATTGTGCCTGCAGTATCAAGTATAACAATATGGGAATGGCCATTAAAATTGTATTTATTCTAGTTTTCTGTGTTGCTTCAGATGTGATTCACTTCTATTATCCACCATGATTTTCTGGGGAAAAGGCTCAGACTTGTTTACATGCATGGCTGCTGTTTACCCTGGTGAATTGAGCCCTTTAAATCTGCAGCTGTGCAAAGTCAGGAATTTCAAATTTGTGCATTTTCCAGACAGTACAAATTGTTCTTGAATCTCAATACAGAGGGAAACATTGACTCCGTGATTCTGCTGCCAATCAAACCTTGTAAAAGGTGACTTTGTCTAAGTGAGGGGAAAAAGAGAAGTTGGAGAAGCCACATTGACATCTTATTCTGCTGTTTTGTTTGACTAACAAAAAAGAAGGACAAATATGTTTATGACCAATCAAGTGATTTTCATTTAACTGCTGTTTCCTTACATGTCACACCCAAGTTTTGTATGTTCGTATTTCCCCGAATCAAACTGCAAACTTAGCAAAGTGAGGCAGGCTATCAGCGATGCTGCTGAGTGCACAGCTTGCATACCATGCAGCGCTGTGATGTCATCCATCCATAAAGTATGGAAATTGGTCATTCAAGGACAACAAAACAAAGCTGCCAACAGGGAGAGTAAATACATTACAGCACACTTTAGTCCCCCAGAGCTCAACTGGCAATGTTGAATCTCTAAATTTGGACCAGGCCCAAATGGGAACAACAGCACACACAGCTCTTTGGAATGGCGAGAAAGACGGACAGCTGCATCGTGGGAGCCCGGACGGCACCTCGCAGACCTCTGCTGCCTGCTGTATGACCCAAGTGGGAACTGAGTGGGAGCTGGTTCACTGTCCTCTGGCTGGCTGTGTGTGTGTGTTTGCGATTATGACAGAATTTTTCTGGGCAAGACATTCTAGGAAAAAACATCTATAAAGAAAACCACCTTTCCTCTCAGCTTACAGCGCTGCCATGCCAGTGCTCATTACCGCCTGACGGTGTGGCTGCAGGCATAGGTCATGCATTCCTTTCTTTATTTTAAGTTTGTGTTTAATATGTTGTGATTTGCAAGCAGTCAAAGGCAGCGGTGACCTCTAAGGACAAATGTCTGTCATCAGTGCTCTTATTAATATATTTACCCAGCAGGCATTTATTTGTGACTAATGGTGCCAGATATATATGAGTGATCAGGTTAACGCTGGCGTGGGTGTAGCTGGACTAATTGTGTCTCAAGAGCTTCAAGCGTCACGAGGATGCATGTCCCACCAGTATTTTGACACCTGGCACGATTAATCGCGTGCATTTCATTATGCATATGAACTTAAAAAAAGACACGCAAGAGGGCACAGAGTGAGGATTTGACGTGCAGGGACGCAGGAGGGGCAGTTGCTGCTGGTATCTGTGTCTCCGTGAAGCCTGGAGAGCAGAGCAGCCTATTGGCAGTGGAAGAATTGATGAAGCAGGGAGGAGACTGCGTCTTCCATCTGGGTCTGACAGTGAAGGCTGGAATGTCCCCAGCCCGAACAGCCTGCCTCTCTCTGCTGTCATGTGGACAACAACCCCCACACTAGGTAGCCTGAGGAGAGCTGTCATGTGGGCCAGCGAGGTCTAGTTAGTCCTCCTTATGTACGGTTGTTTTAAAAGGCACCCACACACTCAGACCAAAACAAGTACTGTACATGCCTGCACTGTGTACACACTGTAAGCACATTTCCCACAAGAGGAGGCCGGGTAGGTGTCTGTTTTATGTTCTGTGTCCAGTGATTACTGTTGAAAACCTCTTCCTGCTTCTAAGTAGTTGATCATATCAGATAAGCATGAATGGAATTATTTCAGCACTCCGGCTCTTATCCTCTGCTGCTGTGTCTGATTGCAGTCTATTACTGAACCAAATTTAGCTTATGCAGCTTCAGTCAAATGTAGAACGCTCAAGCTCTGAAATTGTTTGGATTGTGCGCAGATAAAACCAGAATGTAATGATTTGAAAATCTCAAAAACTAGAAATAGAACATAGAAAACAGGCCAAGTGTTTAAACTGTACTGTTTTAAGACAAAATTTAGCTCGTTTTGAATTTGATGGCAGCGACACGCTTCCAAAAATCAGCCATGTTCACCACTGTTTAACATCCGGTCTGGCAACTGAGGGGACCAGTTGCTGGACTTCTGGGAGAGGAATGCTGTATGATACAGGATTCTCAATACTCCTGGGTCATCTTTGTCATATTTTTGTTTCATGATGCGTCAGATGTGTTTTCAGTTGGTGAATGGTCTGGACTGCTGGCTGGCCAGTTCAGCGCTGGGATTCATGCTGCTGTAACAGATGCAGTAGGCATTTTTAAAGGCCTTCGCTGAAATTGATGTCATCTGGATTGGAGCGCGTATGTTCTAAAAGCTGTAAATACCTTTCAGCACTGATGGTGCCTTACATGTGCAAGCTGGCAGCTCCATAGACACTAATGCAACCTTATACAATCAAACCTGAGGGTTCGCTTTAGTCCAGAGGATCTTGTGTGTTTTCCAAAAAAACCAGAATTTCACATTTCGAAACCCGTCTGACCACAGAACAGTCTTCCACTTTGCCTCAGTCCATTTTAAATGAGTTTCAGCCCAGGCTTCTTGTTTGCGTGATAGAGCTTTAACCTCCATTTGTGGAGACAAGGATTTCTGGAAGTGTTCCTGAACCCATATAGTGATTTCCATGTCTGTTTTTAATGCAGTGGTAACTGAGAGTCCAAAGATCACAGGCACCCAGTGATGATTCTTTTTAATATATCGTGTAGTGTGGATAATGAGATATTTGTAGTCTTTACAATTTCACATTGAGGAACATTATTCTAAAATTATTCCACAATTTGTCGACACCTCTTTTTTCCCCCAGCTTGTGAAGCTCTGCTCATCTTTACTTCTGAGAAACTCTGGCTGTTTAAGATGCTCTTTTTATACTAAATCATGCTGCTGACCTGTTGCTAATTAACCTAATTATGTGCAAAAAGTTCCTCCAGCTGTTTCTTCTTAGTACCACTTGGCTTTCCACCCTTGCATTGTCCCTGTTCCTGCTATTTTGAGATGTGTTGCTGCCATCAAATTTAAAAAGTTTTTAAAATAGTGCATTTTGTCAGTTTAAACATTTGATATGTTTTCTTTGTTCTATTATGAATGCAATATGGGTTTCTGAGATTCTTTTCCAGAGTGGTTGGTCCTATTTTAGTCGTTTTGGGCTGTTATTCATTTTGGTAATGTTAACACTATGCCACGTAAATGTAAGTGAAAGAATGGGAGAGCATTGAACAAAACTAGTAAGAGCAGTCTGACCAGAGTTTGTTCAGTGTTGCAGACACGTAAGCACATCTGTATTTCAGCGTGTAAGCTGGGATTGCACGTTCAGTCGTGATGTTGGAAGCAGTAATTGATAAAACAGTCTCACCATAATGTCTATTTGGGCACTGTTTTTAGAACTTTCAGTTGTATTATATGATAAAAACACTTTGGGGCTCCAGACCAGTTTCAACCCAAGTTATAATAAAGAAATGCTTTCCTTTCATTTTCTTCGTGGAAAAGATAAAAGTCTGTTTAGACTAGACTAAACACGCCAGTCTGCATTACATCATAAACAATCAAGTTTGACTGAGGCCCTTCTGTGTTTGAATGAGTCATGTTGAATGACAGTCACAGGTCATGGTCACTTCTCTGCCTGAAAAATAAATGACGGCGTGAATACACCTCCAGTATACTTTACCCCACACTGACAGGCATCTGGGATCATTAACGTGGTATTATTCTAGTGTGTCATTACGGTGCCGCTTGCTTTCGCTGTGACAGTGCGATGGCCTTGAGAGAAGTGGTAGCATGCTATTTTGTCTCCAGTGGTAAAGCTGGACCAAGCTAACGTTCTGATAATCTCATGTCTTCCAGCTGTTATCCCTCTGACCGACTCGGAGCACAAGCTGCTGGCACTCCATTTTGCCGTGGACCCCGGCAGGGATTGGGAGTGGGGGAGGGACGACAATGATAATGCCAAGCTAGCCAAGTAAGTCCTGTACAGTATATCACTCGGCGATCCTTATCGACAAGGCGCACGGCGTCACAAGGCGTGAGAGGGTAAAACCTGCAGGTCAGGAGAGTCCTGCCTGTTCACCTACAAGGTGCTATGTGGAGGATTTAATTCAGATTATTTACTTCAGGATCAAGTCGCTTTAAAAGAATGAGAGCACTGGAAGAGCAAATTGTGAGGTTCCCATAGGTAGAGCCTCACTGAAACAGCGAAAGCCTGAGCTGAAGAAAGAGTTTATGCAAGAAGTTTCTGTTTCACATTCCTGTCAGTCAGGGTGTCATTTTATCCTCCCAACAAGCTGTAGTGTGAACAAAGCAGAAAAGACTTTATATTGCCCTCAATACGTTTTGGGCGTTATTTGCGCCGTGGTTCCACTTCTGCATTTGAACAATGAAACACGTTCGTGCAAGATGGCTCAAAGAGTTTGTCAGTATTTTCTACAAATGCTATAGCACACCCACATGTGCCACAAAATTTTGGTGAACATATGTCACAAATGTCACACACGTGTTGTAACCGCTGCTTGTTGTTAATTCATGTGTTTTTTTCCCCCCTTCTCCAGTCTCATCTTGTCTCTGGAGGCCAAACTAAACCTGCTGCACAACTACATGAATGTAACATGGATCCGAATTCCATCTGAAACAAGGGTAACCTTTTTTTCTTCTTCACACAAGTGTGCCTTGTTTGTCATGGTTAATTTAGCACTATGCAGGGACTCTTCCATTCCAGATGTTCTCGAAGCCCCAGAGTCCAATCAGTCGGCTTTATTTACTCTCAGAAAGCAATAATCTTAGACATTTATGTGTTTACTGGCTATAAAAAAATAGAAAACAGGCAATTATACTTGATTTCTTCTTCTTTTTTGTTTGGAATTCATTGGGAATACATGAAAAGGAAAGTTTACCTCAAAATTAAAAATGCATATTTGGTCTGTAGTGCTGTTTATCATTCCATGATTTGCTTAATTTTTGGAAAATCATCTGTAGATAAGTCTTTCTTCTGTTTAATAGAATGGAAGTAGAAGGCGCTTGCTTCATGGTGCAAATGGTCATGGTAAAATAGAAGTGAAAAAATTCAGCAGCAGTGTTTCTTATCAGAAAACATGACCCAGATAGAGCAGGTCTAGTCTGGTAGAAGAAAAGGTAGTTACTACATGAAGGTGCTCACTATGAGCTACAAGGTCGGTCAAGCGACGCTGATATTTTTTTGCATGTTTTGAGCACCACAAGGCGAGTGCAGTGTAGGTGTCGTTCTGTTAGGCAAAAACTGGTCAACCCCACAATAATTCAGATGGATTCACTGAAAATATGTAGGTAAAGTTTTGCGGCAAGCTTTCCCCTTAAATTTTCATGGTGCTAATCCACAAGCAAATTTTGAACAACTGTTCAGTCGTGTGTGTTTGCGTGTCTTTGTGCAGGCTCCCCTTGCTCAGCCAGAGTCTCCCACAGCCTCCGCAGGTGAGGATGTCCAGTCTCTGGCCGAGTCCATGGACTCTGACCGCGAGTCTGTCGGCAGCAACTCTAACGTCAACACTGGCAAGCCAAGCAAGGAGAAGGATAAAGACAAGCAGCGAAAAGACAAAGACAAGAGCCGGGCCGACTCTGTAGCCAACAAACTAGGTAGCTTCAGCAAAACCCTTGGAATCAAGCTGAAGAAGAACATGGGTGGTCTGGGTGGCCTTGTTCATGGCAAAATGAACAAATCTAACTCTGGCTCAGGTCGCAGTGGGGAGAACGGAGGGGAAAAGGCAAAGAAAAAGGAGGCTAAGTCAACCAAGGGAAGCAAGGAGGACTCGGGCCAGTCTGCAAGCTCCACTTCTTCTGAGAAGGCCACTAGTCCTTCCCCCACGGACAGAGACAGACCCTCCAGCTCCTCGCCCACTGAGAGACAGGACAGTGCAGGTAAAGGCTCAGGGGACAAGACCCTGGAAAACTGGAAATACAGCACCGATGTCAAGCTCAGCCTCAACATCCTACGGGCTGCCATGCAGGGGGAGCGTAAGTTCATTTTTGCAGGACTCCTGCTCACCAGCCATCGACACCAGTTCCACGAAGAGATGATCAGCTACTACTTGACAAACGCCCAGGAGCGCTTCAGCCAGGAGCAGGACCAGAAAAGGAAGGAGGTCGAAAAGAAGCCCGCTGTCACCAATGAGGTAGCTGTCAAGAAGCCTGAGCATGAGAGTGTCTTCCAGAGGGAGAGATCAGACAGCTCACCTCCGGAGAGCTGCTCTCCCATCCTGCCTCACCACACACACCCCTATAACAACTCCCAGCCCCCGCTGGGTCTCAAGATGCAGGGCAGGAACAGTCCCACTCCCGCGGCGCCTCTTGCCTCTGTCCCGGCCCCTCCTCTCACCCCACCTCCAGCCTTGCACCATGTCTCGCACCCGGCCCCAACCCCTGCGCCTTACTCCTCCCCCAGTATTGGTGCTAAGAGACCTGGGCCTGTTCCTGTGTCTGCCCACTACAGCCATACACCGCCCATCCAGAGGCACAGCGTGATCCACTTACAAGATGTCAACATGCAATCCTCCATCTTCCAAGATGACCCCTACAAGCCTGTGGTGGGCACTCTAAAGACATGCGCCACCTACCCCCAGCAGAACCGCACACTTTCATCCCAGAGTTACAGCCCTGCTCGCCTGTCAGGGGTCCGCACTGTTAACACCATAGATTCGCTGTCCTACAATATGCCTGGCGAACACAAGTCCCACACCTACACCAATGGATTCGATGCGGGAGACATTCAGGACTGCCTTGAGTTTGCCGATGAGGACAACTCATCTCACACCTGGCTCAACCAAGATAAAACCAAAGGGCGGAGCTCTGGAAGCCCTTTGTACTGCTTTCAGCAGCGCCGCTGCAAGAGGGAGAACTGCTCCTTCTACGGTAGGCCAGAGACAGACAACTACTGCTCCTACTGCTACAGAGAGGAGGTGAAACGCAGGGAGAGGGAGAGCAAAATGCAGAGGCCTGTATAGCCATCACCGCTACTCCAGCTTGTCAAAAAGTCTGCAGGAGACCTGAGGGAACAACACCATCTGCACTCTGCATTTAGAATAACATGATGGCAAACATTATCCTGTTTTGTTGAAGAATGCTTGTGTATTCCCGTCGCCCTTCCCTTGTTAGTAAAGGTTATTACTTTATGATGGGGGAAGCAGAACTTGAAACAGTGAGCAGCTTTGGCCAGATATTGTAGTTTTGTTTGACTTCTGTCTCATTCAATTTAGTCTTTTACTTGTTTTAGAGTAAAAGTCATCTTTGTGATGTAACTTTCTGTATGTGGAAAGGAAATTTCTTTATTTTTCAAAGTGCAGAACATTTGCATCTCGTCAGGAAGGAACATTTTATCTCTTTTAATCAGTTTGAATGCAATACCTCTGCTCGGTTCTTCAAAATCTCTGTGGAAAAAAAAATTTGTAGTTGTTTTGCAATCAATATAAATCTAATGAGGGAATAATATTAGAATTTCAAGCAATAAATTGGTGATTCTTTTGCTACACCCTCTCTCAATTTTGTCTATGCACCAATAATATAGTTACTGTAGGTTAACTGTGTCTTGTACATTGTAAAAGATCGTCAGTGTGCTTTTGTAAACCAATTTGAACTACAGGAATTGAAATGTGTAAGCATTAGAGATTGTAATGTCGGATTAGGATGAAATGTAAAACTCTCATATGTGAAGTGTACCTTTGTTCTAGCCAAGTTGCAAAGGTTTGCCGTTTCGGAATTGGACTCAAACTATTGTGTAAGACATTGTTTCACATTTTTGCCCGTAGTCAACCTCCTAAAAGTCCACAAGCACTGCCAAACTGGCTTCTTAAAAGAAAAAAAAAGTACAGTTCAGATTTTCAAAATGTTTCTTTTTTGTGCCAAACACTGAACAATGTGCATAGGATGATTTGCTTCTCAAATATGCAGTGCTTATGGTGTGTTTCTCTGAGTTGCTGTTGACTGCGCTACTTGGTAAATGTGTTAGATGAGAAGAACTGCGGGTAGTGAGAGCAGGTCGATGTGTGTTTGTCTGAAGTGTTTTTACATGTCCGTTGCCCCCGACACACACACACAACACAACACAATGTGCAATCATGCTACTAGCACTATGTGGTGACATGCAGTATAGATGTGTCACCGGTCCAGTGTGAGATTGTTCTTCTTCCATATCTAGAGGCCGTTAAAAAGAAGCACCTGCTGCTATGAGCACCACAAGCCTTTGTGATCATCAGTGCTTTAACCAATCAGAGGGGCTTTTCCAAAAAAAAACCAACAAAAAAAGAAACCCCAGGCCTCCAAGTGCTTTCTGCTCATTTGACATGACTACTGTAAAGACGCAGTGTTTGTGTTGCTGTTTGTTCTGGTGATGCTTGGATAATGTACCATGCTGTCCTTAACTTAGTGTGTCCTGGCCAAGGATGTCCACTGCTCTCTCAGTTTGCTTCTGTCTCTCTCCTGTACACACTGCAGTGTTGCTCCTCTTTGTTTCTATGTGACGACTAGTTCATGGACTCTCCACCATGTTTAGGACTGTAAGATATGATTTTGTATTTCTTTAAGAGTTTTACACTACTTTAAATTATTGATTTGCACATTAGGTACGAATGTAAATATGAGAAAAAGAATAGTTTATTGTTACAAATGTGGTGTGTCTGTGTTATTTTTGTTTAGCTCCAAAAAGTGATCGGGAGAAATCTGGACGGATAAATTACATTTTGAGACTTAAGAATATTTTTATTCACTGCTGCGTTCTCAGAGTTTGGAGTCATGTGTGATAATCTCCTCTACATGCAGTTTCTGCTTGCTTTTTTTTTTTTTTTTTTTTTTTTTTACCTTTTGGTCCTCTTTCTAGAGGCATAAAAGCAGGGGATGTTTGGTTTGGTTCCCTTTTTATCATTTAAACTGTTCCAGATTTATCCTGCCATAATCACTGCTTAGAATTACCGAACATCCCTAAACTGTAGATGAGCATATTAGGGCTACAGTCCTAAGAAAACCTATGATTCACTTTTAGCAGCAATAATTTCTGTGGGATTTTATCAGTCTGTCACATCACTGTAGAAGAATTATTTTCCAAATCTTCATTTCAAGGTTGCTTCGAGGTTTGCATTTGTCAGGTTAAGTTTTTTTCTTCAGCCATCCTGTTGCAGATTTACTGCTGTGCTTTGGGATCTTGCAAGTATTATGCTGGGGCATGCAACATCCTGTTGCACAATCCAGTTGTAGCCACGCTTTGGCTGTCAGACAGAAGGCCTTACATTAAACTCTTGAATACTTTGGTACATAGAGGAGTTTGTGGTCAACTTAGCGACTGCCCGAGTCCTGTGACTGCAAAAACGAGTTCAAACCATCATCCATCCTCCACTGTGCTTGATAGATGATGTGAGGTTTTTGTGCCAATACGCTGTCTTTGCCAAACATCTCTGCTTTGGTCTCCTCTCTAAAGCGTAACTTTCCAGAAGGTATTTTTAAAGCTCTTTAGCAACTACTCCATACAAGTCATACATGTTCAGTCTTTTTCTGATTATACTGTTTAACGTACTAATGAAGGCCTGTAGAGTCAGAGGTGTTTTTTGTTGTTTCTCTGAGCATTGCGCTCTCTGAATTTCTCGGGACATCCACTCCCAGGACGCCATGCAACTGTCTCAAATGTTTTCTACTTGTGAATACTCTTTCTCAGTGAAAAATGATGGACTTCAGCTACTTTGCTCTCATAACCTTTCCCAGAGCGATGGGCAGAAACGAATGCTTCTTTGAGATCGTTGTTCTTTCCTCCTCTCCATTGCGTTAACTCGCACCTAAATGCTCCCAACCAACAAACTGCCAAACCTTTAGCGCTTATAGAGGTGCTCACACTTACTGATGTTTAGTTAATCAAATACATTTGTTTAGCAGCACATGACTTACCCTCTGAATTCCTATGGAATGAGCAAGGATGCACTTAGTCTTTCAAAAGCTTTTTTTCACATAAGAATTGCACTTGACCGACTGAAGATACGATATATCAGTTTTCCAAATAAAGGTGAGTTAAACAGTTTCTCAATTACAGATTAACTGATGAGAGAGGGAGATATAGGACACAAAGTATCCTACACTGAACAGTTCAGTTCACTTTTGTCAGAGCTGACCAGTGATATTATATGTGGGTTTTATTTAGATAATACTTTAAAGTAACTGCGCAGAATTTGTATCTGAAGATTTCACCTTGGCAAGTGGGGAGACTTGATTTCTACAAGAACAAGAGTAAAATATTATTATTAAATATATTGTAGCTCAAGATGAGAACCAAAGGAATTTCATCAGGTTTATCTTTAATAAGCTACTCATAGTTTATAAATGTAGGGCACTGACCTATTAAATAAGTATGCTAGTTGCCTTATCTGCACTAAAATTCAAATTTGTCAACATCCACTTCACCAATAAAGTCTTTACCTGACATGAGAATGTGCCCTTTAACTTTATGAACTTTATGATGACAAATAAACACTGGCAAAAACATTTTAAAAGAATTCTCATAACATTTGCACTGAAATATCCTTACTGTTGGTTGATAATGTGGGTCAGACTCATCGGTCATAGCTGACATTTTCCACAACACAACTCAGCAGTCTCGCCTATTTTTAAACAAAGGCATCTTTTTTTTTCCATAAACTGGTCGTGAATCATGAGTCAGCGTTTTTTGAATGAGTCAATCCAAACACAACGAGGGGAAAATTCCCACCGAAATCAGGGTTATGGAGTTGGGATTCTTGAGTGAACTCTAAAATAGGTCAGCATTTGAGGCTCGGAGCTGTAATCCCCCCTCGGAGACACGCCTGCACTGGCAAGAGGATTGACACCCAGCAACTGAAGAGGATGGCACAAAACAGCAAACAAATCTCCAAGCGCATTCTTGAGAAGTGCCCCCCGCCTTCAGTGATTAAATCCAATGAGGGCTTTCTGCACGTGAGCCATAAGTCATATATCAAGATTAGCAACATCAAACACCACGCACACAAAATGACTCAAAGGATATTCAAAGAGATTTACTTGTCATCACAGCAATGTAGGGATGAAGTTAATTACGGCTCAATTTAATCTTTAAATGCACGGAGCAGGAGGTGCTTGTGAGAATAGTGAAGTAAGAAAGGTTTCATTCCAGTGCATTAACAAGCTGTTACTAATTAACAAGAGCTCCTTTCACACAGAGAGCCAGTGTTTGAGTTCAGTTTCTTCCACTGCTGCCCACCGCTTGTGTCAGAAAAACCTCAAGCGACATGTATGACCTTAGAGCTTTACTCTTAGTCTTTAAAATTAAACCATAATGCAACCGCGAGACAGCAGATAAACAAATGCCTTGTTTTCCTATAATGAGGCAAAAACCAGGCTTTTAAAATGTGCAGTCTGTACAGTAGCAGCAGGCTGGAGTTGGTGGTGAGGGTGGGCAGCAGTCCTCTAATGTGTGGGATGAACTGCATACTTCTGAGTGTATAGTCTCGTGACTGAGTCGATGATGAAGTGGGATGGATTTACCTCTCCAGCTTTTGCTCTGTGGTTTTGGACTGTGGCTGCTAATAATGTGAAATGAATATGAATATGAAATGACTTTTTCAGGTCTTTAAGATGAATTACATCTCCACGTGATGCCCAGTGTTAGTCACACAATGACACACAGGGGCCTCTGTCATCACAGCAGTTATACCCCAAGCTCTTGAATTATGAACAAGTACTGAATAAGACAGAGGGCATTGTCTTCTTTCTTGGATAATATCTTCTCAGAATGTCCTTGGAGAGACCCCCCCTGTTGGTTTTCAAAAGTGACAAAGAGCTCTATCAGGCATACAGCAGGATTTTGGCAGGCCTGCTTTTTCTCTCGAAACTGCACAGCCTCCATGTTGTCAAATTCACTCAGCTCATTTCTAACTGCGATTCATGCTAAAAAAACACCCCGACGCATCTGTTTCTTTCCTCAGCATAATTAGAGCCCATTACAGACTTTAAAGGAACACAATAGTCCATAAATATTGATTTTTGTTGGGTAAGCAGTTGTCTCATTATGATGGCGAAATGAAAATGTGGGACAAATATGCATATCCATGGGCGTGCAATTTGAGTGTTTAAATCCTCTCTGCACACTTCTCTTCAAGTTTGGAAGCACCTCGCAGTATTTTCAGGTCTGTTTCAAAGAGGGGCTGCTGCCTTTGATGTCTCTGCTGCAGTGAGTTGTATGCCCCACACAGCACCACCCCCTCCCCAAAGCTAAGCCTTGTTCTCAGCCAGTGCCAGCCTCCAATATCTGAGCTCATCCCACCCGCTCTCCGCAAGAACTAGCGCCAGCCCTGCCATGCACTGCACTTGAGAGTGGGTGGCATCACATGGCCCTTCAGGCTGCCTTCTGGGGTTTGGCATGTAGGAAGACACACACACACACACACACACACACACACACACACACACACACACATGGCTACTATGTGATTAGGCCCGCTGCTGCTGTTGCTGCTGACTGCATCTCTTCCTCTTTTTTTTCTGTGGAGTAATTTTATAGATTCTCAAAGTCAGTGATGCCCACACACCTCAGTGGAGCATAGACCCTTTTCCAGCCTGCAGTGCCTCCCACGCCGTAGACTTTGAGTGTTTCTAAGCGCCAATCAGCGCTGGGTAGCACCACCAAAACCGCCCCCTCATCCTTGTGTTCCTTCTCTCTCACACACTGTCCTGCACTTTCACTGAGCAACCGCGGTGAAAATAACTCGCGCACGAAAGCAAAGTTTGCTCAGCAAGCAGGATTTCATCTGGAAACCTGATGCTCTAGAGCAGATAATCCAAAGAAAAGGTGCGACTAAAATGATAAATCAGTCAAAGTGAAACCAACTCCTCCACCCCCACATCCTGTCTGCAGGGTAACAGCAGCAGATATGTGCTCCTGCTACTCATTTAGCTGTCTGTACTTTGCCCTGCGTCTTTAGCAAAATAACACACTAAGAAGTAGACAACGTTTCATCTTGAGAGCAAACACGTTACCCAAGCCGTCACCTGAGATGTTCTTGTAACACAGAGATATGTGTGAATTAACTCAGTTACTAGTTTCCATTGCGTCTTCAACTCTTGCATTAGCAGGACTTTTGCAACAGTGTGGAAAGATGCAGCTCCATTTTCCTTGACAGTAGTTCCCTGCCTTTATTCAATGCTTAAAACAATCCAAAGAAGAAAAAAAGGGAGAGAGTCTAATATAAACACATGATGTTGAACTATGCAGAAGGCCTTCATGTTGCCAGACAAACAGGCTTTGAAAAAAAAAGCAACATGCCGGCTGTGATGGCCCATCACTGTGCGGTGGTGCCAGGGGTGCCAGCTTGTCTGCTTGCGTAGCGTGGTGTGCTGGTAGCTCCAACCTGCTCGGAGACGGGAGGTGTACAGCATGAGCAGGGAGAACACCATGCTCCTCATCAAGAATTTTAATGCCTGCGTTCTTCCTTCCTGTCTCACTCAGCACGATTCAGTATGAGCAGGAAAGGCCACGCCTGTGATCTCTGCTGATGTTGTTTGGCAAACTTAGCTTAAGAGTGGGATAAAGAGATATTGGCAGGGTTTTTGCAGAACAGTAAAATGCAGAAGGTTGGAGGCAGTCTGCTTTATCTGTGTCATGTGGTGTTTAAAGTACACCAGGAAGATTGTCCATTCTTGTAAGCGCACTGTGTGAATGCGTGTGTGCAGGAAACTTCACATGGTTCGCAATCTATTTGGTCTGAAACACAATAAGGAAGGAAGGAGTCCCCAGCTTTCGATGCCCCACCCACTGTTGATACCCCAGCAGTTACAGTAAATATTTGCATGGGTGAAATGAGGGAACAAGGTGTACTTCCTGTTATAAGAATAATACTGAAGCGCATGACAGGCTGGTGAGAAAAAAAAGCTTTCTACAGTTCTGTGCCGTTAGCAGTACTTTACAATTTTAAATAAGGGATTTAGCCAATATGAAAATGAGGAATGTGTTTCTGAAAAAGAAAAAGACATTCTCCCTTCAGTAAATAAAACTGAATTCAACTTATAAGCAGTGAAGCGCTCACTTCAGCTTGTGGCTAATCTTGGATAATAGTTGCTTATCTAGTTCTCTGATATATCTATACCTAGACTAGGAATGACAAGCATATAATTTAATGCATTATTAGCTGGAGGGGTGCATTATATTACCTTTACACAATGCTAGACTTCCTAGTATAGCATTGTGTAGGCCTGCAGGTCTAGTCCTGTCAGCCTGCAGGTGTGAAAAACAAAGAAAATACAGAGGTGCCAAAAACTGCACTTTCTGAAATGGCCACTTGAGTCTGGCCCCAAAACCAAGTCAATCACCAAGTAAGAAGACCCATCTTTCCAGTAGAAAACTTTATTATTACAACCTGGTTAAAACAACTCTTGTAGTTTGTACAGTAGCTAATTTACCCTTTCATCACTATAGTGAGAGTTGAATGTTTATATAATTCACCTGTTTAAACTGGGCTAAGGTGTACATTTTTAGAGGCTGCTTTGACTAGCAGGTGACATGTTGTCTCTAGCTACATGTCACCTGAGCTCATTTGAAGCCACTAAACCAAACCTTTTGATTGTGTCTGTGGTGTTAATGTAATTACCTGACTGATAAAAAAAAAAAAAAGTTTTTTCTGTAGTTAATTGCCCTAACAGTGTTCCATCCATTTCTTCCCCCTATCCAATTCAGGGTTCTGAGGAGATTTTCCCTGCTGTCTAATGTTTGTTTTATGGGACTGCATTTGGGTAGGTATTTGCCTACGCAGAGTCTACGCAAAGTGGTATGCAACCAACACAAATGCACTTGTGTGGAGTCCTCCAAGGTACCAACAGCCTGTTAAACGAGGTGGATGACGCTATGCGTAGGTTGAACGCTGGTTGGTTTAAAGAAATGGAAAACGCACGAAGAAAAGCTCAAAGCTAACTGTTTGTGACGCTGCCCCCTGGAGTGCTGTGCAATACTGCAAATTTTGGTATCGATCCGATACCTAATAAATAACGGTCCAGCATTTTTTATATTTTTAAATTTTATATTACGATTTTTCTCACCCCCCCCCCCAAAAAAAGATGGACTACATACTGAACCAAGAAAAACAAAGAATTGAACCGATCACGCTAGTAGCTACTAGCTGTCATTTCGTTTTACCAGCAACATGTTACTACTTAGCATTCCACCCTCGTGTCTAAATATGGTTATACTCCTTTCTCCAAAACATCCAAGACACTAGTTGCTAAAAAGCTACCACCATAAGGCGGCTATGCCCATCTTTTACATATGATCAGTGTTTCCTGCCTTTATGCTAAGCTAACTGTTTGCAGGGAGTAGCTTCATAGAGACCTGACAGTGCTGTCGTCTTTTGGGGCACTAACAGTAGACTATTTCATGAAATTTTAAGCTATCCGGTTGTTCAGTCTGACGTCACTAGCCGTGTCTGGACCTAAACTCCGCTGCAGGTAGGGTTGCCAACTCCCTGAAAAATAAATAAGGGACACCTCGTGGCTAGGGCCGGGCGACCCAGTTGTCTTCACCCTTCCCAGTGTGGTGAATTTTCTAGCTCTTTTTTTGTGTGTGAAATTATTTTTTTAACCCTTTGACTTGAATTTGATTTAAGTAGATGTGTATTCTTTGTGATATGAACACATGTGAAACAAATGATCATTTAGCCATTTATTTTTAGCTCAAAATGACAACATTAACACAGTAAAACAGGTCTCTTTCTTAAACAGAAGCCTGTCATGCTTAACTTTTGAGAATATAAGTAAATCTTTCTTTAAAAGAACTCTGTCCTGCTTAACTTAAAATAATAGAAAACAATAGAAAGAAAAATATTCTTGTAACAGTGCACATTTAGTGCATTTAGTACAATTGGCTTCAGCTGAGGTATTATTTCAGCTTTTCTAATGCTAATCAGCTGCTCCCGTTTGAAAACCCGCTTGTTCCCATGATTACGCATCTTAACTCATCATCATTATTCATCTATGTATTACTTTTATGTATTAGTCATCTATTTGTTGTAATCATCTATCCTTGCAGTCGTTTATTACACAAAATAAATTATATTATCACACTTCTGGCCACATAGCGCTGATATTCACTGCACATGCCCATATTAACTTTTTCCAGCCAGGTGTTTTCCTTTTCCCATTCTTCCCTTTCTCTGAGGGGGAACAAACATTGCTGCTCTAACGCTGGGCTCACACTGTGCGGTTTTAGGCCCATTTTGAGCCGATTTTTGAGTGATCGGACCGATTTTGGCCTTCATCGTGCGTCGTGTAGTATACGTGGGGTAACGAGAAGTGATTAACACCTCACGACCAGCTCCCGATCATCAATCGCTCGTGAGCCGCTCACACTGCTCGCGCGCAAACACGTAAACGCCGTGAAAAAGATGGAGCAGCACGGCTGTGCAGCGTGTGATCTGGACACAAGCGATGGAGGCACAACTTGTAGAACTTTGAAAAACTCATCCGAGCCTTTTCGATGTGGCCTCACAAAATTATCACGACCACAACAACCGTGAAAATAGTTGGATCTACATCGCTGCTAAATCACAGCTGCCTGATCATGTTTTTCATTAGCAATTTAGCAAAGTTGATGGTGGTGGTGTGTCTGTGTGAGTGAGAGACAGAGAGCGAGCGACAGATTTTCTGTTATAACCTTAATTTTATGGACGCACAGTGTGAGCACTCAGGTCGCATCAGAGCATCGGGCGGTATAGTGTGAGACCTGCATCGTGACCTACCAACTTCTAACCCCTGCGAGTCAATCGTGCAGTTTGAGCAGGAGCTGAATAACGCGACTGAAAAAATCGCACAGTGTCTGCCCAGCTTTAGGCGTACTGTCGTCCGAGACTTGCACCGCAGAGTCGGCGTTTGTTTCCCTGTTGGCCATGCTTGTTGTTGTGGTCATCTGTTGTCTTCCGGTATTTTCTCCGTAAGCGACCTTTCCTCGACCAATGAGATGAGCGGTAATCTGAATTGTCATACTCGAATTGTCATAAGTGTGCTGTCAGCTCATTGGTCACAAAGCAGGAGAGGGGCTGGGAATTATGTTTTCAAACAAAGCGTTAATTCCATTAACATTTATAGACTACTTTTGATTCTCACTGTATTACGGGACAAAGTGCGTCCCTTATTAGCTCAATACGGGACGTGTACTTTTGTTTCTAAATACGGGACAATTCCGTATTTTAAGGGACGGTTGGCAACCCTAGCTGCAGGTCCATATATCAAACGATCACTATGGCATTACTGAGAGTTGAAAAACTGTCTAAAGTCTTTCATCTTTAATAAAAATGATCAGCGTTCTGCTCTACCAGGTGTAACAACTGAGTTTAACACCCAGGCATCCACGAAAACGGAATTTATGACATTTAACGGAGTTAGCAGGGAATTAGCTCGCTAGCTTCTATCTAAATATAATATAGCATGTCCTGACTGCGGGGTTTTAGAAACAAATTAAAACGTACAGCTCTGTTATCACTTCCAGCATAAATGAAGACAGAAAACTAAAAAGCAGTGACGTTTGTAGGGTTACTGAAGTTGGGCTAGCTGGTATATAATGATGTGCTACGTGACCGCTAGCGACACAGCTATGTTAGCATAATATAAACAAGCTAACTTTTTTTCCACTCGATAAAAGTTAACGTGAGTGTTCTCGGTGGTCAGGAACAAATGTAATCGCATGGCAGGATGCTGTAAAAGGACCAAACTTCAGCCAGGAGAACAACTGAGATAATGCAGCCACAATACGAGGTTAGTCATTCATATACTGCTGCATGGGCTGGGCTGTAGTTACATCCTAAGGTTTTAAAAACTGAGCTTAAATAAATGATTAGCGGTAATAAAAGCCGAGGGAGGTCAACAGTGATCACTGACTGTGTTAGGAGCTTTTTGAGATCAAATAGAAGAAAATACATAACATTAAACATGTTAACAACACAAAAGACATATTAAACGCAGACTACTTTAGGCCCGGAAGTAGGATTCGTCGTGTCATCACTGAACAACCGGATTCCTTTAATTAATATCTCTACTAGTAAAAATGTTACACAATCGCTTGTTTTAATATCCTACTATTATGGTCACCATGCAGTTCAATAAAAAGTCACACAGTGAAAGTATGCCGAAACAAATTATGGCTGCTTATTTTATGAATTTATTTCCAAATGTAAACTTCACTATTTCATGCATACAAGTTATGACAACATACATTATTCAACAATCTGTTAATTTTCATATTTGCATAGGACATGGTCACAATATATTGTCTAACATGTAAAAAATAATGCCATAAAAAGGTACAGCAGAGCAGCTAAGACCAGCACATTAGATGTGTGTAGAATCCCAGTAAATGTACAACTGTAATACTCGAATGTAGTGATTTTGGTTTGCTGTGAGAGAAAAAACAAGTGACACCTGAAGGTTAGAATGAGGTCATTGAAGAATGTACTGGCCATAGCTGAGTCGAGAGTTATTTACAGTATAGATTATACTGGTGCTTAGAGGGGAAGCAGCACCATGGAGTCACTACAACAGGCAACTGATGGTGAGGGGCAGAGAGGGACACACAGAGGTATCAAGAGAGCAATGTTACACTGAGGAGGTACACTGAGGACAAACAGGTACAGGAAACAGAACCAAAAGGCTGGTGAGAGGCTCCCTCTTTGTATTCAAGGTGAGGTCACTGACAGCACTGTGAGCTGTATAACCTAGAACAGATTAATCTTTTAAGGGCAGAAATATCAGCTTAGCTTAGACCACCAACAAATATGGCCTGCAATTTTTCATAACATACCACTCTTTTTTTGTCACTCACAAATTCTGAATTATCTTTTACTTTTATGAATAAATTGGATTTGATTCATCAAGTTATTTTTACGCTGTAAAAAAAACACAAAAACAAAATAAAGTCGCTTACTTGAGCGAAAGGAGGTCCATATCGAGCACAACATCCACTGATCGACAATTACAGCACGTAAAACTGAACCCAGAAGTACAAATGGTGTTGGATTCACAATTACTGCAACATTCATCTTTTCCTTCAAAGCCTTTGGTAACAACAATCAAGAACCACTTTATACTTTTATGGCTGCTTCTTGAAAAGAAAAGAAAAAAAAGCCTAAGACAGACTTTATTCATCCTTAACTTTTAAACATTTCCGAGCACAAAGAGCCCAAAAAGAAGAAAGAAGGGGTTAGATTTGGGACAACAGGAAACGTACCTTGTGCACAACTCACAATGTGTAAAACCTCACAGTCGAGACAGACTTCTAGTCATAACCGAAGAAAAAAAATGCATTGGGTTGATGCAAGCAGCGCATTTATAGTAAATGCAATGCGTCAATCCTTTGGAATGGTTGGGTGTCTGTCTTCATTAAGACTGATTTTGTCAAAGAAAATACCTGCATTAAGCCATTATACACTGCTTGAGTACTGAACAGCAAGAAAAGGGGAAAAAAATGTAAATAAGAACCAAACAAAAACAAAGCTAAACACTCAAAATGTTTACATAAAGCGGAAAAGAAATATTTAACTTAGAACACCTACATATCAAATACGCAGCGTTGCTTTATTAAATCCTGTACATTACATAACGACGTGTCACACTTTATAAAACTGTACATGTTTGTTTAATGTCTGATAGTAGCTATTTTATTTTTTTTGTTTGTTTTTCTTTTTTACCCTTAACATTTGTATCCTCTTTATGAAGTTATCGTTATAGTTTTGGCACACAATTGCATCGCGTCATGCTCGAGATCAGTGACGAAGAGTTCTGTGAGATATACTGATGTCTTTAACATGAACTCCTTAAATAAAATTGTTAGTTGTTCACACACTAGGCAACACTTAATTAACTTTTTTTATATATGTTACAATCAAGAGGAAAATGTTAACTGGTAAACAGTTAGTATCTTGTTGCGGCTGCAAGTCCTTCTGCTCTCACGGGTGTTGAAGTCTCCATTCTTACTGGGATAACAATCATAAAGTTGGATTAAGAAATGCTGAAATAAGGTTTCCTAGTAATTTACAGATGACATCACCCCCATTACATGAGCAAAAGCTGAAAATGAGATTGAGAAGGGATGTTTTAAGATTTTTGTAACAGAAAAATCAGCTTTTAAATTCCTTGAAATATTACCTTTTTTTGCATCCACAAGGATGTATGTGCAGGACTTGGCATTATCGAAGGATTATATAAAATGTAGCCCAGTGTTTTGGTTATTTATTTTTTTGTTTCTTTCTTTCTTTCTTTTTTTTTTTTTTTACAAAAAAAGTCTCTCCGTCTTTACTTTTTCATTCAAGTAGGAACAAATGAAACCAACAAATATTTGTGCTACTCGTCAAGAAAATGCAAGCTACATGATGGATGTTTTGAAAAGATATTAAAGTACAACAAAAGTATTTCAAGAGGTATGAGTTTTGATAAATATACAGCCTTAAATATTTCATGAGACAAAAAAAAAAGCAAAACAAAAGTAAGACTACATTGCTAACTCACAATGCGGTGGTCTCTATTCTTATGGAAAGCTCTGAAAATAATAAAGAAAAATAGCCACTCGAAATCTGAAACCAACTTACACAGAGGTCACTAAGTTTCTTTACTTATAATCACCCCAAACAAACCTAAAACTTTCATTTTCTTTCTTTCTTCCTTCTTCTTTTTTTTTGGACGACAGGCTAACTGCAATAACCTGCATCCTGACATCAACAAAGTATTAGTTGTTCCTGATTAAAGGGATGAACCCCATGAATGGAGCTAAAATTGAGATTTCCGCATCAACGGTGCTTTGAACTGCTCTGCGAAAACCGCCAAATTCAAAAGCTGAAATGACCTGAAGACGATGCAAAATCTCGGAAAACGAAAAGGAAAAAAACGAAAAGCACGGACTATACATCTTTCTACAGAGAGGTTAATAATTATTTGACAACAAACACAAGTACAGTAAAAAATGGACATGTACAAAACTGTGTTCAATGGCCTTTTCTTTTGAATTATTCAAGTACATTTGGTACAGTGAGGAGAAAAAGTTTTGAGAAACTGCCTGTGGACGCCTTTATGTCACCGGTGCTGTCTGGATGGATTGATATACTGGGATGATTAGACTGTCACAGTCGCTTTAATTCAGATGGTAGGAGCTCTGTTTGCCTTACACAGTCCACTGACACTAAGGGGTCAAAGGTGTTTAAAGGGACATTTCACTCCAGAGTGCTCGATAGCGGGACTGTAGGTTTATGACGACATAATAGGCAGGAGCCGAGCCTGTGCCGAGGCATTCCTGTGTTTCCAGTGTGGTCGGACACTGACCAGCAGTGAACACTAAGCACCCAGGACCACCAGAGGAGGCTGGCAGACTTTATCTGTGCAGTAACTGATTTAACAACAAAATCCACAAACTGTGTCATATCTGCTTGGCAGATGTCAACCCTGAGGAAAATGTGCAGATTATGGATTAAGAGCTGATTACTGAAACCTACTTGAGGGTGAGCAACTGAGAAAATATTTGCTTTTTGCAAGAGAAATTTACTCTGCAAACCAGGTCAAACCTAAAACTTAAAAGAAAATGGACACAAAAAAGCCGTTCAACAGCAATTTCGAGAATTAGTTTGTGAAAATCAGCATTTTTTTTTTCTTCTTTTCTGTGTGAAATCCTCTCGCTTCTTCTGTCACTCAGAGCTGCTGATCAGTGGCATTCAAAGTGTCATCTTGCAGTCTGGAAACCCATTGAAACATCTGGCAGAGAAATTATGCTGCACGTGGCGTCGCGAGAGAAAACTACTGCATTCGATCGAAATAATGGCTGTTTTCTTTCTCGAGAATGTGACAGAGCTGATTCATCACAACTTTAAAGAGCGATGGCTGCTGTGAGGAACGAGGGGGACAAGGTCTGCCATTCATGGACTTCCACCTGCCAGACTGCCTCAAAGGAAAAAAAAAAAGAAAGAAAGATCCACGCTTTCAAGGCAAAGTTAACATGCATATAGTGTCAAGCACGAGACTGCGGGGCAAGACGATGAAGCTAGCGCATGCGATTCGTGATGACAGCGGCCTGGAAGGGTCTGACGGGACAGAGCTAAAAGGCTGACCATATTTCCAACTGTAGTGCTGAAGCATTAAAGGAAAATGTAGGCATAACACAGACTGGCGGCGCAGCAGCAGCAGTTTTGATAGCCGTGCCTGTTTCCGTGGAAGGTTTACTGTGCCTTTCGCCTGACCTATTGAGGCATGTCTGTCTAGAAACACAAGTCAGCTTTCTCACGGGACATCTGAGCTTCACAGGCAGGACGACGTGAGGCTGGTGAGCACTGGACTTTTGCTGATATGTTCGTTTTGGTTCAGATGTTTTGACAACAAGTTTTTAAAAAGCCCCCCTCGTTGTGAGAAAGAAGTTTGAAAGCAGCTGTTTGAGACCTCCGATTTATGAATTTTGGAGCTGTTACGTCCTCCTTGGAATTGTGAAATCTGACTCCTCAGCAGCAGGGGTTTCTGTCTGTGCTCGGGATGGAGCTGGATACATCCCACCCACACTGCTTGAACTGTTGTTCATAGACTTTTTAGTCTTATCCTATAGTTTGGATCAGCCCACTAATTACAGCCATTTTTCTGCTGGCTGTTTCTACAGTTGGTGGGAGGAGGGGAGTTGGGGAAGGAGAAGGAAATGGGGGTTGTCTGCGACTGGGTGTCTCCTCTTTTGTGCTGTTCAGCTCATGATAAACCTCTCCTCTTTTTTTTATTTTATTTTATCAGGGCCTGCCCTCTCTTGCCTGTTTACAGCAGATAGCTGCTTTCTTCCTTCTGTACTCAATGTTGCAGTGTCACAGCAGAGCCCAGCTCAGGCCTGCCTAACACGGTGGCCTACATTTGACCCACAAGTCGGGCAACCTTACGCAATTTAGCAGGCTCGGAGCTTTACCGGTTTTTGACAGGACAGGTAGAGCCAGATGAGTAAGGATTCCCTGGGGAATGGCATGCGAGCACCCCTCCTGCAGGCTGTGAATTGCTTCTTTTGGGTGCAGCTGTTTCCTCCAGGGAAGCCACAAAAGGCAGAGCCAGGAGGAGGGAAGTGAGCCGGCATCTGGCTCTACCTGCAATACTGCCAACCAGCAGCTCGAGGCCTCAGTGAAAGGTGGCTTACAGGACTGAATAAAAAGCTTTCATTCATTCTTGTCTTTGGTACTTTTTCCGATGTGCTTGAGAGATGGCTAAACCTTGTTTCAACTTAAGTCCCTTTGTGTCCGTTTTGAGTGAAATGTAGGCTGATGAGGCGGCTTTTTCTTTTTTCTTTCTCTCTCTCTTCCTTTTCAAGCATGAACAGCTGCTTTGAAACTTGACTGTCTCTGTGGTTGGAACGTTTCTCTAACTTCATAAATACAAAGAAAACTCTTAACCCAATCCTTCTACAGTGCAGATTCACACAGTTTACACTGCACACAACCATTTCATGCAGTACACATTTAACCCAGTGTAATGTCAATAGATATTAACATTGCAAAAAAGAAACAGATTTGGGTTTTGTTTTCTGTGGCGGGGCCTTTCTGATTGTTCCATTATTACACAGCAATCACATTAAATATGAAACCCCTCCCCAAACACGAGGGAGAAAACAAATGTTTGTGTATGCGTTACACATGACAGCGGGGCTAGTTTTTTCAAATATGAGAGCCGAAAAAAGAAGAAAAAAAGAAAACAAAGAGTGCAAATTGTGTTGAGTGTAAGGCTGCTATATATGAACTGTATGTTTCTCTTCACCGTGTTCATTCTTTCAAGCTAACAAGGCCATCCCTGAGCAGGGCGTAAAATTCAACCCCTGTTGAATTTCAGAATAAAGTGATGAATATATTGTGCAGTCAATGTGAGTACTGTTAAGTACTGTGGTCTTACAGAAATCACAACTGTCTTCAATCCTGAGGTGTGTGTGTGTGTGTGTACCCCTTCTCCTAACCCTTTCAAAAAATCAAAAATAAATTGAATAAAATCAAAGCAAAAATAAACAAACAAACAAAAATGTTTCGAAGATCTGTCAGGGTGTCTGTTTTTTTTTCTTCGTCTAGACCTTGTTTAGCTGACTGCGACCGTACATTTAACAAGTAGCCGTGATCAGAAGCCAAAAAAACACACAGACTGAATGCAGATATTGCCATCTGGGAAAGGCATTATCTTCTTTTAGGATCACGCAACTAATTGCACTACAATAAGCAGTTATGTACATTATGGTACACCACAGCAAGCGCAGAAATAGCAAAGGGGAGGGTGGGGAAGGGGGGTAGCTGACAACTGTGCAACAAAAGTGTTATGATGAAAACACGGGCCTCACAGTCTCGAGGCAGAAAAGTGCGACCGGGTTTCAGTTTAAGGCGAGTTGGCTGGGCTGAGGGTGGGGCTGGAGGCATCTGAGCGGCTGTAGTCGCTGAGGGAGCTGGGACGTGTGGCGCTGCCGCCGTGGGGTCTTTTCAGCATTCCTGGCTGGAAATCTGAGTGTCGCCGGGCGTGCTTCATCAGGTGGTCGCTGCGCATGAAGCGCTTTTCGCAAAGGGGGCAACCGAACTTCTTCTCCCCCGTGTGGGTGCGGTAGTGGCGGGCCAGCTCATCAGAGCGGGCGAACTTCTTAATGCAGTCGGGCCAGGTGCATGGGAAAGGCCGTTCTCCTGCAAAAACAGAGGCAGAGCGTCAGACGAACCATATCCACATTCGTGCTTTTTTTAAAGACAATTTCAGTTGATCATTTCCCCAGTTTTCATGCAAGCACCAGCACTAGGGCTTAGAAAATGAAACCAATGACACTTTTAAAAACCACCAAATAATCACAAGATGCTCATAGACTTTCATGGCAAAAATACCCAACCTCAGAGATGAAATGATCATTTTTAATGCACCTTTTTGGATTTTATTAAGGCTTAAAGCTAGATCTGTAGCTGCTTTGACAGTAGTGTTGATACCGGCAGGAGTAGCACACAGCAGCCTGCTAGGTCTCATCTATGCTAATTTCAGACATGAACTGGACCGGTGTTCTGACAAACCATCCTACTTTGGCAAAACGTCCTACCGTAAGTAGTTTATGCACATTTCTGCTGTCACATAGTAATTCCAGCACAAAGTTAAGTAGGTATGACGGTTTGCCACTTAACTTTGCCCATCAGAGTATGCTTGTAGCTCATATTCATAAAGCCAGGACGGTTTGCCACTTCATTTTACCTGTTAAAGTATGCTTGTAGGTAACATTCACAAAGGTAGCATGGTTTGGCAGGTAGGATGGATTCCCAGAACACCGGCTGACCTTGATTGCAGTTTTGGTGCCTTTTGCAGGAATAAGCTGACATATAATATGGCTTGCTTTTCTAAGAATTTTAGGTGAGTGAAATGACAGGATTTTTTTACGTGCTGCATTTATATAGTCTATATATGCAGTATGCTGATCAAGCTTGCTAAGAAATTATGGCTCCAGGAAAATCAAGATGGCGATGGTCATAAACCTAGTGTTTTGGCCATAAATCAAGAAACCAGAAACCAGTGAGTGACTTCAAGGTGGTTGTATTCATCCTTTAGAACGAGTCCATGGTTTTATGCCCATACACGTCACCCTGCCAGCAGCCTAGTTGCTGTTTTACATGATTGCATGTTTTCAAACCCATTTGTGGTTTCCAGCGTCTTTAAAATTCAACACAAACTTTGTAACTCGGGCCAAAGCATAACTTGATGGGATCACTGCGTTATGATGGAGTTGCTATTTCGAGCACATTTCAAGTCTCCGCATTCTGATTTTACCACTGTAGTGAAATAAACGGGAGCCAGCGGTCGCTGTAAAGGTCGACACAAAAGAATTGAAATGAAAATACTTTTAAAAACTAATGGGCGAACAGTGGGTCGGGATTTTACAGGATATGTGATTTGTGGTAATTGAGCCGAAACATGCCAAAGCTGCTCCAGTGCTTACGTTGTTAGCCTTTTAAATACAGTTTAATGTTAATGCATCGGGGCTTTTCACATGTATCAGAGGCTTTGGTGAGTCTCACTCAAATCAAATGAAACTAACTGATGATGAAGTGTGCATATTTCGGCACTCTGGTAACACAAATGGTGCTCGCCACATAATAAACAGCTCACCACAGTGCTAGTACTGACTCATCCTGGAACAACAGTCACAAGGTTATTCCATAATATATTAAAAGCCACAGAGATAACTTCAAACTGTTAAGAAACATGCAACAAACAAAAAAAAGAGGTTTGAGCGATAAGACCTGGATGTAAATCACCTACAAATTGGCAGAGTACTGGAGGAGCAGCCACAGTTTAATTATCTAAGCTCCAGATGCTAATCACGCTCACAATGGTTACCCAGCCCATTTTCTAGCATGCAACTATCTGTGACTCGGCACATGGGAAATTACAACCTTCCCCCTCCTCCAACAGCCAATAAAAGTGGGCTCTGACAGAAATATACTCAAGGCCATATGGTACAGTATACTGCAATATATCCTGCATTTTCCTACCATACTAATATGGAAACAGTATGCAGTGAACCTAAATGCAGCATCCTGCATCTACTGGTCAATACTATATTCCATTTAGCCCCATTTTACTGAGCTCCTGCCCAACAATAGTGAAATCCAGCAGTCTAATTTTACCAGCTTGGCTTCACAGAGCGAAAGGAAACCGCAGGATGTGTTCTTCTAATGGTTAGGCTCTTTCTAGTGAATAAGAATAATCAATCATAATGTGCACGCCCATGGCAGGGATTTGAAGTATGAAAGGGAAAAGATGGAAGGAGATGCGTGGATGTTTATAGGTGGCACATCAGAACACGGCTGCCAAATGATTTCTTTGTTCTGTGGTTTCCCTCTGGGCCACAATGGAAAGAGTGCTGTTAAGCATCAAACACTCAAATGCTACCTGATGCCAGAGAGTCTCAACAACAAGAACTCGGTGCACAAGTCTCAGTCCCTTCCCCCCACCTCCCCACCTCCCCATACACTGCATGGTTACAAAACACGCCAACAGACAGTGCAAGTCTAGACAGTCCGGTCTGTGTTCCTGCCTCTGACGCCTCACCTCAGCTCCAGACAAACTCAGTCAGCCCTGCCCACTATAGTTCCTGCAGGCTCACACAAGGCTCAGTATATTTAAACACTGTAACTGACATGCATACATTTGCATACGCACACCAAAACACAGCCCTGTCCCCTTTTCATAGCAACTATTTATAGTTTTTAGCAAAGCTAACAAGGACACACATCCTTTCATGCGTGATGCAGCGTTACAATGTATAAAGAACGACGTGACTGTGTTTGTTTGAGCTCCTGGAGAAAAAGTAAGCAGTGAGGCGCTCATCTGGCTGACATGGCTCATAATGGAGTGATTTCATTCACTGCTTTATTACTAAAAGAAGAGACCAGTGCTGCCACCTGGCACTGCAAAAATTTGTTATTGGCCTAAAAGCACAGCTAAGTTTTGCAGGCTGCTTAAGGCTAAATAAGCAGTGTAACGGATCTGGCAACATTAATATTTAACCAGACACAAGAGAGCCAGACTGAGATATCCAGTCTATCTGCCCTGATACAGTAATGCGTAGTGGAAGCATCAGGTATCCAGCAGCAACTCTCTGAGATGGGTCAAATTATTTGCAGCTCCGTCACTTCTTGGAAAGGGCAGAAAGAAAGACGTGGTGCCCATTTTCACCTCTCGCTGAGCAGCTTTGAGTTTTAAAGCCAACAATATGAATATTAATATAAAAGAAAAAACCTGCCAGCCTTGAAATATCAACTCCCATAAAGGAAAAGCATGCAACTTCCCAATCAAGTGTCGTTTCGTAACACCGGGATTGGGATTTCCATGAAGCTGGTAAACATATTCTGCTAACATTGAGATGGTTTAGGGAACAAAACGCTTTCATAATGAGTGGAAATAATGATAGAGCCTATCAGCCTGTGTGGTATGAGGGTGTCACTTTTCAGAATTTTTCAATAGACTGCAGCTATTACTCAGCATTTCTGTAGAAAGGAGAATGCGGTAAGCTACTCCGCTTACCCAGCTTTTCTTCCTATCTACTTCTAGTGTTGTCACAGCACAGCACCATAGTGACTGTGACGCCAGGACCCACCCATTGGTTATCCCATCTCTGGCATCATGCCATGCCAAGGGTGTGGTTTGTCTTTCTCCGAATGTGTAGAGGGCGAGCAGAGCGGGGGGTGGGTGGGTAATGAGGGAAGCTTTTCCCTAACGAACACAGTGACCCAGTTACCCATAAAATGAGTTACATCATACATCATGCACGCACAACTGTACCTCTACTAAGCACAAGTGTCCCCCCTCCAAGCCAATGAGATTACGTCACAGGTACTCTTGTTGTATAACTGTTCTCTGCGAGTCCACTGGGTCAGTGAATAAACAGCTCATCTCTGCTCCTCTCCCTCCATCTTCCTCTCATTCATATCTGAGTTGGGCTCCTTGGTTTCAAGAGAAATCTTTAAGAGAAATGGAATCTGACTTCCAGGGATGCTGCCTGCAAAAGAAAAGATCAAATCTCTTCTTGACGCGCACTGCAGTGGAGAAACTGAGCTCAGTCGCCGACCGAGAGCAGATAACATTCCTGGTGTGTCCTCAGGCATGGTCCAAACTCACACGGCATTCATGTGCAAACTTCATTTGAACTTGCTATAAGAGAACTAGATTAAATACCTGTGCAGAATGAGAGGAGGGGGGCAAATACATCAGAGATCACCTTGAAGTTAACTGTGCCTGCACAGCGAGAACCAGAGCAGGAAATATCTTTCTCAGGGAGCTTACAAGAAAAACAAGGTGCACCTTACACCTACACAGAGGCAAACAATTCACAAAGAGAAAGTATGGAGCCTTGCTGTAGATCACAGCTCATTACATTTGGAGCCACCTCACTTCAAGGCTGGTTTTGGTGGCACAGCCAGCTTGGCAACATGAAATGGGACACCACTAACTCCAATGGTAGGGCTCAGCACAATCCTATAATTTGGATCCATGTTTACAACAGACTATGACCTGAAAACAACCAGAAGCCATCTTTGCTGCCAGCAGACAGCCATTGATGGGGATTCTGGGTAGTACTAAAATGACTGCTGGGGCCCTCATCAACATAAACCACTGGAGCAGACAGGGTTAACCCAAGTGTGCCCAGCCTCTCCCTCCACACACCATCATGTGCCAAGGTGATATAAACACTAACATGTGTGCACAGAACAATAAATATACATTAAGGCTTCTGCAGCTCCTCCTTTCTTTTGTTCGCGAAGCGGTATATGCAGGCAACGCTTTAGCAAAAATAACAACAAAGGCTTACAATTTTCTGTGGTCTGCACACTTGAGATCAAACCAACTGTTTCTGTGAATGTTAGTCTATGAAAAATTACAGCCGTACCCGAGTGAGAGAACAGACAAATTACCAGAAAATCAAAACATGTTTTCTCAGACGACTCCATTCAGAGTTTGCAGCAGACGAGAATAAGTCACCAGGAGCAACAAAGGACCTCTGGGTGTGTCAGGTGCTTGTGACGAGAATCAGCTTAAGCTTTTCAGGAGAAGCTCAAAAACAAGAGTATTTAACGTATTATCATCTTTTGTCGTCATTGAGAGGAACCTTGCTCGCGGTTGAATAGCGTGCCTATCCTTGTGGGGCCTATAGCTGTCAGGCTGTGAACAATAGCAGCAGACTCTCTTCCAGCAGGAGAAGCACTCCTGTAATGCATTTCAATCAGACAGGCTGCAAGTACTAACCGTAACTCACTCCACTCGGTCCACACCGCGCCGGGCTACCGACGTTCACACGGAGACATGTAGCAGGGGTCGAGTGCAAGCATCTGATTCCTGCACACACTTTGCTATACATTACTTCATCCTCTTAACTGTTTAAGAGAAAAGCAGGGAGGGGTTGCCTGCATTCAGCAGCTCAACAGATTTGCCTCAATTAGCTGGAATGGGCACTCTCTTTCAGCCTTGAGTGCATGCTAAAACAACCTGTCGCCTTGATATGTTGCAGGCAACCTACTTATCTTTAAAGAAAGAAAAAAACAACAACAACGGTTAAACTGACGACATGCAAACAGCTGCTGCCATTAAAGGGTGTTTATAGTTGGTCCACAGAAGCAGGTGGGAGCATAGACGCGGTACAGTGCCAGCTTATTCTGCTGATAGAGTCTCACACTATAGCTCATTTGAGACAGACATCCTTAACCACCATCAAACAAAGGGCTACAACCCTGCTAGATCCTGAGAGGCCCCACCACACTGAAATAAGAGGACAGACAGATAATACCAACTGTCCCAGTATAATGCCTGATGCTCTTATGGTGAGCGGGACAGAAATATTTTCATGTCTTACAGTGACTGATGAGGCCATCCTTCTCAAAAGACTCCATGAAATACTCCTCATTTTGCACCCAGGGACCACACCCCATGATGATATGGTCTGCCACAAGTCTGATTTATCATGCAGAGAAAGGGGACACACCTTATGTACTGTAGCGAGAAGCACAGCCAGAAACAAAACACTTGCTCTGACATTAGCTCACAGCCATTCCTCTCTTATTCAAGCTGCGATTAATATAACGCAGCAGACGCAGTCAGAGTCTAACTCTCATACAGAACACTGCAAGTGCCAGGCTGACAGGAGCAGGTTCTGCCGCTGAGGTCGCAGCCCTTCAGACGTTAATCAGATTAGATGCAGATGCAGCTGAATAAATGACCTACATCAATGGAGGGCATTGACAGTGAATATCCTGGTAACTGACCCCACCCCCACCACGCCGCACTGTATATTCTGTCTTTGCACTACAGATCCCTCCCTCACGTGCGAGATGCGGTGGAGGTGGGAAAAAAATGAAGAATGCACAGTGTTCCACAGGTCTGTATCCCTCTCTTCCTGCCGCTGGTAATCAACACCACACCACAAAACGTGGCTGGGCTCGGCCTCGCAACACAGCAGGCTTCAGCACCTATTTTGCTTTTCAGGCTGGAAAAGGGCGGGAGGGGCTGCTGGGGGAAACAGACAGAGCAGCTTTTATAGAGCTACTCCAGAGCTAACTAAAGAATACACAAGCCCTGTGGGCCACTGAAAGCAGCACAGCTCAGGGTACTGCCTGACAGCGACCTTTCAGTATTATGATTGTCCTCTATGCATGCCTGGGTGCTTAATCACAGTGAAATCAGGTTTATATGTCAACACCAAGGAAATATCCTACTATCAGCTTTACATGTGCATATACAGGATAGCATATGGACAGCACGTGCACCAGCGCATGCCTTGGAAATGTCTTCCATGGAGCAGAAACACTGCACCAGCAGAATAACAGAGAAAATGGTGGCTCCACTTTGGTTTTATTTACACCCTAGTAGAAAGGATTCCTTATTTCTACTCGACACATACCGTCCTACATGTGACCTTTATAAGGCAACAACATGTTGCGCAGGAGAGATGCCATTCTGAACTCTTACGACAGAAAAAACAAACACTTGAATGTTTGCATCTGTAAATTCCTGTCAAATTGACATTGCTAACATGCTAATCACTAGAGAACAAGGTGTACACTATTACAGCAGTACTATATTGTCATGGTTTCGAATATTGGCATTGAACATTTGCTACTTACTATGAAAAATAAAGCAGTAAAGCTGACCAAAGGCTGGAGAAACAATACTTTCAACAGGTTTATGGTGCTAAATGAAAAGAGGACCCTTGAAACAAAGAGTAGCTAACATGTACAAATCTCCCAAATCGAATCTAATAGCAAACAGTTAAGTTGCGACAGTAAATTCAAAAACAAAGATTTAAACCTGCTGCTAACACAACAGGAAAAGCCACAGGTTTTTTAGGTTTTACCATGAGGGAATCATAACATCAAGGCAATCCATCCCATAGCTTCAATTTGAACCTGAAGTAGCTTGTTACACCACATCCCTCATACAACATTTGGATGGAGACAAATGGAAACTTGTCTCAAGACTGAAGCACGAGCTTCTTATTACATGTCAGAATTAGAGCTCAAATGGGAGCAATGGTGGAAATCCTGCCGTGTGGCAGGTAGACAGACAGACCTGCCCCAGTAGAGCTTTTACCGATTTCTGTGCCAAGGTTAAGGCCCAAGCAAGAGCAGGAAAACCCCATCTCCACCCTGCTACCTCATCAATGCCACCAGCCACACAGGAACATTGTGCACTCTGTGCAAAAGTGCAGCCAAATATAAAACCACTGGCAGTGAAGTTGTATATATAATCAGAGAGTCCTGTTGCTTTTTCCATGCGGAACTTGGGATAATTTTACATTTAAAAAGCGTAATTAACCACAGTTATTTGACTGGAAATAGACAGCATGCATGAATAACTGGGTCTACCAGGTGCTCCCACTAATTTTTAGGGCACGCTTTGCAGCTATCTCGCAGTATTAGAGATACTCCAGCAGAACACAAAAGAGGTTCAGACAAAACATTAACCCAAGTGTAAAATATGGCATTAGACTCTTTGTCTTTGAGGAATATTGACGCTGTTCCTCCCTGTGATTCCAGTAGATTCTGAATAGGTCTTCTACACTGACAAGATGGCCTTTTGTACGACCCAGCTGTGGAGGACACAGAAAGTCTGAGCTGTTATTGCCGAAGAATAGTCAAGGCCCATCTCTCCTTTGATGGTAGTCTGGGTGAGATGACCACAACAGAGTAATGAGGCTTCAGAAAGAACATCATGTACTCTCTATGGAAGCAAGACACACTATTAGACACACTATTTAGAAAATGGAGCATCACTCTTAAAAAAGAGGTGAAAAAGGTGCTAAAAAGCCAGAAAGAACATGAAAATAAGAGGAAAAGGAACGCAAGAAATAATTTGAATGAATTCAAATGTTACACCGTAAATAGTTTATATGTACATCGGTGTTACATGACTTCATTTTCCATATTGCAGGGCTAATGCATGTTTCACAGAAAAGGCCCACCTCCTGCACCAGGAGATCAGATAAAAAGCTGTCTGGTCACCTTTGACCCTTAAACTGCTGCGCATTCCTCACCATACAACTCAATGCAGCATAATGAGCAATTTAAATTCAGTGTGTACCTCGATGTCTGCTGCATTAGACAGTGAGTCTCAAAAGAAACCTACAATGAACCCTTCATAATCTCCGTTGAGGGGATCAAGAACATCTTTGCTCTCCCTGAGTGGTAAATTTTTCTACTGCCAGCAGTAACCACATAATCTACTGACAAACAATTACACAAAGACAGTAAATGAAAGCCCAAACATCACACTGAGTGACACGGGCCTTGTTGTGGACAGTTTTCATTAATGAAACCAATCACAGTTATTTCAGGGATGCTCAGTACACTGTTTATGAGTGTAACTGGAGTGGCCGCAAAAGGCTGGTCTAAAGAGTCCTAAAAACTTACAGGTTGGAGGAAAAACAGGCTCCATAGCTAATGTAGCTTGTTTAAGACACAAAAACACATTACATTTACAGTACACTAAACTCTAATTAAATTTACTATAAACTGTATAAGTAAGCACATGTAAATGACATTCATAAAATAACACATAAAACATGTAAATATATGATAAAAAATGATGGTGACTCAAGGGGAAGATTTGTTTTGACCTATTTATGGAATTGTGCTGAAGACACTGCTTTACAAAAACAACCTACAGGTTTCATCTTCTCTTAAGATGCTAACGAATAAGACTCATAAGATATGCAAAAGCTGGGATGATGAGGCTTTGGGCGTTACAGGAGTCAAGTAAGGACGTCTTGTCCCCGGTTCTTTGTTTGGTGTCTATTACAGTGTTTTCCTCCACAATTAGATAGTGGTGTTTGGCAGGAACTGACTGGGCTGGGATCCATTCTCTCTTGACTCTGCTAGTAGGGGCTGAAGGGAAGCACGCTGCCAGATTTTGGCTCTATGAAAGCACTGCAAGATTGGCTGAGGCATCCCGGCTGAACTCAAATGACCCACATTCTGGGCCTATCCAATCAGACAGGCAGAAACAGTCATTATTTTCACAATTTATGGGACATAAACCAATCGTGAAGCCAGACGCCAAATTGTATCCAAACAGAAAGGCAGGCGAAAAAAGGAAATGCTTAATAGGCACAGAGACAAGGGCAGGGTTAATACGGAGCAATGAAACTGCACTAAGCTCACATGGTTTGGGCTCAGGAGAAGCACCGCTGAATGCTGAAGGCTGGCTCTTTGAGAGTCCTGCTGGAAGTTTGGCTGAGAAAAAAAGGCAGCTTAACTGAGATGACTCACGCTCTCTAACTATCCGGTAAAATAAGCAGAAACCAGCCCAATTATAAGAAATTATAGACTGCAAACCAATCACAAAGCCATAGAGGAGTGAATCCCAGAAGAAAGGAAATGGCTAATAGGCAAAAGGACAAGGACAGGGCTGAGTGACAGCAATAGAACTGCATCAGTAGAGAGACCTTTCATTTCCTTTAGGATGCAACTGAAGAAAAAGCTAGAGCCCTTTTTTATGCATATGCATGCACCAAATCTGTGTTTCACTCTCTTAACTTCCCTTGACAAACACTGATTGCATACTGCTACTACAACAGTTGCCACCACCTGCAGCTGATAAATAAAAACTATTACTTTCAATAACAATTTTAGAAAACTTGATTGCAACATGACAACAGCAAATGATTGTATAAATCTTCACAACCTGTGCCTAATTTTAGCCTGATTTTTAGATGGACAGTTCTTCCCACACCCTGTAAATCTAGTGATGGGGGGGAATCTATTCCACATAGTTTCAATTTTCTGGTTTAATTTCTTTCTCTATTCATAACAATTATTAAGATGAGTCAAGTTCACACAATAAATTTGTATGCGATTCCTGTGATAAAGGTTTTGTTTTGTTTCTGGTCCGTCAGCTCGATATGTGTGTAGAAGATGATGAACTGCAGTATACAGAGCAGGAGGGGAAAAGCAAAGGCTCCTCAGTCGAGGCTCAACTAGCTGAGTCTGTTGCTGGCCAGATCAGCTGGCAGTCTGTCTAGCGGGGGTGTGGCACATCACAACAAAGGGCTTTGGGCAGACAGGCTACTGCACAGCTCTTATCAACCCCCCAATTTGAGTCGATCTACATCCTTCACTATCTCAGTAGAATATTCTGCGGAATGCAAAGCGCAGATGTGGAGGTATCCTTTGGGAAGGTCACAGGTAGCAAACTGCCGATCCGGAGCGCATTTGCAAGGGTTTGTCTCAGCGGTGTGACGGCGCACTTGCTGGACTGCAAACTTTCAGCATGCCCACATTTATTTATTGCACACTTGGCTTATTCTCTAATGGGGACATTAGGCTGTATTTTGTAGGGTTTCGACTCTCGTGTTGCCGTGGTACAACCCAAAGTTTATTTTAATTAAAGCGAACAGAAGAACGCCCGAAATCTGATCTGTGTAATTTTGTTCTGCATTTGCGCTGCAGTTTGAACACAGTGTTCCATGCGGTGGGGTTTGTTTGTGAGTACGTGTGTGCGCACGCGCACGCGCGTGTGCGTGAGTAAGGTGGGGGGGGGGGGGGGGGGGTTAAAGGAAAGCCGTCACAAAGCTCTGAGACATGAGTGGGAGTGGCACTGTTTTCTAACCCCCGCAACCGAAATTAAAAGGACATTTCATAAAGTTCGCACAACTGCATTATGAAACTATAGAGGCCACTGCTAAAGTGATATGCTCATAGTATCCATTCAGGGTGGATCCGTGGGTGAATATTTATGAGTCACTGACTCGAAACACAGCAATCACCTCCTCTGTACACATAGCGCTATGAATGTACGAGAATCCACACTTTTGGTATCTCAGTGTTTTAAATCATCCCATCCGTTCTCAGATACATAAGGGAAACCCACATTCACAGCAACAAACATCCAATGCACCCAATGAAACTGACCTGTGTGTGTCCTTAGGTGGGCTTTGAGGTGGGATGATTTGCCATAAACTTTTTCACAACCTGAATAGTGGCATTTGTGCTTTTTCTGAGGCGGCTCTTGCTCAGTTCGTCCCCGCGGTTTTTTGCCTCTTTGTTTGAGCGAAGGATCGGAGATGGTGGAAGGTGTGGCAGATTTTCCATCATCTCTAAGGTTCGGCATGCTCTCATCTTTTATTTTTGCCTGCTCGGCAACACTGTTGGGAGTCTGCTGGTTAAAATCCGCCAGAATCCGCGCCACCACAAAAAGAGAGGAGTTATCCTTCACCAAAGGTTCCTTAATTTCCTCCCCGTTCTTGGAGGAGGATGGGATTTCTGGTTTAATCTCCCTATTCCCTTTAGGAGCATGAACAATTGCACGACTGGACATTGAAACAAGGCACTCTGCTGCAAAGTGATCCATTTTGTCTTTGAAAGAGCCCCCTCTGCTTCTTAATGACATTCACAAAAATCAAATAAAAATGATCCCGTGAGAGGGGAAGAAAAAGAACTTGTTCCGTGGTTCCCTTTGTGTAGTGGTGGTGGTGGTGGTGGTGGAGAGGAGGAGGTCGTTCTCATCAGAGAGAACTGACTTTATGATCTTACCCGGCTTTCCAATATCATCAACATCCTGTGCAAGAAACGCCTAGGACAGAAATGCAGACAACCTCCCTTTAGAGAGAGCGAGCGAGCGAGAAAACAACAGAAACCCAAAGTCTTTGTTTAGCGCAACGACGCTGGTAAGAACAAGAAGTCTAGAAACTTGGATGCGTTAACTCCCATCGCGGCTTCAAACAGTCTCCAGCATAGTGCGTGTCTCCTGAGCGCCTGTTCCTGCTCGGTGTATCCATGCTGGGGGCGTGTCGACCGGCGACGACCGGGCAGCATCGTCAGAGTAGCCGCTCATTCATTGGGCGCTGTCTGTCCCCAAATGCACCAAACTTGAAAGTTTCACCACAGGTTGCCTCCACGCATTTCACATGATGTATATCTCGCAGGCTGCAAAGTTAACAGATCTTAAAACATACAACAGAATCGTGCGGAGTGGCGCAAAAAAGCTTCCAGGCGCTTTGGAGTTTTGTCCACCGATGATATCGGTAAGGAGGTGTCTTTAGATCCGAGAGGCATTCTGCAGCAAATATAGCCTGAATATACAGCTATAAGAGGAATACGTCCAACATGTGGTATGCGGCCCACAGACGTGGGCGTGTCCACAGCGCCACCAACACCACTGGTCTGGAGCAGCGTTACAGTGCCCAGCACCATTGGAAGAGAGCATACAAGTACAGGTTTGCAACTTTCACTTTATTTAAGGTGTTGTTGTTCTACTTTCTGCTTATGATCTACTATAGTTTAAAGGTTAAGCTATAAATCCCTTTTTACACTTTGAAAAACAATTATACAAAAGATAAAATGACTGTTTTAAACTCTTGCATGTCATCATTTTCTGTGTAATAAATCTGTAATAGGACACAGGGCTGCACATGAGTGTTTTTGGACCACTGAGTACCCTATCTTGTTTTTAGTTCCCTCCTGTACCCCCCCCCCCCCCCCCCCCATTAAAAAAGTTCCCCTGCTCACAGAGCCCTTATATTCACAGAAGATGACACCCAGAAACCCTGAGTGTAAAGAAGAAGAAGAATTCCAGCTGCTGGAACAACCTACCTGCCAGGACTTCCTGAGATAAACTATTATTAAAGGTCTTTTTTCCTGTTGCCTGGGTTCTCTGTGAAGTTTATTCACAAATAAAATCTATTCGTGGCACTTGTTTTGGGATATTGTGTATATTTTTGGGGACACTGCTGTACAGATTGATTTGATTTGCAGTACATCAGGGTCAGTCATCCTGTATGCAGAAGGACTGACACTTGTTGCAATATTTGTCAAAAATCTACTGAATGCTGTTGGTTTGCAAGTAAATGTTTAAAATATAATTTATTGTTTGTTTGTTTGTTTGTTTTTTAACATTTCCCCTTCTCCAAACTGGACTTGAAATTAGTTGTTGAGCACCCAGAGTCCAAACCCCCAATATACTTCCCTCTCAGTGATGTAAGACGGAAAAGACCTACTTATTAGCTAATTCATTATTAACTGATTTTCTGCAAAGGCACAAATACAAGCAGCTTTATTTGATGAGAACTAACTGTTGAAATACAGCATTTGAGCAATTTCCCCTTTATGCTCTGAATGTGCAATTTTTGTCATGAAGAAAACTGATGAGGTGACTATTTGAAAATGTGATTGCACCGATTTCCTCCGTTACACATTATCTGAACTCAAAAACGAAAACAATCAACTAAAAGCGCAAAAGTCATGTGAACAAAGTCTCAAATCGAAGCAACAAGATTCAGCAAGAGTTTTTAATATTATTTACTCCCCTTCTTATGAATATCTCTAGTGGGCCTCTGGCCAGCAGCACAGTGCATCGGCAGAGAGTTCAGCGAAGAAAGTACTGGTTTAACCAGCTGATGTTAGACAGAGAAAATAAGTTGTTTCCAAAACTGCTTTTTAAACTTTCATTCAAAGACAGAAGAGTGGCACAACAACACTAGCAGTAAGTTGTTTAAATCCTGCTCGACCCTGCTGATAACGTCTGTGCTATTCTCCTCTCAGTCTTGCAGGTTTGATAACAAAAGTTTCATCAGACTTGACTTGTTGACTCAGAAATGACTTTCAGCAGTTGACAGGCTTTATGATTATAATCTATTTTATAGTTCAGTATTTCTTTTAATGAACAGCTTGTGTTTTTTGTTGTTGTTGTTGTTTTGTTGTTTTTTTTGGAAGATGGTGGTTTCTCTCAGCAAACTAGCAATTTACCTCAAAACCTTCCTCTGAGCAACTCTCAGTCTCTGCCAACTGTAATCCAGCCAGCTCCCACAGGCACTGTCTTCTTTGGTTTATTCTCCAGTAAGAGACAAGTGACACCATTATGGTGGAAAAAAAGGGAGTCAAGATACAAAGTTTTTGTCAGTGTTGGACATTTTAATGGCGTTAGCTTTACAGCTGGATCAATCTGATCATTTTTCCAGACACCTGGAAATAAATCCATAAACAGTTATCAAATCCAGGCATGCTGGAAACTATCATGTCACTAGCTACAAAGTCCTGGCAGAAAACAAACCAGCTAATGCTATTGATTATAAGCACAAGGACACACTTGAATGTCCCTGTTAACCTCGTGTGGACCCACATGAACTCCAGTGTTTCATCAAAAAAGTTTCAAGGATCTGTTTAGCTCAGATTTTGAATGTACCAGAATATGTGTCGGATATTACGTGGCATGCTTTAAGAGCAACAGACAAAGGACACAAAACTTCTTTTTCTTTTAAGAAAAGGAGTAAAGTTGCACTCCACCAGTACAGGATTAGACCTGCTTTCCTGCAGCAGCTGATGCTCTCCTGTGAGAATGAATGCACACTTTCAGCATTGTGCACAAAAGCCCACACTAGAAAGTTCCCAGTGTTCACGGCAATGTGGCATTCAGAAGGCCATCTGGCTGTATTATTTTACATATTCTTTCACCACAAAAACGTGGTGTTCTTGTGTTTCATGTAGTGCTTTGGCGATCTTTTCTAATGAGAGCGCAGCAAAAGGGGATAGTTCCTCTTTCACAGGGTTATTTCCCAGAGCTGCGTAGAAACTGCATGTGTTTATCAACTCCCATTTGGGTGTCAAGTGCTCGAAAGCCAAAAGAGACAGCGAGGAAATCAGCTGCAGCTCAAACAACGGAACCCCTCCAAAGGTGACAAGCAGCTGTGGAAGTGATCATATCTTTCACAATCTCACTCAGAGGGGAACAGTGGAGTATCTCTGTCTGTGGCTGCTGCAATGTGATGATTCGAGAGACCTTTTGTACGTTCCCAAATCCCAGCACCAACCCCCAGTGCACTGTGTCCAAACAGCACACTGTCTGGCACTGAGATAATGTTCTCAGGCAGGAACAGCAATTTGATTGGCCTCTTCACTTTTGTTTGCAATGGGAGATATCCTCTTCGAGCACAGTGAAGCCTGAACACTGTAACATTCTGGCTCGGCTGTCATGTCAAGGCAAGACCCCGCCCTCTGAAGACTTTGAAAAACTTACAAAAGTATCAAATTCCACGTGGTTCTTAAACTGGGGGTCTGGTTAAAATAGTCACTCTTATGTTGCTTATCATTAAAATGCTGTCTACTCATAAACCTCAGTCATTTATTAACTAAGACCTTTTGCCTTTCTTTCCTTTAATCCAGCTGTGAGTTTCGAAGGGCAGTCCAACTGCTTGGTAAACGTCCCTGAAATGGAAAGAGCCTCTTATCAGAACAGAAGAAGCAGTAAAACACTTAAGACTGTTATAGTTCCGAGATATCGCCAAACCAGTATTTCTGGTAATGTCAAGTTTTTTTTTATTGACTCCTAAGAAAAAAATCAAGATTTCAATTGTGGTTTCGGAAAAATGAGAGACTAAGTCACGATATATAATTTATACAGTATATATTTTATAAAAAATATTGGTTTGAATGAATGAATAAAGACTGATAGAGAGCTGAAGGTGCTATAGTGTGGACACTGCACTATAATATATCCCTCTTCTTGTTGTTCTCCAAGCCCTTTGTGACAGACAAGCAGCCCCGTGACTAATGATGACAGAAACAGGCTGGGTTTTACCTGTGTAGAAAAAAACGAGGATTAGTCATACAGACGACACACAAGTGTTAAACAGTAAAGATGTAAGTGTAACACGTGCGAGTCAGCAGGGCGTACACCCACCACGTGAACCTCTCTGTAACAGCCAACCACTTGCGCTTGTGTTTCGACAGGGCACAAGTGAAATGTTGATCTTTGTTCCCTTTGCTGAGGAGAGAAAAGAACACCCGATTATGTAAAGCACGTATGCGTACAGTAATAAAACCAGGTCCAATGAGTCAGCCAGGCGTCGATGAGATGGGTAAACAAGTCCAAACTACATGCTATCATAACAAAGTGCAGCCTTCCTGCTGTCTAGCAGGATATACAAGTTACAGAGTTATTGGGTCCTTATCAACACTTTACTGTCATAACATTACCATTAGGAACACAAGTGCAAACATCAGATTGAGCAAACGCTACTGGGAACAATAAATGGTAAATGACCACTTGGCACACGAACAAATATAAGATCACATCCCTCCTCCTTAGGTATTCAAAAATCTTGATGTTTTCTGAGAACAGGGTGTCCTTTTTTTAAGGTAACTTGTAGCATCTCTCACAGACGAGATACAGAATACACTCTCTTGGGCAACATCCAAAAAAGTGTACTTTGGTGATTAATTTATTCCAGGGTGTTGAACTTTAAGTCTGACAAGTTAAGCCACATTTCTAAATTAAAGGCTCACCAGTAACGCAGAGATGATTTCTTAACTTCATTGCCAAATGTTAGCCAATACAATGAACACCTCTCCTGTGTCCAAACTAGATATTTGCTTTAGGAAGCTCCTGATTAGCTTAGCATAGCATAAACCCTGCGGTATTGTGCGAAGGAGTCAGGAGTGGCAGAGAAGCATGTGAGGGGGGTGCAGGACATGTGTGAAGATAGTGAGACAGTGGTAAACTGTGTGATAGGATTCGAGGTAAGATTACATCAATAATTGGCTCTGAGTCCATTCTTGTTTGAATTGGTGATGAACAGGCTGACAGACGAGGTCAAGCAGGACTATGATGTATGCAGACGATACATGTGATATGTAGTGAGGGCAGGGAACAGGTGGAAGATTGTCTGGAGAGGTGGAGGTATGCTCTGACAGAAGAGGTATGATATACAGTAGAAGAAGGATAGAATACGTGTGTATGAATGAGACGGAGACAGGTGGAAACATGCACAGAGTGAGGGTGAAAGGGATGGTTTACAAGGTAGCAGTGAGACATTTGGTATGGTTTGGAGAGAGCGGTACTGACAAAAAGACAGAAGGCCAAGCTGAAGGTGTTAAAGTGAATGAACAATATTAACGGGATAAGGCAATGCTGAGATGGTTTGGACATGTGGAGAGGGGATAGTGGATACATTGGGCAAAAGGCTGTTGAATATGGAACTGCCAGGTAGGAGACAAAGATGAAGACCACAGAGAAGATTCATGAATGTAGTGAAGAAGGTCATAGCAGAAAGTTGGTGTGACAGACAGGGGTTAGATGGAGGCAGATTATCCACTGTGGTGATCCCTAAAGGGAGAAACCAAAAGAAGAAGAAAAAGAAGCAGTATAAATCCTGGACACTGGCTCTATCCAAGGATATGTGCCAAGTCCCACAAATGACCCTATTTAAGCTCTTTTCCCCCCACAGTTGAATTCATAGTCATCACGCAAAGCTAAGCCAACTCCTAGCAAGAGCATAGTTTAATTGTCATAATAAGAGGCAAAGGCTCTATATATTACGACCAGTAACTGCAAATTATTCATACAAAAGAAACTGTAATGTGCAGTTTACACATGTGCACAAAACACCCCATGCAAACACCTGTTCATGTGGAGAAATCTTATCTAAAGACAGGGCTTTGTGCACATAAACAACAAACAAATTAACTCATAAAAGCTGCCCATGACAGCTTTCATAGATAGCGTCATTCAGGTGCTGCTTTTCAACAACAACAAGACCAGAACAGTGCTCAACTCCCTTCCTAGCACTTTGCAGAAAGGGGGCTTAGGCTGAGAAGAGGTCACTGTGCGAGCTCTCAGAAGGGTGGGAGGTGTTGTTTAGATGGGAGTCCCATTTGGTTGTCATCCTCTCTGTCTTTTTGCCTCCAGGCCGTCAATGTTCAGCCACACAAGAGGCAACCTTCTTTACCACTATGTTAATCCTGCTTTCCTCCCCCGCCTCGGTGCCGCCTCCCCGGCACTCTACTACAAAGAACAGAGAGCTGTCCAGCATCACTGGCAGAACATGATAATTTTTTCTGTTGCGTAATTTGAAAGCAGTAGACAAGTGCTCTGACGTGAGAGTGACGACTGTCTTGCATGCAGACTTGAGTTCATAATCACAAGCTGATTTGTACGTCACTCGCTTGACCCTAGGCCCATGCTTAGCCATGAGTATGCACTGCCATCATTGTTCCTTTGGCATGGTGGCTTTGTCTGCTCAACACAATACAGCTCAAAAGAGCAATGTGAAGCGGACACAGTTTTGTTTTTGCACCCATTTGCTGGTCAGTGCTGGTGCTATTCAAAATGCATTGATTGGTGTGACGGCTGGAGAGGGATGTGCCTCGCGGGCACCGGTGAGGGGACAACACTTTGAAATGCACTATTCATCTGGGCGGTGAGTCTGCAGGGGGCCTGCATTAGCTCACTGCGCTGATGCTTTTGAGATGAACGTCTCTTTTGGTGGGACATTCAGCAGAGGCACTTAAATGGCATGCAGTCCATTATTAATGGTCAGTGTTTGAGTGTGTGCAAGATGTACAGGTCATTGCAGTACAGTCATTTTCTACTGACACCGATCGAGATTAAAATTAGAGGAAAAAAATAAATAAATGAGTGTAGAAGCAAATCAAGCATGCTTCCAAGCTGGTGCACTGCATAGTATTAAGTTAAACTCAAACCAAAAAACTTGCTGTTTCTTATGATGGTGAAAAAGGGTTCACTGTTGGGATGAATTACAGGAGCTTCAGTGACAGAGTTCTCAGTCTGACAAGTTTTCACTTTGAAAAAATGGCTACAAGTTACATTTAAATCTGTGGCAACTGTCATCAGCAGTGCAGCTTTGATGACTGCGATGCTGCATTGGTGCATGCAAGGCAAGGCTAAAGAGTAGCTCTTCCTCAGGTGAGTGAGGCTGTCTATGCAGGGTGTGAAAAGACTCGTCTGCAAGAACAATGCACCCATAATTATATAGGGATATTACAGTAATGGCCAGTGGGCTGGTACTTACAGTGCTTTTATGCTCTAAGTGAGTACTAAGCACTTTTTATTACAAGACACAATCGGGCAAACTTTTTTGTTTAAATCGGCATTCTGTTTGTTGAATTATTATTATTTATTTATTTAAAAACTTTTTTATTTTATTGTGTACTATTAATTCTTTTTATTGGCTATTCTGGAACTTCATGTTCTTATTTGTTTTTGTGTTTTTGTGTACAGCCCCTGACTGAGGGGTTTAACATCTGACCCACGGACACTTCAAACTTATGTACTAGAGGACGTGAGAGTCAAACCACCAACCTTACAATCAGCAAGTGATGTGAACATGTTGTGTACATCCAGAGATGAGGGCAGGCCTAAATACTTTATGCCAGCAATAAGGGTTACATGAACCGACTCTGTGTAGAAGACTTCCTAATAAGTGCTGACACGGTAAGAAAACTCTTCCTGTTGTGTCTCGGACAGCTCCCTCATATTAAAATTTGGTCTTTCTTTATATTTGACTGTTTATCTCAAAATAATTCATTTGTAAAACGCCAATAAATAAATAAAATAAAAAATGTATTCTTATAATAATGATAAACAACCAGTTGCTGGTGCAAGCCCCCCGACTTGTGCACTACATGACAATAATCCATCTTGCCTATAACTAATGCAGGTTTCCATTTTAATTGCAATACCAAACTTTTGTTTGCAGTTGTGCGCCGTTATGATGCTTTGCGGGCCTGTAATCTGGACGGAATGCGCACATAAGCCTCCCTTTTATATTCCATTTGGCGCAGAGAAAGTTCAAAGTGAAAACAAAAAAACACAGCGAGGCAGAATTTCAAAACATACGACTTCCAAAGAGGCACTGTTACATCACATGACTGTTTCCACCACTTCGACCAGAGTGTGCTCAGAAGTCAGCGGGTTCACAAGTGGGCGAGGCTCAACACGGACTGAAGTGCACAACCCCGGCACGGAGCGTGAACCAGCTTGACCGCGGGCATGCGCCCAGTGCAAGGGACAAAGAAAAGGAAAGAGGGAAACTTCGGCGTGTCCCCCTTTAAAACTCTCAGACGATCGCTCTGTCGCACTCCCCACAACCACACCGTCAACACGTTGTTTATCCTCGAATGACCCCGATGTCGAAGCGAGAACATCCCGTTCCCGAGATATTAATAGTTCCCCTTGCGTCACCAAACTGTGGCCGACCGCTTTGCTTGACACGCAACTGAACCACAAATTATGCCAGCACCACACTCTCGTCCAAAGCAAACATGGTTATAAAACAGGTAGTCATCGTTCTCCAGCAGCTGTCTGCGGGTGTTACAGCCGAGGTGATTACCATTTTTAAGTGTTACACACGTGGCTATTAAGGTGATGATAGACGAGTCTGGGAGACAATAACTCTGCACATTATAGGGAGTTTTGGTGACAAAGCGGCTGGGTTTATGGCATTCTGAGTGGGTATTTCACCAAACAAATATCGCGAGAAAAAAAGAAGAAGAAAAGATTCAGCTGCTGAACACAAGTGCAATTTTCCAGCTCGTGCCAGTGTTGACGAGCTGAAAGCCATAGCCTACAATGCACAATAAGCCATATGTTAACTCACTCCCCTTCCCCCAATCCTGAAGCCAAGTGAGGCTGTAGCTACAGAGCCTGGCCCGCATCGCTCCAGTGGGAGGCAGGGAGGGTGGGGAGAGAGATGGGAGGAGAGTTTCTGTTGCTATGTTCACTGGGAGTCTCCTGTCTGGAGGATCTAGCTCAGGCTGATTTTTTTTTTTTTTTTTGGGGGGGGGGGGCTGACATGGCAAGTTGTATGTAGGTCAGCAACAGTAAAACAGCATCGGTAGCTCAAAGGCACACTGGAAGTACTGTCTTTGGGAAAAAATGGGGATTTTTACTCATTGCTGGTAAAAGAAAAAGAAACGTGACAGGCGAGTGCCTTCTTCCAGTCATTTTTTCTCTCCTGTATTCAGTCCATACTGAGACTGCATAGTACCTCCACACCTGCATCCACAACCTCTGCAGCTGAGGCTTTCAGCTCAGGTTGATGCCAAATAAAATGTTCCCCCAGAAACGGAAATAACGCTGATGCATGAAGCAGTAGAGGGACAAGCTATGCAAAAAGGCATAGAAAATAGTACGAGACTCTTATTCCCATCTTCTGTAGCTTGGCGCTGGATCGTATGTCCCCGTAAGTTTATTCAGACAACCCAACTTTGACAGTTTGTCATGCATAATGAGTTGATGCTTAAGCTTGACTATGGAAAGCAGGAGAAACTCATCATCTGCTGTTTTCAAAGTTAAAAATAAACAATGCTTGAAAAAAAATTTCAAGTGTCGAGAGCTTGGGAAATCATACATTCTTTAATAGTGAGTTTAGCTCATTCATGCCAGATCATGAAGGTACGTGCTTTGCTGCACTGGGTGTCTGTATTCTTTCAGATCCAGTGTGATTAAAACGGCTTGTTTGCCATAAGTGAAATAATTTCGTTTTTCCAAGACAACGAAATTATAGAGATTAAGAGGCTTGCGTGAAACGTACTGGATGGGCGTCAGCAGAACTTGTGCATGCATTCAAAACCAGGAATAACTTTGGGGTCCAACTAAAATTCCTTTGGCTTTGAATGGTGACTAGATGCACAACATATGCGTGGTGAGGTTGAAGAGGTTAATGAACACCACAAGGACATGACTTCATGCCATTTAGTCATCAGCGGTTTCATTTGATTAACTGCGCTTCACTTTCCTGAATTTCATACGAGGATCATCAGGCAGCGTCCAACAAATCTGCGGAGGCCTTCTTGAAAACATGTCTCCAAAATGAAAAGCTCTGCCGGCTAGTCCTGACACGACTGAATGAGCGTTTAGGCTCTCACTTCAGGTCTTTAAAGATTTGTCTGCTCCCACAACCCCGACTGATTACCTTAGTGCTATTTGCTTAGCCTCCCACCACCATCTGTGTTTCAGATCATCCAAGGCAGCTCTAATTACAGTCATAGGCTAGGGCCCATAGATAATGACAATGCTGCTATGATCAGCAGGATTAGACAGGTGCTTGTCGACTTGCTTTGACTTGGACTTTTTATGGTCTGTAATGCAACCTGAACAGTCAGCGAGCAGGGGAGAATTTCTCTCACTCTTTGTCTTCTAACAGATAACAATGGAGATTATTTTAACAAACAAGTGTTTGTCACATTTATAGAGCTGTGTGTTGTCATTTATGGCATGAATAAAATAATGTAATTCTATTTAGTAAATGTAATGGCCTGTCATGTGGTCTTCCAAGAGACTCATAGTAGAGTCTGGTCAAGATGATGGATTAATCTTTTAATGCTCGAGGATTTATATATCTAAGATTTTTATCCAAGAACAATACTCATCTATTTATGTGCAACAGAGTGCAACTTCTCTGATATGCAAAGAGGTGAAGTCACCGACTCCTCTTACTGTGTGATAAGCCGCAGCCACCTGAATCATGAGATTGATGGTGATAATTTGTCTAAAAATCACAGTTCTCAAAGTGTGGTTCATGGGTCATTAGCGGTCCTTGGTAACATTTAGTGTGGCCTGCAAGTGCAACAACTCCAGAGTGGAAATGAAACAAAGACACTGCACTTCTTTAACAGTTTTAAAAAACAAACAAACAGTCAAAACTCACCATTCTCTGAATGGACACTAACTAAATGTGTTCCTGACTCTGATCAGTCACCAAAACGTTAAGACCGCATAGCCTAAAACGGTATCCCAAACCTATTTTTGCCTAACACTTCTGTAAATAACTTATGTTGGGATTTTGACAAGATGAACTTTCACCCTTAGCTCCTCATTTAGTGGCAGAATCTACATTTTAAATCACGACTTTAAAACACTAAAATCTAAATGCCAGGAAACCCGTAATGTGAACATTTATCTCTTTCGTTTTCTGACAGTTTTATTCCTTTTTGCATCACACTTGAAGGTAGAAATTATCAGTCAAGCCCAAAAAACCAAAAGTAAGGCCCTCAAGCCAGAAATAAAATGTTTATTGCAAAAGAGGTGGTTACATATGCAGATTTCAACTTTTAAATTACTATTCAAGCATTGCCTGAAACCACATTAATGTGTGGTTATGTTGATTAGCAATCTACTGTTGGTTTAGAGCCATGAAAGATAAGCTTTATTTACTGCTGTTTATTCTGAATTTTTAAATCATTTTTCATCGCCCTAATCAACATCCATAAGTGTCCCTTACATAAACAGAACAGTCTCACTGTTCTAGATCTTAATGTTTAGTCCACTGAGATTGGAAAATCATAGTCAGAGCTCATGGTTTTCTCATGCCAAACAATAGTGTTTATGCATGATCCAACAATAGAAGCATTTCTGCGGATTACAGAAAGTTGCACTGGCGTTAACAGCAGCCTGTGGCTCAGATGGAGCACTGTAAACAGTGACCGTGCTCGGCGTGTGATGTTCAGCAATGCTCGCAGCAGCTGTTTGGTTGACAAGGTAATCAAACAAAAAAGGCAGCGAGCTTTGATTTTGCTTGTTTTTGTGCGATTCTGAAACTCATCTACGTCTATTAAGCTGTGGTCGTAGTCTGACGCAAAGACAGCTGCCTCATGTGGCTTCAGTTCCTGGTGCAAAAGTGATGATCAGCAGTTGTGCTCTTTTTCTGTCTGTCTGGCTGTCTGTTCCCATCTTGCATCCCTAGAATGTTATTGTAGGGCAGTCAGATCTTCTTTGATCCCGACCATGTCAGTCATTCAAAAGGTCAGGGGAAATGTGAGAAAATACAGGGTTTCTTTTTTTTAGCGTGAATCCCACATCTGGTTGTTTGGATGTTGGCCGATGAGCTGGTTCTGGAAGTTTATGCAGCTGAGCCCAAGACGCAAAACACCCGCTCTTTCAGTGAGAAAGAGCTGTTTCGATGCACCATGGGAAAGCGCAGATATGCAGTCACGTCGCAAACATGGAGGTTTATGAAACACCTCTGATCAAAGGAAGGAGCCACTTCAGTTTGACAGATTGTGAAATAAAGTCAGTGGTTGGAGTAACTTCCTGCAGGTTAAGAGAGCTGCTGTTTTACAGCCCCGCTGCTGCATATGGATTCCTTGTTAACCTCTGTGTGGGCCCCAGGTCAACCACGGAAATTCTTTATACCAGTGTGATCTCAGACTAGCACAATAGAGATATGCACATTAGCTATACATTGAAGCTGAAGACAGTTTTACTCTAGCAGAGTGCCCTTAGCTACATGTGCACAGCAGCAGATGACTGGGCGTTTGCTAGTGAAGCTGTTAGCCACAAGCAGACCTATAAGTGTGCCACGCCTCCTCCCCGACTACTTCCCTAAAATACATTTTATGCTGACAACAGAGAACAGAGGGGCCAAATATCACAGGGTTGGATGATTAGATTTAATTTTATTGTAATTCCACATATTAGTACAAAATGCACTTCAGACTTTAACCAGATTATGGGTTGTTTTTTTTTACGACGACCGAGAGCACGTCTGCGCTTCTTCAGATCAGCGGGGAGTGTAACTACAAGTAGGAATTAGTGGAAAGAGTAGTAACGGTATTAACTGCTTCTAATACACCGCACCAAGTGAGGCAGAATAGAACAAGGAAAATATCAATTCAGCTTTGCAAGAATTGTTCATTTCCTACCAAAAAGTATTTTTTTAAGAAATAACAAACCAATGTCAACATCTTTTAAACTTGCATTTTTTTAACTGGTGCGGAGCTCAAGGTGCTTCTCATGTGCAAGCAAAGCACACAGGGAACATGTCCTAACATGACCTGCTGGTACAAAACCACTTAAGACCATTTCCTGGCCTGAACTTCGGCCAGAGAAACAAAACCTCAGAACAGGTACACGTTATCTCCTTCTACATACGTAATCTAGAGCTCTTTATTTAATTATTTTGTATCCAACTGTGTGCATCAGCCGACTGTGTTTGCCCTCCTCTGCAGTGCTGAGAGACTGAACACACCTGCAGCAAAAAGGTCTCAGGTGAGGGTGTAGTCTATTGCCTGGGCAACCGGGAAAAACACTGGCGGTTTGGAGACTCACAAACACTCAAGTTTTATCGCCTTGTTTGTGCAGGTCGCCGAATATTACACAGAAACGGCAACAAAAACACGGAAAGGCAGACACAAGAGGAAGGAGAGGCAGGTTGGCTTTGTTTAGTGTTTTAAACCCACAGGTTTCTGCAGAACTCTTCTTCCGTGCATGAAAATGTTTGGGTTTCCTTGCTGGGGGTAGTAAGCACGTTTAGGAAGAAAGAGCGACTTCCACAGCTGAAGTCTTCAAAGTGAAACCTCTCTTCTTCTTTAAGTGGTGTCTCCTTCCAGAAAATCACATGTGGAAGCAGTTTCACCCTAACCTTCTTTACCGCTGCTGGCCTCATGCCATCTGGCTTAAGTGATGAGATTAGTCACATGAGACATTTACAAATTATCAAGTAAAACAACTGAAGGTACATTGAGCCTGATCTGAGGCAGTTGGCACGCGAAACGTCAAATGTGTAGCATGTTTTCTTTACCCCTCACATGACACTTAATGGGAAGTGAGGACAGGTTTTACACGATCAACAGGGATTATACAACACACACTAGAAAGTGGACATGTTTGCTGTATGTATACTTATATGTATTTATCTTTGTATTACAAAATCAGGGTATCTCTCTTTTTTACTGATTTGATAGTCTTAGGAATAAGGCAAAACTTTCCTGTATATGTTTTGTGAGATGAAATTTAATCAGAAACTCATTACATCAGGACATAATGAGCTTGTGTTTTATATATAACTGTGCCACTTTTTTAACCTATTGTAATAACTCTTTGCACACAGCTTTTTTTTTTTTTTTTTTTTTGGGGGGGGGCCCCAGAAATATAATTACCCCAGGAAATAAAAGAAAAATGTCAAATATTTGAAATATACGCGGTACTTTAAAGCACACTTCAGCATCCTTGCTATACCATAAAAGCCAAGTTTGCATGGGTCATACTGTCAGTGAGTGTCTTTATAACATTAACATTTGTGTTAGATTCAAACACAGTTCCCAAATATTTTACACCCTTTCACTCATTGTGTGTTTTCTGAGAGGGGGGGTCTGAGGAGAAAGTTAGCTCTGGCATAGATGGAACTAATGCTTCCTTTCGTCCCATGATTTTGGTTGTATTGATGGGTCTGATATATAAAACATACAAAGAAATAAACAAAAACATTTGACCCAATTAAAGTGATAACCACCTTGACCACTTTGAACTCTGTTGTTGTGCCTATACGAGGGATCAGAGTGCCCTCTTGTGGCTAAAGCTGGCACCTGGTTGCTGCAGAGAAATGTAATACATATCTAACTGTTGCTTGTTAGATTAAAATGATCAGAGAATGTATTGAAATTTCATCACATTATTTGTTTTCTTCTCAAGTTGGATTTACTTTGAATAGTATCAGCATCTTGTTGACACTCTTCTAGGGTCGTGCAGGGGAAACCCACGAGGTCCATAGTACCGTAGTCTAATTGTGATGCAACTGAGTAATCATCAACTGCAACATTATCAAGTTCTAAAAAAGCATATATGGGTCTTTAGATTAGATAGTGATTGACTACAGAATTTTTTCAACACACACTTTTAAGTTGTGCTGTGCAACAGAATATCTATTTTTATTTTCTTTTTTATATCCAATCAAAGCAGTGGAAGAGTCTTATTATTAAAGTTGAAATTTTTCTGTTAGGTTTTGTAAAAGCTTGCATGTATGTTTAGGGAACCTCTGATTTAAAGAAACTAATAGTTTAAAAAATCAATTTAAAGAATCCCAGATATCAAAATTAGTTGTTTATTTGGAGTTCTGTCTGACATCAGTCGCATGTCTAAGTAATATATCTGGTTTGGGGTCTTTCATCATTCCTTCTTTCTTCTGCTCCATTCAGTGCTATAACTTCTCTCGGAGACAAATAATCTCCCCACACTGGCCAATACAAAGCCACCAGGAGAAGATAAAGCTCATTTGTGTCTGCTTACAAGGAGAAATTACACATAATCCATTCTAAGAGGCAGACAGCACCTAGACACATGGCTGGAGTCGAGCAGAGAAAAAGTAACCATTCATTCAAGGTTCATGTTTATTGTTTGAGATTATGACCTGATGAAGTCATCCAGCTGTCTTCACTGACACCGCAAGGTACAGTTGTTTCCCAAAGCTCATAGTTGTAAGAGTAAAGCAGATGCTTGGTGCGTGCATACTTTGGATTAGCTGATTAGGTAACTCATTACTTCACTCACACTCGTTGCAGTTTCCTGTGTTGCAATGTGTCTCTGTGGGAGGCCACTTCACTGTGACAGGGCTGTTGTTGTTGTTGTTGTTGTTGTTTTTTTTTTTACATTAACAGCTTATTTTACTGTAAGGCAAACATTGAGTTACACAGACTGTTACATCCAGCCTGTGTGCATCATTTCTTGCCACTTTCAAATCTTGGTGAGCTTGGTAATCCTTTACTTATTTATCACCCTTAAAACTGTTCTATTTAGTGTCCAGCAGAGGGAGGTGCTGGACATGAAATTCATGCTCCTAAACTGGTTTCTCTTGGGTTTGACTTTCAGACCGTCTATAACAAAGTCGACTTTTTTTGTTTTGTTTTTGCTACAAAAAAAAGTGCAGACAACAAACATTACAAGTCATCATCACATTACATCAGCAGAGCAGGTGTTGAAGTGTTGGATTCTGTATAAGACCTAAAGGCTTTTGATTTTGTTGTCCATATTTTTAGCCATTTTAATGAATACCCAAAAAATATTTGCTCGGGGTAAGCTAAATGCAGTGTTTTTTATAGTGCTGACAAGTGATAGTTTGAATTTCCATTAATTTTTAAAGTCTTATATAATCAGAATCAGAATCAGAATACTTTATTGATCCCTGGGGGAAATTATTTTTTGTTACAGTGCTCCATTTTAAACCAACATTAAGACAAGACAGACAATACGCTAACTAAGAATAGTACAATATATACATATATATACATACATACATACATAAGTCACTTATAAATAAATAGTTGGAAAAGAAACATGTGTAGCTGTAGCAGCAAACAGTGTGTTAAGTGGATGCGTTGTACAGGGAGATGGCCACAGGCAGGAATGATTTCCTGTGTCGTTCAGTGGTGCTTTTCGGTAATCTCAGTCTCTCACTGAACGAGCTCCTGTGACTGACCAACATGTCATGGAGTGGGTGGGAGGTGTTATCCAACATTGTCTTTATCTTGGACAGCATCCGCCTCTCCGACACCACCTTGAGGGAGTCCAGCTCCATCCCCACAACATTGCTGGCCTTACGGATCAGTTTATTAAGTCTGTTGGCATCTGCGACCCTCAGCCTGCTCCCCCAGCATGCAACAGCATAGAGGATCGCACTGGCCACAACAGACTCATAGAAAATCCTCAGCATTTTCTGGCAGATGTTGAAGGACCTCAGTCGCCTCAAAAAATAGAGACGACTCTGGCCCTTCCTGTAAAGTGCTGTGGTGTTTTTAGCCCAGTCCAGTTTATTGTCAATGTGTACTCCAAGGTATTTATAGTCCTCCACAATGTCAACACTGACCCCCTGGATTGAAACAGGGGTCAAGTGTTTCCTGGTCTTCCTGAAGTCCACGATCAGTTCCTTGGTCTTTGCCACGTTGAGCTGCAGATGATTCTGCTCACACCACGTGACAAAGGAGTCGACCACAGCCCGGTACTCTGTCTCATCATCCCTGCTGATGCATCCAACCACCGCAGAGTCATCAGAAAACTTCTGAAGATGGCAGGTCTCTGTGCAGTGGCTGAAGTCTGTGGTGTAGAGGGTGAAGAGGAAGGGGGAGAGGACAGTCCTCTGTGGTGCCCCTGTGTTGCTAATCGCCTTGTCAGACACACACTGTGGGAGACGTACATATTGTGGTCTTCCTGTCAGGTAATCAACAATCCAGGACACCAGAGAAGCATCCACCTGCATCGCTGCTAACTTATCACCCAGGAGGGTCGGCCTGATGGTGTTGAAAGCACTGGAAAAGTCAAAAAACATGACCCTCACAGTGCTCGCCGGCTGGTCCAGATGGGTGTAGACACGATTGAGCAGGTAGATGATGGCGTCCTCTGTTCCGAGACGAGGCTGATAAGCGAACTGAAGGGGATCCAGGTGTGGTCTTACTATGGGTCGCAGCTGGTCCAGGATGAGCCTTTCCAGGGTCTTCATGATGTGGGAGGTCAGTGCCATGGGCCTGTAATCCTGGGGGCCACTGGGACGAGGCGTCTTTGGTACAGGGACGAGGCATGATGTCTTCCACATCACCGGGACCCTCTGCAGACTAGTATTAGTAAGAGGTCAAACTCTTACTAATACTATGAAACAAGCTGCTCCACATGTGTTGCACAACTACTTAATGTGGTGGGAAAACCTACATGTAAGATGCTGAGAGATTAAATGTGTCGTTTTATTCAGATCCCCAAATATAAAAAACACTCAAGAATTTTTATCCTTCCTTCTGTTTATTATTTCTTAATGAGTCTAAGTACTCTCTGCTTATGCATACCTATGTTTTTGCACCCTGATGGCACCCTCTTGTCTCCCTTGTCAGATCTCATCTGGTGGGATATCTTTTGGCTTTCTGTTGGCTAACTTTAGCTTCACAGCTTGCACAATCTCTCTCTAAGCCTTTTTGGGGGGTTGTGGTGTGCCAAAGTAGATTTACCTTCAATAACCATTTATTAAATCTCTATCCATTAGACTCTGAGGCTTCGTAAGAGCTGGCTGCATTAAGCCTGATTATGGGATGTTCGGCAGTGGAAAAGGGTCTATGTGTCAAGTGTGTCATCGAGTGATTTATATCCCTGGCAGGGATCTCTGTCTTGTCAGTCGGGAATAAGCCGCATAGAGGAGAGAGAAGCATTGAAACCTTTACTGAAGGTGAAGCAAAATAGTTTTAAAGTGTAAATCCAGGGCTTGGTGCCATCACCTGGTGCTGTAGTGGCTCTTGAGTGTTTCTGTCTGTCTCTAATGTCGACGTTGCTGGCGTCCCCTGACCTGTCGCCACTCTCCAAGGGTTCCTCTCTTGAGTTAAGTCTTCAGCATGGACACTGGCACCTTTAAAAGATCCTCCCTCAAACGCAGCACATCTGGCTCGCAGAAGGTAAGATGAAGTGTGCAGGCATCAATGTCACATTCAACAGCTATTAATTTTTATTACCTTTCAGACGTTTTTCCACTCTGGGATTTTAATTAGGATTAAAAAAATGTTTTAAAGGATTTTTTAAAATTGAATTGTAATCTATTATTAATGGAACTTTTATAAATGATGTTGTTCTCAAGAAAAGGAAGTTTATCTTAGCTTTTTAGCAAACTTTTTGCAAACACAAACTGTATGATTACTCAAGTCATCACTTTAAGGATATGCAACATGGTGCCAACACTGTCATCTAGCCTCAGCCCTTCTCGTCCAATCATTTTAGAGGTTTTCTCTTTAGCATAAAGTCTCTAAGAACTGCTGCTCATATACCAGCCTTTAAAAGTTGAGTGCTATTTAAAACTGCAGCCACATTCTCCAGTACAGTCTTCAATCCTAATGACCCAGCTTTGATAACCACTGACTTTTATATCTTTGTAAAGTCTTTTAAAAAAGTATTTAAAAGACCCTGAAAGCAAAAATATGTAATCATTCATACATTTCTCTTCCTAATATTTGAGCAACATATCCCAGAAGAAGAGCATGTGAACTGCAAATTAAGAGAGTTTGCACTATTTTTGTGTAGGCTCATGAGCACAGAATTTTTAAGGACAAATATAATTCAATTTAAATTTAAATGAAGGAGAAAGTCGGATTAAATAACTACATTGATTGTGGCATGGTTGTGCCAGACAGGCTGGTCTAGGTATTTCAGAAACTGCTGATTCACGGGGATTTTTCCCAAACAATCATCATTATGATTCACAGAGAATGATCCTAAAAAGAGAAATTATCCATCGAGCAGCTTTTCTCTGGGTAACAATGTGTTGTTGATGCCACACAAGACTATTGGTGAGTGCTCAGCTAAGGATAGAAAAAGAAGCTACAATTCTCACAATCTGACCACAGAAGATTGAAAAGATGTTGCCTAGTCCGATGAGTCTCGATTTCTGTTTTAACATTCAGATGGCAGGGTCAGAGTCTGGTCTAAACAACATAAAAGCATGATGTTCAGGCTGCTGCGGCTGGTGGTGGTGGTGTAATGGTGTGGGGGATAATTTCTTGGTACACTTAGGGCTCCTTAGTAGCAAATGAGCATCACTTAAATACCAGACCCTACCTGAGTATCATTGCTGATCATATCATAAAGCTGAAATCATGGTGAATGCTGGCCTCTAGTCACCAGAGAGCACCTTAAACGTAAAGTGTGTTGAAAACCTCCAACAGAGAACACATTTAGATAGATGTGTTCACAAAATATTACCTGATAAATTAGATGAAATTAGCAAAGTATTCATCTCCATCTATGTCTAGTTAAATAAAAAACAGTAATCACTAGAAAATACTGAAAAGAAATATTCATGAATTCTCCGCAGGTTAACGGGGGTGACTAATTTTTGATGAGTTTGTACTCAGACACTAAACATTAGTAATAAAAACTGCAACAACCAGTAAAAATCTGAATCTGTATATCCTACCAGATTCACTCTGGGTTTGCACCTCATATGAGATTGTGATGTATGAGTCACCCAACCACCCTTCACAGTCAGTTGTTCGCCTCTGATGAAATTAAATGGCATTTATTTAAGCGCACACCAAAAGACTATTACAAAAGATATGGTCAAAGCAAAAAAGAAATTCTTTGAATACATCCCTCTCAAGGCAAAAACATGCAGAAACAACAGAAACAGCACTCACATAAAAACAAAGTTTTTAATTTATATGGCAGCTGATAAATTCAGAATAACTCTAAGATAAATTTTAATGACAAAATCATCCTATAATGGCTACAAAATAATGTGAATTTTAGTGACGGAAAGCATTTGATCTCCTTGGAGCACAAGATTTAGTACTTGGTGGAATAACCGTTGTTGGCAAGCACAGTCTCTGTAGATATATTCGACCACTCTTCTCTTCAGATCTTTTCCTAATGCTCGAGTATATGAGGTTGCAATAAATGCAATAAACTGCAATAAAGTTGTCTTGTACTACTGATGGGAAAACACCACCAAAGTTTAATGCTTTCACTGCCACGTGAGACAGTAGGGATGATGCTCTTGGTGTCAAAGTCAGCATTTTTTCCCTTAAGACACTCTGAATGAAGTTGTTCCAAAAAGTTTTATTTCCTAACAAAGGTGGTGACTGTGGTCCCGTCTGCATTTTCCCATGCAGTGTTGGGAGTCATGCCTTGCCCTCCTTATGGTCATTAATTCTGCATGAGACAAGATCATGGGTGGAGCACCAGACTGAGAGTGACTGACTGTAATTTTGCGTGTCTTAAATGTGAGAATAATCACACCAACAGTTGTCAATGTGTCACCAAGATGCTTACTGGTGACTTCAATCTATACACCTAAAAACCACAAACCAGGCGAGAAATTTGGGTGTAGTGATGGATGCAGACCTAAACTTAGAAAAACACATTAAGACAATAACAAAGTCAGCTTACTATCACCTCAAGAATATATCAAGGATAAAAGATCTGATGTCTCAACAGGACCTGGAAAAACTAGTCCATGCATTCATCTTTAGTAGGCTTGATTACTGTAACAGCATCTTTACAGGTCTACCTAAAAAATCAGTCAGACAACTACAGCTCACCCAGAACTCTGCTGCTCGAGTCCTCACTGAGACCAAAAAAGTGGACCACATCAGTCCAGCTCTGAGGTCCTTACACTGGCTGCCTGTCCGTCAGAGCATAGACTTTAAAGTTCTGATGCTGGTCTATAAAGCTCTGAATGGTTTAGGACCAAAATACATCAGTGACCTCCTGACCCAGTATGAACCTTCCAGTCATCTGGATCTGGTCTTTTATCAGTTCCCAGAGTCAGAACCAGACACGGAGAAGCTGCATTCAGCTTTTATGCTCCTTATATCTGGAACAAACTCCCAGAAAGCCTCAGATCAGCTGAAACACTCAGTTTATTTAAATCCAGGCTGAAGACTCACCTATTCTCAGCTGCATTTGAATAAAGCACCAAATCCACACTTTTAAGCTTAAATTTCAAAACTTACATTTAACTACTGATTTTATCTACTGTTCTGATTTTATCTGTTTTGATTTTATATACTGTTTTGTTTGTTTGTTAATTAGTTTGTTTGTTTGCTTGTTTTAATCAATTTTAAATCATGCTTTTTGTTTTTGTTTCTAATGTCTCTGTAAAGCACTTTGAATCACCTTGTTGTTGAATTGTGCTATACAAATAAACTTGCCTTGCCTTGCCTTGGTGATCCATTAGCCCATTGCAGCTTTTGTACTGGTCAACCCAGAGCTCTTTGGCCTTGGTGATGAGGTTAGGGACTGCTTAGGGGCCCAGGTATATTTATAATCCACACAATAGTGCAATCCACTGTGGATACTGGCTTGGTGACTGTTAATCCCTAAATTGTTGCCAATGAAAAACTTGGCATACTTGACCCAAATAAACAGAAATGCACATTTATTTCAAACGACAACAATTTTTTTCTCTTTTGTTTAGTTGAAAAGTTATCATTTACTCTTAACATACATCTACAACTGAAATTGCATTCAGCTCATTTCTTTGTAAGTAGTTCAAATCATGAATTCATCAGGGTGTCGAATCCCTGTAACATCTGTTGAGGCTGCTATGTATGTAGAGTAAGGCTTATAAATGAACCCTTGTAATCCTTAAAATTGTTGGGTAACCTGGTTATTTTTTAGTTGCGTGATTGATAATTATTACGTTACTTAAACTGTTGTAGCCATAATGAGTAAGTTCCTTCACTTTCACAACAGAAAGATTTCAGATGTCGCTAGTTTTTTAGGATGCCCTAACTTTATTGCGATTCCTTGATTTTGGTCTCTATTTCAGTCAGACTGCTTTAGGGAAAAAAGTGAAAAACAGCAGCCTTAAAACATGTCTTATGACTCCCTCAAATCTCGGGGATAATCAGTGACATGTTGGACTCGTGATGGCTAACTGGATTTTTCAACTCAGGAGGACAAAGAGTGCATTTACAAGCAGGGCTGACTGAAAACAGTTTGCTGCACAGTTAATGCAAATTTGCCCATCCAGACCCTGGAAGTGGAGTGTGCCACTTTGACGAAATATCTTTTCTCCTCGAGTAAAAACAAGTAAAAGGCAGCTTTATATTCAGCCCATGTGGTTTACCATGAGTCTGAAACGCTTTTTTTTAGACAGTTAACAGAGCCTACATGGGTTTTCTTCCTGTCACAATGCATCAAGCTCTAACTAGCATAGCTATTCAATACCAATGAGGAGCAATTAGTTGCTTTGATCTTCAACCCGGGTAACATCACATTCCTTATAGGAACCCAAAATCCTTTCTTTCACTTGTGCTCACAAAGCTTTTGTTGTATGAATTCCATTGTTACTGCAATATTGTGAATATCTGACACGTTGATTTTCAACTGATATAGCTACAGAATTTAACCAAACATGTGCTGCCAGTCAGGTATCCACATACAGATATAAAGTCATCATTATACCTTCTCTATATGAGCCTTTGGGACTGCGTAGTGTAATTAAAGCTTTACTGGAACAAATTAGCTGTGGTCAAGTTGTTGCTAAGCTGTGGGTCAGGAGACCAGGACCATGTGATTCCAGTATAAAAAGGAATGAATGTATGGTATACTGTGAATGTGACCTTTGTATACACATTGTTGCTCCGATGTCCAATGCATTGTATTAAAGTGCTAAGCATGGTCAAAGTTTGACAGGAAAACACTGCATCAGTACGGCTAATAATAAATATATTTTTTTAAATTTCCGTCTCATATAGCTGTCTTTTGTTTTAAGCACTAATTTTCCAAAGTCTGCATGTTGGAATGAATGTTGTTGATTGTTCTCAGGCTTGTCTTAAGTCCTGTTAATTTGCTTGGTGTGACACAATCAGATCCTGCATTATCTCATTCTTCAAGAGTTTTTTAAAATGTTTTTTTTGTTGTTGTTGTTTTTTTCTTTGTTAAGTGCTCAAAGGCAGCTCTTAACGAGCCAGCTGGTTGCTGACTGGATTTTGGTTTTAATTGCTGTGGTTAATGAGTTTAAGTAAGCTGAAATAACTGCGTCACACTGGCCAAACCCTTCTGGAAATGCGCTTTGTTTTGTCCGGCTATAATTAACATTGGCCCACGTGCGTTTTTTACTGGAGCACGAAGAAAAGTGGGAAACTGGAGGGGGATGCTAGGATTCTCTCTTTGTCTTTCTGTCATCTACCACCAGCCTCTGCTGTTTTTTTTTTACTGGAGCTAAAACTGCTCACTTCAACCATAAAAGGAGTGCTTATCAAATCATTCACATGAGAAAGGCTTTAAGCAGACGTCTGCTACTTAGTGCCAGTTCGCTCCATCTCTAGTTATTAGGAATGCATCTGCAATCCCTTTATAACTTGACGACTGTTTTTATTAAATACCCAAACAGGAGGATAAATATGATAACAAAAGGGCACTGGGAGTCTCTTTTTTTATGAAAAAAGGGTGTTTTCAAATGTAGATCAAATTAACATACCTGACATTAAACAGGAAGATTAAGGGAATACTGAATATCTGGACTGCTGCCTTTTCTTTCTCTCCACAAAAACATAGTGGGTGGAAATAAAGATTAACTGCAATTAGCACTGACTGACCCCCAACTGGAGACCAGTCATGTCTTAACAAGGCGCCTTCCAAAAGAATGCCTGCATCCAATTCTCTCAATTATGCAAATTGGGTTGAAATCAAAGTACTTGGAGGGGGTGAAAATTTTCAAACGAGAAGTTGGGGACCCTCTGAACGAGGCTGCAGTACTTTTAGGTTAGTCGCTCTTCTCCATCGTCTCACACTGGCGAAGTTTTTCTAAACTGTGAAGCGAGCACAAAGAAAGGAGTTTTACACAAATTGGGAGATTAGGAGCCGGTTATCAAAGTAGATTTATTGTGCCTTGTTCAAGCGAATGATGAAAATACCCTCTGGGCATGGAGAACGGGTCATGGGACTCCCAAAAGGATTACCTTGAACTGGAGTCATGAGACTTGGGTGAACAAAGACCCTGCTCACATGCTCATCATATTAACTGGCCCTCATAAAGTGAAGAAGTTTCATGTCCTGTGGGATTCAATGAGGCCACTTCACTGGGAGTGCAGCACCAGGAGAAAGCTCTGGCTCCCCTGCACTCCCTAGCCTTAATTTCCAGCAGCACTAGGACCTCGAAGCTCCGTCAAGAGGATTGTACGTGAGTCGAAACCCTTTAAAAACTTTATTTAGTTGCATTATTAGGATTTTACCAAGCAGCGGCCGATGTTGTATTAATTGCAGACCGTGAAAAGTGAGTTCAGATGAGGTAAATGTGAGCAGGCAGCACTGAGGGACGTCTAGGTGCTTATTGATGCATGATGACACTGAGAAATAAAGATGGGAACATTTTTTACAAAAACCCATGCTAAATAAAAAGTAGTTGTTTTGAAGCTGCGCCAAAACATCATTCTTGAAAGAGCACTGTAGTAACAGCAGATAATATATGTAAGGCTGATATCTATGTATTTGTATAATTTTAAACAATTTATACCAAATGTATACAGTAGTAGTGTTGAACTGAAAAACAAGCGTTAAAAACCCCCACGAAGAATTACTGGTGGAAAACAGTCATAATAGAAAATGGCATACATGCAATAAAAACAGATTAAAAGTAATACATGCATCTATTTGCATTCGTGTATATTTTTGGTTTGGATCATATGACATCTGCACAGGCAAAAAACCAAAAATAAATAAATGCAAAGGTTTCCCTTTTTCTTAAAGCGGAGGCGAGTAGACACTCCGGGAAAGTCTGTGGTTTTGCGGTCCAGCTGCTCTCAAAGGGGGTCATTTGAGCAGAAAAACAGGGCGAGAACAGTAACTGTTCTGTGTTATGGCTACTTGTGATCATCACAAGACTTCAGTGAGGTTTATATAAGGTCTTTCATCCTTACTCATCTGACCTCAGGCTTACTGGTAAAGTTTAAACAGATTTTTAATTTGTTTTTACATAATAATGCTGTCAAGGGTTCAAATTCTGTTTTCAACCCCACTTCCTGGTGATTTCTTGGAAAGCTTTGCTTCCCCTGATTCGGTGTTAATTGGGCTTCCACCGTCAACAATAGCCCTCTGAGAACCTTCGCCTTGAACTCTGGTTATTTTTGATCGGCAACTGGAAAAAGATCAGAAAGCAATCAGAACAGGATTTGACAAAGTGTGGGGGAATAGTACTTTTGTGCTTTTCACTGGCTGCTTATGAAACTTGAACAAACAATGGAGGCAATTTTACCAGCATCAGCTGTGGCGCAATAACATGAGAAATGACAGAGCATGCATGATTTTAGTGCCACAGCTCCTTCACCATGCTCATGTCTTTGTGCATATCAAGTACAACTTCTGGATTCTTCGGAAAACGGCTTTTGCATAACACTTTTGTTATGTTTCTTTTTGTCTTCCCAGGCACAGAAAGTATGGATTGAGAGGACCTTTCTTAAAAGAGAATGTATACACATATTTCCCAGCAAAGACCCAACCAGGTAATTACTTCAATTCTTGAAATTTACCCTGAAATTGTACTTTAAAAAAATTACAAGTCAGAAATATAAGTCCTCAGATTGCAATTGCAAGTGCAGGTATGCTGTTATTATCCACATCATTATTCCAGAATTACAACAGGTTTTTTTCTAGCTTGAAGCAAATTCATGCAATGTTCATTTTTCTTAGAGTGTATTTTAGCATATTTTTATAAAATGTATTGTTGTTGTTGTTTTTTAAAAAAAAAATGCTTTCCATATGCAAATTAATATCTATTAAATTATGTTAAAAAGTAAAAAAGCTGAAAACATTAAGAATTAGATCACATGCATCGGTGTACATTTTTCTTGTTAAATGGGCTGTGTGAGTTATGACAGTGGTGGTTATATAAATAATGTCCTGTAAATACTATAATAGCATTTGAAGCTGGCATTCGGGTCTATATTAACTGACAAATATTTTTCTTATTAATTAATTTCTGAAATCATGACACCCTTGACTTCAGCCTATCCCGCATTTATCAGGATTTAAACAATGCGTCTGTAAGTCACGGCGAAAACTCCAGGGCTGCTAGAGCAGCCAGGCAGTGAGCCCTTTGTCTGCCAGAAATGGGTAGAGCAATGAAAGTATGTGTGCAAGGTGTGTCTTACTGGCTTCTTCAAGTTGCAGTTCACACCCTCTGATCTGTCTAGATGTGCCTGTGGTCAGCTGACAACACAGCACGTGGCCATCCCTCCCGGTGCCAACTCCTTAGAGGAAACCCACCAGCTGGTTCAGATTGATACCCCAAAGGATAAATGGAGTGTGATCAAGCACACCAGGACGTACCCGACGGACGCCTTTGGCATCATTGAGTTCCAAGGAGGAGGATTCATCAACAAAGCCATGGTGAGTCTCAGTCAAAAAGGTTCTGCTTCAATCTTCGATCCTGTGGATACAAGCAGTGCCTTAAAAACAGAATGTAATCATTAAAGTAGAATCTTAAAGTGTGGGGACCTTTCCTTTGTAAAGGAATATTATTTACTCACATTTTTATACCGTTAGTTCTCTCACATCAGAGAAGTGAGTGGATACGATGCAGTGTCAAGGAGCTTTAGAGTTTTTAAACTGTACTTAACGCACACGACGTAGCTAGAAAAAAGTGATAATTAACCTCCCAACTTTGTTTTTTCTAGTATATCCGGGTTTCATACGACACCAAGCCTGACAACCTACTGCATTTGATGGTAAAGGACTGGCAGTTGGAGCTGCCCACCTTGCTCATCTCTGTACACGGGGGTCTCCAGAACTTTGACCTCCAGCCCAAACTCAAACAAGTGTTTGGCAAAGGCCTGATTAAAGCGGCCGTCACAACTGGAGCCTGGATCTTCACGGGTGGAGTTAACACAGGTAGGACGCTGATGGTTTAGTATAATGCTTTTAATGTTCACTTAATAACAATCAGCTTGTGACATTAGAAGATTACCTTTGCTCCAAATTGTTATTACGTAACACTACTCTGCAATTTCCTGGGGGAGATTTGACTAATCCATTGTCACAGGTTTAGGCACTATAATTAGAGCTTTAGTGGAAAAATTCATTGCAAATGATGGATATTGCGTGAGGTTACTGCAATACTACCACATTATGCTCCATAATTCAGCCCCATCACAAAAGAGCTTTATTTGTATTGCTCTATTTTGCCAATTTTAACTTAGGGGTCATCCGCCATGTTGGAGATGCCTTAAAGGACCATTCCTCTAAGTCACGTGGAAAGGTGTGTGCTATAGGGATTGCTCCATGGGGGATCCTTGAAAACAAAGAAGACCTCATTGGAAAAGATGTAAGGACATTTGCACCAGCATGTGGTCTCCTTAAAAAGAAGACCTTTCAAAGTAATGTCTCTTCTTGTAACTTTTTCCAGGTAACAAGACCCTATCAGACGATGGCAAACCCACTGAGCAAGCTGGCTGTGCTCAACAACAGCCATTCCCACTTCATCCTCACAGACAACGGAACCTGCGGGAAGTACGGCTCTGAGGTCAAACTCCGTAGACTGCTGGAGAAGCACATCTCTCTGCAGAAGATCAATACTCGTAAGTTGTTTAGTGTGCTGAATTTTTAAATAATCTGCCCACTGTGATGTGCATATGTGAGCTAAAATCTTGTTGGACACATGGATGGAGAGCTCCTCTGTGACATGTGGGCTTCCCTTTGTCATCCTATGCCTGGAACTTGGATAAGGCAGGGACAGCAAAGGGATGCTCAGCTGTCACCATTGACGTCACTTCCTCCTTCCTCTGGTTTGTCTGTTCACACATGGCATCGTAGCACAACATAAGCTTCATCATTTCACTCTCAGACTGTTTTACAGAGAAAAGAAAGGATGGAACAAATGATTATTTCTCTCTATTCATTCCAGGTTTGGGTCAGGGGGTTCCTCTGGTGTGTTTAATAGTAGAGGGAGGTCCCAACGTTATCTCCATTGCCCTGGAGAGTCTGAGAGATGAGCCCCCCATCCCTGTGGTGGTGTGCGATGGCAGCGGCCGTGCTTCTGACATCATTTCCTTTGCGCACAAGTTCTCAGAGGATGGAGGGTGAGGTTTCAGTTGATTTGCCTTTTACACTGATATCAATCCTTTAAAAAAACCAAAAACAAAAATGTGCTTTTTTTATCCTGTCATGCAGCCTGGTTAATGACGATGTCAGAGACCAGCTTTTAGTGACTATTCAGAAGACATTCAATTATAGCAAAAGCCAGTCGCAGCAGATCCTGCTCATGGTAATGGAGTGCATGAAAAAAAGGGAATTGGTAAGTAGAGGAACAAAGTGAGTGAAACCATTGTAGGAGTGAAGCCATGTATTTTTAAAGCAACATGTCTGTGTCAATCAATAAATATTTTTGAGTTGTGAAGCATCTGGTCTCCATCGTCATTCATCGCCACTCCACTCATTTGTGTATGTCCATTAACATACTGAATAAACATAATCCCCGCTACCTGCATGTCATTTCACCTTCTTTTGTGGTCATGTGCGTTATATCGTAATCCGGGACTTTTACAGCTTTACTGTAGGATATTATTAACTGTTAAGGACGCATGCAAGTGCGTAGCTGTCAAATGGTGGTATGTACTCCAACTCAGTTCAGCACACACCTGGTAAAGGTTTTCAGCAAAAAAAAAGAAAAAAAAAACCAGAGCTGAGAGTAATTCTTCAAGATGAATGCCTAAGTAGCAGCAGCATTTGTGCATCTCTTGCAGATTCCCGAAGGCATAATTGATGTGATAAACAGTTTGTAACGCTATATAATCTCTATAATCTATACATTTGAGAGGAAAAGATCAACACACACTATCAACTGCTTAGCTCGTACTTCATCTACTCACAGGAAGCATACAGCACACAGATGGAGGAGAGGATCCAGCTCCCTAATCCTCAGCCAGGTTGCTCTATCCACTCCGCAGGCGTTCAGTCCCCAGAGTGCTATCAGTTTACCACTTCACTCTGAAACTCTCAATCCCAGACGTATTAGACTGCCTAATGCTCCAAAACACTCACATAAGCAACTTAAAATGCTTTTTGAAAGATCATACTGAATTGTACTGTTTTTTATTAAACACTATTTAGTTTTCCTTGATTCTCTATCGAGACAAAGCGGCAGAACAACCAAGTCGTCTGAGCTCTTTATGTATAAATCTTAAACTAAAGGGCGGTAACTAACCTACAGGTGAATCAGTGTCACTGTCTAGTCCACACATAATCCTTTCATCCTAAGTGCATCCAATGTGAACATCTGGCCTGGGCAGATAAAAACACTGATTTAGAGGGCTACATTTTGCTGTGATGTAACACCAGGATGCAACATTTAACCGAATTATAAAATTATTATCATAAAAGTGTCCGCACGCACACAAACAAGGCAGCCTGCAGCTTCCTGAAAGAGAAACAAAAGTGTTCAGTGTTCATACTGATGCAGACTGCTCATTATTAACGCATCCTGAGGCCGGCGCTGGAGAAACTCTGGCACCGTGCCACATATGCGTGCCAATCTAATCCCATTCACCATGGCTGCGCATGTGACAGACCCGTCAGCGTAATTTCATTTGATATCAAGTCTGTAACAAGGCAAGCGCTATCGCCGTGTCTGACGATTAAATTGGCTGTTTGCGCTCGAAAGGTCAGCCACAGGGTGCTGGAGAAAGAAGCCCTGCTGAAAATCAGTGGCAAAAATTCATTCTTTCATCAATCATTTCATCTGTGTAGTTTGTTATCAGTTATCAATTATTACAGTGTAACATTCCCTCGCTTCCTTTTTTATTCTCACATATAGATTACAGTTTTTCGAATGGGGTCTGAGGGACAACAGGATATAGAAATGGCCATCCTTACTGCTTTGTTAAAAGGTATCATCAGACACCAACACCAGTGGTTATCCCACTCGAAGCTTGCCTCCTTGTATATTTCCAATAGATTCTCTTACGACGTGCCACACATGCCGGCTCTCGTCACGTCTCCGTCTTTTTTCTTGCATCAGGAACGAACGCATCAGCAGCAGACCAGCTCAGTTTGGCTCTGGCCTGGAACAGAGTGGATATCGCACGAAATCACATCTTTGTTTACGGACACAATTTGCCAGTGAGTGTTCCTCACTTTTGAACAGTGTAAATTATTCATTTCACATCAGTGCTTTGTGACTACATGGATTCAAGACTGAAGGAAATAATTTGTTTTTGAAAATCCAATAAAAAAAAAGAAGAAAAAAGTGTGAAACAGAGTTGATGAAAGTTTAGAATGACGCATTTGCAAATGCTTCAAATTCATCTGCTGAAAGAAGCAGCCTACACAAGTGTGATGTGAAACCCCAAAGCAATCAGCAGGTATCCACGGAGAGTGAATTTATGAGATGAAGAAATTGTGAAAAGAATTGACTGAAGACCAAAGGAGAGTTTTCAGCTTGGTGATATCAGTTCTTGCTGGAAAAAAACACACCTCACATGCAAATACATATATAAGCAAACATAAATTGTGTCATATCACTCAAACACAAAAACTGGCAACTGATATGATCAAGTTAGAGGCATAGTAGAAATTGATGTTTGATATTTTTTTCTATTATTACTCGGTCAGCCTGCTGGTGCTATTGCCAACACTACAACCACTGCAGCCCCGTCTCAGGAGAAACAGAGGAGCCCTGCGAGCGCTCCTCGCAGCAAGACTCGGGTCAAGAAGGGGAAAGGGAAGGGAAAGGCAAAACCTGAACCACCAGAGGAAACAGATCCAAGGAAGTTGGAGTTGATTCGCTGGGTAGGAATAATGAAGTTTATGCAAATGTTACATGTGGAAATATGAGACAACAGAGTGAACATAGAGAAAATAATTATATTATATATCTATTCTATCAGGTGAACTCACTGGAGCAGGCTATGATGGATGCTCTGGTGCTGGACAGAGTGGACTTTGTCAAACTGCTCCTCGAGAATGGAGTCAACATTCACCACTTCCTCACCATTCCCAGGCTGGAAGAGTTATACAACACGGTGAGAGTTCTACAATGCTGAGCAACACCAGCAAAAGGGAAAAAAAAAATTTAATTCACAGAGTTTTGATGGATAAAAATATACAGAACCTACTTCTCCTTCTTGTTCTCACATCTTTCAGAAACTTGGCCCGGCAAATACCCTGCACGCTGTGGTTAGGGATGTCAAAAAGGTAAGACAGTCTTTGCTTATAACAATAAACATTCAGCAGAATCATTTCAGTTTATTTCAGGTTCAATATTATTTTAAAGCAGTTAAGGTCGTGCTTTCTTATATATGACTTCTGCAGGGAAACCTTCCTCCAGATTATCAAATTACTTTGATTGATATTGGTCTTGTGCTGGAATACCTCATGGGCGGAGCTTACAGAAGCAATTACACCAGGAAAGCTTTCCGTAACCTCTACAATAATCTATATGGACTAAAAAGGGTACGCATGGATGGAAGGAAATAAATGACAGTGGTTTGTCATCATATTAAGTAAGATTTTATATTAATTGCAACGCTTTGTTCTCTTCTTGCAGCCCAAAGCTCTGAAGCTTCTAGGAATGGAGGTAGGGTTTTCTTTCGCAACAACTAAAATAGTTTAACTAATCAAACCCACACAGAAGCACAATCTATCTAGCTGTTGTTGTTTTGTTTTTGTTAGGATGATGAACCTAGGTCAAAAGGCAAGAAAAAGGCCAAAAAGAAGAAAGAGGAGGAGGTGGAAATTGATGTGGATGACCCTGAAGTCTGTCGATTCAAGTATCCCTTCCACGAGCTGATGCTGTGGGGGGTGCTGATGAAGCGCCAGAAGATGGCACTATTTCTCTGGCAGCGTGGCGAAGAGGCTATGGCAAAGGCTTTAGTGGCTTGTAAACTGTATAAGGCCATGGCTCATGAGTGCTCTGAGAGTGAACTGGTGGATGATATCTCCCAAGATCTGGAAAACAACTCCAAGTGAGTGATGCAGAATGCTTTTTATACTTTCTGTAACGATGTATGTCTTTTTCTACTTGCTTTAAACTACTTTGATAAGTGCTATATAGAAATAATTGTTGTTGTGTCCCTCTCACAGAGAATTTGGACAACTGGCCTACGAATTATTGGACCAGTCCTACAAGCACGATGAACAGGTGGCCATGAAACTCCTAACATATGAGCTGGTTAACTGGAGTAACTCCACCTGTCTGAAGCTGGCTGTGGCTGCTAAGCAACGTGACTTCATCGCTCACACCTGCAGCCAGATGTTGCTCACTGATATGTGGATGGGCTGCTTGAGGATTGGAAAAAGCCCGGGCCTGAAGGTTAACTTAAAAAAATTCTAAAACAATAATATTTACAAGAAGAATGTTATTAGCGGAAATACTTGAAAAATGATTATCTCACTCAGGTTATTCTGGGAATCATCTTCCCTCCTCTGATTCTGCTGTTGGACTTCCGCCTTGGAGACGATGCCTCTTATCAGGCACCTGCACGCAAAGAAGAGGGAAAGGACAAAGATGATGACACAAAATCCAGCAAGGTCCTTGTTCATACTTTTTTTTTTATTAGACATATGCCTAATTTAAGGGTGAATGATTGTAAGCTTGCTGTTTGCTGTGATGCTGCAGGATGCCAACACTGATGCAACTTCCCGAAAAGGAGACGAAGAAGAGGATAGCACCAAAATCCATAAAATCCCAGTTGGCAAAAGATTCTTTGAGTTTTATAATGCACCTTTCACCAAATTCTGGTTTAACACAGTAAGTTCCCTTCTGATGCGTGAAGCATGCATTTCAAAAATGACCGCCAACAACAACAAACAGCTTTATGACCTTATTGTTTTGACAGATCTCCTATCTGGGCTATCTGATGCTGTACAACTACATTATCCTGGTGAAAATGGAGCGATGGCCATCTATACAAGAGTGGATGGTCATAGCATACATCCTCACACTTGGCACTGAAAAAGTCAGACAGGTATGAGCCTTTACAGAGTCGGAATATCTTAAATTCCAAGCGGTTTTATGGGCTTGTAATGAATACTGTGTGATCTCCTAATCCTGGTGTCTAGATTCTGATGTCAGAACCAGGGAAGCTGAAACAAAAGATAAGTGTGTGGATGGAGGAGTACTGGAACATCACAGACCTGGTTGCCATATCCACGTTCCTTCTGGGGCTAATGCTACGGCTACAGCCTGAACCGTACATGGGCTATGGCAGGGTTATCTACTGTATAGACATCATCTTCTGGTACATTCGTGTATTGGACATCTTTGGAGTCAACAAATACCTGGGACCTTATGTGATGATGATAGGGAAAATGGTAATAGTTCAACGAATCACAGATGGCATGCACACACACAAAAAGAAAGAGAACACACTGAGCTTGCATGTTCTCTTTGTTTGATTCCTTTCAGATGATTGATATGATGTACTTTGTGGTGATCATGCTGGTGGTGCTTATGAGCTTCGGAGTGGCTCGACAAGCCATACTTCATCCAGATGAGGAGCCAACATGGCGCCTGGCCAGAAACATTTTCTACATGCCTTATTGGATGATCTATGGGGAGGTTTTTGCAGACTCGATAGACCGTAAGACTAGAATTCATAGTAAGATTCTGTTTCCTGATTCTGGGCAGATGATCAGTACTGCATTATTTCTCTGTTTTAAAATCTGTCTTAGCAATGTCACACACGTTGACATACTCTGTCTCCCTCTGCTGGCACATTTGGAATAGCACTTACTACAATACATACATTCAGTACAACACAATGTTTCACTGCTTAAGAGCAGAATAGATGCCTGTATGTCATCTCCTCTGTCATGATCATCTGCCTCCAAGTTTTTCTTCTCCTGTTAATGTTTCTTCTGTCAAGGTGAAGGCAACAAGCAACTATTTAAAAAGCCTCAATTAGAAATGATATTGAAGATGGTATTGAACCTTTTCTGGAAGGTGCTGTTAAACATGTGGTCTAATTGATACTGAAATTCGGATGTTTGTCTTCATTCATTTTTAATTTTATGAACAAGGTTGTATAAAAAAATGTAAAAATGTAAAATATGTCAAGGATATAAAGTATGCAACTAGGTATGTTTGAGTACTTTTAAAAGTGCAATGAACAATTTGATAAGACCAGTCCACCCTTTAAAGCAAAACAGCTTGACCTTGACAGAAATATGACATAAAAGTCTTATGTCTATTGATTTTAACGCTTTCTCCATTTCCCTGCGGAACTGTGGTTTTCGGGGATTTTTCCAAGTCTATGCAATGGAAATCAACCGTAAGTCATCATGAATGGTATTCTAATTATTTACATTAAAGTCTATATAAATGTATAACTTTAATCTCCCATTCTTGCAGCTCCATGTGGTGAACATTTATATGATGAGGATGGGAAGAAACTCCCCCCATGTATCCCCGGTGCCTGGCTCACACCTGCCATTATGGCCTGTTACCTTCTCGTAGCAAACATTCTTCTGGTCAACTTGCTCATTGCGGTCTTCAAGTAACTATACTTCCAATGTCTACTTGTTCTATTGTTTCTAAGAAAATATCTCCTCTTACAGTTTTTACTCACTGGTCTGCATGTCCTGTCCCACAGCAACACCTTCTTTGAAGTCAAGTCAATTTCCAACCAAGTGTGGAAGTTCCAGAGATATCAGCTGATCATGACTTTCCATGACCGTCCCATTTTACCGCCACCTCTCATCATCCTCAGCCACCTCTATATCCTCTTCAACAGAATGTTCAAGCGATGTGCCAGGAAGAAACAGGAGGGAGAGCTAGATGAGAAAGACCGTGGCCTCAGTTAGTCTCCTTTTTTAAACCAAAACAATTTTATCATTATACTTAATACTTAAGTGCAATTAACTCTTTACCCCTTGAAAGCCTCCTAGGAGTATCCTTTGAAACTGCCTTCTAAATTGAGCCGTTTCTATCAAATTTCAGGCGTGCTTGTAGGACAAAATGTATGTGTGTGTGCATCAGAAGTTAGTGGGGATGGTCTCTGTCTATGCAAATACCTATAAAAAACAGAAACTATTCTAATGGTCGACAAACCACATCTTTATTGATATACACTGTGGTGTTAAAATTCATCACTAAGGATACAGGTGAGGTTTTCAAATGCCATCTTTATGAGGGTAAAGAGTTTATGCAGTTTTTCAGTGGTTAATAATACACACTAAGCGTTTAAACCACATCAAAATATTAATTTCATGATTCTGTAGCCTATAAACATGAAGAAACTGCTGGAACTGATTTTTTTAACAAAAATTGCTGTCATGTGTTTTCTTCAGAGCTCAGGCTGAATCCAGAGGAGCTAAAATTCCTGTACGAGTTTGAAGAACAGTGTGTCGAGGAATATTTCAGAGAGAAAGAGGACGAGCAACAGTCTTCCAGTGACGAACGCATCAAGGTTACTTCAGAGAGGTACAAACTTTTAAAAGTAGTTCAAATATTTCAAATTGGTTCCTGTTTCCATAAAAACTATTTTTCTCTCAACTCTTCTTGGCAGAGTTGAGAATATGTCAATGCGTCTGGAAGAGGTAAATGAGAGGGAGAACACGATGAAGGCCTCCCTGCAGACGGTGGATCTGCGTCTGGCCCAGCTGGAGGAGCTCCATGGACGTATGGCAACCGCCCTTGAAAAGCTTGCAGGTGTGGACAGGTTAGAGCTGACTCGAACCTATTCGCGAAACTCATCGGTGTGCGACCCTTCCAATCTCCTTCGCCAAGGCAGTATTAACAGTGCTGACGGTTACAGTCTTTACCGTTTCCACATGGATATGGAAGAGTTTGCATCCAGGCAGAAGGACACAGAAGACACAACAAAAACCGGCCTAGAAAGACAGCGGAGTCTGCGGCAAGCCTCAAGTATGTGCACTCTCAACACCAAGGAAGGTGGTCAGAGCTCAGAGTCCGGAGGTTTCGAGAGACCTCCGCCAAGCTCAGTTGTAGATATTCTCATATCTCCGTGTGAACAAAGGCCCTCTTCTGCAACATCAAGTCAAGAAACAATAACAAACATAAAACAAGGCAGCACGATGTTTCTAGACAGACTACCAGACAAAAACAGACTGAGGCCTTTGTCCCCTCCAAAAAGGACAAAATCGTTGAAACACTATCCAATTGAAGACCAATTCATTTCTCCTTTGACAAAGAGGAGGTCTATGAGCACCATCATTATGAACCCCCCTGATGAACCACAGAAAGCTCCTGAGCCCATAGACAAAGTCCAGAGTCTGCTAGGAAACTCCTCTTCGCCAAAGAGGACTAAATCTCTGAGGTACATCCCTACTGAAAACCAAAGCCAGACTTCTCCCATCACTAAGAAGAGGGCTATGAGCAGCATCCTCTACACTCCAGCTGAGGCTGGTGATGATATGATGCAAACTGCAGAGTACAGGTCACTGGTAGAGCACATTAATAAAACTCCAAATCAGTGGCCATCAAATTTAGCGTATCAGGTGCATCCTACCACTTTGGGTCAAATGCCTAAAGTATCAACAGTCAGAACACTCACCCAGCAATATCAAACTCAGACTGAGGCAATTCCTACAGAAAGTACGAGGACTCTTCCAGGAACAGAAACTCCAGAGGATCCAAAAACGATCAAGAGAAACCTCTCGAACACCACAGAGTATCTGACAGCTGCTGATGAAAAATATTTACCCTCTCACAGATCACAGACTTGGAACGCAAGCGACAGGAGAGCCAAGTCCATGATGGTTAGCAAGCAGCTAGCTGCATCTAGCAGCGAGAGAGTCCTTAACGAAAGCAGAAAGGTGTCAACTTTTGGACAGGCAGATGAGGAAACAAAATCAGATGTAGGGAAGAAGGAAGACGATGTCCAGGAGTAAAAATGAGAGCCTTAAAAAGAGAAAATAAACCAGCATGAAGTGGAAAAAATAGCAAGAAGATAAACAGAAAGCCATGATTAAAGTAGTGGACATGTAGCCTGCCATCAGAAATCATTACTAAGTGAGTTTCTGATACAAAGATACAAACAAAATGACAATAACGGGGGGAAAAAAGCTTTACCAGAGTTTCTTTCTTTTTTTTAAACATTTTCAACCATGCAGTGTAGTTGTGTATAAAAAAAAAATCAACATTCCCATAAAGATCTACTTTCTTTTCCATTTTTACTCTTCACTGATGTAACATACAGTAGTTTACAAGGACTATCATTCACATTACAGCTTTCTCCAGTCGTTGTGTTTTCATATTGGACGCGTGAAGGGAAAGTGCTCTGTGTCTACAATCTCAAGAGGAAATAAAAGCAAGAACACAACTGCTACTTGTGATTACACACAAAATATGTGAACAGCAAAAACTTTCACTTCCTATATATGCTCAACATTTTTCAAATACTGTCTGTAAACATTTTCTATTTCAGATACTGTGTGCTTAATAGTCTGAGGTCTCCCTACAGCTTTCATGCAAATACTGACAACCGTGTAACAATATGTATTAAGTACAAGCTTCCAAGAAACAAACTCTTTCACAGCTTTGTTTTGACACAGAACCCTGTACAAATAAAGGTTCTATTAAAAATAAGTAAAAAAACAGTAGGTTGTTTTTTCTTTTGTTGTTGCTATTTTTTCTTTACATATTTTTGTCTTTCTATTGCAATACTGTGACTTTAAATAGGCACACATGTGCAATTAGAAATGATGGCATTAACACTGGATACCACAATCTTAACATATATGAATTCACACAATTACAACCAATTCTGAAACTCCGTATGATTATCTTACAGCATCGTCATAGTAAATGTAACAATAGGTAGGGCGTATAAAATGATGCTACGTTGTATGAAATACTTCATTTACCATTTATGAGACCAATATTTGTAACAGATATTTTTTAAGACATCCTACAGACATGTCCACAGTCAGCAGGCACTGCAGGGTGAGCTACAAACCACTGCTGATACTCATGCATCAGTCTTTTTGCATGAACACATATAAAGCCTCGTTCATCATTGATCCTCGTCTGGTCAGCAGATCAGGGTAGCATCTCAGCCTCCCCTGAACCTGTAAGTCCAGCTGGCAATAAGGCCCCATGATTATATGACCACGGCCGCCTCCGCAGCGAGGAAGGCCAAAAGGCGGAAACCCTCCAAAACACCAATGTCACGCCACATACGTGAGCAGCTTAGAGGAGCGAGCACTTGAAGAATTTAATTCTCTTCGACTTTTTCTCTGTGATCTTGACCGGTTTGCCTGATCCTCCAGCACTGTTGTCAGTCTACAAGAAAAGAGTTGACGGTGAAGAAATGTAAATACAGACTGTGACACAAAGTACGGGATAGCGACTAATTAATGAAACTTTCTTCAACTTACCGACTTTGAGCTCAGATTATGCAGTATGTCTCTTCCCATGGTATAAAAAGCCTTGTGTGACATAAAAGACAAAATAAATATTACACATCCATATACTGTGTGTAAGTCATGCTTTATGGTAAAGGGTAAAACATCCAGCTTACCTCTTCAACATTCAAGCCAGACTTTGCACTGGTTTCCAAGAATTTAACTCCATAATCAATAGCCAGCTAGGTGAAATAAAAACATAGATTTATATTTGTGCCAAACGCTGAAAATTGCAATAACTTCAACTGAATTAGCTTGATGCTTGCTTTTTGGTAACGACTAGCTTCAGACTCACTTTTTCACCTCTGTCTTTAGACACCTGTCTCCTGTCAGTCATGTCGCATTTGTTGCCCAGGATCATCTTCTCCACATCAGACGAGGCATGCTGGCAGAATTAAATAAGACTCATTATTTATGGTTATTTAAAGTATGATACTATGAGTATTAAAAACAACTATAATTTACTTATAATTAACAATCACAGAATTTAAATTGCAAAAAAATACTAATAATATAACTAAATTTGGAACTCACTTCTTCAATATTTCTAATCCAGTTTTTTATGTTCTCAAAGGACTTCTCATTGCAGATGTCATAGACCAGCATGATACCCTGGGAAGGAAAATAATAATAATAACAATTTATGAACCCCGACGTGCAAGGGTAAGTTAGATATATAGCAACATGGTGAGAAATAAAAAGCTAACCATTGCTCCTCTATAGTATGCTGTAGTGATGGTGCGAAACCTCTCCTGGCCCGCAGTATCCCTAATTACACATCAAATCAACAACACAGGCAGCAGGTTAAAGTGCAGGTCAGTCAGACTTTCCAATAAAAAAAAGGGAAAAAGCTCAGTCAAATTACACATACCATATCTGAAGTTTGACTCTCTTTCCATCCAGCTCTATTGTCCTGATTTTGAAGTCTATTCCTGTATTAAAGCAAGTAAGAGCCACGTAAGCTTAATCGGTTACCTTACACTATCCAGTTTGTCACATGCCTCACATACACAGGAAACCAGGCATTTCTGCAATTAATGGTAAAATGTGATCTCGTGTCACGTTTTAGAGGAACATATTTTGAGGAATAAGCAGAAATAGCTGCAGTGTAAATTTGCAGCGCCGATCAGGTTTATAACATAATTATCACAATACTGTTTTCAGCATAAAGGCTACAGTGTAACAGAAGTCAAAAGTCTTGACTGTGGCTTTGATTTCATTCTGTATTTAACCCTGCTAGGGCATCCGAGTCTTCAAGGACAGAATAGCATTATCCATTAGTCTCACACTCCTATTGTCTGGTTCATATGCAGTTATTTCCCTTTTAGGTCGTTTGTCCTTCTCCTTACTTTCATGAAAAAATTCACTAGCTTCTATTACTGACAGATCAATGCAGTAAAACGCAAGACTATGTGGATGCCGGCATTCGTTTTATTAGATTTATCCTTGGGGGGCGTCAGCAGAATACTCACCTATTGTAGATATGAAGGTGGTATTGAAGGAGTCCTCGCTGAATCTGAACAGCAGACATGTCTTGCCGACTCCGCTGTCTCCGATAAGCAAGAGTTTAAAGAGATAATCGTACGTTTTCGCCATTGAAATAAACTTCAGACTTCTGCGTTTCGATATTATAAGGCCGCAATGAAGCTGGGATCCCCCGTCTGGAAACCCCTCAGCTGTCTGTTGCAGACCCGGGCAGACTAGCGACAGCCCGGTGCCGAGAAATGTGACGTCAGTTCCCGCTTGGCATTGTGGGGCTTTGTAGTTTAAAGGGACAATTAGATTTTAACCATCACTTCTGGACACAGACTTCCAGTTTTGGAAATGCTCCTAATGCCCCTGGTACTTTTGATTTCTTGTGCGCCTTCTTCCTGATATTGCTGTCCGCTGGGTTTACATATCCCAACTGAGGTGAACTGATGGCCTCTACATGCATGATTCCCACCATGAAGCACAGAGGAAGAGGTGCGATGGTGTGGGGGTGCTACTGTTGGGTATTTATATAAAACTGAAGGCACACTGAACTGACATGGTTACCGCAGCATCCTGCAGTGACATGCTATCCCATCCAGATTGCATTTAGTTGGACCATCATTTCTTTTTCAACAGGACAATGACCCCAAACACACCCCCAGGCTGTCTAAGGGCTATTTGACCAAGAAGGAGAGTGATGGAGTGCTGGGCCACATGGCCTGGCCTCCACAGTCACCTGACCTAAACCCAACTGAGATGGTTTGGGATGAGAGAAGGCAAAAGGGCCAACAAGTGCTCAACATCTCGTTGGACAACCATTTCAGGTGACTACCTCATGAAGCTCAGAGAATGCAAATAGTATGCAAAGCAGTAATCAAAGCAACCGGTGGCTATTTTGAACAATCTAAAATATAAAAATATGAATTATTTAACACTTTTTGTTCAGTACATAATTGTTCAATACATTCATAGTTTTGATGCCTTCAGTGAGAATCTACAATCTTCATAAATAGTCATGAAAATAAAGAAAAAAAATAAATAAATGGGAAGGTGTGCCCAAACCTTTGACTAGTGTATATATAATTTTATTTTTTAAGTGATAACCCTAATACGAAGATATTATAAATGTTTAGTATACTAAAATATTATATATTTTGGGGGAAAATAAAATATATATAATATATTTGGAAGTTTTATTTTTTCTGTTTTTTATTTATTTTATTTTTCTACATGCTCTTCACCATTTTCAGCACACTGTATGATTGCGAGTCATTCCCCGCTGCTCTGCTCTGAGATGCTATCTGTTTAATCGGCGCACGTATGCGCAGAGATTTGCACAGCGAAAATGCCTGTAAGTTACAAAGTTTCGTATTAATTTGTATGCTTTTTTCAACATGGTAGGTCCATATGTGCATTTCAGAGACGATGTCCTACCGTGTTTACACCGTGAAACCTCGCAGTTGTGTTGTTGACATTGTTGCAGCAGCAACACATGGAGTGGGGGTTAGCTAGCTAACAATAGCCGACGACGGGTGGCGACTACTTGCTGAAACACCGTGGTATGTAACTAGTAGTTGTGTGATGTAACTTATAACGTAGTCATGTCGGACCAAAAAGTAGTCATCGCCTGAAAACTTTCACGACTGCATTTTTTTGCGTTTAACGAATCACCTGTAGTACACACGAACAACTGTGGTGCTTACTTAAGATGTAAATGCAATAGTTAGTGTTTAAAAGAAGGTTTACCAAAGTGAGCTAAAAAGTTAAAACACGGTTTATCCCACTTATTTGACTGGACCTTTCCCTTCATTTCAGTTGGCCAGAGACCTTCTCCACCCGTCACTTGACCATGAGAGACGACAACATAAAAAGAAAAGACTTGTTCAGAGTCCCAACTCCTACTTTATGGACGTGAAATGCCCAGGTATACAATAAAGTTTATACTATATGGTCACCAGATGTCCCTCTTTATGTGGGTCTTAACAGCATTTTATTATTTCCTTTGATCCTACATGTGGACATAGTGTCTCACATTTTGATTGGATCTAGTTTTCAAAAGCAACTGGGAAGAAAAGTAGCACACTCCTGCAGGTTTATATGCTACAGTCTTTTGCTGCCTACTACGGCCATGGTAGAAAATTGCAAGTCACCAAAAAACACAAGCTAAGCAGATTTTTGTGAAATTGGCAGAGATAAAAGGAAAGGCTCAGAAACCTCTAAAAACCCAGTGAAACTGGTGACTGACGACTCTCAGTATTTGTTTTTTGTTTTTGACTATAGCTCAAAATGTCATGAGCCAGTTGATGATTCATTTGCACTGAAAGGCAATTGATAACTATGCAGAGCGGCAACTGAAATAATAGTTTTAAAGGTTATTGGGGTAAGAAGGAGAACACTTGTGATTAAAAAGATTAAGTAATTTTATTCTAGATGTATATACTTAAAAAGGGAGTTGGGAAGCTCACATAAAATCTGCTTTACAGTTAGCAATGTGTCCCACACAAATACAGTATTTGATTGGATCTAATTTAGTTGAAAATACACATGTACTCCCAAGTCCTCATAGAAGAGTAATAAGTTATGCAGCTGCTGTGATTTTAAGCCATTTCTTATTCACACGTTCCATGGCTGTCTTTTAATCACGTTTTACATATATGGCAATCACAGAAATGTAACAGTAAATATTTAACACCATTTCTTTGCAGGCTGCTACAAGATCACCACTGTGTTCAGTCATGCACAGACTGTGGTACTTTGTGTGGGATGCTCAACAGTGCTGTGCCAGCCCAAAGGAGGAAAGGCCAGACTAACAGAGGGTAAAAGATCCAGAACATTCTGTACCAATAGAGATGTAAATGCTTGATCGTAAGTGTATGGGCACCATTATACCTGCTGTGTGGCACCTGGCAAAACGTACTGTACAACAAAGCCACCATTTCTACCAGTGGTGCTTTTTGTAATCTGGAATATTGTCATCACCCCTGCAGCCGAGTTGAAGACTAGTGCACAATTGTGGTGGTTTTTACTGATGTTTTAATAACAGTAAAGGAGCTCAGATTCAGAGATATTGCAACAATTTGAAAAACATTACGGGGAAAAAAGAACCTTTGAAAGAAGAATAGTCTTATATGTCATACTTTTTTGGTTTCCATATCAGCTCTGATGTGGATGTGTTATCAGGTAGTTATACTGTGGGCTCACTATACTGCAGCAGATGCCTGCTGTTACAGTAAGCATAATTAGATGCAACAGTAATGCATTACCACTGCTGTGCAATGCAACCAGTGGCAGGTATACTGGAGCCTTTTAACTGCGCATAAATGAGATGTGAAAACAGATGAAGTAATTATGTTTTTTGTTCCACAGGTTGCTCTTTTAGGAGGAAGCAACATTAGATGGACATTGGAAACTTAATGACTGAATTTAAGCAGTGCCTTTTTATAAATCTTTCCATTGATTAAATGGTGTTCAATGACTAGTTATCATACAAATTTTAACTTTTAGACAAAAAAAATTACTGGCAGAATTTAATACGCAAATCTCAGTAAATAAAGACAGCAATAAAAAAGTTTAAGCATTCTGGGTATTTATTGTACAAAAAAAGCATTTGACTTGAATTTCACCTTCACAGAAAGCATACAAGTCATCATTTAGGTTCATATGAAGAAATTTGTACTGTAAATTTCGGAAAACAAACAAAATACACACTTAAAAAGAACATAACATGCACAAAAACAAACAAACCACTGACAACTTTAGGTGCACCCTTCTCCACTTGCATATTTGTGTCCCGAGTTTAATAAAAAAAAAAAAAAAAAGGGATTGGCAACAGTTTTAAATGTGATGTCACAAATTTACAGTGTGAAAGGGACCAAAGGCATGGGTTAAACCTTTCCTTTTGCAAAACAAAACCCACATGCTCTGCATATAGACTTTGACTACAATCACTGTGTCTGACATTGGACGCCACCTCTGGGATTGTCATCGTCTTCCTCGTAAGCTTCACCACTGTAGTGTTTCTGTTGTGACTGCAAATCGGCCTCGCTTAGTTCTACCTCCTCCATGTCATCTGTGACCATCACATCCTCTCTGGGCGGAAGAAGTCTTTCCAGCTGGAACATCAGATGTTCTGGGAGCCAGTTTTTCTCTGGGAACTCCACCTGCAGGATTAAATGAATTCAAGTGAGCTGAAAACATTTTCCCACCCTGTGGCTTCAATTTAAATCCAGAATTGTGTTACACTGTTGAAATGATGTTCAACTTACCTGAAACTGAATAATAAGCTGTCCCCTTTCATAAGGTTCTTTGTAAAGTGGCATGCCCTCATTCATAACACATTTGACGTCATTGTGCTTAATGACTTCACCTGTTGATTTGAAGGAAGAAAAAAAAAATAATTAAAAAAAAATTGGAATCTATATTACCATTGTTCACAATCGGTCACCAGAAAAGCCAGCACTCAAGGCCAGCTGATTTCAAACACTTACCTGGTTGTGAGCTGATAACAAGCGTTCTGTTGTCTAGAGTCTGAATGGTATTCCGGAATCCACACAGTGCCTCGACAAGTTTGATGTCCATCCTCATTATTAGGTTATTGTCCCGTCTCTGGAAAACTGGGTGATCCTTCTGATCTAACACAATAATCACATCCCCAGGTTCCAGGCCAGGCTCCTGGTCACCTTCTCCATGAAATGTAATTTTCTGACCGTCTTTCATACCTGCACAAGAGACGCATCATTAGCTAAACTTGCTTTTGAAAACAACAAGAAAAGCATTTTTATAATACAAATGTCTCAGATAGGTGAGAGCTTTACCTTTGTCAATATGAACTTCAAGGATTTTCTTCTTGCGTTCTACTTTCTGGCCATTGCAGTTCTTGCAGCGATCCTTTGAGTTAAATTTCTCGCCCTGTCCCTGACAGTCTGGACACATGCTTTGGATCTGCTGAATCATGCCTGGTCCCACCTGCTGCACCCGGACTTGCACTCCTCTTCCTTTGCAGTTTGTGCACTTCTCCAAAGCACCCTTCTTGCCACCATAGCCTATGATGAGAAGGAAAAAAGGAATTAAATATCTTTATTACTCCAAACACTGGTATTTTTCTTTCTCCAATTAAGTTGGTACTCACCTTCACATTTCTCACAAATTACATTCTTCTGGAGTCCGAGCTTTCTTGTTGAACCATTGTACATCTCCTCTAGTGAGACACTAAGCTGATGAACTACATTTTTCCCTAAAGGACAAATAAATAAAAAAAAGCACAACATTCATGTTATAAATGCCAGGAATACACATCACTTCAAACTGCATCTAGCTTGAAAACTCAATGAGCCACCTCACCTTTTCTCTCCCTCTGCATTCGTCCTCCACCTCCAAAGAACATATTGAAAATATCCATCGGAGAACCTCCGCCACCCATCCCTCCTTCTTTGATGGCTTGTTCCCCTCCTTGGTCATACAAGTCTCTCTTCTTTGGATCTGACAGCACCTCATATGCTTGAGAAATGTGCTTGAACTGCAGATATAAAACAAATAATTGAATTACTTTTAAAAGCGAGAATGAGTGACTCCACTAAAGCTATAACTTGAGTTTGTGTAGATTTTCAGTCATCAAGGTCATAGTAAGTCGATTATAACTTGTGTTAGTTTATTTGCTTCGACCCTTTATTAGGCTTACTTAACGTACGACTTGTGTTGTGACAATGCTACTTAAAAAAGTCACATAAATGATGAATAAAATAGAATACAATAACAACACATTTAATGTTAAACATTACTTTCGCACAGTAGCAAAAAACATCAAGTCAGTTCAAGCGTGCAGGTCTTCCTGTAGCCACACGCAGTCAGCTGCGCATAGATCATTCCAGAAAGTTCCAACTGGTCTTTAAAGTAGCCGGTTTAAAATTAGAAGCGGCTTTAACAATAGCACGTAAACGGCTGAACTGCTACAATAAAACACGTTTAAAACTCACCTTCTCTCCTTCGTTTGGATTCTTGTCAGGATGATATTTCAAGGCAAGTTTTCGGTAGGCTTTTTTGATTTCATCCTGTGAAGCATTGGGTTCGACACTCAGAAGATCGTAGTAGCCGGTTTCGTGAACCATGGTGACTGTCCTAAAGAGGAAATAACACACACCACGAACACGTTACACACAAGGTTACAGCTTGAAACACACTGACAGCTGATATTAAACAAATAGCAAACCGCACGCTAGCTGCAAAACAGGGGCTAACCTCTGTTTTATCTCGTTAAACCCAGCGATAACGGACTGCTAAATTTCAGTATGCCTCACACGTTACGGGAAAGCAATACAACCGGCATTAAAAGACACACGGATGTCGCCCATATTCGCCTTAGCTATAGTCAACCTTAAATGAAACTGCTGGTATTTCTTCGTGACAATGATAATTATTATTCTAAATTGAAGTCTTTATGCCTTACTTTCCAGATGCTGCCTTACCAAGCTTTGAGTCGCCTTTGCTGTGAGAGTGCGGAGCGAAAGTGGGAGGTACTTATAGCCGCTTTGCAGTGCAGAACTTTCTGGAGAGCTTCGAGAAGCGGGACCGGATGTTTCGTTGGCGGAGAGAGAGGAGTCTAGAAGGGACCCGAGTAGGGGGACGAGGGAGGGGTGGAGGTTACTAGATCTCCTTCTTATATAGCGTGACCTACTTTTTCGAATGGTTACATTGCCTTAGATGTCTCTATGAGTCCAGTGGGGCAAGGGCAAGAAAAAAAGGAACAAATATAGCATGTATGATCTTTAATAAGATACAGCCTGCTTTGTAAATGTTATATAACCTTCTCTAGAATATTCTTTAATTACACCCACACGTCTGGCAAAACAGAAACAATACTCCATCCCAAATAACTGCAATATTTGTTATGTGAGCTACAAATGTGTATACTTGTTGTTTATTATTGACAGATTTATTGCAGATTAGGTGCTCCTAAATTCCACATTTTATTACATTTTTAGGAGTGCTAAAGCCTGTTTCACCCTGTAACTCATGTGCATTAAGCTTGATTAAAATTAAATGCAGAGTGGTGTGATTAAGTTTTGAACGTGTCATTGTGTGAATTGGGAAAGGCTGTTTTACATGTGAAAAGCGAAGGTGATTTGAATTCAGGACATGTTCTTGAGCAACTGATTCCAATGCACTACCCACATGGTCTTTCCTGTTTGTTTCACAACCTTTAGCGACTTGGGAAGGCTTGCTGAACTGCAAGTTTGTTTGGTGTTTTTTTGTTTTCTTAATCCAGTATATTCCCATAAATCACGTTCGTCCAAGTTTTGAAAGCAGCATTTTTGAGCAAGTTCAGAATGGAAAAGAAGGTCGATCATCAACTTGAGGATAGGTAAGCAACTTAAGATGAACTGTTTTTTGGTTTCTTTCACCTGCCTTCACCTTTTTTCTAACAGTTTAACTGTAAGATAGCTTCTAATACTTTCACCAGCATGCATGCACAGTGCATAAATGTGGTGATGGTTTAACCACTTAGTCACTTCTGCCAGAGTTATTGAATGAATGTTCCTCATATTATAATATAGTTTTGCACCCAACCTTGGCACTGAGTCCACAAGTCCCAATTCCTCAAAAAGATTTTACTCATGTGTGTTTTTATTATGGTGATCAAGGATGTGCTTTTCCAGAATCATCCAGATGTGTTAATTTGAATTGATTTTGATTATTTTTGTCCTTTGAATACATTGTCATCTCAATTGGGAGAGAAATGTGATCAATGTTTGGATCAGTCTTTATATTGATTTGCAATGGCTCCTCCCCATTTACCATGACAACAATATTGACGAGTGGGAGCAGACAGTTGTTGTTTTTTTTTGACAAACAAAGCAAGGGGCTTTTCCTGTGGCAAAGCCCCGGCATTGTGTTGGATCAACAAAGCTAAAATGAAACCCCTGCCAGAATTTGAGGTGGAGTGCGTGCGAGTGTGCTTGAAGCCCGTGTTTCCTCTGTGTGTTTCAGTGTGATGTTGCCAGCTCAGAAGACTACGGAACACACGCAGACAGATAGTGAAGAGCTCACCTTTATAGGTGAGTTATGAGCACTGAATAAGAAGACTTTTAGTGCCCAGTGATTGCATTTGCATTTCAGATATGATTTTTTTTCTTATCGCAGGACAAGTAGATGTAAGTCAGGCATTTTCCAGCACACCTCTTGCTCCAGCCCATTCTCTTTGGACCACTGATGCTAGAGGTTCAGTCAAGCTGAGAATAGAAGAAGGATGTACAGAGGAACCCAACACAGTTCACCAGTTGTTTAAATCCTCAGTTGAAAAATATGGAAACAAGCATGCACTTGCCAGCAAGAAGAACAACAAATGGGAAAAGATAACTTTCCTAGAGTATTACCAGTTGTGCCGGAGAACAGCCAAGAGCTTTCTAAAGGTATATTAAACAAAAGAACTAATTACATTTTAGGTACGTGCTAGACTACACTGTCAATGATCAGACTTTTACAAAGAAAAGTCCAAAACTTTGTTAATGTGTGCAGCTGGGTTTAGAGCGATTCCATGGAGTGGGAATACTAGGATTCAATTCAGCAGAATGGTTCTTCTCTGCAGTCGGTGCAATCATGGCAGGGTGAGAAGCGCACATTACACATCAACAACTGGACCTGGATTAAGCACTAATCAAACTCAGCCAATCACTGCACATAAATACCATATAGGTGTATTTCTCCTGTTGCAGTGAGACATTCAATAACTTCTTTGTTTCTCCTACATCTGTAACAGAGGAATAATGACAGGAATTTATGCCACAAACTCACCGGACGCGTGCCATTATGTGGCTAGTGACTCTAAAGCCAACATTATTGTGGTAGAAAATCAGAAGCAACTGGAGAAGATATTGCAGGTACTATACAATGATATGCACATGCAGTGGGTTTGATTCCACAGCGAAAACATCTTCTCCCTTGCTATTACAGATATGTGACAGACTACCCAATTTAAAAGCCATAGTGCAGTACAGTGGACAGGTTCAGCAGAAGATCTCAAATCTCTACTCTGTAAGTCCTCAGGACAGCACATAAAATGATACAGACCACTATGACTGTTGAGCCTGTGTTCCAAATGGTATATTTCTGCTTTTGGGTAGTGGGAGGAGTTCATGGAGCTGGGTCTGGATGTTTCTGAAAAACAATTGGATGACATTATCAGCAGTCAGAGAGCTAACCAGTGCTGTGTCCTGATCTACACTTCTGGCACCACAGGCAAGCCGAAAGGAGTCATGCTCAGTCATGACAATGTAAGCTTTCATGTGGCTATCAATGTGTGCTTGTATGCCTAATGTGTCTATTAACAAATCTTATTATTGTAACTATGACAAGCTACTTGAAAGCGAAGAAGATCAAATGCAAAAACGTAGAAATACCTCAGAAATGTGTTGTTGTTTGAGGTAAAACAAACAATTTTCTGCACTGAATGAATTTACAGATCACATGGACGGCCATTCATGCCAGCAGGGCTGGAGAAATGCAGCCAGCCGACACGAAACAGGAGTCACTAGTGAGTTACCTGCCTCTCAGCCACATTGCTGCTCAGATCTATGATCTCTGGACAGGCATCCACTGGGGTGAGCTGGTATACTTTGCACAGCCAGATGCCTTAAAGGTAAGTAGTTAAAAATATTTGATCATGTGATTCTAACATGTGTCACAAGAATATGCATTTCGACAGCATTCAGTACTACAAGATGTTTAACATGAAAATAGGTGCACTTTCATGGCTCAGATAAAAATAAACATTTTAGTAATTGTGGAGGTAATCATTTGAATAAGATATTGTAAAAATGCAGTATTGTGCAGACTGAATTCCCACACCCACAATGGTGTCTCCCCCCCCCCCCCCCCCCCCCCCTTCATTCTTTTTCACATTTTGCACATTTGCTCTGTAGGGAAGCTTGATAACTACACTTCGGGAGGCTCGCCCAACATCCCACATGGGTGTCCCACGGGTATGGGAGAAAATGATGGAGAAGATAAAACAGGAGATTAGTCAGTGTGGATATTTGAAAAAGAAACTGGTTACATGGGCAATGTCAGTCAGCCAGGAAACAAATCAAAAGTGTACGCATGAGTGAGTAGAGTTTTGATTCTCAATAATTATTTATAAAATGTGCATATACGTGTAAATAGATGAATTTTCCCAGAAGAGATGATTTCATTCAAAAGTTTCATTTGCAATTTTATTAGGGATGATGAAAAACCGTTCCTTTTTTACGTGGCTGACAGCCTTGTGCTGCAGAAGCTTCGGAATGAGCTGGGCCTGTCTTGCTGTCAGAAGTTCTTTTCAGGAGCAGCACCGATCAGTAGTGAAACCGTACAGTTTTTCCTGGGTCTGAACATCCGCTTGTATGAAGCCTATGGCATGAGCGAGAGCACAGGACCTCACTTCATGTCAGGTCCAAAAGCTTATAAACTGCCGAGGTAAAAAAAAAAAAAAATAATAATGTTTTTTTCAAAATCAAGAATTGTAAAAAATTACTTGTGTTTGTGGTCCTTATGTTTTGAATTGTAATAAAGTCTAAGACACAGAAAACTCCTTTTTTGACCTATAGCTGTGGAAAAGTGGTGCCTGGCTGTCGATACAAATTGGCCAATGTAGACTGTGAAGGGACAGGAGAAATTTGCTTTTGGGGACGCAACATTTTCATGGGTTTCCTCAACATGGAAGACAAAACAAGAGAAGCTTTGGATGAAGATGGATGGCTGCATTCTGGGGACTTGGGGAAGGTTGATGAAGAGGGTTTCTTGTACATCACAGGAAGGATAAAAGGTAGCATAATCCCATCAAACAAAACTATTGTGAGAGTGTAACTGGACATTTTAGGTCACTGACACACACTGTGGAAAGAGCATGGTGTTCTGGGCAGAAATAAGACTTCTTTCTCTGTGAAGTGAGTCACAAACAGCTGAAATGTCAGGTTGTCTACGCCTTGCATTTAGAGTTGATCATCACAGCTGGAGGAGAGAATGTTCCACCTGTTCCCATAGAAGAAGCAGTAAAGAAGGAGCTACCCATCATCAGCAATGCCATGCTGATTGGAGACAAAAAGAAGTTTTTGTCCATGCTTTTAACCTTAAAGGTAATCTGCTGTAATTGTTCTGATTTCTCCAGCAACATAGCATGAATAGTGACAAGAGAACTGTTAAATGTCTTTCTCACTTACAGGTGTGACAATGATCAATTTAACCCTAATGTCATAATTTCTATGTATATGATGTTGGGATTTATCCCGTTTTTCAGTGTTGTAGCAATACCGAAACCATGGAGCCAACAGAGGAACTCAGTATGGAAGCTGTGGAGTTTTGCAGACAGCTGGGCAGCCAAGCAAGCAAAATGTCTGACATAACCGGTGGAAAAGACAAAGAAGTGTACCAGGCAATTCAAAAGGGGATTGACAGAGTCAACTCTGCAGCCACCTCCAACGCCCAACGCATACAAAAATGGACCATTCTGAGAAAGGACTTCTCTGTTTCTGGAGGAGAACTGGGTAAATTCAGCAGAACAGTGTTAAAAAAAGATTAATACTATACAATAAAGGTTTATGCTGGTATACCATAATATCAAGACCATGTAACACAATACAGGTGCAAGTTGTATCGAATCAGTTGCACATTGCAGAGAATCTATAAATGATTTACTATTTTCTTGTTCCAGGTCCTACAATGAAGCTTCGCCGTCCAGTTGTCTTAGAGATGTACCACAAAGTTATAGAGAGCCTTTATCAAGGATAAAGTCACTTTCTACTGTGTAACTGTTAGTATGAAATCATGTGTCATTTTCCTTCATCTCATCCCCTGTGAACATGCATAAAATGTAATTACAGTACAGCACAAAAGTCTTGAGCCAACCCTCATTTCTTTTTATTTTGGTTCCAATGAGTCAGACTTTCTTGTCATTTTTTGAAGTGTTCTTGAGTGGTCAGATTATACAAGAACTGCGCTGAAAAATTGTGATTACAGGTGTTAAGGTATGATGAATCCAAATTTGACACTTGTGGTTCAAATCATCACTATGTACAATGAAGGTCAGGAGAGAGGTGCAACAGTGAGTGTCTGCAGCCATCTGAAAAACACGATAGAGGCTCTGTCATGTTTTGGGGCTGCATTTCAGCCATTGGTGTTGGAGGATCTTTCCAAAATGGATGGAAATATGAATGCAGAAGTGTACTATTGGAGTCTGATTCATAATCCAAGAGCATCTGGAAAGTATTTGACAATGGCTTCATTTTTCAGCATGACAATGATCCAAAGTAGTAAAAGCATTCCTAGACAGAAACAAAAACAAAATACACTTTTCAGTTGGGTTTGGCCTCCCAAGGGTCTGGTCCTAACCGTTCTTGAAGCAGTGTGGGATCATCTTGACACAGAATAAAACAAAGAGATCAAATCTGAAGAGATTTGAGATATCCTTCAAGAAGCCTGGAGAAATATTCCTGAAGACTATTTAAATAAATTACAAGAACACTTGCTTAAGAAAGTTGTGGCCATACCAATTTGAACTGTACAAACTGTTTTTGCCTTATATCCTGTATTTTCTTGTAAGTTTGCACATTTCAAAAAATAATTGATTTTCCATTTTCACTGCATACTATAAAGAAATGAGGGGTGGCTCAAAACTATTGTATCTATTCTGCAGAATGAAAAAAAGAGAACCACACATAGTGTTTAAAGGATATTTTATTTAATAAGTTTAAAGTTACACCATTTTAATGCAACTTTTACCTTACCAACACTGATTTTGACTTCTTTAAAATGATACCAATCATCTAGCCTGACAGGAAAATTGGTGGAAGTGCTTTATAACATTGATGAGAAAGACATGCTTCTACCCAGAAATCAGTTATAACAGCTATCAGAGTCATTTGAATAACACTGAATAAAAATTATGGCATTTCTCATGTCAGTGTAATACCAATTTTACAATAATTACATAAGCAAACAGTAAGTTTTCAAAAACATTTAGTGAAAAAAATCTCTAATGTGTTTACAGATGGATTATCTAAGCAACTAAATGTGAAGCAGAGTTTGACTTCTTAGCATATGATTTGTTTGTCAAGTGGAATTTGTGGCTGTGTCTTCAAATACTATTGTCAAATACATTAAACACATTTCACCAATAAATAGATAATATTCACCACTGATACACAGGAAAATCACATATGCATATTCCATATACACAAACCACTGTTAACACAGTTGTTTGGATTGTGCAGAGAGAAAAATTAAACATTCAGGATCTCAAACTCCTGAGTAGTTTTTTCTTTTTTGGTTGAAATGTGCGGATACAGCATGATATGGTCAAGTGGGCAAAACCCTAACAATTAACAAACATATCTCACTAATGTCCTTTTAGTCCATATCCTTCATTCTCTGACATATTGCTTCTGTGAATTCTGAGCACTTTGAGTTCCCTCCCAGGTCTTTGGTCAGAACCTTGAAGATGAATAACATAAGCATTATAAATTAGAAAACAGGTGTACACCATATAACCCAAACTGCAATTCTCCAGAAAAGAAGTAATTACCTTTCTGTCTCGAATTGTGTCAAAACAGGCACTTTCAATCTTCTTGGCATGCCCATGAAGACCCATGTGCCGCAGCATCATGACTGCACTGAGCAGCAGGGCGGTGGGGTTAGCCAAGTCTTTTCCTGCTATATCTGGAGCAGTTCCATGAACCTGATTTTACAGAAAAAGTTGATATTTTTAAAGAACAACAAACACAAATAGACTGTGGATTTTCTGTGCAACTTGTATGTTGATCATGTATCTGCAACTTTACAAAAATGACCCCATACCGACTCAAATATGGCCACATCATTTGCACCAATGTTTCCACTAGGAGTCACTCCAAGACCTCCAATTAATCCGGCACAAAGATCACTGTAATGGTAAACACATTGGGTTACCTTTAGATTTCATAAAACATATACTGGATTTAACATAAATTCATAACATGAATGAGCAATCACATTTTTAATATTGTGTCAATATTTTTGTTGCTTTTTTACAACTCCAGACAATTTTGCTGTCGCCCATGTGTGTTTCAGCTCTCTGTTTTGTATGCTAACTAGTGTGTGCAGGGGTATTCTTGTTCACAATGAGTACCTCCATGGATTGCTCTTGCTCCACCTAACCACTGTTGATACAGGCTGGACAAGTGTCTGATCTTATGCACCACCAAGCTGCATCACGAATCATCACAGCTGTTTAAAGGGATATCCAATTTTCATTCAACCAGGCTGTGACTTCGAGTAACTCCTTACTGTTTTGTTTGGTGTTGGCTACAAGAATAGGGTTTACTACATTTACCATACTGCCTCTGTAAGGACCAGTTAGGTGTTAGTTTTTTGTTAGAGACACTAGGTTTAGAGGTGCTACTACTACTACTGTATTTTTGGTATGAAAACATAGGATTTAATTACACTTTTTTCTTCATTTAGAACAGTCAGGATCCACCTCCTCAGCACTCTCCTGTTCATTCTGTTACCTCCCTTTTTCCTAGTGAGCCACAGTTGAAAAATGTCGTCTTTGATTGATAAAGTGCAAAAGAAAAGACTCATAATTTGCCTTGTTCTTATGAGTATTTTAACATAAAAGATTTACTGGTGACAGTTGTGTACCTTAAGATATCTCCATACAAATTTGGCATCACTAGTACATCAAACTGTGTGGGGTCCTGCACCATCTATAAGTTTGGATGAATAAGGACATTAAAAGAAAAATACAGCAAGCATTCTTTTATAGCCATCTAAAACATATTCGGACTAATTTACCACAAAGCTATTGGGACATACATTAAGGCACACGGTATCCAAGTACATCTCAGTGAATTTCACATCTTTGTACTTTTCAGCGGCCTCTCTACATTTTCGTAGGAAAAGTCCATCTGACATGCGCCTAAATGAAAAAAAGAGAAGCAAAAATGTAGTTTCAAGCAGCTTCACAATGACAAATGACTTAACTTGTGCTAAAATATACTTACATGATATTCGCCTTATGAACAGCTGTAACACTGGCTCTCTGATTGTTTCTTGCATATTCAAAAGCGTACTCTGCAATGCGTTTGCTGGCTTGTTCGGTGATGAGCTTAATACTCTGTACAACACCATCAACAATCTGAAATAAAAAGAATGAAGAGTGAACACGACTACAGTGCTGTGCAAATGCCACCCCTCATTACTTGGAGATAATTTATCCAAATTTCAGGAGTGGGACCACACCTCATATATAAACCTCCTGCATTGCAAGCTGTTTGTTATTGTTTTCGTGCCCTATCCTGCCTGTTTCAAAATTAATTCACCTCTCATTAGTGGCCTGAGACCCACCGCCAATCCCTTCTGAGGCCTTCCCCAGTCTCAATTCACGCTTATGCCATCTGCTGTTATCTTAAAGAAATGCTGTCAAACCTAAATGAAGATGTGGTCCCTGCTAGGTAATTTATATTTTACTTTAGATGTTTAAAGTGGTCTTGACCAGTAGTTCTTTGAGTTTTCTTTCAAAGTGTATCTTTGGACTGAAAATGTGTGAAAAAGCAGCCAATGTTCAGTCTTTGTCCCCGACCATTTTCAGAGGGGTGTTTTGTTGTCTTTAAACTTTGTTAAGAAGCAGGAGTACCCAGAAAGAGCCCACACATGAAATTAGTGAAGTTAGGGTAAGTGGTGATTCTAAATTGCCCTTGGGAATGAATTTGATTGCGAATGGTTGTCTGTTTCTTTGTGTTTGCCCTGTGACACACTTGGGACCCATCCAGAGTACATATCACATCTTGGCCTATGACAGCCGGGATGGCCTCCAGCCCACCTGTGACCCTGAGACAAGTTAAATATGAGCACAAAAGTAACCCATGGAGTGTTTTCCCAGGAAATGTAAAGTATAAATAACTGCTTAACCCTTTAGTTTAACAACAACTAATGTAGCAGTAACTAAACCTTGTAACTCATGAGTAGCTGCACAATACTGTCAAATAATAAAACTGAACAATATTTTCTACCTGGGGTGATGTAGCTGGGCTCGAGTTTTTTAACCACTTGCTTAAGGCCTTTTTCCCCATGTTTGGACTGGCATCATAACTGTGGCCTATTAAGAGGTAATTTCAGTCATTTCTCTTTCTATCATATGGAGTGTAACTAGCAAGCAATGTTCAGTTGAGACATTTGTTTACTTTTGGCTTGCAAAACTTACCTTTTCCTCATTTGTATTCAAGTTGTACTCAAGTGGTGAAATGTGTTTGTTGCTTCCAACATTAGTGGAAACAATTTTCAGAAATGTTTTCTTTTTTTAAGAAGCTCTGTTTTTTTCTGCAGTAAATTATAACCAGAGGCCGAGATTGACTCTTTCTCTAATGTGCCCAAGCGTGTCTTGCAGATGCCCACACCAGGGATGTTATGCAAGTGTCACTGCTTTAGCAATGATATCATGATATAACATTTTTATTTGATGTAAAAGTTTTATACCGGTATGATTGCAAATGATACGATATGGGAAAAATCTACTCTAACACACCGCCAATGCAGTAAATGTATACTGGGTAGGAAAAAACAAACAGTGGAACACTATTGGTCATGGACTGGCCTCTTCAGAGCCTGGACCGCAACATTTCTGAAGCAGTGTAGGATCAGCTCAACCAACATCCAAAGAAAAGGTTTGAATGTTCTTCCAGAAGCCTAGAGAACTATTCCTGAAAACTGTTTAAAGAAATTACAAGAAAGCTTGTCAAAAGGTAATGTTAATAAAGGTCTTACAACATGTTCAATTCCACTGTATTCTCCCTCGGTGTTCTCCCTGATTGTGACCAGGTTCACATCAGTGTAGGGGGTCTGGTAGCCCTCAATGGACACGCAGGGCCGCACATTAGCATAGAGGTCGAAGGTTTTCCTCAACAACAGGTTCATGGAGGGATGGCCAGCAGCTATTGGTGTCTTCAAAGGGCCTTTAGATTGTTAAAGAATTCAAAAATATTTCATGTCAAACCAAAAGAATATATCTAAAAACCTGGTGATTGGTTTGGAAGTTTTTCTCTCTTAAGCATGCCAAATTAATTAATGCCCCTAATAAAATTTAATTTCCAAGCTGCTGATGTGGGAACACATGAAAGTGAAGTTCCTGGAATAAAGAGATTAGTACATATTCCCAATATACACACCATTACCTAGAACTGTCCTACTGTTTAACTTTGCCTTAAAAAAACAAAACAAAAAAACCCCCATATAGATAAATCAATCAGGTTACCTTTCAGGCCAATTTTGTTCTTGTCCATTGATTCTTTGGCATCTGGAGGTATCATCCACTTTCCACCAGGTCCCCGAATGGCTGTAACATTTCTCTCTTCCCACCGAATAGGTGCCTATATCAAAAGGACATTCAATTCATTCTTTTTTCCCAGAACCTTTGTTATCTACAATTATACTAATCATATTTCTATTGTTATATGATTTATGTGGTATCAGTGCTCAAGCATTATATTATTCTCTGATAAAATCTGAAAAATAAATATGCATGTTAATGATTTTCTTTTTTTTAAACTGTTTTTCAGTACTAACTTTAGCTGCTTCAAATATCTTCATGACAGCATTGGAGATCTCTGGACCAATCCCATCACCGGGGATTAAAGTGACAGTCTGAATCTGTGAGGCAGGACAAACACAAGTTTTATTGCACACTGATGAGGTAGTTCAAATTTAATATAACCTCGAAGTTACAGAAAAAACCTTCACACAAAAAAGTCTGTAGTTTTACAAGGAAAAATAAATACCCCACGGATGAAAGTCCTGGATTGTGGAGTCTCATTCTTCAAAGCCCCAACTACCTGTGACAACTGAGAAAAACACAAAACACAAATTGATTTTTTTCCTCCCAACACTATTCTGCTGTTTATTTATGGAAATAAGAAAAAGCACTGAAACATGTCTGTGTATAGTGTGAGGTGAACTGAACAGATGTCTTGAGTAATGATGATGACCAAATTTGTGCACTGCTGTGTTTAACAGTAAAACATTTTTGACTGGTATAGCTGTTTGGCAAGTTTGTATTGGTTTTGCAAACGATTACATTGTCAGTGTGATCTAAATATGTAAAACAATGCAACTGCATGAAGCTCCTATGTGAGCAGGCAGAGAGACAGGAAGACAGGCAGACAGACAAACAGCCGAAGGCAACCCTGACTTTGAAAAGATTACAAAACAGAGTCTCTATTCCAGATGTGGTCACATCAGAAGCGAGAGTAACTGCCTGCGAGCTCTTTTTCCAGTGCAGCAAGGATATACAGTATTTAAAGTTAGGTACACTTAACTTACTTCCTGTGGTTTGAGTTTATCCTTGCCATTGATCGATAAACCCAACTTTGTTAGTAGATTAAGAATCTGTAGATGATAGACATGTGTTTCCATAACGCAACCTTAATAAAAACATGTTCAAGTAGAGCAACGAAGCCATAAATTGCTTCTACATTGCATTACACGAGAACGTACACTTGGCTAAATAGCTGCTAGCTAAACGTGTCGGGTTGCTATAGCAACTACGGGCATATAGCCTGTGCGTTAGCGGTCAGCTAAGTAGTTAGCAGTGGATGTTCTGCCTCTGGTATGCTGTCAGCGGGACAGACAATAAGTGTTCGCTGATGAACTGAAACAAAATTGATCTAGTGCAACTATGACACATTTCCATAAGTTTCAACGCACATACCGCTGACCTCCACGCCTTCCCTGCCATTCTGAACGAACCAAGGTCGACACAACAGCTGTAGCAACTGTCGAGCTTCTTCTTCTTGTTGGCGGTATTTTACACCCTCCGAAACGGTGCATTACTGCCACCAACTGGTATGAAGTGTGGACAACCTCGAATCCTATGTATATATGTAGGATTCAGAATCAGAATCAGAAAGGGTTTTATTGCCAAATGTTGAGCAGGTTTACAACATTAGGAAATTGCTGCGGTGCTTCAGTGCAAACATACTGTCATAAATTACACTTAAATAGACATGAAAATAAAAATAAGAATTAAAAGAATATGTATATATATATATATATATATATATATATATATATATATATGACTCGCCTGTTCCCACTTGAGCTTCTCATTTCTCCTGCCTTCATTCAGATTTTGTAAAAACAGCTTCCTTTGCTTTCTTACTCCCATTGCCTTTTTTATCCCCCTTCCTCCATTTCCGCCGTATTAAGCCCTCTATCTCTGTCCTACTGACATGAAAGACGTTTTCTGGCCTTTGTCATATGTGCCATTTCATTTCCTTTAACTTCATAATGTGCTGATAGCCATAAAGTGTTTGCTGACTATCAAAAAGTCCCAATAACTGTGCTGTAAAGCGGCCAATGATAAAGCTGAATCTGAACTTACTGTTATTTTTAACTGTCTTATGATTGCATCGACTGAACTACTAAAAGTATTGAAAGTATTTCTCCTGTGTATGCTGATTACGTCTTTATGTCAAATGGAATGTAAAACTCAAAGACAGGATCTCTCTTGGCTCTTACTTTTCTAACTTCAGGATAAAGATAATGAAAAAAGACTAAATTAAACTAAAACTAAATGCAAGCTTCTCATATGGGCTATATTGTAAATAGCATAATAATAGTGAATGTCTGCAGGTGCTTAGCGTTGCAACACTATTACCGCCTGCAGGTGGCGCCAGTGGACCGCTTCTAACACGCCGAGGAACAACTTCTGCAGGCTATAACCTTCTGCTTTATGTTTTAAAATCATGTTCATTGGTTCAGAGTGAGCAAACATGGGTCTGTATGAATATATGTATGAGTTGTATACATATCACACACATGTTTTGTATAATATATACAGATATATTAGTAAAAATAAAAGCGGGGGTACACCATTAAAGCTTCATACGCACTGTATTTTACACATTTTGATTGCACATATAATAAACTTTATGGTATAAAACAAGTAGAAACAGCTGAAGCAATCATTAAATCACCTTTTTCTTTTTGCAGAAATTGAACTTGCAAAGAAAGCACACAGCATGGGACACAATAACTTCCCGAATTCTCCAGCAATGCAAAATGGAAAAAAGCTATAAATTACTGAGAACCAATAGAAAATCGTAAGCAGCATAAAACAGCTCTCAGCATAAATGGAGGCTACAATATGGTACAAAATGCACACTGTGCAAGTAAAAGACATCTTTGAACCAAACTGAGGGCTGTCGGTACGGGTAAAGGTTTTCACACCACCTACATGTTTTGTCCAATACCCAATGCATAGGATGAGTACAAGGTCAGCAAATGCCACACACTGCAAGACAGCGCACGTGTGTCAGGCAATGGTAAATGTCAAGCATTTCGATACAGAGTGGTTAATCTGCAAAAATCTACAGTACATTAGCCATGGTATATCACACAAGCAGAGAAGTTGATAAATGTTGCCTACAAATGTGTTCGAAATAGGCCGGCTCAGATGGCATATTGTTTTGGTTGCTTCTTCAGGCTCATGGATCTTTCAGTTTGTGAAATCACATGAGTGGCTCTGTTGTTGAGGAGTCTGCATTCATGAAGAACATCTGTACAAAGAAAAATACATAAAAAGTCAAGGAATGCACTATGCATCTAACACTGTTAGCAACCAGCTAGATATCTAGGAACAGGTCTGCAGATATTCTCTTACCATTAAATTGCTTATAGGCTTCTTCAATAATGGCATTATTAGATCTCTTTATCTCCCAGTAACTATCTTCCACCCATGGCTTGCAATCAGAATGTTCAACAAGCTGTCCATTCTTGTACAGACCAGCTGATCATCATTCAAAAAAAGTAAATATCAGTCTCGGTATATTATACAAGCAGAGGCAAACACAAATGCATCACAACTGTCAGCGGTGCCACAATCACCAAATTAATCCAGTAAACAAAGTGTGACAACAAGTTCATTAAAATATACCTTTTATGGTATCATCAATGTCCTTGCATAACTGATACAGATCGCTTCCACGCCCAACAACTCTTTCACCTGCAATTTAAGCAGATTAATTCATTAAAACACGAAACTCTTACAAGTTAATGTTGAGCAGTTAAATGTCCAAAGAATGGGGAAAAAAAACTTACCATCCAGGACTTTGATATTGGGGAACATCTCGAGAACTACCACTCTATATGAAGAGTTTCTGCACACTGCCATAAAGAAACTTAACATGAGTTCATTAATCGAGAATTTCCATCCACTGGAATATGTTCAAAGTCACCAAAATTACCTGGATTAGTGTAATTATATGTGTTGTCTTTCAGACGTATATTTTCTAGCTTTCTCAAAGAAACAAGGCAGTGTAGGTTCTCAATACTGTTGAAAAGCAAAACAGACATGCTCTTAAAATGCCTAACAACATAGTAACTTATGCATAAAGCTTTTCTGCTTTTATGTCAGTAACACAGCCGCTTGTGACATATTCACATTTTTAATCACCTGCAGGAAAAAAAAAGACATTCAGTGGTTATTTAGTCTTACCTGGATATAATATTACCAGCCACATTTAAGTTCTGTAAAACGTCACAAGTGCGCAGGGGCTCTGGAAATACAAAAGCAGTGACCAATTTATGAGAAATTTTAAAGCCTTTTCATGACAGTAATCATCTTAATAATGCAAGAAATAAATAATCTTTTTCTTCTAAAATTGTACCTAAATTGGAGACCCTGTTGTTAGACAAATTGAGGACTGAAAGAAGCCGTAAAGATGCTAAAGGAGCCAAATTTGTGATATTATTTCCAGAGAGGTCCAGTCTCTCCAGGTTTATACATTCCCCAGTGCATCCAAGATCATGTATACCTACAAGACACAATTTAAATCATAAATGAAATGCAAATTTTGCAGAATGAAATGCTAATATATTATTTCCATCTTACCGAGATTTCTTAATTTGAGAAACAATATCGACTCCAGATCAAATTCCCCGGTACGTGACTTGAGCAGCACGGCAGTTATCTTTTCATGGTCTGCATCTGAAAGAATACGAGTCACAAGACTTCAGCAGAGCAAAGCATATTTATTTTTCTATTTGCATGCACCCACTCTGTCATTGTTCGTGAGTCAGCACAGCAAAAGAAAACGCTAGAAGCACAGTGTCTGTTCTGCTTACAGTATAAGCAAATAATCCAGGCAATCATCTCTAATAGGGGACAAAAAAAAATTCAGACAAGCAGTTTCTGAATTTCATATCTGGCTGCACGCTGGGATGTCCTCTTGAGGATAGGGTCACAAACAGATGTGCTGCTGGGTGGTATTATCTCGCCAGTTGTATGCATAAATAAAAGAAACCCAGGGAGTTATATTTGGCTTGATTCCCTGAGGCAGTGTCAGCCAGCTCTTATTAAGAGAGGTAAAAGGAAATCACGGTTGACCAGAGATGATGATGATAATGATGCTGATGTAGGGCTCTGTTATTTTCTTGGTGATCCTCTTATTATATTTTCAGATATGCAGCACAATTTTTATTTACTTATTTAAAAACTAAATGAGCACTGACAGACATGGATTTATATCCTTAAATATGACAGAGAATGGATTGGGTGTAAGCAGGGACTAATGTTTTGCACTGCACCTGCAGAAAGAAAGGTCACGATGTTTAGATTACCGCACAGTCTGCCAGCAATAACGTTACAACTTGTTAGCAGAGGCATTAAAGGGACTTTGTTAGCCCATGTTAGCTATATTCGTGAGACAGCGGCTGCGTGAATTAAATCATGAGGATGATTCAGCCGGATGAAAGTGGGTGGGTTCTTGAATATAATTAAAAACGTTCCCCGTCTGTTTTATTTATTTATTTTGTCATGAGATGATATAAGCAAAATGTTGTGTAACAAACAAAAAGGGGTTATGTTGTAGCTGGAAGCACAGCTACCTAGCATAAGCAGCTAGTGGCTAGCAAAGCAACGTAGCAACAAGCTACCCATCACAACTTACCTTGGTCCTTCTCTCGCTTGGAGTCCATCCTGGGCAACTTTGCTACCTTCAAAGCTGCCTAACCCGGTAAAGAGCGACACTTTTAACCAGTGTGGTGGTTAGGAGAGGTAGTGGCTCTGTGGGGTGAATGTGAAATTATCATCTGTCCTGGTGTGCAGTCAGGATACGCTCACTGTACTGCCGTGCTGTAAATAGCACGCAGGTGGATGAGACGGACCTCAGTCTCCGCAGCCGGCAGAGGGATGGGGGAGGCGATCATCTGCGGTGCAGGCTGCTGAAAGAAGCTGCACACCTGCTTAATTAAATATATAAATAAGAAATGCACATATATTAGATGCCGCTTCTGTGCAACAGGTTCTCGGGTCAATTAAAAGTTGTCGTCTTGCTACTGTGCCGTCGATAATAACTATGCTGGGGTTTCTGCATTTGTGGTATGCTACTACTATATCGTATATAGCAGAATAGTTATGCATTGTACCAAATGGTAATTAGCAGCGGAGCCAAAAAAAAACAAGTTTTTCTTCTCGTAATTACTATACATATAAATATAATATTGGGCTTGTACTGTATTAAATCTGAGGTGGACATATTGTAATATTAAATATCATTGGCATAGTCACCTGTAAGATAACTTTTATCATTGTATTTACTGTGCATACTGCAGGTTAACAATGTATATGTTTTTTTTTTTTTAAAAACGAGCAAAAAAAGTGCCCAAATTTTACAATTTAGCAATAGCGGACTGGTTTAAAGCACAGATTGCATCTTATCAGTGATATCAGTAATAGTCTGTTCGCAATATTGTGTAAGATAGAAGAAGAAAAAAGATGTTTAATTAGTGTGTAATTAAGTGGCCCCAAGGTGAGGTTACATCATTCCTGTTGCTAGCAGTTTCTAGTTCACAAGTAGGCCTTTTTATTTATTCATTTCTTAGCTCCGGTCCCATTGGTTTGTCTGGACTCCGGTGGACACCATCTGGGTACTTAAGGAGGGGAAACAGATCACTTTGCACTCCTTGGGGTCAGCAGACAACATCCACTGGCTCCGACTTAAACGAAAATCTTTATTACTAAGATTCTTGACGCACTTCATCTACTTTTGCAGTCGTGGAGGACATCGTCTGGAAGGACACCAATACCCTTTGATAGGAGTTTGCAACGATATAAATTCATCTTGTGCGGAGACTTTGTCTCTGCGGACCTTCTAAATGCCTTTCATTGAGAAAGGGCTTTGGACATTCAGTGCTGTGAATGTGTACAAGCAACAAATTACTTGATCAAGATGGGTAATAAACAAACGATATTTACCGACGAGCAGCTTGATGCTTATCAGGTAAGCTTGTGTCCATACCTGTGTTTGGAATCTGGATGTCAAGCAATTCATTCAAGTGAATAATGTTTTAATGTCTTAATTATGTGCAGCCAATAAACACATCACTGGAAAACTTTGAAGGCTAAGTGAAGTAAAAATTAAACATGTTTTTTTTTTTGTGTGTGATTATTGCACTCCTGTTGTTAGACTAACACAAATCATCATTTTATTTATCTTTTTATTTTCTCAGATATTGAAAAGAGGGAAAGTCACTTTATAAATATTGATTATTACCATCTCTAGGGTGTTTCGTTGGTCCTAGTCCCCCCATCAATTTCATTTATGACAGACAAAAAACAATTTCCTACTATAGTGTCGTCAGCTATGGCCACATTTTTATTTAAATATTGATAAGCAGATAGCAAAAGGTCTTGATTTCATTCCAAACTGGAGGATATCATGTAAACTGATCATCTAAGAAGATCTGACCTTTTGTTCCCTGTAACAAAAATCCAGGTTTTCCCAGAGAGAAAGACATCCTCATATGCACAGGTTTATCATGTGATTCGCTGTGGGCTTAATAATTGATGCCAAAGCCAGCGATGATGTGCCGTGAAACTCTACTCTCAGGACACAGTTTCTCAAGAGCTTCTCTGGTTACTTCAACTACTCCTAGAGTACCGTTTCTGTTTGTCTAACAGTTGTTATCTCTAGAGTATCACTTGAATTTATATCTTTCTTCGGCTCAAATAGATCATTGGATACTGCATCAGCGTGCTTCATTCAACGGGGAATCTAGAACCCAACAGCTATAACTTAAGCATGACTGTAATGGCATTTCTAAGTGTCAGCACATTGTTATCTCGTGTTACGGAGCATAGCAGGTAAGGTTGACTTTAGTAGGTGTATCGGTGAAAGCAAAAGGTGCAGTCCCTTGAGCTCATCTGACTGCACTCTAACACCCAGGGGAGTAGCTCAGACAGAATTCATACAAAAGACAAATGTAAACTGAGGTGCCCCCGGTAGAGCCGTTGGATAATGCGTGTGCCAGCACATGCATGTCAGACAACAGCAGATTATGTTCTCATGTACTTAAACGCATCATCGTTTAGGAGAAACCAGACACCCCGCTCAGTGTTTTACAGTAATGATTCTTCACAGATGTGTCATTGTGAGCATTTTATGCAAATTCCGATTGCACCTTAAAGGATTTGTCATCATGTTCAGTGCTATAAAACCTTCAATTCAAAGTATTTGTTTTTTCACATGCTGTTTTTCTCTCATTGCAGGATTGCACGTTTTTTACTCGGAAAGAAATTCTGCGGTAAGACTTTGATTTTTTTTCCTTTTTATTCTGAAAAATCACTCGCAGATATATGTTGCACTGTCTTTCATTTAAACCATATAAATTCACCACTTACACTGACCATAAGAAGATGCAAATATGTTGTTATAAGCCTTTCTTTTATTTTCCTGGGGTATTTCTTTGCTCTTTGGACTATGTGTGCTTTAACTGGGTCAGGATTTGGCAATTAATACTGTATGTTAAGTTTTTTCATCCATTCTTTCATTACATCGCTTTGTATAAAATAGATCACTACACTACAGCTAGCATACATGACCAACATTACCTTGGTATTCCTGGAGTTGGTTGGGCTGTTTGCTTCTGATTTGCTGATTTACAGTAAATCAAAAGCTGAGTTTTGGCCTAGAGACACCAGTAACTTACCAAATGGCATGCATATATTTGTGTGTGCCGTTGTGTTGTTTTATGTCATAAAATTGTTTCCAACTGAGTGTTAATGGTAACTTATGTGCAGTGACGTATGACCCCAATTATATATGTATATTTGTTAACATTAAAAGCTTTCACTATATTGTAAGTTTTCACTTCATTTCGTTGTAATATTTTGGTTTGAATCATGGTAACAGACCTAGAACAAGATTCAGAGATTTGCTGAAATACATGCAGCTTGACATCTGAGCAGCTAGAACAGACATACAATGGATATACAGATGTTTCACTCAGTAAACATAATGTGGATTATGATTTATTTCATATACAAAATGCATATAAATCTGCATAGTGTAGCACAGTGCTGCTATTTATAGTGTAATGGCTCCATTCCCTCCTTCATTCACTATCCAACAAAGGTCGAATGTTGGTCTCTTTAAAGTATGAAATACAGGCAAATATACCATTTAGTCAATGAATGGAAAAGTATGTGGATTTCTGATTTGTAAACAGTGCTGTTACATGCAGGTGTTTGTTAGTGACGATCTAGAAGGTTCTGTCCGTTAGCTGTAGCTGTAGTATGTTAGGTAAACCTTTTGAAATTCACGTTGACCTTTTGACTGCCGTATCGTTTTCAGAGCCATTCAAAAAGGGTGTCACATTTCTGCTTATACATTAAAAAAACTAAATCAAATAAATATGATAACACTAGTTGTCACGACTCACTGGACGGCTTAATTTCTCTCCTGTTGTTGCTTATCCACTTGATGACAGGCACAAATGACTCACTTTTTTCGTTAACAGAAGTGAGCACTTACTGTACCTTTGCATTTCACTCTCTTTTGGCTGTGGTTTGTTCTAGATGTTAGATTAGATTTTTTCTTTTCTTTTTTTAGCAAGAAATTCTTTACTAATTTGCATTTATTTTTACAACAAAATAAACAAAATAAGGCATTTGAGAATTCTTTGTGTACTTGGTTCTCCTCATTGACATCAATTTGACCAAAGCTAGTAGTGCTGGATACTAAATAGAGGTCACAATAGGGTGCTAAAAAACACTTCTTTCTTTGGATTTAACTTTATTGACATTGCACAAAAGTATTCAGAAAACAAAATGCAATTTGGAAAAGAAGATATATTGTTCATTTTTATTAGAGGAAGTATGTGACATATATGAAAAAACAGTTAAATTTAAACAGGTTTACTTGTTTCAGTAAACCTCACTTGTTCCTAGCAGTCTACCAGTGAAACTCAGTCACTTTGACAGGTTTATCTAGTTTAATTGTAGTAAGTTTGTTCTCAAAGACTAGCGTCCCTGTTGATGAATACTCAGATATGCCCTGAAAGTATTGACTTAAAAGTCAAAGGTCTATTTTCTTTTCCTAGGCTGCATGGCAGATACCATGAGCTGGCTCCACATCTTGTACCAATGGACTACACCAATGAACCTGATTGTAAAATCCCATTAGCCTTAATAGTCAACATGCCAGAATTAAAGGTAAACCCCCCACCGCTGTTTTAAAGCTCTGTTTTGTCAATGTGAGCAGTATGCTTGTGTGTGTAGAACTGATTGTTAACACTGCCCGTCTGGCTGTACTCCACTACATTGTGTGAGCTTTTGAAAGTTTATGTGCCGTGAATTGCTCTGACTGATTCTAAAAGTAAATCAAAAATAAATTTCAAATGCCATTTTGCACACTGTGACATCTCAGCCACATTTACCTCAGCTTTTCTCTGAAACAAGCATGAATGCCATACCCTTTAACATGAAGCCCCTATTCCCCGCAGAGTATTACCACAGAGACTCACGATGCACCCTTCCTCTCAGCATGATTGTGTCATGGTCCTGGGTCGGTGACCCAGCGCTTTTAGTTTGTTATCATTTTCATGATGATGATTGTTTTAGTTCTGTGTTATATTCGGTCTGCCTCTGAGTCTGCGTCTGGATCTGTCTGTCTATGGTGTCACCCCATCTGTTTGTGAAGCTGTCTGTTTAGATCTGTGTCTTGTTTGGTTCCCCGTGTCTGAGTTTCCTGTTTTATTGTGAAGGTCTCTGTCTGATGTGAGTGTGTTCAGTTTACATTTCCCCTGTCCCGTCAGTTCTGATTTCTCCCAGCTGTGTTGCCCTCCTGTCCCTCATCCCCTGATTACTGGTGTGTATTTAAGCCCTGTGTGTTCTCCTGCCTGTTGTCGGCTCGTCTGCATTCATCCGTCTACCTCTGCGGTCTATGGTGGTCCTGTCTCTGCGTCTCTCTGCCCCGCACCCCTTTGGTATGGTCTCAGGTTTGTCACTTAGTTTCTCCCAGTTTAGGTTTCCGTTTGTAAAGTACTCATACCTCGTTGCCTGTTTTTGTCACCACCCCCTTTGTAAATAAAACATCACTCGCATCATCAGTTTGCTGCATCTTGGGTCCTCCTTTTCCTCCACACCACACGGCTCCCTCCGCCAGCCGTGACAGATTGGGCCTTGTCTGTAAAACTGTCACAATAAGGCTGGGTTATAAGAATAGCAGAAAAAAGATGGAGAAGACTAAAGACACAATTGGTCCTCTACAACTTCATGACTATAAATTTGTCATCCTATTTTATATATTTCTATTTAGCTGACCTCAAACTTTACCCTGGGCAATAACACTTTCTTATTTGGACTCACTGAACTACAAACTCTGATTTAATAGCATTGTCTTGAATATCGTGAATATGCACTACCAGTCAAAAGTTTTAGAACACCACAATTTTTCCAGTTTTTTATTGAAATTTATGCAGTGTAATGTTTCATTGCACTCTGAAATGAAAGCATTTTAAAAAATAAGCAATTGAAGTTAAAAAGGAAATCATCAATCAATCAGTTTATAGACCAGAATGTATTCTAAACTTTTGCCACCTTTGGCAGATATAACAGCTGAACACACTCGTGCCATTCTTTCTACAATAGAAGTCAAATATTCTTCAGAAAGTTCTTCCCCATATCTGTTGCAGATGTTCCCATAAATGTGTGGCACTTGTGGGTTGCTTTGCTTTCACTGTTCTGTCCGGTTCATCACAAACCAGCTCAATGGGATTTAAGTCTTTAGACTGTGCTGGCCACTCCATGTTTTTAAGCTTACCTTGTTCTTTTTCCTTATGTAGTTCTGGCATAGCCCAGACTTGTGTTTTCGGTCATTATCTTGCTGTAGGTTGAAACCTTGACCAACTAGGCGCATACCAGAAGGTATTCCATGGCGCTGCAGAATGCTGTGGTAGTCGTATTGGTTCAGGGTGCGTCTCACTCTGTACAAGTCACTGACCCTGGATCCAGCAAAACAGCCCCAGACCATCGCACTTCCTCCTCCATATTTTACAGTTGATTACTCAGAGCACATTACTCCGGTTCTGGCCTCCCTGCACTGGCTTCCAATTGAATTTAGGATTCACTTTAAAGTCCTTTTCTTGATTTTTAAATCCTTTAATGATCTGGCACCTGCATATTTGTCTGATTTGCTGAAGCCCTATGTCCCCACTCGTTTGCTCCAGTCAGCTGAGGAGCTGTTGCTCTCAGTCCCCAAATCACGGCTGAAACTGAGAGGAGACCGAGTGTTCTTTATTGTGGCTCCAAAGCTTTGGAATAATGTTCCTCTTCACATTAGGCAATCGACATCAAATTTTGATTCATCACTCCATAATGGCTGTGTTTCATTGGCCCAGGCAAGCCTCTTTGTCTTATACTGACATCTTAGCAATGGCTTTCATGTTGCAACTCGTCCTGTCAAACCTGCAGCTCGAAGTCTTCTCTTCACAGTTGAAACTGAGGCTTGCTTACTATATGTTGTCGTGTGAGCCACCTATCACGGAAGCTGTTGTCCTCTGATTTAGTTGTGGGTTTGGGTCTGCCAGACCTCTTCCTGTCAGATTTTGCTCCAGTTTCTGAGTGCCTTTTGATGGTGGAGAAAACTCTACTTACTGACACCTTGACTTTCTTTGTAATTTCTCTGTAGAAAGACCTACATTTTTAAGTGTCATCAACCCTCTTTTACTGTTAATTGCCTTTTTTCTCGTCATTTTTGTTAACCCATTTTGTGTTCCCTTAAAAAGGACTTTTTGTATAATTCTGAAACATACATTATTTTTCAGTTATGAGTTACCTTACCTTTTTTTTCTACCTCTTGCTGTTCACCACTTGCCTTTGTACCATTTCAAGCTATTCAAATTCAAATTCAAATTCAAATTTTATTTGTCACGTACACAGTCATACACAGTACGATATGTAGTGAAATGCTTGGACAACTGCTCGTGACCTAAAGAAAACAAAAAAAGGAAAGGCTATGAATAAGATAGGAAATAAATATGAAAAATTAAAAAGGGTAAATTTAGCTAGGAAGGAATAAAATATAAATTAAGGTTAAAAATGAAATAACTGTACAACACAAATTAGAATGAAGGGTAAATTTAACTGGGAAGAATAAGATAAAATATATAAATTAAAGTTGAAAATAAAATAACTGTACAACAAAATACACAATACACAATATAGAACTATATAAGAATGTATGAAGAAATCTAAATATAAATAAATATATACACAATAACAGCAGCTGTACAAGTATTAACTGGAAATGAAGAATATAGTGACCAGTGTTGTGCAAAAACAAAGTCCAGAAAGTCCAGTGTGTGTGTAAGAACCATATGTGTGGGTCAGTACTGTGTGGTGGTGTGATTGAGAGACCGTATCGCCTGCAGGAAGAAGCTCCTCCTCAGTCTCTCTGTGTTGGTCTTCAGGGAGCGGAATCGCTTTCCTGACCTCAACAGAGAGAACAGTCTGTTGTTGGGATGGCTGAGGTCCTTCACGATCTTCCTGGCCTTGGTCCAGCACCGCCTGCTGTAGATTGAGTGCAGGTCAGGGAGCTCGGAGCGGATGGTGCGCTCAGCTGACCGCACAACCCTCTGTAGAGCTCGTCTGTCCTGCATGGTGCTGTTCCCGAACCAGGTTAAGATGTTTCCCGCCAGGATGCTCTCTATGGTGCACGAGTAAAAGTTCCTGAGCACCTTGGAGGGCAGTTGGAAGTCTCTCAAGCATCTGAGGTGGTAGAGACGCTGTCGGGCCTTTTTCACCACGGTGTTGATGTGGCAGGACCATGACAGGTCCTGCGTGATGTGAACTCCGAGGTATTTGAAGCTGTCCACTCTCTCCACTGGGCACTCGTTGATGACGGGGGTCTGGTAGTTCCTCTCCTGCTTAGTGCTGAAGTCCACTATCAGCTCCTTTGTCTTACTGACGTTTAGAAGGAGGTTGTTCCTCTGGCACCAGTTCTCCAGATTCCAGATTCCTAATCTCAAACTATTCATTGGACTTGAACGATCTGAATTGCAATAAATAACTAGAAAAATTGGGGTGCTCTAAAGCTTTAGAAAATCGTTTTCTTATTAAAATATCTTATGTTTGCCATTGCAAATGTGTAGGGCTTTTTTGATGAGTGATTTTTATGTTTAGATGTAAACAAAATTCTGCAGTTAAACACAATCATGTTTTCTCTCCAGGAAAATCCATTCCGCAACAGGATCGTGGAGTCATTCTCAGAGGACGGGATGGGAAATCTTAGCTTCAATGAGTTTGTGGACATGTTTTCAGTCCTGAGTGAAATGGCTCCTAGAGAACTCAAGGCCATATATGCCTTTAAAATATACGGTAACATTTCAAAGCATCAGTACGTTATAGAACTTCATTAATTAAAATGTTCTAATTCTAACTTCTGTTGCTGATAGATTTCAATGTGGATAATTACCTGTGCAAAGAGGACCTGGAAAAGACTCTGAATAAGCTGACAAAGGAGGAGCTGACTCCTGAAGAAGTTGAGCTGGTGTGTGAGAAAACCATTGAGGAGGCAGATTTGGACGGAGACCACAAACTTTCTTTTGCTGACTTTGAAAATATGATATCCAGGGCCCCGGATTTTTTAAGGTAAATAAATTCATGTTATTGCAACAACATTGATAAATGAAAAACAGAATTGGACTCTGGATTCCTCCCACAGTCCAAAGACATGTTTGTTAGGTTAAAATAAAACAACTGGGTGGCATGTCATTACTTAAACCATGTCATGCAGACACGTTGTAAAAAGAAGAAGGCCTGGATTTCAATCAAAATTGAGGTGATTATAATTGGCCCTAGAAATCTCACAAACATTGTGCCTAATCAGGTACTTATTCTGGATGGCATTACTTTGGCCTCAAGTAACACTGTGATGAATATTGGAGCCATTGTTTGAAGAAGAAAGTGTATACTTTATTGGTCCCCGTGGAGAAAATCCCTCTCTGCATTTAACCCATTCACTCAGTGAAGCAGTGGGCAGCCATTGGGCGCCCGGGGAGCAGTGTGTAGGGACGGTACCTTGCTCAGGGGTACCGCAGGGTAGCTGTTCAGGGGAATCGAACCCCCGACCTTCCGATCATGGGGCCACCACGCTACCTACTGAGCTATCCCTGCCCTGCCTTGACCAGGATTGTCATGATCTGCTGGCGCAGACTGCGCTTTGAACAGAGGACTGAACTGCAGACGTTTATAGACAGGACTGGGCTTAACAAAAAGTGAGCCGTTAATTTAGGCTGGGTGAAAATCAAACAAAAACGCAAAACAAAAGGCAAAATGAGACTCAGACTAACAACAACCTAAACTGTGCATGGAGCATGGAGCAAGGAGGGAAATGAACTTGCGTTCCGGCAAGGGACAACAGGGAACTGACACAATGAATACACAGGTGATTAGAGAGCGGAGACAGCAAGGAAACATAGCTGAAACAAATAAGACACAGAAACAGGAAGCAAAACTAAACACAAGCACATGAGACAAGGGCCATCAAAATAAGACAGGAAACTCATTAAGGCGCAGGCTAAGGTACACAACTTGACGTGGGAAAAAAATAGCTCACACAGCAGACATACATGAAAGAGCTGAAAGACAGAGCGAGCCAGGGAGCTAGAGATGAGAGAGAGAGAGAGAGCGACGGAGGCAGAGGGGAACAGAGCGAAAACAAACATGACAGAGAGAATAAACAGAGACATAACCGGGGAAACGGATAAATAAACACAAGACAAGAGGGATGAGACAAAGACTAAAGGCACAGACAAGAAACCAAAAATACAAATAAACCTTAGAGGCAATAAAGGAACTAAACTCAAGACTAAACTGTACAAAACTTGAACTTAAAACAATCTTCATCATGCAAAAGAAAGAATCATGAATCCAAAATAAACTCAAAACGCTGGGTCAAAAACAGTACCAGGAAAAGGATATGACTGCTTTCTTTTATTTGTGCAGTATCTCCAAAATTAGAACTATCCCTTTACAGAGAAATGATGAAAAACCAGTTCATGTATTCATTACTGCTGTAATTTAATCATGCTGCTCTAAAACTTCTATAAAAAGCCTTCAGTTTATCCAAATTCTGCAGCAAATGTAGAAACAGGAACAAGAGCCAGAGAGATCACATTTATTCCATATTGGCTTCTCTTCACTGGCTCTTTGTTAAATACAGAATTGAATTTGAAATCCTTCTCACTCCTAAACAGTTTTGAATAATCACCCCTCCCCAGCTGATCACAGCAGATTGCTGCCCCTTACTGAGCCTTATTCTGCTGGAGGTTTCTTCCCGTTAAAAGGGAGTTTTTCCTTTCCACTGTCACCAAGTGCCAAGGGAGATTGTTTGAATGTCAGGGCTTTCTCCAGAATACTTTAAGGTCTTTATCTTATTTGTTGTTGTGATTTGCTGCTAAAATAACTAAGCCTGAATTGAATTGAATCTTATGTATATGCTTAAACTTATTTTGTGTATTTTACATTGTGTTTAATTATGTGTCTATTAATGTCTGTGTCACCACTGTTGATTAAACTGTTATCTTGTCTGTCTTGGCCAGGACACTCTCGCAAATGACATTTTAAAAATGAAGAATCTTATTTCTCAGGTTGAGTAAAGGATAAAAATGTTTCATGCACAGTAATTGTTACTTTTCTAATAATCAACTTTATTATTTTTTCAGTACCTTTCATATAAGAATCTGAGAGGGTTGGATGGACAGCTTCTAAGTTGGCTGGACCTCAAGACTTTACCTGAGCCATGTCCTGATCACAGCACAGTGGTTGTCTGTCACTATCCATCGTCCCTCTCTGACCTTTACTGCAGTCGGAACTTGAGAAGATGGATTCTGATGATAGCAAATTTTCTAAACCCTGTAATTGTTTTGAAACCATGAAAAGGCAGCATATCAAATGTTTGAATTTGATGCTAAAAACAAGAAGAAGGGCTAGAAAAATGAAAAGCTGACTAACACAAAAAAATTATCACAGCTACAAAGTATCATAGTTAAATAGTAATGTGACCGGGTATAATGAAAAAGAGCAACTCGGAGAAATGCATTAGCTATTAATTGTACTACATAATCTAATCAAAAGTTCAGAGAAGATGTTGTCTTCTCAAAGAGATGTCTCTCTATGCAAGGACAAAACTAAAAACCAATACTGAACGGCACACTGTGTTAAAACCAGACATATCAGCAATGAATATCATTGCTTGGTCTCAGGAACACTTTCAAAACCATTATCATTGAAACTACATTGCACATGATTCCCTGTGAAGTCTTTCTGCAGTGGCACCTCCAGAGACATCCAGTATTTATAGAGCTACAGATAAAACTTGAAGCACAGCAGCAGGATTAGGGGATATTCTATAGCTATGCAATAAATTAAGTATTTATGTTGTTATTGTGCTTGTACTTTGCTTGAATATAATGACAGTCATGTTGTACTGTTCTCCAGTTAGATGAAGGGCTTTGTCATCCAAACTCTTTGTGGTAGCTTTCATCATCTGCCATTTACACAAGATGTCAGTTACTGCCATGTTTTGGATATGTATTTTATAGGACTTCATGTAATGTCTTGTATTTGTCTTCCTTTGAATAAATGTTGTTTTCCAGTGTGCTCTGACTTAATGCACTTGTAATTTACTCATAACAAAATATGAAGATGTTTGCACATTAAAAATTAGGAAGCATGTGCTTCAGCTTAGCCTCTCATGTGAGCTATAATACATTTTTAGGGAGGATGTGATTATTAAGACAGAGCTGCCTCGCGTTCACCAGCCTCTGAACATCCTGCACATTCGGCTAACTTCAGCAGAAAGCTGGAGGAAATGGTTTTGGCTATGTTGGTTGATGATTAACATGTGGTGGTTTCTTGGCTGGAGGATACAGATTTGCATCAGTTACACATGGTGTATTGTGTTTTAGATTTGATGTTTAGCTCGGTAGTTCTCATGAGTCGTACTGCAGAATTGGTTGATAGGTATAGCCATACATGCAGACCTTCACAGTCACTAAGGAGATTGGGTCGGCTGAGGCTTAAATCTGATTTTTCTTTCTTTTTGGCAAGTGCAATGATTGCAAAATGGTCTTGACAAGTTGAAAGACAGCCTTGGCCAAGTGCTGAGGTGCTCAAATACAGAAAAGTCACACGCAGAGATACCGTTTGATGTTGTGTGTTTTGCGGAAAGCATTTTGGTATTGGTAACACAAACTGTAAAGTGTTGTGAGCTCCTATGCCACCACAGGCCCAGACAACAGGCAGAAAAGGTATGCATGGTGCATCTGAGCAAACTCCATGTTTATGTGCAACACCTCATCTGGATAAAACACAAGTGCAGCAGTAAATGGAATGAATTCTCCTCAACTGTACTCTGAAAAATGAAGAGAGGGAAACTGAGGGCCTTATTTTAACTGACAGTTAAAATCTGTTCAGCTGTTGTGTTCAGTTTAATAAGCAATCACCAGAGCAGCTAGTTAATTCTTCAGTGTCTTATCTGAAGATTCATTTATGAGGACAGCATCAAATATTCAGGGCAGTAGAGTGCTGATTGCAGAGCTTCATTAATGACGGGTGTCACAGGGAACATCTGTTAGTTATGATCTCGGCAGAGCCACTTTCTGCTGCAGTGTGATTATGATGCTGTAAAACAGCCATTACTTTAAGCAACTGTTTCTGAGGGTGAGAGCGGCCCAACAGGGTGTGAAACCCACGCTGGTTTCGCTGCTTGAGAGCTCAATTTGATCTGATTTAAACTCTCTCGCTTTGCTTCGACAGCATAGCGGTGAAGATTTCTCGCTTTTCTTTAAAAATGAAATAACTTGTGAACAATTTCAAACACTTCACTTGAGCCAAATATACATTCAAAAGTGTACATAAACCATAACAAATAATCAGTGACAGCGTTAAGTGAGTAAGCTGTGTGTTTGCGATTGTTTCGAATATTCTTTATGGCAACTGAGAAAACGTTGTCGAGATAAAGACACTAATGACATGTGGGTGAAAGCTCTCACACTAATAGGTAGACCTTAAATGCAATTTACATTTAATATACGATCAACAATAAGCCTTCAAGCTTCAACAATTTCACGAGCTTTAAACACAATAATACACTGTGCTGTTAGTAACGGTGTAATATGCAATGCCTGTCAAACACATCAGTTACCCTTAAGTGTTTCTTAATGCTACATAAAGTAGTTATTTATATAATTGTAAGAATGTACTGCTTAATCGCTGTCAACCTTACACATTTTGTTATGTCAGTGTGCTTTCAGATGTGCAGAAATACAGTCAGGCAGTTATGACTCTTGTCTTTGATAAGTTTTTAAAATCATTACCCCATGTTTTCCAGTGACGCTTTATCATGTAGATCTCAATTGTGAAACAGAAGGCGACAGAAATGCCACAAAGTTAATGATCTGCCAAGCTGAATGTTTGATTATCAAGAGCTTTAGCATATCCTAGTCTGCACTGCCTGACTTAAACCAGGAACTGCTTATTTCCTAACATCTGTCACACTGTCCTACATGAAACGACACAATAGCTCTACTTTTCTCCCCCTTTTTTTTTCTTTTTACTGCTTCAGAGGATAACCATGAAAGATATACACTAAGTATTCCCTTTATTGTACTTTTACTGGCCCCAGTAAAAGTATAATTAAAAAAGTAAAAGCAAATGATAGAAGTTAATAAACCTTTAACCCACTTCCCCGTTGGTGTCACAAACAGACGTTTGAAAACTGTATGCAAATAAAGTTTCCTGTGAATGTGCAAAACTGACGGAAGCAGCATGTAACATTTTTAAAGATCAACTGTAAACACGGTGCCATGAGATGAATTTCCACATATGGTAATTTTCTGTGACAACATGATTTAGTGTTTTCAGGGAATGCTCTTTGAGTGAGCGATGGAAAACCATAATCAGAGTGCATTACATGGCCAAGGCAAGCTAAAGGTGGAAGCATTTTCATAGCAGTGATAATAGTTGTACGTTGTTGTATCCTGATTTATTTTTATTTATTATTTGCATCTCGAGCTCCACACGTGGAAATGCTGTCATCGCTCCACAGCAGCTCTAAACCGCACATCCCCATTTCTTCACAGTTATCCTCTTCTCCGTTACCTACAGCCCGTAGACATATCTGCATACATATATGCATCTACAGGATACATGTTGACAGGAAAGTGTAGCATATACGCCCAGGTTTGTGTGCACTGATGAGAAGTAGATGAAAACAGTTCTCCTCAACATAAGCTGCAGTTCAAGGTGAATCACATGCTGTGGACTGAACAGCAGGTTTTTCCCCCTTTACAGTCATACTTTCATTGGGGCCCCTGAAACCTGCGTAGGGCACTGCTGTACATTTTCCCCACCCTAATGATCACCCCGAAAGTAATTATTTAGTAATATTCTAATAACAGTAATGGCATAATAATGATCTTAGAGCCTCTTATACAGTAGATTGCTTTTAATATGACATACACGTAACACAGTTTTTACCACATGTAAAAACCTGTTCGTGGAAAGGAAACTACACACGTATCGTTATATTTTTAAATAAATACGTTAAAAAAACCATACATAAGTTCTCATTAAATCGTTAATACATAACAGTGGTTTTCCAGAGTGTATTATGTAGTAGTAGTGTGAAATCATCAAAACAAGTAAACGTTTTCCTCAGTACGCTGTAAAGTAGCCTCTTTACCATTTCTTCTTGTTCTCAGGGAAGAGCCACTTCCATTTGTCGTTCTGTAAGAGGTAAATAAATTCATTATAATACAAGTATGACACACAAAAGAATTATTTCTTTTAATTAAAGTGCTTTGAAAACATTACAAACCTTAAATCCCCAGGACGAGTTGGTCTGTTTGCGTCTCATGTCCTCCAGAGGCTCGTAAGTGTTGCTGCTGGCTTTAGGGTTGATTGGTTCCTTGTGGCCGCGAATCGGCTCATATGTGAAGTCAGCGGGGGCTTCGCCGGGGACCTCGGCATACACAGAATCTGTGCGCTCCTCTGGTATTGACAATCTAGTGTCAAAGGACGTAGTGTGTGGGCTCCCGGGCCTGCCAGCCAGGTGATAAACTGCATTATCACTCAAGTAGTCCAGGCTGTGGCTGCTGCTTGGTCTGCTGCCCAAATCTGTCCTCTCTGACTGGGAGCTGCTGCCGTTACCTTGTCTGACTGGCCTGGGGGAAAGTCTCGGAGGGGTGTCGGGAGGTGCGTTCAGTCTGTAAGACTGCTCCCCGTCAGAACTGCTGTCCAGGAGTGGCAGAGACCTGCTTTTGCTGTCTAGGATGCTGAGCTCCGAGTAAACGGATTCTGGATGTGACGGAGGACTACATCTGCCATTGATTTGATCCTTGGAAGTCGAACTCGAATTAGGTCTGGGTAAACTGTCCTGATGCATGTGTTGGTCTCTGGGTGTAACCCTTGGCGACTGCTTCCTGAGTTGGGCATACAAAACCCCCTCATGCTCGTTGATGGTGGCACTATCGAGGTGCCTGCTCCTTCGGGGCAACGGCGGACCTTCCTGTTTTACAAAACAAGTTTCTAAAAGTCAGTGAGGTGAAATAAACAATGGAACTATTTTCAGCACATTAGTTTGGACAGCAGCTCTATAATTTATTGACTGTATTCACCTCGTGCGCCCTGTTGCCCTTTGGTGGCCGTTTAGGCTGCTCATCTAAACTCGAGTTTATCTGTTTTCGTTGCCTGTTCTTCACAGCGCTGACAGCGGCAACAGGTTTTTCTTTGGGGCTAATCTGGATAACATCATATAGGTCTTCATCCAGGGCCTGAAAGAACAAAACATCACTTGGACCTCTATCTTTCACCTTTGGCATTTAAAAAAAGAACTCAAAAGAAGAGTTTTGTCTCACCTCAAAACACGAATTTGTCAGGTACTCTCCATATGGTTCAATGGGGCTTGTTTTGTAGTAATCTACCAGACTGGGCACTGTGTCGTGTACCTCGGTGTCTCCATAGACTACAAACTGCCCCATTTCATTCTGGTTTATCACAAAGTGTCGACAACGATCCCTGCCTCTGCAACAACAACAACAACAACAAAAAGTTTGTTAAGCATTGACACATTTTATAGTTGGAGCAAACTAAAATAACATATATTCACACGACTTTCTGACTTTTGAAACATGAATATCCTCCAATAAAATAAGCCACCAAACAAAAGTTTAGAAGTGGGGTTAGAAAATAGATAGATTTGATCGATTTGACACACATTATCTTTAAGACACTTTATATATACATAAGTCATAATTTCTGTAAAACAAAGCAGTTTACCTTCAGCAGCACAACAACACTACACAACTCCTACTTTAGTGTTCTTTAGACTAAACCACCACTCACCTATAGGACAGGATGTACCCGATGGCCTTTTCACTAAGACGGATCAGGAAACAGCCGAGCTCCCTTTCTTTAAGAATTTCTTCAGCATCCCTGTAGACAGACCAACAACAGTGTTAAATTCTCCAACTCCTAACTTTAAAAAGTGTTTCAAAGACATTTGGAGAACATTTACAGCAACAGCCTGGTAGATTATGGGCATAGCGAGGTGGATTGTGTGCTGCACCGTGGAAATTCTATTTCGTTACAGTCCCTTTCCATAAACTTGCCACTGCCAATCACGTAAGTGTGCACTGAATGTGGGTGTGTGCTGGAGGAAAGGCCAGTAGGTGCCAGTGGGTGTATTACAAAGTGGACACTTTCCATCAGAGGAAAGGTTTATTTTTATTTTTATTTTTTTGGATACATTTTCACAATATGACCAAAACTAAAAATAAATACATGAACAAAAAGCCTCGTGTCTTTTTACATTACTATATTATATGTTTTAAATTATATGTAAAGAAATTTTTTTTTAAAATGTGGCTTTAGCAGCTTAGAGGATATGATTTGGTTTTAGAAAAAAAAACTGGGTGTAAAAAATGATTATTTCTCAGTTTGCTATTTCCATTTTTTTCCTTTTATGAATCCTTACCGTCTTGTGATGAAGCCCAGGAACCAAGCTGGAAGGAGTCCGTTGCTGACCATGAGTGGCACCTGAGTCTCTATGAACCACTTTGATGTCAGCTCCCTGAGTCTGACTTCAGTCCCGTCTGCATTAGGATCCCCTGTTGTGTCCCTTTGCTCCATCCTCGTCCGATCCTGATTAAAAACACACCGTCATCCGCTGAAGACAACCAGCATTTATTCCCCAATGTTTGCTGTGTGGCAGCATTTTAACAGTCTAATTTGCTTATTTTCCAGGAGGCGTCAACCACAGCCTGAAAGCAGCTCAATGTTCTCATAGCTTTAAATGAAAGTCATTGGCTGCTGGAAAAGTCCGGTTACACCTGTCTGTGTAAAGCGAGCTTCTAGTTTAGTACACAGCATTTATTTGCTGTTACATGATATCTGATGTTTTAGAGAAAAAATATTCAAAATCCACAATGTTCTTGTTTTACTCAAATAATACTTTGAGGTTTTATAATCTATCTCTAAGTCAAACATCACATAAAAGCAAGTTAGTCACTAAAACAGTCAGCGACTAGTTTGAAAAAGACTTGTAAGCAGTTCTTACCTTGAAGCAAAATTTTAAATAGGTCCTGATGCAGGGAGATTTTGTCTGTTTTTGATCCTTTGGTCTCGACTGTGAAACGCGGCACACCTTTTCAATTCTGGGATACTGTTGTCTGTAAAGTAAACAGCAATTCCTTTCAATCCCTGGAAAGAAAAGATCAGAAAATTAATTTAATTATGAATAATTTAATTATAAAGTTCATACAATATTCCTATAAAGTATTTAACAATGGCGAGAGTACATACCTTTCCTTGAGATTGTCACTGTGTGGTTTGAACCCGGTGTCATTTCAGCAAACATTAAAATACTTCTCTTAACTTCTGAACCGTCTCTAATCTCCAACTGAAAGTGTCTTGAGGGAGTATGACACTACATGGGAGATATAGACAGATGACATTTACAATTACACATATTTTTCCACTGGTCTGGAAAGTAGAGGTACATGGCAACGGGCAAGGCGCAGTTCAAACAGTTCATTTGCATCAAAAAGACAGCTGAAGGCTGCTGAACAATGTGAGAGCTTCCTGAAGAGAAACGGAAAGTAAGCTTTACAGAAACTGTGGTTTGTGTGCACACGAGTGCATTGGTTTGCAAGAGGAGATGTTTAACCCACGGAGTGTCTGATTACCAGAGTAATGGGAGATAAGTTGCGTCAGCAGTTGATCTTTTGTGTTTTCTGATCTGGGTTTGAAGTAAGTTCAGATCATTGTTGCTAAAGCTGGACCAAAAATGTGTAGGAATGGAAATGTTTGGAAAGACTGTGTATGTTTGAACAGATTTGGAGGGTAGAGGGCGGGGCAATAAACAAAGCCCCAGTAAGATGAGGTATTTCCAAGCTTGTTTTTCAGGTTCACATACAGTAAATACCTGCTAACTCATTCCCCCCATTGGTTGGGGACAGGCGTCATGAATCACCTCCAGCAGTTTTTGCTCTGTGGGGAACAGTAGGAACTCCCACAGGGGGAGATGCAGTAACGAGAAAGAGTCTGTGTCATAGCGAGCAGGATGAGATGGGATTTCACAACTGGATTTTAACATCACTTACAATTTGGAAACATGTTTCCTGTTTATACACAACTGATCAAACACTTGGGTATTGCGTACAGCAATGTCATTTAGTGTAATTTAATTTAATTTAGATGAATGAACGCAGAGCCAATAACTGAACTGTTATGTTCCACAAATGAGTAAGAGCTGCTGTACAGTACCATGGCCTAGAATTTCAACACTCTCTTAAGGCGGCTCTTGTTGTTCTTTGTGAGTCATTATGTGCTCCTCTGTGGGAGTAGTAAGGTTTGGGGTTAAATGTTATCACCGGTCCGTGTTTGTAAAGAATCCAATGAACATTACATTCGACCGATCGCGCTGTGTGCTGTACGTAAAAGGATCGGCAGAAATTTATTTTATCTACAGCACATATAAAAAAAGGTGCCAGACAGGAGGATGTCTAGGCTGATAATTTTTTTTTAGCCTAACACCTATGAGGGGGATGTGGATCTTATAAAAGGTCACAAGTCAGTTTAACAAATGCAAAATGTCATTGCAACGGAAGCACATCACCTTTGTTTACAGTGTCCTTTGAAACCTCAGAGCAAAACAAGGATCCTAACCTCACAAATACTTCTAATTGTAAGAAAACTAGCAGGTTACTGTTATTACAGTATTACAGTATTGCATTTTGTTTTTTTAAGCTGCTGTTTTATCTTTGACATCTCAAGTGGGGAAACATCAGGTGTATTTCCCAGCATAAGACAAATCATCCACTGTTTACCCACAGCACTGGGGCAAAACTAAATCATATTCACATCTGCAACCATTAGTCACCAAAACATCCTGAACATGTGAAACTTCTGCCAGCTCTGAATCCAGGAGACAAATTTCCTGTAATCACTTCAATAGCTCCTCTTTCGCACTCTAGTTAAACGAGCTATGGATTCGACTTAGTCACATATATGCTGTAGGTTTTATGAAAAGTGGAAAGGTACGTCATTTCAGGTGGTGATATTTTATTGGAACATTTCTTTACTTTTTTTTGACTTATCACTTAAATTGTAAATAATGCCACTATTTATGTATTTATTTTCATCCATTATTAAAACAGATTGAGAAAAGTGACAGTGAGATAGAAGAAAGTTAAAGTAGGCTCACTGTGGTTACATGCACTTTAGCACTAACCCAACACCCTGACACACTTTATGGCATCTGTGGCTTTATACTTACTGCTTATTTTGGAGGTGAAAAAAAAAATCAACAAAATATGGCGAGGGTTGTTTGTATCTCCAAAAATGTTCATTTTTAATGCTCTTCAGCTCAAAATCTCTGTGCATTTCTAACATTAGATAACTCTAAACACCTCTCTTAGCCTTAATAGGGCTTTGACTGTCATGTAAGCATGGAAATGCTAAAAACTGGAGGAAGATATACTGATATTATTTGTCATCTTTTTAACCGTCAGCTAGGCAATACAGGCAGCTACTCTGAGGTGACAAAAAGCTCCCAGTGGTTTGGATTTCCAGTAGATCTCTGACCTGCTCACTGTTTATAACCCAGTCAGACCTGTCAGGTGGAGATCTGGTAAATGTTTGCCATTGTCCTAAGACATTGCAAAAGCTACTTAGATTTATGTTTTTATCTCACGTTTTAGCACACTGAATCTATGTATAATGAAGTGTGCAATCTTAATAAAATTACCTGAGCTATTTATTAAGTTTTTTAAAATTTACAGCTGTATCCTGACATATTCAGTATCTGTTCGAGGTTATAGATACAAATTGTGAAACACACACTGCCATGAACAGTACAAAGCAGTTGAAATTAGCATAACAAGAACAAGAATTACAAGATCGGCTGCGTGTGACACGGGTGTGGGTGTGGGCACCGCAGATCATTTTGTGCCGAGGGCAGATAACAGAACGCATTTTTATTTTTCTTTCCTATGTAGGCCTCATATCTTTTCTTCTATCTTTTGATTACAGTTTTTTTTCTTTACAATTCGTTGGAGGATTGCTGCTCATTAGCCCTCAAAGCTGGCTGCTCATCTGATCACACACCGCCACCTAGCGGCCCACAGAGCCGCTACACTCCACCCCAACCAGCAAACCAACCACGTCATCCTCGGAGCTGAACTACATGTCCCATGCTCCTCTGTCAAAGAAACGGACAGTCATGTGGATGGAAACAGGAGTGGGCATCCGCTGTGCTGCAAGAAGAAGAAACTTCGAGGAAAGATGCACGAAGAGGAGGATGGCAGCGAGGCGCACTCCTGCACGGCTTCGCGATTCGTGAACTCCAGGTCCGTGGATGTGGCCGACATCGAGGGAGCGAAGGAGCAGGCCTCCAAACTGTGTGGCTACTTGAACAAACTGTCCGGCAAGGGGCCCTTGAGGGGGTACAAGCCGAAGTGGTTTGTGTATGATCCGAGGAAATGCTATTTGTATTACTTCAAGTCTCCCCAGGATGCCCTGCCGCTCGGACACATCGAAATATGCGATGCGTGTTTCAGCTACGATTTGGACGGGGAAGAGGGTCAGTTTGAGATCCGCACGGCCGACAAAGAGTTTCTACTTAAGGTAGGAACTTTTCTTTCTTTCATTAAACGTGTGTTGACAGCATTGCAACGAGGTCTGCTTTTCATGTCATTTGTCACTTCCTTTCTCGTTTGGAAAAGGCAGACACGCCCTTCTCTTCTTTCCTTTAAAGAAAACAGATTTAGACTCAGCTGTTTTTAGGCAACAAAGTACATATTTCTGCTCGGCAACAACGTGATCTGATGCGATTCTGACGCGTTCAGAAGAAGAAAATCCGTTTGTTTGTTTTTTAAAAGACAAGTCAATTTCTCGCACAAACCAAGCGCTTAATCAGCGCATTCTTCCAGCTGATTGCCTGCAAACACCGTCAGTCCTCTGTTTTGTGTTTAGACATTTTTACACAGGAGCTCATCTGCCTTCACGGGTCACAGCATCTCATGTGACGGTGTCCTGGTGCTGTCATATGACTGTGACGGGTTCAGCACCAAGACAGGTGCCTCTGGTTTCACTCAGTCAGTTCTAGTCTGTCTTATTATTTTTTTAAGTGTCTATGCTTAATACCAAGAGAGAGAGAGCTGGAACTGAGACTGAAACCAGTGTCTGTGCTCATTCACATGACAGATCCTAATAGTGTCAAGTTGTCCTCATTTTCCCTTTCCATTTGTCGCTGCCTTGATTTCCTCATGGAGATGCCTTTTAAAATGTCATCTCGCTCACTTTGCTGTCTTTAAAATGGCGTGCTTAAAGATTTCAAAGATCTAAAGTCTAATTGAGTGTGCGTTTGTGTCCTTCTAGGCTCCCAGTAAGCAGGTGATGCACTACTGGCTGCAGCAGTTGCAGCAGAAACGTTGGGAGTACAGTAACATGCGAGGCTCTGGTCAGAGAGACAGCTGGAGCTCCCCGACGCTGGCCTATCTTCACACCGGCCTTGTAGGCAAAGATAATGGTAGGCAGGTTCGCACGCACTCACACATACAGTGGATATGTTATCAGTCGGTCATTTCATCATATCCGGGCAACAACTGAAAGTTTACACAAGCGCTACAAATCACAAGAGTCTCGCGTATTTTGTTACCAAGTTTCTGCAGGAAAGTGTTTGAGTGTTTCGAAAGGGTAAAAGTTCAGATTGACATCATTCGGCTTGTGTTTTGTTTTAAGCAGAAAGCCCTTCGAGCTGTGAAGCAAAGGCGCTGGTATCGTAACCTCACGTCTAAACAAATATAAAGTAGGCAGTCAAGTAATGGTCTGTGACAAAAATGATATGTTTATTTGTTTTCCAATTTTTTTTAAATATAAATTGTTGAGAGGAGAACAACCAGACTCATTTGAACTGATGGGAAGGGAACAGTAACAGAAGAAAAGTATGCAGACGAGGGTCTTTCACTTCACAGCATGTCAGATTGACAGGGTCAGAATTTGTCATAAACACCATGAAAGCATGGTGTCATCTTGCCTTATGTCAGTACAGCCTGCTGCAGGTGGCGTTAATAAAAACTGAGCATTGTTTATACTCAGGAAAGCCTTCCTGAGCATTGTTCCTGAGCATTTCCATCCCTTTATTACCGCAGCAGCCATCAGAACACAGTCACCGATGCTGGCTTCCAGTTTGATTGTGTGACATGTCTCAAAGCTCGCATCATGCAAAGCTGATGATTTAAGCGTTTGAATGGTCTTGAAGATCTCAGTGAGTGCTCAAACGGCCACAGTCACCAGATCTCAATCCAACAGAGCACCTTTAGGATGCGCTGTAACGGGAGATTTGCATCATGTGTGCGCAGTAATTGTGTGATGCTATCATGTCAGCATGGACCAGAATCTCTGAGGAATGTTTCTTGTTGTTATGTAGCTCCAGAAGCAACATGGTGGCCAGCGTGGTCCTAGCAAGGTGTACCTAATTAAGTAGCCAATGACTGTATACGCCAGTGCTGATATGTTTGAATGAGTATCTGTTGGACTCTACATAAAATATGAATCTCATTTGTTATCCAGCAGAAGTGGAAAAGAAAATATGTACATCCATATCTGTGGCTAATAAAGGACTTTAATGAGGACACAAGCATTTTTAAGCCTGTTTACATTTGCAAACAGGGATTCTTCTGATTGCTTTGTGATTAGCTGAGTGAAACGACCTGTGAATCCTTTTCCTGTCCATGTCTTTCTTTCCCAGAATGTTCTCGGTGCACATCTGTCTTCAAAAGCCACAAACGCCTTGGTTATCACCGCTTATCAGTGCTGTTGTCGCCGTGTTTCGTCTAACCCTCCGCGACTTCTTGATTTCTCTGACGATTCGGAATGAACACTCTTTTGTTCCTTGTTCTCGTATTCATTTGCGTTTTGCTTTTCGGTCTCGCCTTGAACCTGCTCGGTGCAGTGAAGTGCACGAGAGAGCTGTGAGATCAGCGATGTCTGGCGTCAGCTGAAACGATCCCTCGAGCTGTGTTTTTATGTCGCACTTTTTATAGCGAAAGACTAACATGCCCGGGCTTAGCAAGTCTAAGTAAGTGTCGACTTTTGAAGCTCTAAAAGGAAACCGTGCTGCAACGTTCAGAAGTTAAAACTGGTTCAGAAGTAGACATAGTAACACATGATAAAGACATAATAAATTAGACATATAAAGGACGTTGGTTTTTATTTTCATTCTTGGAGATGCCACTTCAAAGACTTCAAAGATTTTATCAGAGCCACGCGAGTCTGATCATAGGTGCGTGGCGCTGGCTGCACTACATGTTGTTGGCCACAGTCTGTGTGTGAAGTCTCACAGCATTATTAATATCACTACCTCGATGATTTAAAGCCAGATGTGGCATGGGTCGATGAGAAATAGAGGCCTGCCGCACACTCATATGGAAGTGATTTGTCACTCGCAAGGTAGGCCAGCGCATCCGCTGCTTAATCATCCTTTTTATTTTTTAGTCTAAGTAGAAGCATAATATATGAAAACGAAGCAGTATTCATTGAAGCTTAACAACTAGAGCCTGACATCATGAACTCATCAGGAAAGTGTTTACTGAAGTCACAGACAAAGGAAGCAGAAAGAGGTGTTTTCCCACAGACAGACTTCATTTTTCCAAGTATGACTCAGACACCCCCTGCTGGCAGTTTAAACCACTTCTGCAGTAGCATCACTTTTTATGACACATCTAACAAATAAAAAAGCTTCTTTTTACTAATTAATTTCATGTTAAGAAGGGGGTTGGTGGTCTGAGAAAGAAGTAATCGTTAGAAAGCAGGTATTAACTTGCATAGGTTTCACCCGGCTGTGCATCTTGTTCTTGGGAAGTCAGTCTTTGGTGTCATTTTGATTTGATTTTTGTTTCGTTAGAACAGATAATTAAGTTCTTTTGGTCTTTTTTTTTTTTCTCAGATGCTTTCAGCTTTGAGAAGCCATGTGAAACCATGGAGAAGGTCCGCAGTGATTTCTCCATGGACGACGAAACAGAGGGCGCTGGAATGGTGGGAGCCCAGACAGCCAGAGGGCCCTCCACGAACCCCCTCAATTTCTCCCTGAAAAACCTTGGCATGGAGCTCAGGTAAGTGTAACGAAAGCTTTCCAGGAAATAATCTGTACGCAAGTATACAGCTCTATAAAATCTTGTTCTTTTTTTTTCTTTTTAAGGTCGCCGCCAAACAGGCACGACTAGTTTGTCTGCTGTGTTGAGCAAAGAAAGCACTTCTTAGTTCATCCAGACACTGGTTGCAGTAGAGGAAATGGTTACATCCATGGTTCACTTGTTTTTCTAGTATGCAACCATCAGCAGTTCCCCTTTTTGAGATGTACAACACATCTATTGAAAAGAGGCAACATGCTGCAATCCTAAAAATGTGACATGTAGACTGGAGTTTGCTTTGTATGTGTCCCTTATTAAGGGAGTCTTGGAGTCCCAGAGTTTCACTGCTCCTAAACCCACACCACGGTGCCTTTTATACACAGTTCTTACCTGTCAGAACTCCTTAGTACTTATCGCCCCAGGAGATCTTTGAGGTCAGCCGATCTGATGCTTTTAGATGTTCCCAGGTATAAATTAAAGACAAAGGGAGAGAGGGCGTTTGCTGTGGCTGCACCCAGACTGTGGAACAGTTTACCTCCTCACGTCAGATTCTCCAAAAGCCTAGAAACTTTTAAAACTGCTCTTAAAACTCACCTCTTTTCATTGGCTTTTAGAAAGGTTTAATTTATTTGTTTATTTATTTTTTTATTTGATCAGCGAGGTGTTTTACGAAATTGTGTTCTATTGTATTTTTATCTGTATTTACTGTATAGCACTTTGGTCAGCCTTGGTTGTTTTTAAATGTGCTCTATAAATAAACTTGACTTGACTTGACTTGACAGTAACAAAGGTATCAGTATAGTAGCTGCCTGATATGTGACTGAATCTGCGAGAATTGCAGCTCTCGGAGCTAGAAACCCCTCCCCCCGATTAGAAAAGAAGTGGCTTTAGAATACTCCAGTACTGTGACGTTAACTGCTTTTGTCACGTTTATACCCATAAAGTTTGAGAAAAGCACGAGCGCTCTTTAGTCACTTTGGTTTTGCCAGGTGGAAGTCAGAAACGTGTGGTTTAAACACATCCGATATCTATAAAAATATATATAGAGAGCTGATGTGTGAGGTAGACTTGCGCTTCATTGTGTTGCATACAGCAGAAACAGTTGTTGACATGTTGCAATGGTGAGGTGTGAAAAACAAGTTTGACACCATTAGCTTTACTTTTTCCTCTAAATGTTAGCTTCTTGCAAAAATGCCTTTGTGTTTATTATCTTTGTTTTTTCTCTGTTTGTCCAACGCTGCAATCCCGTCGGCCTTTTGCAGCAGCATCAGTTTTCCTCTGTGGTTCATCGTAGATCTCTGTGGATTTGTCACTTTTCATACCGTGTTTTCTTTAATCTCTAAAGACCCCCCTCCCCTTTTTTTTTTGTTGCAATGAAATGTGTGAGAAACCTGTGAAATAAAAAAAATATCTCCTGATTTCTGTCAGGAACTCCATGTCTCACCTGCGTGGGGGACGACGCAGCGTGTTTTACACTAGCAACAGTCCCTCGGAGGAATGGGAGCTCGTGGATCCGCCAAAGGACTTTACTGAACAGAAACATCATCTGGACACACACAGACGTACGTCCACTCCCACCCACCCTTCTGCCAGGGTTTAATACTCATCCTCAGCGTACATTTCTCCCGAGGGTCACAGATAACAGCTGATGAACTTGTGTTTTCCCTCAGATTCCTTTGGATCGGCGTTTACCTTTGATTTTGTGCGCAACCCCTCGCGGCCTAAGAAGCTTTTGCTGGGCTCTGGAAAGTTAGGCCGCAGTGCCGAAAGCTCGCCGGTGGAATGTAACGGCAGCAAGTCTTTGGAAATGCAGCTTCGCCTCCAGAGCCAGCAGCAGCAGGAAGAACTGAGTCGCTTGCAGCAGGAAGAGGCTAAACTCAAGGAAGAGCTGGCCACCCAGAAGGTATAGTTGGATCTCTTCTACTACTGTTATTTATAACAGCATAACACATGTCTATGGATTGGATCGGATAAAAATGTAATATTCTGTTTCTACTGAAAGTGAATGATCCCTGTTTGTAGTGTCTGTTATACACCACAAGCCTAGGTTTGTGGTGTCTGACCAAGTGCCTTGGTATAATACTGATACTCTCACTATTACAAGAAGTCAGCAAATGATTAGTCATGTTTTAGCAAGAAGCAAAGAAACAGCAGACAGCATTCACAGCTGTCGCACTCCTTCTCTTTATTTTCTGTTCTCTTTTTTCCCCCCTCTATTTTAAGGTTGGCTGATTGGTCAAAACCGCTGTGACTAGGCAGAAGAGTGAATACTTACTTAGTGAATACCTTTTTTTACCTCTGTGCTTTACTTCCTGGTCAAAAGATTGATAGTTGTTTTCCTATGAAATCTGTACCAGGAGCATGATAACGAAAAAAAGTGTAACAAATTGATGTTTTCTGTAAATAATAGGGCTGCCACAAACGATTATTTTGATAGTCGACTAGTCACTGATTATTTTTGTGATTAGTCGACTAATCAGATCGTGCATCCATTGGGTGTAAAACATATAGCTTATTGCACCAGCAGCATCTGCTCTTATATAACTATCATTAGCTTACAGCTTTAAGTGTTTAAGGTATGTGCTAACTAAAGATAAAGATAATAGTTTATTAAATTTTAATGAAATTTGCACATTGTTTCAGTGAAGTTTAATAAACTCCTTGCTATCTAAAATATAACGGGACACCGGAGTATATTCTCCAGCATCTCACACTTCTGATAATCAGTCTGCTTGACGTTTATTCAGCTGTGTAAAAACTACAACTTTAATCTCAGCCAAACCGATTTACTCAGGAATAAATAAAATACTAAAAAAAAGCCAAACAATAACATTTTTAAGTTATCTAAATGACTTATATATGTCTAACCTGAGTAGCGAAAGACAGGGGTGGGTTTGAAAACAATTAGCCGGGAGTCCGGTGTTCTCACGGGCTCTAGTGAGCCTTGCCCCCGGCTAGCTATCGAGCTAGTGGGTAACAGACGTCTCCGAAAACGTCGGAGCGCTTTTGAAAATATGTGGTGTCTTGATAAACTGAGCGGATATTTTTGAGGTTTACACAGCTACATTCTCGTCTTAAAATATGTTAAACGTTTATTTTGTGACCCAGAAAGAATAATAAGAGTAATATTAAAACTAACTAGCTGCCGCCATTGTTGGAAACTGAGCTGGGCTGCGCTATGAATTCTGGAACAGAGGAAAATCACTATTGGCTGTCCTAACAGTCGCAAGAAGTCGCTAAATGACGTTATCGCCTAATTTACATAATTGGTCATGCTAATCTAATTGTAACCTATGTTGTTGGAGAGAGAAATAACATCGTGGAAGAGACATAAAGTGAGTAAAAAACGTCCTAAATGCATTTAGAGTTTATTTAGAACTACAAGTTAAATTTCTTTTAGCAATTATTGTTTTTTTTAATGTCACAATTCCAACCCTGCTCCTTTACCCGGGCTTGGATCGGAAAAAGTGACTCGAAATAGGCACTCTGGTGGAGTTACTTGGTGTGTGTGTTTATAAGTAGTTTTAAACCTTGTGATCCACAAAACAGCATAAGAGTAAAAGAAGAACTGACTGCGTTACAGCACCCGCTGCTTTTTGAGAGTAAAAGCCATACGCGCTTTCACGTCGCTAAGGGGTCTGAAAACTCTCTAAATATAGCGACAAAGTCGCTAAGTTGGCAACACTGGCACAGAGCTACTTCTTCTTCTTCGGGGTTTAACGGCAGCTGGCATCCTTGTACATGCAGTGCTGCCATCTTCTGTTTTAGTCCGTTATTACACTCTTAAGTCCCACTACTTATTCCTGTGTCTTTTGTGATCTTACAACGCTTCAAACGACGCGTCGACTATTAAATCAGTCGTCGACGATTTTGATAGTTGACGTAATCGTGACTAGTCGACTAATCGTGGCAGCCCTAGTAAATAATATACCATGCTTAATTTACAGTAATGATGTGTTATCATCCAGGAGCTGGTAAGGCTACTGCAGCAGACTTTAAGGACCTCCCAGAGCGAAAGGCCCACCGGGTGCCGTCCAGCTCCGTCTCCAGATTCGTCAGCAGCCTCAGACCAGACCCGAACTTCAGTACCAACTCAGGAAGAAGTTGCACAGCTGGAGGATCTGCTTAAGGAACGAGATGGTCAGATTCAGTCCATGTGCGGTCACATGGAGCGTCTCGCCCTGGAGAAGGAGAGTCTGCAAAAAGAGCTGAAGAGCCTGAAACTTAAGGTGGGGGAGATAAACGACCAGCTTGGAATGATGATGGAGACCATCCAGGCGAAGGATGAGATCATCATGAAGCTGTCACAGGAAAACTCCGAGCACAGCGGAAATGCAAACGACGCTGGATCACCACCACCTCACAAAGAGCTGCAGGAGCTGAGCATCCTCAAGGTAGAGATGGCAAAACTTTAAATAAGATTCAAGTTATCTTGATCTTAAACTGCCATCAACATTGATTTTCTTTTTTCTGTAGCTTTTGAAATTCTGCCTGAACATCTTGACACCCCGTCTGTCTTATTATTCACCTTCAGGACAGTCTTCAAGGCTACAAATCCCAGAACAAGTTCCTGAACAAAGAGATCCTGGAGCTGACGGTGTTGCGCAGAAATGCAGAGAGTCGAGAAAAGGCTTTAGAAGCAAAGGTACTCTCTTGTGTTTTATATTTACTGGTGCATTATCCTGTTAATAGAAACAGGAAGTTTGAGTAGGTTTAGGGGAAGTCCAGTGTGAAGCTCAGCTGGTGCTTCTAAAACGTAATTTAAATTTAAAGCTGAGACTTTATTTTGCCCTCTTTTCCACAGTGCACTGCGCTTGAGGCCAAGCTGTGTCAGGTGGAGAGTAAGTACTTGGTTCTGCTTCAAGAGGTGAAGAACCCGGTATGTTCGTCTTCAGAGCAGAGCCCAGCCCGGGAGGTCATCTCCAGATTGTTAGAAGATGCACTGCAGGGCGAGAACACAGACCAGCAGGAGCACACGATCTTCAAACCAAACACTGTCAGGTATGTGCCGAAAGCCTCGTTAACAGATGCTTTGGAGGTGATTTGAAAAGAAATTACTTAAAAACGGCTACTTGATCAGAGTTTTAGGGATGGAAAAAGAGAAATCTTGAGTTTTGATAAGAGGTTGCGAGAGCCCACACGTCTGGTTTCCGGCATTTATAGCAGATATGAAAATAAATGGCCAAATGTAGGTGTTGTTAGCACAGCTACGTGCCATACTCAGTGCTGTGGCTTACTAAAAAAATTCCACTGTCAATCATATGAGGGTCAAAAGTAGCAGATCTTTATTTAATAATGTTGAGCAGTTATAGCATTTCTACCAGAGCCAGCACCATACCAATTCATCAGAGGACGCACTGCTTTTTTTTATTTTTTTGGTTGTTGTTGTTGTTGTTTTTATTGAAAGAGAAAATAAACTGCATTAAGAGTCCCTACGCATGTTTTTTGACTGTGAGAACGAGTTCTGCTAATCTGTATTTCAGTTTCTGAATTCTTTGCAAGCCCAGGCATGCCCTTTTTGGCTCATCAAAAATGTATTTACACATTCTGGAAACCGCTCAGTGATGTAAACATGCAGAAGCCAGGATGTGAACATGTTACTGTTGCAGCTTTGAGCGGCTTTCGGAATTCACCCGCATCACTGATGAATTGTCTCTCTGTCTTGATGCAATGCTAGCGAGTATGACGTGTACGGCTTCAAGACCGTCCCCGAGGAGGAGGAAGAGGAGGAGAAGCTGATCGCAAAGGTGAGGGCCTTGGAGCTGAAGTCCCTGTCCATGACGGATCAGGAGGTTTCCGTCGGGGTCAAGTGGGAGAACTTTCTGTCCAGCACCATGAACAGAGACCTGGTTCACTCCCCTGAGCTAAAGGCCCTGATTCGTTGTGGCGTGCCACATGGGCACCGCTCCAAGGTGTGGCGCTGGTGTGTTTCTTTCCACGTGAAGAAGTTTCGTGACCACTTGCCCCCAGACTATTATGACACCTTATTAAACGTAGCAAGGGAGAAGCCCAACCCGGCCTCGAAGCAGATCGAGTTGGACTTGCTGCGTACTTTGCCCAACAACAAGCACTATGCCTCTCCGAGTGCAGGCGGCATCCAAAAACTCAGGAACGTCCTGCTGGCTTTCTCATGGAGGAATCCAGATATCGGCTACTGTCAAGGACTGAACAGGTACTAGAGCTTGAGTGTGTACTTTCTTTCTGTCTCTCTTTTTCTGGCTTGTAACCATTAACCTTTTTCTTGCATGTTATTTCTTCAGGCTGGCAGCAATTGCCTTGCTCTATTTAGATCAAGAGGATGCTTTTTGGACCCTTATAGCTATTGTGGAGGTCTTCATGCCAAGAGACTATTACACTAAGACTCTCCTTGGCTCACAGGTAACAAAAAAACAGTTGAATTTTATTGTACCATGAGACAAGAAGGGACAAGGTACTGCTTATTTATTAGATTTGACAAACCTCCCTGGTGTCAGTGATATCATATTCACGTGACTGCTGTTGATGACTTACAGAGCAGGAATGCAGACATCAGCAGTCTTTGTTTTTCTGTCTGTCTGCTAAATTTGACCACCTTAGAAAATCAAGCCCTGGTTTGATTCGTACAGGTTGACCAGCGTGTGTTCAAGGATCTGATGAGCGAGAAGCTACCGCGGCTACACGCCCACTTTGAGCAGCACAAAGTCGATTTTTCCCTCATTACGTTTAACTGGTTCCTGGTGGTGTTTGTGGACAGTGTGGTGAGCGACATCCTCTTCAAGATCTGGGATGCGTTTCTGTTTGAAGGACCAAAGGTAAGAGGCTTGATTCTGCTCTCATAAACCTGAATTCTAGCCTCAGCAGGAAACTGTTTTAAAGTTAATGACTAACCGGTGACGAGAGATCACTTCTCAAGCTACGTGCCGGCGCACAACTGTGCATGTTTGCCAGATGGATCCAATTGCACGCTATTAAACGAATTATTTATTGCCACCAAGGAACCAAAATTCTTTAGTTTAATAAATCGTTATTTTTTGTGTACGCAAGCTAAATTTTAACCCCACTCTACACCCCTACAAAGTTTTGTATTTTTTCTAAACTTTTCAGCTTAATGACATGCAAAAAAAGGTAAAAAGGTAAAAAAAAAAAAAAGAAAACGCATGCAATAACCGATTTTGACGTAGCATCCCCTTATAGAATTTTTAAGGGAAGCATTTTAGCAAACTTGTTAAAGCAAAAATGTGCCCTATTGTGTGTTGATTGAACGATACAAGTTAAAACACTAAAGCTGTCGAGCCTAACTCTTAACAGAAACCTGATATGAACCCAGTCAAACAAAACTGCCTCAGATTAAGGCGGTATTGACTATATTTGGAGGACCTGCTTAGGGAACAGAAGAAAGGTCAGATGTTCCTGAGTAAATATTTTCATGCTACAGTCACACAGGACTTTACGCCATTTTTCTCCACAGATCATATTCCGCTTTGCTCTTGCGCTCTTCAAGTACAAAGAAGAGGAGTTTTTGAAGTTGCAGGACTCCACAGCCATCTTCAAATATCTCAGATACTTCACACGCACGATCCTGGATTCAAGGTACAGTAGCTGCACTGTTTTCGTATTTCCAGGCTGTGAAAGAATGAAGTTTCTGTGGACAGAGTATCTGCATCACCTTGAAACAGCTTCCCGGGTCTCCCTGAACTGTAGCTAAATTGTACGATCACATCACCCACAGTGTATCGGCTTTGTGCCTGTGCAAACTTCATTTCTCACACTGCAGGTGTTGCAGCAGCTCTGTGAGACGGTGCTTGAGCACAGCCATGGTTTGGACTAAATGCGGCATGCTGAGATGCAGTTGTTAAATAGATTGCTATAGGTAGCAGCCCTTACATTTAAAATTGCACTGTGCATGCTTGTTTTATACCATTTTATTGGTCAGACTCTGTTTTGGAGCTAGCCTCAAGTGGCCATTTTTGGAGCTGTAATAATCACCTACCTATTAATAAAGTTTTATGTATCAGCTCCAGTGGTGTATGCTTGATGCTGAAAGAAGGATGCATGGGTTTACTAAATTTCAAAGACATAAAAAAAAATCCAGGCTCACAGGATTATGCTGTTTTTCTTTCTTCTAAAAAAATATCTTCCAGGAAGCTGATGAGCGTTGCCTTTGTGGACATGAACCCATTCCCCATGAGGCAAATCCAAAATCGGCGCGCCTTCCACCTGGAGAAAGTCCGTCTCGAGCTGACGGAGCTGGAAGCGATCCGACAGACCTTCCTCAGGGAGCGAGAGACGAGTCAGGATAGAAGGAGCTTTGTCAGCGACGACGAGGAGGAAAACTGACCTCGGACTTGTCGCATTTCTAGGCTGAGTGGCTAAAGCACGGAGACAAAGAGATCATCTCCGCAGAGCGCCGCTGTTCTGCAGTGATGAACGGAGCGCTTTTCCCACACCTAATCGTTGGAGTTGGTCTCTGCATCAGAGCTGGAACTATCAACTTTATACGTTTTAAGCAACAACCACATCAAAAGAACTTAATGTCACAAGCCCGAAAGGGCCTATCAGTATTATCAGTATTCCTGCCATTTCTTTTTTAATTAAATCTTGTAAATCCTCTGTTTTCTGTACGCTTACGTGTTCATGCAATGGCCAAAACAACCTGCAGCACAAATCAGTATTTTCAAACAAATGGCTGCGATCCATTTCCTTTTTATAGCTGACTTTTAAATGTGTTGAAGGATTATTGTGTCATTCATTTGTGCTGTCATCTTCTACACTCACACAATTTTTCCCTCCACTAAATTGCCACTGAGACGTGCGTGCACACAAATCACTTATGCTGAAATGAAAACGTTGCTGAAACTTAGGTCTTAAGGCCTTCAAGCGTGTATGTAACATTTCCAGTTGTAGTTTCCTTCAAGGGATGCGTCAAAAGCCACATTTCCATGGTATTATCAGTTCTAGAAAGAGCATCTGGAACTTGCTGAGCAGCAGTGCACTTTCTATAAGCCATCAAACTAACGTGAGCCAGTATTGTCTGTTTTTTAAGCATTATCAGTTCATTTTTATTTGGGAGGTTTTTATTGGCTATCGATTTTGCTATTCGTGTTGTTTAAAGTAGTTTAGGAACTGTTCACGTTCTCACAAAGACATATCTAGAAAGTCCAAACTGTATTGCACTGGATTTAATCAGTTGAGTATCTGGTATTGGCAGGATCGGTTAATCCATTCACGCTGTTGTGGGTTACTCAGTTTTTGCATGCTCTTGGTTTTTCTGTGTTTGTGTTACATGTTTAAATGGTCCAGTTTCCTTGTGCGCAATTTGTTTTTATTTGAGATTTTTCTGAGCCGCTGGTGTAAATGCTGATTGTAATTGCATTTGTTGTCCTCAGTGTGGCAGTGTGACATTGGTTTACCTGGTATTTACGCTCTGCTCACAGGTACCCTACTCGCAGTTTGACTGCACTTGAAGTGGCTGTAAAGTCATGATGATTGTTGTATTAAAAGAAAAAAAAATGGAAATATGATGTTAAATATATGAGGGAAGCTTTTCACCGTATTGCCAAATATCTCTTCCATTTTCATAATCGGGTACTTTAAAGTTTCCTCTTCACTGGGATCTCCTGTTTCTTACAGCAGCGTGGAGGAAAGCTGATATTCCAAGCTTCAAACGCTGTTTATATTTGATCAATCAGCTGTTAAGTGAAACTTTTCAGTCTCCTTAAATGGGATTTTGTGCACTGATGTGTTGTTTACACCCTGCTCGAGTTTTAGTTTTAGATTGTCTTGAGGTGTTTACAGAAACAAGAGATCTGCTGTCAGTTGCAGCTTTGTCAGCTGATCCCATCCCCACTGTGTTCACCTGATCCAATGAACAAATGGCAACAACAACAAAAAAATATTTTGATAATCAAATGAAAAAGAAGCATATAGTTGTATTTCTTCCTTTGTGAGAGCAGGTCTCTCACAAAGATCTTGATTGGTTTACAGTTAAACTTGCTTTTTTTAATATATAAATGTCCACACATTGTCAGAAGGCTCATACAGTAAGATTTTATGTTTACTCAGTTTCTCTTTTAAGGCTAGTGCCCCCCCCTCACAGAATAAGCTACATTTAAAAGTCTTCTCTTTTTTAACTTTACTTTGTTTCTTTTCTGTGTTGCTTTTCCCAGAATTGTATTGCACAATTTTATTGGTAGTATGACTTCCGAATATCATATCAGCACTTCACCTTTTTGTATGCATATCTCTCATCTTGCTCATTGTTAGCCTGTTTCACCTAATGATGCAAAAAAAAAGTTTGTAATATTAGTTCAATAAACAATTTGCTGACTGAATGTGTTGATGTGAATTTCCTAATTCAAATGCTCATTCAGACACGTCTGTTAGGACGCACCGAGCAGTTATCCGAGCTATCTTTACTGACAGCCTACCACGCTCGCGCTGCAGTTTCATAATAGAGCCATCAGAGGGAGGGACTTTACGCGCACACAAAAGCCTGATGGTGATACCACCGGTGACAGAAAACAGCAGCCATCCACCCCGGAGAAGCTGTTTTCTGGCCCCAGCTGCAGCTATGAGACGAGGAGATCAACTGTAGGAGACGTGGACACTGATGCACCTTTATCATCAGCTCTGCAGCTGACTGAAGGTAAGACCCGGTGTTTTTAACTGCAGCCAGTTTTGTTGATACACTTGCGAAAAACTCATGAAACTTGCCAGAGAGGAAGTTTGTGGTAATTCAGCTTGTGAACATCTTTTTTTTTTCTCTATCTCTTTGTGTACACATACGTGTTCACTCCCATGCTGCACAGTTACATTTTATCTCTAAATCCTTATTCACAATTGTCACAATGGCCATGTTCTGATATTTACAAAGCCTGTGTAACTGCCATTCTCAACCTTTTTAACCAGACATAATGTTTCACAACAGATGCCCTGCCCTAATTAGCCAGAAATGTTCTTTTCATTTGTAATCCTCATTATACACTGTTATGCTGCTCAGACGCTGTTGTGCAAGTTGTAGTTTAAAGCCTGTAATACTAGTGAAGAACAAAGAGGACCCTTTTTTCTGTGCTGTGTTACGGTGTTAAGGCTTTCCCAAGAGCAAGGTGAAAGTAGCTCTAATTCAGTAAACGAATACCTTACAGCAAGCTGCAACTTGTAGTAAACATTTTCATCACTGCGCTCACAAACCAACTCATCTTTGTGTCAGCAGGGTTGGACTTGTGGTGTGCAGGAAGAGTACTCCTGGGGAGGCACAACAACTGGCATTACTGGAGCATATCGAAGAGGCTGTTTTACATATCTGTTTTACATATTAAGGAGCTACATCAATGAGGACGCCCGGCATGGCGGTATTCAAGCAAGAGAACGTGGAGGATTTTTATGAAATTGGAGAAACACTGGGAAGGTGAGGATTTGTTCACGATTAGTTTTTATGAAGGATGTCAATGAGAGGTTATTTGATCCCCACCTCTTAGAAGATGATCCTTCACAGTTTGTGTGAGTCAGAGGGTGACTCAGTTTCCCTTGCAAGTGCTTGATCCGGTGGTGGTCCTGTGTATGTAGGTATGCAAACAGCTGGCCTGTCTAAGCTTGAACTGGGGAGTGTCGTTGGGTTAAAGTGGGCTGAATTTTACAGCTAGAGATAACGTACCAAAGCTAAACGCACTCGAAGAAAAGAAAACAGCCCTGTTTGGGGGTCAGATTTGTCAGTCCAGGAACGCAAATGAATTGTGAGCGATTTGCTTTGCATGGTCTGACTGTGGGGCGGTGGACCAGGGTGTCGAAGTGCTGCGAATAAACCCCGTAAAGAGCAGACGTGAAGGAAACTGAGGAAATAAGTTACAGGAAGTTGGTAGATTACAATATGGATTGAGGAAGCTACGCCAATTTTGCACGGAAGGACAGCTTGGGCATGTGCACCACTCGATAACAGATTGAGCGGGTGTAAAAGCAAAGCATCTGACCTGTAGCCTTTCACCATTAATCCCAATATGCACTGTGTCCCAGTCTTTGTTGGGACATAGCTGCTTTGACACACCCTGATCCAGACCTGCTGTTGAAATGACTCCTTCAAAACTATAAAAAAAATAACCCAAACAAAAAACAGAAGAGGAAGACTTTTCAGCAAAGGCCTCGTGTAGCATGAAAAGTTCAAATGTATAAATATGAAATATTTTTACAGAAATCAGGCTTTGAGTAAAGCACTCACGTCTGATGGTTAAAAATAATGATTCACGAACAGTTAGCTGATCAATAAAATGAATAAATTATCTAATACTTTACGTAGTTTGCAAAGTAAATAGATTGTAAGCACCGTTTAAAACAAAAAAAGTACTGTCATTGATAATTGCACATGAAGTTGTAACATTGGAGGGATTTTCCACAGACATGCAAAGAGCAAGAAGGCAAAACAAACACGGCTGTTTGCACAGAGGCAACTCAAAAGCTGCTCATATCACCACAGACTAGTAGATGATTTATTAGGTTACATCAAGTAACCTAATAAATAAACCTAAGAAATTCCTTTAAAAGACTTTTAAAAACTTATATAAAAAAAAAAAAGCTGAAATACCCTTTAAACCCCTGCAAGACATGGCAGACATGGGAATGTGTTGCTCAAAGCTGAGCTGGTTTTCATGAGAAAACCTTTGCCTGAAAAGCAAAGGGGACTCTGCTGTGGGCTGAGTGCATGTTTAACATCAGCATGTTGAAAATATGTGACCCTTTAAGCTACTGTGGTTAAAAGCCCTGGTTAGCTTTCTGAGTAACCAAACCTGTTACATTTTATCTTTCTGCAAAAGACTTTTCACTCACACTCACAGTTTTCTGGTGAGCCTCGGGGGACGTGTTTTAGCCCACTCACAGTTTTGACAGCCTCACGGGTTCAGAGCCCTCCACTCACATACCTCAGTGGAACTGTTACTCAATTGTCCTTTAAGAGTGTGGGGAAATTTGGCGGAGGGAGGCAAAAACTGTGTGACGTATTTGAGATGTCCTGTGCTGTGGTACTGTTGCACCATTTCTGGAAATTGAATTAATCATGTTGACAGGTTTCAATGTCTCACAGCCCCGAAAAGCAGTACTGAGTGACTGTTTCCACTAATGACACAGAGTTTTGGGTAAACCTGTCAGCCCTTTGACATGCGGGGCATGCTGTGACAAGTGTACCTTTCTTTCCATTCGACTGATGACACTTATGACATCATACAGTACAAAGTGTTAAAGTCCGAACCAAAAGATGCCTTTAACAGGAAGCGGTGAGCTGTAACTGAGCATCAAGGTAAGGCTGAGAAAAAGGTCTTCATCTGAGATGCTGGACCCTGTTTACAAGTGAGCTTGTGTCCTTGTTGGCTCATAACAACTGATAGCTTTTAGTAGATAAGTAGTGCGTAGTGAGTCAGTGTCAAGAAACTACCATCTGTTAACCCCCCCCCCCCCCCCCCCAAAAAAAAAAAACATGCAGACTTTCCCCAAAATTTGAATGCTGAATTTACTTTACACCATGGTTTCACTCTGACTTCCTGAATGCTTTCATGTTGACTTCTAATGGTAATCCCTTGACTTTTCGTCTAGCACCACCGTGTCTTTATTGCTATGTATGAAAGGTACAGCGAGTGACGTGATCCCAGGGTGAACTGTATGACTCTAACGATGCCTTAAATTGAATCTGGTCAGTTTGTTAATGTGTGGCTTCTTACAAAATACCTGCAGAAACTCACAAGACACCTATACTCTGTCTTGACGGTGAGATGGATATTTAAACATTAGTTATACTGACAGGAACAGCAGCATGTTTGTCACTGCTTAAGTTGACATTGAGGTGAAAACTCATCTGTCCATTAACACAGGTTCACAGAGTTTTTGCTCTCCAATCTGTAAACACTGCAGGAGCATCTTCCTGATATGCAAAATATTTTTCCAGTATCTATGTGGGTTCATTTAGGAGAAAATGATTCGGACTAACCATTTTACAAGTTTTCTTTATGGAATATCCAGAGGGCAGTGATGCAAATTTTAGGTTGCGGTGCTCGAACAATAAATGCGTTGAAGTGAAAAGAGCCCACAGGGCAGGCACACAGCTGTTTCAGATTACCAAAAAGTACTAGAATTTCTCTGTCTCTATAGCTTCGAAACATTCCTGCTGTTGTGTAAGTTGGGGAAATAAAGAGAGAAGGGAGTTTATTTGCTGCAGCCTAACTGAAGGACCTCCATGTTGACCTTTTGGACATCCCCCAGAGTTCCAATACTGACAGAAATTGTCCCATTACAAACAACACTAATGCCTCACAGATGCTGGTGTGTGCGTGTGTGGCTGGACTTAAATACCAGTGGGAATCTAGAGATTACTTTAGGGCTTAAATGCGGAAAGATTTCACTTACAGCGTAAAAAGCAGAAAATGTGGGAGACAAATTGGGTTTTCAAGCACCGGTAGAATTTTAAAAGTTGGAGCTGCGTCCCGGCAGCCCTCAATGGCATTTGATTAGTTGCCTGGTTAGGAACAGCTTTCTGGGTCAACAGCGAATCTGGCGCTCTTCGTCATCCTGGTGGTTGCTCAGTTGAGAAACATGTTTAAATATTGGGTTGGCGCCACTTGTCGGAGCATTCCTTCAACCTTGGCTGTGGCTAATGACCTTCAGCTGTTGGAAGTGGAAATTCTGCGGAGAGATGGCACTTTCAGCCCCGCTGGCCGGCTTAGGGCTAAGACAGACGGCACGCCTGGCCTTTTGTGGAATACCACCTCCCCCAGCATCTCTTTCCGCTGTTACTCTGCACTTCGTAGCAATGCTGGAGTAAAGCCCCTCTGCTGACATTTGTGTTGGGTGCTTTTTCACACATGAACTACAACTATCATCTCAAGGGCTTTTTCTATTTGCCATTAGTTATCAGGCAAATCAAGGGGACTGCTCATGCCCCAGTGATGGATCAGTTCCTCCCCTTGGGGTAATTGATGGATGTTTTTGCAAGTGGAATTCACTGACTGACTTCCCCACCTCTTCAGTTAACACATTATCATCTCTAACAGGGAGGACTCGAGGGTGGAGACGTCCTGTGAATAGATCAGGCAGAGGGAGGATTTGAGATTCCATGAAGCTGTGCTTTATCACTCCACCCGCTCTCTTTTTATTTTCCTTTTAAGGAATGTGCGTGGGATTCTTTGTGGATTATTGCCTTAACGTATGTTTCCCCACTCTCTCTTTTTCCCCCCTGCAGTCTCTGCTGGGACATGTTCACACATGAATTAAATGATCTCAATAATAACTTCAAGGACTTTAGGCTTTTAATGTGTTTCCAGAACCTGAAAGCTATAGGAAATGCATCAAATCAATCTAAAGTTAAAGATTCCCTTGTCTTATTAGACGCACAGGTGAAACAACCACATGTAGTTCAGTGCAAATCCCCTTGCATCAAGCACTGCAGCACTTTAAAGAAACTCATACGCTTGTTTTTTTTCCCCTTGTGTATCAGAGATGTTCAGTTTTTTTGTTGAAGTGCTGCTGTATCAGACTGCATCATATTTGTTTAAAGGTTTTAGACTTAATCTCTTCATTGAGGTTGTAATTGAAAGTCTGGGTTTATGTGGTCCCGCATTTACATAATTTTACATTGTTATTTTTGAGCATGTTTCATAAGAGGCTTAGCATAGTCAATGTAACAGCAGGTGTGATCACAGAGCACCGGACAGGGCGTGCCACAAAAACATGAAAACTGGCTCAACCATCTCGCACCGATGTAGGGTTACAGAGTCAGTAGCTGGTTTAAAACCACAAAGATAGGATTTAATCCCTTAATTTGTTTCTGGGTGCACATTGTAAACACCCTGAAAATACAAGTGTGAACTGTAGTGTGTTGTGGGTGTACAGATCTTCCTTGCACACCTCCTTTCTGCCCTTCTTTCTTTTCCACTCCTGCAGTTCAAGCGGGGGCTCTCACTCACCAACAGCAGAAGAAATGTGGCAGGTAAAGCAAGACTCTGTTTCAGTCTGGCTATTCTTAGCCCTCTAGACACAGATTGGACAGCCTCTCACAGCCACTCTGGAATTTCTGTGTGGACAGTTATGTCCAAAATTCATGAAATGCCTGCCAATTATTGTCTTTCCCCCTCTTTGGGAATTTTTCCCTCCACATTGTCACAATGTGTCTGTGCTTCAAACATGAAAATTCTTCAGTCCTCAAGCTTTAATGTGTTTTACCCAACCATTCCCTCCTATTCAGTAAAACTCTTGCCAGTTCTGTCACCACATAAGCCCTTGTATGTCGTTGTGGCATCACGCAGAAGGATGAGAAGCTTGTGTTCACAATAGGGTGGGCAGGTCATCCCCCAGCAACAGGAAACAACAAAGCAGCAGTAGTATGACAGCAAGCTTACTCAAGTGCTGGTCTGATATTAAAGCCACAGAAATTCCCCTCATATGGAAAATGGTCTCATATTTCTTGTTCAATCTGTCAGTAGGCAAGTTATGAGTGTTATGATTTATGTTAGGGATGAGTGAAATCAAAGGAATATATTCCACCAACTGGAGTCAGTACTGAAGCTCATTAATAATAAGATGCCATTAAAGATGTCGTAAGCTCATGTCTGACTATCACTTCTAACTAACATTCAAAACAAGAACGCAATGATTCACTGAACAATATTGTCAAAGACACACCTCTGTTGTGATTTGCTTTTCTTTCAGTGGAGTAAACACTTGAGCTTGCTCCACTAAACTTGACAGGGAGTTAAAAGGAGTAGGAGGACAGAGGCTCTCTCAGCACCACCAGATTGTCTCATTGTCTCGCCAGGAAACAGGAAGTGATGGACCATACCGCAATTTTTCAGTCATCTGTGTACCAGAGCTTCCTCACCAATATCCTGTGGCTAAATGCAAAGAATGTTATTAGTTCTATTCCTTTAAAAAAAAAAAAAAAAAAAAAAGATGGTAGATACTACAAATCCTGATACACGTAAATCAGTTGTCACGTTGAATGATAATGGGTGTAACAAGAAGAGTGTTCAGAGATCACATCCTCCACCAAGATGCAGGATGTTACTGCTTTTCCCGTGCTCTGTATGCTCTCTTGGCACTTTTTGTGGTGATTGCTTCTCTTTTGTCTGCAGTGGGCAGTTTGCGATTGTCAAGCGATGCATAGAGAAGAGCACAGGCAATAAGTACGCGGCCAAGTTCATCAAGAAGCGCCTGAGCGGGGCCAGCAGACGGGGTGTGAAAAGAGAGGAGATTGCGAGGGAAGTGGACATCCTGCAGCAGCTCCAGCATCCCAACATTGTAGCGCTCCACGATGTTTACGAGAACCGGACAGATGTTGTGCTTATCCTCGAACTGTGAGTCACCACAAGATTCTGCAATGCATTGCAATATCCACACAGTCACAACAATAAAGTTTTATCATGCTTTACTTCTTGAAAACTCCAAACATCTATGTACAATAGATAAGAGCCTGCATAACATAAAATGTGTTTTATTGGGATTGAAAAGTTATGTCAGTGCAGTCTTTTGAATGTTTGGCAGGAATACTGTAAAACTGCAAAAGTCCACTCATCTGTGAGTTTATTTCTGTTTGTTGAAGCTGTGTTTGCTGAAAACCATTTGCCCCTGATCATGTCTGCCAGAAAGAACCAAATGTCTCTTGCAAAGTCAATAATGCTTGTGCTGAAAAGAGGCCAAAAAGGGCCCCCGTCTGGGGTCGCTGAGTGCCGAGAAACATGGCAGGCCTGATTAGGACTAATTGAAAAACTCAAACAAAAAATATGACTAATGGCTGCAGAATAACGCACTGTCCTTCATTCTCATTTTCTCTGTATGAATGGTAGAGAACATTGTGCTTATGGGCCAAGGTTTCATACCATTTTTTCAGTTATGTTTATGGAAAAATACATTGGCCCATAAGTAGGGCAAATGGACTAAAAACAGAAGCAAGTTGGCACCACAGACAAACATATCTCAGGCATCCAGGGCTTGTGCATCAAATTTCCTGAGAACACACTTTAGATAAAAATGCTAGCAAGGGCTTGCTCCAGATTGTCTGAGCCCACAGTCACCGAGTGTCAGTTTGTGTGTGTTTGTGCGTATTGCAGGGTCTCTGGAGGAGAGCTGTTTGACTTCTTAGCTCAAAAGGAGAGCCTCAGTGAGGAGGAGGCCACTCAGTTTATCAAGCAGGTCCTACATGGAGTGCAGTACCTCCACTCCAAGAAGATTGCACATTTTGATCTAAAGGTAAACGTGCTTCTCCTGTGCTGCGCATCTTAAACTGCATTTGTTTTCTGTGAAACAGTTAAACTCTTTACCTCCATAGCAACTGTATTACTACGCACAAGCAATGCCATAAAGACCTTATGTATATGTATCTATCTATCTATAGCAGGTGTTTAATGTACGTACTGCACGGTTCTGCTATTCTGATTCACACATCCTTCCTGTTGTTTGTGGCCACCATCCAAACTCTCAGATACCGACACTTCAAAGTTATCTCTTTAGTTTCAGAGCTGTATCGCCCACGTTTCTATCTGAAAGTCGCTATCCTGTCTGATTTTTTTTCTAGCTGTGCATCTACGTTCCCAAGGTCTATTTTCATCAGATCAGTCAGCTATAACACCCATTAACCCTCCTGTTTAACCCCATTTTGACTTGGAATTTTACTTGAGAAATTCTTATCCCCCTTTTTGATTAAAATAAAGCTTCAGAACAGCTAAATAAACACAAGCCAACCCCAGCACCATAACCCTTCAAAGTCAATGTGAATGGTTCTTGATTTGCAGGCCTATTATATTGCACAGAGCCAAAGGGCAGCGCTGGGAAACAGGGAGCCCCTTTGACAAGTTTCCACAAGAGGCCATATCTTACTAATTGAATGCAGAACTGGGTGATAGTGTTCCTTTTTTGTTGTTGTTCCCTTTATGCCCCATATGAATCTGGTGAGCATATAACAGTAGAAATGTAAGAATGGCTCATTGTGAGTCCTCTTCACTGATGATGCTTTTGTGTTGATAACTGAAGGTGGATTAGGTACGCAAAATAACAACGCACTAGGTGTTTGAGTCATTCATGCCTGAAGCCTTGATTTTCAGTTCACACTGACACACCTTTACACTAATTAGCGTGATTAATTGTTTTTCTCTAATGCTTCCACAAAAGGAGGATTTCTCCAGGTAACTTGTTGCTTTTGTCTGTATTACTGAGCCTTGCTATTAGTGGAAATGTGCTGACATACATGCTTTGTTTCTTTATTTGCATTGGTGCAGCCTGAAAACATAATGCTGCTGGACAGGGATGCCACCTTACCCCGCATCAAAATAATAGACTTTGGACTAGCACACAAAATACAAGATGGGACGGATTTCAAAAACATTTTTGGCACCCCTGAATTTGTTGGTAAGTTTTTCTTTCTTTTCTTTTTTCTTTTTTATTGAGCTTGACGATTTTAATGAGATGCTTGATGTTTGGCCAGACGCTGTTTGTGATGTTGAGTGTGTGTTGTCTATTTTCAGCTCCAGAGATAGTCAACTATGAGCAACTGGGCTTGGAAGCAGACATGTGGTAAGAGCTTTTAATTACCTCTGACTCTGCTGACATCTGCACAACAGGTTGCAGTGCATAACTTTGGATTAATCTTTTTTGCAGGAGCATCGGCGTCATCACATATATACTGTAAGTTGAGATTCACAACGTCCGGGAATTTTAATGTATCTACGATTATCGACTGAGTCACGCATGCAAACGTTTGTGCTGTTGTTTCAGTTTGAGCGGCGCGTCACCTTTCCTCGGTGACACAAAGCAGGAAACGTTAGCAAACATCTCAGCGGTGAACTACGAATTTGATGAAGAGTTCTTCAGCAGTACCAGTGAGCTGGCCAAGAACTTTATCAGAGGGCTCCTGGAAAAGGAAACGAGGTAAAAGAGGAAAAAAGAAGAAGAAAGAAATTAGGTTACTAACAAATAGGTCAAGGCCAAAGGTCAGGTTTGAAATTTCATTACAAAGCCCAGTACCAGGCGGGGCTATGCTTTATAAAATCCTAATGAAGTGCACTCCTGACCCACATGAGAATAAACAGCCAGCCAGCCAGTAAGGATATATTTCTGCTGCACGGTGTGATATATAAAACCAGAAAAGAAAACTATTACAAAATGTTGCAAAAACACTTTCTTTGTAAAATGTGATCCTCTTCTTACTTTCTGACATGTGTTTCCATTTAAGCGTTTACGTGCACCTTCGGGAAACTGAATATTTCTGTGGAAGTTTGGTCTCGCTGTAATCCTTAGAGTCACCGTCTGCTGCACGACTGACCTACGTGCCCTGTCTGATGGAGTTGTTCTGGCATATTTACACAGCTGCATTTTCTCTTTTAGAAAACGGATGACAATAGAAGATGCACTGAATCATCCTTGGATTAAGGTATGGACATGATTTATGCAGTAGTGTTGCATGGTTTGTATAATCTGTGACTGTTGTCAGCACTTCATTCCCCCCTGCCCCCCCTTCTACGAGGAGTAAAATCTATTGCAGCTAATGTCAAAGGTAACATACGGGGTAGCAGGATCTTTTTTTTTTCTCCAGTGTTCACTCCCACTAACTGTGTACTTGTCCTGGATAGATGTTTCCATACTGTCCCACAGTTAAAGTATGTATATTGTTCCTGTTTGGGAATTTTTGTTTTTCCCTTCACATCTCACACTCATCTCATCCATCTTCACGCCATCTGCAATATTCCTTTTGTCTACAAAGTCAGTGGTCTGACTCTTGCAATATCTCGCTAATTGTATTTTAATGGAATAGAAACTTAACATTGTGCTGTGGTGAAGCCGTCTACCTCCCACTCAGGCTGATGAAATGCATGTGAGTGGTGTTTTGCTGTGAAGTCCTCATCCTGTTTTGATGCAAGCATGGATCCGGGAAACCTTACACGCTCACCAGGAATGTTTGCTGTTTTTTGGCACCCCTTATCAGCCGTGGCTTTCGCTCTGGGGTCACACACTAATCCTCCAGTGCCACGTCTGCTGGGATTTTTCACTGCTATACGTGTTTTCGAGATGCAACAATAAGACATCCTCTCACTCAGTCTCCCTCCCCCACCCCTACCCTTCTGTCTGAAGTCCTGCGGCCACATGGAGGAGGACAGCGCTGCCTCTGAGAAGAAAGCAAAGCAGTTGAAGACAAAACTACTTAAAGAGTACACTATCCAGTCGCACTCCAGCATGTCCCAAAACAACACATATGCCAACTTTGAGCGTTTTGCCCATGTATTGGAAGACATCGGATTAATGGAGACGGGATTGTCCGAGGTGGCGGAAGCTTACCGCACCCTGCAGGGTGACATAGAAGCACTGCTCTCCATTCACAATGACAAGGAAGCTTGGTACAAGGAGGAGCGGGACACCGCAAAGAAACAGCTCTCGCAAGCCTGCCACGAGTTTCGCAAAGTGGAGGCCACCAGGAAGCTGGTGCAAGAAGACATGAAGGCAGTAGATGTTTGTCTGGAGAGTATCAGCAAGAGGTACAACCACAGGCAGGGCCAACTGGATGCTCTGAGGCAGGAGCTGAACTCTGAGCTCCAGTGGCTCCAGGATCTGATGGGCTCTTTGCATCCTGAGGGAACCAGTGGTAGCATCCATAACAGAAGTCTGAGCACACATGTAAAGAAAGCACTGGAGGACCTGCTGCATCTGACTTGTGAAGGAGAAGTCTGCTCTGAGGCTGAACAGCCCCTCACTGAGTCTGGCTGACATAAACCATTGAAAAATCTTCTAAGAGTCAACAATTTTTCTTTCTTTCTTTCTTTTTTTTTTAAAAAATTGCACTCTTTAAATTTTATTTATTTATAGATTTTCTTTATTGTTTAAACAAAAAAGATAAAGAGTTAAAGGAGAAGATGGTTATATCAGTTAATAAAGCTAGCCTGGCTTTGTCCGAAGGTTAAACAAACATAAACACACATTATAAACACTATTTTCTGCATGTTCTCCCTCTCCCTCCGTGAGTACCCTCCAGGTTCGTCCCACAGTCCAAATACATGCACATGTACATGTAATTCTAAACTGGCTGAAGGTGCCACTGTGAGCGTTAATAGTTGTCTCTCTCTCAGTGTTAGCCTTGCAACAGGCTGATGACCTGTCCAGAGTATACCCCGCTTCTGCTGGGATAGATTCCAGTCCCCTGAACTGAATGAAGAAAATGGATGGACATTATCAATTATAGAAATCTTAGTGCATTAGGTTTTGCCATTATTTTAAACAAATATCTACATTCTGGGAGGAGACCGTAAGGCAGACCTAAATCATTCCGGAGAGATTATATCTCTTAGGTATTTTGGAATGCCTCAGGTTCCTACAGAAACCCCCATTGAACCCTAACCCCCAGGTGACTAGAGAGAGGGGGTTTTGCCTCTGCTCATGGACTGCTGCCCCGAGCGTTGACATCTCTTTTGTTGACTTTTGACAGAGTCGGCCTGCCTTTTTTCTTTAGTAGGCCAAAGATAAGCTGAGCTTTAATTTCTTACTGGCTCTGGAATGCTTTTTAAATGACAGACAAGTATTGATCTTAACAGCAGGTACAGCAGCAAACATGATTAGTCCTTTAACTGGGATAAGTGGCACAATATTTTATTTTATTTATTTATTTTTGTGACACATGGATTTATTAAACTACGTTTATTTATTAATTTGGTGTTTTCTGCCTGAGCATTTAGCAGATTATTTTAGCTGATTTAGTAAAACTAAATGAAACAAATGTACTGTGCAATGGTTCTCTCAGTGGAGTGAACGATAAGTTCAAATGTTTTTTTATTGACTGATCTAAGTTTTTTTTAATTGCAATTTTCTTTTTTATTGAAATAATAATTAATCCTATTTAATACTCCATTTGTAAATGATAGTGTTTTAAAAGAAAGGATCTTTTTTATGGATTTTAATGTGCTCTATTGCTGAAGGTTGAGTTATTTATTTCAAAAGTATTTTCTATTTCTTTCTTTGAGATGTTTTTGCGCTAACCATAAAAACAACATCTATGATAAGATCTTATCTATCTAAAAATTTCTCACTTCCTTTGCCAGTATTAGCGTCTGAACACTCAGCACTCTTTTGTCTTTGTGCGCTGACATTTTACACTTTTGTCAACCATGAAATAAATCTTAATTAGAAATTATGACTCTTTTTTTTTTTTCTTTTTTTTTTTAAATTTCTGTCATTCATGATCTGAAATGTCTTCATGGTATAGCTGATTATATTAGACAAGCACATGCGCACAGCTGACGTGAGGGACAGTTCTGCTTTCTGACATCTCACTGTGTTTCTGCAGCCTCTGAACCCCAGACAGGCCTTGGTGAAGAGACTATCAGTGGTCAACTTGGAGAACTTCAAGAGACAGTATGCTCGACGCAGGTGGAAGGTAAAATGCAGCCTTGGTACCAACTTGGACTATTACTTAAAGGAAGATTGCATTAAAAAAAATTGCACATGTCTTGCTTTGTAACCCATTTCTTTTTACTTTTGTCGGTTTCAATAGCTGTCATTCAGAATTGTGGCTCTGTGCAACCACCTAACACGAATCATGAAGAACCATAAGAATGAGAAGCTGCCTGAGGAGGACGGGGTAGGTTGCCGTGCAATGGTTTACATTAAACTGACACACATTGAGCTGCTCTCATTTATATTGCTTCAACCAACAGCTGGTTAGTTTAACTTTGCAAATACATTCCCCAGATACTTTATTGGGTACATCTTGTTAGTGCCAGATTAAACCCTTTTGACTTCTGGACTGCCTTAATTCTTGATGGCAGAGATTCAGAAAGGTTTTGGTCCATGTCGACGTGATTGCATCACACACTTGCTGCAGATTTATTGGCTGCAGATCCATGATGTGAATCTCCCGTTCCACTACATTCCAAAGGTGCTCTATTGGACTGAGATCTGGTGATTGTGGAGGGCATTTGAGTACAATGAAGTCATTAAGTTCATAAAGGTAGTTTAGGATGATTTGACCTTTGTGACATGGCAACCATGAGGAGATGGGTACTCTGTGGAGATGGACATGATCAGCAACAATAATAAAGCGGGCTGTGGGTTTTTTTTTTTTTTTTTAAACGATGCACATTTGAAACTAAATTGTGCAAAAAAGTTATCCCTACATCATTAAACTACCAGCCTAAACTGATAAATCCGTGCATGCATGGATCTGTGCTTTCATGTTCTTTACTCTAAATTCTGATTCTACTATCTGAATGTCGCAGCAGAAATCTGGACTTAACAATGGGCAATGATATTTCAATCTTCTGTTGTACAATTTTGGCGAGTCTATGTTTCCTGGTCAATAGGAAACATTTTTTTCTGGCCATTCTCTGTAATTCCTAGAGATGGTTGTGCAGGAAGAATCTCAGCAGTTTCTGAAATACTCAGACTAGTTCTCTGGTAACAACAATCATACTACATTCAACATCACTTAAATGACCTTTCTTCCCCATTCTGATGCTCCTGTTGAACTTCAGCAGGTCGTCTTGAGCATGTCTACATGCCAAAATGCATTGCACCATACTGCCATGTGGCTGGCTGATTAGATATTTACTTAATAAGCAGGTGCACTTACTAATGTGGTGATGAGTTTCTTTTATTGTACACTATTTCCACAGCATTTACAGATGTAGATGTCTAACTATTTCTCTGGGAGTATCTTTACAACAGACATTGTGTTCCACAGTGTTGCAGTGTAGCAAGCACAGTTTTATCCTGCTATATGCTGCTGGAGCTAAAAAAAAAATAAAATAAAAAAAAAATAGAGAGAGATATGTAAAAGAATGCTTAGAGTCTTTGAGCTGTCTCCAGTTGTGGAGACTCACAATTGTCACAATCACCACAAACAGTAACTATGTTACAACTGTTTCCTAACTGGGATGTGTTGGTCTTGTCAGAGGAATTGTGAAAGCGACCAAGAAGAAGAAACTATGAAGAGGAGACCAAGGACCAGAAAGAGAAGCAGCACTTCCTGAGAGCAACCCTCAGAGTGTCCGTCAGACATGCAGAACAGTGACTTTGCACCTTTATTTAGGGCATGCTCTGCAACTGTTATACGCCACTAAGCATAGTTACAATATATTTTGACATGACAGCAGTAAAAGTAGATTTTTTTTTAGAGTTTAAGGCAACTTCTTCATTCTGAATCAGCACAACTTCTGCTGTATGTCGGACATCGTTCCGGCATGTTTAAACATGTGCTAATCTTGCACTAGTAGCTATAGCTTGATTGCTGTTGACAGGAACTGTTGTGTATGTTAGCATATATGTGAGCATATATATATGTGTATGCTATAGACAGCTTCTGTCTAAAAAGTTCTCAAGCTGTTGTTTGGCACAGTATTGATACAGATTGATTGATATATATTTTAACAGATGTTAGCATCCAGAGTGTTAAATTAAAGGGTTTAGCGCTGCAGGATAACAACATGACAGCAGATCTTCAAATGTTTACGTGTTGTGCTTAACGATGTTTTATCATTAACTGTTAACCTCAAGATATAAGCCCCTAAAGCATCTGTATACGATATGTTTACATAGGATATTTTAATTTGTGCAAATTTTTCTGAGACTGTAACTGTGTTTCATTGACGAGTTCACTGACTGCATGTATCTACGGTATGCCTAATATGTGAATCTAATTCTGCAGTTTTAAATGGAATTGATAAGTCTTGCAATACTTTCATGTATTTATAAATAGATATACATCATGTCTTAAGTTCACTTTTGCCTGTATCTTAGCCTTCAGTGTTTTCAAGAAGCATTTTACTTTCTTTAAATGTGTATAAAGTGTAAATTGAGAATGTGTTAAATAAATTAATGAACCTTGTTACTTTGACCGTTTTTATGAAACCAGAACTTGTTGATTTGATCTATTTTCTTAACGCTGTGGAAGGGACTGGTGCCTGTCTGGGCTGGTGCTTTGCATAAGGTAGGTTACACCCTGCACAGGTCACCAGCCTACAGGGCTTACACAGAGAGACACACAAGCCTTCATGATCACATCCATACCTACAGCCAATTAACATAACATGCATCCCTTTAGACTGTGGGAAGAAACTGTGTGCACAGAGACAACATGAAGTTCAAACCCACATCCTCCTTGTTGTGAGGCATCAGTGACAACTACACCCTGAGTCCTGGATATTAAACTCTCACCATCTCCTTTCTTTTAAGGCCAAGCAAAGTGTAAAATGATTTTCCTACACAGTGAAAGTGTGATTGTGTCTAGATGACCCAGAAATCCCAACCATAAATATGCCAAACACACTAAAGTAAAAAAAAAAATACAAAGCAGCTCTTGACGAGGAATAATAATCTCAATATCAGTGTGTTATCCACCTACTTTGTTGGCCGCTGCCATTTCTTCTGGCCACTGCTTGGTTATTTAGCCTCACAACAGTGGCGCTGTTTGGACTCAGCTGAGCTGAAAGAGATTGAAGGGATAATTTGGCCTGACCTACACAATTTGGGCCAGCTCAACACAAATACTGAGAAAGGTGTCATAATCAACAAGTGGGTCAGTCTGAAAACAGTGTGCCTTCTTGTCCTTCTCTATAGCAGCACAAAATATTTAGATTCACATTTAATTCGCTATGTCAGACAAAACTCCTGTAGTCTGTTTCCATGTTAGCACATCTCCTGTTATTGTTTAATGACAGCCTGTGAGTTACTGGCCTTTGATGAGACGAGAGAAAACATTTAGTGCACGTTTGGGTCACTCGTCTCTATTCGCCCTGATGACACAAGCTGGTGACTGTAAATATTCCTGCCATGTCTCACTGAAATAAGAGCTGAGTCTTTTGTAGACAGTGATATGACATGCTTTCCAGTCAGCCGTTACAGTGAGGTCTGCATCTCATGTAAGAGAGCCACAGCTGGTATGGTGGGATCAGTTCTGTGGGATCATGGAATTCCAGCCGACTCACGTTGGTATGATCCGGTTGATGATCCATTCACACAGACAAATAAGGTGGGCTGTCAGCTCAAAGTGTGTCCTTCAGGGTGTCTTTGGAACAGTGCTTGACTCAGAGATGTGTCAGTGTTAGCACATGATGAGCATAATAGGCCCTTTTCAGCTACCCAGCCATTCTGACATGGAAACACAGGTGTAATTATTTACATCATGACCCCGTTCCACTTAAATGGGTCAGGCCCCTGGTGCTACTGTGGCCCATTATTGGTATTCTTATTATTTTTAATGGAACATGAATGCTGCTGCTGGTGAGCTGTAGATAAATAATTTACCATTAAAAAACTGTGTCTGCGATGTTGAGGCCATTGCCTGCAGCAAAAAAGTGATATGCTGTGCTTTTCTTTTACTATGGTGCCATCTAGTGGGCATAACAAAAACTACAACCATATACCCTGAAATAAATAGTTACAAGAAATTATTTTAGGGGAAAAGTAAAAAGAAATCAATTAAACTAAAGAAAACCATGCATATACAGTATTGAGTAAAAGGTTTTGTTTTAATTATTTTTTTCATTCTCTTCTTTGTGCCTTTTATTTATTTGTTTCTTTGTTAAGCCACTTAACACTGACCTATTAATCATTTAAGCAAAGAAGCAACCAAACTCAAGGGATGACTTGTGTTTTCCGTATGTCTACACAAAAAGAGGACTTAGCAAAACTGTAAAATTGTATTTTAAATTGTAGCTCTATGCATTTTGTTACAAGCAGCCTGTCACAAAAACATTGCTTGATCCCATTTCTTGAGCTCATTCTACAAAAAATGCCAAAGATAACACAGTATTTTTTGCAAGGTGATTCCCAAAGAGAATTTAACTGAGAATGTGGCATATTTCATATGCTCATATGGCATAGTGTGTAGTCTGCTCTTAAAAAAATGTGACAACTGGACAAGTGTAAGGCAAAAGAAGAAGTGGCCTGCCACGGCTGATGAACAGTATCTAAAAGTTATGTCCTTAAGAAATAGGAAATGATTTAGCAAAGATCTGACACAGGATCTGAGCATCCGGCCCTTCAGTTGAAAGTACTGTCAGATTTTTATTCACCACACAACACTGCCTGGAAAGCATCTGATTGGCAACAGCCTGGTTTTTCACATGCTATCATTCGTGGATTGGCCTCCCCAGAACCAGGAACTCACCATTATCGAAACAGTGTGGGATCATCTCAACAGACAACTGAACAAAAAGCTGCCAACATCAAAAGAAACACTCTTTAAGAAGCCTGGAAAACTATTCCTGAAGACTACTTAAGATATTCATGCATCAGGAATTTTTTAAAAATGAGTTTATTTTGTAAATTAGACATCAAAAAAGCACACAGGCATTTAAACAAGCTACATAAAAATCATATCAAGTGATAGGTTGGTGCCTAAAAAGCATTTACATATCAGATAAAACAAAATACTACAGCTTTATTGAAACTAACATGTTTTCTTATTCTTTATATCTGCTCTATGATATATTACAGCTAGTTTTGTTATAGGAACGAAGCACTGCGCTGACTCATGTAAATTATGGTCTATCTTATTTTCCTTGATGCACCTGATGCTTTGTGGTCAGTGCGCATCAGAAGATCTGATGGCAGAGGCCGTGTAGCTGTGGAGACAGACCTGAGGGCATTAATCATGAATGCCAGCCTCTCACTTTATCTGTGTGATCATTAGGCCGTACTTTACTGATGATCACTCTCTGGAAATGAGCTCCTGGAGGCTGCTTTCATTATTCATACCTACAAGAGCACAGTCTGCCCCCTATTCTTGGAAATGAGACTTAATGGGTGGGTGAGTGTGTGGGTGGTTGTGCTCTTGATATGTCACTGGGTGGCATATCAGTGATCTCATCTCTCTCACTGCTTCATCTTTAGCGATGTGCATCACAGGTACATTTGCAATTAGACCACAGGGAGGTGACAAGTGTTGCTCATTGCGATACCGAGAATGACAAGTCTTCCCCTTTAAGGAAATTTGATTGGCTGACCTTTTCATCAAAGTTAGTATGCTTTGCACCTGGACAAACAACTGTGGCTCACACAAATATCTATCATCATGTTGCTTTTTTTGTTTTTGCCAAAGGCATGTTATTATGTTCTTAATACAAATTACACGTTCCACCTTTCTACATATCCACAATGATTATCCTAACCCACTTTAACAAGTCGATTCAAGCCTCCCGTGAAGTTAAAATAGACGTCTGATTGTGTGAAGTGGTTGTTGAAAGTGTTGTGAACCTTTATATATGAAAGTATTCCCAAAGGCACGCTGCTATAAGGAACACTTTGCCTCCTGTCACGTGTAGATGTCTGGAAACAGATCAGAATATGAAACTAAAGGACTTCCCAGATTATACTTCACATATTTCAAGTAAGTCTATACAGGAATCAGTTCTTCTCCTCAGCTACAAGACTAAGTGCAGACAATTAGCTGGCAATATGTGGATGATGGTGGTGGTGTCAGGGCGCGATGATGTTTTGCTCACATAATTAGTCTCTGAGGCCTTGTGTTGAAAAAACAACAGACTTGTCACCATAGCTATCATTCCTGCATCAAATGTTTAAGTATCACATTTATGAGCCCAATCATTTCTGCTGCCAGCATGCACTGAAAGTGTTCATAGAAGAGCGTCCTTGATAACTACAGTTTTTGTGATGAAGCTTTCACATTATGTTTAGTCTTTTAAACGTTTTGTTTTCTGAAGATGTATTTCAGCATTTTGCTGCTGATGTTTGAAATATTAAAAAAAAAAAAGGTGCTGCTGGTAAAACCCACGCGGAATGGCGGTGGTGCTGCTCGAACATTGGTTTTTTTTTTTCTGAAAGGGCTAAGGATAACCTTCTGGAGACAGGAAAATCAATAGCGCTGTACTGAATTGCAGAGACCCCTGGTGTCTGCATCGATGTACTTGGTGGTCATTTGGCTCTGGAGACCAGAATGTTCCCAGTGCAATATCAGTAAAAAAAAAGCAAAAACAGCATCTGACTTCATACTATACCGTATCACTTAACTGTGAAATCAAACGTAACAACAAACCATACACCAAATTCAATTTCAGGTTGCGTAGTGGAAGATGAGACAAGAAGTTCATATTAAACTGCACATGGAGGGTTGATAAGCAAACCGAGGACTGCGGAGGAGCAGCCATGGATTGTCGCAGCTCTTTCACCATTTGTATAACCTGCTCTTCTAATAATTGGACGGGGGATATTTTGGGTTCACGGGTCTCTTAATTAAAAGCGCTCAGCCCTCTGACAGATGAGACCATTATTTCTGTGGAGTGTGAATGAATCAGCCGCAATTCATAATAACATAATGAGTCAATTTGTTGCTTTGCACAGCCCAAATCAAAATCTGTGACAGTCACACGCAGTCACACGCTGCTCACCCGCCGGTGCAAGAATGTGCAAATTTTTTAGAGAATCAGTCATTTATTTATTTATAGATTTTGCACTTACATGATCACGTGAGCGACAAACGTGTACGGCTGTATTTCTCTGTTTAGGTCTGACATGCTGCTAGGTCACAACATGCTGATGGCAGTTCAGAACATGTAATTATGTAATATCTGTGATAATGGTGTGATTGGGTCTTTTAACACTACAGTCTAAAAGAGCAGAGCCACGGTGAGCATCAGCACAAAAGGAATGATTACATTACAGAAGGTTTGAATGCTTAACAATTTCATGAAGCTTTTTAAACGAATGCCACCATCAGCAAATATCTGCCCTTTATTCACTGCCTGTACTGCAGCAGTTGGCCTTTCTTTTGATATCATGAATTGACTGGATTGTTAGTGATTTCACACTCACCACATCTGGCTCTTTCTGGATGGGAGGATTATAAATACAGTAGGTGTATAAATAACTACTGCTGGGGGAAGCTCTGCCACCTTAGCTGTGATTCAGTCTCACCCCCTTCGTCATTTTAAACCCAGCTGGAGCTCAAATCAGGGCCTTTTTACAATAAAAGAGCAGCTAGAGAAAATGAAGCCCTATTTATTATTCCTTGTGGCTTTTTGTGACTGGAACCACAGACCCCTTGTCCACCCTCTTTCTTCTCTCCCACTCGCCTTTGAATGCTTCTGATAAAAGGCTCCAATGTCTGCTGCTGCAGTAATGATTAGGTCTTTGTAGTTCTGCCCATACATACAAAAAAAACCCTCAGACATCAATCAGTTTTGTGCAGCATAACCTCTGTGGACCTTTAAAAAGGAAAGCAATGAGATTTCTTGTCCATGGTAGAATTGGTCTATAATGTTATCTGGTGACTCTGGTACCGCTTTGTTGAACATAATTGAAAAATTAAGGATCTAATTTACCATCACTTTGATGTATTCTGGTACTTGGTTATTTTTTGTGCACTTACAACTTACCTTTTCTTAAACTCTCTAGTAGAGTAGGCAGTTCTTGATCTTTCACAGTTATTAAAATGATTTTAAATGAGAAATTCTAGTCTTACTTTTTGAGCATGTTCTCGTAGTACTTTTAAACTCACCCATCTCAGTCTGCAGAATCCTGCACCTACTTACTTTTATATTCATAGCACTTTGCTTTCCATGCACTTTCCCAGCACATTACATCACATCACAAGTTCATTATTGGCAGGGTGTTTATATTGAGAGTTCTGTCTTTTGTTGATGCAGCTCTTCCTATCATTCATAACAACAACTTTCTGGGCGATCTGTGCCAGCTGTCGATGGACACGAACGCTGTCAGGTCATCTGTGCACGTGAGTCCAGACCATTAGCCTTTTCCTGAGAGATGAGATCTGGGGCAGCAACACTGAAACAAAGCAGTGCGGCTAATCGACCAAATCAAGCCTTTCAGCTCGGAAAAACAGACACGTGCTTCGCTGATGTGTAATTTAGTGAAGCACAAATGAAAATGGGGTAGATCGCTACCATTTTTTCTCTCCTTAACTTCCTGAACGGTTGTTTTCGAGGCTGTAGAACTCCCACATGCTTCTATTTTCAGACCTCGTGGCCATGACATGTTCTTACTGACAGAAACAAAATTCGACATGAGCTGAGTGAAAGTGAATCCACAGTCAGAGGTATCAGTGGTTTCACAAAATGTTCAGAAGCAAAAATTGGGCCTAACAAATAAAATTAAAAAAAGCATCTTCTTTTTGTCAAACATGAGGCATTTGCTTGCTGGATTGCAAATATGTTCTAAATACATTTAGAAGTGGAGCTAAATGCTTATATCGTGGCCACACACGAGAGTATAAAAGACTTGCTTCTTGCCTTTTTCATGAACTAATCTGCAAATCAAATGTGAAATCTGGCACAGGCAGAGCCATTCTCCCTCTTTCTTGCAGGTTGTGAAAAACTGTGCGCTTGGAATTCCTCTTTGTCTACAGGCATGTAAAAACACAGCGTGGCAACACTTTCTGAGAAATGTGAAGTGATACTGAGCCCTGCAAGCAGTAATTTCACTTTGCCTGTACAGCACAACTGAGGCAAAGAAGATGAAACCCTACCCTGCAAACAATAAATCTTTTTATTCCCTCAGGAAGTAGGCTCGCTTTGAGTGACTCACCCTATAATTGGCCCAACTACGACATTAATCAGATAGCACTCTTTTCTTCTTTCTTTGGGGGGTCTTTGATGCATAATTGAGCGGGTTTAGCTCTTGGTTGAGAATTATTTTCAGGCCATTGTGTATATTCTTTTTGCTTATACGTCACCCTTTGAAAGACCTTTGGTGAAAACCAAGTGTGTCATATTGAATACCTGGATTTTTATCAGGTTTTGAGACCTCTACATCATCAGTGTGATTGTTTTTCCCTGAAGAGCCGGAATAAGTTGTAGTAGGCAACAAAAATCTGTAAATTAATACTCATATATAGTTTGATGTTTAAATTCTTCTAATAAAGATTTGTCAGAAGGTTCAATAAACACACTAGTGTTTCATGGTTTAGGCTTTACAGTGTTAAGAAATTTCACAACAGAAGAATCTGTAGCCATTTGTTTTGCATCAAACAAATATAACCACATTTATTTTGAAAGTATAAAATTTCACACTGTAAAGGCCACTTTTCAGGGTAAATTGACAACCTTCCTGTAAGATTTACACAGACAAAAAAGCTTGTCCATCTCTCCGCTGGTCCAACATACTGTCCAGTTCTGTGGCAAAAAAAAAAAAAGGAAAAAAAAGCTATTGTTCTGCTTCACCACAGAAAATAGTTGGCGAGATCTGAATAACTTACTCAAAACAGGAAAACGGCAGGAGAGTGAGAATTCCTGATTTGTACATCCCACAGAGGACAGAGGAGCAAGGTTTCCAAACGGTTCTCTCTCTTTCTCTTTATTAAACCAGCTTACAGGCACAGCTTGACGTTACAGGCACTGTTTGCCTTCTACTGGGAGACTCGAAAAAGAAATCTGCAGTTGACATTCTTTACACTGGCACCAGTCAGGCCACGAGAGCATCCCCACTGAGACAGCATCCTCCGTTTGTAGAAGAGGGGAGACTTTGCGCTGCAGACCTTGTCGTCAGAGGCCATTTGGTGGCTCACCGTAGCTCTGTCGAGGTGTCCTTACTTTGAGCATAGTGTTCACATTCTTACTCACTAACCGTGACGTGGTGCTCGCTGAGGTAGAACAGTTGTACCAAAAGAGTTATTTATAAAGAATACAAATGAGTAACAGTCACATCAATAAACTTAAGAGTGGAGTCATGGGAGGGGAGGGGAACAACATCACATTTCACCCACATTTTCAGCACAACAATATGTAGATCACTGACATATCTTCCTTCCTTTCAGCACAAACCTTTCCTTCAGTTCTTTCCCTTTCACTCGTAATGGCAGCTTCACAGATACTCAGACTGTATTTTTTTTTCTTTTTTACATCTACAAGCCAGTGCGAACAAATTCAGTTGTGAAAATACTTTCTCCGGTATCACAGCATGTGAAATTTATCCTTCCAACTCTCACACACGCTGTTGAAGAGTGCAAAAATAAAAAGAGAGAAGAGGGGGGAAAAAAGAAGAGATAAGTCAACAAAAAGGGAAATAAAGCAGATAGTTGTCGTGTTAGAGAGGGTACACCGCCGTACAGAAAAGTCACATTGTTCATCGACACCGCTTCCATATTAAAAGAGGAATCGGTAACATCCCTTTTGAAGGCTCTCATCTCTCCTGAAGGCTGGAATGAGCTAAGTGAGCTGATTGGCTCCCTGCAGGGTGGGCAAGGCGGGGCTCCTCTGCGCGCTGCTTACACCGAGCCCTCTGTGTGGACTAGGACCAGCTGCTGTCCGTCAAACGCCCTGTTCCCTTACGTGTGATGATGCTGTCCGTCGATTTTAGAAGCCTCTCTAGACAGGGCGCGTTGATTTTGCCCGGCGGCGGGCCTCTGGGCACCAAGTTTGTCTTAGTTTGGCTGTCTGTGCTGGAGGACACGGCGCTGTCCTGCGTTAGGTCTCTGTCACTGGGGGTCAGCAGGGGCCTGGGACCAGCCTGGGCCTGCTCTGCTGTGGGAGAGCAAATGGGTGACGTGTGGAGCCACTTCAGATTATTGGCAGAGTAAGCTCCAGGAGGAGTGAGATCTGTGACTCTCAGGGCTTTGGCGGTGGCTGGAGGATCGCTAGTAGTGATGGCGCTCGCTGCTGCAGATGTGGTAACTGGAGACAGCTGTTGAGTATGACAAAAAAGTTTTATTATTCAGCGATGATTCTAATTGATTACCAAGACCTAATTTTCATTTGCTGTCCATCTAGTTATTATAAGGACCCTGAAATATAAATAATATATTCATCGTGCAGAAATCTGAGTGAGGCCCAGATAATGGAAGGGCTGAAAGCAACACTAAAACGGTAAATGGTTTGATCTTTTATAGCGCTTTCCTACTCAAGCACTCAAAGCACTTTATACCACAAGCACTTTTCTCCTCTAAGTGCTTTCCATCGAACGTTCACACTCTGATCAAGCCACCAACCTTCCGATTAGCAGATGACCTGGTTTACCTCCTGAGCTACAGCCACCCCTAAACACACTGCAGGAGCCATAAAAATGGCCCGAGAGCAAATAAGCCCCAAAATCTGGGTGGGGCGCTGCAACAACCCGAACACACATGTACACAGTGTATTAGCGCCTCAAAATGATTTAATTTCCTCTGTTTAATATCTAACATTAGGGGTAAACACTGGCATTAATTTTGAGTTTTGTTTCTAAAATATTCTCTCTGAACCGTAATTTGGCCTCCACTAATTCTTGAGGATCTTGTTGTTTAGTTACTAGAAGCCCCAGCTTGTTGAAAAGCTACTTATTTTGTCTGCCATCTGGTGCCGGACACTAAGTGTCCAATGAGATGTTTTTATCCAGAAAGTAAATAACACGCTGAAGAGCGTGGCAGGAATAAGACCAAAATTATGAGCACGGTTCTGAGGGCGATAATTCTCTGTGTATTTGTTTAAACACACCATCTTTAGATAATCCGTGAGAATTCCCCCAGTTTTCTTTTCTCACACGTAGCACAGAGCAAGACATAGTCTGCGTTCAGCCACGCTCGCGCTACTAGAAATACTTGAATTGGGAACCTCCTCCGATTGAGCTGCACCACCTGCATAATTTACACACTGTAGCAATCAGACTTGGTAGTAGGGATCTGGTATGAGCAGTATCGATCATAGTGGGTGTAGTCAGTTATAAAGAATAAAAAAAACCTAATGTAGATCATAAAATCCTGTTCATGACAGGGTGTGTCGGGACTAATTCCTCACCAATTAAATGCAAAGGAATGTTCTAAAGTATCCTGACCTTTCTTATCCCCTTAGGGACACTCCTCCAAAATTACCTTTTCTCCTCTGTCATTGTTCTTAGTGAACCTGAGACTGCAGTAATACCTCAGTAAAAATAGCTTTTAATCCTCCTGTCCCTGTTCCAGACCTGTGATTAAATAATAATAGATATTTTAGTCGCTCTTTCACTGCGTCGTCACCATATGTTCTTGGCAGCGGGATTTATCTAGGCGAAGAGCTCTTACACAACAGCTTCTTTTTTTTAACTTTACCTTCAGTTTCTTGGTGGGAGCAGCTTCCTCTGTTTGGGTGACAGTGAGTGGGTGTTCTTGAAGCTTTACATTAGGGAACCAGCTCTTCAGCATTTCTTCCATTTTAAGAATGATATTAATGTACTTCTCCCTGGAAGCAGAGGTGAAAAAAAGAAAAGAAACAGAGAGTGAGAGAGAGCTATTTACTCAAGCTATCGCGCGCGAATCTGAGTAATCGAGCAAAAATCTTGGTAACCTCTTCTCTGAAATCTACCTCCCCATCAAGCTCGCACAGGAAATATGCACTCTTGAAAGGCAAGCGAACACATTCGCTCGCTCAACAAAGCCTGCTCTCCGTGTGTGGGGAGGGGAACATTGTCTTAAGTACATTTCTCACATGCTTTGAGCTCACACGTGGACTGGCGTATAATACTCCCGCTCGCCTCTAAATATAAACGCCAAAGCCACAACGTTCTCCCACAGCGTCAGTGTAAAAATAAAACAGTTGACGCAGTTCACGTCGGAGGTGGGCGCAGTCAGAATCCCCCTTAACTGCTGCCCGTCAGAACCAGATGGCGAGCGGGGATTAGCCTGGGCCGTACGATCGGGACCTTCCTGCTATATTCAGTCCAACCCATGTTAAATTCATGTGAAAGATTATCCGCCACAGTGGCTGCTAAAAAAAAGTCACTTTGATCCTATCTACCATTGTGTTGCTCCAGGGGCTGCCAGCTGGCAACACAGAGCAGACACCAGGAGAGACACGAGGGAGGGGTTTAGTCCACCTTCCAGCCTCTGCCCTGGCTGTCTGCAGGGAGGCTGCCACACCCACTCTTTGTTTCCCTTATGGAGGCAGCAGCTGGTGGGTGAGGGCTCCAATTAGTCTGCGCTAGGCTCAGGAGCACTTTGTCTAATATACCTTGATGCAAAGCCTCGTGCTAACTGCACCCCAAAGATTCCTATTCAGTTTCACAGCTAAACTGTACACGATGCCGGGATTTCGTTTCAGTGTAATCAAATAGTATTGATACGATCGCTGAGTGCAATCGCTCTGTGAAATTATGCTCTAAAGTGATTACTCAAATCAAAAACTCAAAACTTTCCAGCTTCTCAAATGTGACAGTTTCCTGTTTCCAGATAATTGAAACATATATTACACGAGTTTCTGGAATTTTTTGATAGCAACGTTCATCAGATATGGAAGTTTTCTATTCAGCAGTTAAGAAAATGCGCAAATGAATGGACAGATATTCTTTTTTATATGTGTGGGGAAAAAACTGCACTAAAAATCAGATCATAAGGACTTGAGAATTGGTAGTTTTTTTCCATTTAACAATGTGAAATATCAAAACATTTTAAATTTGACTGGGAAACAGGGACTATAAGAGTTTCTCCTTGAAAGGGGTGATAGCATATTCCATTATGCTGTCTGGCCGGTGGAGAGCTAATCACACAGACACAAGTGGGCCGCTCTCACAGTGAAGCCTGATACATTTTTAACAAGATGCCCAGCTTTAGTGAGAGGCAGCCATCTCTGCAGTAAATTTATCCTGAATGTGCGGGGGTAGCAGCAACCTGCTGTGAGCCATGTGTCAGAAACATAACGGAGACCACTTCGACCCACAGATAGCAAGCAGTATTGGGTAGCCCTTGTATATGTATGCTGGGGGATGCACTGTGGTTCTCACACGGGTTTGAAACCACAAGTGAAAAGAGCACACAGATTTTCTACGCTGACACATTTATGTCAAAGTACCGATTATCATTGTTTCATGTAGGGCAGAATGTGGGTCACCTACCCCATGTAGGGGTTCTGCAGAACACCCATGATCCTCTGAATCCGGTCCATGGCGACACTCTCCTGGAAACTGCTGAGTCCTGGCAAGAAGAAAGTTGTAGCATGAGCCACATGAACTGTGTTGACAGCAGGGCTGAGTCTGTTCAGCAGATGGGTAGTGTGAAATGTGTGTGTGAAGGAACAGACTCCCTGCTTCTGTGGCCAGGAAGTGCTGGGTCACACAAGGTTCGGGTTTGACTAAGATCCCAAACTAAGCAGTTTTTGCGCCCGCCTGAACACGGTGCTCTCTTTCAGAGATCCTCATAATGCCTATCTGACTCAAGAACTGCATCACTTTACACACACATGCGCACATATACAAGGAATGCTTGTGGTTAGATGACAGTCCTACGACAATGCATGTTTCAGACGTCTCGCGCTATCTCAAGGACACCTATTCCACAAAGACTTGCGTAGTCTATGCGCTCTATTGTTTTTTTCTTTCTGAGACAAAAGAGACCGTGAAAAACAGACTCAACTAAGACATTTTGTGTTCAATCAGGTTAATATCTTGTGTGTGAAGCAGAAGACATATTAAATGCTGACTTACTTTCTTTGTATCTCCCTGAACGAAGGCCATTCAAGATTGATGACAATGGATGAATGTAGCATTGTAACTCCATGCACTGAAAATAATAACAGATTTATTAGTGTTAGTGGGTAATAAAACAACTTAAAAACCTTTTCTGATAAGCTCATAATAAATCAGCCTCCCCCCAGTTCATTTTGTTATATTAATTGACAACAACTTTCCATGACTAACTAGCTTTGTTTGACTTAAGACAGAAAAAGTCTAGTTCTTTAGAAACGGATAGCAAATAGGGGAAGGTCATTTTTACTGGAAATGTCATGCAGGAAGCACTCTGTAAAACCACTACGGGAATCAGTCTGGGTGACAGGGTACGCGCTAGTTTTGCTGACACTGTCAACCACTGTCTGTGGAAAGCACACATGAACCACAGAGGCGCTCACCTTGCTGCTAAAAATTCTCTCTTTCTCTGACATGTTGGCAATGAGCTGCCGTTCTTTGCATTCGTCCTCTGTAGAGCCGCGGGGTCTCTTCAGTGCCTGCTGAGTGTTGTTGCCATTCATTCTTTCTCCTTGCTGTGTTTTACACAGTCCAGTGGCGGTGTCTCTGTCCCATTTTTCCATGCAGCCGGGAGATCCCCGGCTGGAGACCTCCCTGACCCCGCTCCAGTTACCGTCGCCCTCCTTCAAGTCGCTGCTCCAGCGGCAGCTGCTGTCAGTCGGGCCCAGGTGCGAAGAGGCACAGGGGGATAAAGGAGCTTCTGTCTGGCTGTGCTTTCTGGTACAGTCAGGCTCCTGCTCGTTCTCATTATCCTCATTGTCGCTAGCCAGCCAGTCAATGGAGTTGTCCGAATCTGTAGCAGACATCCTCAGCTGCAGGGTCTAAATAGCACTGACCATCACCGACCTGACAAAGAGAAACTCACCGTTATTACATTGCAACAACACGAAACATATTAAAGGGAGCAGCGATAACAGATGCGGAGACGAGAAACAGTAAATTAAAAATTAACTACATCAAGGCCTTTAGCCAAAATAATCAAATGTAGTGTTCTCGAGCAAAAAGTCAAGAAAGAACAAAAAAACTCCAGCCAAGCAGAAATAACAATAAAGACAGAGGAGGGACAGCAGTGTACTCGGAGCAGATGGTGGCAGTGAGATAACAGTTGTTGGGACCACAATGACCTGTTTGTTTTGCAGATGCAACACCTGAGCCAGTAAACACAGGCCAGCCACCATCAAAAGCAAACAGCAAACGGTCCCGTGCCCCATCCAATACTCGGAGGGTGGTGGGTGGGAGGCTCACGTCATTTGTCCCTCCAAATTTTTTTCACTGCAACCCTCAAGCGTCTTCACATCACAAACAAACACATTTCTAAATTTCACAATTGCTACCCTGACTATCCCCCCCACCACCCTCAGTCCGCTTCTGTCAGCTGGCCTGCCAGCTGCTACCACCACATTCATTCATACACTTCGTTCGCTTGCTTATTCAAAGGGGCAGAGGTCTGCCACCATGACGACTAGTAGTTCGACGAACCGCAGACCTCCCATCAACACAAGTGACACTTGTGGGGTGAAAAAAGAGATTTAAGAAAATGGGAAGCGTTCTTCAGCAATGAACGCCTTCTGAATAAAAAAGAAAATCCAACTAAAGGCTCTTCACGGAGGCTTAATTGCAGTATATTCCCTCTGTGTTTATTACAAGAGGGGAAGTGAGAACAGCATTTTCAGCACAGAGATCATTTTAGGATTTCCAGAGTTAAGGACTGCCATGTCTCTTGCTTCCTGTAAAATTTGAGGGTAGAGGGGTTAATTGCTCCCTGATTCTTTGTCGCCTTCTGATCTTATTGTTACAGAGGAGGGGTGGAGCGGACATTTACTGATATACTGAATAAAACGCAAAACATATACATCATCATTGCTCTAAATCAAAGCAATGATTTACAGGAGCACGTGAGTATTGAGCGCCATAGAAGAGATTCAGCAAAGTCCCAAAGAATCTTGAATCTAATTCCAAGCTACTGCAATGTCAGTCTGTTTTGTGTTGTGTAATACTGTATTACACAACACAAAACATGCACAGACACTGCAGTAGCAAAAAGAAAATCTAATTTCTCTCTATAATTGTATAAAAGTCGCCCTTCTTATTAATATACTAACTCTAAATGAATCCAATAGCACTGAGAAAATATATCAACATATATGTGCCATGACTAGCTCCACGCTACTACTAATTTCTTTCTGTGATAAAAACAGCATACACATGGCGAGCTTACTAAATATTCACTTGCCCTGGGCCTTTGCATGCTCATATAGGCCTACAGTTATATTCTAATAACACTTTAAATAGCAGTAGGAGGTACTGATAACAGCTAACACCGTGGATTTCTGAATCAAAGGAAAGGTGGTCCCATAAAGCAATTTAAAAATATATATATACCAGTTAGCTTCCGCGACCTCGACGTCTACATCTACCTGTGTAGGTGGGGCACCTGAATAGAGATGCCCAGCGCTTAACACGTACGCCGATATGCTTGAAATATAAGAGAATATTTCAGATATTCACACGTCGTTATCTCTCGCCAGAGAAAACGCGCATAGGAAGATAAGGTGGCAGGTCTGATCTGTCCGCCTAAATGCGGGTTTCACATCAGTTGGGTAACAGACACAATATACTTCCTCATCAGTCTCAGTAAATTTGGCAGCATGCTGAATTTGTAAAATATAAATATATATATTTAAACAATAAAGAAAGAAATGAAACAGGAATACCAGTCCCTGTCACGGGAAGGCTACCATATCGCAGCACTAAACACAACCGCAAACTCTTTGTTTTTCTGACCAGGTTGTCTGTGTGAAATGCCTCTGGATGATTTAAAATAATAATATTACTAGGATATCGCTTAGTCCCCTCAGAAACACAAAGTAAGTGATATTTATCGGGAGGCTCTGGGCATTAAAAGGAGATGAGCATGGGTGCCTACCTTCTCAGGATGGAGCGGCTGGTCGTTCTTCCTTTGTTTAGCGGTAAATCCAGTAGGACTGTAGGCAGAGAGCAGCTGATGTGCTGGACGTGCGGCGTGAGAGAGAGGAGGCAGAACATCCAGTGATCGGCCCGTGTTGCTTCTCCCAAGGCAACGTGTCTGGGAGGGCGGGACTAGCAGGAGCATGCGCTCCCATTTGCTCCTCGAGCGGCTCCGACTGTCCAATCGGCTCCTCCGTTCAGTGCAGTCGCGGAGCAATAGGCGAGGCCGGTTTACATATGCAAATGACATGGAAATGACACAAACACGTGGACACGCGGATCGGTTTCATTTCAGCAGCTGGGTGAAAAGTCAAGCCAGGGCTGGCTGTGGTCATTCTACAGGCATTCTTGGGCATTATATCATCTGGATGATGATGCTTGACTTGAGGCATGTCAGTAAGCTGAGCGGCACTGCTAAAGACGCAGTCAGCAATTTCAGGAACAAGTGTGAGAGTTAATGAGTTTGCCCAAGGACACTTCGGTAGAGTGTAGCAGGCACTTATTTTTGCACATTTAAAATATGTTTGCTAATGGTGGTGGTGTGGTGAGTGGGGGGGGGGGGGGGGGGGGAAGTAAAGGGCAACTGGTAAGATCGATTCACATGTATTTATTATAAGAAAGATTCTGTCCATGTAATATATATTATTAGGTCATTTCTGACATTTAAATCTGTAATATAAGGCTACTTTGTTATCGTTTAACGTTATAAAATGATAACACGCTTAATTTGAATGACCTGCAAAGTAACTAGCTTTTAGAAAATAGAGGAGAAATAGACGAGAGAAAGTACCTGCTGCGAAACTATACAGTACTTGTGTAAGTACATGAATGCTTTCTGCATACCACAAGACATTACATAAGATGTCTCCAAGTTGTGAGTGACTAAGTAAATAATGCATTAAGATGAATCATTAGTGGAATTAGTCATTAATTGTTTCATTTTGCTTTTCTTGAGAAGGTAAATACACGAAACCAGAACCACTTTTCCACACGCAAAGCTGCTTCTTCTTGACCATAGCTCTGTATTTTTTTTAAATTTATAATTTATTTTTTTCTAGGCACAATGATGGTAAAACTGATGACTCATAGGACCTCTGTTTGACTGCATGAGAGAGTAGGATTAAGTGCCCTCTGTCAGAGGCCAGACAAGAATCCTGAGCTTGGAGCCAGTGAGTCACGAACCCTTTCACAGCAAACAGTGGTGGGGGGCGGGGAGAGAGATCACGTGCGCCCGGGAGACGCCCACCCAAAAAGCACAAACGGCCTGGTCTCCTCATCTCCCTCAGTTGACAATGCGGATAGACAGGATTTGAAACAAAACATTTCCCCCCCTTCTCTCTCCAGAGTAAACAGGTCACATGCGAAAAGGCTCCGCGAGATGTTTACAGAGCCGAGGACGCTGCCCAGACAGTTTTAACAACCGGGTGCAAATCTGTCTGAGATATAATGCAGAAGGACTTCTTGGACTGTCATCTTTGCCTTCTATAATGAGCTTGTACCATTGTAATTAGATTGAAAAGGCAATTTGTGGTCAAGTGATCATAGAGTAGCATATGTGGCTACTTTTGCTTTATGTGCTGCCGTCACAATGAAGATCAGGCAGGATGAGGGCACCAGCAAACACTAGCTTTGCTCTCTACGGATGAGCCTGTAATCACATCCTGCTGTGAAGAATGCATTCTAAAACCAGTCAAGGTGACACACCTACTGGCATGGTTAGAGATTCATTTTGAATTTTAATTGTCCTCTAAGTCACAGCGGTCTCTCACACATCCCACAAACAGCTTGTTGTTGTTCTGCTCCCCAGGCTCTGATCCCCTGGTGACCCCAGACTTTGTGACGACAGAGAGCTTCCTACAGCTTTCCAGCAAACTCTCATTTCCCTTATTTGTCTTAGAGGCTGTCACTGTGAAATATATATCCCATTCACCTCAAAGCACAGGAAACAGACATATCTGCATGCATTTGATGTTCAAAGAGCTTTTATTGGGCTCATACATTCAGCATTCTGAACCACGCACGCATGGCATCATACATATAGAAACCTTAGCCACAGATTGTCGTGAATGTTTCAGTATTTTGTGTACTCGCCAGGAATGCTTAAGTGTTTAACACGAATCCAATTCTACGGAGCCGTTCTCCAATTTTCACAATCTGTCATTCGCATAAAGAACAACAGCAGCAATTTGCAGTCTGTTCACAAAAGGGAACTCTTTTTATCTGTGCGTTTTCCTGTCAGGATCCAAGATGAGTCACATGACACAAACTGGCACTGCGATTTTCAATTTGTCAGAGAGGCAGGCTGAAAACATATCCCACAGAGACTGGATTTCTCCCGCTCTCATTCATAAAAAATAAAAGACCAATCAGAGACTCACACCCACTTTATTATAGGGCATACGCTGAACATCTGTCCCTGTCTAACCCTGTCTTCTCGAAAAAATAAAAAATAAAGGCGCAGCACGTGTGCGTGGGGAGCATCAACCGCACCTCACCCTATGGACTAAAGGCAGCTCTGAACTCAAGTACATGTGTGCACGATTTACGGTATTGTAAAATCTGTTTCTCATTTTCAGGCAGCGTCACATGTCTAATGGAATGACTTGCCATCAAAAGCACTAGCCAATAACCTAAACTGACCCGTGTTACACTTGCATAAAGTGAGGGAATGAGAGAGACTGTGGCCTTACCGGTAAATATGCTGCAAGGGGACGCAGGCATACATGTGAGAGTGTTTGGGTGCCATTTGCACGGGAGCGTATTTGCGTTTGTATCTGTTATATCAACATCTGTCGCGTGAACTGTGTATATGACTCAGCTGGGTGTACCCTGGCTTTGCTCCATATGCTTTCCCAAACTCAAAACCTGACCTATGGTGACACACACATGCATGGTTTCTTTAAATTGGGACGGCAAACAACAGACTTCCCACACCATTGTTCACGTTATGCCTGCTCACCACTAATAGCAGGAGTGCGACTTAGGGACAGGTTTTGGTTTGGAGCTCAGATGGAGGAGAAAACCGACAGGAATGTCCATAACTGTGTTAACGACAACTAAAGCTGCTGCAGGGAACACAAATGTAAACACAAAGGTGCACCAGACATTAAAAACGTCCTCTGGCTGCACATAATTGACATCGGTACAAAATATTGGGTCCTTGCAGTGATTCATAGACTTGTAATAACAGGATTACATAACTTTTTTTCCTGTAATGTTTGCAAAGCCTTGGACTACCTCCCTCAAGTCTCAGCCACCAATTGAGCATGTCAGCTTTGAGGAATAAAACCTAATTTTCCCATCAATCTAGCTGAAGATGAACTTTGTGACTTGGATCCCGTTCTCTGCTTATGTTTTTTACAGTGATCTTCACAGATGTTCCACGTGACAATAACAGAATGCCTGAAATTGCTTTAGACTTTAATCTGAATCTGGGCAATCCTTCACCATGTCTGGACCCTGTTTAGCTTTAATCTTGGTTAGAAAATATGTCTTCCACTTCTCCCTAGTGTAGCATATTACTCCTCCAGATATGTCATCCTGTTACAGTAAATGCTACTTCTACAAATAAACCCCACCCACACACTAGAAGAGTAACTGCATGTACTGTGGGCACGCTGCAGCGGGGTGGGGTGTCAGTTGTATGCGCAGCCAATCGCATTTAGATTTGATATTAGAGGTTATGCAGTCAGAGTGATACTCATTGCATTTTTGTTGCTTTAAAGGGTTGGACTTCCGGCGCCCCGTCATACACCCTCCCTCTTCCTTTTGCACCTTCTCCCTCTTCCAACTTCAGTCACATGTGCTTCATCCAGAGAAAAAGCTCCCTGACCATTTTCCACACAGACAGTTCACATGCAGGCAGTTGAGAATGTCTGGCAGCAAACCACTGACAAATATTTTATGGCTCTGTGTATGTGTGTGTGCGTGCGTGCATGTTTATACTCTCTCTAGTGTCTGAACGGCTGCCAGAGCAGCTCAAGCGACAGTGGGATATCTATCTGCAGGGCTGAATGTTACATGTGACTGGGGTATATTTTAACTAGGTTATGTAAGTGCTCCAGCCTGCGTTCTCCAAGCACAGATGAGGAGGGCTACACATGATGCAGAGCACTGTGAGCTCACCACAAGCATTGAATAATTCCTGCACTAGGTTGGAACTTTGGCCAGTTTACACCTCAAAGAAACGATCTTTAAAGTATCGGGTTCCACGTCAAAAAAAGACCTAAAAATATTAGCCTCCTGTGATTCATTGTTACTACAGCTTTTTTTTGCCATGCAGCCATATTGATTCCAGATGATGTAATATTGTGAGTTAGTAGCAGCAGCGTAATAGCCTATAATCTTAATGTGAAGGTTAGGGTTATGTAAGGGGATTTTTGAGAGATTAAAAAAAAACACGAGTCCAAAAAAAGTTACCCGGCAAAAGCTTTGACAACTCTGTTCACACTCGTCTACTGTTGTTAAAAGATGTATCTGTGGGTTGTGATGACAAAACAAAACAAATAAAGCACATAATTGGACTTCCATTACATAGGTTGACCAATTCTGTATTTGAGGCTCCCTGTGGAGAGCTGATGAGACGAGTGACAACAGGCTAGCCGCCAAATTTATGTCCAACGTAGAGCTGCCCACGCTCCCGCTGCTGCCACTTTTATGGAATCATCATGTGGGCGTTTTAGTGCAAGATCCTAACTAGAAGTGATGCGATATGGGCTGATAATTTCTTTGTAGCAAAGTATCTAACCTCACTTGGAGGATCATAGCTCTTTCATAGCAATGAGTTTCGACCCCAAATCTCCTCACAGGCCTCTTCTGACAGCAGCATGTGTCTTTTCAGAGATGTGAAATATCAGTTTAAATGATAAAAACAATTACTGCTGGATTATTAAGCAATCTGACTCAAGTGTAGTTCCTCAGGATTTCATTGAAAGCTTTCAATGTCCCCAAGCCCTCTAGGGTTCGAGTGACTTTTGTCATCAGACGATGAGCTCTTGGGAGCTCCACATACATTTTTTGTGACTTTAGAATTTAAATTACAATTGTAATGTAATGCAATGCAAAGTCTTATTGGCCATTGTTATGTAAATTCCCATTTAGGTCACAAACAAAACAGCCACGCATGTGAATGCTGATTACGAAAGCAGACCCTAGTGGGCCCTAATGGCCTTGCAGATGCAGGAAGTATAATCAAGGGTTAATCTAGGCTTAAGTACTTTGGTACACAGTGGGTTTACCAGCCAAGAGAGTGCGTCTTGAAGGTTAGCCAACACAGGACTAGCTACTACAAGAATACTAGAGATAAGAAGGGGATGTCCAACAGAAAACAGTGGGTTTTATCATTTAAATACAGAGAATAAAAGGTTCTGATAAAGGGGATCGTGGGGTGCCAGAATGAAAGAATAAGACAACAGTGACAAAAGATAAAGGGTCAAAGGGACTGGTCAGGCGATGAGATCAAGGTTCACACGTGCAAAAGTAAAACAAAAGGTGACACAAACACAATGTCAAGCACTCCGTGGAATCCGGTCGTTAAGTCTGACTTCACTAGCCGTGTCTGGGCCTAAACTCCGCTGCAGGTTGTAGAAATGCTTAGCTGATTTAGAGTTTAGAAATGTGTTAACATAGAATGTAGAATTATGTGTAGCCTGTTTTAGAGTTGAGAAATGTGTTAACATAGAATCTAGAATTATTGCAGAGACACTGACACTGCCCTCAATGTAATAAAGGCCTGATTGTGTCATGAACTTAGGAGTAGAGTATAGGAGACCCTCCCTAGTTGAACTGTGAAAGTAAAACAGAGAGGAGTTAATGCTGAGTGGAAATTCCCCAGAGAATGTTTGGGTGGAGGTCTCAACATTTGTAACTGGATAACTGTGGTCTGGAAGGGAGATGGGTTTTATGACCTCTAGGGAGTCACCTACACCCACAGTGTTTTAACTGTCATGCACACACATCCACACGCACACTCACTCATGTGCACTCACATAGGCACATGAGTGCACTCACGTCTTCCCTTCTAGAAGTGCATGCTTAAATGAAAATGAATAACGATGAATAAAGGTTTTGTGAAATAACTACTGAGTTCCGGTGCCGTCTCTGGAAGTTTCGATGAATAAAAGAACCGGGTGAACCTGATTTCGTAACAAGGTCCATATATCAAACGATCACTATGGCATTACTGAGAGTTGAAAAACTGTGAAGTCTTTCATCTTTAATAAAATGATCAGCGTTCTGCTCTACCAGCTGTAACAATTGAGTTTACCATCCAGGCATCCATGAAAACGGAATTTATGACATTTAACGGAGTTAGAAGTTAGCAGGAAGTTAGCTCGCTAGCTTCTATCTAAATATAATATAGCATGTCCTGACTGCGGGGTTTTGGAAACAAATTAAAACGTACAGCTATGTTATCACTTCCAACATAAATGAAGACAGAAAACTAAACAGCAGTGACGTTTGTAGGGTTACTGAAGTTTGGCTAGCTGGTATATAATGATGTGCTACGTGACCGCTAGCGACACAGCTATGTTAGCTTAATATAAACAAGCTAACTTTTTTTCCACTTGATAAAAGTTAACGTGAGTGTTCTCGGTGGTCAGGAACAAATGTAATCGCATGGCAGGATGCTGTAAAAGGACCAAACTTCAGCCAGGAGAACAACTGAGATAATCCATCCACAATACGAGGTTAGTCGTTCATATACTGCTGCAAGGGCTGGGCTGTAGTTACATCCTAAGGTTTTAAAAACTGAGCTTAAATAAATGATTAGCGGTAATAAAAGCAGGGGGAGGTCAACAGTGGTCAATGACTGTTTTAGGAGCTTTTTGAGATTAAATAGAAGAAAATACATAACATTAAACATGTTAACAACACAAAAGCCATATTAAACGCAGACTACTTTAGGCCCGGAAGTAGGATTCCTCACGTCATCACTTAACGACCGGGAATGTCCTAAGGGGGCTCTTTGTGTTTAGCGACTCTGTGTTAATATGAGCACCATGTTAACATTAACTGTGTGACTGTGTGTCCTGGCCTTGGGTGCATCCCTCCCTTTACCCTTTGTCAGATCATCCTGTTGTTGTCAACCACTTGTTTCTTACACTTCAGTTCTGAATTCCTAGCTTGTGTCACTCCTTTGTTGGACTTTGTGAACTTTGCCTTAATCAGTCAAGGTTTAGCTTTTTTATTCTATTTTAGTCTCTGTGCCCCATATAATTATTTTTGAACATCCTACAGTTAATTATAAATAATTAACATGAATTTTTTGATCAATATTTAACTATTGAGGAAACATAAACACAATACTGCTTGTATTTGTGTTAATGAATTAAAGATATAGCCATTTAAACAGGGGATATAGAACAGCCATGTCAGTTGTCAAATGCCGTTATAGGAATATCAGGTAATTAAAGAATCAATTACAGCTTCCTCCATTACATTACGACACTTAGAAATTAGCCATTAAGAATGTGTTAAAGTCTATGCGCTGGCTGTTAAACAGCAAAGCAAAGATTTTATTACATTTCTCATTATGCGAATGATTAGTGAGAAGGCTTTTTAAATATGTAGCTGTGGAAGCATACTTCAGGGGTTACTTTGGACAATGCCATGGTGGATTTGAGCATTTAATTCCTTGAACGGTCTTCTTCAACCATTAAGCCAGTGTGATTTAGTTACGTTTAATGTCGGTAATATATTGCTCGTATGAGCTGAAATGGAGTCACAGGAAGCAGGATCTCATTGTCACAACTCCCTGGTGTAGCAGAGTAGCACACATGCATTAGTCACCCATTCAGAGTGCTCTACAGTGTGGTTGAAGAGTCAGGCTGAAATTTCCACACAGAACAAACCTTTAATAGCAGGGGTTGTTTGTGGCTAACACGTGTCCTTGGCCGTGCCCCAGGAGTGAGGTTTGTGTTTTGCTCACCAATAGGAACAGAAAAGCTTCAACTTGCCTTATGTATATTTTTTTTATTATGCTGCTGCTGCAGTAATATAGTTGCATAACATTGTGAGGCCCACATTAGGACTTGTGCTCTTTTGTTTGGATGTCATCCCAACCTTTTAAAGTGGGAAAAAAAAGTACCTGGCATCTCTCCAGTCTTCTTCTTCTGAGGAGGAGTAGTGCTGAGATTCAGAGGGCTACAGAGGGGTGTTACACTCCTACTCTCCTCCATCAGCTTCTTTGTAACAGAAACAACAAGATGGCACATTTAAGCAGTGACTGCACCCTATACTTAGCCAAGGGGCACCTGCTGGACCTGCTCTAATGCATGGTCATAAAAGAGTTTGTGTAATGGCTTTCAAATGCCAACAACATAACAGTAAAGTTAGTCTGCATCAAGCTCATGTGCACTCAAAATGTGGAGTATATATGTACAGTACTGTGCAGAAGTCTTGAGTCACCTCCTCATTTGCTTATGTTTTGGTTCTGAGGAGCAAGACTTAAATTTTAAAAGCGGCTTTGAGCAATAGCTCTCTCTATCTGTCAAAGTTTTTCTTTGTACATTTTCTTCTTTTCAACTCATTTTCAGTCCAGTCCTTGTACCTGATCATTTTTAGTGGAATGTATTTTTTAACCACTTAACATTGATCTATGAATCATTGAAGCATGAAAACGTCACCTAACTAAAGGGATGAACCTGTGTTGAGTCTTCCCACAACAGACAATTTAGCAAAGAACCCATTTTAAATTCAATCTTGGGCATTTTTACCAGCAACCTGTCACAAAACTTTTTTTTTCTCATTTTTTAGTTGACTCTGATGGGCATAAAATAGTATTTTTGCACCATCAAGATGATTTCCAAAGAGTGATTAGGTGAGTGTCTTTAAAACAACTGAGGACAAAAGAAGAAGTAACAGGCTCAAAAAATTAAAAAAAAACCTATATACAGTAGATAACCAGTATCTGAAAGTCATTTACTAAACAAACAGGGAATAAAACAAGCAAATTTAGCTGACAAAAGACTTGAGAAATGCATCTGGCCCCTCAGTTAATCCATCTACTGTTCACTGAAGTCTCATCAGAAATGGTCTCAATATGGTTGACAAAAAGCCAATATTAGGAAATGGAAACAGGGGGAAAAGGCTGAGTTATGCCAAATTACACAAGAACTAGACTGAAGCCAGTGGCAGCAGTTCTTATGGAGATGCAGTTTTAGTTCAAAACATCCACATGTGTGGAGGAAGTCAGGAGAGAGGTACAACAGTGAGCATTTACAGTCAATTGTAAAACACGGTGGAGGCTCTGTCATGGTTTGTGGTTGCATTTCAGTCAGGGGTCCAGAGCTATACTTAGCCAAGAGGTATCTACTGGACCAGTAATGTTGAGTTCCAGAGTCTGGACCTCAACATTATCGAAGCACTGTGGGATCATCTAGACAGAGAACTGAATGAAAGGCAGCCAACATTCAAAGAAGAGCTTTGAATCTCATTCAAGAAGTCTGGACAGCTAAATATAAAGAAATTAGGGAGGACTCCAAACTTTTGCATGGTACTGTAGTATATGTATACATGCAAAGCTGAAGTCATTCTTGTAGCGTCATAGACAAAAGTTTATCAGTGGAGTGAAAATAAGCCCGAGTTACAGCAACAAAATGCTTCTGATTCGTGTTAGCAGTTTACACGAGGCAGGAAATTGTCAAGACAGCTAGAGCGCAAATCTTAAAGAGGACAAGGTTAGATAAGGCAAGCAAGAGGAGGGGTGACGAAAGTGTGGACGCTACGAAAACTACATAATAATAATAGATTGCATTTATATAGCGCTTTACAATTCCACTATTCATTCACACACTGGTGGAGGCCAGCTACAGTTGTAGCCACAGCTGCCCTGGGGCAGACTGACAGAAGCGAGGCTGCCATATCGCGTCATCGGCCCCTCAGGTCATTATCAGTAGGCGGTAGGTGAAGTGTCTTGCCCAAGGACACAACAACCGAGACTGTCCAAGCCGGGGCTCGAACCGGCAACCTTCTGGTTACAAAACGAACTGCCAACTCTTTGAGCCACGATCACCCATACATGTGGAAGGAGCATGAGGAACCTGAGGGACTGAGGGCCTGACTTGCTGCCGCTGTGTCCAGAGATTGCAGCACTCTATGCTTATTCTGGCATACACGTGACACTCTTGCAGTCTCCTGTCCTCAGCTTTCTCTCTCACTCACACATACCTCCTATCGTTCTGTATACAGTTTGTGAATCTTGTTCCAGCCCCCTCACTGCCATTTCTGACACTTTCACACCCCTGTTGTAATTCCTTCAGTGATCTTCCAGCCAGACTTCATCTCAAAGCCCATTTCCTCATCCTGTTTACCCCACAATAGCACACATGCTCAGTAGCATCCTTGTTCCATGTGAAGTTTAACATTGTAGTGCCACACAAACAGTGATGTTTGGCATGTTTCAATTTGTTAACTGCAAATGCAAAAATGCAGAAGTTTGTGAATCTTCTTAAAAATAGACTGCACATGGCTTATTACCAGAAGCGATGATGTAAGCTGCAGTGTGCCACTGTTTTTTTTTTCTGTTAACACATTATGTGCTTCAGAAAGCAGTAACACTCAAGAAATATACTCAAGAGTGTGCTGAATGAGCCAGATGGCAATTTTTAGCTGCCAGTTGCAGCAGATAGCGAACAGGGTGACATTTTTCTTTAGACTAAATCTCCATGCCCATGACTCAGTGTTTACTTTAAAAAGTTCTTATGACCCCCAGAACCTTAATTTATCCACATAAGAGTTTGCACTGTATCCATTTGTCAGTCTTTCCTGTCTTCTGTGCCCATACAATGGATTTTAGCTGAAGACTACAGTCTACAGATAATTATTTCTAAATTAAGAGACGCAGTGATGCATTATAACAGAACACAAAAACAGTCGTTGCAGGTAAAGCACAGGTTAAATCAGATCAAATCAGGCATCTGCATTAGTAATGACAGATAGAGAGAGGCAGCGTACACAAGCACATAAGCACAGAGTCTAAATTTTACAGCTTATAAATTTTTCATCTTGTTATTTGATGCACATAAAATCTCAACTCAGTGCTACTGGATACTAGTATGTATATATTAAAGTGTTTTGTAAGTGTGTATGTTAGATCGTTTTACATTTCACATAAGAAAGTTATTGCTGTGCATCATTTTTAGTGTCCCAGTATTGTTTATGCCGGCTCACTGTGACACCATTATGACTTACTGAGCTATTTGTGTTTTTCCTGCTATTGTATTTAACAATAATAACAACAGCTCAGAACTAGTATAAAAGTAAGCGCTGACATTGTAGCGCTGAGATTAGGACTAGTCACACCAAATCTTGTGCTTTTATTTTATGGGGTGTCTGTAGCCCATTAGGTAGAGCAGATCATCTATTAATCGGAAGGCTAGTAGTTTAATCCTTGGCTGCTCCCATCTGCATGCCAAAGTATTGTTGTGCAAGATACTGAGTCTTAAATTGCTTTCCCATGAGTTTAGCAGAGTGGGAATGTTAGATAGAAAGCACTCGGGCAAAGAAAAATTGCTTGGATGAATGAGGCATGTGATCAAGTAGAAATGCACTATAAAAGAATCAGTCCATTTTAACCCAACACTTAATAAACACCAATTTTCTGACACCGTAGTTGACAGATTTGTGGGAGATAATAAACCCCTTGGTCCCTTTACATTGCAGCTCTTTACTCAGTACACATGTATAGAAGTGCACACAACTTTGAACTACAGTTTGATCTCTGCAACACAATCTATTTTATTCTATGCGAATGTACAGATGCAAAACTATTGTGCTGTTGCAGTGAATATCGTTGAGGTGTCCCTACTGCAGTGGGTGTTACCAGAACCAGATTTTGCCATGAGGACACACAGACTCACAAGTAAAATATTGCCAGCCACGTTATTGGAGTTGCTAAACGTTTGAATTTCCCATAATTCCATGGGCATATCAAAGAGAAGAATGGGCAGTTATCTGGGCGGAACAATTAAACAGCGCTTACTTGATACGGACACGAAAATATAACCCCATCAGACCAGTTTTCATGAAAATGCAAATATTGGGCAGATGTTGGGTGTCATATTTATTTACAGCCAGACCTGCCATCTGCAGGATGCTTTTCGGTGGATAGAAATGATGGCAGTAAACAAAAGAAAACAACTGAAGAAAAGCTGAGATGGCTTTTGCTCTCATTTTATTAGTCATTGTTAATTTGATCAAATTGTTTTACCAGGGAAATCTAGTCTCCAGTTACATTGCACATATTATACACGCGCTCCTTATTTTACCTTGACTTTTCTTTTAAAGAGTTCCCACTAGTGGCATACTCAAATGAAATCTAGCATGCCTGAAGAATAATATGAACCTCAGTTTCACTCTACTGTAGTTTAAAATAATTGAAACCTTAAACATTTTCAAGAGACAATCAAGTAAATATCAAATGCATTTTGAAGGTAATTCAGAAGATGACCTCACTACTACAGGTGACCTCACTACTAGGCTTGGTGTTGTCAATATGTTATCAGGCTGTTACGTGCAGTGCATCACATGCCCAAAATGTTCCTCCCGTGGTCTGGCTTGTGGACTGGGTGTGGAAGAATGGAAAATTCCAGGTTTTCTGGAGTGGAGCATTTGCATGTGTGTGTTTACTCCTCCATTTCTCCAGAGACATTAACTAGGTCAAGCTCAAATGAATCTGCCAACAGCCTAAAGAGTAGTGGTGACAGGGAGGAGGGAGGCAGTGGTGAGGTGTTGTGTGGACTTTGGGCAGAAAGCTCATTGTCAGGATAAAACACCGTTACAGTAACTAATTTTAGCCTGAGCCCTCTCCTGGTCCATTACCTTTCAAAGGGCGAAATCCACTCAGTATTGTTTGCTCAGCAGATCTCAGTTTAACAGTTTGAAGGCCACGCGGGTAATTATGTATAGCCACAAACTAAGCCAGTCAGGGATATTCAGCATTACAACAATTTATCCTGCAATTAATCTTCTTTCCTCTAGGTCTCTGGGATTTTGAATGATATATTTTCGTTTCCCTGAAAGCACTAAATTTCCCCTGTTATAGTTGTTAAATGAGCCTCTGCTTATGATTTCAAACTGTGTTGGGCGGCCAGAGTTAAGCCCATCCTCTCTGTGGTATTTTCATATAGTCAGTGAAACGTGATACAGTTAGACTGTGTGTTATTTTTCCAGATACACCTTCTCAACTTCCCCTGTGATAAATATCTTTATGCGCACTCCTCTGATTATGCTTCCCTTTTGCAAAGATCAACACCTGGAAACAGCGAAGCGCATTTGCAAAGGGCAACAGCACTATGGCATGCATAATGAACATACTGTACGGACCTGGAAGGGAAAGTCATATATTTATCCAATGAGGATAAATAACGATCAGTGGAGCGTTTCTCTCAGATGCACGTGTACGGCGGTAAAGGGATTTGAATGGAGGGGAAGTGGCGCCAAAACACAGCTAAGCACAGTGAGTCTGATAACTGATCCTCAGGAGGAAAAGGTTCAGCCAAATGCATTAGTATAATTCAAGGATTTGCTTTTCCACAAGGTCAGTGGGTTCAGAGAGTCACAGATGGCTGAGCCTGGTAGTTGGTATTTCTGAGCAAAGAGAAACAGCAACCGGGGGATGGGCTTTCAGCGGGTCACCGAGTTTGTGTACATTTCTGCATACTGGTGAATGTATGCGAAGCCATCTCACAAGTTATTTTAGAGCTACCAATTAGCGAAGTAGCTTGTATTTATGAATGGAAATGTGGATGAAAACCTTCTCATTTCCACTGATGTGATCTCAAAAACAGATGTACGACAGCGTGGAGGTTTATAGCAACAGAGACGAGTAATGAGCTTCAGCACCTCAGAGGGAAACCTATTAAAAGCCCTGCCAGCAATCAGCAGCTCTACCTGCAATGACGGCGCTGCGTATCTTAACAACGACTCTCTCAGAGCAGATCCGGAAACACTTGTGAAATAACACGGCTGTGCAGTGGCTGGTCCTTAACACATGATGACCTTTCATTGTTCCTGGTCTCAGTGGAGCTTTGCTGCTCATCTCTTAAGAAAACATTAATTCTGGTCTGAGCTGCAGGTGGACTGACTGGCATTTCGTCCTTCTGCTCTTTATAAACTCTCAGTCTGCATGGCCTCCTATAAAACGTTGGGTCGTTTTTAATCACTGAGTCAATACGACCTATTTTATAATCTTTGAAAAAAAAGGCACTCAAAATATTAATATATTTTGCATAAATGGACTTGGACCTCTTTTCTACCATGTTATGGTGAAGCCTCTATTGCCTATGAAACTATTGATTCCCCTCTGCTTCTGCAGGAAGGTAATGACGAGAAAAGAAAACTGAGCTATTCATACACTCATACACCTGACTTGACGGGTGGCATTGGCTTTTGAGCAGAATGCAACTGGAAACCTGTGTTCTTGTCTGACCTGTCAGAGTTCATTTTCTAAAATGTTCACAGCCAAAATGTCACAGCTCATTGAGAGAGTCACAAAAATTAGGTCAGAGGTCCCAGGATTCCCTATGAAAAGCATCACACTGTTTAACCATGCAGAAGACAGGCTGGTAGCAGCAGTGTGTGTCGCATCTGTTTTTATACATGCCAGATTATTAGCTTTTAATGCATTATTTAGCAAAGCAAGATTATCCTCTACAGAGATTATAGACAGTAACTGGCTTCTTAAAGAGATTTAAAATTGTTTTTATTTAAAATGGGTACATGATACAGTTTTTTACAGATTGCTCTGATTAGCTGATTTGAAAGAAAATTGAAATATTCTTACTGCTCTGTCTGTTTTAATTTTAATCTCAACTTTCAGTTTATTCCCACTTACTAAAGGTCAGTCGGACCACTCACATTTGAAATTCTTTATTACTAAAGTAGAATAGAGTTAGAGTTTGGTGTATAGACTCTGAGCTCATCACATTACATATGGAAGGTGGGGAGTGATGTGCAAACATCATCATGGTGGTGGGAAGACCAAAGATCAGCCAGCAATGCTGGGCAGCAGCAATGAGCTGTCAAAGGGAGAAATGGGAGAATAACGCAGACCACTAAAGAGAAGGGGGAGTGCAGGGTGTTAGGTGGGGAGTGTTTTGGCATATAATGTGAGGAGAGTGAGCATGAAAGTGCAGCTTGCCTGAACAAGCTTGCAGGCTGTGCTCCATTAGTTTAAATGAACTCTACCTTGACCAGCTCCAGAAATAGCAGTCCCATTTCAATGCATTAGTGATAAAAACATTTAAATCCACAGAAAACGTCATTCGGCATATCAAAAAAAGGGTTTGTACAATTTGTACTCCGTCTGCGATGGAATATCCTGAAAGTGAATAGAAGTTTTCTTGCAGTCTTATCCAAAGCTTTTTGTCCAATAAAGTTTTCTCATGAAAGCGGTTTGGATGTTAATGATCTGACAGACAGGTTTATGGCACTCTCATGTTCCATCGCATAGTTTTGGTCAGATCACCCAGAAGAACAGACGATATTGAGGACATGCTCACAGATGAATTCATGCCACAGGCTGCAGCTAGTGTGTATCAGAATATTTTTTATTCTTCAGGTGGAGGTAATTGACCTTGGCTACTAAACCCAAGGAACTGCGAGCTCAAGAGGCTGTTGCTGCGTTTCTTTTGTTCTCCAAGGTTAGGAAGCCATTATGGCTCTCTGTGTTTTCAATCCTCTCCATCTATGTTTCCCCTGCAATTTTAGAGCTGACATCAAAAGAGTGAACACATTATGAACTCAAGTTGAAAGCCTGCAATTATAAGTAGCTCGCTCATGTGTGCACGCTGTGACTCACATGCAAGCTTCATTCAGCCGCCCACTCCTATTTGCACATGTCATCTGCTGCTCTGTCCTCTAACGTCAGAGGCGGCTGGCTGTCCTCCTACATTCCCAGTAGAGTGCGACCAGTTGGAGAGGCAGCCTGGTCTGAGGATGAAACCTCTATGTAGAGTCTGTGATCGACAGCAGACACAGAGAGCCCTTCATACTGCCTGTCTAATTATCAGGCCACATGGGGGGGGGGACAAGGAAACAGCATGCGGTGTGCGATATCGGCTCAGTGTACAGCTTCACATCCTGCGCTGCTTTTAATTCTGTCCTGGCCTCACGCCTGGCCAAAGACCATCATCCCTTCCCCTTTAGTGCTCCAGTTCCTGCCTCACATGTGCTCCGGCCAGAGCTCGTCAGCCTGTGTAGATGCTCTGACAGACAGAAAGAGAAATAGCTCCTCAAATAGACCCATCGTTTGGCTCACTGGGGAGCACTAGCCCCACTTCTGTGTGCTCTTGCCTCCTATTTCTTTTGTGCCTCAGGCCACAACAAGTTAGAAAGGAACCACAGGGAAATCAAATTTGGAATTATTAGATCACACTGAAAGTATCGAGGGACGAAGAAAAATGTGTGCATAAATACATATTGTTATGAAAATGGGTTGATTTCTGGAGCTTTCATCTCTCTGTCAATAACAGGGTGAAATCTGGAGCAGCTTAGTGGGAAATAACACCGCCTGCATTTACCTCACGTCACCTTTTAAAATGGATCTGCAGTAACCTGCAGGTCTCTTGAAAACTGCATAGTTATAACGTAAGAGTAGAAAGTAAATTCAGAGTATCACTTTTTACAGAGAACGAGCAGTCATTGACCTCCTGGATGCTGTGCGTGTGGTGATTAGATTAAGCAGGACCTCCTTTTTTAGTCAGACATTTTACAGTTGGCGCTACGTGTAATGAGAACAAAGGAGAGCTCACGGAAAGAACATCTGGAGACTGAGTGTGCAAAATGCCAGCCCAATGTAGAAACTGAATTTAATTTAGAGTTATTATCCTGCGTTCATCAGTGAAGGTTTGAAATGTAATATCAGAACTGCGCATTCAGTAAAAACTCGCTCCGAGGAAGGAAGATTGAGTTTTCGCAGCAAAGTCTGCCTATAAAACCGGGATAAAATCTTGATGAGGTTTCACAGCGTGTGAAAGTGGGAGGCGAGAGACTGCCAATGACTGAGTCAAACCTCCATCTGTGTTGCAACTCCCGTTTCTTTTGGTTTTTCTCTTTTTCTTTTTTCTCTTGCTGTCATGTTGTGACAGACGCAAAACCTGTCTCTTGCCCGGACTTCACGTGTCCTTGAGCTGGCTTCCTTTTGCAAAGCTGCTCCACTGCATATCCTCTATTTCACTGTATTTCCCTCTCTGCTATCTCATGTACACAACACCTCACAGCGTCAGAGCAGGAGCGGAGTGAAGAAGCTGTTTCTCAGGTAAGAACTGAATGTGAAACTGGAAGCAGAAAGGTACAACATGGTGGAGAGCAATACCTAGAAATATACACACATAGCTACAGTAGCACAGCTACCTAAATAATTTAGAACTGTGGCCTGTGCTGCTGGGTAGACATGAGAGAGCTACCTCAGGACTGAGACCTCAGGCATGGAGTGTTTGAGTTCCTTCAGGAAATGTGGAGAATAAAGTATCCCAGGACAAGAGAGGGGCTTCAAAGCTTTGCTATATTATTAATATGCGCTCTCCATCAGCACAGTGGGGCCTGAGGACAGACTCACACCTACTGCCAGATACAACATAAAGATACATACAACACTCATGCAACTTGCACTAAAATGCCATTCAAAATTAGACTTATGAGGCAGTAAATTTAATTAAACTCTTAACAGGGAATTCAGACATCTCATTCTCACAGATATATTTGTCTCATGTGTCTCTAACCCTGCTAGTACGTCCAAACACCTTTCTACACAAACTGAAACCAACTATAGCGTCCAAAATTGTAAAAAATTTGTCTGACTAAGGAAATGCAAGTTGGTCTTTTAAATAAGAGTAGCAATTACCCAGTGTATACATCATCTATAAGAAATTAAAGTCCTGCACTTGAAACAATAAAAACGTATGGGAGAAATATAGGGAAATTGTTCTTGCCCCATGTTTGACCAGCATTTTAATATTAGTGTTGCAGTTTAAGCTAACTGTATGTGCTACTTTTTAAATTGCTGTGTGAGAAAATGTCCTAATTTAGTAACTGCATATATTTCCTACACAGTGTTTTCCCCAAAATGTGTTGAATTAAACAACACCAGTTCCTAAAAAGCTGGGGAAAAGCAAATAAAAACAGAATTCAGTCATTCTCCAACTCCTATTCAATTTTCAATAGAGCAAGTTAAAGATAAAGTCCGTTTACCACTGTTTGGTGTTTCCGCTTTCTTAATAGCAGTCGGTAAACATCTGAGAATTGGGGAGAGCAGTTGCTGGACTTTTAGGAGAGGAATGATGTCCAGTTCTTGTCTCACAAAGGATTTTAGCTGCTCACCAGTCCACGGATGCCTTTTTAAAAATTTTTCCATCTTTTAATGTGACACATGCTCAGCTCTTCGATTATGAAGCCATGCTATTATAACAGCTGCATTATGTGGTTTAAGATTGTCTTACTGAAATATGAAAGGCCTTTCCTATAAAGGATGTTGATGTGGGAGCCTGTGTTGCTCTGAAATGTGTAGTTACCTTTCAGCTTTGATGGTGCCCGTCCAGATGTGTGACCAATTCCTTATAGGCACCGCTGAGTGTTACTAACAAGCTGATTTACACAGCATCTGTGTTGTGTAAATCAGAAAGAATGTCAAAATTCAATCACACAACAGTTTTCCACTTTGTTTCAGTCCATTTTAAATGAGCTTTGGCCCAGAAAAGATGACAGCGTTTCTCCATCATCTTCCTACATTTGTGGATGACTCAGGGAATTGTGTTCACAATGATTTCTGGAAGTGTTCCTGTTTTTAACACTGTGTCTCCTGAGGGCCAAAAGATCATCCAGAAATCATCCAATATTCAGTCTTATGCTTTGCGTACAGAAACTTTCTGAAAATTGTGATAACACTATATTGATGATATTATGTAGACGGTGAGCTACTCAAAGTCTTTGTAATTTTATATTGAAGAACATTTTTCTTAAATTCTGTCACAATTTGTAGTCGTATTTTATTGCAGATTGGTAAGTCTCTGCCATTTTTCCTTCTGAAAAACTCTAAGGTCTTCTTTTATGACCACTGATGTTACTGACTAGTTGTTAATAAACATAATTAGTTGCAAAATGTTCTTCAGCTATTTTTGTGCCCTTCTCAACTTTCTTGAGACGTGTTGCTGCCATCAAATTCAAAATGTTTAATATTTTTTGTGAAATCTTTAAACACTATATATTTTCTAGTTTTTCTGTGAATACAACATGAGTTAATTAGATTTGTAAATTTGAACCATTGGATTCTGTTTGTATTCACACCTGCAGACCCTTGGCTAAATGTAACTGATCTAAAACCTATTTACACCTTGTCTCACACAGTAAAAGACTTTATTTCCACTGTCCACATTGCATTACTGATCTCTAAACCAGGGATGGGGAGTTAATTACCCAAGAGGCTGCATGAGAAACTGGGACTGTTGTGAAGGGCTCTACCAATAAGCTGAAATCACTCAATATTAATTTGATATCTTTATGAGCTGATTGGTGTGGCCCTCCTCAACAGTCCCAGTTTCTTATGAAGACAATTAAATATTGCCCATCTTTGCTCTGTAAACTGCATAGAGGAGAGGGGAGGGGAGGAGCCAGCTCATACGTTATACCACTGATTCTTATACAAAGACCTTTGGACTGTTTAAATGGCAGTACATATATTGATTTGTGTTGTTGCCTCTAATATAACACAGCAGTCCAGCAGCCAATCGTTGAAATAGCATGCACTGGATTTAAAATGTTTTTTACTATACTGAAAGAGTGAAAAATGCCCAGAGCCCCTTCTTGAGTCAACTCAGGACAAGCGCTCAGTCACCGACTCCCAAACACACAAAGTGGGAAGCTCAGAAACATCAAAAACATGAGTCCTCTCTGGTTTCCTAGTCCACCCCCTCCCAATCCCAAAGTAATCTTGGTGGGTACTGGAAATGCCTCCCATGGCTGACCTTATATGGCAGCCAGGAAACTGCTGATTTGGGGATTTAGGGCTGCCTTTCACCTCAATTGCTACATCCCTCCCCACCCACTATTACGGTCAGCATCCTGTCTCTGTGAGCTCATATTTCACACAGGGTAAAGGCCCACTCTACTAGCTCCACAAAGGCCTTTTCCAAGCATGACTTCTTAAGATAACATCATAGATTCTTCTTCTTTTTTTTTTTTTTTCTTTGCCAGCTGTCATCCTGAGTGCTGTTATAGACAGGGAGTGTCCTCTGCTAATGGCAGGATACAAATTGAGATGCTGAGATGAGTTGCACTTTTCCCTATAAAAGAATTTCTGTGTATAGTGTTCATATATGTTCCCAAGAAGGCACAGCCAGAAAGACAAAATAAATGTAAACCCCCAAGAGGCAGCATGGTTTGGAATATTTTGGGTTATTTGTGAAAGTGGATAAAAGGGTGATATAGTTCAAATGTTGAATCTAACAGTATTGGATGGTGTTTAAACACACTTTTAAAAAGCCACTTCTCAAATTTACAGTTACTGTGGAAGGAAACAGGATGAATGGAGTGAAATGTAACTTTGACAGCTAATGTATATTCAGACAAGCTCTTTTCTACGCGTCAGAGAGCACCTTGGGGTTCAGTATCTTGCCCAAGGATACTTTGGCATGCAGACTGAACCCTCCACCTTCTGATTAATAGATAATCTGATCTCTGTCCTGAGCTACAATCACCCCAGTATCATGGATATCATGTATATTCATATGTAAGGTTGTACAGTTGGTTGGCTATTCATAAGCAAAGAAAGAGTTTGTGCAAGATTGGATTATTCAGACACTCTGCTGCCATTGGTGTTTAGGGTGTTAGCCATGTATGACTGAATACTTAGAGTCAGATAAACTAAATGTATATAAAAATGATTCTAGTTCTATGATTCTGACGCCAACGTGCAGTTACTTTAGAAATGAATTCTTTGTAATTGCAGGAGGGGATAGAGCCTCTGATCTCAAACACTAGTTAAATGGAACAGAAGTCTGGGAAAATTAGCCTACTGCTCACATCATCTATAAGCTCAGTGAACGGTTTTCTGAGAAGTTTTTGGCCTCAGTTGCAGGTTTTCCATTGTGTTTGAAGCAGCGTGGGGTTCCTTTTGTAAATAATTTTCCCCATTATAATCAAAAAGGAGGCTAAAGGAATGTATGCTTTATGGTGTACCTCACTTTGTTATTGACACGTCACTGCAGTATGAGGATGCAGCTTTCCAGGGTTCTCAGTCAGATCCAACCCTGACTGAGGTCTGTTGTTTCAGAAAAAACTAAGACGGCAACCGCTGAAATGCTCAGCTCAAGGATGAACCAGTGAGTCACATCACTCACTGGTTACAAAAGATGTCCCTCCATCTTTTATATAACATATATTATGTATCCAAAGCAGACAAACACAAACTAGGCAAAGAAATGCTCGAAAAGAAAAATCCTATTGAAACTTCACAGTTTTCTAGTGTTTCACACAAATGATCTCTTTTGTTGCAATAATGAATCCCATTATGCATTTTCCTATTTATTTCAATATTTCCAATTTTTAAATCATTATATTGCTTTTTTTTCTTTTTTCTTTTTTTAATTATTTGACTTTGGGGCTGCTGGTTGGTTAAATTAACAACTGTCACTTTGAACTTCACTTGTTTGTGAATATATTCAAACTATTCCTTTTACAGGTGGAGAGACCTGCTCGAACTCTTTGCATCATTACATTTTAGAGGTTTGTGAGACTTAGTCAAGCTTCCCATCAGAGGCAAAGCAATTTGAAAAATATACTCGAGTAGAAACTGGACAAGTCACAGCTGGTCCATTTAACACCAGTGCAAACTTTTGCCAAGACCGTCAACAGTTGTTTTTACAATGAAACAACTGATCACAGCAGATGAAAAGCAAGTCGTCTCCTTTCCTAGCCTGCCAAGTGAGTGCAATCCTAAATCACCAAATAAGGGCTAAGTTGAAAAAAAAAGTGAATTTCTTTTGCTTAAAAGAACACAATCTCTGTTCAGGATCTTTTCCATTGCTTTAACTTTCCCTTTTTGTCAGTTTTAGAGGTCATTAAGTAAAAGCTGGGGGACTAAAATAAACAGAATAATTTCATGGCAAAAGAGCACGGAGAGCAAACTTTGCAAGAACGTGTTTCTGGAAGCGTGCGCCTCGGTGTTATTCACATGTTGATTTTCAACTGTTGTTTTTAATCTGCTATTGTTACCTCATCTGTCAGGGACCAGCAGCATGCTGTATATTTTAAACACAAATTATACTAACAAATTAATTATTGGAATTAAAAATGACCTTTTTCTCTTTTGATGGACATTAAAATGTAAGAGACTGCCTAATGAAACACGAGAAAATGCCACATCATTAACATCACGGTCTTTCATCTCTCCACGTGACGCCACAAGAGCGGCTAATTAAAATGATTAGCTGGGTCCCTCGGCAGAGGATTTTTAATGAAATTTGTTATTCTAATGGAGCAACATTAACAAATTCAATCAATCCCTTGCAATTTGCTTTTTATATGATATTCCGACAGGATCACAGAGTTGAAATCTTGCTGTGCTTTTCGTTCGGTGAGGCCTCAGAGTACACCGATTTCCAGCTCCCTTCTTAAACGTGCAGGTTTTGGCAGGTAAGAACATAAGCCTGCAGAAAGTGAAGCTGACGCCATACTGTTGTTATGAGCTTCCTCTTGGGGGGAAGGAATAAAATGGTAAATAAAATAAAGTTTTTCAAGCACTTAACATACACATTTTGGGCTTGTGCTTTTCATGCTATTTTACCAACAAATATTTTACTTCACACACAGCTGCCTTACATGGATGCATCAGTTATAATAATAGCCCGGTAATATGATTATATAATCATACAGGAGGTCAGTGTGTTGCATAATGAGTATGTTCTGCTGTTAATGTTTGCCTATTTTCATTTGAGTGACATTCATGCCTTATACCTTTGCTGAGATCCTTTTGCAGATGGGCAACCTGTTGAGTGGATTATGTGACCAAAGGCCATTCAGTTCAGTCTTAAAATTGCACAATATTCAGCTTGAGACGCTGGAACGTGAAAGTTGTGTCTGGCTATTCTCATAAAATGGGGATATAATTGCAAAGTGTGGTCTGTTTGAAGATGTAGTTATCCACAACACCCAAATCCACTGTGTTCTCTCCCAGGACTGCTTAAACAAGTGGAGACATATGCTTGTGGGGGTTCACATTTGATCTCGGGGGGATTTATATTTCACCAGCACTCTCATGAACAGTCCTCTCATGAAGCGAGAAGACTACAAATTCAGTGGATACATGGGTTTATACATGAAAAACACAGAAAGTTGTTGCTCAGTTTAGACTGTAACTTCCTCTAAAGATATCTAAAACAGAAAGCATAAACGGCCTTTTTTGCTAATTACTTTTCCCAGAATCCACAAGTGTGAAGGCTGGACCTGAATACCTTATTCATAGTCCAGATAGACTGAAGCGACTGCATACACTCATATGAAAAAGAAAGCTGTTCACAGGACTTTCTGTGCTTGAGGTCCGGACTTTAACTGGGCTATTCTTTCCTGTCTTTTCTTTTTCAGACATTCTGTTGTAACCTCACCTTTTACTCTGGACCTGGTTTAATTTCGTTCAATAATTTTCGTCATAGTTTTGGTCAATTACTTTTTGTTTCCCAATAACTAAATAAAAAATGATGTAAAAGGACAACATATGATGAAATGGATTGACATTATGAAAATAATCTGGGAAGATAATTAGGTAGGAGGTAATCTCCTTGTGCAGTCAGGTAGTACACCCACATTTAATGGGAAATGGTGCAGCTAGCCCCATGCTCCCCAAAATGTCAACCCTTTGGAGGAAGAGAAGAGTAGACATATGGAGACATTTCACATTGGACGTCAAGGAAAGTAAGGCCCTTGTTGAACCACATTGAGGAACTCTCACCGGTAACTTCTGTCAGTCTGCCCCAGGACAGCTGTGGCTACAACTGTAGCTTGCCTCCACCAGTGTGTGAATGTGTGTGTGAATGGGTGGATGACTGGGTGTGTAAAGCGCTTTGGGGTCCCTAGGGGGGACTAGTAAAAAGCGCTATACAAATACAGACCATTTACCATTTAATAACAAACATGAAAAATAATAACATGAAAAACTTTCACACTTTTTTTTTGTCAGCTGAATCTAATCAAAGTTTTGTGATAATTAGTGGACTAAAACTAAAGGTATTTAGATGCCTGAATTATGACTTAAACAATATGATTTGAGTTTAAATGTGTCTAAAACTAAATCAAAAGTTGCTACAAAAACTAACACTGCCCTAAACGACTTTGTTATACAGAGGAGTTCAAGGATGACTGCAACCATGTGACCAGGTCCTGTGGCTGCAAAACAACTCCAAATCACCACCCTGCCACCGCTGTGTCTGACAGTTGACATGATGTGTTTGTTGTGTTTGGTTGTCTCCAAACACGGTGCTGGGCATTATGGCTAAACATCTCTCCTTTGGTGTTGTCTGCCCAAAGGAGATTACCCCTGAGGTTTTGTGGTTTACTCAGATACAACATAAGCCATGCTGCCATGTTCTTTTAAGTGAGAAAAGGCTTTCTCCTGGCAACCCTTCCAACCCTAGTTTCCCTGCCATGAACTTTAACATTTAACACACTAACTGAGGCCTGTAGTGTGATTTTGCATCCACATCCACTTTTGGGAAGGAGTGTTAACAAGCACCTGAATGCTCCAGACCAGCAAACTGCCAGAACTTCTGCTTTTATAGATATGCCCACACTTGCTGATGATCAGTTCATCAAGTGGATTTGACTAGCAGCACCTGGCTGCTGCTTATCCTCTTAATTTTTAGGGAAACTGTAAGGGTTTACTTAGTTTTTTACACAGGACTGCAAAGAGTCCTGTGAAAACCTTTTCTTTTTTTCACATGTAAAGGAAAAATCACATTACATCAGCTGTAGCTGCTAAAACACATGGACACGTGTTCAAGTCTTTCTTCATTATCTTCCCTCACAATCATCCAACCATAAAAACACTGCCCCTGGTAGAAACAAGCAGAGCAGTGATGCTTTGATACAGTCGTGTTTTTACATGTCTGACACTCAGTGCTGTTTGTGTGCATGACTGCTGCAGGCAGCCGGATGTGCATTAGGACTTTTTCTCCCTACTTAGCTCCTAACAGTTTCAGCCAGTATTTGATGGTAAATAATACGCTTTTTGTTGTCTGGCCTCCAAACAGTGCACCTGTGTTTCAGTCCAGAACGATAATTATAGTTGGCTTGGGGCTTGCTTTGTTGGAAACCAAGATTAAAACAGTACGTGCTAGACTATCCTCTCCCACATGTAGATGAAAATAAAACTTGACTTGTCGATTTTTAGGTACGCACAGTTACAGCTAATGAAGTCTAACAGTTATGCTATGATTTCCACCCCTACCTGGTTTACGTTCAGCTTTTGTTGAACTGGTTTTAGAGATGTTTTGATTTCACTCTGTGGTCATTCTGGAGTTTGTGGTATTACTGACATGTGCTGCATTGTACTTGGAGGAACAGTCTTATTAGTTTCACTCTGTATTTTCCACCTGGTCATCCAAGGTCCCAGCTGCACTGAGTCCAGGATTCTGTGGTCTGAGAGCCACCGTTGTAGTCCAAACCACATGGACCACATTACACTGCTTAATCAGTTTTGCATGGCCAAACAAAAAGAAAATAGGAATAATTAGATAAGGACAAGTAGTGAGTTGTGTGCTTTTCAGATGTTCTTGTCAAACTCATACAAATATACATATACACTCTTTAATTTAGCATAATCCCCCATAATCTGTGTGTCTCATAAATAACATTCAATATTTGCACTCACTCAGCCTTACTTATGACTTATGACTATAGATATAAAACACTACGTGGAAAGTTTTTTCTTCCCCCTCAAAACCGTTGCAGATGTTCCCACAAGTGTTTTTCTTTCACTCTTCTGCCCATTCAGTTAATCCCAAACCAGCCTGATAGGGTTTAAGTTCAGGTCTTTCACCTGTTGGAGCTTACCATCTAGTTCTTTTCTTTCTGTGTTTTGAGTCACAGTCTTTCTGTAACATGAAACTCTCGATTAACCAGTCTGTCTTCCTTTTGTTGCCTGCCTTTTTCTCACCATTTTCTGCTTTCCTACAGTACAGTATTATCGTAATAACGCATCAATTAGTGTAATAACAGTTTGTTACCAAACCATCTAGGTATAGACTGATGGCTTGCAAGAAATCAGAAAATTTGGGGTGCCTGCATCGCCTTTCAAGGCTTAATTTTCAGTACAAAAGCTGTATGTTTAACAAGTTCCTAATCTCCAAAAAAGCCAGTTTTCTGTGAAGTTCACATGATTTTGGATGATGATGTTTAATTGCTTAAGCTTTGGAGGTTTACATCTTATCTTTGTATCATATCAAATTCACTCGACTTGAACTGCTTCAGTTAATTAAAAATTGGAAAACTGAGTGTCGGAAACTAGCGATTAAGGAGTACCCTGCTGCCGCAGTCACCTGTCATAAATCTGTCACATGGTATTTACAGACACGCCTGTTCAGCCTAATTTTGTCACTATTACGTAAGATGACAACTCAGGCTTAAGGCATTTTTCCTTGGGAGAATCCTTCCTCTCTGGATGGAGATCACGACCACACACGTGTTTGAGGGTTTTTTATGTATTTTACTTTTTAATGCTGGAGTGGTTGTAAAAAATGTAATCAAACCATCAAATGCTATTAAAGGAATAGTTTGACATTTAGGGAAAATGACTATTCAATCATTTGGAGATACACAGAGATGATTGATAACACTCCTATGCCTGTGCTGGAAATAAGACAAGGCAAAAGAAGATCTGTCATTCAGTGTGACAGCAGCTACTTTGCTGGAAGAAGAAACTTCCTGAAGTTTCCATTTGTTGCCTGTCAACTAGTCCTGGCCAAGAGACAGGTCACGTGACCCCTTATGCAAACTCAAATTTTGTCATTTTGTCATTATTTGGCACATGGGAACTCTGGACAATGTCAGGAAAACAACTTGGGACATAGCTTGAGATTGCCTCAGACACTACTGTGTTTGGTTTAGCGTGTTTGGCAGGTGAACTATCTGGATAGAGAGAGCAGAGTGCAGAGAGCAGAGCAAAGGCCATGGATACACGGGACTGATACCTGCAGCTGCTCTCACACGGGCACAGACTGACCCAATCGAACGTTGCACAGACTTTGTACAAGCGAGCTGGCAGGTCAAAGATTGTTTTGTGTCTAGTCCAGCTATGTCTATCCATTTGTGTTGTCACATTCTCAAAATCAACAAAAGTTCAGGGCTGCGGTGTGAAAACAGTTTGTGTTTCTGCAGTTGCTAAATGTCTTTTTTTAACCTTTTGATAGAATCGATCTGCTCCCTCCCGTTTCTAGTTTGTGCAGCTCCTGGTGGCATCTTCATCTTTACTACACGTTTTTCCAAAAATGTCAAACTATTTCTTCAAGATTTAAAAGAAATTTATATTTAATGTGTGTCATATAAAAGGTATAACAAAGTAAAATTAAATACAAATCATACAAAACATCACAGTAGAGTCATTACACAGTAAGTTACATGAATGCTCTTTTATGGTCCCAGTTAGTGTGGGTGTGAGCCGCTACCATCAGGAATTCTGCAGGACCTTCTGCAGTGTCCTCCTGATTGGTACCCTCTCCTCAGGCTTGCTGTCGGGGATCAAGTCAGCGCTCCTCTCAGCAGTCAGTTGAAGGGCTGGCTTCATCTCCTTACAGTGCTGCAGCCCTGCCTGAGTGATATTCCTACAAAAATCCACCTTCACCTCCTCCAGATTGTCTCCGTGAGCCACCACGCCCTCCAGGCTGCAGTCAGTAATGCGGACGCAGTTCTCTAGGTGGAGGTAGCGTAGCTTCCTGCAGCACTGCAGCACAGAAATCACATCCCGGTCAGTGATGTGTCCACAGCCAGACATGGTTAGCGACAGCAAGTTGGGGCACCTGTGGTAGAGACATCCGTAAGTCATGTCGCTTAACTGAGGCAGGTTTTCACTTTTCACACATAGAGTACAAAACCTGTACTGTGTCATCTTTACTCATAATGCCTTGGGATATATATACTGCGAGATGGACACATGATGTGTTTAATGACAGAGCTGTTAAATACCTAGACCTTCTGTGTACACCGAGTCCCACCGGGCCATGTGTGTTTCCTTTCTTTAAAAAGCTTTTGTGAGTAAGTGAAGAAAAAAAGAGCCGACAACAATTTTAATGAGAAAACCGCTTCTGAAAACAAAATGTCAAGTGTTTCTGTGAAATGCATGCACTGCTGGATTGTCATTCAGTGCACTGCAACCTAGCGGCAGGCCAGAGCTGGTAGACAGGCACCGGGATGGCAAGGGATAGTGAGTGTCATTCATGTTGACAGATGCAGATTACATAAAGACTTACATAATCTTACCACTTCACCACATGTGAGCCCGACATATTCCAGCTGCCTGCGAGTGTTGAGGGCAGTGCCCCAGTAACCTCTGAGCATGCAGTCGATCCATGTGCCCTGCTGCATTGTTGCATGGGCTCAGAGTGAGACTTTAGCAGAGCATGTGATCGGACGCTGTTGACATTAACAAAATATTGAGGAAGTCGGGCAGTGCACTAAAAAGAAACAGTTCCATTTAGAGACTCGTTTGTCTTTTTTAATGACATAGGATAGGAAGTGGATAGAAGCAAGAGATAAGAGGAGTAGTATTTTTTTAAACCCATTACATAATCCGCCCTCTCATGGAACTTCCACTGTGCGCAGACTCTTTTGTGTGCTATTCCAATATGTACATACCCACTTATCTGAATCTGTCTTGCACACACACATAGAATATGTGCACTTACATACATACAGGCATTTAGTTATTGGCGCATTAAAGCACCGCCTCATAGCACCTTGTTTTTTTAAGTGGAAAATAATTTCTTTTTAATGGGTTTCTTTGTTTGTTCCGTCTGTAAGCTAGTTTTCAAATTCATTCCCATAATATTTCATATGTTCGCCAACTGTAGGAACGTAGCAGCTGAATGAAAATGAAAGAAAAGCAAAAACCTTGATCTTCTCAAAGTAGCAAGGGCAAATATAAGTGCTTCCACCTAGCAGTGTGTGGCTAAAATGTTCAGAATTTTTTTTTTATGCCTTTAATTTATGTTTGAGACATGATGTAGTTCCCATTGAAAGAAACAGCAGCAAGAGCAGACTGGTCTATGTTGAGCACAAGCAGAACACCACACCACCAACCTGTAATCATGCCTGTAATGAGCTGTTTGGTTTCCTAACGGTTAATTTGTCTGGTCAAATTATCCAGTGAGCTCTAAAAGGAACTGAGACGTAGTGTACATTTACTGTTCGTGTCCTTCAGTCGTTTGAGGGGAAAGGTTTGCGTCAAAAAAAGCCTAAAACATTGCTGGAACCTTCTATTTTCTAGATTTAGTAGTAAATATTTTCCAAAGCAGCTGTCAGATAAATCTCTTAAGCACTTCATAAGCAAAAGTCACGCATGCTCTCGTTATGTAAGAGAAAGCATCAGTTTATCCAAATGGTGCACAGTAAAGATCGGAGTAAAACTACTCAGAAATGTTTAACCAGTCTCATGCCAAAGCTTCTTGTGCCACCCACTGCGCAGCCCACACTATACTGCAAATCAGGCATGTTAATTAATCTTGTATAATTCTAATACTGTGACCTTAAGAAAATTGATTTACTGTAGTTTTCTGGCTCTGCAGAGTATTACACTGAAAGTACACTGCAAAAGAGGCCCAAAGACATGCTATGTTTTATAGTTTTTTCCATGTAGATAAAAAAAGAGACTATAGACACGAGGTTGGCGTCAGAGTTTGCGTGGAGTCTTATCCAGGAAGAGGCAGGCACAGACAGAGCACATGTTCATTCCTCTGACGGCAACAAAGAGCCAATTGTAGGCTCCACCTGCCTGCATAAATCTCCACTATGCAGCTGACTGGGAGGGTCTGGAGCCAAGTCACTCTTTATCACCCCCACAGCCTCTGTGTTCCCGCCCACTTTGTCACGTGCGCTTCCTTTCTTCTGACAATTTGGGAGGGTTTATCAGTATGCAGAGAGTGTGCCTTAAGGACACAGAGATGCAAGCCTCAGACGAAGTGGGTGGTTCTAAACTCTGACTCATCTCACAGCTCTCACATCACAAATCTCAAATTTCACAATACAGGAAGTCCTCACAGGGTTGTACACACGCCACTGAGACTGCCCCTTTCCCCCTTTCCCTTCCTCTTGTCCCGGCCAGCTGTGGTGGCCAAGCTCCCTCACATTGACTGTTATTACTGGCTGCCTTGAAGAAATTATCCAGAGACCTCATTACGCCTCTCCGGGACGATTCCTGCCTGGACCCGGCCACGCACACAAGGCCAAAAGCCAAAACGGCTACTTTTCAGCGACCTATCAAGTCCAACTGTCACGTCATTCATTAAATATATTTTGATATGTGACCACAGTTATGTTAGTTAATAGAATCAGTCTTGTGTCCCACAGATGTGTCATTTTTCTGTCTCCACAGCCAGTTGTGGATATGCCATCTGTTTCTAATGATCATGTTCCATGCTGCCTGCAGCTAAACATGGCAGTTAGACTGAGCGACGTGCCTTTAAATGAAAACCATTTGGTTCCCTGATGTGGGTGTAAATGACCCTGAAAGCAACATCCCCTCCCCCAAATTGTGTGAGCATCCTCAAGACACATAAAGAGAGACGCAATTTGTTCTCGTGCCAGTGTCAAGATGAACACAAGCTGTGCCAATGTCATGTTAATTCTACTCTACTTTTAAGGTGTTTAAAAGTCAGTGCTTGAGGTATTATTACAGGATATTACAGTGTCCTCTCTCAGCTTTTATCAGCTGTCATTCTGATCACACAACACAGCAGGGTAGAGCCACACACAAACACTCACATATAGCAGACATGGGCCAGGAACGTGCTGACCAGGCTTTCGTGTTTACTGCAGATGTTCTTCTGAAACGAGCTCTTCAACCAGTCCTCAATGTTGCACACTTGCAGGACCATGCTGGAGTACCAACTAATAGTTAAGTAACGCAACGAGGGTCCCAGCACAAAGTTGTCCTTCCTGAGCTGACAAGGGGAACTGAAGTGGAGTAGATTCCAGAGACAGGGGTCCAGGAAGACCTCACGCAGCTGATGACAGGTGAGGGACAAACTCCTCCGACTGTCTTTGTCCAGGAAGGAGAAAAGGTGAAGGAGACACTCACGGTTGAGCTGAATGAGATGCATGGTGTGTTGTCCTGAGACATAGAGATAGGCTTCGTCCCTGGGGCAGTGATAGGCCTGCTGGTAAGCAGCAACAATGAGCCCACAGCCCGTATTGTGTGGCCTAGATACATGATGCCCCCTCAGGCACACCACACAGGCCTGCACATATAAGGCCGTAGAGCACGGGCTATTTTGGGAAGACAACTGCTGTGCAGTCAAAGATGGAAGTGTTTGAGCCATACGCTCCCTTTCCATCTGTCATGGCTCTCAACAGGCAGCAAGTGCTGGATTCAGCCAGATGTTTACACTGTCCTGGCCTAGTTCTCAGATACACACTAAGAGACATAAAAAAAAGAGAAACACCTTCACTGGGTAGTGCAGAAACACCCGTGCAACAACTACGGTTAGGGGTCAAGTTGGAGGGAAAAAAACAAACCTAAAACACCTCAAGAATTATGAAAAAATTCTGTGATACTTTTAAAAACAGAGGTAGTGAAAAATAATGGGATGATTTATCAGTGTCAAATTTTTACATTAAATGATTCTTTGCGAAATGTACCAATGTTTAAAAAAAAGTCTGTATTTAATGTACTTAAAGGGATCTGCATTCCCTGCATTGTGATCGAGACCATCAGAGAGCCACATAACGTGGAAAACGCTTCATGTGAGTGAAAGTCACAAGCCGTACGCAGGACTTTGCCTCAAGGAACAGACAGTACTACAACTCAGAGTGTTTGTTCAGTTGGCTCGCAGAGGACGTACAGAGTTGGCAAAATGCAAAATACCATTCAGCCCATGTCATCACTCCACACTTCCTTGCCAGCTTTTTCTACGTCACTCTTTATCGGCGATCTCTATAAAAAAGCAGGACACTGGGAAATTCCACTGCTGGAAGGCGGATCACATTCTGTACTCTGCGTCACCGTGTCACGACGCCCCTTACAAGATCTCCAACGTTGTTTTTTCCACATTTGGGATATAATCAAAAAATCTGAAACAACAAAACAAGGGGGGCACTTGTATCACTGATGGGGACAGAATAACAAACCGCAACCACCTGTGTGCAGGCGATGAAGAGCAGCTGCTCCTCAGCATACAGGAGTGCCTGTTCCTGCCAGAGTGAGACGGCTCACTGGGTGGCACGTGTGCAGGGGGGAGGGTGACTCTGCGAGTGTGTGTGTGTGTGTTTGTGTGGGGAAGACAACTTAAAGGCTCTCATTTTAGAAGTCCTACTTGGGTCATATCAAAGCCAGTTAATCATTACAAGGCATAATAAGGGTGTTGAGACAGTTGTATACTGGAAATACACATGAAATATATTTTAGTATGCATGTGTCTACTGTACACACACACACACACACAAAAGGAAAAAACTGTTCCTAACATACGCGTCAATAAATAGTTTGATGATATTTAATTTGCATAAAGTACATGAACCTGTTTAGAAAATAGATTCGCAGTATAAGCTTAAAAATAGAGGCTAGTGTAGAAACATTAGTGATGCAGTTCTTTAATTCCTCCAGAGCTGCTCGCTAGGTTAATATCCCTACTCCTGACTAATGAACAGATTGCTATACATGTTTTTCTTCAATATTCACTCCTGCAAAATCTTAACTTGGAACTTCACTTTATTAGTTTTGGTCTTACCATCTTTCCTTGTGACAGTGCAGCAACCACCACCTAACGTGAACCGTGGCGTCTTGTTTGCCTTTTACTGCAGCGGGTCGGCCGGTTGCCGTCGATGATAAAAACAGCCCAACACAAACATCTTAATAAAATGTTCTCCATTGTATTCTGTCATGTTCATGTTGCCTGGTACACATTTGAAGAGAATTTCACTTCAGGTCCCCGTGTATGGCCATTTCAAATCAACATAAAATGTTACATGATACTCCAGCATCAGTACAGGCAAACTTTTTGAGAATGATCACTTCTTTTTACATTGGTTCTGGTCAAGAAGTTAAAACAACTTTCTAAAGCCCTAATGAGCACCAGTCAGTCAAATGCATTGCATTCTAAATCTTAAAATATCCTCTAATGACTGGAAAACAGAACTACTGGGCTCTTAAGGTGAAAAATATGACATGTGAAACTTTAAAAACAATAGAAATGCCAAATATTACACAGTGTTCTTGACAATGAATCTCTTCAGTCTAGGCTAAACATTGGACCAACTGAGGTTTTCCAAGGCTAAAGCTTCAATACGTTAAACTTTAAACGATCACCTTTGGAATCTATTGGATATGGAGAAGTCTACCTCGGTATGAGGGCACATCATCGAGAGAAAACATGCAAAAAGTCTACTAAACAAATTAAGCAGCAAGTTAAAACATGACGCTTTCAAACAAATCATAACACAAGAGTGAAAATGTGAATGTTATGTGAAAATTATAATCAAGCACGGTGACAAATGTGATTGAGGTGAAGTCGAAACAAAAGTCACGAGCTGGTCTGAGGCAGTGAAATCTCAAAGAATTATTTATTGTGCAACAGTTTGTAGAGCTTGGTGAGATTCTTCTGTTGCAGCCTTGTCTGAGGTATCTGCATCTGCTGCAGCTTTCACTGATACTGTGTCACCCTCAGCCAGTGTAGCCATGTCTTTGTTCACATCTACCTCCTCTTTCTCGCCCGCGACGTCCTCGTGTGACGATGCTGCGTCCGCAAAATCCAGATCTGTAGCTACCGTATCGGCTACGACTGTGTCCTGAGAAACTATTTCTGGAGAAACACTGTCCACAGCTGCAGCGTCCACGGCAGGCTTATTCGTGGCTGTGCTGTTTGATGCGCTTGTGTCAGAGGGCACCTGACCAGTCCTCTCTACGTAGAAGAGGATGTAGGCTTTGGCCTTCCTCACTGTATCCTCATTGGTCAGAGTCACTGTGCTGTCGTTGAAGTGGTACCAGTGACCCTCATGGCTGCCGTACGCTGTATAATGCCCCGACCCAACCCTGTGAACACAAACACACGTCATATTCTGCTGCCTGCTTTCATGCAAGAGTTCATCTATCGTTGCTGAAGCAAGAGGGGAGAATTCAGCTCGACAATATATCAGCAGTGCAACACTGCCACCTAGAGGCCAAAGACAAAAGCACTTTGATTCTGTTTGAATCTAAATGTGTTTTCAAGGACTTGCAGCCTAATGCCTTTTAGCGGCTACATAAATTTTTAAACTGCAGCTTTCACAAAGCGGATGTGATCCGGCTATACAGTAATTCAAAGCTGGCAGATAATAATGCACAGATCCATAGCCCAGTCTTGAATGCATGTTAGGATTCAGTTCCTTATTCTTCTACAACACAAAAAATACACTTGTACAAAAAAAACAAAAAAAAACAAAATATGGATCAAGCTGGCCCTTTTATCCAGAGGAAATAATTAGTCATCAAGTTAAATCAGTTATTAATTATAGCTTTGATTCATGACCTCTAAACATGGATGCTTCTTGACTAAGAAAGCTGTGTAATTACCGCATTTTACGCCATCTAACAAATCAGGAAAGCCAGACTCAACAATGTTAAACTACTCACCCAGATCCATGATGCACCACGACAGCAACAAGGTCATACAGGCAGCTCCCTGGTAATGACTTCTCTGGCTGCAAAAACAACAGAGCAAAAGGAAAATGCTGTGGAAATGCCCTTAACACCTGGAAGTGGATACAAGCCACAAACTGGCAGACAGATAATAATCAAAACAGTTTACACTCCTTCAGTTATGAGTAGAGATGTACGCGATTAATGGACTACGTGTTTAAACGCTGCTGCACTATCTAGTCCAGGGGTGGGCAATCTCAGTCCATGAGGGCTGGCGTCCCTGCAGGTTTTAGATCTCACCTTGGGTCAACACACCTGAATCACATGATTAGTTCGTTACCAGGCCTCTGGAGAACTTCAGGACATGTTGAGGAGCTAATTTAGCCATTTAAATCAGCTGTGTTGGTTCGAGGACACATCTAAAACCTGCAGGGACACCGGCCCTCGTGGACTGAGATTGCCCACCCCTGATCTAGTCAGTACCAGAATTACGAGTCAGTTAAGCCTGTTTTTCTTATTTTATTCATGTACAATAGCAGTTACTGGTTGAGCTGGGATACAGGGACACTGACCACTTCCAGTTCACCACACTTTCGATGGCAGTTGAACAGATTAAAGCAAGTAACAACCATGGTAACAAGGCTGTTTTGCAGTATTTTGATGTTTTAAAAAACAAACAAACAAAAAATAAAACAAAGCAGTTGTATATCAGCTTCGCCGGAATAAACTGGATTAGAGCCAAGCAGCCGAGGCCAGGTGTGACCACATTCTTCATGTGGAAGCTCCCAGAAAAGAAGGTCACTGCTGCTAGCACTGCTGAACTCACAGAGCCAAAACAATCTCACTCAGTGTGTGTTTGCAATGGTTTAAATTCTGTTCACTTTTTAATGTTTTCCGAGGATTTTTCTGTCGTTTTGACTAGACCAGTTTTTCCTGTTATTTAGCAAATTAGCTGCCAACATCCCGAGCTCTCACTCATTGCTTGTATTTGTGTACATGTGTTGTTTGACCTTCTGTGTGAAGAACAATGTACAAGACTATTTTTATCTGTTGACAGAGCAAAAGGAGCAGATCTGCAACTGAGCTCTTGGACTGAAAAAAAAAGTCACACAAACATTAAAGATTTATGTTTGCTAATAATTTTAAAGTACAAACCCAATTCCAAAATAATGTAAAAACAAAAAAGAAAAAAAAAAGTTTTACTACTGTTTACGTTCAACTCCATCTTGGATTGCTAACTCAGGGTTGGTGGGCTCTACCGACTTTCCTAATGAGAAATAAAAGCTGAGTGGGCATTCCACATCAAATTCCATATGGGAACTCAAAAATCCTGAATTCTGGCTTATTCACGAATGCCCCATTAAAAGAACAGCCGGAGAAGCAATTAGCAACTTATCCAGTTAATTGGCAACAGATGATTGGGCAAAAAAAGAGCATCTTAGAGTGACAGAATTTCTCAGAAGTAGACAGAGGTTCACCAATCCACAAAAAATGGCATCTAAAAAAATGTGTAACAACTCTTTATCTGCAGTACATAATAATGAAAGGATTCACAGAATTTGGAGACAAAGGGACAAAGCTTAAAATCCATATTGGATGTGGTGATCTTCACTCAGTCAGCAATGCATTAAAAACAGACATGATTCTGTCATGGAAAACTCCATCATACAGAGAAGCAGCCATATGTGACTTTGATCAAGAAACCTTGCAGTTTTCTCTCAGCCAAAGCTCATTTAAAAGACAGACAAATCAGACAAATCGAAATTTGAAATCCTTTTTGACAGTATGGGAGTGCACGAGTGACTGGAACTTGAAATAGGCCTTGGAAAGACACCATCAACACTGAAAGGCACATATGGGTTTTAGAGCATCCAGATTAGGGCTGCTCGATTATGGCAAAAATGATAATCACGATTATTTTCACTGAAATTGAGATCACGATTATTTGACGATATTTATTTAACCCTTTAAGACCTACTATAGAACCAAGTCCACCAGAGCTTATATTATTTTTTTTACATGCTGTAGTGCCATTTGTGGGAGCATTTCAAGTTGCTATACATCAATACAACTGTTATAGCCCATATTTTAATAATATGTATGCATTAAGTCCATAGTAATTACATAAATTGCAAAAAAGTGCAATAAACTACAAAAAAAATTGAAAATCGCTTTTGTTTTGTTTACATATATTTCTACTTGGAGAAATTTAAGAGGTTTATCCCTCAAAACTTTAAATACAATAAAGTTGCAAAAAATAGTTTACAACAACAGGAAATTTATTTTGAGTGTCTTCATAGTTTTATTTTGGAGATACAGCAATTTTTATATACTGCAGGAAAAACAAAAAACAATCCTATGATGCAAATTTGCAAAGAAAACAGCAGGTGCATCATTTCACTGTGGGAAGTGTTACGAACAGCTGATGGATCGGCAAAGCGTGTTTCTGGAGTATTATGTTTTTGTTCCTGCAAGCGCTTTTTATGCAGTTTTTGCAAAGCTATATGTGGAAGGAAACCGTGACCGAGGACAAGCTGATGGCATAAGTTGTAAGTACAACTCCTCCGGTTTCATATGCAAAACAAATTATTGCGCTAGCTTACACGGTTCAGGTTCTACAGGGATTTAAAAATAGTTACACAACACGGAGCGTGCTGCTCTGACCGGATTTAAAGGGTTAACAATGACTTTAAAAAATAATATAACATAGTGTGCAACACCACTGAAGTTTTTTTTACCTCTCTTTTCAACCAACAGCAGTCACTCTCCTCTCCAAATAACTTCTGCTTAGCTTTCCGAGCTTCCCTCGGGTCCTCTTAATCAGCGGTCTCCAACCTTTTTTGCGCCACGGACCGGTTTATGCCCGACAATATTTTCACGGACCGGCCTTTAAGGTGTCGCGGATAAATGAGGGAGGGGCTAATAATCGGCTCAGTCATTTTTAATGATCGTTGAAAGCCCAGATCGTAATCGTGATTAAAATTCGATTAATTGAGCAGCCCTAATCCAGATGACATCTTTTTCAAGGTTGGCCTTGCATATTTCAGCAAAAAAATGCTAAACTTTATATGTAACCCTGTCTCTGCTCCTTTGAGATGTGTTGCTGTATATAAAATATATAAAATTCGCTTATATCTTGCTTAAAAAGGTACATTTTCTCAGTTTAAACACTGGATGTGTTTTCTATGTTCAATTATGAATCAAATATGGATTTATGAGACATTGGCATTTTACAGTGTCCCAACTACTTAGGAATTGTGGTTGTATGTTAGGAGAAGCTCTCGTATTATAACAAAAAACTGACATACTTATTGCACAGCGGTCAGAAAAGCGATTTGCTGTAGAATAGCACCCCCTGAAGCTCTGGAGCATTCAGACAAACAAGATTAATACTTGTCACAAGTACTCTGAATTCCAGACCTTACATAAAGATCTAATCAAAAGCAGTTTATGCCCAGTATAAAACTGTTTGCACTCTGAAATGAAATGAAATAGACACTCCATGTCCCCGAATCAGACATAGGTGTGAATCAGCCATCACAGCATCTTGCAAAGTTGTGAACACAAGCACGGACCTCCTACGTAACCAGCTGGAGATCTATCAGAAAGTCACAAATGCAGGTGGTAACCACTGATCCAATAATGAAAAATGCATTTGCTACAGATGGTAGTTTAACAACCCAGGTCTGTGCACTACTGTTAATAATTTAGCATATTTCTTTAATACTTTATTATCAATCAGAGCACTCGTGTACATTTTAGGACACCAGCCTCATCAACCAATCACAATCAGTGTCACTGCCAACAACCACAATGTGTTTTTACCATTGTGTTGATATAAATTCTTATTTAGATAAATGTGTGTTACTTTTTTCAAATGTATTTTTTTTTAAGTAACAAAACTATAATGCTTCATTACAAAAAATTCAAACTAGCATAAGTAAACTACGTTCCTGTTGTGATCTTTCCTACCACACTGACTTGGATACCAACAATTTCCACAATGGTAATTTCTGTGAACTTGTTTTTCTGTCGTAAGAGCAGAAAAATGGAAAAAGATGATCATCACTGGCTGTACAAGTGTTTACTGATACAGCACTGTGAGTTTTTAGGAGCCAGCAAAATTGTAGCAAATTTCTGCAAACATTTACTGCAGTTTTTATGAATTTTAGCTGGTGTGTTTTCTCACCAACCTACTCTGGCCTTTGTATTATCTGCCATTAAAAGCATATCTTACGGTCTCCTGATTAAACTGCAGATCAGCATTTGATCTGACTCTTAAATGTAGCTGTTGTGGAAAAACAAAGAAAATAAAAAGGCTGTGAGTGTTGGGCTCACCTCAAGTAAGTAGCCTCTCATGTCCAGACCTTTCAGTGGAAATTCTACATAGGTATCCACCTTGTTTCTCAAAAAGGCAGTCCAGTGGAACCGTTTTAGGTGCAGGCACAAAACCTATGAGTAGAAACAAAAGTGCAATTTATTTAAGAAGTAAAAGCAAACATATGTTTTTATAGTTTAATAGTAGATACAGTGAAGTGTATATTAAAATATATATATATATATATATAAAAAAACCTTTGGCAGCTTCTGGATCCAAAACTTCTTGGTTGATTTCTGTCTCTTTTTACACTTATGGCAGTAATACAGCTCTGTGTCATCGAGTTCTTCCAGGTCGGTGAAGCTATGTAAGCAGTCTAAAACAAAAACAAAAACAAATACACACAAAAAAATTGAAAAGCTCTGAAGAATTTTAGTGTCACAAACTTTGAAACTAGGCCTATAAAAGATCATTTTTGACTACAAGAAACTTACCACGTAGAGTGCATGTTGGCACTGGCTCTTGGTCCTTATTTCTCTTTTGTCTGAACTGACTGGGAATGTCCAAAGACAGATCTGAGTAAAAAACACACAAGGGGAAAAACATGACGTGTCACGCACCATCAGGCTATATCAAGTTTAACTCTATAACTCTATAATAAATGGCTTTTCATTCATTTATTTGCTTTATGATGTAGAGCAACAATAAAAAGATTTGCTACAGAAACCCAAATTTATTTTTGTGTTATCTTGCCAAACACTGACACATGAACTTTGCTGTATGGGACAACAAAAGCCGCTCAGTGTGTGGTTTCGTTTATGTCTTACCAAGAAATGGATCAAACTTTCGAGATTCTGTCCCACAAATTAGGCAGTTGACTTCATTCTGAAGTATACCACCAAAAATGGATGTCACAACACTGGCGGTCCCATTTCTGTAAAGAATAAAAAAACAAAACATGCAGTAGCTTTTACATTCAAGTTATAGTGACTTACTGCTAAATATGGTCATGCCGATAGTATATTGTTACAACTAGTCTGTGTTAACTGGAAAAAAGTAGGAAATATTAACTATATGCAAAAAAATTCAGGATCCCGCTGAGACAACAAAAGCAAAATCAGTGTATGGTTAGAAGGACTCACGTGCAGCATTTGCCATCTGTACTAGAGAGTCTGACTCCATCCTGAGGTGAGACTGGATGAGACGCCCCGTTACGGCTGTACTGTAGCTCCCTGTGGAGGTGGTCCAGTAAGTAACGCATGAATTCATGGGCATCCTGCTGCTGATAACCTCTGCACACACAAACACAGCTTTAAATTGCATTCATGCAATGACTCACAATGGTTTATTGCAGTTTTTTGAAACACAATGCACCTTTGTTAGTAGTGTGACTAAAAACGGTAACACTTCGGCACAACAACAGAAGTGAAACGGAAACAGTTTCCTGCTCTGCATTAGCAGCTTAACTTATAGAAAACAGTTTTTACAATGTGGGTGTACCTGAAACTTGGCATGATTTTCCATATGGCATAAAACAAGGAGTCTGGACTGAAGGCGGTCTGGTTCCCTTGCCATAGGGAACAGAGAGTTTTCCTGAATTCCTCCACCAAAGATCTGTTCAACATAAAGAAACTTTATTTTAGACTTAACCGAAATAATTTTCTGGATTTTTAAATTATACCTGATTTTTTTCTTCTTCATTTGCCTACCCATCTTTTCCTTTTCAGCAATAACATTAGAACTGGATGCCTTACAGAACCACTCACAACTAACAATGTTGCCAATTTTACTTGCTGAAATTAACGTTAATTATTGCCCATAAATCGTCCCTCCTTCAGAAGAGGACCTTACACACTGTTGTCCCCTTGGCTGCGGGTGTGGTACATCCTTCTTCCTGCCGTCTTACCACTGCGTAGAGCCACAGCAGGCAACTCCTTGAAATAGCAGCTGAACTGCTCGATGTTGCTGTCAAAGAAACAAATTTTGCCATCAGTCGTCTCAAACGTAACATCAGCAGACAGCCGACAGGTCACGAATTAAAGGAAAGAGCAGGAGAGTGTCAAAATAAAATGCTGGACGATTAAACGCTGGGAGAACAGGTTCAAAGCACCTTCGCATTCTAAAAGTCTCTAAACCTTTAGTTGAAATAGCAATGTCCCAGTATGCCCCATGAACTGAAGCAGTGTTATCCTGAAAATATGGAAATGCTTCTAGTAAAAATACCCCAGTATAACACACCTACCAGATCACCTCACTATAGGGATCGAGGATCCAAGTTCCAAATACACTATATGCACAAACGTACTGGGTGACAACATCTGCAGGAGCTTCTGTATCTATTTGCAGATACAGTATAACAGGCTTTTGACAATTTTGCCCGTTCATCCAGAAGAGCCTTTGTGAGGTTAGACACTAATGTTTAACAAGAGGGCCTGGCTTGCAATCTAAACTCTAATTCATCCCAAAGTTATTCAATAGGGTTGAGGTCGGGCTCTGCGAGACAGTCGAGCTCCCTTCTCTAAAGGTTCCCACACAGTTGGATACATTTTTCACAAATGTTGGTAAAGGAAGAGTGCATGGATAGGTGCTTGATTTTATACAGTGGGGCAAAAAAGTATTTAGTCAGCCACCGATTGTGCAAGTTCCCCCACTTAAAATGATGACAGAGGTCAGTAATTTGCACCAATTACTGCAGGTGGGGGAACTTGCACAATCGGTGGCTGACTAAATACTTTTTTGCCCCACTGTACAGCTATGTTAAAGGGCCTGAATTCACTGATTAAGAGGTGTGGCTCAAAGTTACATATAATATATGTACATGCTTTCAAACAAAGTTAACTTCATATTTGAAGGGATGATGCTGGAACCTAACATACATCCAACCTTTGGACTTTTAAAGCAAGAGTAAGTGTGGAAAACCTGAAAAAAACATGCTGTGGTCCACACAAGGTTTTAACCTTTGTTTTCATGTTTGTTGGCAACCATGAATGAAAAAAACTACAGCTGAAACTGTCTTAATACATCTAATTATTTATTCACTGACTTTAAAGAGGCAGCAGAAGTTGCCAGGTGATGACAACCTGACAAAATAAAATTCAAAGCAACAAATTTGCTTATTCGTGACATTTTTTAGATGTTCAAATTACTAATCAATATATTGAAAATGAAAAAAAGAAAAAAGATATTTTGCAAGAATACTAGCTTCGTTGTCTGTAAATGTGGAACCCCACTGCTCTAATCCTTTAGCATTGTGACTAAATGTGTATTATCAGGGAAACCTGGCCTTTGACTGTGTCTTGTTTCCAAGCAGCCTCTGTAATCCCCCTAACTGTGCCCCAGACTATATTAATAAAGGATGACTGCTCGTGGGGCCCTGGCTCTACAGGGGCAGAGCCACTGAATTGTGCCACAGACTCGGTTCATCACCCACATACCTCGTCCTCAGTGCACTTACCTGAGGGACTGCAGAATGGCATTCATGAAGCATGTGTTTCCAAGGTTGCGCAGGCCTGTAGCACATAGAGCCACGCCATCCTGAGAGAGACGAGTATATGTGCATGTTTAAAGCCATATGGAAAAATTCTGCTGTAAGCTAACATTTAAAGTCAGTTGGCGTACAGCTCTATAAAGACGCTGTGACTCATTTAATTGAAGCCCTGCACCACAGTGTAAAAAATAGTCTTGCAAAAGTTTTAAGAGTGGTGCAGTCTTTTGTGCTGGGAGTGTGATTCTAAAGTAGCTGCTATCTTTACTTCTTTTTTCAAGGCAGCAAACATTTGCCTTGAACTATTACTTACACTGTCTTTTAACAGCTTGCCATCTCCTGCTGGGCTGTCCTGAAGTTTCCTTTTCCTCTGTCGCTCACCCATTAGTGCTGAACTGTAAGCAGAAAAGATTACTTGCGTCACCTGGATAAAGCAGATTACTTTGGTGCATGTCTTAACTTGCCTAGCATACTCTTAGAGTAGGGCTGCAGGTATCAATTATTTTAGTAATCAAGTAATCTATCGATACTGAAATATTTTTAAGTTGAACTGTTTTACAAAATTTCTAATGAAAAAACAAACTAAACTCTCTGATTGTTCAAACATGCCATACTGAATTACATTTTTAACTAAACATTTTGTTTAATGCAGAACTATAGAAATAATCTCAAGTAGAGTCAAAGGTCAAACTTGAATAAAACAAGATGTATATGCAAACTTGTCCAAAATAAAGACAATGTTGGATAATACCTCCCACCCACTGCATGACATGCTGGTCAGTCACAGGAGCACCAGAGTACCAAAAAGCACCACTGAATGACACAGGAAATCATTCCTGCCTGTGGCCATCTCCCTGTACAACTCATCCACTTAACACACTGTATACTGCAATAGCTACACCCTTTTTGCACATGCTCTCCTCTTATTCAGCTATTTATCAATAGTGACTTATATGCATACAAGTCATGTATATATTGTGTCTATTTCTTACTTAGTGTATTGTCTTTGTTACCGTTTATACTGGAGCACTGTAACCAAAATAATTTCCCCTAGAGATCAATAAAGTATTCTGATTCTAAAACTAAACTAAGGCATAAAAACTTACCTTTACTGTATTCTTGGAAGGCTCTTCCTATGTTGATGTTTTAGTGTTGTCGAAACAGACGTCTTGTAGACATTAATTAATACTGATAATAATTCAGTGTCCAGCTTAACAACCACCAAGACAATGACTCAGAATGTACTGGCCCATGTACATTTTTCATTGTATTGTTTAAAAAAAGCTATTTAATTAATACAATATTTTATATTACTTCAATTTCAATCTGAACAGTGTTACAAAAGCCTTGAAATTATTATAGTTTACTACACTCCATCCCCCCTTTAGACTCATCCCCGTTTGCTGCAGGTTTCACTTCAATGTAAAAACAGCCTTCAGTAAGCTGTATAATTTAAACATGGTGTTAGACTAAGTTAACAGTTCGTCTGCAGATTTTAATACAACTTCTGGAGGTTTACTGCAGATTTTTGTGCGGTGTAAAACAAATGGCGGTGGATGGAGCAGCTACAAAGTTTGTCTGAGTTTGTTGATCAGGTGCTTTGATGACGACCTCCTGCTAGCTGTTTCCCAGTAAGGATTTTATTGGTGATCACTGTTCCTATGATCACTGTTCCTGTGTTTTCTTTCACTCAGTCAGAGCTCAGCGTGGCTCCACCTCTGTATACAAACTCCAGCTACGCGTTTAATTATGTCGGCATCATCATCACTGCTGCTGTTGTGTTTTTGTTCAAAACTGGGAGCTGTGTGGGCTTAATGTTGTCAAACTTTTTATTCACATGCTGGTCCTTAATATGTTTGAATTTCTGTTTTTCGTGACAAATGCAGGTGAAAAACTCGTATTTATATCATTTAACACAATGGTGTGTGTGTGTGTTAAATGAACCATTGAAGCAAAGAATTTGCATTGACAATTTTTTATAATCGAACTACTCGATGAATCATTGCAGCCCTACTCTTGAGATATCAAAAAAAGTTGTCCTTTTTAAACAGTAAAAGGCAACCATGACAGTAAAATGAGGAACATATTGTTTAATACTTACTTTTCTAAACTCTGAAGATGTTCCCGCAACTTCTGCACTTGCCCAAGTTTGGTGTCGTTCACAACAAATTCATCACATCTGTAACTATTAAATACACATTAACAACAAAATATTATTATTACAAATATACTAATATTGTTACATCTTTCTCTGGTAGCATAGAAATGTGGAAGAAATTATTACAATCGATACAGATTTTAATAAAGTTGGATCATTTTATTTTTTTAAATGACAACACAATCCTCTGACTGGTAAGAGATGAGTCAGACTGTAGTCAGAGAGAACACTTACCAAAACACACTGTAGCTGCTGCAGTCCATGCAAACAGAATGATGGATTTTCTCTTTTTCATGTTTCTCACCCTTCCTTTGACTAACACAAAGGACTTGATTCTCTTCAAAGTGTTTCTTTGCATGCCCATTGACATATCTATGAGGAAAGAGACAGCTTTATAAACACACATCTGGAATTTCCTTGAAATGACTCAATAGTTATGCTCAAAAATGTATTTATTTTTAGTTAAAAGGTTTTACGCAATTACACAAGGGGAATGTTTTAAAATCAGAAGTGTTTTTTCCCGTCCCAGAAGTTTAACAAGTGTCTGTTGTGTTATAAAGCTTACAAATGTGAATTGAATTCTGGAAACACATTTTTTGTTTAAAAAAAAAAAAGGTTTGGCAGAATATTTTTTTACGTTTTATTAAACAGAATAAGCACAGGCTAGGGCCAGTAGGATCGATCATATTAAAATCACAACTGAGGGTTTTTCACAGTCATCTCAGTGACCACCGGCTGCAGTCTACACCGCTTTATTTAGTGTGTCCTTAAGTGACTGAATGATTGAAGTTGTTTGTCCCAAAGTCAATAGCTTCCTTAATAAAATTACTAAGAGGGCGGTTTAGCGGACAAAACAAAACCAAAACTCACCGTCCACAATGAACCATCAGACAGGTAAGGCAAATCCATGGACTTTTATTAGACCTGCAAACTGAACATAAAAGATGACTCCGTTTAATGAACTCGCATATGTAAATGAATAATTCTCTCAACAGCCATACAGATATGGCGAATTGTGATTTGCCCTTGCGATATCTGCTGTTGACTCGTGGCTAGTGCTTACCTAGCAGACAGAAATATGGCAGTCTGCTCACAAGTTGGCATCCAAAAATACTGCGCACCGAGCTACGCTTATGTACAACGAAATTAATTTTACTGAAGTAAAATGAAAGACAGAAAAACGCTCCTCTTACCGTTGCAACACCAGGAGGACGGAGTACCGTTAGGGAACCTGGAAGAATCAAAGGCACCGCTTATGTTTGAGCTCAGATGAGGGCACTCCATCAGCTCACGATTGTGAGTGAACCGACTTTATAACCAGCACTAACACACCAACGGTACCGGGACCCGGGAAGCTAACAATAGTTAGCCAATTAACCTAAAACTAGCTAGCTAACGTTAGCAGATCTACTACTTCTGGTGGCGAACGCACGTTTTCCTGCTTTTGCTTACGCCGACGCGTTATGCAGCTATTGTATAGCTTCCATAATTTCACATTAAAACTGTTTACATAAATAAAAAGAGCCGCTGCTGCCACCCGCACATACTGTAAGATGAAATCGTAACCTTATCCTTGGTGTTAAGAGGTACCAGATAACTGCTGGCGCTTTCCACAAACAAATGGAAATAACTTGAGGAAGTGACGTACTGTCTGCCGGCTCACACACACACACAGACAAAGATTAAAAACTTAACCAGAGAATTTTTCCCACCACTTCCGTTTTCGTCCCCCCCTTTTAACTGCTGCTTAAAGCTGGCCAAAGCCACGTTGTAAATCGACCTTACTCTGGGACAGCAGCTCTTTCTGTCATGTTTACTGATATTTTGCTGCTCCAGTTTTTAACAAAACAGCAGCTATTTTCATTTTGAAATTGCATGTAAACGCATAAGTAGCTTATAACACTAGTAAAGGTTATGTTCTTAGTAGTTACACAAATATTAACATCAATTTTTGCCACGTCCTCTATAACGTTTTGTTTTGTTATGTTTTTCGTCGCAGGTCATTAGTAAGTTTCCCTTGTTTAAACCTCGGTCGCCAACACGCATGCGAGCTTATGATGACGTCTATTTTCGTGTTTCGGCATCGTGTGCTGTCCTGTAGGTGACAAAGGGGACTTTAACGTTTAAAAACTTTAACAGTGTCACCACGTAACTCTGCAATTAATCGCTGGGATTTGAGTTGTAGTAAATCTGAGGATAGAGATTGTTTGCCAAATTATTAGGGAAATGTAATAATTTGTTTCTTGGGCCTCACGACCACTTTACATCAATTTTGTAAAACGCGACGATACAAGATTATCAATATTTAAGATTTTTTTTATGTGGATATCATTCTGGTCAACTGGGATGTTGATGAAAAATTACTATTATTCAATCATACCTAAAAAATTACTTAATGATTTTGTTACCATTTAATAACCGAGTAAACGTGGACAGATGCTACTTCTACCTGTAAAGCTTCATGGTCTGTTAAAATTACATATCACTGATTAAGTAACCTATGAAAAAAGTGAACTTTTACCATTAACAACTAACAGATGAACCTATTACACAGTGTCTTTAAATGTAGAAAGTAGTCAGTAACTAGGGCCTTAATCCACTGACCACATTAGCTGAAACTGCAACATGTGCCTTTTGAATATTGGAGAATAGTTTCTAATATAATCTACACATAGCTAAAATTTATTTAGCATATTTAGGACTATGCTCCACATGAATACATTATAAAGTGAAATAACAAAGAAAAACTAGATCTTGACACTGGTCCCCTTTGCAGAAGGTGTCAAGTAATAAGCAGTAATGCAGGGTTCATCTTTCTTCACCTTTAAAGGTCCCAACGCATTCACCCCATTATTAAAAGTTATCATGCACTCACTTCTAGATTATTAGTTACACATTTCTAGTACCAGGTTGGACCCCGTTTTGGCTTCAGTGCTTCCTTAATCCCTTTTTGGCATAGATTGAACATTCATCACAGATTCTGGTCCATTGACAGATCCATGCTTTGGGGTTGTTTACCCCAAATTCTGACTCTGCCCTCCAAATTTTACAGCAGAAGTTTCATCAAACAAAGCAACATTTTTCCAACTTTTCTGTTGTCCCAGTTTTTTAATGAAGTCTCTCTTTCCCACCTTTAGCTGTCAGCAGTGGCACTTGATGTCGTCTGCAGCCGTAGTACATCTGCTTCAATGTTCGACATTCAGAGATGCGCTTGTAGATATCTCAGTTGTAACGACTAAGATCTGAGTTACTGTTGCTTTCCTATCTGCTCGAAGCAGCCTGACCATTTTCCTCTGACATCAGCAAGGCATTTTCACTCTGAGAACTGCCACTGTATAAATTTTCTTTTTCAGGCCATCCTCTGTAAACCCTAGAGATGGTCTGTGGGAAAATTCCAGTAGATCCGTAGTTTCTGAAATACTCAGAGCAGTCTGTCTTGCACCAACAACCATGCCACATTCAAAGTTGCTTAAATCACATTGTTTCCCCTTCTGACACTTGGTTTGAACTTCAGCAGGACATCTTGACCATGCATGTGATTCTCTTATTAGAGGTTTGCTTTAAGAAGCAGATTTCATTTATTTATTTATAAAGCACATTTAATGACAACACAGAGTTGACCAAAAAAAAAAGAAGTAATAATTAAGCAGTGACATTAACATCAACAACAGGTAAGAAAATTAGGATAAAAAGAATTGGTAACTCTCATGTAGTATCGAAAGCCAAAGTGAAAAAATATGTTTTAAGATGGGATTTTTAAAAAGTGACAGTTGAGGCCTTCCTAATGTGGAGAGGTAGATCGTTCTACATATTCGGCGCCACAACCACAAGCGCCCGATCCCCTCTATGAACCATCCTAGACTTGTGTAAGGTAAGATGTAAATGATCACTTGATCGAAGGGCTCTAGAGGGCGTACAAAGCTCTAAAAGGTCAGACAAATAGTTTGGTGCGTGGCCATTTAGCGCTTTATAAGTCAAAAGTAAGATTTTACATTTAATTCTAAAAGTCACTGAAAGCCAATGAAGGGAAGCAATCACCGGAGTAATATGTTGGTGTCTCTTCACACGAGTCAAAAGGCGGGCGGTCAGATGAATAGTAATTTTCACCCTTATTCTCACCCTAATAAAGTAGTGGTCTCACATGTTGTTTACTGATTTTTTTAAAAATGAGCTCCTGCTGCCCACATAACTTTCTGAAAGTGTGCTGTATTTTTTCTACCGTAGTCATGGAAATGAAGCAAAAGAATGTTGATTATCTACCCTAACCCCTGATTCTGTGAGTATAGTGTAGCTCTCTCCTAGATGGTAAGAAAACACCAAAGTCCATTTGTACACATTACAGCCAGCATCAGGCCCAGAGCAGATACTGTATGTGTGTACTTGCATAATTCCCACATGGAAGTCAGGAAATACCAATGAATGAAAAAGATTTAAGATTGCAATGCAATATTGCGAAATCTGTGATTACCTCTCTGCAGATTACAAATAGTTCTATCCTGTTTGCCCAAAGCTAATTGTAAAATTAGCCACATGGAGGTGCAGATGACGAGATTGGACAAGGACCCATGTTTTTTTGTTTTTTTTTAAAGAAAAGTCACCTTCTGCAGCATGGGACATTCTAGCCAATAATGCAGCTGCATATATCCCAGCTGTATTTCTGGAATTAACAGTGAAAAAAATTAACATCCAAATAAAAGAAACAGCATCTTTTATTGAACCAATCAGACAATGTTACAGTTGAATTTGATCACTTTTCAACTTTGCTCCAACTCAAACAGTACAAAAGCACCTTAAGAAGAACACCCTGTAAAGTAAAACAACGCTCAGGATATTTCCAGTCTTTTATGAACATTTATCCCTCCTCACTAACAAAAAATAAAAAAAGACATTAAGATCAATTTCTACCAGCACATTTATTAAAATCAAACATTCCATGTTCTGTGAATACTTTTTATACCCTGAATACAATACAAAATAAAGCAATACTAAATGAAGAATATGAAGATGTGAGAAGATAGGAAGGAATGCGTTTTTTATATTTAGATCATTACTGCCTGTGCAAGAGTTACGAATGCTGAGTAAGAAAACATAATCACAGAGAGTGCGTAAGACATCATTGTACAAAAAACAGTTCTAAATATACGTGCTGGGCTTCGAATTGGCACGTGCATTCAGACCTCAGACGTTTTTTCATCAAATCCCCAGGTGTCGATGCAGTTTTGGAAACAGTGAAATATTATGAGCTCAAACTACTAACAGCCTTTCAAGCAACAAACGAATGTGAACTTGTTTCCTGTCTCCTGCCTATGTTTGAATGCTTGTGTAAAACACTGCCTGGGTTCTAATGACCCCAAATTATTGATGCAAGTCTTTCAGGGGTTTTTTTTTTTTGATTATTTAACTATTGCTACTATTACAACAATCTATTTTCTATTCATTTAACAATGACTAATTCTATTGATCAAAGCTTAAAAAATAATTAAGAGATAGAAATGAAATAAAACACAATATTTCAATAATGTAATGACTGTTATAAGGAAATCAAAACTAGTGGACGGATTATTGCCCAAAACCAAGCTGGTAAAATCTAAATGTTGCTCTTTGAAGTTTTCTATGACATTTCAATGTCTCTCTCTGCCTGAAGAGGCGCATCAGCCTGGGGCTCTTTACTTTTCCCAGCACCCTTCTTCTTTTTCCTACAGGAAGTAAAACGAGTATTAAAGTAATTGTAGAAAAATTGCCATTACCAGTGGGGAATGATCTTTCTTTTCGTTTAAGGCAAACAAAATTGTTCTTACTTTGACTTAAGCGTTAGGAAAACCACCGTTCCGATGATAGCAACAACGATGAGTGCAAGCAAAACTCCACAGATGATCGCTGTTAAAGAGGGTGGCAGTTTAACAATAAGGTTTGTGTAAATGGATATGGTGCTAAGTAAAAAGCTAGTGAGAAGTTGACTCATAATAGTTAAAACAATCTGTTTTTCTCACATTATGTCCTTTAAGGTTAAAGTGTGTCTACTGACCAATTGGAGTGTCTGGCTCATCCTCCTCTGCCTCATTACCATCAACTTCAAACAAAAAACAAACAAAAAACATGTTATCGTACTGCGTGTTTTTTTTAAATTAACACTGACTCATTAATTAATATTCAATAACATATTGATATATTAACATGTAACAGTGACAGTAAAAGAGAGATGTGTGTGCTCACCATGGATGCCAGCACAGGTGGAGTTGCAGCTGATAAAGTCAAAAAATCTGTTTCCATTTCCGAGGCATCCGGTCCAAAGGAATCTTTTGCATTTGTCATAAACAGAGTCATAGTAGTACCTCAGATATTTTCCATTGCATGTACCTTCCACCTTTTTAAAGTGGCAAGCTTTCCTAGCTGTGGGGAGAAAACATCATCGTCACTGATCACTGAGAGTATCCATAACAATGGCTGCTAATTAACTGATTGATTAATTATAACTGTAAGGCAAATCACCCGAGTCATTTACTTATTTTTAGGAAGATGTGCTCTTTCACCACTTGGTGGCGCATTGCAAATACTCAATAGCCCCTGTCCTTCCTACAGCTGCTTAGGACTTAAAGAAATTGCATGTGGACAAAACTGTTAAAAAAGGTTTTTGTGCTGATAATATGCGACACAATGATCTTTTTTCTTTTTTCTTCTGTCAGTTTCTCTCTCAGTCAGTTACACTGAAGGAGTTGTCTGGCCTAGGCCAGGGCTAGTTTATGTTCCCAAGTTCTTCAGAAGATGTTTTGTGTGTGTTTGGATTGGATTTTGCATATTAAGTTGTAAGTGGTTAGAAAACGATTTATTCAAAATGATTCTTACCATCCATAGGGTAGACATCTTCTGCATTGACTGAACAGTTTCTCAAGCACTCTCTTTCAGTTTGGAAACGGTTAGCATTTCCTCCTTCACCGTTGTACAGGAAAGGGCTGCACTGATCTTTGCTGACATCATAATACACAGCAAAGTTGAAGCTTGTTCCCTGACCCGCATCAGCAGGTAGTTGACAGAATTCTGTTGGATGAGAAAGAACATAATGTAAGAAACATTTTATATGCAAAAAAAAAATTTGAGTGGATGTTTTGGTTTTCAAATAATACACATAATATAGTATACTCTAAAATATAATGTTCAAACAGAAATGTAGCTAATGTTTAACTAAACTCATCAGCAGAGACCAACTCCCTGTTTTTATGATGGCAATAAAAAGTATCATTTATGGCACATTTTCAGCTCTCCCGCCCTTCATAGGTTTCACAGTAAAGAAGTGGTTTCAAACTTTTTATAAACATAGTTAAACTTTAATTCAATTAAATATCCATTAATTTAACCTGCTATTACCTTATGGGTGCTGAAAAGCTGCACCCTTTCCTATTCTATTACTCTGTGGTGCAGTGAGATGAAGTTGTGCGTTAGTGTCGTTTTAGCTCAGCATGTCCATAACGGTCAGGCTCAGACAAACACGATCTCAGTGCTTTGTGCAGTCGTGAAGAATATGTAAATAACATTTACAGTATGGTAAACAGCCAGAGTGAAAACAGTCATTGTTGGCATCAGTTGGAAGTCGCTACATGACTTATGTCTCGTTAGACTTGCAAAATAAATATAAACATTTTTTTTCCTATTGAACTGATTAAAATAGGTCTAAGCAACACTCTATGTGATTCCACACACTGCACCAGTGCGTGGTGCAGTTCATCCACTCATCTCAGAAAAACTGATAACAGAATCGCCATGTTGGGCTGAAAGGACTGAAGGTGAAGCTTATCTATTTGATTCAGTTTTGGTCACCAATCATGTACATATTAAAAAACTAAACAAAAAAAAACAGCAACACAAGTCTCCAGTCTTTCTGATTTTTCACTAAAGATGAGCTCAGTGAGCTGAAAGCCTGGTTGATAATGAAAAGTAAACCTCACGTATAAAAAAGCGCTCGGCTATTCTTTTTGTTTAGCAAGTTAAAGAAGAAAAAAAAGTTTTATATACCTGGAATGTTGGAATAGCCGATTTGGAAGGCTGAGAACACAATCCCCAACACCAGAAGGCCCGTCATCGTGCTGCTTGCCTTTGTGCTGTCTTTCATGGAGTGAGAGAAGGTTATAAACTACAGTGGGAGTGGGTGGTCATAACTGACCTTTGGACCAGAGTTTCTCTAATGGGGACACCTTTAATCGAAACAAAGGGTAGTCATAGTGCTTTATTACATTTACTGTATAGAAGAAGTTAAAAACAGTTATTGCCACTCCTATTTTGTGTTATTGTGATCGCGTACAACACAGCAGAAACATACACATATACACTCACCGACCCTTTTTCAGGTACAGCTGTTCATGCTTGCTAACAGAAGTATCGCATTGCTGTAACTTCATGGATTTGGATATGAAGATATGGTCAAGATGACCTTCTGAATTTCAAACTGAGCATCCAAAAGTATAAGAAAGGCTCAAAGCTTCAAGAAACCAGTTTTTATATATATTGTTACAACCTGACTCAAAGGCAACATAAATATGGAGACCAACACCAGAGTTTCATAAATAAGAGGTTTTATTTGAAATTACATAATAAATAAATTAGCTAAAATAGCTGCCTGAGCTCTCCAAAGTCAGCCAGAGTCAGTTTATCCAAACCTCACTATGTGCAGTCTATTAGCAATTCATCCCAAGCAACACCGGAAGACCCTGCACTGCCACTGCAACGAGATTAGAGACTGCAGAGGGGTGAAAGCATATCTATAAAAACTGGTTTCTTGAACATTTTTTTTTTATTTCAGACTTTGGGTTAAAAAGAAAAATATATTTGTCAATATAACTTGAAACAGCAAACTATAGAGATAGATGGGTCCCTTTTAATCACAAAGTAAAAATGCTGTTTGTGGAGGTAAATAGGTCCCATTTTGTTAAAGAAGAGGTTTAGAGCAGCTGTCCCCAAAACATGGGCCATGGACTGCTACCTGTCTGTGAGTTATTTGGTACTGGGCCGCGAGAGTCGAGGCTCAGGTGTGAAATTTATGGTTTTCAGGGTTTTATCGTTTTTTATTGTTAATTTTCTAAATCATTTTTATCATTAACTTGGTTTCCCTGGGTATTTTCCCATGTGTTATTAATAAATCTTCTTTCTTTTTTTTGGTACTTGTACTGGTTTTATTTTGTTGTAATTATCTGCGACACCTTAAAGGCCGGTCCATGAAAATATTGTTGGACACAAACTAGTCCGTGGCGCAAAAAAGGTTGGGGACCGCTGGTTTAGAGTAGTCACTGTTTCCATATATTATTGTCCATATTTTGTCTTCATTAAGTCATGTTACATATTCAAATACATAAAAGTGTATGGAACTGTGTTTCTTTTGTGGAGGACGAGGAGACCCAATTCGCACAGCTATCTCCAAAGAGTTTGTTGAAGCGCTCACTCACTAAATGAAGGATGAGTTAACTCACACGATGAACTGTCATCTTTCAAAAGCGTCGTTTCCTTTTTACTCAGGATCAATAATTGCCTGAGGGAAAAGGGAGATTGAAAAGAGGGATGCTATAGAAGAGTACATCTGTGAGTCTCTGGCAGCAGCCATCATCCATCCGTCCTCTTTCTTTGGTAGGTGCAGGATTTTTCTTTGTGGCAAAAAGGATAAGACTCTTCGACCATGCATTGAGTACCATGGCGTGAATGAAATTACAGTAAAGAATAAATACCCTCTTCCGATCATTAACTCTGCCTTTGAACCATTTCAGGGGGCCACTATTTTCACCAAACTCGATCTCTGCATTTGGAGGGCGACAAATGGAAAACAGCTTTCAACGCTCCTTTAGGCCACACAGTAATCCCTTTTGGACTCACTAACTACCTGCCATTTTTCAAGCTCTAGTAAACGATATACTAGGGAAATTTTGTAAATGTTTTCATCTTTGTTTATCTGGATGATATTAAAATTTTTTCCAAGTCTCCCCAAAAGTTGATTCTGTTCATCTGGACATAGCTTTTTCAGTGGGAGAAATATTTCGTCACTCATCCAAGTGACTTCTTCAGTGAACATTGAAAAGTGAACATTGGCATGCTCGAAGGAGTGACCTTTGTCCTTTAGATGCAGATGGACGGTGTTGGGGACTAACGGAATACATGTACCGCCGTTATGTATTTAAAATACAAAATATGAGTATAATAGATACAAAATATGTATTCCGTTACAGTTACCGTTTAAAAAGGTGGTATTCAGAATACAGTTACTTTGTTGAAATGAATGGATTACACAGCAGTATTTTCCTGTGCCCTCTGTATTTTTAACAAAACACGCATTAAGAGGCTCTAATGCCTGTGTCTCAATCTCGCGGGCCATGTCACCCCTACTTGCATAATGACGTGAAGAAATATTTTTTAAAATTATTCACAAAAATGATTTAATATGAAGGCAATAGGCAGAGTGTTACAGGCATAGCCCTAAAGAATGTAGCGTCATGGGCAGTGTAGTCCGTGGTGCAGGGAGAATGGACTGCCATACCTGTTATGTGTCTGTAAACGCAAGGGAAGGAGAAAAATAGTCGAAAAATACGAGTTGTCACCGAGCAGAAACGGGAGCTGGAAGCATGTAAATACAATAACCACTGCAGCCAGAAAGAGTGCCTGACGAGCCAAGTTGTAAGTAAGCTATTAAGACTCGACCGTGTTCGTGTTTTCCTCCGAAACAATAAGCTCCGTTGGAGCAGCCTTTCAACGCCTCTCTCTGTCCCTCGCTAGCAAAGTTAACCCAGACAACAAAGTAAAGCTAGTTTTCGGCTACAAGCCCAACACGGAACCCGACATTTTAGCCAGAGGCCCCTTTACGGATTTATGCCTTTACGGTTTGGAGCCGCAGACCTGTTTCATATATGCGCGGAATAGTTTTCTATACGAGATCACTGCAAAAAGTGCCTTACCTAATGTCCACCCTACTGTTACTTATTTTATATTAAGATTTAAAAATCTAGTTGGTATTCCTATGGTTAATAACCAGCAATAGTACATTTGTGTAGTTGTAAAAAGCATAATAATATATTAAGTAATCCAAAGTATTCAGAATACGTTACTCTCATTGAGTAATGTAACGGAATACGTTACAAAATACATTTTTGGGCATGTATTCTGTAATCTGTAGAGGAATACATTTTAAAAGTAACGTTCACTGCAGATAGTTTGAAAGAGGAGTGAAAGAAGCCATCTATGTCCACCTTGAACGACCATCTTTGAACAGAGGCGGTGGCTTACGACACCAACTGTCTGCCATCTATAATCCAGTTTTGAGATCCCTTCCCAGACGATTTAACGCCCACTCACATCCTGGGCCTTCTGACCTCAGGAAATCATGTGATAGGGTGGGGCTCGGTTTCACAATGAGGTCACCTGAAACCTTGGCTAATTGTGACCTACACCCGTGGTGACACCTTGGCTCGTGTGATTAGGTAGAGGATCATTAGGGGGTCAATTGTTCCTCTGGAGGGGACACTCCTATAGGGCAAAAATCTGGGACTCTCCACCATTTGACCTTAGAACTGAAGAAGCTTCTCAGACGAGAGGTGGGACGTCTTCAAGCTACTTAAAGTCCAGACGCTTTTCTTTCCAAACTCCTTAGACTATGATGACCTGGATGACTGAGAACCTTCACAGACATATGTAAATACCATTTCCAAGGGATTAAATGTGCAGTAAATACCAATGGTCAAAATGGAAGACAGTCATTATTCACTTGCAAGTCATAATATGAACATGAAGTCAGTAAAAAACAATTATAACCAAAATAACAATTTCAGGAGTTCAGACGCAAGCTTAAACATAACCCTGACAGAAAACAACGAGAAGACATCAAGCTATGTGCTAATAACCTGGCCCGTTATGAAAAGTAAAATGAAAAACTTTTTATGTACCTAGAATGTCTTAATGTCAGATTTTGAAAGCTGAAAAGACAAACCTCCAAAACAGAAGGTGCTTCATCTTGCTCCTTGTCTTTGCGATATCTATCTATCTATCTATCTATCTATCTATCTATCTATCTATCTATCTATCTATCTATCTATCTATCTATCTATCTATCTATCTATCTATCTATCTATCTATCTATCTATCTATCTATCTATCTATCTAAGTGAGAGTGGGTGATCAGTATTGACCTTCTATAGCACAGTGACATCTTCCAAAGGTAATGGCAGAGCTATAGCTTTATTACCTTTATTGTATAAAGTGGGTGTTTATATATGATAATCTTTGATGTAAGGTGTGATGGGGCGTGGTCTGCGGTGCCACTGCAGGAGCGATGGACCCACCAGCATGGCATCTGCAATCATGCCTCGCCGGCTTGAGAATCTGCACTGGGTCCTGAGGGTTGCGTTGTTGTTGATGTGAGTCGGGCTGTGAGCTGGAAGGCTGCAGCCGACTGAGTGTGTTTGTAGCAGCCACCGGAGTTAATAAAAGATGCTGTAAAACATGTTCATAAAAACGTCATCGTGTCTGCTGTGGTATGTTTACCGAGGGCTTTAAAAAGAAGGTCATCCAACTATTTTCCTCTTCTTATGCAATTCAGGGTCGTGGGGGGAGCTAGAGGCTATGCTATCTGTCATAAGGTGAGAGAAAGGCAACACCCTGAGTAGGTCGCCAGTCCATGGCAGGGCTAACACATAGAGACAAATTCCATTCATTTTTACATTTGCACCTAGAGTCAATTTAGAATGACCAATTAACCTAAAACCCATGCATATCTTTGAAATGGGGGAGGAATTCAGAGTAGCCAGAGAGAGCTGACAGACATGGGGAGAACATGCAAACACCACACAGAAGAGCACAAGACGGGATTCAAATCCAGGACCTTCTTTCTTTGAAGTAACCGCTGCATTAACCAAAAGAAAATCATATCTGGATTATCTTGAAACAGCAATTTATAGAGATAGATATTCTTTAATCAGGAAATAAGAATGGCGCTGGTGATAGCAGACAGGAGGTGGTTGAGAGTAGCCACTGTAAGCGTCATGGCAACCTTTGTGCTGCCCTCTCATTTAAGCCAGATTGCATTTTGATGCTGTCACATTACTCACACCTGTTTAAAGAAAACAAATGCATGATGATGATGAGTATGAATACCCCATATCTAGTATTTGTAATAAATTAGAAAATCTCCTGTCTCAGGTGATGCTGAAAAACTAGTTCATGCATTTATTGCTTCTAGGCTAGACTCCTAAAAACTTTAAAGGCCTTTAGCTGACCTGAAATGCTGCAACAAGACTAAAGGGTGGAAATAGAGAGCACATATTTCTCCTATATTGGCTTCTTTTCATTACTTCCCTGTCAAATCCAGAATCCTTCTCACCACTTACAAGGTCTTAAATAATCAGGCTCCATCTTCTCTTAAAAACCTCACAGTAACATCCCAAAAAGAGTACTGCAGATTTACTTTTGGTTTCTGGGATATTTAAAAGTAGAATGGGAGTTCAGAGCCTTTGGCTTTGAGGCCCTTCTTCTGTGGATCCAGTTTGGATTCAGGAGACAGACATTAAGGGCAGACATTTTAAGATTAGGCCCAAAATTTTATTTTTGGTAGCGCACATAATTAGAACTGGATTGGGTGACCCTGAATCCTCCCGTATTTATGCTGCAGTTGGTATAGGCTGCTGGGGGGGGCCTTCCCATAATGCCCTGAGCGTTCCTTCTTCACTCACTATGTGTTTACACATCAATATGCATTCAATCATTAGTTATTATTAATCTCTGGCTCTTTTCCAAAGTGTGCCTTTGTTCTGTCTTGTCTTTAAGTAAAAAAGCACCTTAAAAAGAAGGCTTGGTAATACACGAAGAACAACACTGAGAATATTTCCTGCAGTGGATAATAAACAGTAGATGGCAATTAACATATTTTATGAACCTTTAGGACTGTTAAAAAGGCACTGAATACTGAGAATGCATTTTATGCAGCTAGTACAATACTCAAGCAACATAACATTATATTGTAAGATTTATGAATATCTAGCAAGAAAACAGAGTCAAAAGGCATCACAGTGCAAAAACAGGTTTAAACATATCTGGTGTTTTTTAATTGGCACATGCATTCAGATTTAGTTCAGTTTTCAAGAAAACACTAGCTGATAATGCTGTTATATTTAAATAATTATAAGACGACAATACTAAAAGACCTTCAGGCAATTGTGCACAAGTGAATAAGTATGAGAACCTAAAATTACACTTTTAGGTTCTCATACTAAGAAAACCTAAAAGTTTGCTGTTGTTGTTGAGTGTTTTTCCCTCTTTTCCTGCTTCTGAGTGACAGGTGTCCAGAACTGCTGAAACACAACTCATAACACGTGAAATTACTTTCTGTATCTGACCAACAGTTTAAAAAAGACAAAATTTTAAGTTTGTTATAAACACAAGGCAAGAAAAAAATTGTCAATATGAAAAGTAGTTATTAAAAAGTGCTCAGAAAAACAATAGAATAAAAAAATCATTACTTTACATTTGTAATGTTGATTAAGTAAAATGTAAAATTGGGGATCACGTAAGACTTTTAGATACACGAGGAAGAAAAATCAAAAGTTGAACATTGAATCAGTGACCACCATGATATTATTTGATGGAGTCAAATGTTGTCCTGAATTATCCAGTCAAGTAAGGGCCTAAAGAAAAGAAAACAAAAGTTATATATAAAAAATAAATAAAAATTATTATATAAAAATAAAAATTATATAAAAAACTGCTTAAAAGTGGACAATCAAAACTCCACATAGTATAGCAATTTAAAAAAGACCTGTTTAATGATTAAAGACATTAAAGACAAAAGGTTGTTTCACCCCTCAGAATCTTCAAAAGCTGTTAAACAGTACATATATTTATGTTGGCAACCAGGTTGGACTAAAGCAAACGTATCCTACATTGTCTCTTTTTAAATAAGAGTGTGATCTACTGACCAGTCGGAGTATCCACCTCATCCTCCTCAAGACCATCTAAAATCCAAAACAGTTCATGTCAGTCTTGATGCATGCTCCATCATCTACATAAGGACATCGAAAAAACATTGATTCTGTTTATTTGGACGTAGCATTTTCGAAATGTTTCTCCCACTGAAAACGTTACTTCCAGATGAACAGAATCAACTTTTTGGGAGTTCAGGTCAGTATGTATAAACACATATCACTGTGTTGTTTTGGACAGAATTATCACTGACTAATTCGTTTTTACAACATGTAATGATTTATTGATATATGAACATGTGTTAATATCCGAAACTGTATAGAAAAAAAGAGAGCACATCGTGCTTACACTTGACACCTGATCAGGTGGAGTTGCAGCTGTTGTAGTCGTGAAATCTGTTTCCATTTCCAACGCATCCGGTCCAAATGAATTCTTTGCATTTTTTATCACTGGAATCATAGTAGTACTTCACACAGTTGCCATTGCATCCACCTTCAGCTCTTTTTAGGAGGCAAGCTTTAGATGCTGTTCAGAGAAAATAATAATGATAATAATAATGGATTGGATTTATACAGCGCTTTTCAAGGCACCCAAAGCGCTTTACAATGCCACTATTCATTCACTCTCACATTCACACACTGGTGGAGGCAAGCTACGGTTGTAGCCACAGCTGCCCTGGGGCAGACTGACAGAAGCGAGGCTGCCATATCGCACCATCGGCCCCTCTGGCCAACACCAGTAGGCGGTAGGGTAAAGTGTCTTGCCCAAGGACACAACGACCAGGACAGAGAGCCCGGGGATCGAACCGGCGACCTTCCAGTTACAGATACGCTTCCCAACCCCCTGAGTGCTCGTCGTCATCATCATCATCATCCTCAAAATAGGCATAACATTTGTTTTGGTTGTTTTAGCATTTTTAATTGTCATTATATTAAAGGTTTTTATCAGAGGTAAAATTTAAACACAAATATTTTAAATACTAACACAACATGTTTGAAGGCATTCGACTTTCAGACATGTAGACATCTTAAGCCTCAGTAAACATTTACCAAAGCCTCAGGCATGCTGCCAGTAGATTTTACCAAACTTACAAATACTAAAAATTGATTCTCTGAGAACTTGAGAAGTTCATTTTTAGAACTTGGTGACATCTGACTGGTGCTTAGTGTGAACACTTTGTTCCTACAGCCTCTTGTGAAGTAATTATATGTAGAAATGGTTCATAGAAAAGTCTGAAAATCTTAACAAACCACAAATGTTCCTCTCTCTCTATATAAGATTCTGCCTTGTCAGACAATTCATCCTCCGAAGACCTCAGATAATAAAGAAGTAGGACAATGACATATTTTTCATCTTGTCACATCTGCTTTTGGTGGTCATTAAAGATACATGACATATATTTACCATCTGAAGGTTATCAGTTAAACACAATAAATTATGCAGTTATTCTTTTGTCCTTATAAATCTTACCATCCATAGGGTAGATATTCTCTGCATTATGTGAACAGTTTCTCATGCACTCTGCTTCATTTTCAAAGCGGTTTGCATTTCCTCCTTCACCTTTATATATGTTTGATTTTTTTATAAAAAGTTTCTAAATTGCACATTTAAGAGGATTGGTCCTCAGTGTTAAGTAACAAAGAATGAGTGAATTAATCATCTATTTTAAATATTTATTATTACCAAAGTCTAGAGAAAACACATGTAACTGTCCTGTATTTTGGATAGAAGTATCACTGACTAATGGTTTTAGAACATGTAATGAGTTATTGATATATGAACATGTGTAAATATCTGAAACTATGTGTAGACTCAACAGAGCACACTGTTCTTACCTTTGACACCTGAACAGGTGGAGTTGCAGCTGTTGTAGTCGTGAAATCTGTTTCCATTTCCAACGCATCCGGTCCAAATGAATTCTTTGCATTTTTCCTCCCTGGAATCATAGTAGTACTTCACACAGTTGCCATTGCATCCACCTTCCGTTCGTTTTAGGAGGCGAGCTTTAGACGCTCTTCAGAGAAAATTTTGTTATCATTATCAAAATAGGTATGACTGTTGTTTTTAATCTTTTGGTTTTCCATTTTGTTAACAGATTTCACCAAACTGACAAAGTCAAAGGACATTTTATCTATATTTCTTACATTTTACATAGTTTTATAAGTAAATAAAATTGTTAGTGTTTTCTCTCTTTTTTTCTTTCGTTGGTTAGTTCCTATACAGGCATTACCCAAAGTGGGGGGAAAAGAGTTAAACCACAAACCAAAACCACTGTAAGCCTACTAAGACCATTACACTGAGTTATAATATTACCAACAACCAAAGAGAAATCAGTGTACTGCTCACCTGTCAATCACGAAAAGAGAAGAAGAAAGACCTTTTTAGATACATATACTGATTGTCCATTAAAATAAATATTCTAGATACAAACAACCTTTATTTGTCACATACACAATCATACAGAGGACGATATGTAGTGAAATGCTTGTGTCCAAGCTGAGGACGTAGCTGTGCCATTCCAGGGCTTGGTTTTAGCATGGGCGGTCTAGCTAGGACCCTTACTGAATACTGGGTGGGAATCGAACTTGCAACTCCTGCTCCGGTGTGTAGTTTTATCACTATACTATCCAGATGCTGATACACTTCACTATAGAAGAAATTGTCAGAATTTAAATTCTAGCAGTTTCACTAGCAATCTTAATTTGCACTGTCACAGGACTACACACAAAGATATACACTGACATATTTGTGGAAAAAGTCTCTGACCCCTTGGGCTATTATGGCTAAAGAAGATTGACATCTCTGTGACTGATGATGGATTCAAAGATGCTTAATCCCAAGTGTACCATGCAAAATCATCACCGTTTTGTATAAAATTTGAGTTCATGTTAACTGTAGAGTAAAGCATAATAATCTTGCAGGTTATCTACAATGTTTCCCTGCATGTTTGATCAGTTTGGGACAATTTGTCTGCAGTGCCAAGAAAGTTAGAAATGTTTTGAGAAGTATGCTGAAGGAATTGTAAAATCGTAATTAGTAGTCCGGCTGCTCTTTGAGCACTTGGTGGCATATGGCTATTGCACAATGTGAACACTTTGTACATGGTGTACATGACATTATATTTTGCATCTTACCATCTAAGGGTTATCAGTCAAACATAATAAATTATTCAGTTATTCTTTTGTCCTCTTACCATCCATTGGGTAGATATTCTCTGCATTGGGTGAACAGTTTCTCATGCACTCTGCTTCATTGTTGGCATTTCCTCCTTCACCTTTATATATGAAAGGACTGCACTGATCTTTGGTGGAATCATAATACCAGCGAAGTTGAAACTTGAGCCATGACCTTCATTAGGAGTTAAATGACATTTATCTGATGGAATAGAAAATATAAGACAGTCACTGCACAATACACTGTGTTTCACTTAAAATCAGTGGATGCATTGCAGAAAACAGACTAAAAGAAAATCTATCAGACTAATACATACTGATAGATTGCAGGTAAGAAATCCAAAATTATTTTTATTTTAAATGGTGGATTTCATTTCCAGTAACTTGTAACTAATCATCTGTTGTCCACATTAATCATTAAGAAAGTCAGAAAATCTGGAGAAAACACGTATAGGTGTCCCGTGCTTTGGATAGAATTAGCACTGACCTATTAAACATACAGTGATTTATTGACATATGAACACAGTATCTGGAAGTGTGTGTAGAAGAAAGAGAGCCCACTGTCCTCACCTTGGACAACAGCACAGGTGAAATTGCAGCTGTTGTAGTCAAAAAATCTGTTTCCATTTCCGAGGCATCCTGTCCAACTGAATCTTTTGCATTTTTTATCAGTGGAATCATAGTAGTATCTCAAATATTTGCCATTACATTCACCTTCAGCCTTTTCTAAGGTGCAACCTTATGCTGTGTAGAGAAAACATCACCATAATTATCATCATCATCATAGTAATTAAAATAGTCAAAGCAGTTGTTTTAATGTTTCCAGTTATTTTATCTACTAAAAATCTCAGGTGAGTTTGAATCTCAGTAACATTGACCTGAAAATTAGATTAGTTTTGTTATCATTAGCTTCTGTAATTTTAGCCTTTTTAATATAATTGATTGAATGGTTTTTGTCAGAGCCAAGATTTAAGAAATTCACCACAGATATGAAGTTTTCTCATTTCCTTATTGTTAAAAACTTAGTAGTAACTTAGCTAGTGATCTCTCCACCTGGGTCAAAAATAGGTCTTAGTTACTGTTCCTCCAAGTGAAGTGTAACCAGGGCACACTTGGGGAATCTGTAACAGACTGTATTCTTTTGGTATTTTGTTATTTTTAGTGAAATGTTATCGCTCTATAAAAAACATCTCATTCACAAACATGACCTGCAGACCAGCGCCCTATTTCAGGAAGCCGGTTTAGAAAACTCAGAGTGAAAAACGATACTCAGGGTTGAGTAACCCTGAACTGTCCAACTCGGAATATTCGGTTTCAGAAAGGCTGATAACAATTAGTTCAATCAACGCGGAGTTGCTTTAACCCCAAGTTAAGCGCGAGCACGAGGATACATAAAGCCCTGATTAGTGGACCACAGATTAAGCGAGTCACCATGGAGACGGAGGGAAAGAAGGCGCGGTCAATGTATTTTACAGCGCTTGAGGCCGAAATTCCGATGGCAGCATATGCGCATATGCCGATAACATGCAAATTTTGCAGAAAAAAAGTAACACAGCCTCAGCTGCAAAAGAAAGGGAGCATGCATGGCAAAACATAGCCGACAGAGTCAATGCGTGAGTTTTAATTTAAACACTGATCTAGGGATTTCCACCCATTTAACACGTTATTTTATTATATTTTATTTTATTTTTTATTTTATACATTTTATTTTGTGATGTGAGCGCAGGTGCAACCCAACAGGCCCCAAACGTTCCTGGCAGCAAGTAAAAATGAAATATAAAAATATAGTCCAAACAGGTAAGGTGTAATTGTATTATGAGCCATAGTGCTTGGTCTGTTTGTCCCATGTAAATCAATTGCAGTTAGAGGCTACATTAATTTCCCCTCTGTAAGCACTTATTGAAATTATCTGAGCACATTACAAGTACATATTTGCTTACTCTGTATGCTCAAATGTGACCCGTTATAGCCAACAGAAAAAAAGCGGAGGCCCGAAAAACAGGTGGGGGTCCTCCACCACCACCACTCACAGAGGCTGAGCAGTTGGCTTCCACATTTGTGATAATGTTGGCAGCATCACATATGATCTTCACAGTGCAGAGAACACAAATTAGCATCCATTACTATAATGAAATAATTTGTTAGTTTGAAATGCTATAGGGAACTATGTACCTGTACATTAATGCTGTGGAAAGACTTCCTGTTCACATAGTCTCCTTCATTTACTGAAGGAGCAATGATTGGAATGTGAGTGCCATCTATACAGCCAATCACGCCTGGGAACCCTGAAAATAAATGTAAAATTTAAGTAGTAGTTCAAGTATCACCACATCATGAATTAAGTTTCGTTCATCCTGATACCTGCAATTTTGTGGCATCCCTCTTTGATAAATCTTGTGGGTCTATGACCGGGGAACACCACAAACGAGTACAGGAGACGTTTCAGTGCAACTGTAACATTCCTGACTGCCCGACAGACGGTAGCCTTGGAAACGTGCTCAGCGTCACCAATATTATACAGAAAGCTCCCGTTTGCAAAAAACCGAAGTGCAATACAAATAATATGTACAGAACTGAGAGAATGTCCACGATGTGTCACATGAGCAATATTAGGCCTGAGGATGTTATTCAAATAAATTATAGATTGTGCTGAAAAACGGTAACGTTCACACAGAAAATCATCAGGAAATGATAAAATGTCCAAACGCGCTCTAATCACTCTCTCCCGGCGGAGAGCTCTGCGGAGAATTTGGGCTTCAACATCTACTGGCTCTTCAAGGAAGGGCACGCCATGTCTGACACTTCCTACAGTCAGGTTTCCGACAAAGAGGCGGAGAACGTCAGGGTTAGTTGAAGTAAACCTGCTAGGGGGCAGGTTAGCTTCACGGAGTGTGTCGTCATAGTAACTCACTCAGAATTAATCTAAACTCGCTTTGTGAAACCGAAAACCCAGAGTTTTCGTTAACTCAGCGTATACTTACTCAGAGTTTGAACTAAACCGGCTTTCTGAAATAGGGCCCTGAAGTCTACAGTTTTCCTGGTCGCCATGTGAACAATGTCACGATTTTAACACTGATAAAAGTAGTAACACAGAAGGCCAAAGCAAGACAAAATGAACCTTAAGTAAAGATGTCAGGACAGAAACTAGAGCTTCACCTCACAAACGCAAAAAAGCTATTGTGGTTGGGCATGAAAATCAATAGATCCTCTTAGTGGATGGGGAACATCGGGTTTCACAGGCTGTGACCTCAGGTCTGTTATGTAAATATGGACAAGTATGGTATCCACAGAAACACTGGAATCTCAGCTAAAAGCTCATACAAACCATTTCTATGACCAGCGGACACAGCTAAAACAAAAAAGAAATAAACGAGCAGGTAAACAAATTCTGCAATCCCTCATTCACCTCACGCCACATAAGCAGACAAGTAACAGCTCTACTGAAAACCGACATCTGACAGCTTCATCACGCTCTGACCAAAATTCAGCAAAACCAGCAGAAAAACAGTAAAAACAGTAGTATGTAGCATGAATCTTTATCTTACATGTGTGGTCTTGCTTCAAAACTTTGTACATCACTGAATAACTCCATCTCCCACAATGCCTCAGAGCAACCCCCCCCCCCCCCCCCCCCCGCCACACACACAAACTGTTTCATCATCTGATTTAATATTTACACCTCTGCTGAAGTCTCACAAGTGCTAGCTTTATTGTGATACCAAGATTGTTCACAAAGAGTTTGTAATTACAGAGAAATACTATATTCATTTTGGGGCATGTCATTTATGAGCAGGAACATCAGAAATTAAACTTGGCGTCTATTTAAAGCCATGTAATGAACATTTGGATGAACAAAAGTTGTTCAGTAAAAAGGGAAGTTAAGTTTTCTAAGAGCATATACTGATATTCCATTAAAATAAATAAACTAAATGCATTTCACTGTAGTAACGAAGAAATTGCCAGAATGGCCCTAATTTGCACTGCCACAGACAGAGAGAGGCACACTGACACATCTCTTTGATGGGAAGGTATGTTGGAGAAGATGTTCTTTTAGTGCAAATCATAACTATCTTGCAGGTTATCTGCATTATTTCCCAGCATGTTTGAGCTGTTTGGGGCAATTTGTCTGCAGTGCCAAAAAGTGTAACAGTCGTGCTCTATAAACAGTTGATAGCATTAGTGCTTTGATCCTACAGTCTTTTGTGCGAGGTAAATACATGCTAAAATGATCCAAGAAAAAGGTCAACCTTCACATCTCAAGAAAGTCTCTCTCTCTCTCTCCCTCTCTTTCTTTCTCGACGTGAGATTTATCTTATTAGTCAATTCATGCTCCAAAGTCCTTAGAAAACAAGGAAGTAGGAGAAATCTTTAGTTTACATCCACTCTTGGCACTCTTTGAAGATTACATTACATTTTGCATTTTAAGATCTTAAGGTCAGACGTTAAACATTGAAAATTATTCAGTTGTTCTTTTGTCCTTATAAATCTTACCATCAATAGGGTAGATATTCTCTGCATTGGGTGATGCACTCTCTTTCATTTTCAAAACGGTTAGCATTTCCTCCTTCACCATTGTATAGGAAAGGAGTGCACTGATCTTTGTTAACATCATAATGAACTGCTAAAGTGAAGCTTGTTCCCTGGCCCACATCAGGAGGTAATAGACAGAAATCTGTTGAAAAAGAAATAATGTACTGTAAGATTTCTTGTATAGGCGAAATTTGATTTAGGTGTTTTGGTTTTAATCAAGTTCTGCACTTCATAATGATCATACGTAGCGCTGGGCCACAATATGTTGTTTTAGTAGAAAACACAAACACATATTTTTTCACATACATTTTCAGACCTCTTGCTTTTGAATGATTTCAAAAGTTCTTTCATCTAAAAATTCACTGGACATTGTTGGAAAATGATCCTGTTATTACCTCTTGGGTGCTAAAATTAATCTCATCATGCTCACAACTGATGGGCTCGGACAGAAATTATCTCATTAGTTAAACGTTTGGCATTATAGAGGAAGAAATCATCCAGTCAGCTTTGAAAGGCTGTCAGGAGTATATAAATAACATTTCCGGGGGATTAAATGTGCAGTAAACACCATTGGTAAAAGCAGAAGACAGTCATTATTCACTTGTAAGTCACAATATGAACATGAAGTCAGTAAAGACCTAAAATACAATTTTAGGATTTTAGATGTAAGCTTAAACATAACCCTGACAGAGAACGACCAGAGGATCAATAAACTTTGTTTTAAATAGTGCCTTCTTTAAATGAACTGTAAATTACCTCTAATTTAAGACAAAAACATTTTTATGTACCCGGAATGTTTGAATGGCTGATTTTGAAAGCTGAAAGGACAAACCCCCAAAACAGAAGGTGCTTCATCTTGCTGCTTGTCTTCAGGATATCTTTCACAAGTGAGAGAAGGTTGTAAACTGCAGTCTGACCTTTGGAATTTCTCTGCATGGTGACACCTTCCAAACGTAAGGTAGTCCTATGGCTTTATTACCGCTACTGTATTGAGTTTATAGCCAGATATAAATGATCTATAGATCACAAAAACCTGCATTATGACCACCTGCACTACAGCAGAAATCTACACAGACGGAGTGAGGCATACTCTATGTCTACAAAAGCCAGGAAATTTTTGTAAACCAACTTGCCCTGTCCTAGCGTTACAAGAGAGAGTTACTCTGTCTTATTATTTGGCTGTTATTTCTACAATACTTACATCAGCTTTCCACTCTTAGATTTTTAGCATTAATGTATGATCATGTTTGATGTGAGGCTTTCTGTTAAAAAGAAAGTCATCCATCCATTTTCCTCTGCTTATCCAGTTCAAGGTCGTGGAGTTCAGCAAAGCTGGAGGGTATGCCAGCTGTATGTCATAGGGATGAGAGTTAGGCAACACCCTGACTAGGTCACCAGTCTGTTGCAGGGCTAACACATACAGACAGATACCACTGGCATTCACGTTCACTTCTGGAGTCAATTTAAAATCACAAATTAACCTGAACCCCATGCACAACTTTGGAATGCAGGAGAAAGCCAAAGTACCCAGAGAGAACCTGCACAGAGATGCTTCCATCCATCCATTCGCTTCCGCTTATCCTTTTCAGGGTCGCGGGGGGCGCTGGAGCCTATCCCAGCTGTCATAGGGCGAGAGGCAGGGTACACCCTGGACAGGTCGCCAGTCTGTCGCAGGGCTAACACACAAGGACAGACAACCATTCACACTCACATTCACTCACACCTAGTGGCAATTTGGATTATCCAATTAACCTATCCCCACAAACTGCATGTCTTTGGACGGTGGGAGGAAGCCGGAGTACCCGGAGAGAACCCACGCAAACACGGGGAGAACATGCAAACTCCACACAGAAAGACCCCGGCCTGATGGTGGAATTGAACTCAGGACCTTCTTGCTGTGCGGCAACAGTGCTAACCACCGTGCCACCGTGCTGTGGAAGCACCACACAGAAGGGGCTCAGACTGGATTCAAAACCAGGATCTTATTTCTGTGAGGTAACCACCGCACTAACCAAAAGAAAATTACATTTGTCATATCTTCAAACAGCAAGTTACAGAGACAGATTGATATCCTTTAATCAGGAAATAAAAGTGGCGCTGGCAATGGTAATCAGGTTCCGCTGTGCTGGAGGAGTGGCTGAGAGTAGTCGCTGTAACCATCATCACAACCTCAGGTCATTTAAAGACATGTTTTTTTAAATCTGGGCATGCATTTCTACCCATATTGCATTTTGATGCTGTCCCCTTAGTTACACCTATTCAACGATGATCTCATGTATTTAGATATGTGAGTATGAATGTACCTACCATTTGTAATATTTAAAAAAACACAGTCCAGTTGAATGGATGTGTGTTTTGTGAGACCCCTTATGTTGGTAAATTGGCTATACAGTTTACAGTTTTTCCCCGAGTTTAAACACAGAAACAACTGTGGCTCAGTTTCTCAGAATGAGTAGTTGCAAAGTTGTTAACTTCTCTGACAAGAAGTTAACTACTTTGCAACAATTCGGCATATCTCTCAAAAGGAAACAGAGCACTCAAGGCCGTATTCTTAAAATGCATTCTTTCCTCCCAAATAACAGACACAGTTGTTTTACACTTTTGGCTTACAGACGATCGAACACTGATGTGATTAAGTGATCAAAACGCTATCAAAAGTGTTCATGTATACTTTGGTTTCATGAAGCCATGTTACATATTTAAATGTATAAAGTGTGTGTGGAAAGGCCTTTTCTTTTGTAGGGTACTACATGTTACACCTATGCAGTGTAAGAACAATGAGAAGCATTGCAAAGAAAGGAGTGGTATCAGATACAAAAAATAACAAAATTAATATTTATTCCTTACTGAGCTGACAAGCTTCAAGGAAATAGGAAAATACTTTTCATAGCCCTATAAACTGATAATCAATGAAAATAAATAAATTGAATACATTTGATTTCACTAGATTTTTGTTCTCTTAGCTCCAAGTTTCACTGACACAGGCAGACACAGTGTCAAATGGATGGCCAAAAATAAACTGTGAGATACATTTTATTGTTGAGAATAGCTTCTGACTTGATGGGCAAGTATGTCTAAAAAAGATTGTCAACACTGACACGTTACTTGATCATGTCTGTCACTTTGAATTCAACAAAACATCGCATTTAAAATGATCAGATTTTTGGATGCAGCTTTAACTTCGGGTTAACTACAGTGCAAACTTTAATTCAGTGCCAGGAAGTTTAGAAATGTGACCATGCAGCTAACAAAAAAATGGTCCCACGGTTCTTTAACCATTTGGTGGCATATGTCTGGTGCTCAGTATGAACAGCCTACAGCCTCTTACATGAAGTAAGTTCACCTAGAAAGGATTCATGAAAAGTAAAGATTAACAATGCATAAACATAGATAGATTTTAGGGTAGTTATAAACCAGTTCCCTTCTATGACTAACACAGTAATCCTTTACAAAGTTGGGTCTCTCTCTTGCTATCAGACCACGTCATCAGCCAGTTCAAGGTCCAAATTAAGTAGGACTCTTTTTAAAAGTGCATCACTAATATCAGTCATATAACATTACATTTTGCATGTCAACGACCAAAGGTTCATGGTTAAACACAATGCATTGTTCAATTGTCATCCGTTAGGTAGATACAGAAACTGGCTGACATTGCATACTTTACCTTTGTAATATGACTGCACTGATCTTTGCCTGAATAACACAGCGAGGTTTAAGTGTGAGCCATGGCCTTCGCCAGGAGCTAATAGACACATTTTATTTTTTGTATTGTATATAAACTGGTTCTTGGATTTAACTTTAAATCAACAATCACTCGTTTTCTTTAAGTGATAGAGTCATAAACAACAGTGCGACTTTTGGACAAGACAAATTTTAAAAAGACAATGGCAGTGCTGAACATTTATCAGAATCAGAATACTTTATTATTCCTCATTTACAGCGAATACTTTTATTGTATAGGCAAGATATGAATATGTGTACATATATTGCTGACCTACACCCTCAGTATCAGAATCAGAATCCCTAAGGAAATTATGTGGGTTACAGTTGATCCAATACAGTAACAGTAGCAGAAACAGACTAGACTATTTAACAATACTATAAGTTACAGATTTACAGATTTAAAAAATAGAACAAATATATACAAATCACTCAAAAATATATATCAAGGATTGACAGAGGTGATCATAAATAAATATCAAGAATATTGACAGCAACGTTACTGAGTAGAAAACAGCGTGTGCAAAAAGGGTGTAGCTATTGCAGTGTCTACAGTGTATAGTGTGTATAAATGGAGGAGTTGTACAGGGAGATGGTTTCCTGTGTCGTTCAGTGGTGCTTTTTGGTACTCTCAGTCTCTCATTGAACGTGCTGCTGTGGCTAGCCAGCACGTCATGGAGCGGGTGGGAGGTATTATCCAACATTGGCTTTATTTTGGACACCACCTTAAGGGAGTCCAGCTCCATCCCGACAACATTACTGCCCTTGCAGAACAGTTTATTTAGTCTGTTGGCATCTGTGACCCTCAACCTGCTCCCCCAGCATGCAACAGCATAGAGGATAGCACTGGCCACAACAGACTCATAGAAAATCCTGAGCATTGTCTGACAGATGTTGAAGGACCTCAGCAGCCTCAGAAAATAGAGACGACTCTGGCCTCTCCTGTAAAGTGCAGTGGTGTTTTTAACGCAGTCTTGTTTATTGTCTATGTGTACTCCAAGGTATTTATAGTCCTCCACAATGTCCACATCGACCCCCTGGATTGAAACAGGAGTCAAGGGTTTCCTGGTCTTAAAGTCCACGAGCAATTCCTTGGTCTTTGCCACATTGAGCTGCAGATTATTCTGCTTGCACCATGTGACAAAGGAGTCACCCACAGCCCAGTACTCTGACTCATCACCCTTGCTGATGCATCCGACCACCGCAGAGTCATCAGAAAACTTCTGAAGACTGCAGGTCTGTGTATAAAAGTGTCTGTAGCTAAGAAGGTAGAGCAGGTCATATACCAAGCTGAAGGTTTAAGTGCGTGGAGGTTATTTTATATATTTTTCTAAAAACAAATGTCCTCTATGCACCTGTCATTGATTCAGGTGTGCAGTTTTTTTTATTATTTCCATCACAAAATGATTGTGTCTGCCTGCAGCAGAGTGAGAATCTACACTTTTGGTGAATACAGTGGTTCTTATATACTGTTTTTCTACTCTACTTGTGCGCTCAAAGCACTTTATACAATGTGCGTCATTCACCTAAGTTGAATGCTTCCTATTCACACTCCCACAGATACATCGGAGAACAATTTGGTGTTCAGCATCTTGCCTGAGGATACTTTTTGCATGCAGACTAGAGCAACCAGGAATTGAACCACTAAACCTTAGTGGCTGACCAGCTCTACCTCCTGAACTACAGCCACATTTTGATGGTGTGCGTCAACAACAGCATGCCTAGGGTCACGAGGCCCACTAATGGTGTAGTGAGTAAAGGAAGGCCTAGTGACCTTAAAGCATTTTTGACATATATTGTGTAATTCATTTAGTACAAAATGACATAACAATGGCCAGTGGAACCAGAATTATAAACCTTTTCAGGCAAGGGTTAAAGTGGGATTTGGCAGGTGGAGAACCTTAACCTCTTAAGCCCCAACGCCCCCTGATACGGGGGCAAAAGGCAGGAGATCAGTTAGGCTTGGGGCTTAAGAGGTTAAGTTCTCACCTAATAGGGAAATGAAAGAGAATGTTACATAAACCTTATCTGTTTAAATTCAATCTGATTACTCCTTCCGGAAACAAGTCATATTAGTCAGCAGCCATAGTGAAATGCACATGGGCACCGACTTTAAAGTATTTTCTTTTATTTTCATTCTAATGGTCAATGAGACATAAAAACGCATGCACAGAAAGTTATAAATGTGTGTGAAAAACAATAACCTAAAAACATTAGCTTACTTGCCCCACAAATAAAAGCCTTCCCCCTAGATTTTGTCTTTCTATCACTACTTTTGCTCTTGCAAAACTCTTAAATTCTTACATTTCCATAGCTGTTTCTCTTATAATGGTGATACTGAGGACCTAAATTAATAATGTCCATGTAAACTCTACCAAAATACTGCAAAACCAGTTTTGCATTTAATGTCCATCATAACCTTTGAATAACATCAAATTCTTATCATGTAATTTGTTAAACACATTACCCAGTATCATAACTTCTGCAAAACATCAAATACAGATCCTCTATTTGATTAAGAAAAATCTAACATGAGCTCGGTCATTACATGTAAGGACAAAATTTCCAGTTTATCGAATGTTGAATGTCACTTGCTAAGCAGGTCTTATCTTTGAAGATTGTTTTTAGTCTTCAGTAGTCTTCAATTTGAGAATATCTTTGACAAGCTCATCTTCCTCTTGAGTCCTCTCTGTCTTACATTTTTCTTCATATATGATAGTGAACTTCTCACATGCTGTTTTTTTTTCTACCTTGCAAATGCAACTACAGTAACTGTGGACATCTGGAAGATGCAATGTGTGGCTAATAGCACACAGAGCAATATGTGTGTTTGATGATATTTGTTGAGCTTTTTCAAGTGTTGCAAATTAGCTGCCACTTCACTTCTGTTGTGCCTGCAGCTCGTGGTGAAGTTAAACCTCATCTTGATATTATTGGGTTAATGAGCTGCCTATCAGATTTAACTGCAGAAACCATTTCCACATGTCAACACCGACAGCTGAAATATTTTCTCATGCAGTGTCTTGAACTGCTCTCCTAAAAGCCAAACCGCTAAACTTATGTAAAGCTGAAGCTTGTGTGTAAAGAAACAGAAAGTTTAATATGCATTTGATAAAACAAACAAACAAAGCAAACAAAGAACATGTCACGGTTCTGTGTCGGATTGACCCAGCATTTTGAGTTTATTATGTTTTGGTTTATCTCTTGAATCATCTTTGTGTTACCTTTGTGATTTGTTGCTTACTATTTGAGTTCCATGTTTCTGTTTACTCGTGGTTAAGGATTTGTGTTCTCATGTTTTGTGTGAGTTTAGCTCTGTGTCCTGTCTGCGTCCTCGTGTAGTGATCTCTTGTTTCCTGTTTTTGTGAAGGTCTGTGTGTCATGTGAATGTGTTCAGTTTTACCTCTTGTCTCGTCTCGTTAATTACTCCCAGCTGTGTCCACCACCTGTGTGTAATCCCCCCTGTGTTTCTCTGTGTGTATTTAAGTCATGTCCTCTGTCGTTGTAGTTGCTGGTCCGTCTGTGTATCCACCATGTTTCATCCGTGTGTTCCCTGCCGGCATCATCATGTACCATCGTCTTCCTTCCTTTATGTCCAGGTTTGTGTTCTTGTTCATGCTCAGTAGTTTAGTTGTCCCACTATAGTTTAGTTCTCCGTTTTGCCGTTTGCCTATCTATATTTTGTGTTCAATAAATCACCTTCACACCTTCACAACTGCCTGCGTTTGGATCCTCCTTTACCTTTTCCACACGGCTCTTCTCACTCGCCATGACAGAACATTGCATTTTTAGATACAAAGCATAGTACAATTTCAACCTAAGAATGAGCAGAATGATAATGCAGAAAGCTGCAGGAATGACTTGTGTAATAAAATGTAATACTTAAAGCTTTAAACTTGGAGTATAGCTTTAAAATTTATGTTACAAAGAGATGACTAATTTAAAAAAATAGAGTTGGGAAAATACCAAAAACAAACTTAGTTTAAATATTTTGATCCTGGCATCGTGACTTAAAAACAAAAAAGATCTAAAATGAAGAATCTTAAACAAAGGGCCAGCACTCACAACATATAATGTGACTTTTGGTTTTCAACTGCTCCACCAACACAGATATTGATCGCCATACTGTGAATGCTGACCGTTGTATTATTATTATTATTTTTTGCCTGTCCCGTTCAGTACGAAGGCCAGGAAAGAGCCCAACGGATTTATTTTTTCAAGTGGAGAAAATATGCCAATGCCATATTGTTCCACTTGATTAGTCTATATTATCATTGTTTATTTCTTTTATTTTATTTTATACCCAAGAGAAGTTACTCTTTTCACTGCGGTGGGGGCAAGCAGACCACCACAGGGAGGCCCAGCGTCACAGACCCCAACCAGACTGCCAACTCCTCCCAGCCCCCCAGCCTCTATGGAGTGCAACGAGGGTGTGAAGACCCCATACCTCACTCCGCCCACTCATATGTCGTTTTGCTGCATGCTGTTCTAAAGTGCATTTAAAACATGGGACGAAAACGAAAACAAAATATTCCAGAAACATGCTTTGCCGATCCGATCAGCTGTTCATTACACTTCCTAGTTGGAATAGACGTCAGCGCGAACTATTGCATATCCGCCATTACCTATCCGAAACCGGAAGTGATGTCATTTTCATGGAAAATGTAGTTTTTTATCTTCAGGGCCTTTTTTTTTTTTTTGCAAATTTGCATTATAATATTTATTTTCGGTTTTCCTGCAGTATATAAAAATTGGTGTATCTCAAAAATAAAACTATGAAGTGGTTTTGTATTTTTTTGTATTTACAGTTTTGAGGGATAAACCTCTTAAAAAATTCTCGAAATATATGTAAAAAAAAAAGACTACAACGATTTTAAATTATTTTTGTAGTTTATTGCACTTTTTGCAATTTATGTAGTTACTATGGACTTATGTCTGTGAAGGTTCTCAGTCATCCAGGTCATCGTAGTCAAAGGAGCTTGCAAAGAAAAGCGTCTGGACTTCTTTAAGTTGCTTGAAGACGTTTCACCTCTCATCCGAGAAGCTTCTTCAGTTCTAAGGTCAAATGGTGGAGAGTCCCAGATATAAACCCAGTGGGAGTATCCCCCCACAGAGGGACAAAAGGACCCCCTGATGATCCTCTAATCGCTTGAGCCAAGGTGTGAAACTGGGCGTGGGTCCCAATCAGCCAGGGTTTCGGGTGTGTTCATTGTGAAACCTGGCCCCACCTTATCATGCGAATTTCTGAGGTCAGATGGCCCAGGATGTGAGTGGGCGTTAAGGCGTCTGGGAAGGGATCTCAAAACTGGATTATAGATGGCAGAGAGTTGGTGTCGTAAACCCCCGCCTCTGTTCAAAGATGGTCGCCCACTGTGAGCGACCATCTTTGAACAGAGGCGGATAAAGATGCAAATAAAGTGCAAGAACATAGTATGTTATTGTTGTTGACGTTGTTATAATGTAGTCTTCATGTTTTCATTTAAAACAGATTGAGAAAAATTAGAAGGAATAGAGTTTGGTGTTGGCCTGGTATTTTGTGAAGCTAACTCTGTGGGAAACGCTATTGTGCATTTTTTACTTACCTTCATTGTTATGGTGCTCACTGAAACATTTTAACACTTAAACCCCCGCGGAGCCATCATTTTGCCTTTTTTTTATTATTATTACAGCTTCATTAATGTCACAACCAGCCCATCTACGAGTGATTCTTTCAGAACATGATGTCGAGAAACTGGCATTACCATCTGGAATCCCTGGAACAGTTGAGGAACTTCATTCAGTTGTTCAAGATACATTTAGGATTTCTGGGGATTTCTGTTTGCATTACAAGGATGCTGATTTTGGTAATGAGTTTTTCTCCTTTAAGGATAAGGACACTATCAAGGTGATCTATATCCAGGAACCTCCTACAGTAACTCTGACCTTAACAGATGTAGACAGATCCTTTACAAGCCTTGCTGATGATCCTCTTCAATTTTCTGATGATGCCTGCTCATCTGCATTGTCACATGACACATTGCCTGTCTCTTCAGAATTAGAGACAGAAATACCAGTCCAGCGATCAAATGGATGGCCCATAGAATTTCCAATCCCTCGTTTCTCTACCAGTACGGAGATTCTGCTGCAGTCCGGCAATCAAAACTTCAGTTGTTCTGGGACTGTTTTTGGTACTAAAGATCTCATCACACTACTTCCAGACATCCTTGGAAGTTTAGCTGAGGCTATTTTTGAGTACACTGCTTATCCACCAAGTGCACAACTAAGTCAAGTAGCAGAGACCTTGACTAAAAAACATCCCTGCCTCAAAGAACCAGGTTCTTTTCATGGATGTTATGGATGGATTCAGCGCCTCAAATATAAAATGAACAACTTCAGATCCAATCTTCGAGGTACTGGCTGCCCGGAAATTGTGGTGAACTCACTCAAGAGGAAACCAGCACATGAGCAGGCTCCTGCTAAAAATGTTAAAAAGCCTAAAAAGGCGAAAGTAAATTACCTACCTCCACATCCTCAAGGGGAAACAAGTGGAAGTTTGGAGAAGGAAAGAGTGGACCTCTTGTGTGAAGTGATGAAAAGGGATAATTGCCAGGTGATTGCAGGGAAAATGGGTAAGACATTCTCTCTTCGCAGGCAAGAAATCGTATATGAGGCACCCGCTATCAGGAACTTCATGGAGCGTTGGCCTGCATTATTTGATGCGACACAGGTAACAAAAAATTTTCTTACATTTCATACATAATACACTCATATCACTCCCCATATATTCTATATTTGATTTTCTGATTACAATCTTAATCCTAATGCACAAAGTAAAAAAATAAATAAATAAACATACTCATACACAAATATTTTTGAATGCAACAGTAAATAAGCAGAAACATGACTCCAACATTACAGAATAAAATTAAAAACAATTAAATGATGAATGTGGTGGATTATCAGTTTAAAGCAAGTTGATCTTAAATGCTTTAAAAACAACAGGTTTCTTTTAAAGATAATTTTGGTGAAGTCTGCAGTTTCCTATAACAGAGTATTTAACTGGTCCAGGTTTTCACAAGTGACTCATTCAGCTTAGGTGTTGGGCATGGCAAAAGGCTCCTTGAACAATTCAACTAATGATTGTAGCGTTTCACTTAATCATTTCAGCTAATCCAATATGTCAAAGCTAATAATTATGTATATGTTCGATTTCAGTTTATTGTTTTCCTTAGTTTTACATTCTAAATTGATGACCAAACCTGGCATACTGTTGTTTAGTTTTCTTAAAAACAAACTAGAATGCTGTCTTTAGGCCTACACAAGTGAACCTCACATTAAGCAAGTAAATCCCATGTTAGAAATCGATTTAGGTAGAGCAGGTCAAACTGGTCATAGAAAATGTTGTTCATGTTGTGTGGTTAAAAAAAATCAAAACAAAAAGCGGGCTGTGTTTTTATTGATTTGTCTTATGATACCATACTTTTGTCTCATGCTTATTGATACATCCTATTTGGGTCAGTGTGTGTGTGTGTGTGTGTGTGTTTGTTTGTGTGCACTGATCTTCTGAATTATTACGATTCAGCAAGGATAAAAGTCTAATCTATAATCAACTAACCTATTTTTTAAATGTGCTTTACAAGGACACAGAAGAATTTGAGGCCAACCTAGAAAGGCAGGTGATGAAAATTGCCATCATCGGTGACCGGTATACCCCTGGATCTGACCACAAGACTGCAACCATTGTGGTAGAAGGAACAAAAATCCTGGAGGGCCCGGATATCCCAAGTTGCTGTGCGTTACTCATGGGCATAATATATGCTCTCAATCTGAGCTATTGCAAGGAACTGAAATATGCTTTCGAAGTCTTTCAGAAGCTGTTGCTTGATCTTGATGGACTGAGAGCCAGTGCAAAAGTAACAAGTCTCAAGAACAGTATGTTCTAAAGATGTCACTTGTTTTGAGCACTAAGAAATTTTATTCAGATTGTGTTACTTTGTATTTGGAAGTCCACTGGGAAAAAATGATAGTGTTGATAAAAAATAGAAGACACTAATTTTTTTCTATCTAGTTATTTTTGATATTATATTCAAGAAATGTGTCTTGACAGTTGTTGTACTACCCTGTCCTTAAAACTTATCCTGCATTTAATCCTCAAAGAGATGTGCTGATGAATGAACCAGCATTATGTTAAACATGTTGACTCTGTTTCAAAAATTGTTAACCATTTTGAGTCCTGTATGTGTAAAATTAATCTTAAATGTGTTTACTGCATGAAAGTTTGAACACTGAAAGTTAACATTTACTGAACACTTAGTACAAATGTTTTCTAAGTGGATTTCTGGTTTATTTTCACTGTTTAACTATAAGGTGTTGAATTGCCTAAAGTAAAATATAAATTGTACAAACTGTACAAACAATAAAAAAAGTTAATTGCTTAAAAATGTTGAATTCATTCAATTCTTAAAAGCTAGTACAATAATAAAAACAAGAAAAAGCTAAAATTATGATGATAATGAAGAAAATCAGCTACTTAATATTTTAAATGATTAACTTAAAAAAATATTTTCGTAACTACTATCATTAATTACATAACACTTAAAAAACAGTTTTGAATAATATGGAAAAAGATACGGTGGCCCCTAGAGACAAAGCACGTACAAACTCCAAAACACTTGCAAAATCCAAAACACTTGCAAACTAAAAAACACATGCAAAGTCCAAAACACGTACAAACTCCAAAACACTTGCAAGATCCAAAACACTTGCAAAATCCAAAAAACACATGCAAACTCCAAAACACGTACAAACTCCAAAACACTTGCAAAATCCAAAACACTTGCAAACTAAAAACCACATGCAAAGTCCAAAACACGTACACACTCCAAAACACTTGCAAAATCCAAAACACGTACAAACTAAAAAACACTTGCAAACTCCAAAACACGTACAAACTCCAAAACACTTGCAAAATCCAAAACACGTACAAACTAAAAAACACATGCAAACTCCAAAACACGTACAAACTCCAAAACACTTGCAAAATCCAAAACACGTACACACTCCAAAACACTTGCAAAATCCAAAACACGTACAAACTAAAAAACACTTGCAAAATCCAAAACACGTACAAACTCCAAAACACTTGCAAAATCCAAAAAACTTGCAAACTCAAAAACACATGCAAAGTCCAAAACACGTACAAACTCCAAAACACTTGCAAAATCCAAAACACGTACAAACTAAAAAACACTTGCAAACTCCAAAACACGTACAAACTCCAAAACACTTGCAAAATCCAAAACACTTGCAAACTAAAAAACACATGCAAACTCCAAAACACGTAAACTCCAAAACACTTGCAAAATCCAAAACACGTACAAACTAAAAAACACTTGCAAACTCCAAAACACGTACAAACTCCAAAACACTTGCAAAATCCAAAACACTTGCAAACTCAAAAACACATGCAAAGTCAAAAACACATGCAAAGTCCAAAACACGTACAAACTCCAAAACACTTGCAAAATCCAAAACAAGTACAAACTAAAAAACACTTGCAAACTCCAAAACACGTACAAACTCCAAAACACTTGCAAAATCCAAAACACTTGCAAATTCCAAAACACAACGGAAGTGCTCCAGGACACTAGGGGCAGTGTTGAGCTTTTGTTACCTAGTAACTACACAAGCCAGGAAGTGCCAATGACCGGATTTGGGGTTTTAAGGCCGATTACGTCACAGCGACAATAGAAGGCTTTCCCAATTCAAAGGCTGCTCGAAATGCGGCCCTCAAATGCGTCCTTAATTTCCCTGAATTTTAAGGATGGGTCGGTGTAGCCTTTAAGCTGGTTTCCTTCATTAAGATGCGTCAGTCCAAGCAGAGGCGGATCAGATGAGTGTGGGATTTTTTTTTTTTTTTGGGGGGGGGGGGGGGGGGTGTAGAAATGACTGAAAGATTAATAGGCTCTGTTTTGAGTTTTGTTCAACAAAGAATGACTTCATATAGGGAAATATATATATCACACATGCAGGACACCTTAAACTAGTTTTTTAATTGAGCAGCAAGACAGAACGAAGTCGGGGCTGTATCAAGACACAGGGACTAAACCCCAATTCAACCAGACCCAGAACTGATCCAGAATTAAAACAGGACTACAACAGTTCAAAAGCAGGATTACTGAGGACTTAACCAAGACATAACCACAATCAGAACTAGATGATAGTAGCACTAAAAATCATCATAGACCTGCTCTACACCTATTTATTTAATTCTACCAAAGTACAATATTTAGATTGAGAAAAGTTTATATAATTATTTAGCCTTGTTGTGCAAACAAGCCTGCAGAACTTAATAAATATAGAATTTGAAAAATAGCAAACCTAAAAAGAAACACTAGGTACGAGATACATGAGTACCTATGATACAGTGATACTTTTAGTAAGCAACCATTTGACTAACATGTGTGTCTCACCTGCTCTTGTTCATCTCTGTTCTGTCCTCATTCTCCATCTCAATCTCTGCTCCTCTCTCTCCCTCTTTGTGCTGACAATCATCAAATATACAGTTGAAACCAGATATTTACAAACTCTTCAGATCAAAACACAAACACTTTTTTAATTGTAACATCAAATCAGACTAAATGTTTATTTTTTTAGATTGATAAATATAAAAACATATTTGTTAACTTTAAGAGTAAAGAGAGAAACTGTCTGTGTTTTTTAATTGCAAATGGCACCAAATTGTATTCAAATTGAGCCACACTTATGGAGCTCCACAGTTCTTTTCCTGGTGTTTTGGTTGACATCTCTTGATTTTCCCATGTCAAAGAAACAGGCTCTGTGTTTTGCCTTATATGCATCCACAGCTGTGCCACCAATTTACTCACATGGACTCTACTAACCTATCAGAAGCTTCTTCAGCTCAGAATGGAATCGTCTGGAGTTTTCTTATTAATTAACAATAAACTTAGTGTACATATACTCCTAAATTTAATGAAAGTGATAAAAAATAGACAGCTCTGTCTCTCTTTATTCTGACATTTAACTAATTCAAAATATATTTCAATATTTATCTAAAACAAAAGTTTACTCTAAATTGATGTTGTACAGTAAAAATGCTTTATGTTTTCTCCCTAAAGTGTATGTAAATATCTGGTTACAAATGTGAATATCCTGCTGTGTACTGAAATCCCTCTTGTTTTGCATAGAAATATACTGAACAACATACAAAGCATAATATATAAAATAACATTTACCTGAGTTTTTTCTTTGAAAGAACCCTCTAATGTCCATTCTTATATTTCAGTACATAACTGAAACCGAATTAGTCGGGGAGGGTAAGAACTGAAAATATGAAATAAACACACGTAAGCTAAGACTCTCTAAAAAATAGCATTTGTTCGGCTTTTCATTTCGCCATTTGTTGATTCACTTGAAGAGCAAGTAAAATAATATTGGTCAAGTGATCAGTTTCATATCAATCTTTCGTGATGCACCGTCATATTTACATTATTTGTACGGTACGAATGATTTGCTTTGGTACCTGCTCAAACTTAAGCTCTCCTTAGTATGGCTGGCTCCGTCTCTCCAACAGCGCACTCACGGGCAGCAGCTCCCCCCGCCCCCTCGCTCAGTCGCTTAGTGCCTGAGCTTGGATCATACCAATATCAGGGGGGGATTCACGCACAGTCGTAAATTCCCACAGTGTGCACTATGTGCTTCGAATATTGTGTGTACTTTTTGTTTTATACAGTTGTCAGCCAGGCATCTAACTATGAAAAAATTACACTCCAAAATACCCCGGGCTTCTGACAAAACAACCCGGGCTTAAGCCCCGTAAGCCACCCCCACGCTCCGCCCCTGCAGCGGACACTAATGTTTTTGTCACTTTTTACGGAATCAAACTCAAAGTAAGGTCAGTACTTCCACGCTTTAAACGCTGCACGCTCATACTCTCTCTGCACTCCATATATGATCCATTGTTGATCTGCACACAGCTGTTGTCACGAACGTCGCACTGGCTTATGTCACTGTCATGAGACATTCTCGCAAAAAAAATCACGGTTTTAGTAACGCAGTAACGCAGCGTTCCTACGGGAAAGTAACGGTAATCTAATTACCCTTTTTGCAATAGTAATCCCTTACTTTACTCGTTACCTGAAAAAAGTAATCAGATTACAGTAACGGGTTACATGTAACGCGTTACTGCCCATCTTTGGTTATGAGCTTATTAGTTATGAGCTAGAACAACTGTTAGGGATTACAGTCTAGTAGTTGTATTTTTTTTTTTAAACTGTTAGCAAATACAGATGTTAGGAGTGTGTTTGGAGTGTGTAGGTCTGTATGTTTTGTCTGCTGGTACATCGGACTCGGTAACCTAAATGACTGACTGTACTTATATGCGGTCGTTTCTGTCACAATCCGGACCGTGACCAAATGACTGTGGAGGCTGGTTATGTTGTTGCTCTGACGTCAGCGCAAGCTACAGAGAAGCTGACGGCATGAGTATAAAAAGCCGGCCGGTTTGAAGGCTGGGGCTTCGGTGCTTCAAGCTCTTGCTCCGCACCGGGTTGACAGCAGACTGCGAGGGAGGTCTGAGGCGATCAAGATGCACTTTCTGACTCGCACTGTCATCGTTTCCCTTCAGCTGACTTTATTCAGCGCAGTGCATGGTAAGCGCTCCTACAGTAAAGAAATAAATACATAGAAATCTTACCATGCATTGCTAAGATTTTCTGTGTGTGTGGGTAGAAAATGATGCTTTAAAGCAGGTGTCTCAATCCAGCTGCATGCTTAGTGACGGAGATCAAGAAGTTTTTCTTTTTTACTTTTTCTTTTGTGTTTCTTTTGTGTGTAGTTTGATTCGTGATCGTTTTTAATTCATCAAAAGTTGGCTTTGAAATTTTACCATTTGTATGTACCGTAAACTCTTGTTCTACAAGTGCTTTCTTTCTGTCTTGTTTAGGTGCCAAATGGACATATGATGGTAAGTGTGACAATATTTCACACACAATTTGTAATATATATATGGTAAATAAAATATAAAAAGTTTATATGATATAATAAAGTTGTTGTTGATGGGGGGTTTTGTTTTTTTTGGCTTTGCCTATCCAGTAAGAACTGACATAAAGCATTTTCTTTTTGGCTCTTCATCAGTGTTTTAAGTCACAGTGTCAAACAGGAAGACAAAAGCGATGACAGTGTGGTAAACACCATGCACAGTCACCACTTTTGTCTGTGATGAACAAAGTCGGACTCTACAATTATAACATTTCATAAGTGGCTGGCTGCCTTTGTCTGGTGCCTTAAGCTTCATGGAGAGGGACTTCTTGAATCATGTCTATCTCTTACATAAACTACTCTTACTAAAACCTCTCGTCGTTATTTTACAGCAAAAAAAATGTCTGAATGCTAAAGCAAAATCTTTGCAGGTGAAGCAATGGAAATGTATATAATCTGTCTTGACATTTTTTTTGTTTTTGTTTTCTGGAAAAATCTTAAGCAATCTTTGGGGAAAAAAATCATTGATCAAGTCCTCTATTACCTTTAAAAGTTACCCAAACGGTGGAGGGATTCTTTACCTCTGGTTCCTTTGGGCTGAATAAGAAAATACCCACTTCTCTGGTCAGTAATTTGTAGTCATGATTAATATAGTTTGATTAGAATGTATCTGTTCTTAATTAGGATAATGACTGACCTTATATGTCAGTACGGTGCACTGTGACAGTGCTTCTTGGTGCTTCATCCTGAAATATGCACAATATACAAAAATAGATAACATAGAATAACATAGATTAAATACTAAATTCCACATTATAGTAGTCAGCAGTCTGTCTACTGGTAGCACTTTCTGTTGGTGGTGGTGCTACAGCTGAGTCATATAAATTATCTCCACCTCAACACTCCACCCTCTGGCAAAGGACATACAATGAGTCTTTGCACGAGAATAAAATAAATGAGATTAACAATGTCTGTTGTATTCCTCTCGCCCTGCTCTGCTACCAGTGTGATGTTTAGAGGATTGCTTAGAAAAGTTTGTTAAAATCTTCTATTTTAAGATTTCTTTTACGTAGAAATTACCCACAGTCATCTATGTTCTACCAAGTACTGCCTAGGGACCACCAAGGGCCACTAAACATCCTATATTGAAGGGCACCCAGCATCAAAGTAAAACACAAATGTTATGAATAGTGAGTAACAGAAAAAGTAAAATAAGAACAATTTTCTTCTTAGTTAGAGACGGTTTGCCTAGATTGAACTTGGAGCTTTTCATCAAACAAGTATTCAGTGATTTTGCTACTTTGGTTGACGACTTCTGGCATGTCTTATACAGTCAATCCACATTTGTCTGAGAGGGAGGTTGGGGGCAATCTTTTATATTTAACCATGGTCAGCTGGCATATGGTGAATGGTGAATCTTTTGATGAATGCTAAACAGATAATGAATTAGCAGCAATTGTGCTGCCAAGATGAGAGCATACGCACAGCTTCTTCCATTTTGTCACAAATGTGACATTTCAAATTTGATGAAGTCCATTCATTGCAAACTATTAGCCTGACTTGTTGTTTGAAAAGCTCAGTGCATAGACGCTTACACTTAAAACATCACGCAATGAAAATGCACATTCAACAGCTTCCTGTTTTTCTTCTCAGTCCATTTTTAAAAAATAATTGTTTCCCAATTTCTGTATTATTTTAAAGCACACTGTGCCTCGTGGCCTTGGAGGAAACATTTTTGAGAGTTAACCCCCTGACAAAAAAAACTGAGGTCGCTTTGTAAACTCAATTGTAAATGTGGCCATTTTCGGTGTCTTGCACTTTATAGAAACCTCTCATTTGGAGAGAGACGGCATTCTCACTGCGTGGCGCTGCCTGCAAGCAGCAGGCTGGTTCTCTTTTCTCACTGCTTCAAAAAAAGCGCATGAGCAGAGTCGTAGGCTTCCTCCCACCATCTTGTTTATAGATAATAATAAGTCATTTGGACCAAAGATAAAACATTTATTACACACTAAAACAAACTCTAGCCCTCTTTGGAGCCACCCACTGTTTAGCCTCACACTGTGAGATGTTTGCCTGATAACATTAAACAGTTTAGTTTCTGAAAAATGTCCATGCTAATGTTTTCTGGTGAATCCACACTTTTAAAATTGAAATCTAGGTATTCAGATTCAGATAGGTAAATTCAGATTCAAAAATTGCATAATGTAATAATGTTAATGTTGTTGCAGGACCCCAAGGACAGGACCACTGGTCCCAGCATTATCCGTATTGTGGTGGAGCGCTACAGTCACCAATAGACTTGAAGTCAGATCTGCTAAGGTTCGATCCCACTTTACGTCCAATTGAGGTTCAGAACTACAACCTGTCTCCAAATGAGCAGCTCACTCTTGGAAACAATGGACACTCTGGTGAGTATACATCAACAGTGTTATCCAAAGAATATGTAAGACGTGCAATACGATGTAAGATGTAATGTGTACTTACACTCATCACAAGTAAGACAGTGTGTATCAAACTAAGCAAATATTTAAGTATGCCATGCTTTGTTTGGCCTGAAATCTAAAAGTTTTTCAAATCAAAGTGATGTGCTTGTCTATGCATTCATTAAAATGTCCACACATAAATGTGGAGACCTATTTTCTGGGCCAAACTTAGGAAAATGATAGGCAGATCTTTTTTCTTCATTTGCCACAACAATTTTCTATAATCAACCTCTTATTATCTTAACTGCCTGGGAAAATATGACCAAAGACTACTCATCTGATCCGCCTCTGCTTGGACTGACGCATCTTAATGAAGGAAACCAGCTTAAATTTAATGTGCAATATTTATTTAGAACATAGCGAAGTGAAGTGAAACTATGCAATAAACTGTGCGCTGCAAAACTAGTTAGATACGCTTCTGTCATGTTCCCTCAAACATCATGTACAAACTGCTCCATTAGGAATTTTTGTGACAATCATGTATAGCTGAGGATGCATGTCATGCCTTCCGAATGTTGGCAAGGATGCATTGCTGTTATATCTGCATAACAAAACTGCTTTCTGCACACAGAATGCAAATAACACAGAAATGCTTATGTGTGCATACCTGGTGAGCCTCAACACCACAAACTGAGTGGCATCATCAGTGTGACGTGTATTCCAAATGGGCTGACAAAGCGTTTTCATGTGCAAGCATTCGTCATGCACTGACGATCATGCGAAATGCACTTTGCGTCACCCGGCTATAAATGGTCTTAAAAGCAGCTACACCACTATGACAGAACAAGACAGTGGGGATAGGGAAGGGTGGGGGGTTGGGGATTTGGCATGCTGACTTCCTCTGTTTAGATAAAGCTCATGTTTTGTGATGCCCCAGTGTTTACTGGTGCAGTCATGACTCTTTATGTTGATGTGTGCTTTCATTTGCTTTGATTCACAGTGCAGCTTTCATTGTCCCCCACGATGTCCATCTCCAGCCTACGTAACCGATACACTGCGGCTCAACTCCATTTCCACTGGGGCTCCCCCAGTCGGCCTGCAGGTTCTGAGCATACGGTGAACAGTAAGCAGTATGCTGCAGAGGTAAACAATGCAAACTGCACTTTTCAGAGATGGTAGTGCACTACAGTGCTACACTTAAGTACAAATTCAAGGTAGTTGTCCTAAAGTATTTCAATATCTTTGCAACTTTCTACATGTACATGTCAGATATTCGTTCTGGTTGGTTCATCAACTCATTCATTTCCTGTTAGGATGAATGGTGTTAGGCGATAAGCTGTACCATCTTAATATCAACTGCAAGTGATATGACTAAGATGCAGCTTTCTCATCAGTCATGACCAAGCAGTAGCCTATCTCACTTTCTCCTTGACTCTACCAACTTTTAGCTACTGATTCACTTCTGCCTTTTCTTTGCTACTGGTCTTCCTGCCAGCTCAACACTCTCAGTTGAGAGGTAGCTTCTCGCCTCACCTCACCTCACCTCACCTCATCCCTCTGGCATGTATGAATAAACAGTATGTTTTTCTTTGTAGGTGACTACCTTTAGTCCTAGAATGATTCCAGCACAGAGACTCACTGACTCTGACTTTCCATAGTCAATGTGGGGATTATTGTAGAGTCTACCTTAGAATATAAAGCGCCTTGAGGTGACTGTTGTTGTGATTTGGCGCTGTAGAAATAAAATTGAATTGAACTGAATTGAATGAGAAAAGCAACCTTCAATTAATATGGATGAGGAGGACTAACAAAGTAAACTGAAGTAAACAGAACTGAAACAGAAGTTATAATATTTAAATGAGAGAGTGGAGTGAGGTTATTAAACATCACACAATATTTCTTCTGTCAGGATTTAAAGATATGATTATCTGTGTCTGCTTATTTAAATAAGTTTTACCCTTATCTGTACTTAGAAGTGACAACTCTGGCTTCAAGCAAAGCATTAATACTTTGTGACTGAAACGTGTGACATTTGACTGGCAGGGGAATCGAAGCCACTGACACCCTTCAAAGATGATGTTGCTAAATATGAAATATGAAAAGCATTCGCATGTCACTGTTGTGGTTTGTTGAGACTGCTGCAAATATGTAGCTCACACCCATCTGTCGAATGTGTTGCTTCTACGTGCTGCCTATTTCGATGTGCAGTCAAGTGTAAATTGAAATTATATGCATAAAAACTTTAACTCTAAACCCTCACTGCTAATATTACAGAGAACATAGAGGATTCTTTTACCAAAATAAATCATTGGTTTACAATCATCAAATCAGCATATTTGGCATTTAGTTGCATATTCTAAAAGTCAGAAAAAAGACATCGGTCGGTATCAGAATGTTCATTGCTAGATGGTATGTAGTCTCTTACTCAAAAGGGTTTTAGGGGATTGTATGTACCAGGCTATTATATACTGTGGTTTTAAACCACTTCGCTAAATGAGCGGCTGTCTGTGCTATTTAACGTGTGAAGCCCTGTAAACAGGTTTCACACAATAGTTTCATTTATTTACTTTGGCACTTCAGGTAAAGAAGACGATTTGAAAGTCAAGTTTAAAGTAAAGTAGGTGAAAATGGGATACTGTTGTATATAATTTGGAATTATTTGGATTACAGTGGGCAGACTGAAACGACTGCAACCTGTGTTCATTTTATGTGACCACGCTCCAGCTGCTGTGCAGCCACATTTAAGGTGCTGTGGTTTGACCTGAGTTTCTGTGTGGACATCTCGAAAACATGCGTCTTTTCAAGTCTCTCCAGACTCCAGAACCACAGTTCCTTGATGACATGTTGTTTTGGAGGCATGGCATGATGGGAAATTGAACATTTTCCTGAAATGGTGAAAAGGTCTTCCTTAATTCTCAAGACAGAGCAAAGTCTGTAAATAAAACTATTTGGTCAGAAGGGCTAAGAAGCCTTTGGGTTGTACAGAATATAGAATAACGTTCTGAAAGCTGGTGTAAAATATTTTCTTTTGGTATTTTCTTCCACAGAAGATTGCATTCAATGCTTTCTGAATACCTCCACTTATGTTCAATCCAACTAACATCTACTCTCTGCATTGAACAGCTATTATAAGTGTACACTAATAACAGTTGTCATTTAAATAAAAAGGAGATAACATGGAGAGCAGAGACGTTATAATGACATGATATACCAACCTCCATGCTCGCCCGAAACTAAGTAATAGTCTGAACACAGGGTAGTAGTCTTAAGGTACTTTAAGGTTTATCACAGGGCTGTTGCAGTGATGCAGTGGTGTACATAACAATCTGGCAGTGTATGTGTCACTTTTTCCATGACCCCACCAAATCGCTGCTATTAGTACTATGTCACAGATGGCGTGAGTTATAAAAATGAGAGTGATTTACATAAAATACCTTCTTGTTTTGTGTTTTTCTCCACAGGATCTTGACATATTGTTCTTTTTGTTCACAGTTGCATGTAGTGCATTACAATTCAGATAAGTATCCCAATATTTCCACCGCCGTGGACAAATCTGATGGCCTGGCTGTGCTGGGTGTGCTGGTTGAGGTGAGACCTTGTGGATAATGTTCTGTAATTTTGTTTTCTTCTGTAAAGTAGACCTAACTATTTCATTATTTGTGTTTCTATAAAGGTTGGGATGTTCAATCCAGCTTTTGACCACATTCTGAAGTTCATAAATCGTATTATGTACAGAGGTAAGACCTGAGTACTAGTTTTTTCTAAGTACTAATGTGGAGTAAACATAAGCCTATGCAAAACATAAGCTGTGTTTGTGATTCTTTATCTAAGTTTGAGGTGTGAATCATTCATATGACAGTCATGGATTTTACATTAATGTCACCCAACAGCTGATTTCTGTTTTGTCATTCCGACTGTCAGATCAGAAAGTGAAGGTGCCTGCTTTCAACATCAGAGCTTTGCTGCCTACGCGTTTGGATGAGTATTATCGCTACGACGGCTCACTGACGACTCCTCCGTGCTATCCGAGTGTCCTGTGGACGGTGTTCAGGAATCCTATAACAGTTTCTCGCCAACAGGTGCTTCAGCAGCTGAAGTGACTTTTAACCAGGTTTAATATTAGAATAAGAAAGCAGTTGCAAAAAATTTTTTAAGATGTGTCAGTGTGGCGTCTTTTAAACTTTATTGGTGTGGAAAAGCCTTTGTGCTAAACTTGCTTTTGTTTTGCTGTGCTTTATTTAGTTTCTGACCCTAGCAGCAACGCTCTACTCCTCGAATGCCCAGGACTCAGCCTCTATGTCGCTGAGTAACAACTACAGGAAAACGCAACCTGTTGACAATCGGCTCGTCTTGGCATCTTTCAAAGAACGTAAGTATGGTCTACAAACATGGCTTGCTTTATTACCTGAGCATGGGTGAAAAGGTCACATAAGCGACATGGCTGCTGTGCTGCTTTAAAAAAAGGCTGAAAGACACATTTGAATGAATTGAGGGCTTTTATTCTGCTGCAGAGATTACAGCTGTCATGCTGGCTTTGGCTTGTATGGTGTAACCTGCTTGTGGCTTAGATTTGATGCTGATCATTTTTAAATTTGATTGAGCTTGATGAGCTTGTCTGGAAGTACGCCATCTTTTAAGACATGTTGATTTAACCACTCCTCTGACATGCTGAAAACATCTGCAACCCTTAAATTTGTCCCTAAAGCCTGACTTTTATGTGGTTGCCTGGTGTACCGCAATGTATGGTATTTAGGTCCATATTGTGTGGTATGAATGTGCATGGTTTCCTCAAAGCTTTCCACGCAGAGCTATGCTTTCCTAATGAGACGTGCTGTGACATGGCAGTGTGAAATCCCATGCTATGAGCTTCTCAGAAGCGCTAGCTAGCAGACAGCAGCTTGAGCTTTTACTGTATCGCTATGAGCAGCGCTGTTGCATGGTGGGCTTGAAGATCCATCATTGTCCAAATGAGCATCCAGCTTGCGGGGATGTTTAACAACATTGGCTCTGTGTCTGATGCAGGCAGAAGACTGCATGGTACTCTTACAGTTACATCTCCGTTAACAAGAAAGCAAATCATACAGCAGCTACTGGTTGGCGACTTAGGAGACCTGGCTGATGAAGACCTGTACAAGCTCCTACCAAGTGGCTCAGAGAAACACCATGCTGGCAAGAAGAAAGACCTCAAAACCCAGCAGAATGAGAGACTGGCCAAATCCAAACAACAAACGCTGAATCCATCCCTTGAGAAGAAAAGCCAGGCCAACCGCCATGTGGGAAAACTCAGGCTAGCAGAAAACACACTGAGCTACGTCTCACTGGAGCAGAGAGTTTCCCACCAGCTCAAACAGTCCCATGCTGAGAATCAGATGGTTCAGGCTCTTAGAGATGCAGTTTTCCCTGAGCTTAACCTAAAAAGCTACCTAGAGTGCAGATCAGACTTAGCTCTCCCTACCATCAGGTATATTCTCCAGGGACGGCCAACAGACGAGGCTACTGAGTTAAATCATTCCCTGACTAAAGCCATGATGAATCAAAGAAAGACTTCCACAGCATTGGAGAAAGACGTGCCAATGACACAATATAATGGTCATTCCACTGCTACAGTTTCCAGGAAACCACAAAGCCAGGGTTATCCACATCCTTGGCTTTTGCCTATGGAGTGGGAAGACTAGAGAGATGCCTGGCATTGTTGAAACTCAGTGTGACTTTCTGTAGCAGACATCAGTTGTGTGTCCCACACTGACAGCCAAATTTCCAAGCCATGCCCTGCATTCTTTTAACCAGTTTATGCTTTATGTACGTGATATTACAATTTTACTTTCCTGTGTGTGCACATATTTGTAGTTTTCAGAAACGTTAACAGTTTTTCTTTGTCACAGATTTTGTTTGTTTGTTTTTTGCACAAAATCAATCGGATGCAAAACCAGTGCCCAGCAGTGACTGTCCTCAGTATAATGATAGGACTATCTCAGTGTGTATATTTTTGCTCTGAAATTTTTTTTTTTAATTTGTTAGTACTTTTGGTATCTTTGCCCACATTTGCCTGGCTAAGCAATGCTTTTCAATAAACTATAAAAAATGACAAGTTTCCTGTGTGAAAATCTTTACGTGTCAACTTGTACGAGTGGGAGATGCCAAGGACCATTTAAAGTGTTTTACTGGATGCCAAGCTCAGTCCTATAGTATGGTAATTCTGGAGCCATGCTAGTAATTATTGTCATACACAATGTAGAAATGTGGCTAAACCAAAAGAATTTATTTTGAGCTAACATGATTTTTAGATCTTTGCAGGGTAACGGAAGCTTTTTACATTTCGCTTCTATATTTATATAAAATAATAAAGCATTAAAGGTTTTCAGTTGCACATCTATGAACAGAATTTAATGCTTAAATAGGAGAAATGACAGCAAGTTATTAGACTACATTATGTTTATTTTGCATGCCACGAAAAAGAAGTGTGTACTTTGTAGATTCTGCACCTTAACTATATAGAGGAGGATTAAAGAAGTAGTCAAATTAAAAATGTTGAGGGTTAACTATAGTTAAGATAAAGTTTTAGACTGCACTTGTGTATTTAAAATTCTGACTTGATCCACGTCACAGCACAGATGATTTCTTCTTTTTCCTTCATCTGGTCCCAAAAGGGAACCACTACACACCCTCTATATGTCCTCCTCCACCACATCCATGAATATTCTCTATGGTCGTTCTCCTTTCCTCCTGTCTGGCATCTTCAGCATCCATTGTCAAATATATCCACTATCCCTCCTCTACACATGTCCAAGCCATCTCAGCTGTCTCTCTCTGACTTTGTCTCCAAACCACTCAACCTGAGCTGTCCCTCTGATGGAATTATTTGTAATCCTACCCATCCTGGTCACTCCTAGTGAATTTTACCATCTTCAACTCAGCCACGTCCAGCTCTGCCCTCTGTCTTTTTAAGGATACCACTGTTTCCATACAATACATCATGGCAGATCTCAATACTATTTTTGTAAAGCTTCCCTCTCAATCTTGCATCCTTGTGTCACAAATCATCTCAGACACTTGTCTCCACCCACTCCACCACGCTGCCTGCACTCTGTTCTCCACCTCTTTTGTAGATCACCCATTGCTTTTTGTCTGGCTGACCACAGGTATTTATATTCATCCACCTTCTCTATTCCTTGCATCTTCACCATTACACCTGTCTCACCATCATTCACAGATAATTCATTCATACATTATATACATTTTTTCAAATGGGTCAATGGGCTGCGGGAGAAATTTGAGAGGAACAAAAATTCCAATGTTTGTGTCATATGAGTGTCTGTTTCTCCTATGAAAATTACTGAAATGTAATTATTTTCCCTCTATTATCAGTCATGGGTCGTCCTTTCACTATTTTCCTTATCTGAGTTAAAATCTGTTAAAATGCATTTTCACTATTTCTCTCTCTCTCTCTCTCTGTTACTCAGACGACCTCTCTTGGATAAACACTGGTACGTTGCTTTAGGCTCAGTAAACAATTTTTAAACAGACATGTATAATCATGTTAAGCCACAATACATAACATGAAGGTTTATAATAATAATTTATTAATTATTTAAGTATTTCTTAGATCACTAAACACATCTAAGTCTAAAAGTAAAGCCTTATTATTAAGACTTACTAAGTATTGATTTCTGTTCATTTATGATATGTCACATGAAAATTCAAGTTTATATTTAGGCCTCTGAAATATAAACATACCCCATTAGAAATTGTTATTTAACAATAATCGCCACTTATGACAAAATATATATTTATGCTGCTCTGCAGGTTTACTGGTTCCCATACTGGTGAGCTGTACACTGGGACTTGTTTTCATTGTCACCTTGATGTGCTGCATATTAAGGCAAAAAAGGTAGGTAAAGGGCAAAATCACAGAAAACATCCCTTGCTGAACAATAACTTATTGTATGCATTTTGTTTTTTAACTAAACCACATCTGCTCTGCTTGATTATTTCCATTCCTTGAACAATGTTGTCAAGGCGCTCAAACCTGGTTTGCCCCACACTTTTTAAGGAAGTCTAAATATCTAAGTACAACAAGAATTTGACTGGCTTTTTATATGACTGGATATGGAGCCTGGAATACAAGGTACACAAGACTATGTAAATTTGACACATTGAGACAGATTGCTTTAACTGACAATCAAATATAGAGTTTAAAAGTCCAGGAGTTGATAGTGGTTGTGCCCTCGTTAAATGGATTTTATAGGTGGGAAACGTGTGTGCATTCACTTGTGCCACTCTTAGTCACTCCTTGGCAGTGTGACAACACATGAATCATAAACCCATTTTTGTGCAGTTATGGTTTTCTATAAACAACTAGTAGGACACTAGACAATGTTTATGGGGTTACTTTGTAACTTATTATGTAATTCTTGTGATACATAGTTACAAATATATGAAAATAATTGACCTAGAAAAACAAGCATGTAGAATTTTATGTCTAGAGGAAGTAATGTTATAGCTGTTTTTAAATTCTGATAACTTCCACACTGGTGAGGAGTGATATGTGAGTATACTACTGCATTCATACTTTTAGATATGGAAAACAATGTTAGTTTGAATATGTAAGGATAGGTTAGTATTAACCAGAGGGGAGAAATGGACCGACGTATCTACAGCACTTTTCTTGCTGACCACTCAAGCAGTTAAAGTGAAACTTAAATATGTTCATACAGCACTTTATTCTTTGTGTTTTTAATCACTTTCTGTACCTCAAATCACCAATTAATCTAAGGTGCAGTATCTTGGGAAAATCTATCCACACACAGGAAGAGCATGCAAACGCCACACAGCCTGCAACTATCCAGGATGTTCAAACCGAAGACCTTATTGTTGTGAGGCTCAGCAGTGCTGACAATGCCTTCCAAAACACATAAATGCATACTTTTGGAGATGAAAGGCTATGTCACAGTCTCATTCCAAATTACATCCTGGAAGGGATTGAAAGGTGTTTAACGTTACATCTTTGTCTAAATGCTCCCCCCATCATTTCTTACACCTCACTGGTAACTATAACTGTGTTTCTTTAAAGCACAGTATCACCTGTTGTTTTGTTTTTTTTTAGAGTTGCTGCTGGACGAGACAAAGGCATGCATGTTGGATACAATACTGGAGACAAGGACGAGTATGGCTCAAGAGTATAACTCCTTGTTCTGAATCACACTTCAAAGGAGCTCAGAAACTTCAACATCCTTAAGACTTTTGTCCCTTTGCATCACTCGCTTTATTTATTTTTTGCCCCATGGGTCACTTTGGAGATTTATAAAGGCATGCAAGGTTTAATCACATCACATGATAAAGTTTGCGTGTGGCTCTAGGGTTTTGGGAAGTACTTTTTTCTCTCAAGCCACAATCTGGAGTCCTTTTGCTGTGTTGTGGCAGGCAGAAGATGGTAGGCCTTCATGCTGGATGTTTTAAACTGCATGCAAGAGGAACAGCTGTCCTCTTTAATTCCACTTTATTTATCTGACATGATGTGGTGTGTTTCCTAAGGAGAGCTTCACACAGAGTCTACCAGGCAAGAGCCAAGAGCTGAACTGGTGAAAATCTCAGGTCAAGTCAGATCATGGCACCCATTCCCTAGGGCTGTCCTGGCATGGTGGAAAGCCCAACCACAGTTCAAACAATAGGGGGATAGGATTTGACAGACATCTCTGATGATAGGATGGCCCTAGAGGGATGGGCTATACCACAATTCCAACAACCCTGTACTTACAGTTGCTTTATGGATTTCATAATAAAAGGGTGCTTAGCTTCATTCAAACACAGCTCCTTCATTGTGAAAAATGTTGAGGAAAAAAAGGCTTTTGTGTTTCCAGCCACTCGTGGGCTGACCCCTAACCCTCTGTCCGGCAGTCGGATCACAAGACTAACTCCCCAGCACTCCTGATAGCTTCTTAGTTGGCCTGTAGGCTGTACAGTTAACCACAGGACTGCTGGAAAGTTAACATGTTATCAGGTTTCCCTTAGCCTTTCTTTATGCCATTCTTTTGTATAATTTGAGATGAGTTATTGCTTTGTGTATTTTACAGACGTAGTCAGTTCCATCTTCCTGCAGTAGTAATGACCATGTGGAGCTGTTAATCCCTGGTTAAAGCGTGTTTGTCTGGTGAAAGCTGTAATGTGTGGAGGTGATGGATGAACTGGAAATTATATCAGAATGTTTAGACTGATTAAAAAGCCTGTGTAAATGAGAAGTACAATCTTAAAGCAAAATAAGCATGAGGTGATTCGTTTTGTCACAATAAAATGCTCCCTCCGTGTGCCAGGTCTTTAACACATTAATATATTTTTTCTTGTAATTGTTACTCGTTTATTTATTTTGTCTGCTCATCAAATTTTATTCTTGTTATACTGTTTTGTTTTGTTTGGGATTTTAAAAATAAATGCACCATTACATGTGTCAAGATGTGGCAAATGGTATGTTTGTCATAGTGAGCTATACAGTTTTTTGTGTACAACAAATGCAGACAAAACTCATCATTAAAAATGTTCAAATACAATCTGTCTTACATTTTTGAGTCAATCTGCCTTTCGTGATTTCTTAAAGAATAAAACGTGTTCGTTACTGTCGGGGTTTTTCTTTTTGGACAATAGTGACATCTAGCGGATAATTCCTTCAAGTGCAATAATAAAACCTTATTACTTCCGGGGTCTCGTGTGAAGAATTGAGCTAATTTTTCACATCAAGTCTAGCTGTTCTCGGTGCTGCAGCTGCAAGTCTGCGAGCGTTTGGTTGCTTTTGTCGTTATGTATCACCTGCCTGTGCTGAAGAACAGGCGCACTCTCCTCGAGAGAGCAGAGAAATTCATCTCGGATATTTACTTCACTGACTGCAATCTGAGAGGACGGTAAGGTTTCTTTCATTCAGCTGCACTGACGTGGAGAATCCGAATTTAACGATGTAGTACAGCAGAGATAAAGGTGTTGCTTTCTGTTACCTTATACGTCAGCGTGAGTCTCCGTGACTGCAAAATACTGCGAGGGGAAAATGCAATTTATTTAGCCCATTGCATTTATACAGAGAGTTGTTTTCTTAATAACTGTGGAAAGCATGTATGCAATACATATTGCAGGCAACATTGCGTTAAGTGTCCCAGTAGTTATGATGCATTAGAGTACAACTTCCTTTAAGTGAAATGCACTTTTTTTCCACTTTTCTTTATTATAAAAATTCAAAATGTGACTTTACCACAAAAAAGGCTGCTGTAGTTTAACTGATATTTTCATCAGTCACACAGCCAGTATGAAAGGACTTTCTGATTTTAGAGTCTCAGTATGAAGGTATTTTAAAGCTTCAACGTGGAAATGGAGATTATGATTTATGATTATGGATTTCTATGAATTTTAAATGGTTTGGTCTTCCCAGGCTTTATGGAGACTCTTGCCCCCTGGAATCACTTGCCTGTTTCCTCACCCCTAAGCGGATCACGTTCGCAGAAGCTTCCAAACAGATCTTTGACCCATGTAAAGTTGGCGATACCTTTGGACCAACGTAAGTAAGATTAACAGATTTTTATCACTCTGGGATTTATTATTCCCTCTGATCTTGCCACTAATTCAAGTATGATGATTGTTGAAGGTGGTGGACTTGCTGGTTTAAAGTCACTCTGAAAATCCCAGAGTCCTGGAGAGGAAAAGCGGTTCATCTTCTGTGGGAAAGTGATGGAGAAGCAATGGTTTGGAGAGACGAGCAGCCAGTTCAGGTAACGCAGCGGCAAATTTATTTAAAGGCAAAAGTGCAGAAATATTCGGCTTAACCTCCACCTTATTCATGCTGTTTGTATTTGTAGGGCCTGACTAAAGAAGGTGAAAAGACGAGCTACATCCTCTCTGAGTGTCTGCAGGATGAGGAGCCGCACAGGTGAGTTGATCTGATCTTATTTTTGCTGAATCAGCAGCAACCACATCTTTTAGACAGCTTTAACCCCAAATTTACGCATATCTGTGTCTCTGTTTAGTCTCACCCTGTATGTGGAAATGGCCTGCAACGGGCTTTTTGGAGCTGGTCAGGGCTCTCAGATTGCACCTCCAGATCCAAACCGGAAGTTTTCTGTACAGAAAGCTGAGCTAGTTGTATTCAACGGGGATGTAAGAGAGCTGCTGACAGACTTTGAGATGCTTGTTGACATTGTAAAGGTACTATCAACCAAAAATAGTGCATGATGATACATTACTTAAAAAAACATTGTAAGCCAAACATGACATTCTGTACTCTTCTTCACAGGAGCTTGGAGAGGAAGAGCAGCGAGGCTACCAGGCGCTCTTCACCGTCAATGAGATGGTGAACCTCTGTGACCCCTCTGACCCCAGTTCTTTTGCTAAAGTACATAGTCTGGCAGGCACCTTCTTCAACCAGCGGAATGGAGAAAGCCAGCATACTGTCCATGCAATGGGTCACTGCCACATAGACTCGGGTAATGTTTTTATTTTAGGTTTGATTAAGTCCTAGTTGAGTCCACCTGGCCAGACAAAGTGTCGCTCTTTTCCCAAAGATGACCAGTTCCACTGCAGTCCAAAATGCAATGAAAATTGTAGGGTGAGCTCTGCCAAAGTAACAAACAAAACAATCCAGACTATGAGAAGAAAGAATTCAGGGGGGGTTGCAGCGATTCAGAAACTAGGGCTCTATTCCACAAAGCAGGTTTAACTAACAACTCGACGTAAGATGAGGGGAAACTCAGGTTTTCTTTTCCAGAAAGAGAGGTTATTTCAATAATGAGTCAGTTACCAAGGTAACAGACTCAGAACCAGCTGACCCAGCTGGCTGACACTGATTCATTTTGTCATTCATGGTGCCAAACTGTAGCGGAGTGAATTAAACTGCAGAAGTTTACATTTTTACAAACACCTAAATGCTATTTCGTATACTTAACCATAGTGATTTTAAGGTCATTCAGTCTTCAGTATATGAGGTCGGAGAGCTAATTATGTAACAGATTTATAATCAGCTCAGAATAAAATCTGTGTGTCTATGAGTCTAACTCTGTGGACATTAATGGTGTCAGATAGTCAGTCTCCTTGTACCGCAGACATTTACTGTATGTTACTGTAGCAGTCGCAGTTTAACAATGGTGTGCATAAAGCTTTAGAGGCACAACTCACTCAGTCATTTGTCGTGTTTGTAATCAGTTGCACTTACTGAAAATATGTATGACCGCTGGAATTTTAGAGATGATGTGAACATTTGATTGAAGATGAGCAATGCAGCCTGCAGAGAGTTTGATCGCACTCTGAGGATTTCATGTTGAAATTTGCTCACATATTGAGATTCAGACATTAAATGGTGTTAACATTTTGAAAAGTATGGTGTCTGAAATTTAAGCCTTCAGATGATTCCCAGGATTCATCTGAAGGCATCATTGGCTCTGTAACGGCTCTGGATCAGGCCTACATCCACTTCGGCTCCGGTCATTTCCCAGCTCGTCCTGCCTGGAAATGTTATGGCTTTATTTTTCCCCAACATGATCTGTGATTTTTATTTAAAACGACTCATCCTCACAAAACTAATTAATATCTATAACAGCTGAGACATTTCTTATAACATGTTTGCCTTTACTGATAAAACTTTACATTTATTAAAGACTTGGAAAGAGTTCATCCACTCAGAGTTTATTCTTAAACTCAGAGCTTATTCTACTGCCTTCCTGGAATAGAGCCCAGGACTATTCACAGCAGATATTTTCAATATATACGACAGATCTCAAGTCGGCACTGCTCTCCTCACCTTAAGTAGTAATCACTATACTTTAACGTGGATGGAAAATGTCAATGCCACTTACAATATGCTGCTTAAAATGTGATGGCCGGTGTTGATGTGGATCTGCTGTAATAAAACTACAACTCTATTTCCAAAACAGTCAAAATACTGTTTAAATGTAGATAAAAACAGAATTCAATGGTTCGCAAATCTTGTAAACCTGTATTTTATTAATGAACTTTATAGTAGCAGCATGTCTCGAATAAATTAGGATTGGGGCCAGGAAAAGGCTGGAAAAGTAAGCGGTACTAAAAAGAAACAGCTGGAAGAGCAATTTTGAAATATTTAGGTAAATTGGCAACAGGTCAGTAACACGACTAAGTATAAGCAGAGCATCTTGGAGGCTCAACCATCTGCAAGAAATCTGCGTCTACAATTTGTGGAACGATTTCAGAATAATGTTCCTCAGCGTAAAATTGCAAAGAGCTTAAATATCTCGTCATGTACGGCGCATAATATTGTCAAAGGATTCAAAGCATCAGACAAAATCTGTGGACAAGACCAAAAGTCATAATGAGGTCATTAAACAATAATGAATGTGATGGTCTTCAGGCTCTCAGGCAGCATTGCATTTAAAAACAGACTCTAACATGGAAATCATAATACTGACTTTTCCACTGAAGCCACGGTCTTGTTAGGAGCAAGTAAATATGGAGGAGGAAAGTATTGTTTATCTGCTGATCTGGCTGCTTGTGAATAAGGAAACAGCTGAAAAAATCTATGTAATCAGTTTTTTGGCCAGTCATCAGTTGTCCTCTGAAACTCAGCACACTGGGGAAACTCACAAAGACAGGGTGAACAGCACCACCTTCGGGTAGAGACAGAGAATACACAGTCAGACCACATTTACAAATTATAATCCAGGTGGATAACAAGCATTTATGCAACATCAGTAACAGTACTGTGAAATGGATGAAAAAAAATGTAAGAAATAGATTTCCATAGGTAGTATAGATTTTGTATTATTTTTCAATATACAAAATGTGAAAATCTAATAGTCAGTTAAGTTCAAATACTAACAATAATTATGATTCTTTACCCATAGCCTGGCTGTGGCCCTATGAGGAGACCATTAGAAAATGTGGCCGAAGTTGGGTGACAGTGATTCGTTTAATGGAGAAGAACCCAGAGTTCGTCTTTACCTGCTCTCAGGTAATTTCACACTAACATAGCTTTACATGTCTCGTAACACTTCTGAATATCTGAGCAGTCCCCTCCAGTTTTGACTGTTTTGTTTTTGTGCAGGCCCAGCAGTTCCAGTGGGTAAAGAGCTGGTACCCTGGACTCTTCTCCTCAATTCAACACTATGTGAAGAAAGGACAGTTCATTCCAGTTGGAGGCACGTGGGTGGAAATGGTAAACTTCATCTTAAAAGTAAAGGCAATACTATATATCATGTAAACTGCCTTGATATATTTGACATATTTGCCTGTTAGGATGGAAATCTGCCTTCGGGTGAGTCCATGGTCCGGCAGTTCCTGGAGGGCCAGCGTTTCTTTAACAAAGAGTTTGGGAGGTATTGCAAAGAGGTATGAACTCATAAGAGTTAACCTTTCTGGCAGCTTATCAGCTACATTTCTTGAGGCTTTTTGATTTTGTTTTGATTTGATTTAATGTGAATTTTTTTAAATGTCCCACAGTTCTGGCTTCCTGATACGTTTGGCTACTCTGCTCAGCTTCCGCAAATAATGCAGGGCTGTGGCATTTCCAACTTTTTGACCCAGAAGCTAAGCTGGAATTTGGTCAACACCTTTCCTGTAAGTGCACATTTCCCACAGTGCATGTCTGTAAAAACAGTTGAAGGTTTTAATTTTCAGTCTTTATTTCTCTTTCTCAAAGCACAACACGTTTTTCTGGGAAGGCCTGGATGGCTCGACAGTTTTAACTCACTTCCCACCTGGAAATTCCTACGAAATGAAAGGCAAGGTCGAAGATGTAAGTTAGATTAAAGTATCCAAAACACGGTGAATGCTGAGTCTGTTCTCATGAAAGATTTAATTCAGGGGGATCTTTCTCTGCCCACAGCTGGTAAAAACTCTGAAAAATAACAAAGACAAGGGCAGAGCCAATCACAGCGCAGCACTCTTTGGTTTTGGCGACGGTGGTGGCGGACCCACACAGCTCATGCTAGACAGACTGCGCCTTGTTCAGGACACAAATGGACTTCCTAAGTCAGTTCCTGTCTCTTACATTAACATGTAATTCATTGATAACAATGACCAAGGCCCAGAAATGATCCAGAAACACTTCTCTTGATCGATTTAGTCATAACTCTTCTTTTGTCATTTCCAGGAGTTTTTAAAGGGAAGGGTGTGTAAATCAGGCTGATTCAAGCTTGTTTAAGTAAAAAAAAAAAAGGAAATAAAAAGGATGAGTTATGTCTAGCTATGTCATTGTGTTATTTTTACAAAATAGTACAGTAGATTAAATTTCAATAGAGTCAATGAGTCATTCAGTATTTGCGTCATAATAACTAACAAAGCTTTAACCAGAGATGTCATAGCTCGTGCTCATCTCTCCAGAGTCCAGATGTCCACTCCTGATGAGCTTTTCACTCGGCTGCAGGCTGACTCAGCTCTGCTGTGCACGTGGACGGGGGAGCTCTTTCTGGAGCTACACAATGGAACATACACCACACAGGCACAGGTAGAATAATAGTTATAGTCGTCATTATATAGTCCACAACTTGTTCATCTGTGTGGAAAAGAAAACAGATGGAAAACAGGGAGTGACCACAGTAATACTATTTGTAATAAAAAAAATTTATATGTGTATATATATATATTCTTACAGTAGGTTTACATAGGATAGCGGCTTTGACAATTAGGTAGACTGTGTGGGAAGCTGCTTAGATCACTATACAGTCATGATTGTTTAATATATTTATAAGGAATAGTTAATTATTATGATAGAGAAGCTAGATAAGATACACAAGAGTATATAAAGGGATTTAAGAACTATTACCTGTAGAACAGAACGTAATCCTGCTTAGTACAGTGATTCATGCAAAGTTTATACCTTACATCTATAAAATTATGCTTCAGTTCAAAAATATTTCATGTGTTTGATTGCTGTATGTCATTTTAATTGCCTGCCTTTTTTTTTTTTTTTTTTGTTTAGATAAAAAGAGGAAACCGCCAGTGTGAGACGCTGCTTCATGATATTGAGATAGCCAGCAGCTTGGCGCTGTACCGCAACAACACGTTTCCATACCCTGCTGAGAAACTGCAAGAGCTTTGGAGGTTCAAACACAATCTTTATTGGACTAAACACTGTGAGTCTTTGTGTCTGCAGGTTGAAAATGTGTTGTTAATTTCCCATTTGCAGGCTGCTTCTACTAAACCAGTTTCACGACGTGATTCCTGGCAGCTGTATAGAGATGGTGGTGGAGGATGCTCTGAAATATTATGAAGGTGAGTTTTTACAGCTTTTAATTGCAGCTTAAATCAGCGCAGTGCTTATTTACAGTTTCCAGAAAGTTTTCAATGTTAACTATTTAATTAGCATAATATGCTGGGAAATTTCTAATTTGAGCCATTTGTATTTATTAGAGCTTTTGTAACTTTGTAATATATTGTAATATTTAATTTCGTTTAGGTAGTTACTGTTCTTACCGACCTGGAGCGCTGTGCCCCCATCATTTCCTCTGGGATTAATAAAGTATTCACATTCTGATTCACACATCCTGTCTCAGATATCCGCAGTGGTGGTGCTGCACTTCTGCGTGACGCATGTGAAGCCCTGGTGGCAAAAGGCAGCTCCATGGCCGTGTTCAATTCTCTGCCTTGGGAACGTCTTGAAGTTGTCCAGATTCAAGAGGGAGCTGAAAAAAGTGGTCTAGGTTTGTTGTGTATTTCCAGTATATCTATATTGTGCTCCTCACACAATAAACTTCATATCTGACGTTCACTGTTATGTGTGGCACTATAGCTCTGGTGAGAGCTTCCAGCATCGGTGTGTCTCCCGTGAAAGACACACCGCCAGTGACTCCGGTTTCTGTCACCGTTCAGGTGTGTGCTACATATAGAAAGATGATTGCATAAATTTCATCTATTTTGCCATTTGATTTAGTTAACTGTGTAAAATTGTAGGCTGATGGCACAGTCGTCATGGAGAATGGTCTTTTAAAGACAGCCATAAACAGAGATGGCACTTTGGCATCGCTGTGTTTGATCAGCGCAAACAGGTAAGACGTGTAAAAGGTGCATATTGTCTACTACTGTACTTGCAACAGTGAGTTTCTCACCACTGTGTTGATTTCAGGGAAAGCATTTCTGATGGTTGCCTTGGGAACCAGTTTGTCATGTTTGACGATGTCCCCCTGTACTGGGACGCATGGGATGTAATGGACTACCATCTCCAGACAAGGTTTCAGCCATTGCTGTCAAATGCATTTAAGTTCAAATATTTTAGTACTGTTCAGTATATCAGTATCATAAAACTAACAGAAAAAACAAACTTAATAGGAAACCAGTGGCAGAGGTGGTGCAGCCAGTTCATGTGGTGTCACCAGGCGGACTGCGGGGCAGTGTCAGCTTCACCCTGAGGATCAGTGATAAGAGCACAATCACACAGGAGATTATCATGGATGCCATGTGTCCTTACATCAAGTTCAGCACAGAAGTAGGCTGTAATGTTTCAGAAATGTGGCACTGAGGCATGTAAGATTTATTTTTCAGCAAAAAAACGTGCTGCGTCTTCCAATTTCAGGTTCAGTGGGCAGATTCTCACAAGTTTCTCAAGGTTGAATTTCCTGTGCGAGTTCGCAGCCCCAATGCTACCTACGAGATCCAGTTTGGCCACTTGCAGAGACCCACTCATCGCAACACTTCGTGGGACTGGGCAAAATTCGAGGTACGACACTGTAAAGCTGTGTTCACCTTAAAATTCACAAATTTTCACTGTTATGTCACACTTCACTGTTGTAACAAAAGTGTTACTCGTGGATGTCGTTGTGTCATCCGTTTCCTTTCTCAGGTTTGGGGCCACAAATGGGCCGACTTGTCAGAGCACAATTTTGGAGTCTCACTGCTGAACGACTGCAAATACGGCTACTCTGTGCACAAGAACACAATGACTCTTTCCCTGTGAGGTTCCCATTGTTCATTTACAACACTCCTACAAGCAGTACAATTCAGGCATACAACATTTTAACTCCTGCATCTCACTTTATCTCAGACTGAGAGCACCCAAGGCCCCAGATGCCACTGCTGATATGGGGATTCATCACTTCACATATGCAATCATGCCACACACAAGTAAGTTATACTGTTTTTTTGTTTTTTTTCCTTTTGATGTGATCTTGGAAATAGGTAATAAGTTAAGCTTAAACCCAGTACGTTTAGTTATTTGTGTCTAATGTAATATTGTGCTGTTTGTATAGGATCCTTCCAAGAAGCCTCTGTCATCCAGTGCGCCTACAACCTCAATTTCCCTCTGAGGTTAATCCAGTGCAGCCCCGACACTGTGCCCTGGAGTGCCTTTTCTGTGACCTCTCAAGCTGTCGTACTGGAGACAATAAAGCAGGTATCAAAGTGAACAATCAGATCTGTATCGTCTTGCGTGGGAACTTTAGACTGCCCTTCCTGAAAACAATGTTCTCATTTTATTCGCTTTTTAATCATTTACCACAACAGGCTGAGGACAGAGGTGGGGTGCTCGTAGTCCGCCTTTACGAGTCGCATGGGAGCAGCGTGACTGCAACTCTGAGAACCGCACTTCCAGTCAGGGAAGCTTGGGTGTAAGTGTTTCTATTTTAGTTGGGTGGTTTTTCTTTTTCCTGTGTTGTATGAGTAAAGCTTTGTCTTTTCCTCTTTTAGCTGTGACCTCCTGGAGAAGCAAGACCCCAACCAGCCAGTACCGGTTACATCAGAAGGAATCACTCTGGACTTCAATCCCTTTCAGATTGTCTCACTATTGCTGATCATGTGATAACATGTGGGATTTCACTAAGCCTTATGGAAGTGGAATACGGATCAACACTTAGACATTACATGAAAGCTAAAGATTACATTGAATTGGCTGCTGTTTTACTAACAGTTTACGAGGACACTTTATATGATTGGTACTGTTTATACGCCGTTTAAAAGTAATTTGATTTGATTATTTTGTATCAAATTAATAAACAATTTGTACAACAAGTTTTGAAGAAACTTTTTTTATTAATAAAAAAGGATTTTTAATAGTATAAAACATAAGTGTCCAAAGTGGGGGTGCCTCTTCTTTTACCATCCTACCTGGTCGTTCTCATGGTTCGTCTCTGTGACCCTGCAACAAGGACAGCTGTGAGATAAATCAGTTTTCATTTCTCCCCACTAGGTAAAATATTTTCATTTTTACTCATGGGCGCACCTGCAGTCACTCCCACACTACTGGTCTTTCTCCTACGTGCATTTGACCTTGTTTCACGCTGGGGTGTATTTACTTCATGCGTCTCGCCAGGTTTCCTTCTCTTTGATTCAGCTTCCTCTAGACCTGCATCCTTTTCTTTCTTTGGTGTTTTCATCCCACCTTCCTGTTTGATCCTTGCTTTCCTTTCTCTGGCCCCCTGGTGAGATGAAACTGATGTTGGATACAAACGACTGTGCAAATGTCTTGAGCCACCCCTTGTTTCTATTTTTTTTGATATGACCACCTTTATTCTTCAACACAGCCTGAACTCTCTTAGGCAAGCTTTCTTGTTGTTTCTTTAAGAAGTCTACAGGAATAGTTCTTCAGACTTCCTGAGGAACATTCAAAGCTCTTCTTTGGATGATTTCTTGTTGCTCTTGCTTTTAGCAAGCAAGTTAAAGAAAAAAAAAGTGAGGGTTGGCTCAAGACTCTTGCACAGTAACATGGAGCTCACTGTTGGTCAAAAGACAGTTCATGCTCACCTTTTTCTTGTTTGTGTAATCATGGTCATCATCTTTCTTTGCCCACTTTTTTGCCTTGGGTGACTTTGAATCTTAAAAAATAAATAAAAATTAATTAATGGACATTCTCATGTACATTTCACCTGAGCTGCTAAACTTCTTGAGAACATTACCTTTTGGTGCCATGGGCCCTGGATCCCCCTAAAATTATAAAGGTAGACACATAATTGTGTGACAAATAAAATCATCTGGCTTTGTTATGTTGCATTTCCTTTAAACTCACTCTGAACCATATTGTTCTCCCATTATGGTCCCGGAGTGTTTTCATCCCGTCCACATAGTAGCACTGCAGCCATGCCTCAAAGTCGGAGAAGTCCCCACTGGCTGGATCATATCCTTTCCCACCTAAAAACCACGAGTTGTTAAACACTGCGTTCATCTCATGAGCAACTCATACTGTAAACACTTGACTACCCACCGAGGTTCACCACTTCCAGAGGGACTGTATGACAAAGACTGAGCAAGTCACCCGTCTGGTGTGTCATCAGTTTCTTTTTTGTTCTTACCGATGTCTTCTGAGAAGAATAAAACAAAGACACTGTGAGAAAGAGTCTGGGTTTTATGGCGTTATTTTTGTCCCTCTATTCTGAGTGCACGGAAACAATTTTGCAAGTGCAAAAATGTTGCATTTTGAGGAGAAAATTATTTTGAGGGAAGAAAATTCATTCCTGTGTGAAAGAAATGCATTTCATTGTTTTCTATTATTCATATACACACACACCCACACACAATAACAGCCCTTCTCACCCAGTTGTTGGCATTTGCTCTGGCTCAGATGCTCTGTGTGCTGACAGACATCTGCAGACCTGCTCTCAGTGTGTTGCTCCCGTTGTCAACATGTCTGCTTCCTCCACACTCAACTCTTTCTCTACACCATTATAAATGTACCACAGAACCAACCAATCACAGACTTGGATACAGAAATTCTGATTGGCTGTTTTGGTCTCCAATCAGCTCGCTAGCTACTGCATTCCAGAAACACTGTCCAGAGTGTAGCTAAAATCATTTTTGGTTAGTATGTTTAATTATTTTATTTTAGAATATAATATAAAGACCATTTTTGTTTTTAATCTAGGTTAAAACAAACCACTACACTGGGTTTAGCTACACTTTGGACAGTGTTTCTGGAATGCAGTAGCTAGCGAGCTGATTGGAGACCAAAACAGCCTATCAGAATTTTATTTTTATTTAACCTTTATTTAACCAGGAATGTCCCGTTGAGATCAAAGACCTCTTTTTCAAGGGAGTCCTGGCCAAGAGGCAGCACATTTCAAGACAAATACATACGAACAAACAAAGTTAAAATTACACAAAACAATTACACATTATTGAGGCAGCCTGTAGGCCTTTGAGTTTAGTTTTAAAAACATTTAAAGACAACAATTCAGTTAGTTTCCAGTCTTTCTGTAACATGTTCCACGAAAAAGGCGCAGAGTGGACAAAGGCTTTCTTACCCAGCTCTGTGCGGACAAGGGGAACAGACAACAGCAGCTGCATCCAAGTCTGTGATTGGTTTATTTTGTGGCACATATATAAAGTGTAGAGCACAGGTGTCGGACTCCAGGCTTCGAGGGCCGGTGTCCTGCAGGTTCTAGTGATTCCTTGATCCAACACAGCTGATTTAAATGGCTAAATTACCTCCTTAACATGTCTTGAAGTTCTCCAGAGGCCTGGTAATGAACTAATCATTTGATTCAGGTGTGTGGACTAAGGGTGAAATCTAAAACCTGCAGGACACCGGCCCTTGAGGCCTGGAGTTCGACACCCCTGGTGTAGAGAAAGAGTTGAGCATACAGGGAGCAGAGATGTTGAGAGTGGGAGCGACACACTGAGAGCAGGTCTGCAGATGCCTGTCAGCACACAGACCAGAGATCTGAGCAACAGCAAATGCCAACAACTGGGCAACAGGGCTGTTATTGTGTGTGTGTATATGGATAATAGCAAACACTGAAATACATTTCTTTCACGCAGCAATGAATTTTCTTCGCTCAAATTAAACTTTTCTTTGCTCAAAATAATTTTCTCCTCAAAATGCAACATTTGTACTTGCAACATTTTTTTTTATGTGAGCTCAGAATAGAGTCACAAAAATAACGCCATAGGGTTTGGGAAAGTTATGTAAAAAAAAAAAATCACTTTTTTCACCTTCGTGTCTGACTCATTTTTCACAGGATTCTCATTTTGACATGAATCGTCTGGCCCAAGACCTTCCAGCACAGTTTTGGCAGCCACAAAGGGAGGGATGTTAGACCTAGAAAAGAAAAAGGGAAAGAACAGTACTGAAGGTCTTTTCTTTTAGGAAACAAAAACACTCTTGTTAGCTCTCTGATTCAACAAAACCTTGTGTAGTTAAGCCATTGATATCACTGTTACTGTTTCTACCTTCAGTCATCACTAATGAAACAATCCATTTGCCATAGTTAAGGTCTTCAATTATCTGTATAATGGGTATTAGTAAAATTAAAATGTTTCAAAAATCCTGTATGATTTTTTTATGAATGTTTACACATCAGTCAGAATAAAAATGGTAGAGCAGAGTAAATCTTTCGAGGGGTAGAGATATGCACCTTACTTCAGATTTGGTGATAAGATAACAATTTACCGGTCGAGTGCAAAGATCTTGCTGTACATCCTCATAAGATGCTACTGTCTAATTAGGTCAGTATGAGTGCGGCCCTCATGCTAATCTATGTAATGTTGTCTTTGCGCATCACCTGAAAAGGATCTCAGCCCTCAGGTAGTTTCCAATACCGTTGAAGTACTTCTGATTGAGCAGGACTTCACAGATGGGTCTGTCAAAGGCTCGGTCAGACACGTGTGTCACAACATTCTCCCTGAAAATGTTTTTTTACTGATCAGTGTGGCCGTGCTACTGTATTGCGTTGAGGCAGAAGACGCAAGTGACACTCAGCATCACTAACCTGAATTTTTTGTACTCAAACATAACGCAGGGACCTCTGCCAGGCTGCCAGGTCCCGTTGGGCTCCCAGCTCCCAAACCTGCGAGGATCCACAAAGCTAAGTACTCTGCAGGGCTTCTCTTTGGAATAAAAACGCAAGTGGGCATGTTTGGGCAGCTCATCCTCGCTAGTGAAGCGGAAATAGCCTGACATCCCAAAGCGAAAGACTATGTCCATGGGATGTTCCACTTGTCCCGCTTTCACTCGCTGTTTTGGTTCATCTGTCTTTATGGGCGTCAGCGTGAGCTTCACTTCCTTCCCTCTGGAAGCAGCTGTGATGCGATAGGCCTCAGAGGTGAAGGGCACATCAGGGTTCTTGCTGACCTCTGACTTTATGACGGGACCCCTGAACAGCACTCCTTCACACATTCTGTTCACATACAGGCTGGCCAGGTGGAGCTCTGGTCCCTCGGGCATTTTGGCTGAACAAATAAGGTTGGGCTGAAACTTCCAGAAATAAAACTTGTCATCAAATATTAGGTCAAAGCTTATGTCAAAAAATGTCACTTCCAGGCTTATAACATTACTTCCAAATAACGCATGTTTCAGAACCCTGTGTCCTCTATAGAGTGCAGGAGTATGGGTAAAACCTTCTCACTTGCAATCATGACTGTAAATGTTTACATACAGCTTTGGGGTTCAAAAAAATAACACAATGCACATCTAAAAAAAACTCAAAGCTTTAACATTAAACTTCAAACCTGAGGTTCTCCTGAATATGCTCTTAATCCAATTACAGCAAAATACTGCTCTGTGTATTTGCATAAACCAAAACATGTTGTAAAAAAAAAAATGGCAATGCTGCATCTTTATCAAATTAGAAGTACATAACTCACCGAAACCAGGAAACGGAGCTCGGCGTTAAGTGCACTCAGCTTGTAGCGTTTACTGTCTGCACGGCAGCAGCTGCTGATATAAATTTACAGAGGATATGTCTTTGTGCTGAAATACCGTGCAGCTAAACATTTGACCAATGCTTTTATCGCATGCGTAACCAACAGTGTTACAAAACAAGTTGTACAATCACCACGCGCCAGTCATTAAAATGTCGCGAGACCTGCACAACTGTGACAAAAACCCACAATTTCTCATTTATTTTTGGTCTAATGTGTACGTGTGTTTGTTTGGTTTTCATTCTTAGCTGTTATTATTCACTTAAAACGGCTAAAATAAAATACTAGACTTGGGTTTCCTAGCAAATAAACCGATGCATGATGGGAATTGTAGGCGCTGCGGAAACCAGGAAGTGATTTCCAACTTTTTTAAAATGTCTAATATCTTTGATCACATTGTTAAATTGGCTGTAATCAACATGATTTACGGAGGCGTTATGTATTAAATAAATCATATGTGTCACAAGTATCTTGTGTTATTGTACCTACATTATAATCAATCCAGTTTTTTTTGGCCATCACTTTTTGACGGATACGTTTTACATTGTTTTTATTTATAAGCATACAGAGGTAAAACACAAATAATTAACATAATTAAATGTGTTGAGTGATACAAGCAACATCTTTTTTTAAACAATGATCATTATTTTTTTACTTCAGTAACAAATATCACACAATCTGGACACATTTCTACTAATTTTTACTAAAATGGTAGAAAAATACAACTAAATATCAGTTGAGAGACACAAGGAATTACATTTTTTTAGGAAGAATACATAACACTGTACAACTTGTAAGTATGGCACTTTAGGCAGTTAATCATCATTATCGTCGATTTTCAGAAAGTCACGTCTGTTGTTCATTGTAGTGAGTTCATTAGAACCTGGGCTTGTTTGAGCTCTGAAAAAGTACAGAGACAAAAAAATAACATCACAGGTCTGGCAAATTAAAAGACAACAAAAAGGGAAGTATTTTAAAAGATACTGAACTTACCAGCAAGCAGCACTCTGAACTTGTCAGCAGAAACAGACACCACAGTTGTCTCTGGGGCACCTGATTCTGCTCCTTGCCTCTGCAGTTTAAGTTGAATTGTTGGTTGATTCACCTCCCTCAGTTCACTGGAGCTCAAAGTGTAGTCCACTCGCCAAGAAACAGAGTCCAGTCGACCCACTGATCACAAAGCAGAATGCCAGTGCTCAGTCATCAACTTCCCAGCAGCAGCCATCATTAATTTTCTCTTCTTTCTTGAATAGGAAGGGCAGAAATACTTACATCTCAGGCTTGTCTCTCTTAATTTCTCCCGCAGTGCAACATGCTTGTCTTCGTAGGACTTGCACAGCCCTGTAGTGTGCTCTAAAGAAATATTGAGTAGAAAAAAATAATTTGAGTGTTTCAGCTGACGATTAGCTGAAGAACTAATTATGCATTACCAGACGACTAAAAAGAAAATCTAACAGTTACAAAGTCCTTAGAAGTATTTCATATTTATCAAATAAAATAAACCTTTTACTATTTCTGAAACATAACATACAATCTCAAAATCTCAGGCAGAAAGCCATCTGTCATTTTTATTTATAATGAAACACACAAAAATCATGGTGAAACTTTGGGCTTCTTATTTTCCAAAGGGTGGACTGATGTGGCACAGATGGCCTTCCTGACACAAAGCTGTGATTTTTGCAGGGAGGGACCACTGGAAGCGTGCTAGCTTGTGTCTCCACTCAACCTCAAAAGGGGGATTGTCCATGTGTAAGGCAAATGTGTTAACACCACTTTTATAGAGTTTTTGATACAGCAATGCACCACCCAGTCTGTAAATCAGCATCGCCTTTGTTGTTCATGATGTACTGCTTTTTTCTTTTATTGTCAATCCACATTCATAGAATGTAGTTAAAAAGGAAAGAACCAACACAACAGGCCATGAATAGGAAACAATAGAACAGACTAACTTTACTGTCCATGTTAGTGGAAAACTGTCTTTGGTTCACTAAGTCAAAAATCAATTCACAATATGAAAAACAATGATAACAATCAGCATGCATTCATACACATGCACACGTTAAAAAAATAATAATTACAGAAATACATTACAGCTTCTCATTTTTCAGTATACCAGTTTCACTTGGCAAAAATGATCCCTTACACACCCATTTAATAACTATAATATCCTCTGACATCATCCTGAGGACATTTGTTAAAAAACACAATAAATGATTTTGAACTAATGCAATACAGGAGTTTCTAAAATCCTTCCTCTATTATACTTCTGTGCTCATACTCTAGAAATAAAATATTAAAATCCTGTAACATAAACTCTACATTTAGCTGCTCTTGTTCCACATTATCCCCATGTGAGACATTTCCCCAGGATATTAGATTAAACTAGTCACTTGTGTTTTTGTTAGAAAGTTTGGCTGTCCTTGCTCTTGGCAAAGATTCAGGCATGAGAACAGATCGGTGCATATCAAGTTGTAGACTGCATTTATTTTTACACCAACCTTTGGACACAAACACACAGGCTTACCTTTAGGCAGGCCAAGCTGTTGTAGCTCACTGGATAGAGATTCACTGTCAACATCATGCTTCGCTGCACTGGAGAAAATAAAGCTGAGCACTGCCACACTAGCTTTGATGTCTCCGCTCTCTGCAAAATGGTTTATTGACACAAAACAGCTTATCTGACAGAAATTGTAAAAAAAAACCCAAAAAAACAAAGTTTAAGTTGAACAGTGTTAAAGACTTATGTGTAAGGCAAATTAGATAGACCAGGAATGCCGCACAACTTAGTGCATTTACAATGTGTAATCACCAATTTCTGTTCTTCCATAAAAAAAGAATTTTAATGCTTTAAAGCCAATTCTTGTGCACTTATGAACCCCTTTGAGTGCTCTTGCTATGTTTTAATGACTTTCATGAAGTCCTGTTCTAATAACTCACCTGTCCAGCCACTCATTCATGATAAACTACAAAGTGGCACAGTGAGAAAACAGACTTGTGTCAAACTGACCCATTTGTTATCATCAAGATCATCACTTGTCATGCGATCTGGGTCTCTGGCTACTACCATGTGTCTAATCAGCGGTGTCAACAGAAAAAACATGCAGGCTCCAAGCTCAAAGGTCACACGTCAAGTCAGGAGCACAAACGACAGAATGAATGAGAATGAGGCCTGGCCACTGAATTCAACCCCCAAATGTTTAAACTGTTAAGACACTATTCTACTGTAATGTTCTCAGGGCCCAGAAGAAGAAAACTCACCACAAATGATGTGAACTCAGGGTTTTGCTATCATGCCTTTTAGCAACTACTAACAACACTATGAAAGCTCAGAACTTTATTTCCACACCAACAAGACCAGCTTCAGGCCAGCAACCAGATTTGTTTGTTTTTTGTAGCTTTGTACTCTTCTCTAATATGAAATTAAGGTTTAAGAAGATATTCAATATTTTAATATGGTGGACTTTGCTGCTTTTTTAGACAGTGTTAGAAGCTGCACAGCACTACTTCCAGAGAAATTAACCTGAAGCTGAACCTGACAATGTTCAAATTTAAATGAGGTAGGATTACTGCTTTTTAACAGGCATAGTCACAAAACCTTTTTATCAAGGACCAAGCAGCCAAAGACTTAGAGGCACATGTGTAATTTACAAAATCTGGGTTACAATATCTCCCCCAAAAAGATTCAAAATAATATCAAAAATACACATTCATGGAAATAAGCTTGTACGGGCAGGGTGTGGTTTGCAACAGTTGCAGGGTAGGGGTGATGCAGCAATATCAGGGGGCAGTGCCACAGGAGGCTGGCAGTGATCACCTAATTAGGTCTCTCCTGTATTTTATGCGTTAGCATCTTGGGAGGGTGTGCGGAGAGAGGAGTCTGAGTTAGTGGCAGAGTAGCTAGACCTGTCCAGGGAAGCTCAAACAATAACCATAGGTCAAGATTGCTTTCCACAAACAATGGTTTATTGCACAAATACTGTGTCTGCTGTGTCGTTTTGGAGTTGCTTTAACACTATTTTAAGAAATAAGTGGGCTCATAAAAAAGTCAACTTAATGAAACGCTAGTTATAAATAGTGTTTAACAAAATAATAGAACTCAACAAGCTAACTGATTCAAATGAGAGATTAACTTACATAGTAACTGCAGAGGCCATTTGGTTGGCCTCTGCAATCAAACCAGCTCCACCCCCAGCCATCATTCCCCCCTAACTACCACAACAGTTAAATGTTGCGTCATTAACAAAAATAAATAAATAAATAATTTCCATCTCAAATCATCAAATACATGTAACATTTTCTGATCGATCATGCCAGATTTGCCTAAAAATGTTGTGATCCATAGTTTGGAGATTTTATATACATATCTTTTTTATATATTTTCATACTTTAAGTACATATTTTCACATTTTAAGTACATTATCTTACATAGTAATTACACATCTTTACAGTTAATACATAAATATAAATAATAATAATAATAATAATAATAATAATAATAATAATAATAATAATAACAACAATAATGAATAAAGTGAACAAATACTTGTATTCCCACAGGGAGGGTTACTGGTCAGTTAGTGTAGGCAGATGTTATGATTGATCAAATGCACGAAGATCAAATATTATAAAAATATAAAGTTGGAACTTCTAGAATCTTAAATCTAAATAGAAAGAGCCAGTCATATGTCTGCAGACAGAAATGTTAAGCGCCTTGAAATGTAATTGTTGCATCTCTCTCAGAGAAACAACACAAGAGACACTTACCAAACTTTGCATCTGCAGTAAGCTTTCCGACTTTTTCATACTGTAAATGAAGCAAGAGAGAAGACACCACAGATGTGTGTGTGTTTCAAAACTACAGTCTACATATGACGAGCCTGTAGAAATGTCCAACAACTTACATCAATGCCCTCTCCAAGCAAATCCTTCAGCACTTGAGCACAAAGTAGCTTCATCTTGACACTTGACTGTTACATTAATGGAATAGAAAATATATTCGTTATAAAAAAAATAATAAAATCAATAAACTGGTGCCAGTAACAACTTTATCTCTTATGGTTTCTTTTACTCACAATTTTTGCTAACGTGCTGATTTCGGCAAGTACCCAATCTGGGCAGTCTAAGTCTCCACAGAAACGGAACCGCTAGGACAAAGAGGGTCACTCATAAGTTCATACACTGTGCAAAAACTACAGTATTTACAGTCACAGAAGGCTCAAAAAATGGGCTACTGGCTTAGCCTGCTTGCTAACTAGCAGCAGCACTAAACCTCGACGCCTTTGAGGTAAATTATCCGTCATTGCGTTAATACGTAAAGCGACTATATAATCGGACAATTTCACAGAATTATCAATGAATTAGACAGCATTAAATAATGAGATAAAGAGCGAACGAGCTTACCATGGTTGTTGAAGAAGGAAGACAACCGGAAGACGAGTTTTTTTTCTTTGCATCTAATTGGACGACGTCTTAGGTCACGTGACGGTCTGGCTGCAGCACCCTTGTTCCTCCTTTTTTTGCAGGTTGTTCTCACTCTCCCATTCTGTCTCTTTCTGAGTTAGACAGTTTAGTGTGGGTTAGATGTAAGGTCCGTATTTATTTTTTCATTTAATCAGAGGTTTAGTACTATATCATAAAGTACACGCAGGTGACGCTTATGCACGTGCATGCGCATGGTAGAGCACGTAAGCGTGCACAGTTAACATAAATTAGTCAGCTATAACTGATCACATATTCAGATATTACCAGGGGCGTATTTAGAGGGGTGGAATGGGGTGGCACGTGGCACCCTAATTTTGCATATGATGGTGCCATTTATTAAGATAAAATAGCATTAACAGTTTGAAGATGGAATGAAGGTGAGTGTCATTATCACTCTGTGTGCCACACCTCCAAATCACATGACCAGCATGCGATTAAGCTGACATAGCAACAAGCTGCAGCCCCGTTGATTCTGTATTTCAGCTTGTGTTGAGTGGACTTCAAGGTTTGAAAATTTTAATGACAGGCCAGTAAATTCGGAATCATGATATCTATCTATCTCTATCTATATATCTATACATATATCTACACACGTATACATACATATAGGTACACATACATATACGTATATGTACGTATAGGTACGTAAACAGACAGACAGACAGATATGCTGTTTGTATTTATTATGGAGGTTGTACATTACAGAAAATCAAAATGTATAGTGTAACTGAAAAGTTTAATTATGTGGGCTACAGAAAATAATTAACTTACAGACTATATTTATATGAAACATGTTTATACTTACTGCATTTGAATCAATTTAACCATATGTAACACCTGCACATGTGTTTAAAAAGGCTTTGATTTTGCCACCCTATTTGATTTCTATGCCACCCTCATAAAGTTATGACGCACACCTTCATGTTCATCTCTACCTGTCTGAACATCTTCATCAGCAGAGTTCTTCTCCCTGGACAATTTCTCTGTCTTTCTTTTTAGTTCCAAGTTCATTAACCTCACAGCCTCATGGAAAAAGCTGCACCTCAGCCTTGTTGTACAGGTGTGAGGCTACGCAGCCTTCTTTGGGGGGGGGGGGGGGGGGGGGGGGGCAGATTAAACCACTCTTTGCAGCACTTTCTTATTGGCTTACGCAGTTTCTAACCATAGAGGAGTTTAGGATGCTTTCAACCACACAATCCGACAAAGAAAGTAGAGCTGCACCGATGACATCCTGCTTCAGCCTCACCAGCATTGGTGAGCTTAATAATATTGTCTGTATTTGTGAGTAATTGTTGGACATATGTGTACACAGGTAGTTGACTGTGGTCACCAACTCCACAGCTTCTGCTCTAAGGAGGGAATGAGGCATGTGAGCCCGTCCTAAAATTTACCACCATCTCTTTCATCTTCACCCCACTGATCAAGAACAAGTTCTTCCATCTCTCTCCTTTAGATAGACTCTGTACAGTACTTTGTTTTTGTTACTATTGTCCATGATATAATGATATAAAAAAATTATTTCTGTGAAAACTGTGTGTGTTTTGGTTCCGTGTCCTGTTCTGTTTGTATATGTGTTTTTTTGCTGCTGTTGCAGCCAAATTTCCCCTTGTGGGACAATTAAAGGACTATTCTATTCTATTCTATTCTATTCTAGACTTGTTGGAGATAAGATAAGCAACAGCTGTGTCATCTGCAAACTTCCTGAAATTAGAAATATCCTGTCTCAGAGTGATGCTGAAAAACTAGTTCACGCATTTATTACTTCTAGGCTGGACTACTGTAATTCATTATTATCAGGAAGTCCTAAAAATCGATGAATTCAAAATCCTGCTCCTCACATAAGGTCTTAAATAATCAGGCCCCATCTTATCTTAATGACCTTGTAGTACCATATCACCCCATTAGAGCACTTTGCTCTCGCACTGCAGGCTTACTTGTTGTTCTTAGAGTATTTGAAAGCAGAATGGGAATCAGAGCTTTCAGTTTTCAGGCCCCTCTTCTGTGGAATCAGTCTTCCGTTTGGATTCATGAGACAGTCACTATCTCTACCTTTAAGATTAGGCTTAAAACCTTCCTTTTTGCTAAAGCATATAGTTAGGGCTGGATCAGGTGACCCTGAATCCTCCCTTAGTTATGCTGCAATAGGCATAGGCTGCTGGAGGACTCCCATGATGCTTTGAGTTTTTCCTTTTGAGATGAGATGAGATGAGATAGCCTTTATTTGTCAGTTGCAGGTCTTTTGCCCACAACCGAGATGACAGACCTTGCCGACCGTACATACAATACAAACATCACATTGGGGAGACAGGTCAGGCCAGGTAGCGAGGAAAAAAAAAACATTGAAATGTGCAACACAAAAGGATAATACAGGAATGCACAGGTATCAACACACCATGACACAATAAACACAGACAAGCAACATGGGAAAGAGTTCCAGTGTGTACATCTGATCTGGGACCGCTGCAATCTTTCGACTGCGCCTCCAGCTGACCCGATGTCCACATCATGGGGGGAGGTAAGCGTTGGAGGTGGCGTTGGATCCGGGGTAGGGAGGGTGATGTGTCGGTGAGTGCTTATCAGTATCAGTATATGTATGTGTGTGCGTGTCCATAGTTCAGCTGAGACAGTGTCCTTCGCCCTGCCAGGCTAAGTAAACAGTCTTCCAGCCAACCCAGGTGGCCTTGTAGGGAATGGGAAGGAACAGACTCAACACAGTCGTTATCAGGGAGTTTTTGTTCAGCTCCAGCCTTGAGCTCCGGCCTTGAGCCCACAGCTGGCACCAAAGGGGTAGCCGCATTATGATGGTAATTGAGAATTTCAAGCTATTTTTAACACTCCGACACTGGTCTCTCAATCTCCCGTTAATAGCTGCGAGCTTCTCCGTGATGTTATTAGCTGTCGATTCTGTGGTCTTGTCACTCTTTTTTGCTCACATAGCAGATTCTGAGACCTCACGACCGCAGCCAACTGATCCGAGGTGTAATCCAGCTTCCGCCCAGAGATGTTGTTCTGAGTTGATTCTTTCCTGATGTAATCCAACATACATACGCTCAAAGGTGTTATTCTGAGCATTCACTGCAGTCGTAAGCGCCTCCAAGCTCTTAACCATGCTGCCTTCAGTGAGCCCTTTCTGAGAAGTCGCACCTGTCGTTCCAATCCCAGCGGGCAGCCTTGTGGGGGTTTGAACAGCCGGTTCCGCTCTCTTAATTCTCCGATAAGCCAGGGCCAAGCCAGCTCCGATCATCATGGTTCCGAATAGGTAGATATCTTCAGCGTCCTCGATCGACAGTCCCGCCAGGCACACGATCCTCTGCCACCCATCCATCGTGTATCCGGCAGGGAAAGTCCCTCCAGGGCACTCGGGTTCTCCCGAGCCCTGACTTTTCTGTCACCTTTCTCACTCACTATGTGTTAACAGACCTCTCTGCATTGAATCATACTTGTTATTAATCTCTGTCTCTCTTCCACAGCATGTCTTTATCCTGTCTTCCCTATCTCACCCCAAGTGATCGCAGCAGATGGCCGCCCCTCCCTGAGCCTGGTTCTGCCGGAGGTTTCTTCCTGTTAAAAGGGAGTTTTTCCTGTGCAGTATGTTTTATGTTTCTAATCAGACAAATAAGCCCATGATTCTCTGCCAACAGTACTTCTTGGAAATGAGTTAGAGCAGGGTTGATAATAGCTGATAGTGCATCAGAAAAAACTCTTCGTGTACTCATACTGTTGTGGATCCACATAATGTCAACCGAATCCTTAATGTGGGATAAAATCAGCCATTCTTGGTAATGCCTTTCACAGCTGAGTCTCTAGGCACAGGGGAAATAATGGACCTCTTACAAACAGACAGGCAACACAGCTTGGGAAAGAGAGATGTCAACGTCATAGTGAGTTCTCCAACACACTCTCTTAGAACCAGTTCTGTGATGTTCTCTCATACAATGTGAGAATGTAATCAAACTGCTTGTCAGAGGGTAACTTTTATGTATAGGGAGAGTGTGACTTTTAGGACACTTGAGCCTAACATTATAGCTTGCATAATGTTAGCTTAACCAGCTGTTGTTGTGGTTTAGCCGGCTGATTGTCAGCTGTCCGTAGATGGGAGGATCACATGTCTAATCTGCTGACAATAAGTAATTACGGCAATATCTGGAAAAATTAGCATATCTATGCACATTGTCTTGTGTTAGAGCCGTGATGTCAGTTCATCAGATGAATCTTGAGTTGAGAAAGCAGTGGTGAAGGAGAAAGATGAGGAGGAGCAGGAGAAACAGATAATAAAAAAGAAGATGTCTTTACCGCATTGAAGGGCCACTGGACGGGGCTTATTGTAAAATTCCAGGGGTGTCCAACTCCAGGCCTCAAGGGTCCTTGATCCAACACAGCTGATTTAAATGGCCAAATTACCTCCTCAACATGTCTTGAAGTTCTTCAGAGGCCTGGTGATGAACTAATCATTTGATTCAGGTGTGTTTACCCAGGGTGATGTCTAAAACCTGCAGGACACCGGCCTTGAAGCCTGGAGTTGTACACTCCTGGATTACTTACTGATAACATCTGCCCCACCCAATTCCAAACATGAACACTTCTAACAGAACACAGCAGAGCCACATTTAGCACAAAATGTGTTCTCAGTGCCAAATTCACACACATTTGCAGTAAATTGTGCATCCAAAATCGGAGTAAATCCATTTTCTTAATGTTTCATTTAAATACTTTAAACCAAAACTCCCCGGTCACACAGGGATTCATGCCAGTTTTTATGGTCTTGTTTTTAAAAATAAAATACAAACCACTAGACCTCAGCCACCTCATAGTCATATGTCTGTTAAAAAGTATGAAAAACTATGCGGAACGTTCCAGTGTCATGTGCTGTGACGCGAAGAAGACGGCAAATATATCATTTATGAGACACAAACATACCTTACAACCTGTATTTTTTTACTTTATTTTTTATGTAATACAGTGAAAAAATATGTTTGATTAAGTTAGATTTGAGTAACTTATTTATATGGTATAGCAGGGTATCAGTCTAAGGCAGGGGTCCCCAATCTCAGTCCACGAGGGCCGGTGTCCCTGCAGGTTTTAGATCTCACCCTGGGTTAACACACCTGAATCACATGATTAGTTCATTACCAGGCCCCTGGAGAACTTCAAGACATGTTGAGAAGGTAATTTATCCATTTAAATCAGCTGTGATGGATCAAGGACACATCTAAAACCTGCAGGGACACCGGCCCTCGTCGACTGGGATTGGGGACCCCTGGTCTAAGGGATATTGAAGTGACCTGCGTGATGATCAGTAATTAAAATCTAAGGTGCTGAACCTGTAGAGGTGCAATCATCAGAGGTTATCCAGTAGAAACAGGAGGGTTGTGATGACAGTAAATCCAGTTCATTAACCATTATTGGTTTACCATTCTTTTATTTTAATCAGGACACGCCTCCTTGAGTGAATGCAGGTCTCTATGGGCTGTGTGTGGTTCCTCTTAAAGAAATATTATTAAATAAATATTATAAATGTAAGAGATTATCAATAAAGAACAGGTTTGTTGCTTTGGAAGGTGTATATGTGTTTGCTATTGATGTGTTGAACACATGGGGCCAACTAAGGAATTGTGTGGCAGTCCCTTAATGGCTTATAGCAACAATTATGTGGATTATCCAGACTGCAATGACCAACAGGAAAAAGGTAACTACATTCGGCAAGCATGACCAGTTTATATCACACAGACTCCAGCATTTGTGGACAACCTCTACAGAGCTAAGAGGACTTGAGCAAAATATTTACATAGTCATGAATGCACACAATAAGCAGCAGTAAAACAAAAGAGAAAAATGTTCAGGGTGTAACTGAAATGTGAATATTAGTGAAATGTGGAAGGTTTTCCCAGTGCCCTCGTTGTGATCTCTGTGCGGTTTATCCACCTGATTAAAAACTGAGCTTCGTTGCAGAAAGGGGCATACATTTTGTTGCTTGTTAAGCTCAATGCTCTGTGTAATCTCTAACTCCTCTTTCTGTGCATATGAATATAATAAAACTATGAGTGAGTTGGTGACATTTTGAACACAGGGCTTTATTGTGAGACACCCTTCAGGGAACCACAAGTTAGATTTACAATTTCAGACAAATAAGTTTATTTGGAAAATGTAAAAAAGGATGTGTTCGTATGCAATAAAGCATCTTGTTTGTGTTCCGGTACAGAAAAAAAGCCACAATGATAGAACGAAAAAAAACTGCAGCTTCAAGTTGTTATGTTGGAAAAAGACACATGGTCATCTTGAAAAGCAAATATAGAAATACCACAGCTGGAAAACCTGCCTGACACTTAAACACATGATTCTTTAAACAGCTTTTAGGCCACATTAAATACAAAAATAACTATTTAGGGTACTTCCATGTTTCACTGTATATAAAAATTAATCTCTGTTTTTTACTGGAATGAACAGGCTAATCCAAAATAACTTCATGCTGCTGCGCCCTTTCTCCTGTTTCAAAGGATCTGCCAGATGTAACTTTTGTTTTTCTTGATATTTTTCTACATTGTTTCTTATTTTTACACTTTAAAGAACTCTAAAAGGATATTTTGCTTTCCCCTTTGCATTTCCAAGTTAATTGCTGGTTTTTAGTCTGTGGAACCAGTGAGAGCAAACCCACCCAGAGACTCCAAAAAGGACCACCTAATTAAAATGTGTGGGGTAATTCTGCAGAGATGGTGGTAGAGGTGTAGTTTGCAAAGGCAGAAAAAACTTTTTAAAATGTACCTCTAAAAAGTGAACATCAACCAATCAGTTTCCGTATAAAACCTCCTTGCTTACCACTGCACTATCTACTACCTCTGTTGGTCCCAGCAAGTATTTGATTTAACATTAAAATATAAGGAGTAGTGTTCTCCTACTGCCTGGGTGTTTGGTATGCAGGGGCCACTACTGCTTACAGGAAGCCTGCACAGAGGGTAGTCAACACCACCCAAAAAAATTATTGGCTGCCCTCTGCGACCCCTATAGGCCATTATCATTTCCACCTGTCTCAGAAAAACCAGACCCATCACAGGGTACCCCTTGCACCCTGCATACCACCTGTGTGACCCGCTGCCCTCTGGTCACCGCCTCAGGTCACTCAGATTCCACACCTCCAGACTGACTAACAGCTTTTCCCGGTGGGCCATTGTGACTATAAACAAACACTCCCCACACCCACCGCTGCCCACCTCACCAATCTGGTCTGAGTAACCCTCATCACTCAGGCCACTCGCATAAGTCCCTTTGAAGTGCTTCCAACTTGTTTTGTATATATTACTTTAGTTTGTATATGTTCCTCTAGACTGTATATCTTTTATTTTTTGCTATCTATCCTGATGTCTTTACTATTTATATTTGGGTAGTGACCGAAAGAACGAGATCGCGGATAAAAGCGCTGGAAATGGGCTTCCTCCAAAGGGTGGCTGGCCTCACTGTGCGATTTTTGGCCCATTTTGAGCCGATTTTTGAGTCGTGCGACCGTTTTGGCGATCGGCCCGATTTTGGCCTTCATCGTGCGTCGTGCATCGTGTAGTATACGTGGGGTAACGAGAGGCGATTAACACCTCACGACCATCAATCGCTTGGTCGCGAGGATTTCAAACCTGTTTGTCCTCGCGACCGTCGTGAGGGTGTCACCGCAGCCGCTCACACTGCGCACGCGCAAACACAAATGTCAGCGAAAAAGACGGCGCAGCACAGCAGTGTAGCGTGTGATCTGGACACAAGCGATGGAGGCACAATTAGTAGAACTTTGGAAAGCTCATCCGAGCCTTTTCGGTGTGGCCTCACAAAATTATCACGACCACAACAACCGTGAAAATAGTTGGATTTACACTGCTGCTCAATCACAGCTGCCTGATCAATGTTTTTCATTAGCAATTTAGCAAAGTTGATGGTGGTGGCGTGCGTGTCTGTGTGAGTGAAAGACAGAGAGGGAGAGCGAGCGAGCAGGAGCTGAATCGCGCGACTGAAAAAATCGCACAGGGGTGTGATTTTTGCAGCTCCTGCTCAAACGATTGACTCGCAGAGGTTAGAAGTTCGTAGGTCACGATTCATGTTCAAACCATCTCAACTGCAGTTGAGATGGTTTGAGCATCTGACAAGGGACAAGGACTCCTGGGCGCCTCCTTGGTGAGGTGTTCCATATTATATCTCTCGGCTGGCCTGGGAACGCATTGGTGTTCTGTTTGTGGCAATTTTTCTCCTTTCTCCATAAAAAAGAAGTTGTTAACATATCTCACATCTTGATCTCGTGAGAACGCCATTAGACCCGCGTAGCTGACTGTGCTTCAAAGCAGGGGAGCTGCTTGCAGGTAAACTACCTGAACAGCATTTACAATGCCACAGACCTGTAATCCTCGTAGAAACTTCATTCAAACGTGATATAAATAAATGACTTTTGGTGATAGATTTCTTCCTCGACATTATTTATCTTGTAACGAGGAAGAAGGTTCATTTAAAACAATGGACCTAAAGGGTGTCCAGAATTTCGCTTCCAGTAAGGTCGATTTACGAAAGGATTTAATAGTGAAGCAGTCGGTGTTAAAAGGATTACAGTCAGTCTGATCTTGCAGTATAAGACTATCACTATACAATCGACTTTTTTTTTTCGGGCTACAGGCTCAGCCCAGTGCAATAAATAACGTCATCTATACGAGGTTTTTAATATGATAGGTGACGCAAACCCCACGAATAAAGAAGAAATGTTTATATTAAATGAACACAAGAAACAATCCATATATTTCTAAGACTTGTGTTTTATATAAGGCAGAACAGCATGCCACGCCCACGAGGCTTTTATAGTCAAGAGGATGGAGCGAGTAGAGCAGATTGATTTTGAGGGTGCAAAGGGATTGTAGTGCAGCTCAGCAGCTAAGGCGCAATATGAAGCGTTTTCTTTTCTCTTTATTTTGGCTTGTCGGGCATTTACAGCCAGCTCTTTCTGCTGATTTGAAGGATACACCGACTCTCGGGTCCAAAAATACTCCTCGACTTCTAAGCAAAGGTAGGTTGCGTTAACATCGACGCAGTGGCAGTATTACATTACGAAAGCTCTAGTGTGTGTTTCCTATTCACTTTAGTCAAAAACACTGCAAGGACAAATCCGATTCATCTTCTCGTGTTTTGATGTAAGTGCAGAATGCCGTAATTCCTGATTAAAGCGTGATTATGAGATGCTTTTTCACCCTGCAGATATAAGCGTTGGGCTTGAATACCAAATTAATCAGAACCACAGTGTGTTGTTCTATGAGGAGGGCTCAGATGAACTGTACCTGGGAGGCAATGATTTTATATTGAAACTCAATGTGGACGACTTCCACGTCATAGAGGTGGGTTGGAGCAACAAATCGTAAACTAACGATGTTCTTTATTTATGTTTTCTTATTATGTTGTTGATGGTGTTTCTTTTTTTCCTCAATTCCTGTGGGGTTAAGCAGTAGCCATTAAAACCAACAGATGGTTGTGACAGTCCTAATAAGCGTCTGTCTGCCATACAAGACCTTGTACTGTAGCCTCAAAGTGCTCATTAAGAGGTCCAGGTGCTGAGCTCATGGCACCGACAGAATCATTAAGAATAGAACATGTAATAAACCAGAAATTTCAGTATGACTTTTTTTTTTTTAATCTTAATGTTAAATTTTTAATAAGTAAATGATTCTTGACCATAAGAGAAGAAATGGGTCTTATCATTGATATCACTAATGGATGTTGTGCTGTGGGAAGAGAAGCTGAAGGGAATCAAGAAGACATTTGAATTAAGGGAACTGGTTTTAGTCTATCCTTTTATTAATCTATCAGACAGCTATTTCAGTAGACAGTGTTGTAATTAGTTTCTTAGTGATTGTTTCAGATGCTTCTTATGTTTTTGAAATGTTGCTAAAGTTATGGCTAATCTGTCTACAATCAATGTGTTGACAGAAATTTCATCTGAATGCAACGGGGCAAGAGGAATGCCAAGAGGTCGGTGATTACAGAATGATCAGAGATGTGCTAATAAATGCATTGTGAAAATGAAATATAGAATCGGTTTCCATAACAAAGTTCTCTCTGTGTCATAGGACCCCTGTGAAAATGTTATCACTGTCATTGAGAAGTTTCAGAACAACCTGTTTGTCTGCGGGACGAACGGACAGAAACCAGAGTGCTGGCAACTTGTGAGTGATTCTAAAAAGTGTTAAATGTGTTAAACCGTAGACTAAAAGTGTGTGACTTTCTGCACTTCTGTGACAAGTTTATGGAAACTAAACTAGTTTCCATAAACTAGCAGCAGAGAAAAGCCAATTAAGGAGTGGAGCTCTGGTGCTTCTTGTTAAACTTTAATTGGGCGCCCTCATCTATAATTTAATGAAGGTGCTGGGTGTCTGGTGTTTTGTGGTTTCCCATCACAGTTCTCTTGAAGTAATGTCACTGTGTTCTGTTGACTCTCTGTGACCCTGCAGCGCCCTTCAGTGAACAATCAGTCTCTTGAAATATTCGATAGTCGTGACGGGACAGGAATCTCTCCATTTATCTCCACACAGAACTCCCTATCGCTCACAGTAGGTATGTTACGCGCCGCTTTTGTAGTTACCATGTTTTCAAGGTTTTAATTATCAGTGTGCAGATTAATGTAACTGATTATTCAAAAATTCAAAATTTTTGCCCCTGTCAATTTGGTGTATCGGCTATTTTTAGAAGGGGATCTGTATGCAGCAGCACCTTTGGATGCTGATGGAAGTACATTGCAGTTCAGAAGACAAGCTGGCCACAGGACTAATGTCTGGATGTATGACAGCTGGGTCTCAGGTAAATAAATACCTGTTCTTATTTTATAATGGAGGAAAACTACTGTAATTTAATACATTGGTGTCGTATAATCAGAATATGTTTGACTTAAAAGTTTGTCTTGTTCACTCCTCACCTCATTGTAGGGTAATTATGCTTTGGTTCAAGTTTGATGTGGCAGGCTTTCTGTTTTGTTTTGGGGGTTTTTCAGTTCGCGCTACACTGTAAACACTTTTTTTTTTTTTTTTTTTTTTTTTTTTAAATCTTTTTATCATGTTTTCACAGAGCCCACATTCGTCTCTGCGTCATGGGTGCAGCGGAAGGACGACCCAGACAATGAGAAAATTTATGTCTTTTTCCGTGAGAAGAACTCAGACCACAACCGAGAGGCTGACCCACTGATATCTAGGATTGCCAGAGTTTGTAAGGTATGGTGAAAAAAGCTGAGCTAACATCAATGAAACTCAACTTTGCGTACAGATAAATTCTCTAAAACATCTTCATCTCACTTTCAAGAATTAGGAACAATCAAAAGTCTTGCTGTGACTACATAAGCAAACCTTTTTCAAGCATTTTGGAAGGTGGATTGTGCCCGCTCATTCTGGGACCCTTTGTGCCCAGTCCTCATAGGATGGACCACACCCACCTTTGAACTTGGCCTTCAGTCTAATTTGATCTACAATTGGATAAAGTTTTGCGAATGCGTTTGGCATGAGTACAAGGCTCTGCCACTGACAGAGTATGTCCAATACCAAAGTACTTGAAGCAAATTTGAAGTGGGTTTCAGTTCACTTGCCACACAGTTGGAAAATGTTGTAATAATGTTGTAAGCTTTAGAACAACAATATTCATAATGAATGGCAAAATGCGATCGTGCCCATTAAAATAAAGGAGAGGCATTATTGGCTCAGTATGTGTGAGAGGGTGTGATAATAGCACAGCACAGGGAAGGTTGAGTCAGTCAGTTCAGTTTTTTTTTTGTTTTTTTGGACACATCAACAGTACAGTTGCCTAAAATGACACAGCTTAAAAAAAACACAAAACCTGTGAGATGATCTTAACAACTCAGCTTACCACCGCCTGCTGTACTGAATCTAAATTAAAGGCAGCAATTGTGAATAATTCTAATATTGTTTTGTGATGGTTTGCCATGTTTCTTTTACCGTAATAATCTGCATAATTTTCCATAAAGAGGAAACAAGATACTAAAGTCTGTCAGATCAGAGGTGCTTGATGTTGATGTTAGGCTTTATGTTTTTATGGAAGCAGTAGTTATGCTCACCCAGTATTTCCTCTTATATCAGGATGTTGCATTAGTCATGTTAGTTTAAAACCATCACAAGAAAATATTGATTTGCACAACAAAGCAAACAAACCTTTGACGCACCACCAACACCAAAAAATTGGACTTCATCTACTTTACATTAACCAGCGAAAAAAGCTTTCATTTTGCTAAAATGTTGTTTTCGGGATCCTCGCTTGACATCTGTGTGAAACGAGACTTGCCCTAAATGTGTTCAGGTGTTCTCGTTTCACATTTCTGATACAGCTCAACGTAATGGAAACTGTATCGAATAACCTTCAGCCGAAGCAGAATTAATGAGTTTCCTCCTGTCGGTATCATATTTCAGGTGGATGAAGGTGGATCAAAACGATTCTTCCAGAACATGTGGACATCTTTCCTCAAGGCCCGTCTTGTGTGTGGAATTCCAAAGGAGTCGCTGTATTTTAACCGCCTCCAAGATGTTTATGTGGTGCACGCAGACAACTGGCAAGACACCAGGGTCTATGCCCTCTTCACAAGCAACTGGTTAGATGCTTCATTTTTAATATCTAAGCAACATGCAAACATGACAGTGACACCACAATCAAAAGCAAAACATCAAGATGGGTAGTATTGCTTTAGCAACATGACTTTCCATTCCTTGTATCTTAGGACTGTAGCTCCAAAAACACATGATGTTAGACTGTTGGTCAACTGTTTGTCCTCCTTTTCAAGGGTGTTGCCCTTCTTCCACTCCCATGAGCTGAGGCAATAACAAATTCACAGATGATTTAAACCTATGATGAACGCTCTGGCAATCTTTCTTTCTTATATCCACTCTAGGAATTCTACAGCAGTCTGCATCTATACAATAAAAATGATTGAAAATATATTTGAGAACTCCAAATTCAAGGGCTACAACGACAACGTTCCCACACCAAGGCCAGGAACGGTAAGAACTTTATTATGTTGCTATGTTACTTTACAGAAACAGAATTTACAGACAACTTCCTCTAAATTGTTTTATTTTTACATTTCTATTTTCGTTTTGCTCACATGCAGTCTAAGCAGTTTATTCTATATCATGTGCATGAGTACGACCTGTGGTTTAAAAAAAAAAAAAAAAAAAGACATGGAAACAGCTGTGTGCATGGACTGTTTCATCACATTCATTGTTTCCATCATAGAGACTGTGGTTATTTATTTGACATCCACTGAGATTAAATGGAACAAATGAAGGCCCTTTGTATTTGCAGTTTCCCCTCATTGTGGCACAACCATAATGCAAGTTTCAAAAAGGGGCTGACACCGACCGCGGTCCTTTCTCTGTTCATGTTGCTATATTTTGTAAATAAAACCACCCCTGTAATTTACGATGTGGAAAAGTTTGTCTGTGCTTTGTTTTTGGACTATTTTTTTTGCCTTTCATGCAGTATACAGACTATTTTTGCATTTATTTTTCAGTGTTCCACGAACAGCAAGGCTTTGCCACGTCACACAGTCAATATTGTGAAGGATCACTCAGAAATGGCCGACTGGGTTGACTCAGATCCTTTTTATATAAGCACCAACAACTACACCAAGATAGTCGTGGACAGAGTTCAGGCTGCAGACCAAAGATTTTATAACATTCTGCTTCTAGCTACTGGTATGTCATTGTTCAACAGCACAGGGTCCTTGGGATCTTGTTTTGTCATTAGTGCCTTCGCTGCCTTTCAATTGTCTTACATTTTAAGAATGCATTGTCTGTAATATCTGTTAGGAACAATAAGCTAAAAATACCTAGCCAGATATATCACTTGCAAAAAATAACACAATATCAAATTCCTGTTCCAACAGATTCCGGGAAGATCCATAAAGTCTTGGAGTCTGGGTCAGAACCTTTTATCATATCTGAAACGCAGCTCTCCAACTCTTCAATCATACAGTCAATGAAGCTTGACTCTAAAAAGGTAGGGTTCATTTAAAATGCCATACTAAGTGCAGAGCACTGTGCTTTGCCGTTCTGGCATCAGTGTTTTTCTCAGCTGCGCCCACCTTCAGTGAAACATGATGTTGCTATTTCTTTTTGCAGAGCGTCGCATTTTATCTGTCAGGTCATTGCTTTTGTGCTTCACATGCAGCTATTTTCAGCTGACAAACACCTCGTGTGCATTAGTTGTCTTGCGCCAGGAAAAGCCAAATCTATCAATAAGCAGGCTATAGAGTCTACAATTTCCCCAAAAAGAAAATCTTTTCATTCAGGTTTAAAGTAAATTTAGATTTTTGTCTTCCTTTGCTCAGAAAACATTAATTGTGGGGTCTGCTGAGAGAATAACTGCAGTGAACCTTCAGAGTTGTCAGGAGTACAGCAAGTCTTGCGAAGAATGTGTTCTGGCCCGGGATCCATACTGTGCCTGGACTAACAATGGATGCACCTCGACTGTCCCGTAAGTGCGAGCAGCAGTCTTACCAAGACCCTCTGGCACATTTTATTATGTTTTGCACAATACCTGAAACAGCTGTAGAAATGAATCAGATAATCAAAGAGGGAAAAAATCTTGCAGAAACATCACTCACTGAAACGTGTTTTATTCGTCTTTGCAGAGGGAGCATTCAGAATATCGTGGATGGGAAAACAAACGTATGCAGTTTAACAGTTAAAGGTAGCTAATGATGAGACATTTATTCATCTTGCTGTAGACTCCAGGAACAAATTTAGTCTGATCTCTCTGATCGCTCTCTTTCCCTTTCCCCCCCTTTCTTTCTTTTCTCCAAGAGCCAAGAAACCGGACCAAACGTGAGATACCTCCACTATCATCAGTGCATTTGAGGACAGTTCATTCAGTCCCCCAGGGTGTGCCTTTCTATCTGTCCTGTCCCATAGACTCCTACCACGCTGAGTATACATGGGAGCAAAAAGGCCAAAAGAGTCCTTGTTTGCAGATGCTTACCAACTGTCTGCACCTCATTCCTTCCATGTCACAGGAGAAGTATGGCACGTACAGATGTATTTCAGAAGAGAAAGACTACATCAAAGTGGTGGGAACATACGAGCTCATAGAGAACCAAGACCCAAAAAAGTGCTCAAAAAGCAATACACCTGACAACTGGAACGCTGCACCAGCTCTTATTCCAGAGATGACATGGATCACGCTGCTTGTAGCAATAATTTCTTTTTGAACTGACTCTGTTACTCGCTACTTTTAATTTGCAGTGTCAAAATGTCAGGCCCTCTGTACTCATGCAGCACTAACGGAAATCCATGTCAAGCCTTTAGCGGAACCTAACACAAAGAGGGGCTTGAACAGGAAGGGGAAAGAAAAAAGAAAGCAGTACAACCGGTCAGCAGTGCACAGCTTGAATGGTCTCCAATGGTGATTGAAAACATCGGAGCATCTTACATAAAACACTTTAGCTGAGTACCTTTCTTCCTTTTAACACAATCAATGAAATGGAAGGCACAGAAAGTAATCAGAGGTAATTCCTCTTTACATGAATGTATATCTCAAGTCAACAACACTATTAAACTATGAGTGTAAGTGGGAAAGCTTCCAGTCAAAGGGCCACAGACAATCTTTAAACAGTAAGTCTGCTTAATTGTAGGTCTTATACAAACTGAAGGGAAGAGAGCTCTTTCCACTCTGGTCCATATAGAACCAAAAAATGTAAATTATCTGTTTTGACATTGCACTGCTGACCCGATAATTTAGGAATGTGTCTCCACCTTCTTTTTGCCTCAGTGCTCAGAAAGGTATCTTAAAAATGCACAATGAAAATATTTGGCTTTGCATATTGGGAAATGGCTTCTCTCAGTATTTAAAAGCAGTTATGTCAAAAATACTCCAAAACATGCAAAAAGTTGGCCTATTTGTAGTGTTAGAATTTTTAACACATACTCACTGAAATTGGGTATGTGTTTTCCTGACGCGGCGCAGAGTAGGGATAGTGAAGGTGGATGAGTTGGCATTGCTCATCCACAGCAGGGGTAATGCATAAACGAGGAGAAGAAGCAAGTGCATGTAGTGTGGAGCGGATGGAAACGATTGTCGGGGTGATTTGTGACAGAAGGATAACAGCGAGAGTGAAAGGGAAAGTTTACAAGATGGCAGTGAGACCTGTTATGATGTACGGTTTGAAGACGGCGGCAGTGACAAAAAAGACAGGAGGCCGAGCTGGAGGTGGTAGGGATTTTGTTTTGTTGGGATTAGAAATGAGTCGATCAGATGGACAGCTCGGCTGAGACGGTTTGGGGAAGTGCAGAGGAGGCGTATTATTATACTGGAAAGGATGTTAAAGATGGAGTACCTCCATAAGGGAAAAAAAAAAAATCTTATTTTTGTACACAGTATTATAGCACTGATAGCACTTTTCTTTTTTTCTTTTTTTCATGACCTATACTATAATACAAATAAAATAGTGCACATAATCCATCCATCTTCATCCGCTTTATCCGAGGCCGGGTCGCGGGGGCAGCAGCCTAAGCAAGTGCTGCTGCCCCCATAATATTGTGCACATAATATTTTGTTAAAATGAATTATTGCAATCACCTTGTAGAGAAAACCTCTAAAGAACACAGAGTTGGCCTCAGTAGCCTGAGATGGAGTCAGATTCCTTACCTGAATTATTGCTTTAGTCCCTTGATAAAGAGTGTTATAGAGCAATAATGTAGCTAATAAACCACTTAAAACTTTATTTACACCAGAATGTAGTAAGCTGTGCCTTGTGTTGCTTTAATTCTATGAATTTAACATAATGTCTCTTTACAGCTTGTGTCATCATGTTGCCTTACACACATGTATTTTGGTACGGTATTAAATTATTTAATCCCGAATGTTTAAAAAAGAAGAAGTTTTTTTTATATGAAAAGTATTATTTATTTCATTATTCACAAAATATTTAAAGAGATAAGAAAACCTGCTAATGTCTTGTAATGATTTCTTCATCATAAAAAGAGTGTGACAATTTACTGTTCACTAGGAGTCATCCTATTAGGTAAGATATTATTATTTAATCTTAGCAGGCTGTGTTTTAATCAGCCAGAGTACTCAGTAAATAACTTTCAGCATGACAAGAGGGCAGATGACAAAGCAAGGATCTTGAGCTTAAGCTGTCTTTTACCTAGATCTAGTCTCAGCGTTCTTAATGACTGCACAGAGTACATCCTGCTTATGTAAAGAGATTTTTTGGGGGGAAGGGGGGCACTACAGTGTATGTGCATAGACAAAAACAAATGGGAATTTGGGTGGAGTCCGATAAGGTTGTAAGATTTTCTTTCAGATTAACTAATTGAAGTCCAGAAACTCCATGGAAACCTAGTGTTGTTTATGCTTCTCTCATCCTGTCTCCAAATATGAGATAACACAGCATCCATTATCCATTATAGTGTAACACTTGACTCTGAACTTGGCTCTCACAGTAGTGGTCTCAGTCTTTTGGCCACACTCTGCTGACCAAACCCTGTTGTTGCAGTTTCATTCTAGGAAAACACGCCCTTTCAGCCACTGACACACTATGTTGTTGTGGGCTCTGATTTACAGCCACATGGTTTTAACTGTTTTGATCTGCACTGTCTACACAAATATTTAACACTGTAGAAGGAGATGGTACTTTCCACTGTTTATGGTTCATATGTTGTTCTGTCTGTCTTAGGCTACTATAATTATAATGAAGCTTACTAAATCTGTGGCTTAAGACAGAATTTACATAATCCCTGATCTAACAACTAGGTTTGTCCTTTGGTAAACCATCTGCATGCACTCATGTTTTGTTTATGTCTGGGTTCTTTTCTGAGTCACTCATCAAGTTGTAGAAATGTGTCAAGTGGTGTTATAGAGGACTTACAGCTAAGCATCACTGATAGGCTTTACTTTAGGACTATGTTAAGAAACACTTACGGTATCACAGGACTAAGCTGGTGCTGCATTGGTGTCTGAGGTCACAGATATGGTGACTAACAAACATGTTTTTGGTTTCTGTTCTGTTCTGATAAGAGTAAATCTTTATTCAGGACCTCGGCTCCCAAGTTTTCCTGTCCTTCTTCTCACAGGAAGACTTCAGGAAGGAAATTATTGGAAAACAAACACAAATTCCGATTAAGGAAATTCTTAGAACTGAAAGCAAATGTCATAAATGTAGCTTTTCACATGTGCGTCATGTTGTTTAAAGTTTCTAAGCACGCACGATACTTTGCCTGACATGAATTTACAATGCCTGTCTGTAACTGCAATCCGTTGCCAGCAGAGGTCGCTGTTATCCAACAGACCCGACATCGGTTCACGCTTCAACGCCTACCCTGAACTGAACACAAATCCATGGCTAACCTGACCCTACAAGCCAAGGCTTAGAATAATACTCGCATGCCCATTTCACCCTGAAAATGATTATCTCAGAGTGTAGTGTATGGCAATTCCAAGGTCCCCGGGGAGTCGACATTACTCAGAATAGCGTGAATTCCTTGGGTAACAAATGAAATGCGACATGCATGGTGTGATAGGCCTTGGAGGGTGATTCAGTGCAATCCTCCAAGGTATGCATGTGCACTATGGTATGGTTTGTGATTTTGTCACTTCTGAGTTGTTTGCACTTGCTGTAGTAGGTGCTGGTGTGTTACATGAAAATTAAAACGTTCTCTTTTGGTCTGAGAGTCACGACAGATGATTCCGTGATAACTTGGGTGTGGCGGTTTCCCTTTGAAGTAGAAGACAAAACAACCTAAAAAAAAGAGCAGGAAAAAATAAACAACAAAGTACCAGATGAGCCATTGCTTGATTTTATTTGTACAGTACTTCCTCATAAATCCTAAACCTGTAGCTGCTTGAGCTGTGGGGTACTTGAATGTTTTGGTAATTAGCCTACTCGACATGTGTGTTTATGTATAAGAGAAGGCATATTCATGCTGTGAGTGATTCGAATTGCTCTTTGTTTTCCTTTTGAAATTCCAGTCAAGTGCAGATTATTATCCATTTATGTTTTAAGTGTTTGTACTTTTCTTGAATTTAATTTAAAATAAATTACCATTCAATTTATTATTTTTTTTATTTTTTGTTCTCCAAGGTTTGTTTGTATTTTTGTTTTGTTTTTTAAATATATTGTCCTAGTGATTTTAAACCCTAGTCCTTCTGTCATCTTCATGGGATTGGTGGTAGCCAGTATGCTCACTGGGGGTAGTAGTGACACCTGGGAACATCTGTGTGTCCTCTTGTTTCCTAACTTAATCCCTAGTAGGACAAGTAGATGGGTTTATTTATTTATTTATTTACATATTCTGTATAATTTAAAAAGTTGTTTGTAGCTGTGCTTGTACTGGACATTTTCCACTGCTGTGTTTAATTAAATCTTAAAATAAATCACTTAAAATGATCACTCCTCTCCAGGGCCACATTAGGATTTGTGACACTGAGTTAAATCACATTGTTTCCAAAAGCCTTTTGTTTGAGAAGTCTCAACACAGCGTTGTGAAGTTTCTAAATGAACATACTCTGGACGACGTTTGAAAATGATCTGAAAGGCTGTACAAATTTACAGTGTGCACACGTTTGGAAATACTTTGGGGATGTACTCCATTAGGTGTGAAACAAAATGTGGTGTGAAGAGAGGGAGCAGAAGCAGGTTCAGAGCAAAGAGCTGGTGAGATTTTAACAGTTAAAGTAAATGTTTAAAGCATTTAAAAAGACATCTGGAAAATAAGGAAGATAGAAATCTAGATGGTTTACCGCAGGGACTTGAATCACGAATACAGCAGGAAATTGTACGGCAGCCGAGCAGGCAGCCAAGAAGGAGGAAAGGGAAGAGAGAGTACGTTAGTTCCGTATCAGAATCTATTTTACTTTCTGAAACAAAACAAAACCTAAAATTAAAAAAAAAAGTAAATTGATACCCAAAAGACAAGTTATATTGAGACTTGACAATTAAACAAATCGTGACAGGGTCGAGGGAAGAATATAAATCTCCAGGTGATTACCTGGATAGGAAAATGAACACTACCCAGACCTGTTTTTTAAAAAGAGGTTTTGGGGAATTTAAACTCTTTGTGGTGATTAGCACTTCTGCCTCATAGCAGTACAGGCTGAGCTTTTCCTGTGAAGTTTGTGCAGGTTGTCTTTTGCCCTTTGTTGCTTCCTTTCACAGTCCAAAGACATGCACAGTTGGACTAATTGATGATTCTAAATTGCCCGTACATGTGTTGAGGGGGTACTCTGCCTCCTTAGATAAGCTCCAGTTTGCAAATATTTGGACAGTGATACAGTTTCTGTAATTTTGCTTTTGTCCACCATGGCAGTGGAATTTAAATCAAACAAGCAAGATGTGATTGAAGTGCAGACATTCATTACATGAACTGTTTAGGAATCCTAACCATTTCTGTACACAGACCTCCTTACCATTGTTATTTCATATTCATATTCTTCTTATTGCTAAATAAATGTTTAGTATGTCTTTGTAATCTGTGCATTAGACCAGAGGTGTCAGAATCATTTTACATGGCAGGCCACATACAGACGAGTAAAACTCCCCTTTCTGTCAGTGTAAAGAAGTTAGATGTTTAACGGTTTTTCTATATGATGACGAAAAAGCCTCTGTGATAAAGAAAGACATCTGTCAGAAAGACACTTTCAACTTAAATTGTAAGAAATAAAGTTGCAGATAAAGTTCTGGAAGCTCATTTACCAAAACGGTCGTTGTAAAACAACAACAACAACAGAATTTACACAAGTTTTATTAGAGACACGGCTAAGACTTTGGCCAACATAATAATTTGTGAAAGTTGAATTTTTCCGGTATATAGAAAAGGGGAAGTAGGGGAAAGATAAGTTTTATGTAAGCACACACACAGCTGTAAGGTAAGAGCTATGCAGGAAGTGCGATTTTATCGTAGTGGAAGCAAGACACCGAAGGTAAGACAAATTCATGACAGTGAATTGTGAATTTTAATTTAAAATTCACTTAAACGACGAAACCTGTCGTTTAAGCTGTTTGGTGGCTGTTTATTAAGAATTATTAACGGTTTCAAGCGCACATTCAGGCCTGTGAGACTCATTAGACACTCTGACACTGAGCCATGGCTCTGTGCTTATGCACACGTTTCTGCATCTCTGTTATTCAAAGACACTTTCTATATGTATAATTTATTTTATGTAAAATTCACTACTAAACTGTAACTTTAAGGACAAGGAAGCGATATTTTATTCAGTTTTATCATAAAAGCTTTATTTTTATGGATTTGCTATTACTAGCGAGAACAAACCTGAGGTTTAAGGCCTGGATTACTTTGAAACCTTTGAAACCTGAAAATAAAAAGGGGCATTGCTTTATTTACGTCTGACACCTCTGAAGTCCACCAGAAGATGGCGGCATCTGAGCAGGAAACCCTTCTCCTTAAACGCAACCACCAATTTGCAAGGCTCAAACGCTTATAATGATTATATAATGTAATGTTTATTTACACAGCGATAGGCTGAAAGTCACTGGTGCACAGAAGCCTTTTAAATAAGACACGAGACTAGCTGCCAAACAAAATAAAATGTGCACGAATTTGGCTTTTTTGTTTACGAAAATTAAAAGTAATTCATTTGAGATTTACCCGAAATTTGTTGCGTTAAATCAGGTATATTTATTAAAAACAAAAAGTTAAAGCAGGTTTCACGATGCGGTGCAGCTGCAGTCTAACACCATCAAATGATCCGGGTATCCTGTGGCTCTATGCAGAGCCTGTCCATACACTGGACTCCTCAGAATTCACCTTCTCTCCAGCCTTATTTGTCATTGTTATTAAAGATAATACTAGATAATATAAGTGCCTTTGCAGTTTTTTCCTAATCACAAGAACACTTTTAATGTTTCACTTCGTGTGCAAACTGTTACTTTTGTGTTTACCTGTGTCCTTTAGTTAAAGACAAAGGGTTGAAGGTGAAGCGAATGAGGTCAAAGATGGGCTTAGGTCGGAGTAATAAATTAAACATCGGATCCTAAATTATGGATTTTCTTGGAGGGCGGAGGACCCCTCCAAGAGCAGCTTCTGTATCTTTAATAGACACGGAGAGGGGCTGGGAGAGGCTGCGCGTTCACGTTCATTTTCTCGCGCCGCAGCGGCGGGGACGCGCAGAGGCTCCCACACTCTCCGGAGAGGAAGAAAAAAGCGCCGTCGGACCGCAACAGCGACTCACCGGGAGAAAAATGATCCCTCCACCGTCCTTCATCTGCGCTCAGGTCTGCACAAAGCATGTGAAAGGATCCGAAACCTCCGAGGACTCGACTTTTCTCAAACATTAAACTTGTTTCAAGTGGACTGTAAACTCCGAGGGTGATTTATAAGACACGGGAATTGAAGTTAACATTGGACAGGTAAGATGACGGAAAAATAAGCTAATGCGGGAGTTACTGCATGAAATTAGAGAGAGACGGAGCAGCATCCGGATCAAAACTTTAAAACAAATACAAAAATGTCTAGAAATCAACCCGCGGATTAATTCTGTGTCTGTGTCACAAAGGCGTTTGTGCACGAATGCTTTAATAATCCGCAAATTGATCGGGAAAAATCTGATTTGAGCATTAAGTGCTTTTGGGAGTGAAACCTTCTCGAATAACTAAAAGAAAACCCATTAACGAGAGCCCGTTTCATCACCACGGACAGCGCCAGTTTACCCGGACCTGCCTGTGCAGACGCGCTCAGAGGAGGGCATCTGAAATCAAATATGACCCACAACTTATGTGCATATGTGCGCTTGTTCGTCAAACATTGTTGTTCTGTGTAGCGAAGAAAATAAAAGGAAACTGTTTTTAAGGCATTCAGAGAAACACATTTAATCTATATGAGATAAAAAAGCATCCGCAGTACATTTCCGTCGGTGTGATTGCTCTAATGGATAATGCTCTTATAAATGTCTGATCGTAGCTAATGTCTGCTAATTGATGCTTGCAGGTGCAGAAAATGGCAAGAAGGTTCTTACAGCTCCTTGCCTTGTGGACTGTTATGACTGGCATTGTGCAGACGTGTCCAGAGCAGTGCAGCTGCCAGGATAAATTTTCCCATCAGTTTGCTGACTGTGCTTACAAAGACCTGCTGGAGGTCCCTGTTGGTCTCCCTTCCAATGTTACCACCGTGAGCCTTTCTGCCAATAAAATCCAAATCCTGAAAAGCAAAAGCTTTGTTAATATCACTCAGGCCACCTCTCTGTGGCTCGCCCACAATGAAATAGTCACCATAGAGAGAGGCACCTTGGCCCCTTTGGTTCAGCTACGCAACTTTGACATCAGCCACAACAAAATTGTGAACTTTCCATGGGAAGATCTGCGCGGTCTCACAGCCCTGCAGCTTCTCAAAATGAACAACAATGAAATGGTGAACCTCCCAAAGGATGCCTTTTCCACGCTCAAAGACCTGAGGTCGCTTCGAATTAACAACAACAGGTTTACCACCATTGTCGAGGGGACTTTCAGCGCCCTCACTGCTATGTCTCACCTGCAGATCTTTAGCAATCCCTTCAGTTGCTCCTGCCGTCTGCAGTGGCTGAGGGACTGGATCACGACAACTAAAATTTCTGTCCCCGAGCCAAATTCAATTGTGTGCGAGGCCCCTGAACATCTGAAGGGTACGACGATTTCAAGCATTCCTAAACTGGACTGTGAGCCCCCTGCTGTCACTATAACATATCAGCCAAACATAGAAAACACAGATCTGTATGAAGGTATTATGGTGATCTTAAATTGTGAGACAAAAGGGAGCCCCAAGCCACAGATCACCTGGGAGGTGACTGCAGGAAATCAAAATTATCTTTTCCCCTTGCCCTCCACTGGAGAAATAAACGATGTGCCAATTAATGATAAAACAACCAGCAATCGATTTCTTGTTTTTAGAAATGGAACTCTCATCATCCCCCGTGTGAGTAAAAAGGAAGATGGGAATTACAGCTGCTTTGCGGTGAACGAGTTGGGTAAAGCAGAGAGCAGCGTTAAAGTGGCTCTGGCAGGCACCCAAAAGGAAGCCAGCAACACAGTCATCGATTCAACAGTGGACAAGAGCCGTCCGTCTGGTAAAAAGCCTGCAGACCCCAACAAGCCCTCCAAAAATAATGTGGTCAACTGGACAAAGCTTGATGAGAAGACAAAGGAAAGTCCCGAAACGTCAAAAGACAAACACGATGAAACAGAGCAGACCGGTGTTGTTCCTAAGACACACACATTCACAGGCAAGTGCGGTGTTAGAGAAAGCAGTGAATACATCTCCAACCATGCCTTCAACATGAGCCTGGAAGACCTGAAGCAGTACACCTTTGACTTTGGTGTTATTGCATTAGAAGTGTCAGAGACGGAGGCCAAAGTGCAGCTGAATCCACTGCAGCTTGCCAAAAGCAAATCTAATCTTCATCTAAGTCAAACTGAAAACCAGGAAACAGTGAATAAGGAACCTTTGGGTCTGTACCAGTCCTCATCTAGCAAGACCACTCTGGACATGCTCTACCTCTGTGTAAATACTGGAAACGGACACTCCATGGTTCAGTGGTCCAATATAGAGGAGGGAATTAATTCCTACCGCTTCCATAATTTACAGCCTGGCACCAATTACACACTTTGTCTCACCTATGGGGGGAAGGACTGCCAAGTCCAAGTAGTCTTCACAACTAGAAAGAAGATCCCCTCCCTGCTCATAATTGTGGTTGTCAGCATTTTCCTATTGGGTCTGGCCACTGTCCCCTTGCTGGGAGCCACCTGCTGTCATTTGCTATACAAATATCAAGGAAAAACCTACAAGCTGATCATGAAAGCTCAGAATCCAGATCAGATGGAGAAGCAAATGACAAAAGATTTTGATCACAGGCCATCTTTCGTGGAGTCAGAGAAAACCAGCGAGTTAGGCGAGGGGGAGGGGGAGGTTGACGGAGAGGAACGAGAAGGAGAGGAAGAGGCTGAGGGGAGCGTGGTGACCGAGTCCATCCCCGGATCATCATCCAAGACCAACCAGGAGGAGTTTGAAGTTGGCTCGGAGTACAGTGACAGGTTACCGCTGGGAGCAGAGGCCGTCAACATCTCCGAGGAAATCAACGGCAACTACAAGCAGCCAAGCCGCTGAGCTCCGCTGACGTCTGCGAGTATATTGTAAAATATTTTGCTTTCAAGTAGCCTATATTCAAGCAGGTAACACACACATCATTACTTCACGTGAAAAAAACGATGCCGTGTGATTTTTGTCTTTAAAAAAAAGGGATCATTAACTTTTTTACCTCAATACTCCTTCAATCACCGCGATTGTGATTGAATTCATGTGACATTTGTAGTTTCCGTAAGGTTAAAACGAGTAACTCACGTTTACAAACCGAGCACAGATTTATATCTTTTATCGGACCTCAAAACCGACGGGAAAGCACCAACGTTTACCCCATCTGTGGGACGTACGCGAACGGGCATATGGGAGCAAATTTCGCGAAGGCGAGACTTGGAGAAATGCGCGTAATTCGAGGCAGCAAAAAAAAAAGGAGAAAAAAAGTGCACAAAATTTTACCCACCGTTTCGCTGCGTTTTAAACAAGCAAAAACAACAAAAAACAGGATTTTCTATGAAGTCATTGTAAATAAACTGACATCAGGGACAAGATTCTCTCACTGAGCCGCGTGTGTCTGTGCAAGGCTGTTAAAATCTCATAACGGCCATTTAACATCTTCTCAGGTGTCGGCACTCTGGCTCCACTCAACTTGTCCACGAAACTAGAGAAAGATTGGGATTAATGTGTTTGATGAAATGATATTTGCGCTTGGCGCTGTTGCACCTGACAGCGCGCACAGCGGCGCCCTGCGCGCTGTCCTGTGCGTCCAAAAACGGGAAACTGAGCTTTCAGAGGTGACGATGTGCTTGACGGGAAATTCCAGGTTATTTACCAACAACATGTTGTTCCACGTGTAACGTAAGGCTTTAAAAATGTGCGACTTTAACCTCTTAATCGACGGGTGCTTGCTGTACTCTCGCTTTTTACGGTGAACGTGTCCATGGCATGTCACTCCTTGTGCGGTTTTCTAATAGTGTAGTCTATATAGGACTTTTAGATGTGACTGTCTACTTGTGATGTAAAGCCACGTGAATTTTCTTTATTTTTTTTTTAAATCAATTTTCCAATGAAGTCCTAACAAATGGGCGCAGTGAGCGTCTGTCGGCTTCACTGTCTTGTAATTTGATATGTAAAGTGAGATTTTTTGTGAACTATGTTGTAAAACAAAACAAAAAACGTGACCTTTTAAGATTTTTTGATATAATTTTATGTAAGTGGAATTAATAAAACATGTGAAACTATACAAATTGGTGGATTTTTCTGGATTTAACTATCATTCCGATTTTATTAAACAACAACAAAAGCAAACAAACAAACAAACAAAGAATCCCCATATCATTTCGAATAATTATGTTCCAAATGATTATTTCGATTACGAAAAATTATCATTTTTTCTTTAAAAATGTAAGATATTCTCCTTCCTTTTTTGGAAAGTGATTATTATGGCATGGCTTTTTTTCTTTTCTTTAAAAAAGAGGGGATTAAAAACAGAGAAGCCTGAACACTGCTGCGTTTTGGAGCTCCGATCAGTCACAAAGCCTCCCTTTGTCTATATTTTTCGCTTATGGTTCAGTTCAGGTCTTTTCTTTCGGCAGAAAATTATCACACTACGCAAGTGGATTAAAATTAATATCTTATATAAAAATGTGAAATGATAATAGGAGAATGTTTATCAAAACACTTAAGCAGTTACCAGAGTCTTAGAATTACGTTTCAACAATTTTACTTGCAGCAAGGACTCCTACAGAGTACAGCAATGTACAGAGGAGGACTAAAGCCTACAGTGTCTAGGTTTCATTTATAGTATACAGGGTTCATCCTGAGTTTTACGAGCACTTACATCTATGGAAATTCCCATGAAGACATGCTGAGACCGGTGGTCTTATTTCTGCTACCGCAGCTGTTCGGCTTCCGGTTAGTTTGAAGGTCAGTTTCCTTTTCAAAAGCCCTTTTCCCGTTGCAAGTGCACTCATGCATATATTAGTTGAGCAATAGCTTAACAAAATTTCCCATCAGTGATTAAAAAAACCCCCCAAAAAACAGGAGAAAACTGTATTTTTCGTTTTATTTTCACAGTTATCAGGGAAAAAACAATCGGATGTGTATATTTTCATTTAAAAGTTTAAATGCGCAGACAAATGGTGAAATATCACGAAACATTTGAAACAAGAAGATGTTTATTTGACAAGAACTGGAAATACTGGAAACAGTAAGATGTTTTTGACTTAAAAGTCTACAAATTAAAACAGAATAAATATACAGTTTATTCCACAGGTTAATATCAGTCACACAATGCGTGTAGCCTAAAGATGGGGGGAAAAGAGAATTTATTGGCCACAGTATGACAATGGTTCATTATTTATATTCATAAATAGTCAGATGTTCTGTCTTTCTGCCCTTCTCTGTCACTCTATATATGAACTCCCATTCAAAGAGATGATTCATTGGCTTGTGCATCCATGTTTTTAGTTGGATGACCATCATCTTACATTATCTGCATTGAATGCTGAAAATAATACATGATTAAAGGCTATTAGTGCAAATGAGTTCTATCCCAAAATAAGCACATACATGTTTAGAAAATTATTTTTTTAAGTGTGTTTACTAGGTGATCAGTGCCACACAAGCATTCCCATCAGACTGGAGACTGAGGTCCTCACAGACAGGAGAACATGAAAAGCACAGGAGGGACTCCGAATCTCCAGACGTTTAGGAAAGACTTGGTGAATATCTTTACACTAGGCACTGAGCTATAATGCATGTATTTCACCAAATGCAGACAAATAGTACAAATGCAGACCCAAACCGGACGAGACTCTGCAGCCAGTACATAATCAGTATCGCATTTTTGATTAGTTGCTGGCAGCGGCTTCTGCCTCCTTGGTCGTAGCCTCCTTTTTGCTCTCCTCCCTGGTGCTGCGGTTCAGGCTTCCATTCAGAAAGCTGTCTGTGGTCTGACGCTGGAAGTGCTTCCTGGTGCCCACAAGGGAGGGGTTGTTGACCAGGGTGTAGAGGAGCTGCCAGTGCCTGCGGGCTCTTTTGGCAGTGGACACTTTATTCTGCTTCTTATCCTGCTGGACGAGCTGGATCCCTGAGGACGTTCAGACATCATGATTGCACCAAAAGGTATGACATCTATAAGTCCTATGTAATGACATCTAAGGATAACCCTTTTTCTATTTTAAACTGAAATTGGAAAAGGGTGATTTGTGGGCCTCCCAAAAGACACCCTATATACAGCAGATAGAGTAATAATAGAAAGCAATCATATTTTAATCCTCTAAGCATGGTGGGAGCATACTGGGCTTTCCATTAACACGCTGAAAGCCAAAGCCCCTTAGGCTGAATGAATATGTAACAGGCAATTAGCGTAGCTCATCTGTGTAATCAGCTACTGGAGAAGTAATCACTGTAATACAATAGATTATTCCCGATAATACATTGTTTTCTAGATGCAAACAAGCAACATCTCCATGGCACGTTTCTAATTGGACTCAGCTGTGTCTAAATTCCACAACAACCGCTGAATCCTGGCGGATTTTCTTGTTAATTTGTCAGTGTAATGCATGTCCTGCTGTCATGATATGTGAGCGACCATCAGTCTCTTCCTTTGTGTGTCAGTGGCGTTGCTGCAGATCTGCGATCCACCCTAAAGCACCCGTTTACACTTTGGATTAACGCAAGTTGTTAATATAAAAGATACAATATAGCACCTATATTACAGGATGCAGAGTCATAACGACAGTTTATTCGTTTATGACTGATATGATTAGGACAGGCAGCCGGACTCCAAGCTATTCTGCTCTGAGACTCAATTTGCTCTTAGCATATTATTAAATCAGAGCTGCCTTCATTTTCACTGTACGTGCAGCAAAGTGAGATGATCTGATTATGTGTTACAGTGACCTGCTATTAAATTCTAAACACCCCAGAGAAATTAAAGATGCTACAGCACTTTTAATGCAGGTATTAAGATTATTTTGAGCTTTAAGAATAATCTGGAGAAAATGTCTTAATGTCATGAAACAACTGAAACAATGAGCTGATCCTATTAACAAAGACTACCTGTGTGCAATGGTCACTCTTCTGTGCCATTAAAAAACCCCAAAAAACACCACAATGTGCTTTTTTTGTCCACACATGGAGAACAATCTGTGGTGTGGATTGAGTTTTGTGCTACAGACCTTCTTCAGCATCTCGTGACCTCTGTCCAGCTTTGGTGTCCTGGCCCACAGACTGCAGCAGCATCCCACAGAAGGCCTTCATCACAGGGTGAGACTGGCTCACCTCGATCTTCAGATAATGAGCATAGCAGCGGTAGGCTGCAGGCAGACGTAGGGAGGGGTGAATCATTCTGACTGGGCAAAAGCAATAAACACACAGGACTGCGCCCCATGTTGGCTTTGAGGCAATCACACATAATGACCATACAATCACACTTTTTCTCTCTCTTTTTTTAACCACCTGCTTTTTCTGACAGCAAATCTGCAGACATTTCCATGCAATTAGAGTCCCTGCCCTGCACAGAATACAGATATCATATGAGCTGCAGTGAGCTGGCAGGAGGATAAAGTGGGCAGGATGCAAATTTCTAACCTCTAAGTGGGATCAGAAGAAGTGCTTTTTCTCATAGAAAATTGCTTCCACAATGCTTCCACAAACATAAAAGCGTGTTGCTATTACCTATTAATATGTTAACGTCCTGTTTCTGAGTCCAAAGAGAAAAAAATGGGAACTATTAAATATTTATTAGCCCTCTCTAAGCAATAGATGGATGCTAAAAAAGTGCCAATAATTGATGAAGAAAGTGTTTTTTAGCCAAGCTACAATCCTTCTAATAATTACAGCATGTTCACTATTACAGAAATGGACACTATACTGATTCTAACCTGCATACACGTCAGTTATCTCGCTCACCTGGGTCAAAAGCCTCCACATTGCGGTTAAGAAGACTGATATCCATACGTCCCATGTGGACAATGTTGAACAGGGCTGTGATGATCATGCGCCAGATTCCCAGTATTGCCCCGATCAAAACGTTAACAGGAAACATCAGGTATGTCAGCAGGAACAGATTACCCCTGTGAGATAAATTAGAATGCATCAAATCAAAATCAGGCAGTAAAATTATGTAAGTACAGGAAAATGTAAGGTAGAAAATGCAGTAAATCACCTGTTGTCCAGATCTCGTGTGCCTCCTGTCTTTTTGATGAAGCAAAACCTGGCGGTGACGTGTTGAATCAACACAACCAGGAGAAGCATGAGCCAGAAAGGCCTGAAAAGGTGAAACCCACATAGAAGGAGCAGTGATTAAAGCGCAAAAAACATTGGTAGCTGGCAGGAAATTGTACAACATACACAGAGAATGTTGTTGATTGAAAAACGCTCCAGGTGTCAAATTTCAAACCTAGCAGCACCACTGCACAGATACTCTCAGGTCTGGATTTACGACAACTTGTGTTTGTATCTTTTTTTATTTATTTATTTTTTACAAGGTCACAACCTTAAAATAAGCTAAAACTGAAAGGTGAGAGACACCAAGAATTATATCACTCACCACATGCTCCACAGGACCTGAAAGAGAATCAGATTCTGTCTGTGGAGGACAGGTATGATAACAAGGAAGACTGCAATCAGAAGGCAGAGGAAGAACACTATGGTCTGGATGATCATGCCTGCGGGGGAGAGATCAGAGCGTTACAGTCTTAGCACTTAGACACTATCCAGCATCCAACAGATCTACAGTGGTCACCCCACTGTAGAAAGCTCGAATACTCTGATATGTCTCTGCCCGAGCTGGCCGATTGAAAGAATTGCTTTTAGGCAATATTTAAGGAGCATGAACAGAAATAATACAAATATCTAACAGAATTTGGAAACTGGATATACAAGAATTGGTAGCGAGCACAGTTATGTCAAAAACAGGATGTAAAGATGTTGTTAAAAATTGCTGAGGTTTGTGTTTGGAGTGAAAAAGGATGAACAGGACTTGGAAAGCATAAATCATAGGGACAGTTAAGGTTGGAGAGTTCACAGAAAAGTGAAAGAGGTTTGGGGAGTTGATGTGGAAGTGTGTGGTGGAGAGATACTGAGTATACTGAGGGAAGGATTGTGAAAATGAGCAGCAAAGGAAGAGGAAAAAGGAAAGGCCAAAGGAGCAGTTAATGTATGTGGTGAGAGAGGACATCCAGGGCATTTCTGTGATGAACAGATGAAGAACAGATGATCAGTGATCTACTGTGCTGACCCCTAATTAGAACAGTCAACAGAAAACTATGAGCGGGCATGCTGAACTCTTCCCTGAATATGGATTTACATACAGAAAATTCATCAAAGTTTTGTCTCTAACTTGTTTTATTTAAAGTAGAAACAATATATAGAAAATCTAAATAATAACAATCTTTCAGAGTAACTGTACCAATGCAGATGTGAGCTGCTGTGAAGCTGGTGTATCCCATCCAGCAGACGAGTGCAGGCCGGGAAGCTCTGATATTTCTCTGGCAGTTGTAAACATTATAGCTATCTCCTCTGTACAGCCCTTTCAGATTTGACCTACGGAAGGTAAAACACAATTAAAACAATGTGACACTATGGAATACATAAACTAGTTCAGCCCCAACTGTACAAATCACATAGTAAATTCAAGAAGCAATTTAGCAAGAGATAGACTGAATACTCAATTCAATACTTGACTCGGAAATCCATTTATTTTAATGCGATGCCATTTCTGGTAATGGCACAGTATTTCATTTTTCTTCTTAATAGCCATTTTCAATTGCAGCAGCAGTTAACACAGACTAAATGCTTCCCTGTCTGCATGATTAGTACTCTATTATGTTATAATAACCATGGCATTATAATGAAGTAGCCAGAATGCAAAGGAAATTCAATGCAAAACAACAACAAAAAAGGGAAAAAGTGCAATCACAGACAACCTACCGATGCAGAACCATAGATCGCATGAGCATAGCCAGGTTGACCAATCCAGACAGGGTCATTGCTGAAATATAACACACTGCAGAAACATTGGCACATGACATTCAGGTTTTTTAATGTGGAACGATGTCAAGCTTGAACAGTAAAATTGTACAAAATAAATGCATCAAAAATAAAGGGCATAGCGTTATGTACGTGTGCATCTCTCATATTTCTAAATGGCTTCTCTTGTTGTCTTGTGTCACTTACCCTCTACACACCACATGTAATAAACCACTATCCGAACCACTTCATGTTTGTCTGGAGACAGCATGATTCTGAAACCAGCTAAAAGATTTGCAACGTCTTCATTGACTCCCAAACGAGCAGTCTGGAGAGACGGCACGACTGCTGAGATCAGCAGAAGACCCATCTAAGAGGGAAAAAGGACATTCATTAATAGCCAGTGAAGCTACTCTTGAATGCTAATGCAATAACTTTTATGGATGTGGAAATAAAATGAAACACATCATGATAATATTCGGAGCTTGGCTGAAGTTCTTGAGTTAGGATAAGACCGTTTGAGAGATTCTGCTCTCTCTTTCTACACCAAGCCATGCAATTATGTCTCTCCTTGTGTGTTTTGTTAACATTTATGAAATATACAGGGATTATTGCGTTTAATAGTAGCTGTGGTAGTTACCTGATACAGGGTTATGAAAGACACAACACCAGATATAGCCAGCTTCAGCGGAAAACGGAAAGCTGCATGAAAACAGTAAAGGTGTAGAAATATTAAGTTAACAGGATTACATATTGCTTTTCCAAATCTAAGCATATTTGTACTGCACACATTGTGTATTCATGCAGTTGCTTCACGTGACCACCTTCTGTATAAATGACCAATTCAATAATTATTCCAAGAAGAGTTTGACCAGTTTTAACACCTAATATGTGCATGACATGGTATTAAGCAGGTCCCAGACAAATATATTTACCATCCTCTGGTGTATAAATGTAAGATTTCACAGCATCGGCTATTCTTTGGGGGAGTTTGGGCTTGTCTGTGCTCGACGTGCTGAAGCGAAAGGTGAAAAAAAAATGAAAGTTACATTAAAAATGTAAACAGCATTTTAAACCTCAGGGAACTCATGGGGTAAGGCAAAATATATATAAATGAATGAAGCAACTTTAAACACATTCTTTTTCAAATCTGTTTATACTTAGGTTACAACTTTGGGCTCTTTGTTGCAGTACCACTGATGCCAGTGGCACTGGTACACTGTACAAAGTGGACGGAATAATGAAGGCCTTCATCACACCTCTACCTAAATTCTTCAGCTTCACTTCAGATCAATAGCTCGATGGTTAAAACTTGGACACAACGGTGCAAAAAAAACATGTTTGTTCTAAAATCCCTAAAATGGTCAGTTCTTGAAAACCACTGCTGTTATTTTGCTGAGCCTCTCTCTGCTATGCTGAATCAAACTGTTTACTTCACTACATTCGAACTGTAGGAACACAGAGATGGCTATGTAACAGCACAGCAAATCAATGTTTTTGATAAGAGGCAGCAATTCTCACCTGATTTTGGTCGACTTTTTCTTATTGAGCATTTTCTTGACATAGTCTCTATAGTAGCTGCTGCTCAGATCCTAAAAGAAGAGCAATCATATAAGTAACCAAATTTGAGGAGACATAAATTATTGAGTCAGGCTTTAATGTACCTAAACACCTTTGGACATCTGTGTCTTTAAGTTCTATCTACATGTAAATGTATTTGCTAAAGTATGAAAAAAAAAAAAAGCCTCCTTGCAATAAGGTTCATGGTGCTGGACATTGGGGGTGTGACTCATACACCAGCCGATCCCGACATCCAGTTTTGTCACACCATGCCAAGATTAGCATCAAATAAACACAGCATTGTGTCTCCTCATTGCAAAAACAAGGTAACCTTTTCATAAACCGATCAAGAACATAACGCAAACCAATTACGTCAAATCTACTTAAAATGATTAGGTCACAGATGTGCCGTGTCGGACTTCACATTTCCCCTCAGCCTAGACTTTATGAGCATAATCAGCCTGTAGATTACAAGGCAGCTTATACAGGTTTCTCATGTCCACAGATTCAAAGGAAATGCGAGTCTCAGTAAGAGTTTTTTGTTAAAGGTCAGGTTCACACAAATGTAGACTATTAATACATACAATTGTTTCGAGTATGTTATGCAAGAAGCCCAAACAATTAGTGACATAAGAGCTGTTCAACAAAAATGACTCAATGAAGTCAGAAAAACTGCTCTCAGATCAATACTCACCTCTGTAGCATTGTTCTTTTCAGTGCCCTTTAAGCCCTTGAACAGAAGAAGGGGATACTGAAAGCTAAGGAATGCCAAGCAAGCAATCTGGGGCAGGCTGGAGAAAAGAGAGTAGTGTTTGTGTATCTGCAAAGAGGTAAAAAGAAAAAGATTTTAAATCACTTAGAGACTTGATTTGGGAGTTTGGGGATTAAGCGCTGGGAATACATTTTGCAAAAATAGCTTTTTATGTTTGTTGTGGTGAAAGTCTGTACGCTGGCCAAATCAATTCTCACCTGCCACACAAACATCTGAAACCTCCACTGACCACACATCTCGTATCTAACTTGACAACTGAAATGTATTTTGAAAAGTAGCTGGCTATGAACTAAACGTGGATAGATTTTCTTACTGAATATGTAATTCTGTGTAATTTACTCTATTGTTTTTATGTGATTTAGCTCAAAACCTCACTAATATATTTTTTAAAGAAGGCCATCACACACAGTGTTCTCTGGATGTGACATATTACTGAGACACACTAAAGTGATTAAGTGTGACAAAGCCTCTTGATTAAGACCAGCAGACAGTGGAACTAATTGTTTTGAGTCACAGGCATTCATAGGTCTGAAAACCTTAACAACTTGGACGTGGCACAAGATTTGGGATTGGGTAAGCTTTTAAAAATCCCAACCTTGTATCCATGGATCTATCTCAAATCCCCAATATTCATCTATTGAAATCCCATCTTTTGTAGATACTACAGACCAGCTTTGTTTGGTAGTCAGTGTGTTTCCAGACAAGAACAAACCAGCTTTATTTTTGAAATGACCCTTTATATTGAGACAGATGACAGACAACAAAGAAAGTGATTCAATCCTGGAGCAGATTTATTGTAACAAAATAAACCACTTATAAATGAACTGGAGCTAATTATGACAATGAAAGTGATCTGTGCTTACCACTGGTGTTTTTGGGCAGTCAATTATCTGCCAGACCAGAACACCAAAGTGTGTCCAAGACAAGAGGCTACCGAGGACATAGCCAACTTTATTATGTAAAGTGCCACATGCCAGGAGAGGGTAGTATAGTGCGGGGTAAAAGAAGACTCCCAGAATCACCCAGTTCTCTGCAAATACAACAGAAATGTGAGAAGACCAAGTTTGAAGGAGCTACAACTCTTATTGTACCATACCACAGACCAAAACTCTTGCTGAAACTATGGTTGATTTAGGCTGCATTTCTTACTCTGCTGAACCCTCTACTGTTTAGGGATTGTGTAACGTTGCAGGGGACCAGCTGCCTGCTGTCCTTTGTTATGTAATTTCAGACACAAAGCTTCTTGCCAAGCTTACAATCAAACTCCAGAGTTTAAAATAACATAGGAGCAAAATAATCCAGTTATATAAGGCAGACATTTAACACTATTTTTGTGTATGGGGACACGTCAGCCTATTGGTTTTAACTGCTAAGATAACTCACAAAGTTATGGGACAAGCAAATGTTAAAATTGTTTGCTGGAATGATCAAGACGACCTCACGTTTGTTAGCGGTGTCTGTTGTGAAGGGGAGAGGGTTTGGCGATATGAGCAGGCCCCACAGTTTGCACAAGAGCACTCCAAACACAGCCACTGCCAAGCCCTTGTGCTGCGTATGGTCCAGGAAGTTCACCGGACTGTGAATAAAGCAGCAGGTATTTAGAGCTCACTTGACATCCTCCTCACATTTGGATAAAACAGTTACTGATCAAGTGAGAAATGATGAAACTTAAAAGGAACATTTTTAAGTTTTCACTAGAAAACTTTAAAAAAATGCCAGCTCAGTTAGAGAAGATAGAGAAAGAGAATTTTCTAATTCATGTAGCATGAAAATAAGGCTTTGATTTTTAAAGTTTTAATCTAAAGTTTCAAACGGATCACTTGAATGTTCTCACCTGAATCCAGTTCAGGTTTTTGCCATAGTTTTAGTCACTGACCAATGAACAGCAGAAATGGGGAATAATTGAATGTCATCTTGACTTGAGATTTAATTAATAAATAAAGTGACAAACAAACTAAACCATGTTTCCAATTGATTTAAGGTCTTACCCAAAGCTAATAAACACAATTAGCACCTGCTACATTTAAAACTCGCCCCAAATGCCAAATTATCCCTACAATAGATTCTGCTATAGCTTCTGCACATAAAGCTTCATGTCACTGTTAAATAGATGGAAGCCAGTAGACAGGTAGACTGAAAAGCTGGGTGAGAGTAATAGTAGGGTACAGGACGCGTCTGTAAAAACTGGATTTTCAATTTCACCTGTGAAACTGTAAGATAAAGTAAAGTGAGGCTCACCTGAGTAAACCTGGGAGTCCTTTCTGTCTGTCGCCGACCTTCATGCGCCTTGCCAACACTGCCAGAATCAGCATGACAACAAGCTAAAAGGAGAATAGACCTCAGTTAGCCCACCATAGCTCACTACAGCCCACTATGCAGCTCATGCTTCACTCTGCATCAGGCAAAAAAAAAAAAAAAGGGAAAAATGATGGGGTGTCTGTGATACAAAAGGCCAAACACCAGCGTCTGACTAATGCTCCCCAAGAATGTTGCTTGAATGAAGTTCAATGACCTGTCATGACCTGAGACACATTTAGAAAGCAGAAATGGGGGAAAAAAAGCTAGACTATAAGTCTGGACCGACTACAAAGACCATCCATAATCAGTTAATGAAGGAGCTTCATCATGAAAACACAAATGTACTTATCATTAAACCTAAAATGGCAAATCTGTGTTCAGTGATTATACAAATGTTTTGTAATGTAGTGCTTAACAACTTCTAAATTTGAAAAATTATATCTCAGTTTAGTCAGAATGTGGGCTACAAATAGCTTTCTTTTTATTATTCCTGTAAGTGCAGCGTTTAATAAGCAGCAAAACATTAGGCAAAAACAATTTTCTAATATGGATCTAATATGATCTAATATGATCACATAACAGGATTATTTGTTCCTGGGATCATTGCCAAAGGGCTCGCAAAACTTCCTTCAAACCAACATTTTTGTACATTTTTAAAACTTGAATGCAATTAGAAACGACAGAAACGCAAACCTTGATGTCTCAGTGTGGCACATCAGTACACGCCTGACAACAGGATGTAATATACAGGACAGTTTAATGTGGTGTCATATTAATCCAAGAAGACTGCGGACTTACAGATATCACAGTGATGCATATATGATAGAGCCTGTCGTCAGCAGTAGGGTCACAGGGAGGGATTACTCTAAAACAAATGGAGCAAAACATTCACATGAGTAAAATATAACTGAAGGCTTTTGAGTCACTGCGCTGACCTTCAGTATAGCTCATTAACCTTTTCACACTTTCCCTATCAGCGCCATTTGTGGTTGGAAACTCTGCAGCTGAAATCCCGCAGCACAGATTTGCATGTTAAACGGATTGGTATCGGCGTGACAGGGAAACAACAAATGCCTATGTTCATGTTCCTGTGCTCTAGAAGAGCAGGAATGCCTGGTCATGGGGTTGTAATTACAATTCAGAGAAGGCCTCACACATCAACCACTTACTTTATCATCTGTGAGCATAAAGATGGCAGCTTCCAGAATAGATGTTTCAATATTTCCTACCTTTCTAAACAATCTGTGAATTCCTAACTTGCTATTTTACAACAATGTGAAAAAAATTTATTATAGCCAGCTCTCAGTGGTGCAGCCGTTTATGCTTCATAAACTGACAGGGAGCTATATTAGAGGCCCAAGACTAGCTACAACTCAATACAGTATTATTTTTTTACAACAGCAAAATGGCTTTTTAGCTAAACATGGCAGCTTCTTCCACCATACTTCATTTGTGTTGTTCATCTGGAGGCATCATTTCTTTTATTAACTACCCCATACCAATGAAAACATAATGGATTTTAACAACATAGAAAAGAAATTTGGACAAAAGGAGCTAAGAGGAAAAAGCTTCACTGTGGGATACGTCATGGATCTTTAAGCGGTATCATATAAAGTGCAACTTGGTAACATTTTGGGTGTGAAATATACGTACAGACAAATGTTTAAAAAGTCTAACGTTTTTCCAATAAGTTCCACAGGCATTTCCAGGACAACCTACAACCTCAAAAGATGAAAAGGATACAGCCTCGACATGATAAATAATAAGAACTGAAAGAAGACCACACACTGACGCTGGCGCTGGCACTGCAGAAGTGTGCCAAGTGTCACCTAATATCTCAATGAGAGGAGAATCTCACAGAGACATTGTTCACCCTCAGAGAAAGTTTTAAGAACTACTAATAAACATCAAACAAAGTGCAGACTAATTTTAAGCAAAGATTTAAAAGCATTAAAGTAAAATAGCATTAACTTGAAAGAATTCAACTTAAATGTTAAGACTTTACTTACTCTGGTTCAATTTTGGATGGCAGTGGATCCAATTCTGGGTAGTCATAGTCCATTGCGACTTCTCTTTATCAAAAGAGTCCCACGTCTTACAAAAGATCTGGAGTTCTTTTAACCACAAAGTGGCACACAGCTGTGATCACCTTGTCTCCAAGGCAAAAGTGTCTTCCAAATCCCACGCTGGACTCAGTTGCTGCTGCAAGTGTCCTTGTTTCCCTGTGTTTGGTCTACTTGCACTCAGACTCAGCTACCCTCCTTCACTGCATTCAGGTGACCTGGTCCCACTGTGTAGCTGAGAGTAATGTGACAGGTCCTGGCTGCAGCGCGTTGTCTCTACCTTCCAAAGGCCCTATTTCAGCTCAGGGTTACCACCGCACCAAGAGCCTGGGGAAGAGAGCGAGAGGGGGGCAGGGTGTGAAAGAAGGGAAAAATGTGGAGATCTGGGTAGCCAATCTGTAAGGCCACCTGTGGCTTACAGGGATTACATCTACTTTTGGAGTTGTGTTATTGGACCTGTGGCCGGTGGCTGCAGTGGTCAGGTGTGCAGAGTTATAAAACTCCAGCTGGGACTATGTGGGTAGCTGGGAGCTATGAGGCTTTTCTATCGGAGCAATCAGAGTTCCACGTTGATAACATGGAAATTCAGGTGTTGTTCCTTTCAGTCATGGTTCAGGTGCATTTGCTAAAGGTTACCCAAACTAAATCCAGGAAACCCACCATTGCAACATGGAACAAGAAAAGCAGAATGGAAGGGTTTCAATACAGTCACTAAGGTGTATCCTCACATCACCTCGCATAACTCTGCACCTTCAGCATGATAAGGATCAAGGAGGGGTTGATTTACCTCAGTACTTTGTCTTCTGCACATAATTTAAGATAGCATGTCCTAGTACATATTTATGTGACGACAAGTTTCTTAACCAGATATGTGCATCTTTAGCCTCCATGCTGATATCAAGTTATTTTAAAATATTTGAAAGTTATGTCCAAACAATGCTGCAAGTCGTCCTGATAAGGATCACAAAACATAATGAGAAAGGAGGAAATGTGTATATGTGATGGTGAATGAGTTACTGTCAATGTGCCCAGAGGAAAGAAATTTCATCTGAGCTTTTTTATTTTTTTAACATACCAATGGTGTCTTTGACAGATGAATGATATACAAAAAAGGGTTTCTTGTATGGATGTACAATGGACAGTAAAGTTCAGATTATAAATACTAATTGCCTTTCACATATCTTTAAATTCAGTTACCACTGCACATAGTTAAATTATCACATTATTAATATTGTTTTTTAAATTATTTGATAGAGGTTCGAGAAAAATTAATTTCTTTCTGACTGACTTTCATTTCTCCTTCTTCCCCTTATTCCTAAAGAACTGAATACCTGATTTGTTGGGCAAACAGAAACCATCACTGATTTTTAATAATTTATTATCCAATAGCTGTAAGTTATTTGTCGAGCAGGGATGTCGGACAATTTGCTGTTTCAGTCTTTTCATATGTGATGAGTTCCTTCTTTTCTTTTTGGTTTTCCATTATAAACTGAAACTCTTGGATGGGTCAAGTGATACAAAAATAAGTAGAAGTTATTGCATTGGTTGCTTTTGCACATTTCCTTCAAGTTTGGACCATGTGGCTGATCGGTCTTTTAAAAAATGAGAACAAATAAATCAAGAATGAATATAGTCTATGGTTGAAGGCCTAAAATAATAATATTTATTGTTTTATACCTGTGTTTTTGTCTGTTTCACATGACCTAGTTCAACCCATGGAAGCAGGTTGCCATGACTCCCTAATCAAGACAATTCTTCTGTAAACATTAAATCCAGGTACAAAGCAGGTTTACTCAAAATATCAAAATGTGGCTATACTATGACAGGTGACCACAACAACACAGGTTCAGGTGGTGTTGCTGTACTTCAGTAGAAGCAGTATAATCAACAATAATCACAGCAGTCTCTCTTATTTGTCATTACTTTCAATAAGGAATGTAGAATATCAACAGAAGCTTAATCTCTCTGAAGTTAGGCTCATCCTTGCTCCCATCTAATTAACCTTATTAACTAGATGTTGGCTACATGGCTACCTTAAGTATGACAAAAGCATAGGAATGTGTGACAGAGGTCAGAGGTCAGCGTTATAACTCCTGTTAATTTCCTTTTGTGCAACAAGTTGAATAAAAAAAAACAAAAAAACAGAAACACTTGAAATTGTATATCTATGTTGCCCCACATACACAAAAGATCCTACTGTATGTATTCTGTGCAGCATGTCTGCAGAAATCTCTTCCAGCATTCAGCTGCAGCTGGCTGAGACTAAGTCAGTTCTGCAACATTGCTTCCATGTCTCATTATTCCAAGATTAAAGGCACACAACCTTAAAACTCAACAAAATTTTCCCCCCTAACACCCTTAAGAAAACATGGTTTCTCAAGCTTAGTAAGCCACCAAATCAAATGTGCTCCCAAAGAAAAACTAGCCTGACAAATAAAGGGGTCAGTGAACAAAGAATGCTTTGAACAGTTACATCACAGAGAGGCAGTTTGATTGAGGCAGACAGTTCACTTGTATCAGGTTTAGGAAGTCAGCTCTAAAGCCTTTTGGAAGAAACTATGTTAAGCATGAGTGTTTAAAATAAACACAATTGAAATACTGATTAACTAATCCCTTCTTAACAATGTAAACACCGACATCATAAAGACAGACAAGGCAGGCATTCACAAACTAGTTAGATCTGGGAAAGCAGACATTGAAAAGATGTTAGCACAATCACTCACTGCACCAAAATTTTATATACATATATATTTTTGTGGTGACGCCACCTTTATTGCATCTTAAATTACCTGCTACATGTGGAGAAGGTGATTTTCATAACTCTTTATAATCAAACACTCCACACACCTTTTATGTTTTTCATTTTTCGCAGTTCAAACCAAAATGTAGTTGCAAATCAGATCCCCACAGATGAACATGACTGTCGTGTTTTATGTGAAAGACAGCTGCAGGGATCGGGTTAGATTCGGTTTCCTGCAAACATCACTGAGAAATTTCATGCCTTTGAAGTGGAGTTTGATCTTGCAAACAAAGGCACTTTCAGCTTGAGAGCGACAGCAGGTAACTCAACCACCTGTGCCACTGTCCCGCATGTGCAATGGACTAATCTAACCTTGCTTGTGTTTTGTGCAGTTAAACCTGCACCTTCTAGGGTGATTAGAAGAGCAATAACGTGAGTGTATTTCACACCATCTGCAGTGGCAACTTAATTTCATTATCTTTAAATAGCTAGCTACTTAAAGAACCACATGTGGGTGTGCTGCAGCACCAGATAAGCATGGAAAATCATCAATTGCTTAAAATCTACCCATTTCCAATATTGCCAAGAGCACGAAATCAGGCACATTTAAACAAGGTTGGTTTTGTGCATCACCTTGACCTATAGGCAGCTTCAGTAAAACACCACTCTGGACTAGCTCACAAAGTTCACCGAAACTATGGAGCCTGTAATTAGTACCTTACCTTTTGCTGACCTGGTGCTGTCTTTAGAGAAGGGACTGAGGCTTCATACACCCCTTGGAGAAGTTCACTAATTACAGAAACATAACTCTCAAGTGCAACTAGTTTTTTTCTGAACAGCTCTTGCAGTGTAAAGTGGGGACTTTGTACTCTCTATCTTGTTGTGATGAAAGCATCATAAAAGTGCTGCTCCATGCAAAGAGAGAAAAAAACTGTTGTGAAATATAAAGAAATGATTAATGTGGCCAAGTTCAAGTTTTAGTGTGTAGGTATAGATGCATATTTCCATTACTACAGTTACAGGCAATTGGTGCTAAAACGTTTGTCACATGGGCGTGCCTATAGATTGGAATCAATATTTAAAGTGATACATTATTAGTTAACTGCCATTATTTAGCCTTATTGGTGCTTTTAGCCTACTTACTGACCTTTGTTGACATCCTGCTGGGGATTTTTGCACTGTTGACATATCAGGTCAAAGAGGGAATTGTTCCTGTCATAGATGTGTCAGACTGGGGAAACATCTGTCACAATGCACGGGAGGTCCATTCCCATCCACTGTGTCATCCCATGACTGTGAATTTCACCTGATTTATTTAGTTTTTGCCCAAGCTGTGCAACCTGGGAAGAGACGTCCTTCAGATTCAAGACGAGTCAGCCGACAGTGTACGATTCAATTTTTTTTATTGATGTTTTTTCTCTACTAATTAAGGCTCTGTTTGTTTTTCACCCAGGTAAAAGCATCATAGATGGGGATGAACTCCTGGGCAAAATTATCAACTTAGTTCTTTCCCTGGAGACAGAGTGATCTACTAAGAGCAGCTGGTGTATAGTGAGTTTATTAAGTTAGGTGCTTTGTGAAGGTCATTATTAACTCCTTTTCATGGAGGAGAGTTCATTGTTATTCCTGGAGAAGAGGAGTTATGCCTACACTAACCTCGGGATTTTGATAACACTCACAACATACCTCACTTGCTATTTTTTCACACCAGGGAGCAGTAAAATTCATGTCTGCAGTCTCTTAGGGTAAAACAAATGCTATTCTTCCCTTGTCTAGTTTTGTGATACTGGAGTAGAAATCTCAAGTGCAACTTTAAGAGCCCAGAGTTGCTCTTCTACATACACGTCACAGATGACCTTCCTCTGGCCTTTCCATACAAGTGAATACATCCTCCTAATACTGTTGAGCAAGCTCTTGAGGAAGCACAGTAATCACATCATGAGGATGAGCTTGGTATCATAATTATTAACTTGCTGACTTCAGGTTTCTTCTGAAAAAAACCTGTAGCTGAAGTAATGAGTAAGCAGTCATCCTGTTCTCATTCAAAAACAGTAAATAATAAGAAGTCAATCTGAATTCGGCTGGTATGTTTTACTCCATTGAAGTAAGTGCTGTGCGCTGGAGGTTGTTTGAGGCCTTCCAAAACAGTTTAGTTTCAATTTGAAATAGCTCAGTTGAAAGTAACTCAGTACAACTTAATCTTCCTTAAAAATATCTGGGGGGGTTTTCTCTTCTTTATTACAGTGATGTGCAAAAGTCTTGAGCCACCCTACATTTCTTCATATTTTGCTTCCAAGGAGCTGGAGTTTTTCACAATTTAAGTTTCAAAGTAAAAGTTGTCCAGGCTTTCTAAGGCCTCTTTTCTTTGTACATCAACAGCTTTTTCACTCATTTTTAGTCCAGTATTTGTACCTGATCATTTTCAGAGTAATTTGTTTTTCTTTGTTTGTTAAGACACTTAACACTGACTGTTCAAGTATAAAACGGCATATTGGTTCAAGGGATGAACTGGTATTGTGTCTATACATAATAAACATTTGGCCACTTTGTTACTTGCAGCATGTCACAAGAACACAATGTTCTAATTTCTTTAGTTAATCTAATCTATGACAAATGCAGTAAATAAATTAAAAACACAGTTTGACAGGCATAAAATATGATTTTTGCACCAACAATGTGACCTCCCAGATAGCTATTAGTTGGCGTATCTCAGCATGCTATCCAGTGTGTTCTTAAAACATTTGAGGAAACTGGACAAGTGGAGGACAACTGGTGAAGAGGCAAGCCTAAAAAACTATCTAGAGCAAATAAATATGATATAAAAGTTGTGTTTGTAAAAAAAAAAAAAAAGGTTAAAAAAAACCCCAGCAAAGACCTGAGCCCTTCAGTTGATCCATGTACTAGTCCCTGAAAGATAGCTGCCAAGGAGCCAGTATGCCAAACTACACAAGAACTGGACTGAAAATCTTACTGCATGAAAAAAAATCCACATTTGAAATTTTCTGTTCATTTCATTGTCAGTATGTACAGAGGATGTCAGGAGAGACAACAATGAGTGTCAACAGCCATCTGTAAAACATGGTGGAGGCTTTGTCAAGATTTGGGGCCACATTTCAGTCAGTTGTGTTGAGATCTTGTCAAACTTGGAATTACAGATGCAGAAAAAGTACCATCAGACTATTCCTAAAGACTACTCAAAGAAATGGCAAGAAAGCTTGCCTTGCCGAGAGTTCAGGCTGTGTTGAAAAATAAAGGTGGTCATAACAAATATGGACGCTTGTTAGAATTGTACAAAATCAGTTTCACCAAATCACTGCACCTACTTCCTGTTGTCCTAGGAACATATGAAAAAATACATGTTGGCTCAGGGTTACTCCGCAATACTGTATGTGTGCCATAAATATGAAAATGTTATTGTTGGCAAAATCAATTCATATTGAGTAAACTGAGTAATATTGCCTCTGTGTTAAATCATGGCTAGTGAAACCTCGCGGGTACATGAGGCTAATTACTGGGGATATTTTTCTTCCGCTCAGTCTGCCTCACTGCCTCTGTCATAATCAATGAGCCTTGTAACAGTCAATTAGGACATAATTGGATTTGTGCATGTTCAAGGCGGGAAAAGAAATGTACATTTGAGGAGACATGAAAGAACTGCTTATCTCTGTTGACAGCTGCAATGTAGCTGAATTGGGTTGGCCAATTGTAAATTTCTGAAAAATTAAGTCGGCGTAAGCATATTTCAACACGTCCCCTCCCACTCTGTCCTCACATCCCTTTTATTTGGCTTGGTTCAAACAACTTGGATTTACATCAAAATACTTGAATTTAGCCACATAGGCTACATACAGATTCAGTTAGTCAGACTCATGTTCACACTGATGTATACACAATGAAGTTTAATATGATGATCAAAAGACTGAAGTCATTTACTCAGTTTAGAATTAGTAAAATGCATTATTTAGGGTGACTCTGATTTTTGAATTCTTCTCACATCTGTTTTCACCGATGCATACAAATGAAGATACACGTCTTTTTATCTTAAGTAATTCCTCAAATATTGTATATTTAATGTTTGAGAGGATTTATAGTTTGGAGGAGTCATTGTGAAATTCATATTCCACTCCTCAAGCTGTTAAGCTAGGCTGCCTAGCTTTTGTATGGCATTGGACAATAGTTAGCCTAGCTTGCTAACTTTAGAATAATTCCTAGGATGTATTATACTAACAACTGGACTTCAAAGCATCACCCATTCACCTAATGTACATAGCCACGCATGTATGTTGCCATACCAACTTCACCTTCTTTTTAGGATAAGAATTTTAATTATAAACCCCAATGGTAATTTTTTTGAGGATTCTGCTATAATGATAATACAGCATATTATATAATATTATATAATAATATAATAGAAAGTCCTTATTAATCTGGGAGTAATCTGGAAACCCACTGGTCATCACCTGAAGACTTGGCCTTTGGTTAAACAGGGAATATTTCCCATTTCTCAAATTGCCACCTTCTTATGGTGGAGGGGTTTGTGCATTCCCAAGAGCTATGTTGTTGGTGGCAACTTGTCCTTGGTAGGGTCTCTCATGCAGGGGTGGATCTAGAGAAATTTTCTTAGGGTAGCATGGAAATCTGGATTATTAACCCTTTAAGGCCTACACAGCAAATTCAAAAGTGTTAAATGTTTTGGTGTTAATAGTCTTCTTGCAAAAGTAGAGTTAATTTTACTCTAAGCAGAGTCACATTCTTTTAATGTAACTCTGAGGTGTAAAATGATAGTAGTTAAAATCGAGTGTTAAAAATGAGTGTTTCTCTGTCATATCTGGAGGTGTTACAATGGAAACATTAACTCTTGACCTCTTAACTCTGAACTCCTAGAGGGGCTATGACACCAATAGAGTAAATTCACAGACTCCGCCCCCAGCACGGCTCCAATCGAAGCTGAAGTGAAGCCGTTTCAGAACATTTTGCTCTACATATTTGAGTTGTTTGCCATGCTTGGTAAGTCATTTTTTCAAAGATTGTTTCAATTATTATTATGAGCTTTTACTTCTGTGGCTCTTTGGAGTTGAGACAAAGCTGTGTGAAAGGCATTAGCCATGTTGCTCGCTGATAGCATAATATTCTGTTTTAGCTAGCTGAAAGGTATTGTACCACAGCCTTGAAAAAAGCTTGCATGTGAATTTTCAGTCAAACTTTTGGTCAAATACACCTAAAACAATGTCTAGAATGTGAAATGTTGGTATAATGGTGCTACTTGAAGCCTGAAAACGATCGCCCATAAAAAAAAAAAAGCGAGCAAACAGCAGTAGCTGACGTCCTGACTGGATTCTACGTTAGCATAGATCCCTCCAGAGTTTTGTGCACACGGTTTAGGTAAAAATTAAAAAGGTTGAGGTTTTACATTTAGTTCAGTATTACCTGTTGCCTGTGTCTTTGTCTTTTGGGAAAATACTTTACACAAGTAATGGCTCAAAGAGGATTCCTTTTTTTTTTTTTTTTACTGTGCTGCAATTGTTTACTGGATTATTTGTGCCATTAATTAGTGTCAACTAATTTTTATTCAATCTCTGCACAGGATATGCTTGTGAAGATGGAATATGGGGGAGAGCAGAAGTGCGTTGAAGTTCCATAAAGGGATGAATGAAGGACATGCATATTGTATTGAAGAAATAAGTGTTGAGAATGCTGTTATTTATGTCAGACCTTTTGATAAACAAAATTCTAATGAAAGTGAGAACATGTATACTGTTACATCTTTCAGAAAATGTTTTGAAATTGTGGTGCACAGTTCAGAATAAATGTTTTTCAAAAACCATTGCATCTTTTTAGTAAATGTTTATTTCCAAAAGAAATTTCTAGAAGTTCAGAACAGTAAAATTCCCGCTTTTTAGAATGAATTAGAAGATAACTCTTACGTAGTTAAACTAAAATACTCTTTGAGAGTTAATATATAAACTCTTAACACCAAGTGTTAAATTATCAACTCCAGACAGATTTGGTGTTTAACACTAAATCAGAGTTAACGTACCAACTCTCCAAAAAGAGTTAAATTAACACTCTCTGGTGTGGACCCATATAGACACTTTAATAGTGTTGAAATCAAATCCAACAGTGTTAATTTGGACATGCTGGATTTGCTGTGTACCATTGAACCAAGTCCGCCAGAGTTATCTTTATATTTTTACATGCTGTAGTGCCATTTTTGGAGCATTTCAAGTTGCTATACATCAGTATAACCATTATAGCCCAAATTTTGATAATATGTATGCATTAAGTCTATAATAACTACATAAATTGCAAAAAAGAGCAATAAACTACAAAAAATTTAAAATTGTTTTTGATTTTTTACATATATTTCTAGTTAGAGAAATTTAAGAGGTTTGTCCCTCAAAACTGTAAATACAAAAAAGTTTCATAAAATAGTTTCTAACAACAGGAAATTTATTTTGAGTGCCTTCATAGTTTTATTTTTGAGATACACCAATTTTTATCTACTGGTGGAAAAACAAAAATAAATATTATAATGCAAATTTGCAAAAAAAACAGCATGTGCATCAAAATAAACTATTTTCAGCAGTGCAATTTGAGTTCTAAGCATCCCAGAAACTATTCAGAAAAGCATCAAGTCAAACATGACTTTTAAAAACACCAGTACAGGCTTATAAGGCCCCCTAAGGTTAAAAAAAACTACATTTTCTGCGAAAATGATGTCACTTTCGGTTTCGGCCAGGTGATGGTGGACAGGCGTAGTTCGCACTGACGTCTATTTCAACGTAGGAAGTGTTATGAACAGCTGATCGGATCGGCAAAGCGTGTTTCTGGAATATTATGTTTTTGTTGCTGCAAGTGCTTTTTATGCAGTTTTTGCAAAACTATATGTGGAAGGAAACTGTGACCTAGGACAAGCTGATGGCATAAGATGTAAGTACAACTCCTCCGGTTTCATATGCAAAAAAAATTATTGCGCTAGCTCACGTGGTTGCAGTGCTACCAGGATTTAAAAATAGTTACGCAAAATGGAGCGTGCTCGATCTGACCGGTTTTAAAGGGTTAATGCTAACTTACTTTAATAAAGAACATTTTCATATGCAAAACTAGGGTGGCACTACAGGATGGCAAGAGATTATTTTAGGGTGGCACATCCCACCCCATGCCACCACAGTAGAGCCGCCCCTGCTATAATGGAAAATTGGTTCCTGTGTGAGGGGTCAGACGTATAGCGATTCAGATACCCCTATGCAGAATAATAAATTAAGGATCCAGTGCACCCTTCCTTGGTTACTGAGCTCATACCCTGCAGCCAGGCCCGGGTAGAAGCCGAGCCTTAGCCCACAGTTATTTTATTATTATGAGCTAAAGAGACTCGGGGACTAAGAGCAATTGAGGTGAGCATTGGTGGTTAAAAAAGGCTGAAACAAAGAAAACAAATTGTCACATTGTCAGAAAATTCTGCTTTGATAATGCTATAATTATGACCAAACAAAGCAAAACAACAATCAAGAATATCCATGTTGCATTAATAATTTAATAAAATATAGTTGTACTTTGAGTTAAGCTTTGACAGTGGCGATCAGTGAGATTCGGTTTTCTTTTTTAGTTTTTCGAAAAAGATCCACAACACTTTTTAGCCACGTAATAGATTTTAATAGTCCCGTTTTACTGTAGATGAGCTTATTGCCAGGTAATGTACCTTCAACCATCATTAGGAAAGAAAAAAAAAGGCAACTTTAATCATAGAGGTTTTTTTCTGTTATGATATATCGCTGTGATTATGGTAGTCTGGAAGGTGAAAGATTTATTTCCACTTTTATGAGCGCTGCGAATGTGACGCTTTAGCTAAGCAGCCCGTGACAAGTACAAATCTTCTTGATTGTTATTAAAGTGGTCATGATCACTTTGCCACAGATGCCGGTTTGCAGCGCTCGGTCTGTCACGCTCCTGCTGCGATTGCCTGACAAGCACCGTGAATTTATGGGAGGGACGCAGGGTCGTGTCTGAGCGACCGCGTAATAATCTTCTTTATATAACCATTTGGAGAACACCTTGGCAAACGCTCAAGAATTTGATTTCAGTTTTACAATCTGTTTATCTTAAATGACAGCTTACAGTAGATGTTTAAATACCATTATGAGATCACAGTTGTGCATGTATCCACTTAAATTGACTTACCAGTATATTAAGTACACCATTACTATGTGTGTATGTACTGTATGGCTGGGATTGTGTGTGTGTGTGTGTGTGTGTGTGTGTGTGTGTGTGTGTGGGTGTGTGTGTGAGTGAGAGAGAGAGAGGGGGTGGGGGTGGGGGTTGATGTCTGTTTTAGTTGGGGTGTTATGCATGTCAGTGTGATAGATGATGTCCTTGCCCTGGCCTCTGTTTTGTCATTCTGTGTGTGTGTGTGGGTTGTTGTTGGGTGGTCTCTGTAAGCATTAATTTACAGGCTTTGCTGATGTGCTTCTGTGGGTCCTGTGAGCAGTGGATTATTGGCGTCTTATTGTATTTCAGATGTTGCAATCTTAACTTATGACCATTAAAACTGCTGGGTGGAAGAGTTCAGTCTTATCATATTTTCATAACCTTTTTTCCTGGAATCAGACGCTCTTTTTTTAAATTTTCATTTTATTTCGGCGAAAGGTCAATCAAGCTTTCTTGAGAAAACAGAATGTCCCATACAACAAAAACAAAACTGGCGACCGTGTCACAATTTTTAGCTACAGGAGACATACAACAAATATGGATTATCTACAAAGGCAGCACAGTCTCGAGCTGATAGAGTATTTGCATTTCTCACATCTCAGCGGTTTTTTAGTGAAATGAAAAATAGAAAAATCACCCCAGCCTGTCCAGCATAATTGCTATCAAAATGAGACGTTTGCCAAATTCACCCAAAAGAATTAATCGAGGCAGAGAAGGATCGAGTCTCTCCACACACAGTGTGGGTGAGTGTGTGCGTGTTTCAGTTTACAGATGTATACTCTGTTTTGATTTGTTGTTTAGATGAATTTTGTAGCGCATAAACTGGGCTGTTGGCTTGCCTCTGACTTAAATACAAATGGAAATGGGAACCATCTGGCCTTTTTCGTTTCTTTTAGAAACATTTGAACCAGCTGGATTTTTTAATTCACAGTATTTCATGTGTTTTCACAACTAAAATTGAGCTTGTGGATCTAATGTCTGGATGTGTTGCAATGCCTTTCAGCACAACATCATTTGTCCCACAGGGACTGCCTCTGACCACTTTTCATAAGAGAGGAAGCCTCCTGGCCTGAAAAGCGTTAGATTTTTCTGATGAATAATGTATTCATAGTCTGCAGACGCATCTCGGTGTGTTCAGAGAGGCTTGACTTTCACATGTCTCTGCTGGAATGAGGCTGAATCCAGAGCTTGTCTCGGCTATCGGCAGATGTGGGGAATATCCTCCCATGCACAAAGAGGACAAAGAATTTGATGCAATGTTTGGGTATTTCTCAGGTCATATATTGGCTTTTGCGCTTTAGAAGGTGACTGCATGAACACCGATCCATTTTGGCCACACAGGTTAACGTGCTGCTCGTTTCCATCACAAAAACCATCCTGAGAATGGATTTTGTGAATTTGCATTAATGGGACCAGTATACTGAAATTATAAAGGATGCACGGGATTACTAAAACATGCAAAGTATGATGCAACAAAATAGCATAATGGAATACGTTTTAGTTTCATGAGTTTTACTGGGTCACAGAAATGCTATAACAATTTTTAGGACATATTTTGCCTTTTTGTATATGATTCCTTTATTTGTTAATTCACTGATATTATACAGGAGATACATTCTAATTTAAAAAAAACGTGGATACAACTGTCAAATCAAGCAGCAAAATAATTGTGAGATGTTAATATCTTATCTCCGCAGCATCATATGATTTATTTATTTTTTTCTTGCAGCATGAATGAAATTTAATCAGGGAGTCATCATCATTCCTTCAATAGCAATTATTATTGAGCCTGAGACTACTGGATTACAGCTTCAGAGAATCAATACTGAGGATCACGTTGCTTTCACTGGGTTATAAAAGTAATAACGTCTAGTTTCCTTTCACTGATGTAAGTTAGTTCTTATCAGTTTTGCTTTCCATCCAGCCTTCTGTCAGTGGAAAGATTCTGATGTGGAGTGATTGTTATTTGAGGAAAAATATATAAAGGTCAAAAAGAGAAAAGCAGGATGCTGCACTTAAATCGCTGCACTGCAGTTTGATTTAATAGCAGATAATATTTCAAACAGTACAATTGTGACCTCTGTGCTGTCAGCTGGCAGCTGTGGTTGTTTTTCAAGGCTTAGGAGAGGTCAGGGTGATGATTTGTTAATGTTACTTTAGAACAAATGGTTAGACGACCGAGAATCTGGCTGTTGTCAGAAGCTGCCGGTAAATCCACTTCAGACTGCAGCGCCATCACACAGCATGTGTCCCCTGCAAAGATCAGACAGGCCGGACTCCTTTTGAGAAAGATTCCTCTCCACATGTCACAGAAGGAGGAATCCTAACATTCATAAATAAGGGTTTGGTAAACACAGTCTGACACAAGAAAAGAGCTTGTGTAATTCATTATTCACAATGCTGTTTGATGTGAATGCTTGAGCACTGCTGCAGTTCTTTGAGATCTGAAAACCATCTGTGACTAAATGGATGAGGCGGGAAAAGGTGGCGCTTCTTAAAGACAGTTTATTGTTAAAGCAGCAGTTTTGCAACATTCTGCTACAGTGTTCGTATGCTAAATGTGCTGTTCAGTATTTGCTATATTTGAAGAAAGAAGAATTCTGCCATCTTTTTTCAGCAGTGTGTGGGGTGGGGTTTTTGTTCTTGGTGGGGTTGTGGTATTATGTTACTCCATTTGTGATTCTGATTTCCCTGATGTATTATCACCATTGGTTTTGCTATTCACCTCCTCTCATGGTGACATCATGGTATTGATTCCCTGCATGACTGTCACGGGGAACTGAATCATGTTTCCCGGAGAGTTTTGGCTATAGGCCATTAAGGAAACCCCAGTGGGTCCCATACGAGCAGGGTAGAATACATCACACCTCTTCTGGTTTGTCACCATTTTCAATACTAGCTTCTAAAATCCCTCTTCGAACAGGTTTTATAAACCACTTTTAATAACATCACAGTCCTTACCTTCCTCAGTGGGATGCTTGAAGTGTGATTGGACGATAGTAAGACCCCTTCTTGAGCTCGCGGAGTCACGCAGCTCTCTTTCACGTGACCTAGACCTTAATTAGCATGGCAACAGATTGTCATTTGCATGTACGTGCCCCGGTGAGTAGATGGGAGGCGAGGTACATGTGGGGGAAGGATAGCGGCACTTCAGGGCCAGTTTGCTTAACAGACCCTGAACGTACACTCATTTCTCAATTTGTTTTTGTAACTTATAACACTACATGAAATTATCCTGAAAGACTGGAGCATTTTTGTGTAGTTAGGTGCAATTAAAGTACTGTTATTTATATTTTAGAATTCGAGAGGTTTTCTTTTCACTCCATTAACATTTACTTTGCCATTTAGCCGCGTTTCACATGAACAACAGGAAAGGGAACGCCACAAAGCGTCATTATTTTTCAAACTGGGCCCTGTACTCCTGACAAAAGATGTACTTCAAACCTGCTGGGAATTTCCGACTCTGGAGAACAGAGCTGCACAGCGCTGCAAGACTCCTTTCATTTAGCAGGCAGCAGGATTTATACATTGTATGCCTTTGGCTGTTTGCTTTAATGTAAAAGTGCCTCATGTGCTGCAGAGACACAGCTTTGTTCTTACTTTGATACAACAGCAATTCAGTGGTCCTAGGTTGTAATTTTTTTTTTTTTTTAATTCTGGGAGTGACTCATAAAATGTAAGACAAGTCATACTTTATAGCTTTGCCTTTACTCGTGTTTTTAAGTAAGCATCTTATAGTATTATAGTGTCTTTAATTCATCAGATTATGTCCTCTTTTTGTGAGAATGATGCTTTATCTTGTTCCAATCTCCTTTAGATGTGGCAAAAACATTCAAAATTCTCTTTTATAATTTGTTATGGTGGTTGTCATTTATACACACGCTACTGGCCAGTTTAATATCACACATCATTGCTCATGCTGTCAGTGGCTGCTAACTACGCCCATTCAAATATTCTCCGCAGTGATTTGCATCTGGGCTCCAGACACTGATCAATGCACCATGGCTCTATTGTTCACACAAGTGTTGGCTGGGTGTAGCTGTAGCAATCAGATGCCTTATCTCACATTAGACAGATTTCTCTGGTGAAACCCTAGCCATGGAAAATAAAAGGAAAATAGCTCCGTTCCAGTTCTCCGTAATGACCGTTCGCCTGCACTGAGGGGCCACGTTGATTGACAGGTAGAATCCCTGAAAGCTTCTTCTGACATGTTATTGCTCTGGGTCAGGAGCAAGCAAACAGGATTTAGCCCCCAGATTCCCCTGTATCTACTCTTTTCTGCCTTTCCGCCCTTATTTCAGTCCACTATCTTTCTGCCTCCTTATAAAATTTTAGTCCCTGTGCTGAATTATTGACTTGTCTCCAGTCCTGTGAGACTAAGCTGGTGGTGTGTTGTTGTCTGACAGCAGGAGAGCCTTTATTTCTGTTAAAGCTCAAAAAAGTAAATCCGAGGAGATGGTAAGGCTACAGTTCATGCACAATGCATGCAGCATTTTCATGCAGTCATTTAACAGATATTACCATAAAGATACCTTCAGTCTTACGTAACCTCACCTTTTTACTTTTTGTAACTATGAGATATCAGGTGTTTCTTGGGAGCAAAGTCTGAATGAGGTCTTTTCTGTTCTGATCCTTGGTACCTGATCGATTGGCTTGTTTGTGTTTTAAAAAGTCTACTTTTGCATGGATTGCAGATTTTTACAATTATCAGTTCAGATAAAGTGTTGTGAAATATTTCTTGCATATGTGCAGTTAGGTAAACAGCTGAGATAGTCATGCTACCTTGGAGGACACCTAAAACCTGAGAAATGCACAAAAGCCAAAACCAGAGTATTTGTCCTTGTTGTGACACATTTCTAGAAAGTGTGTATGCGTACATGTTTAGACCTCTTTGTGAGGACAGAAAATTGGCATGTCACCATACTTGTGGGGACCAATAGTTACTTATGGGGACAAAATGCCCACCCCCATGAGTTTGAAGGCATTTTTGAGGCTCAAAATGCAGTTTTAGTATCAGGGTTACAGTTCGGTCATGGTTAGAATTAGTCATTCTTTTTCGATAGTTAGGGTAAGCGGCTAGGCAAAGCATTATGTCAATTAGAAGTCCTCACTAAGATATGAAAACGAGTGTGTGTGTGGTGTTTCAGTTTACAGACGTATACTCTATTTTGATTTATTGTTAAAATTTCTAGCGCATAAAATAGGCTGTTGGCTTGTCTCTGAGATAAGTGCAAATGGAAATAGGAACTATCCAGCCTTTTTCCAGAAACATTTGATCTAGCTGAATTCTTCTAATTTGCGGTATTTAATGTATTTCTGAGTCGACCAACAAAATAAAAGTGAGATGTCTCCCTAGCATCAAATGATTCTTTTACTTTCTTGCAGCATGAATGAAATTTAAAAGAATGATCTGAGTCATCATTACTTCTTTTATAGCAGGTATTATCAAGCCTGAGACTACTGGATTACAGCTGTAGAGAATCAATACTGAGAATTGTGTTGGTGTGTGTGTTCACTTATTTATGCATGTCGGTACTGCAGTTTTTAGCACATGTTCAAACAAGAGGACACGTGTGGATTTCATGCAGTAGTCTGTATAACATTAGAACAGTGTAGGACACATTGGATGGAACAAAAAATATAAATGCATGTATGAGAGCCACACCCTTCTGTATGTATTTGGGAAACTCTGACTAGACAAGCAGAATAAGCTTTACATATGATGACATCGTCTTTCTGAATTCTGATCTGATCTGCTGTTTTGGCTGATATTCTCTTAACTCTAAAAGCTAATGGGGTCTTCTCGGAAGGAGCTTTTGTGACGGGTTGGTTTTCGTCTTATCTGTTTAAACTCAGTAACCTGAGACTGTGCCTGGAAACCACAGGTTATGCAGGGGAATGTTGATTCATATGGCAATGAAGAAGACATTGCTGCTGAAGATGAATGCTGCTTCATTGTGCTGGAGTAATTATTCCCATAACAAGTGTGACATTTCCCCCCAAGCTTTGACCACAGCTTTGAGCAGTATTGTTCGGCTCAAGGTTACCATCTGATGTGACTTTAAATGGGCTCGAAGCCCTGCTATGAAAAGCTGCTGCTGCACGTGTGTTGTGAAATTACCTGTTGCTTAGGAACCAGTGTGACTTCATGCATGATCAAGACCTTACCAAGGTCTCTGAACGACAGAATTTTTCTGCAGAATTTTCTGTTCAACTTTAAAAACAAACTATCTTCTCATCCTACTGAGGACATACCCTTTCCTAACTGCCTCTAACACATTATATCTGTTGTTTTACTAACATGAACAGAATTGTGAAAGATAATTTCCTATTCAGTGTTCTAGGTGTTACTCATTCACTCCTTAGCATACTGTTTTACATTTACATTTCGACGGTTCAAAGGGATGTGTAAAAACATATTTTTTTGGATGCAGAGGTTTTGGTAAAAGACGCCCACGTGTTCATCCCGGGCATAGAGGTTGTCATTAACACAATGCATAGTGATTAAATCTTCCCACGCTAATCATTTGCATCCCGGCTATTTCAAATGGTGTGAGCGTCACATCTGAAACCTTACATGATAAACATATTTGAACAGCGTGTGCAACATCTGGGAGTGAATAATGATTTTTTTAATTTTATTTTATGAATATTCCAGTTTTTTTTTTATTTGTTTAATTTCTTTAGTTAAAGGCACTGAAGCAGATCATGAACATCATTATTATCATTTTAGTAATAGTAGTAATAATAATATTATTAATATCCAGGGGAAACAAATTGATACAAAAGAGCTTCATTTAAAATGTTATTATTTACAGTAATAAATTTCTGCTATTACATATTATGTATATTGCTATTACATTATTGCAAATAAACATCATATTTTTCTGACTTTTCAAAGAATTTAAGGTTAAAATTGAAGTACATTCAATGCACTTATCAGCTGAGCGTGTTTCATAAAAGGGTAGCCAGTCAAAAATAGTTTACTTTGCAGTCCCACAGTGTCCATATCAGATGCAATTATACAGTTTCTTGAGATTAACAATAGAAAGAGTGAAACGTTTTAATGTAAGAGCTACAATATAATGCAGATATAGTTCTAAGAGAGTTGTGTGGGTGGCTTCTAAAAGCAGCTAATCAATGTCCTGTAATTACTCGCGAGCAGCAAGGAGAAAAAAAAATCCTTGATTAGTGAATACCAGTGAAGTAAAGCCATGGACACCGTCCCAGCCTCTCTCCCTGATTTGCACTCCCACTGTGAGGGGGAACGGTCGAATGAAAACTGCAGATGCAGTCACCATCAGTGGGGGCAGCATCAGAAGAACAGCAGCAGCACTTCAAATGAAATAGGCATAGCAGTCATAAATTTTTCATCTACAACCAGCTTTGAGGCAGGAGAGGGGGCAGGCCTGGCAGGCTCCAATTCAAGGCTTCTAACAACAAACCAAGGCTTTCAGAAACAAAAGGTAGCTGGGGGAAGGGCACTTGAAATGAGAAACAACAACAATCCTTTGTTTACAACAGATGAACAAAGAGCGGTAAATAATAAAAGTCAATGTTTAGCTGCCATAACCGAGAAAATCTGCCAAGCAAGCGTGGCAGAAATCACGACAGCAATCAAACAGATGAAGGCAGAGCTGCATTTGTGATAACTGTTAGTCACAATTATGGCTGGCACAGCGGCGAACTTGAAGGGGTTACTAAAGTGCAATTTATTTTTCATTCGTTTCATCATTCATTTATTTATCTTATGATTTATTGCTTTACTTCCTTCATGTGTTCATCATTTTGTGCCTTACAGTGCAAACGAATCCATAAAACCTTCAGTACCTACAGTACATTAGCCGTTATATGCTTTTGTATAACAAATGGAGGAGCAGAACATAGTTTGTTTTATACTCTTAGAGTAATTGTCTTTGAAACCTGTTTTTAAATGTTGAACGCATCAATATTATGTCATACTTTATCTCAGGCATGGCAAAAATAAATGCACAGGGACTAAAGCCACTTATCTATTTTTAGCACAGTTGTTTTTAGTTAAAATTGTAAATAATGAATCTCAATTACAACATGTTGTAGTTAAAATATGGCAAGTTCTGTTTTTAATTCAGAAATTAAAAAAAAGAAACAGTCTAGTTTTTATCTGCGAGGTGGATCATCCATGACCGCCCCCCATCCAATAAGCAGACAGTGAAGCTCTGCAGAACGACTGCAAATTTAATGACTGAGTTTCTCAGCACTGCAGAGTCCTCTGGGTGCAGCGGCTGTCTGGATGCTAATGCAGCCTGACATCTCCATCCTTGTTTAAACAGACCATCGTATACTGAATGGGATACTAAAACAACAGATTAAAGTCAACTTTAATGCGAAAAATCATCTAGACATTATACTACACGGCTCTTTCAGTATACTTCAGTCCCGGTCTGGTCTGATTTGATCCTGAAAATATTATATAGGCAGTTTGCAGACGACGACTTCACTGTGCTCTTTTAAGCACAACACAAAGCTCATTTTAACTCTTTCACTTTTGAATAGCATTCAGATAGAGCTGGGCGATAGAACGATAACGATATGTATCGCGATATAACTTTTACTCGATAGAGAAATTAAGCTATCGCGATAGACCTCGCCGCTCTTGTCCTCTTAAAAAAAAAAGAAAAGAAAAAAAAAGGTCAGCCGATCCAAATTCAGTAGCGCAGAGCTGAACCAATCACAGCCGCAGTCACGTCGCGTGACTTGCTAAGTACAGAACAAGTGCCAAGCTGCACGTGTGCTTGTTTGGGAAGCAGCCAGCGGGTAATGGAGCCAGCGCGTAATGGAGGAAATGAGTGTGCCGACTAGAAAAATCAACCGAGCGTGACCGAAGAGAAAACAGATGATGGTTCCAATGCCGGAGAGATTGTCGAACGGAAGAGCCATAGAAGTTCCGTAGTGTGAAGGTATTTCGGCTATTTCAAGTCTGACAAAAAACAGAGTAGCGTGCACTGTAAATTGTGCCGAAAGCAAGTCTGGAAATACAATGAACTGGTGCATGCGTCACACTGTGCGCCACGTTATTGTTTCGGTGAAATGAATTTCTACAATACTGTTACTGTTAATTCTACTCTCTGCAGTGTTTAAATGCTTACACATACACACAGTTACTGTCTGTCCACACATACGACTCGGTTCTGCTTCTATGCCGCAGCTTTGTTTACTTTTTCCCACCGAGGCTTCTAGACTTCTGATTGGCCAACATTTCTGCACGGTTAGGAATCTAGCGCCACCTGCTGCTTTGGCATGTTCATAGCAGCGTTTTCCTTCATTTCTGCCTTTATGTGTGGACGGGATTATTTTTTAAAACGAAAACGGAAAATCTCCGTTTTCAAAAATACCCGTGTACGTGTGGACGTAGCCTCAGTCTCTGACTGGAAGCGCTAATTCGTCATTCGGCTTTTGTCAGACTAAAGTAACTGTTAAAACTGTTTGAAAAGCTAAGCTATACAACAAGGAGAGATTGAGAATTTCCTTTTAGTTCTCAGTTTATTTGATATTGACAAAAGTTAGTCCGTTTTGTCTGTTCTTCTGTAAAACAAACTAAGATTTATTTTTAGAATTAATATTTTGTTTCTAAGTGGAATTGACAATTTAGTCTGTTTCATTTGTTCTATTTTGAAACTTAAATGCTTTAGCGGCTGCCTTTTGTGTAGTTTGCAATATTTGCCTTTATTTATCTGAAAAAGTCTCATGTTCCTTAAGTACATCTACCCTGTTGAACTTATTATGGGAAATAAATATTTAAAAACAAGCTGCTGATTATTTCACATTTTACTTGTGAGCAACGGCACATTTAAATCTTACAAATATAGTTATTTGGCTTATATCGTGATAGATATCGTTATCGCCTGAAATGAAAAAAACATATCGTGATATGAAAAAATCTCATATCGCCCAGCTCTACATTCAGAGTATACATCTTTTGGACTGCCGAGACAATTTAGCCCAGTTTGAAGCTCCTTAGGCTACGTGCTACATATACAGTATAGCAGTATATTATTCTCACAGTTGAGAGCCAAGGCGGTAGATGCATTTACATATATTCTGCTTAAAGGTTTAGATGTATGACTTCAAACTGGTAATGTTATATCACCTCTAAATCACAGGCAAAGGCCAAATCATATGCAGTAACCTCTTCTTGATTGGCACTTGTGCTGGAAATAAATTATTTGAGGAAAAGGTTTAATACTAGCTATGACAGTTAAACAAACACTTAGGTGACCATTTTTTCTGTAGACAATGAAAGGCTTGAATTTGCTAAGGGAGGACGGAAATATGTATGCAGCACCAAGTCTAGATCCAGCAGTGGCATCCTAGGCTATGCATTTGTTCATGAGATTATGGCCAGCGTGGTGTCACAAGGGCAGTCAGGCCACGAGCTGGTATGACTGGAGGCAGGTGGCACGTTTCTTATATCCGTGCTAAGAGGGATTAGGCCTCTGAAGAGAGAAGGAGCAAGCCTGTTTGTGAGAATGGAGAGCTGTTTGTGCAATTAGCAAGGCATTTTGAGCTGCATTTCTAGTTTCTGTGGACGTGTTTAACAACGTCTTATGAAAGATAACAGGGTCATTTCAAGGTCACAAAGGTCAGTTGCATAATTTTCTGTCTGGGGGAAAAAATCACTTCTTTAAAAAAATGTATAACAGAACAGTGGCAGTAAATTTTGTCTCCTTAGCATACGGAATATGTTAGCTAATATGTTCATTTATGGAAAAAGTGAAGTGAATGAATCCTGTAGGTGGAGGACTCAGGATGTGACCTGTTCCACCCTCCCATCCCACACACCATCCTGAGAGAGGCCCACTATGGAGCTGCAGGCCTACAGGGAGCATGAGAAGCCAAAGAGCACAACTCCACCAAATGGGATAAAGCTATTGGGTAATGTCGTGTGGGCTTGGCTTTAGATTGTACACTAGAGTACAAAGAGCTAAGAACACAGATTGCAATCTGTCTGGGTCAGACTAAACTGACTTGTTAGTAAACACCATTTAAATTTAAATGTGTGGCATTTATACATTCTCTGGCATTCTTACTCAGGTAGGCTGTGGCATTTAAGATCATAGTTAGTACTAAGAAACCCAAAGTGTGGCAAGAAACAGTTACACCATACAACACCACCTTGATACCCGGCAGAATGGTTTAGTGCTTTTATATCGTTTACACCAAATTTTGTGTGTTACACAAGAAACCAAGACTCAACAGACCAGACATCATCTTCTGCTCAACTTTAGTGAGTCTGTGTGAACTGTGTCCTGTTCTTAGCTAAAAGGAGTGGCAACCGGTACATACTTATTATTTGAGTAACTGTTGCCTTCCTATCAGCTCGAAGCCTTCTGGCCATTCCCCTTTGATGTCTGACATCAGCAAGGTATTGTGCCCCATAGAACTGCTTCTCACTGGATAGTTTTCTTTTTTTGGCAAGGCAAGGCAAGTTTATTTGTATAGCACAATTCAACAACAAGGTGATTCAAAGTGCTTTACAGAGACATTAGAAACAAGAACAAATAAAAAGCATGATTTAAAATTGATTAAAACAAGCAAATAAACTAACTAACTAATTAACAAACAAACAAACAAACAAACAACAGTATATAAAATCAAAACAGATAAAATCAGTAGTTAAATGTAAGTTTTGAAATTTAAGCTTAAAGTGTGGACTTGGTGCTTTATTCAAATGCAGCTGAGAACAGGTGAGTCTTCAACCTGGATTTAAATAAACTGAGTGTTTCAGCTGATCTGAGGCTTTCTGGGAGTTTGTTCCAGATATAAGGAGCATAAAAGCTGAATGCAGCTTCTCCGTGTCTGGTTCTGACTCTGGGAACTGATAAAAGACCGGATCCAGATGACCTGAGGGATCTGGATGGTTCATACTGGGTCAGGAGGTCATTGATGTATTTTGGTCCTAAACCATTCAGAGCTTTATAGGCCAGCATCAGAACTTTAAAGTCTATCCTCTGACGGACAGGCAGCCAGTGTAAGGACCTCAGAGCTGGACTGATGTGGTCCACTTTTTTGGTCTTAGTGAGGACTCGAGCAGCAGAGTTCTGAATGAGCTGTAGTTGTCTGACTGATTTTTTAGGTAGACCTGTAAAGATGCTGTTACAGTAATCAAGCCTACTAAAGATGAATGCATGGACTAGTTTTTCCAGGTCCTGTTGAGACATCAGATCTTTTATCCTTGATATATTCTTGAGGTGATAGTAAGCTGACTTTGTTATTGTCTTAATGTGTTTTTCTAAGTTTAGGTCTGCATCCATCACTACACCCAAATTTCTTGCCTGGTTTGTGGTTTTTAGATGTATAGATTGAAGTTCTCTGGTGACCTGTAATCGTTTTTCTTTGGCGCCAAAGACTATTACCTCAGTTTTGTTTTTGTTTAGCTGGAGAAAATTGTGGCACAACCAGTCATTGATTTCCTCAATGCATTTACCAAGAGCCTGTACAGGGCCTCGGTCTCCTGGTGACATTGTGATATATATTTGTGTGTCATCTGCATAGCTGTGATAGTTTATTTTGTTGTTGTTTATAATCTGTGCCAGTGGGAGCATGTAGATGTTAAACAGAAGGGGTCCCAAGATGGAACCTTGGGGAACTCCACATGTGATACTTGTCTGCTCAGATGTGAAGTTACCTATTGATACAAAGTATTTCCTGTTTTCTACGTATGTTTTGAACCAGTTTAGTACAGTTCCTGAAAGACCTGTCCAGTTCTCCAGTCGTTTGAGTAATATGTTGTGGTCAACTGTATCAAATGCTGCACTGAGATCCAGTAAAACTAAGACTGACATTTTTCCACTGTCTGTATTCAGACATATGTCATTGAACACTTTGGTCAGAGCGGTTTCAGTGCTGTGATTCTGTCTAAAACCTGACTGGAAGGCATCGTAGCAATTATTCTGTTTTAAGAAGTAACTGAGCTGTTGAGAAACTGCTTTTTCAATGATCTTACTTAAAAACGGGAGATTTGAGATCGGCCTGTAGTTGTTCATTTGTGTCTTGTCAAGATTGTCCTTTTTCAGTATAGGTTTGATTACAGCAGTTTTTACAGCCTATTCTCTTTAAACTCTGAAGATGGTTGTGTAGAAAAACTCCAGCAGATCAGCAGTTTCTGAGATATTCAGACCATTCCATGCTCAAAGTCACTTAAATCCCATTTCTTTCCCATTCTGATGTGTCGTCTTGACCATGTCTACATTCCTAACTGTGTGTAATTGCTGCCATGTGACTGGCTGAATTCATATTTGGATTAGTGACCAATTAAACATTTATCTGGTGGCTGTAAATGCTGTGTGTTGCAATTTTGGGAAACCTACCTGTTGCAAAGTACATAGTCTTGGACTATAAGGCACACCGCATTACAAGGCGAGATTAAGTGAAACAAAACCTGACTGATAGCTTTGAGTTTGAAATCCACTTCGTAAGCATGTCTCTTAACAGGTGCCATTTTGGGGCCCTTATACACACAGAATAATATTATGTTGAAGCACAGTACATATCACTCCGCAAGGCTCGTGACTACGGTAACCGTAATGCTCCGACAATCCATCAAGTGGTGCGGCTCCGTAGCTTACCAAAGTCATACTAACACATTTTGACAGATTGTTGAGCGCCGTGTAGCACATAAAATCGGTTCAAGGTCAGTAAGCACAACCAGAATCAATACATAAGGCGCACTGTTGATTTTTGAGAAAATTAAAGCATTTGAAGTGTGCCTTAAAGTCCGAAAAATACGGTAGGTACAGGACTGATACATCGTGATGGACACAATCTTTAACTGAGTGGTTTACTGAGATTATAGCAAATGTACAGGTGCTAAAGCTCCCACCTGTTTGCAGAGCACTGGCCAGCTAATGCCCATACTACTTCATGCTCAGGTATTTATATATGATGTGTTGCGTAGAGCTATTTTTCACTTTTACCCACAAACACTGACTCTCATTGAAAAACAGAGATCTAAGGTGTTTAAATTTGTCTTTAGGAAATGCACTGACTGCAATCAGACTCATGTGTCCTGAAGTCTCTCTGCCACTGAGGAAAATTATTCATTTTAGGGTTGTAAAATTGCACTTATTCATGTAAAAGCCATAAAAATTTGAAACATTAGGTTCTTTATACAATTTTCTACCAAAATTTCCCATAATTAATTTTTTTTTAAATTATTTTTAAATCAACCTGCTTAGAAAAAGACATAACTGCAATTGTCAAGCATGGATCTTCTCTTTTATGGAGCATAGTTTCTGACTGTCAAGTGACAGTTATAATTACACATGAGACTAAATAGTGCTCTTATTGAGTGTGAAGTGATAGCAGTGAATGGGGAGAGAATACTGATGTTCCAGCAGTTCCTGACACCCCTTTTCCTTTGTTCAAGTCCCTCCTTTATTTGCCTATGGCTGCCCCCTCCCCTTTGTGGCGAAGCAAGCTCATTGGAGGACAGCAAAGTCACGGGTTGGCGATCATTACCACCGCGTGATAGATTCTAACTGTTGCTAAGGTGTTTTGAATGGTTAGTTGACCATTCTACTAGTCCATTTGCTCTCCATCTTCACCTGCTGAATGCTCGATGACGGCATGGGATGTGTTAAAAGTGTGAAATCTCAGCATTACTCAGTTTCTCATCAGTGAACCAGACAGTCTTCGCTGTCACTGTCTGGGGTGTTGATGGTTTCAGGCAACATTTGTTGCTGAGGCTTGACCCGCATTGTGTTGGATTGCTTTATATTGAATGCCTGTTAAATCCTCTGCCAAGAGAAATTTGGCAAAGATTCATGCTGTCTGCAGATAGGCCTCTTTAGAAATGGAGCTTTATAAAAACGCAGGTTCACCCTCAGTTCAGAGCTCATGTAGAGGAAAATCTATTTCAGTACTGCAGACTGAGCAGATCACTCAAGGCAGGAGTCAGAGGAGCTCCCTTTAAACACAGTTATGTCTTCATGCAGTAACTAAAATATTGTATTTATTAAAGTCAAATTATTAATTTTCTTATATAATTTGAATTTGTTACATATTCCTGTCCATGTCTATGTAAACTGTAGTTAAATTAATGTTTTGTTTTTTCCACAATTCAAAAACGCCTCTGTGAGAATATCATTTTTTGTTGAAAATAAATCTTACCATAAAAAAGTGTTCAGTTATGTCACAAATGAGAGTTAAACAACTATAGAATTATAGAAGCATGCATCTAATTTTAAATATATCTATATTTCTGCAGTGATGATGGAAGATGGCAGTTTCATTCCTTCCATCATTAACACCCCTACAGCTTTTCCACCTACTGCTTGGAGCTGATCCAGGTGAGTTCACCCATTCAAAGTCAGTGTTAACATACCAAAACGGCAAAAAGAAAAAAACGAGAGTTCAGTGCATTACTGCACGGCTCAGAAGGTGACAATGTTTTTGCATCCCTTTTGTCACCCCATTGCCCCTCCAACTGCCAACTGATTTGTATGACAGGCCCTTACACTCGAACGCCATCAGCACTTTTCTCCCGCTACACTCCCTACCTGTCTGCTCTACTACCCCCCTTCTGAAACTCTAGTTTAAATTTAGGCTCACCTCAGACCACACACCATCATTATGTCTGACTGCAGAGAGGAGATGAGAGCCGCTGGCCCTGTCTGTGATTCTGGGGGAGCTCATCATGCCGGCTTCACGGTGCAGCATCAGGCAGAGCTGCGCGGGACTGTTGGTATTGAGCAGGGAGGAGCGCCCCGGGCAAAATCCATCAAAAAGGAGCTGTTTGCACTGTGGGAATAGACATGAATAATCCATGCTTTCTTTACCATTTCCTCAGTAACTGTGTGTATCCCATTACATTCTCAGTTGCCTTTTCTTCAAATAGCCTAACATTGTGTTTGTATTAGCGTTTTTAGTGAATAGTGATATTTTTTAAGTATGAAGAATTTATCCACATATTTTTTGGGGGCAGCTGACTTAAGTATATGACAGGGGGAAAAAAGGAAAGAAAAAACAGTTTTATCATACTGATATCAAGAAGTCATCAGGCTTAACAAAAAGAAATGATTTGGGAATATATAAAACATCTAAAAACTGAAGCAAGTGTCACTAAAAGTATCAATAATTTCAGCTTTAAATAACAACTTTCAATTTTTTGTTTTTCTAAGCACATTTCCACCATTTACATGCCAATAAAGTGTTATTTAAGTGTTATTATGGTGCTATTAAGGTTTGAATGAAGTTGAATATGAGTTTGAATATGTTTTGTGTGATCAGGACTTTTGTTGTTTTGATCTTGGAACATATTTACTATAAAAGTATTAACATAAAAATACTGTATTATTTTATTTATATATATTATTTTTTATTGTATAGGTGCACTTCCTTTTATAGTGGTAACATGGAAATCCACACAATTTAGAATAAGTTACAGAAATTATCCCATAGCTTCTTTCTTCTTCTTCTTTTTTTTATTTGCAATTCTATATTGTGGTAATATAAACAAACCAAGATAGCAATACTGATGTTTAAGTTTTCCTCCCCTGTGGAATAAACATGATGAGTTAACAGACTCACCAGGTTTCAGGTTAAAATAGAAAAGCTAAAGCTGATGAACACGCTGTGCAAAGAACAGGCTTTGGGGGCTCTCTAGTTTTCAGATTTTTACAATGGTCATAAACATTGATTTGTGCAGCATTATTAACGGAGGGCACTCTTGAGACCTCTGAACCATAATTACTGTTTTTTCAGGGTTTTTTAATCCTTCAACGGCAAATGTTAGCACTGTACTATTTCTCAATGCTATTTCTTCCTAGATGAGTTATGCAGTGAATGCTTCCTGTAAGGAGATCTCATTCTTGGATTATAATTTAACAGACTACTGCCTCACTGTGGCAGTAACTGTGGCAGTAACACTGCTGTGCTCAAGTGCCATACTGTGCTTGTTTCCTTCCTTTTTACCATTTTCCACTTAAGGTCTTTAGTGTTCAGTAAAGTCACTGATCTTTGCAGCTGCCTCGTCCCTCCTTCTCTGTTTTTGAGGTGAGCACACCTTTCTCCATCCAAAATGAGGTATCTATTAGTAGATAAATGGATAAATCCCCTGGCGGTGATGAATATCCAGTGAGATGTGAGGAAGAGTTTATGGGCTCTGGACCTGAGCAATTATATTGTCGGCAAATCATTTTGCTTTAATTAGATCTTAGAATATCTGATAAGATACCTCATGCCAGTTTTACTTTGTCACAGTTCTGTGCAAGCGAGATGAAAAAGATAGAAATGCTATCAAGCAAACTGAGAATTTGATTTTAAGTGAATAATTCAATTGATCTTCAGCCCACCTGGTGGTATTGCATTGCATGGGCTTAAATATCGGCATGTGATACTGCATAACTTAAACGTGCCAGTAGGGATGGGCTATGTTTATAGATAAGGATTTGTGGTGTGTGTCCTCTCTACCTCCGTCTCTTTTCTAGCCATCTCAATAAATCAGCCTTGCTTTTAGGCAGTTCTGCTGGCGAAAGAAAAGCCCAATGAAGACCTCTCTGCAGTAGGTCATCTGCACACCACCTGCACATATTGTCTTTGACGGCCACTCAAACAGGTCAGGCGGGAAAAATATCCCACTCCTTTTATTCTGCCTCCATGAGCAGCATAATCAATATGCTCTGGCTGCATTGTGCAGCTGGTGGGCAAGGCTAGTTGCTTCTTGGAGTGAGGGCAAATGCACACCAGCATGGCACATCTTGCAAAGCACTAACCTCAGGGCCATGACATCAATTAAGAAAGACAAGCCTCCTGTGCATCCGGTGCATTTGTGAGGCAAATGGGCATGAATACCTAGTGAAAGGAAAGGCCGTCATCAATGAGGTCTCTGCTGAGATGATATTGTGTCACCAATGCCCATCTGCTGAGACAGTTGTCCTAATGTTTTTTAGAGATTTTGGGAAGCAGGCTGTATCTGTTTCCTTGCAGAGACTCATATGAGAATACTAATATGTCATTTAGACTCCCAGTTAACATAGAATAAAAACTGAGGGAATGGGGGAGATGATTACAGTCGTGTGAAAAATTAAGAACAGTCAGGTCTTCATTAATTACACTTGATTAATTGATCATCAGCAAACATGAGCGCGTGTATAAAAGCAAATGTTTTGGCAGTGTGCTTGCCTAGAGCATTCAGGTGTGTGTTAATACAATGTCACTATCTTCCCAGAGGATGGATGTCCTAGCAAATTCATGTCAAGGTCAGACCATGCAAAGCTTAGAGAAACTGCAAAAAGATTCTCACCGGCTAGAGGCTTTAGTTTGTTAAGTCTTAAACTTTTGCAAAGTACAATTACAAAAAGACCAAACAACTACCACTTGTTTAGAAGCATTGCCAGGGGAAAAATTGGGGTTTGCAAAGTTGTATTTGTAGTTGAACAAACAATAACATTTTGGATGAACAGATAAAATTTTGGATCTATGAGACCAAAGTGGAAATGATATGGGTGGCCACAGGACCTGGATACCTTACAGTCATTGAATTGACTATGAACTCCTCTGTAGACCAAACATTTCTACAGTTAAATCTCACTACTAAAGTTTGGCTCACATCGGGTCATCCAACAAGATAATGACGCGAAGTAGAGTACAATTAGAGTACATTTTTAATATTTTTTTTAACACAAATTGTTTTTTGATTCTATCTTGTATAGAATCAAAAAAAAAAAAAAAAAACGTGGCAGTTAGTGAGCTTTAGACAGACTTTTTTTCACAAGTCATTGCAAACTGAAAATGCGACTTCTTTAAGTTAAGTTAAAATTATATTATAAGTATGATTTTTAGAGTCCTGTTTTGAGCTTTTTTCAAACTGGTTAACACACATAGGTCTGGCTTGTCTGAACAAACTAGAGCCTTTCTGTTTCAGTCTCTGCTTCATCTACCAATCCTTTAATAACAGTAGAGCTGCTGCCCAGGTGCAAATGGTGCAATTCGATGTTTTATTTATTTTGCTTTCACAAATTGATTTGCTAGCTGAGTGTCAGAACCTAATCTGTAGCAGCGATGCTGGTCGACACCCACATCATGTTTTCATTTATGCCTTGCAAGGGAGGGGTCAGCATTACGCATTCATTTTATTCTGGACGACAGAGAGAGCAATTCCCCATTTCCACAGAAACTATGTTTCTGTCACTCAATTTCCCAAATATGGCATATTGGTGATGGTGACTCAAAAAATTTTTTGTATTAAAATATGTATGAATCAGTAAGGAACAAAGCCAAATTAATGAGAGAGGAGATGAGATATATATATATGTATATGTATATATATATATATATATATATATATATATATTTATTAGGGGTGCAACGATATTCGTATCGATATTGAACCGTTCGATACAGTGCTTTCGGTTCGGTACGCATATGTATCGAACAATACAACATTTGTAATTTCTTTTATCAATTTTCCTTCTGACGATGCTGTCTGTGTTGAGCGCTCAGTGAATCTGTGTTCGACTACTCCGCCTAGGCTGCACTGTCGAGCGCAGATCCACTGAGCGCTCAACACAGACAGCATAGTCAGAAGGAAGAGCGCAGGGCAAGCTAGCGAGACAGAAGTTAAGCTCTCCTTGCAACAGGCAAATTGAACCTCATTCAGATCTGGCGTTTGGAATTATTTTGGTTTTCATGTGACGTATGACCCTGAAGGTAAGCGAGTCATGGACTAAAGTAAAACAGTATGTTGGATGTGCCATGCAATGCTCAATTACATTGGTGTGAACTAGTGTGTTAGCGCAGTTAGCTCGTTAACGTGTTGGCCGTCTAGCCCCATGCACGGAGTGATCGGCGGTAGCTCGTTAACGGAGATTTGCCGTGTTGTGGCGTTAAGGTCATTTCAACGAGATTAACCTGAAAGCACTAGTGGGAACACAACGAATATGACTGCACATTTACGCCGACATCATCCTAGTGCAAAGACAAGTGGAAGCAGACAAAAAAAAGCAAGCATGCTACTAACTTTAGCCGAGTCATTTAGACAGCTGTTAGCACATGATTCTCCTTATGCTGCTGAGAATATAGCCCAGAAGAAGCGGATAGTATAGCTTTTATTTTGGAAAGAGCCATTTCTCTGTAATAAACTCTCTTTTCCAAAGATGAGTGATTCCTCAATCAGATACAGGGCTCGCAATATCGCTAGCCCGACGTCCCGGAGCTAGCGATTTTTTTCAGTCGGGCTACCAAAATCTTTCTCTTCCCTGCCCGTCGGGCTATTGTAGGAAAAATATATGTCAATGCTTTTGCATTCTTTCAGAAATGTAGCTGGGTAATTATGTCATTGGCATCGGTGAGCCACTGTCAATATGTGACATATTGAAGTCGCGTTTGAATTTGCGCTTGTTTTTTTGCTTTCACTTTGCAATCATGCGAACTGTGTATAGAGAGCGACAGCACTGATCTGTGAGTGATGATAATTTGTGCACCAATTCCTCTGACATCGTCTTATTAATCGTTAGCTTACTATGCAAACATGACAAGTGAAATCTCACGCAGCAAGCTTAAACATGTGAGAGGTTGATCGCGCAGAGAATCGCTGAGCTTATGTGAGTGAGCGTGTAAAAGCATTTCAGTTCTGCTGAGCCAAATAAGACAGGTCGGGGTGAAGAAGTGACAGCCAAAGAAAAGCTTACCACAAAACGGAGAAGTTATGACAAATGAGACTACCGTATTTTCACGACCATAAGGCGCACTTAAAAGTCTTAGATTTTCTTCAAAAAGTGCGGCGCGCCCTATAGCGCGGTGCGCCCTATGTGTTGTAAGGAGGACGTAGTAGAGAACACCATGAGAACGTTAAAGGGTGAAGTGTGGGCGTTGATCGTATATACCGGGACAATCGCACATACCTGTATAAAAGAACAGGTATGTGCATTATGCAGGACATCGTTGTTTTAACAACCCTGAAAATGGCAAAGAGACACGCTTACGAAGCACAGTTTAAACTGAAGGCCATCAGCTACGCGGAGGAACATGGAAATCGAGCAGCGGCGAGAGAATTTAAGATTAACGAATCGATGGTTCGCAAATGGAGGAAGCTGGAAAACAAGCTCCGGCAGGTCAAGAAAACGCAGCTGAGTTTCCGCGGACATAAGGCGAGGTGGCTCGAGTTGGAGGAAAGACTCGAGCGGTGGATCATCGAGCAAAGCGCGAGCGGGAGAAGCGTTTCGACGGTCACCATTCGGCTAAAAGCAGTTTCACTTTCACTTTTTAGTAAACGGTGCCATTTTTCCATCCGGACCAGGACTACGGTAGCGCAGCAACTTCCAGCGGATTATAAGGAAAAGCTGGCCATCTTCCGCTCCTACTGCAGCAAACACATCGGCGACAAAAACATCCAGCCCAGCCACATCACAAACATGGACGAGGTCCCGCTCACTTTTGACATCCCGGTGAGTCACACTGTGGAGAAGAAGGGGACCAGCACGGTAGCGATACGCACAACGGGGTATGAAAAGTCTTCTTTTACTGTTGTGCTTGGCTGCCATGCTAATGGACAGAAACTGCCGCATATGGTGATTTTTTTAAGCGAAAGACTTTGCCTAAAGAGAAGTTTCCAGCAGAAATCATCATTAAGGCAAATGAAAAGGGCTGGATGGATGAGGAAATGATGAAAGACTGGCTGAGGGAGGTGTATGTAAGGAGACCAGGTGGTTTTTTCCACGCATCACCATCGCTGTTGATCTGTGACTATGCGTGCCCATCTCACAGCCGATGTGAAAAAACTTGTGAAGCAAATGAACTGTGAGCTTGCTGTCATTCCGGGAGGCCTGACAAAGGAACTCCAACCGCTGGACATCGGTGTGAACCGCCCGTTCAAAGTAAGGCTGCGAGCGGCCTGGGAGCGATGGATGACCGGTGGAGACCACAGTTTCACTAAGAGTGGAAGGCAGCGCCGGGCGAGTTACGCCACAATTTGCCAATGGATTGTAGATGCTTGGGCTAACATGTCTGCTGGCACTGTTGTTCGAGCTTTCGCAAAAGCCGGCATCATTTCCGAGGAGCCGCACGGCACGGAAAGTGACTCTGACGGTGAAGACAGTGAACCTGGCATGTTTGATGGAGATTTAGCGCAGCTGTTCAATTCGGACACAGAGGATGAGGACTTCGATGGGTTTGATTGATGATAAAAATGTGAGTACCAAACTTTGTTTTGCTCCTGCTTTATTTTTAAATAGGCACACTTGTATGCTTGTGTGTTGTTGATGATGACGATTACCGGCAATAGAAATGTGAGTAAGGTACCGAATTCAGGTTTGCTCCCGCTTTATTTTTAAATACGCATACGGTACTTGTATGCGCCCTATGGTCCAGTGCGCCTTATGTGTGTGTTAAATACAGTAAGGGCACACATAACTGAGACTGCGCCTTTTAGCACAGTGCGCCTTATGGTCGTGAAAATACGGTATAAGGCAAAAAGAAAGTGCAGCTTTATGGTTTCATGGACAAAAGAATTTCTGTGGCTGCAATATGATGAGCTAAATAACCAGGGCTGCACATAAGTGGTCCGCAGGTGCGCATTCGCTGTCAAAATAAAAAACACGCACAAGGGTTAGGGTTAAATTTAAAAACTGTACTTTTGAGTTAAAATATATATTTATAATTTTAATAAATGACAAATTAAAAATGCATGAACATTTTTTTGTATCGAAAAAATATCGAACCGTGACACCAAAGTATCGAACCGAACCGAACCGTGAATTTTGTGTATCGTTGCACCCCTAATATATATATATATATATATATATATATATATATATATATATATATATATATATATATATATATATATATATATATATATATATATATATATATATATATATATATATATATATAAATATATATATATATATATATATATATATATATATAATATATAAATAAATATTCAGTTTTATATATGTTATGATGGTTTTCACCTCAGCAAGCAGCAAGGCTGGCTGTGACTGCAGTATATTTTCCACTGCCTTGTTTCCACCCTTCACGCCTCGCTACACAGGGTTGACTTTGACGTGAGGTATGCATGTTCTGTTTTAAGTCCATTTTATTTTGGTTTCCCTCTGAAATACATCCAGAAAGATAGCAAGATGATGTGTGCGGTGCAAAAGCTTCAAGAGCAAATGAAGAGCTCTGCATTTCTCTTGATGGCTGTAACTGAGCGATGATGGGCAGGGCATGGCTGCCGTCCCAGCGTCATGGCAGGGAACTGGAGTCTGGAGAACCGGCATGTCTTCCTCTCTTCTCTCAGAGAGCTCTGTTTGTTGCTTGCTTTCACCGTCTGTCACGCCGCAGAGCGCCATGGCTACCATTTTTTTCCATCCTGCCCATCACGGCATATTTCACTCTCACATACTCGACACCTCAAAGAGGAAACATGTCATCCTCCTCTCCACACATAGTGCTAAAAGGCCCCAGTGTCCCCTGCGGGAACTCTGCTCTTCCTCTGCTGATCGATCTGCTGAACCCTCGCCTTCATTCATCTACCTATCAATCCGTCTTCCTGTCTTTATGCCTTGCCATTTGTCTCCAGTCTTTATTTGCTCGCAGAGGATCTCTCAATAGCTTTTGTTAATAATCAATATGGTGTGTTCTTCTCTGTTTAGAATATAAATTATGAATATTAATGCATTTAATATAGATGCTGGACATCCTGTGCCCAGTGTGGACTCATTGCTCACAATGAGTGGACTCCCTCCAGCAGACCTGCTTGCAATGTAGGCTGTATGTATGTTTGAATTTTGCCTTTTATTGCAGTTCTCTTCCTTAGATTGCTTTTTTCCTGTCTACATTCAACCCCCACATGAGGTATATTGATTGTTCCAGTGCACTAATTATCCTTCTTGGCCTTGGATGTCTGTGTGAACTACAGTCAATACTTTGTCATGTCTGGATGAAAAAAAACTGTCTGATTACAGAATTAAGAGCATATTTTGGTTCTTATATTTTATAAAAGTGTTTCCTTCCTAAATGTCTCTGCAGTCACTTCCTGTGCCATACAATGAGGTCTTGACTTGGCTTGTCAACACCACTGTGTGGGTGAAGGCACTGTTTTCACATGCATCCATGCATACATTATTATAATATATATATATTCCCTGTGTGTGTGTGTGTGTGTGTGTGTGTGTGTGTGTGTGTGTGTGTGTGTGTGTGTGTGTGTGTGTGTGTGTGTGTGTGTGTGTGTGTGTGCGCACGCGCGCGCGCGCGCGCATGTGGACAAGCCTTGTGGGCAAAGGTACAGGTTGGTACATCCTGCTCTGCCACCATCTGTGCTCAGGCAGGGATCAGGCCACTTCTTACAGACACATACTATTTCCATATAGCCACACAGATCTGCTTTTATTTGTTTAATGTTTCTAGCATCAAAAATAAATAAATATAATTTTTGCTTGATTTTATTTGTTGGTTGGTTGTGGTTGCAGCTTGGTATTGGAGCAATTACTGGTCCTATTTTGCCCCTGTTTGCACATACAGCACATTATCAGAATTTACCTGTCAAGCTATGACGACTGTGACATAACCTGTTGGTTTTTCTGAAATTTCCAAGCCTTGAGCAGAGCATTTCATAAAATCTCTACACAGCTAAATGCACCACTAGAAAAATACAGTGCACTGGTTCTCAAAGGGATCCCTCGACCTTATGTTTAATTATACATGTAATGATCCTAAATTACAATTCCAGATATGTCCTCACAGTGAATGTATATTCATGATTAAAATTTCAGGTGCATCTGTAATTGCCAGGCATAATGATGGTGGATTGGGAATCAATAAGTGCTGGAGCCAGTGTCACTTGTGACCTTTGTGTGTGCTGACAGGAGCCTCATCCAATGACATTTTAAGCCCATAGGTCCCCATGGATAAGTGCTCATCGGGCGGTGTGTAAATGACACTCTTGGCAACCTCTGTGTGTTGCTAAACAGTGCTCAGCCGCCTGACAGAGCATTTGAATGCAGAGAGGCAGACGTGTGTGTTCATGTGAGCTGCACCCAAAATATCACTTTAAATGTTAAGTCTACATCCTCCCTAATAAAATGTTGAAAGGTTTTTTTTTTCTGTCACGCATATCTGTGTGTTTTTGAAAATGGCCCAGGCAAAATTATTTATACCTATTTTAAAAGTTGTGATATATAAATAGGATGATTTCACCTAGACCTGAGTTGCATGCTAATTGGTACCTCTGACAGAATGTCCTTGGGACAGATGAAGCAAATGCTTTTTGGAGCTTTTTGGAAAGACATATCAGTGCTATGAGGTTAGTTTTATCACACAGCAAAAATTAAATTCCCTTGAAAGACTTGATTATCACAGGACAGTCTATATCTCAGCCGCACAGAAAGCACTTGATTTTGGTGGTATAGCCACCTGGCAGAACATATAAACACCTCTTTTCAGTCATTCATAGAGTGCTGAAACATTAACACCAAAAATGTTAAACTAATTAAACTATTTTCAGAGAAAACTGTTAAATAAATTATAATTATGAGTGCATCCTTCATTTTCTGCTGGAAAATAATAACATAGGGACCGGCTGGAGAAAGGTACAGAGATCGTGGACATCAATAATTCCTTTATTCAGCAACACAGACGAGATTTATAAACCCAGATGAGCTCAAACATCTGTCTGCCTGGGGCACATTGTGACCTTGGTAGCCTTTCTCCCACCAATCCAACGGAGTCCCTTTGCCCAACCTTTTTGGCACTGCCGCCTTTCCTCACCTGCGAGGCACCCTCCTTGTTTCAGTACTCTCTCTCGCCGAGACTGAGGCTTAAACATGGTCAGTATATGAGGAAGTACACCCTAGCGTCAATACCATCTGCCAGCTCCCCTCAGGGCTCCAGCCAGGTGCTGGGCATGCTCTCACCCCAGCTATGCCACAACAGCACTGCCTGCTGGGATAAGCCTGCCTGTGCCAACTGTTGATCATCATGCCCTCTCATTCTCGTCCAGAGATTCCCTATTAACACAAGGAAAAGCTGTGCTTAGTATACTACGTCCACAGTAGACCAAAAAAATGTGTTTTTTAATTTTTGATGAAAGCAGACAATTTCCAGAAGCCATGCTTCAATCTTTGTTGTATGTTGCTGCACTCCTCCCCTGTGTTTACTGCTGGTCTCCCAGGTTGTTCCCCTCGAGAGGCAGCGTGGAAGCACAGCTTTCATTTTCTGGAACAAGACTACGATGCCATGTTTAGCTGTGCGTCTGCTCTGATGCTGTACTGCTAAATTAATCACTGTTAACACGGTGACTAAAAGCACCAAGCGCAGCTGCTTATTGCCACATTAGAAACAAGGTTGAACAGTGGAAGGTGGAGAAGTTCAGCCTAAGAGCGAGTGAGGAGGTAAACTGGATTTTTAAAACCCAAAGCCTTACTACCCTTCATTTGATGGTGCAGTTGTTGTTTAGCCAGGCTATAAAGGCATTATTTAAAAGGCACAACCATTATTTTTAATAAACTGCAAAAACTGCATATATCAAATATCAAAAGCATTATGTTTAGCCACAACTAGCCAAAACATTGTTTTCTTTCTTTCTTTTTTAATTACATATATATATGTAGGGAACAGCAGTAAGCATTGTAACTCTTGCATGAATCAGAATCTTGTACACAGCCAGCATACACTGTCATAAGTCACGTCCACACACTTGCAGTCACAGGCCTTCCTTCTTAGCTCAATTACTAAAAAAATAAAAAACAGATGCATGCCACTTGCCTTGAGAGGGTACTAAACATATTTTATTGCTCTTTAATAATTGCCTTTTCAACATTGTTATCTTAACGCACCCACTTTTACAAGATCTAAGGGGAAAAAAACATTTACTAGCTCTCAGGAGCAGAGTGGCAATCTTGGATGTGATGTGTCTCACCACCTATGTGCTTGGTCTGCCTTTAGCCTGCTGTTTGGCTCCTTTATGAGACCTGATTCATTGGTAAGCTGCAGCAGTATTATATTAATAGATCTCTGTTGAACCAGAATGGCTCTCTTGTGTGCTACACTCATAAGTTTTATGTTCCTGGACAATAACCTGTAAAAAAAAATATTCTCCTGACTGCAAATAACTGTAGATGTGCGCAGGATTTATTACAATCAGAAGTGCTTGTTTTTACATTTCAAAATAAATTTCAAAACCTTGTGCTCAAGGTCAGAATGTACAACTGCATAGAGGAGGGGCTTATACATAATATATACAATATACTGTTAATTAGCACTAACAGGAAAGGATGCCCCCAGATTTCCCCTGATTTTGGTCTCATTTGCATAAATATAATGGGGCACAAGAGAGTGTAAAACCCGACGTCTGTCCTCCCCAGGGGGAGGAGGAGAGGTGTTAGTATGATCTGGGTGCACAAGTGATAATTGTTAGAGCTGTTATTCTGACGCTCAGACCATAAACTACGCAATGTGAACAAAGACTGGGTAATATCTCTGGCTAGTTATCTAGATTTCTTTCATATGTGCACTTATTTATATTCAGATATTCAAATGGGCTGTCTCTGCTGCATTTATTGGGGAGAGTGGAAATAAGTATTTGTTTTAAAACAGGTACACTTCCACAATAAGTGTAATGCTAATGAAAATGAACTCTGATCAATTGCCATATCTTTGCGTATACATGTAAAAGGTTGTGACATAAGAATCTTTCACTTGTTTTGCCTAAAACGAGGAATCATTACAAAAGAGTTGAATGATGGTGGGATATGGGGGGTTGGGGACTGATTTAAGGGAGTGGTGAGACATTATTCACATGGGCGGGCGTGCGGGGGGCCTTAAGTGCCAAATTAATTTGTTTTTTCTTTCCAGTTGGACGGCAGTATAAATGGACGCTGTCAGTCGTGCAGTAAAGTGCTGCGCATTCATTTAGACAAGTGTTATTGCTGCACTGGAGCAATACGGTTTTAGCAAAGCAGGCCAGCCTGGTGGGTGGAAGCTGTGTAATTATCTTTGGTTCCTATGATGGCAATCATTGCTAAAACAGCCAAGTGGTCCCAGAGCACAGCAGGTGTGACTGTCAGACTGAAGGTTGGTGAGACGGTCGGCAGATGTGAGTGCACATGAGCACCTTATTTGAAGACAGAGAAGACTACTGTCTACATTTGTCTTTGATGGCAATGGTACACTCATAATTATTTGTAAAAAAAAAAAAAAAAAAAAAGGGACAGATTCAAATAAAATCTGATTTATTACTTAGTGTTCAAAAAGTCACGAAAACAAAGTCTCCTAAGAGACCAGACATATATCACAAAGTGGATCCCATCTAATTACTCCTATACCCCCAGCAAAACCATATTTTAAGCTTGCCATCTTTCATGCCTCTGTATAATGATCTTAAAACATAGTTTCGAGCAGATTAATGTTGACAGATATGGTGCAGATTAAAGCGAGCCCAGCAGATGTTTCAATTTATTTTCCTCCTTTAAAATTCTGCCATTACTACTAAGCAAGTCTGACAACGTGCAAATACAGAAACACAGACATCTGCTGCGTTTCAAAGGAACAGGGGAACGTAAAATGAATACTGATGTTGCTGGGCTGCATTTATCTGCCTGACATTCAAAAGCGCTAAATGCTCTGTTTGTTCTCTGTAGCACAGAAGAAACTTTGAAACGTGCCATACTTTCAGTGGTGTGGGTCAGACAGATGTTTGCCAAGAGATATGGATGTTATTGATGGTCTCACACAGCTTGGACTGTCAGAGATATTGAGATCAGTTTCCTATTCTGACTGCCTGGAGTTGGTTCAGCTACTATGGACAGTCAGTAACGTGAGTGATGTTGACTGGTAATACACTCTAAATGTAAAATATAGGAAATGGAGGTTGGACCTATAGACTTTAGCTTTTAGAAATGGTGGACCAAGCCAGAGTGCATGCACTGCCCACTGGACTCCACATTTTGAACCCCTCGCTCTAGCTTTATGGATAACGGCAAGTTAACGGCAGCAGCTTGGGCCAGAGGATGGACTTCTAATACATACACAATGGCTAATAAGTGCTAAATAACATACAAAATTTTTCTATCATTGTCACTCACAAAAACTGGATATGCATATTTGTCACAATTGCATGTTTCAAATATCACACAAATTTTAATATTAGACAAAGATGTTAGCAAGATGTAAATGAATTTTGTCTTGGGGATAATGAAGGTGCTTTTTGGCAAAGTTGAGACAAGCTTTTGCGTTCTTTTTGTAGTCGTTTTTTCCTTTGAACTCTCCCATGGATGCCATTTTTGCCCAGTCTGTTTCTTATTCTTAAATCATCACCTCTAACCTTAACTGAGAGAAGTGAGGCCTGCAGTTCTTTAGATTTTGTTCTAAGTTAACTTTGTTTTAACTCTTTTACCGTACTTCACTTTTTGTCAGACAGGTTGTATTTAAGTAATTCTTTGATTCAACAGGTCTCTCAGTTATCAGGCCTGGGTGTGTCTATTAAAACTGAGATCAGCTTTCCAGAAAATTTGGTTAGACACAGTTGATTCATGATTGAACATCACTTTTTCACACAGAGCCAGGCGGGTTTGGATAGCCTTTTTTCCCCTAAATTAAATCATCATTTAAAAACTACATTTTGTATTTATTCAGGTAAATTTTGTCTAATATTTAACTTATTCAATTGTTTCAAATACACAAAACAAACAAAAAAAAGAACTCAGGAGTGGGGAAATATACACTTTTTCACAGTACTGTTGTACAGCTCCTCACTACTCCAAAGGCACCAACCAACACAGTCAAGAGGTCTAGTTCAGTTGTATCCCTAATAATGCGTTGTTTTAAGCCTTAATTAGCTTTGGGAGCCTGCCTCAAGTGGTCATTCAGGGAATGGCAATTTTTGGCATGTTCTGTTGGCTTCGTTTTTCAGCCCTGAAGGTTAGCACTTGGTTGTTCCTGATCAGTCTGCTCTCCAAATACTCACCAGCACAATGAACAGCAAAAGAAGGGTACACTTTGCTTCGCTTTGCTTAAAATCTTTTTTTTCCTCACTCCAGCCCAAGTCAGAAAAAAATCTGTCCCTCCTCATATTTGTAAAGACACTGTTTGAGATGATCAACACTCACTCAGCTGACTAATGAGGTGGATTCAGCATGGGCAAAGGTCTCGGTTGAATGTCTTTGTTAGACAGGCCTGCAGCCCCATTTCTTTTCCTTTTTTTTTTTTTGCAGGCAGTTCCCAGGGGAGGCCTTGCAGACTGCCTAATTGAATCAAGTACATATGGTGCCTCCCCCTTTGCAGCTCGGCCCCTCCCTGAATGAGATGAGCGAGGAGGAGAGCTTCAGCTTTGATGCTTTTGTTCTTCTCAACATCATGGACGGCTCTGGGGGGCTTCACTGCAACTAGTTGACTGGTGGATGGAGAGGCACACCATCACTACAGAATCATGAATTCATTCTCCCAAAAATCCTGAAGCTGAAAATTGGTGTTTTAGACTGTACAACACTATAAATTTCTAGTCTAGCTTTGGACAGAAAGAGCTGACCCAATCAGAGAGATCCAAATATTCAACAGCCTATTTAATCTGTATGTGATGCAACCACATTATCACTCATGTGCCAGTGGGCAGGTGGCTTAGACAGGCAAAATAAACAACTGCTGATAAGACAAAGACAGCGCTGTGTGACTGTGCATAACTTCCTGCCTTCCCTTGTATTTCAACAGCGACTGTTTCTGTTCTTCAAACATGCCCAGGCATGGACTACATATCCTCAGTGTTCATCACAGTTCAGCACCCTCAATTCAGAAAGACAGATTGGAGCTGTGCTTCCAGAAGACGTCTGCTCATTAGATAGCCTCCAGATGCCAGGTTAATGAAGGATCCATTTGTGAGCCGGCATTTAAATTGCAAGACTCAGAACAGAGTATGTCCACGGTCCTGTCTCTGTGAAGCACGAAGCCTCCTCCTGCTGGCCGAGTGAAATTCCATCAATGTCATGTGATATATTTATTTACATAAACATGTCTCTTATACTCTGGCTGAAATGTTAAACTTTGATTCTGTAATGTTTTTAAAAGGTGTTTAATACAGGACTAAACACATTTAGTTATAAACTCTTCCATAATACTGCTGCATGAGTTTGTCATATTTTAGCATCTCCATTTGGCAATGGTAATAATGGTATAAAGTGTAGATCTTTGAGTGGTCACCTAATAAAAGCATTTAGTATATTTCCTGGTTTGCTGGTGCAAAAAAAATTATCACCGTCATAAATTTTGAGCCTCCTTTTGGAAATACTGCAGTTCATCTTGAAAGGAAAAATAAAAAATAAATACTCATACTGAGTAAAAATAAGACACACAGATATTTTACTAGGCTCCCTGTCCAGCCAGTAACTCACTGATTAAGTCCTGCCTGGAAAGCACTACTCAAATGAACTTGGGTCAGCTATGTTCTAAGAGGCTAAAATGTAATTGAGGGGAACAGCTGGATTAGTCCTGGCCATGTATATCCGCTCCTAATGATATTAGATAGTAGTCTGGAGAATACCTTCCAGCACACAGCTCTCATTTTGATGAGCCACAGGAAGACTGAACTGAGATATTTTCAATCTCAGATGAGGCTGGCGCTGGCTGTTAGGCTACCACGTTTTTCATTTCAAGCATATCAAGGTTACACAATCTCTGCACACTGTTATGAAATTGTTCTTTCCTAATCATGTTTGGATTCTTTAAATTATATGTATAATAACTTTATTTCCAGGAGTAACACATACATTGACTGTGTGCTGGGTTGAATATACTGAACTGTCACATTTTCTCAGGCAGGAGCACCACGCCCAGCCCAGCTGTCTGCGAGTCCTGCAGCTAGGGTATCAGCATTTTGTGTTGGATGTATCTGATTAACATTAAGGTTCTACATACAACACTGTGGTCAAGTTACTAATTTAACGTCCATCACATGCATTCTTTATTGCTGGTACACTTCTAATCGTGGTGTTTTAAACTCCACATTGATTGCAAATCTACATGGGTTTTCAAAAGTCTTTTGACTGCAACTGATCAATATCCACTCTGAGTACAAATTTCAAATTCATCAGGCCTCCTTATATGGTATTGATTTTTGTGCAATGGCTCCTCTGAAAAGAATCGGATTACTTTCCCCCCCCCATCAGTCAGAACAAACAGAAGCCTGATATGCAGTCAGGTAGAGCTGCTGTGCTTTTGTACCTCTGCTTTTAATCTTTGTGCCATTTGAGGTAAATGAGCAAACACAGGCAAGATGGAGACATGTTTTTTTTTTCTTTTTAAATTATTATTATTTGGCAGTAATTCTCCCCTATTGCTGACTTTCCCATTCATTTGCACACTTTTCTATTCACTATCATCACTGCAATTATTTTGATAATGACAGTAAGCGTGGGTGACATGTTTTATGTATTTTTTTTATTGGGCTGTGATAGTCCCCACAGGCTGGACCCTGGGTTCATACATGTAGCATAATGCATGCAGTCCTCCTCCTGCAGAGCTGCAGTGTACAGTAATTTCTGAGCGCCCTGCCGCCGGGCACTCTTGTGGTTTGAGAGCATCGCAGGCAGAATTGACGGGAAGTGTGGAACGAGTCCTGAATAGTAATGGCTTTACAGACAATTCTCAGACATTGCAGTTTAGACACAGCAGTGTAAGCGTCCTATTGAAGAGGCAGGCTCTCACTACTCTCTCACAGAGGTTGCTGTAGTTGGTCAGCTGACAGGGGCTGAAGTGGGGTCACAGTGACATCTAGTGGCTTTTTGATGAGGCCAGAAAGATGCCTTTGTGCTGTGCTAATTTTGCTTGTTTTTCTGTCGTGTGACAATTTTGTGCTGCATTTCCAGCTTAATTTTTTTTGATGAAAATATTTTTCAGTCACTTCAAATCAACCTGTGTTTTTTGTTTGTACAGAGAGCACATTTATTATGATTATCTGCACAACCTTTACTGTCTGGTATGTTTTTGTGGGTGGGGGTGGGGGGGCCCACTCAAATGCTTTTGTGATACTCTGTTTCTGTGCTTTGTCTGCATTGGTATGCAAGCACAGAGATTCCTTCCTTTTAACAGACAAAATGAAGGTGTGATGTAATCGATGAGACCGGCTTTTATGTGCAGGTCAAAACAGATGTGATACAAGCTGGCCTTGACAGACAAAAGCTGAAGCTGTGGAGCAAAGGAGGCATGTGTGGGAGGGCTGCTCATGAATGTGGGTGGTTCAGTCTGACTCTATATAAGAGCCGAGTGCTTTAAAGACCTTGAACACCGAAGGCCACTGCAGGCCGAGTTTCTAATGATAGCTACCGGGATGCCGCAAGCATTTTCTTACTGCTTGGAGTGAACAAGACTATACTGAAAGCCCTTTAATCTGTGCTGTGCTTCCAATTTTTAAAAACAATTATTTGACGTAATGATTTCCAGTTTAACGTACCTCACATAATTTAGTGCTCTGACCTAACTCTCAGTGATTGTAGTTTTTGCAGACAGCAGAGTCGTTAAGACAACGCTTGCCAGTCTTATTTATTGCTAATTCCCCAGCTGTTTACCTCAGTCTCCTGTTATTCTCTGATAAGGGCGGAGTGGGGATGCAGGGAGCTCGGCGGCTTCTGTCTGGCATGCAGGTTGGGCTGGACTGTTCTGTTTGAAGTGCCCGTATCTATATGCCACAGCTGGAGTAGAGTGTGTTGAGTAGATTTACAGTTATTCTCATATTCCCACCGCAGCTAAATGTGTAACCTCACAATCGCCTCTGAATACAGACTTGTTACTGCTACAGGCTTCACAATGAAGTTGTTTCTGGCAGTGTCAGCTATTGTCTACCTTGTCTTGTATCAGCTCAGCTCCAACTAATGGACTATCATCATCCCATCTATGCTGTGCTGTCCATCAGGAGTTCTTTCTGAATAGCCTGGCCTGCTCATTAAAGATCGGATCTGTCCTGCACAGAAAAGGGTTGAGGGGTTAATGTCTCTATTCTGTGTTGTTATCTGATTTTAGAACCATAAACGGTGCACACAGAGCACAGAATATCTCATGAGTCCCCCATGCCTTTGCTCTCCTTGGTTAGTATGAAGCTAATGTAGGTCTTAACCTGCTGATGGACCCCTAGCTAATGCCATTAAGTCCTTTACACATGATAAATGGTCTTTTCTGTGGTTGCGTAGATACAGTGACTGATGACTGGATACCAAACAGCACTCTAAATGTCTTTCTTCTCGGCAGTAATGTACAGACTTGAATGGGAACAACTTATGTGGTTATCATTTGGGTCCATTGACCTTGTCTTTCATTGCACTTACTCTACCACCTTGTTCTCTCATGGGGATGCAGGTCAGCGACTTTCCTCCAGATATTCATCTCCTGACAGGATCTGGGCCGGAGCTTGATGTTTCCTTCTTAGCTGGTAATTACATCAGTTGACTGGCTGACCTCAATCTCATGATTTTTGGGAAGAGGTGTGTGACTCGGTGTTGACATAATTGCATGATTTGCCTTCTCATTAAATCAATTCAAGGAACAGTTCTGCCAAAAACAGGCACGCCTAGTTCCCTTTCAGTTTCCATTCCCCTTTTCACAGCGTTAGACAGGATGCGGCGTGCTTTAAATTTTAAACAAAGATCTTGTTTGTTTAGGTCTTTCTACCCACATGTTTTCCTACTAGCTGCTCTACTTTAATTTCATTTATTTATTATTTTTAGCAAAATCTACAAGTCTACAATCTATAGATTTAATCCCCAATACTGAAACACTATGCAAGTTTACGCACATCTCCTCTTCTTTCGCTCCTCAGGGGCCCCTTTTGGGTGCAAAAGCTAGCATTAGCATTTTGATGTTTCTTTGAACTATTCAACAGCAAGCTGCCTTCAGTAAATGTCAAACGTTGTGTTAGTCATTAAGCTTCAGTTGTATAGCATTTTTGAAAAGGTCATGCGGAACCAGTGGGGAAAAAACTAGTCATGGATACTTGCTGTGCTGTAGCTGACTACCAACTTGTTCAGGTAAGGTTTTAGGGCTCGATTGGATCATTTTATTCTCCCCTGAGCGTAAATCATATTTCGTGTTGGGTGAGGATTAAATAAAACTTATAGGAAAAATGAATTGGTTGTACAGCAATATATGAAATTCCGTGTTCCCCATTTGTTTTGTGTGCCTTCAAATATTAAATACATTTAAAAATCACTTTGTGTATTACTCTAATGATCCAAGTCATGAATCTTTTACTGTGCTTTTCCTTATTTTTTTATATTACTACAACAGTTATATTAAATATTAAACATGGGAAAGTTTCAAATAGTAAAGTGACCTTAACAATAAGTCCACCTTAAGTATTATAATTACATTTACATGTTTGCTTCTTTTCTGTTTGATAGCATACTACTTTCTTTGCCGCATACATTTTAGACAGAACGGCCTACTATCTACTATAACATACATATATAAAACTACACATTATACTGTAGTACTGTAGTACAGTTCGTCCTATTGTTTGTGTGTAAATTAAAGAAGTTGAAACCACAATAGTCAATACAATTTATTCAATATATGGATATATATTAATATATGGAAGCCATATTTACTCATTTTTAAATTTATTTTTTATTTATTTAATTTATTATTTTTGACACACTCATCACCACCACAATTCATTATACCAAAAGTCAATTTTGCCTTTATATTCATAGCTCCTTAATTTATGGAGTGCTGCAGTTTGACTGCAGTGTATCCTTAATTGACAGGAGTTGATTTACAGATAATCCTTGGCTTTGCTTTCGCTGTGAACCTCACAGGGAGTGGCAGTGGCTGTCAGCCACGCATGCCCTTGAATCAGAGCTGCACACTGTCCTTGACACACACCCCACTCTCCATCCCTCTTGCCACTCTCTCCATTTTGCCATATTTTATAAATCTTTATAAGGACATAACCAGCTCGCCGCAGATGTGATTTTATTTTGCTGACAGGGCACAGATATGATTGCATGCAGGGCCAAATGTAATTCTCTTAGAAATTGAATTGAATTTTTTTCTTCTGCAAGACAATCAAGTGTTACCTGATCTAGTATTACTGTGTTATTGCTAATAGAAGCTAAATGCAGATCAGTTGTTACAATGTTGGTTTCATTGTAATTTTTCACAGATAAAATATCTCGTATATATGTGATCATTGTTACAGCTACGTAATAAATTGTGGTTGTCTCCAGATTTCTTTTGGTTAAATTTTAAAACGGCCCTAACGTTGATGAGGATGCGCTTTCTGAGTTACCTTTTGGCTCAGTGCTACATTAAAATACATTTATTGTTTTTTGTGTTAATTTTGTGATACACACTGTAAAAAGTCTGTAAAAATACTTCCTGTATTTCTTTTATATATGTTCTTTTCATATTTTTTTAATCACACATTGAATTTTACCATTTAGAGAAGTACCCATAAACTTTTGCTTAAAAAAAACATTTCAACTTTTTTTTTTCCAGTGTAATCCATGAAAATGTACCATTATAGCATTCGTGTAGCATTTTGTAAGTCATTTCTGGTTTATAACTGATAAAGCATTTAAACATGTCATCTCTGCACATATTGGCCAAAGATTTATAATACCTAATATGTGTTCGAAGCTGGGTGTCTATCAGTACTCAGATATCCTTTAGGTGGAGACGGAGAAGGATACATGAACTATAGTGTTTTAAACTGTAGAACATTTAATAACATTGGAATTGTTTCTATGTTAGTATTTCTTCTCTTTTTACTCAAGCTGAAGAGCCTGAGAAACACCAACGCATCCTGTCCTTTAAATTTCCTTCTTTCATTTCTACTTTAGTTCTCCAACACCTTTTTTTGCCTCTGTGTCCATTAACACATTGTAAGTATTTCCGCTTGGCCTGTCATGGTGACACGGGAAAAGCTGCAAAAAGATTGTAACTTAGGTAACAGGGACAACAGAAGGTGTTGAAGTCCGCTGTGGAAAAAGAGGGAAAAAGAGGAAAAGCTAGGTTAGATGAAGGGTTGACAAGAAAAATAAAAGGTGGTGGATGGCAAATTTGGAATGGGGAGGTAGAAAAGGCTCCTGGGAACTGGCTGCCTGGCAGGCTAATTGAAGCTCTGTGTGGCAGCAGATTCAGAGCTGTCACTCCCATGAAGAGCACATTGGCTACATTTTGCAGGCTATGTCCTGAATTCTGATGATGTTAGAGATAGCCCAGAGTGAAAAACCAACACTGTGTCACTCAGACCCCCACCCCCATCCCCACCACCCACACAGCAGAGCACAGCGTAGCGCAGCACACATCCCCCCCCAAAACATAGCTCTCCACAGATTATATGTAACACGGTCAGAAGCATTCTGAACACGAGCTGTGTCTACAAAGTGCAACATGTGAATATAAATGATTTAGTTGTAGAGATTTTCCAAATTTGTCGAGCAATCTCATACATGATAATGTGATATTAAACTCCGCTGGAAGGCTTTTCACTTCTGCAGGTTTTCCCTTGCTGGATTAGAAGAGATTACGTCTTCTAGCAGAGCACATAGCCAGAAGCACCCAGTGAATTATTCAACACAAATTTAGCCTAATATTTATCTAATAACTAAACAGAGTGTAGCTTTTTTCATGGTAAGCTACATGTTGTTATTAGGTTGGCTGTTATTTTCCTCATACTGACATGTTTGACTTTTTCAGCATATGGTATTGCAGTGTGATATCCCTATGGAAACAACGTAATCCCTACAATATGACAGAGAATGAGAATGAGCGCTCTACGGTGTTTAGCTTAATGATAATTCTTCATAATTTCCTCCAAACACTTCATGCACATAGGAAACCTTTAGTTACTTGAGGGATATAAGTTCATGCTGTTGGATTAGGTTAATTTATAACAAGGTAATAACAACACCGCATTTTCATCAGTGGTGATTTAACTCCAGCATTAGGGCATTTTGTAGTTTTAAGGTACAGTATAGATACACGAAACCCCTTTTCAGCCTAATATATTTGTACTGTTGCACCCAATGTGACCCAGTGTCCTATATTGAGATTCACAGCCAGCTAAACTCTCTCTTGCATCACTTCCTCCAAGGAACAGGCACGTGTTGTATTTGGACAGGATTTAATGCAAAAAAGTGTGAAACTGAAATGATACAGAATACAGAAATGTCACATAAACATTAGCTTGGGTTGAACTTAAGTGGACGTATAAAACACATCAAAAGTTTCCAAATCACTTCAATAATGTCATATACCCTCTCTTAAAGGTAAACACAATTAAGAAACTTACTCATATTGCCACTCAAAGGGATTTAACGGAGTGGATGGCTTTGGATCAGAGGAAAACACGCCATGTCTTGCTTCACTCATGAGCAAACACTTCCTATCACACTTCTTTTAGTGACTAATTGGCTCAACATAGCAAACTGTGCAAACCTGCGCCCCCTATAGGCCTGGAGAAATAACATACAAACAGTTCCAGTACACTCCCCGCCTGGCATTATTTTAAGATTGCCACTAGACCCTATTTACACATGAGACCAATCTCTCAGAAGAAGGATACAGTCCGAAATGGGTCTACAGAATGTCTTTGCAATCTTGTCGCGTGTCACCTTCACTTCCATCTTTCTGACAACTCCATCTCTGCTTGGAAGTGTCTTCACGATGACACCCATAGGCCACTCATTTCTTTTTAGTTGCTTGTCCTTCAGAAGAACAACGTCTCCTTCCTTCAAGTTTGGTTTGCTGCGCTGCCATTTCTGACGACCTTGGAGCATGTGGAGGTACTCCCTCTGCCACCTGGCCCAGAATGTGTCGGCAAGGGCTTGAACTCTCTTCCACTGCCGTGTATATATGTCGGCCTTGGTGAATTCCCCAGGTGGAGTTGGAATCGGATCGAACTTCTGGGTGAGCAGAGCTGAGGGGGTCAGGATTAAGGGAGCGTCTGGATCCGAGGAAACGGGTACAAGTGGCCTTGCGTTGATAATAGCCGTGACTTCCGCCATTAACGTTGTCAGGACCTCGTGAGTTAGAGTAGGGTTTCCTGCTTGTAGGAGCATTGAGTCCAGGATGCGTCGTGAGATGCCTATCATACGCTCCCAGGCGCCACCCATGTGAGATGAGTGAGGAGCATTAAACACCCAGGAACACCTCTGCTTGCGTAGGTAGTCATCCACATTTGTATCACCAGGTTTTGGGGAATGCAACTTTAGGTCCTTGGAGGCACCAATGAAATTGGTTCCGCAATCTGACCTCAACTGTTTGGCAGGGCCTCTGATCGCAAAGAACCTGCGAAGAGCATTGATGAAACTGGAAGAGCTGAGAGTTTCAATCACTTCAATATGAACAGCCCGTGTAGACATGCAAGTGAACAAGACTGCCCATCTCTTACTGTTTGCATGACCACCTTTGGTGCGGCGTGTTGAAACCTCCCACGGTCCAAATACATCGAGGCCAACATAAGAGAATGGGGGGTCCGTCTGAAGGCGTTCGGCAGGTAAGTTAGACATGATTTGGTGCTCTGTTCTACCTCGAAGCTTTCTGCAGGTGACACATTTGTGGATTACACTGCTGATAGACCTCTTAGAACCAACTACCCATAAGCCACTTGCTCTCACAGCCCCCTCAGTGAAGTGTCTTCCTTGGTGCTGGGTGGCTTCATGGTGATGTCGAATGAGCAGTGTTGCAATGTGATGCTTCCCTGGTATCAGAAGAGGGTTAGCCTGATGACTCGGCAAGCCAGACTCTGCAAGTCGACCTCCTACTCGCAATAAGTTTTTGCCATCGACGATGGGATGAAGTTTGTGAAGAGCACTGTTGCGAGGTAAGTCTCGTTTCGCCATGATGCATTTTATTTCTTCTGCATAGGCTTCACGCTGGACACACCTGATGATTGTGTGCTCTGCTTCATATAACGCTTCATCTGTGAGACTAGCCTTACAAAGATGCCAGCCGCTACAGGCACCACCATCTTTAGACTTGAAACTGTGGGAGATGTGGCGAAGGTAGGCCACCGCTTGGACAAGGGAAGTCCATTTTGAGAATCTTTCAAAGCGTGATGAACCCAAGGCACCTGGAGCAGTTGTGGTCACAAGCACATTGACGTTACGTCGAATTTCAATGTCTGACTCTGGATCGACGAGTTCAAATGGACCCTTTTCTGGGGAGAGAGTCTCGTGATTGAGAAGAAATGCTGGGCCGTACAACCATGAAGTACCAGAGAGTTTGTCTGCTGGTACAGACCGAGAGCCATGATCGGCAGGATTGTGCTCTGATGGGACGTATCTCCATTGATCTGGTAGGGAAGACTGCTTGATTCTCTGTACACGATTGTTCACATATACATGGAATCTTCTGTTCTGATTGTTAATGTATCCTAACACCACTTTACTGTCAGTGTAGAATGTTGTCTTGTCAATCTTTACGTTTAGTTCTACTGTGAGAAGCTCTGACATCTCCACAGCAAGCACTGCAGCGCACAGCTCTAATCGAGGAATGGTCGGTTCTGGTACAGGAGCTAGTTTGGCCTTACCCATAACGAATCCGACCTCACTGTGCCTATCTTCATGTGTGACCTTCAGGTAAGCTACCGCAGCGATGGCTTTCACTGAAGCGTCTGAGAAAACACAAAGTTCGATGAATGTGGCTTGTGAGATGGAGAACGTGACGTAGGGGCGGGGAATGTGCAGGTTTGTGAGACTTCGTAGCGAGTCATGCCACCTTCTCCAGCCGTCGTACATGTCTTGGGGTAAGGAACTGTCCCACTCAAGGTTGCCGCTGGAGAGCTCTCTGAGAAGAAGTCTGCCTTTGATGGTTACAGGTGCAAGCAAACCAAGAGGGTCAAACAAGCTGTTCACTGTTGAGAGTACGCCCCGGCGAGTGAAGGGTTTTTGCTCTTGTGGAACGTGGAATGTGAACGTGTCTGTTGTGGGGTTCCAACTTACCCCCAAGCTGCGCTGGACTGGAAGCTCATCTGTTGTTAAATCGAGATCTTTGATATCTTTGGCCCTATCCTCAGGGGGGAATGCACTCACCACTTCCACTTTATTGGAAGCAATCTTGTGGAGACGTAGATTTGAGAGGGCAAGCATTTTCTGAGTTCTCTGTAGGACATCAACAGCCTCAGCTGCAGTTGGGAAAGACTTTAATGCGTCATCGACATAGAAGTTGTGCTCTACGAAGTCTCGGGCATCAGTTCCATACTCGCTTTCTGCTTCCCTTGCTGCCAGTCTCAGCCCGTAAATTGCCACTGCAGGGGAAGGACTGTTACCAAAGACATGCACCCTCATTCTGTAGTCTACTACGTCTTTGCCAAGGTCGTTGTCTTTGTACCAAAGAAAGCGAAGGTAGTCTCTGTGGTCTTCTTGGACCACAAAGCAGTAGAACATTTGTTCAATGTCAGCTGTGACTGCGACTGGTTCTTTCCTGAAGCGAAGCAGCACACCCAAAAGTGTGTTGTTCAGGTCCGGGCCAGAAAGCAGCACCTCATTGAGGCACACTCCATCAAACTGTGCACTCGAATCAAACACAACGCGTATCTTCCCTGGCTTTTGGGGATGGTACACACCAAAAATGGGGAGATACCAGTTCTCTTTGTCTCTATTGGGAGGTGGTGCGAGCTCTGCATGTTGGTTATCTAGCATTTTCTGCATGAATTCCACAAAATGTGTTTTCATTTCTGGTTTCTTGTCGAGCGTACGTCGTAACGACATCAGCCGTTGGTAGGCGTAGGACCGGTTATCCGGGAGTTTGCGTCTGGGGGTTCGGAACGGGAGTGGTGCAACCCAGCTGTTTGTATTGTCCTTGAAGAAGCCTGCCATCTTTTTCAAAAAGATTACATCTTCAGCTGAATGAGCAAGGTGGTTGTCGTTGCTGGTGTGACAAAACACAGAGTCTCCCAAATTCTCAGCCGTGGGCTTTTGGTGTGAGAGAGCAGATGGCGGTTGACTGGAGATGGCTTTGGTTTGGCTCAGACTGAAGTCCTCCTTTACACTAAGGTGACTGTCGCAGGGAGTGAGATAGCTTGGGCGCCCATTGTCCAATACATAGGTTTTCAGAACATTCACTTTACTTGGCTTGTGGGCATTACCAAGACACACATCGCCAATGATAACCCAGCCCAGGTCAAGCTTCTGTGCAAATGGGTCATTATCTCTGCCATTGATTTGCTCCCTCACTTTGTGAACTCTCAGAAGGTTGCGTCCTATCAGCAACAGAATGTCTGCACTTGGGTCGAGAGGTGGTATTTGAGCAGCTATTGCTTTCAGGTGCGGGTGGTGTAAAGCAGCTTCTGCAGTTGGCACCTCTTCCCTGTTGTTGGGGATGGCATTGCACTCAATGAGCGCGGGGAGAGGGAAACTCATTTTTCCATCTAATGACTCAACCATGTAGCCACATGCTCTTCTACCAGTCGTGTGTGTTACACCACTACAAGTTTTCAGCATGTATGGTTCAGGTGTGGTTTGTATGTTAAATATGTCAAAAAACTCTGTCTTTGCAAGTGACTGGTTACTTTGATCGTCAATTATTGCATACATCCTTCTGGCGTTGTCTCGCTGACCCTTGGGATAGACTTGCACTAAGCAAACCTTAGAACAGGATCTCCCTGTGATTTTATTTCCACATACCTCTGTGCATGTGGCAGTAACATCCGGGTCTTGTGGATTTGCTTGCTCCCCGCCGTGCACTTCAGGAGATGAAGGAGGTCTGAGCATTTGCAGTGTTGGGGCAGGATGAAGAGCTGCCAGGTGTTTCTCACTATTGCACTCTTCACACTTAATCATGACTGTACAGTCTTTGGCTTGGTGGCCAGTGGAAGCAAGGCAGCGGTAACAAATGCTATTGTCTCTGAGGAACCTCTTCCTCTGCTCAAGCAGCATAGCTCTAAAGCCCCTGCATCTTTTGAGTGGGTGGGGTTTGTGATGTATGGGGCACTGTCTTTCAATGTCTTCGTCTGCTTTTTTTACCTTTGATCCCTCTGATGATATGTCCATCTTGTGCACTGTAACCGATGACCTTTGGTTGTGGTTACTTAACGGTTTTTCTTTTCTGTAGCTGGACATGTGGTTGGCATAGGAAAGAGTCGTGTTGAAAGGTGTGGTAAAGCTTGGATCATTCCTTGCTTTTGCTTGACGTTTCACAAATTCGACAAAGAATGAGAATGGTGGGAAGCTAACATTGTGGTCTTCTTTAAACTTTGACCCTACCATTGTCCACTTCTCTTGAAGATGGAAGGGCAGCTTCTCCACAATTGGATGTACTCCCCTAGCTGTGTCGAGGTAACTTAAACCAGGCAAATAACCATCTAGCTTTGCAGCTTGGAGTTCACACAGCAGATCTGATAGGTCGCGAAGCTTGTGTGGTTCTTTACTGGAGAGCTTTGGAAAGTCTCGTATTCGGGCAAACAGGGAGTTTTCTATTGCTTCTGGTGAGCTGTAACATTCCTCTAGTCTCAACCATATCATGTTCAGACCGGCAGGTGGATGCTTTATGTTGACTGCTTTTAATCTCTTGGCGTGTTCAGAAGACTCTGGGCCTAACCACTTAATGAGTAGGTTGATTTCTTCAGTGGCTGTTAGACCAAGGTCCCTAACAGTGCTCTGGAATGTGGCTTTCCAACTAAGGTAATTTTCTGGCTTGTCGTCAAATTTAGACAGCCCTCCAGTTATTAGCTGACTCTTGGCTAAGAATCTGGCGAGGTCGCTTGCTATGGTGTCTGCATTATCATTTGAGCTTAATCCGTGCTGCAGTTGTAATGCATCGTGGAGAGTCTGTGGACTTACATCTCTTTGTAGTCGTCTCTCTGCCCCATCTTGTGGCATGAATGAGTACTGCACTGGCTCTTGTTTGGGACAAAGAGGTGTGTACATTACTGGTTGTTTGGATTGTTCATTCTGATATTTACTGTCATCATGGTGAGATGTAATGTCTGGAACCAGGTCAGTGTGGCTGTGTTTATTTATGTATTCACTCACTTTTTGCTCTGGGGTTACTTGTAGGGGTGACAATGGCCACTCTTCCCCTGATTCAGCTTTGTCAAATTGAGCTGCTGCTGACTCCATTACCTCTGCTTTAGCCAAGGCTGCATCTGCTTCCTTTTGGAGGTTGATTACATCCAGAGTTGCTTCTAGACGGGCCTTTTCTACTTTAATGTTCATCTCCTTCTCAGCGTAAGCTAATCTGGCTTTTGCTGCTTGAGCTTCTGCTTGTGCCCGCGCTGCTGCCATACTGGCTCGGGTTGATGCTGACGACCTGCTTGAACATGCTGCAGATGATCTAACAGTCAGTTTTCCTGAAGACTTTGAGGACCTTCTTGAGCGAGTGGACCTTGCTTCCTCGTCGTTTTGACCTTCAGCCTCTGATTTCTCCATGTTAGAGTAGAACTGTCACTCGACGTCCCTCGCAGAGCGCTATGATTTCACTGTACTGTTGCACCCAATGTGACCCAGTGTCCTATATTGAGATTCACAGCCAGCTAAACTCTCTCTTGCATCACTTCCTCCAAGGAACAGGCACGTGTTGTATTTGGACAGGATTTAATGCAAAAAAGTGTGAAACTGAAATGATACAGAATACAGAAATGTCACATAAACATTAGCTTGGGTTGAACTTAAGTGGACGTATAAAACACATCAAAAGTTTCCAAATCACTTCAATAATGTCATATACCCTCTCTTAAAGGTAAACACAATTAAGAAACTTACTCATATTGCCACTCAAAGGGATTTAACGGAGTGGATGGCTTTGGATCAGAGGAAAACACGCCATGTCTTGCTTCACTCATGAGCAAACACTTCCTATCACACTTCTTTTAGTGACTAATTGGCTCAACATAGCAAACTGTGCAAACCTGCGCCCCCTATAGGCCTGGAGAAATAACATACAAACAGTTCCAGTACAATATTATTGAATAAAAAGTACTGATACATTTACATGTGCACTAGTTTTATATTGCTGCTGCCAAAAGCTTGGTACATGAATACATTGTTTGTGTGAGTCTCTGAAGCCTCTGTGAATTAATGAGAAGAACTGAAGCCTCAACACTCTATTTCTGTGAGTTCTGCTGAAACATGATATTACAGCATTTTGTACATAGTGGGAATTCACTGCCTGTGAAGTCGCTAAGGTTTGTGTTGTGGTTACAAGCTGATTGATGTCAAAGCTCCAGCTTTCCCATTCACCACCAGTTAAAGGACTCTGACATTTTGTGTTGGATGAAGGCGTCAAAAAAGATGAAATCACTCAGCACATCTGCAGCTGTGCAGGTAGGTTCTGACACTGTGGAGGTATTTGCGTTAGTGGGCAAGTCAGTGGAAAGATAATGGATAATGACTCTATTTAATGCCATTTTTTTGAATTTGCGCTGCCAGGCAACTGTCATCATTGAAAGTGTACACTGCGTATGCAATGCTCACACTTAAAGGACTTCAGGGCTATTGACAGAGAGCTCTCTAGTTATGGAGTGGGTAGTGTATGCCTACTGATGTAACAGCATTTATATTCAAGTGATGAAGAGGTGGAATGGCCTCGCTCACAGTGCAGTGAGAAAGGTCATAGATACAATGTATTTTGATAAAAGCTTTCAGTTTATGTAAAAATGTTAGATAACATTAAATCTACCATTGTGGAAGTCATTTAGTCCAGCGGTCCCCAACCCCCGAGCCTCGGACCGGTACCGGTCCGTGAGTCGTTTGGTACCGGGCCACGAGAGTTGAGGCTCAGGTGTGAAATGTATGATTTTCAGGGTTTTTATCGGTTTTCAGCGTTATTTTGTTATCGTTTTGATCGTTAACTCGGTTTTCCTGGGTCTTTTCACGTGTGTTATGAATAAATCGTCTTTTTTTCGGTACCGGTACTACCGGTAGTTTTATTTTGTTGTATTTATCCGCGACACATTAAAGGCCGGTCCATGAAAATATTGTCGGGCATAAACCGGTCCGTGGCGTGAAAAAGGTTGGAGACCGCTGATTTAGTCCTCCCTTATTGTCACGGGAAGGTTTTCAGCATTTTCCATCGTACAGATAACAATGACCATTTGGCATCCCTTTGTGTTTTTTCAAAAACTAGCTCTACATCTTTAGAGTTGATATCGCTGTTGTCTTTGTAATAATAGTAGTAACAGTTTTTACTTCATTTAAAAATTTTACCTTTAAATGTTTACATTTCTATTTGACCAATTCAATATCTAGGAAGTAGAGAACGTGTTTTGGGGGGAAAACTTTTCTCACTGACACAAACTACTGACTAGATTTGATGAAGGTGACCATGATGATGTGGTGAAGAATGGGTTTTTGTTTTGCAGAACTTCTGTTAGACCAGTTATTAGCATACTATTATTTTCAATATCACAAATTTCTTATTTTGACACTTAGGAGGAATTCTGCTCCATTTAAAAAAAAAAAAAAATTACAGTCAAGACCAATCATAGATGGAGAGCCTATGAACCCTGTTATATGCTTGTCAGTAGTAGACTCCTGAACCACGTCATTAAGTCATCAGTAACTCTAGTTAGCTTTATTCGCAAGGTGCCATCAGTACAAATAAGCACAATCAGGATGATAAACAATAGTAATTGCCATATTACATTATAAATTTATCAATAGGTCAACACCACAATCACTGCCTAGAGGTCCAGTTTGTCTATCCATCCATTCCTTCAATCATCCACTAATTCATTAATTTTTGGATTATCTTTTCCGGGTTGTGGGAGGAGCAGTCTAAGCAGAGGTGCCAAGACCTCTCTCCCCCAGCTAAGTCGACAAGGGATTCTCAAGCCACCCAACAGATGTAATCTCTCCAGCATGCTGAGTCTGCCCTGGGACAACTTTTACGTTCAAGCAAGCACCCAGGAGGCTACTAGTCAGAAGACTGAGCCAAATCATCTGGCTCCTTTTCTAAGCCCTTCCTAGATTTTTGAGATCCTCAGGGAGAGCCCAGATACTCTTAGGAGAAAGCTCATTCTCACAGCCTTTACCCATGATCTCATTCTTTTGGACCATGCCATCCTTAGAATGCAAAGTTCTGCCAGTGGTGAGAGGTGGGGCTCTGCCAAACATGGCTCTCCACCAGATGCAAATACAACGCACACACACACACTAAAGGCACATTCCTCTGTACGGTGTCCTCCCCAGGCAATTGATCCAACAACTCAGTTCCTCCCTCCATTAGGGTGTCCACTCTGCCATAAATGATGCAGTGACAAAGTTGATCATTGACTTACGATCAAGGGTTTCCCAATGCCATGTCCACAAAACCCTTACAAACAGTCTGTGACTAATACTTCAGTCACTCATATAAGAAAAAGTTCAGTCATAGACATTATGGTGACATTACTCATTGTTTACTGAAGCCATGTTTTAACCCTTGTGTGGTGTTCGTATTTTTGTTACTCAGCCAGTGTTCATGGGTCTGGTGGACCCGCTAGAGTTTTGGCTTTCCAAATTAACACTATCAAACAATTTTATGTTAAATTACTCAACAGATGTTTACTTCATCCCAATTACAAGACATATGAACAGCAAACATGGTTAATTTTTTCCCTTTACCTTTGTTAGATCACATTTATGAATTAATGTGCTTCTCGTTTTTCTTTTATATAAAATGTTATAAATAAATCAGTTATAATCAAGTGGAGTGAGTGGAAAGACACAACACATTTACACGTGAAAAAATAATTAATTGTTTAATTTTTCTTTTGAAAAAAACTGAACACGGGTCTCACAGACCCGAACACCATACAAGGGTTAAAGTCTCAAGTTGAACGTTTTTGCTATCACCATGTTGGTGTTCTGATACTGAACAAGACTAGCAAGAGGTGGATCTGACAAAGAAACCAAGGACACCACAACTGAGTAAAAACCTTTAACTGACAGGTCATTAGCCAGTGAGCATAATCCTCCTTTTTCTGACTCACAGAATGCCCACAATTTACAAAATAGACCTGAAACTACGGATTTAAAGTCTTTAAGATGTGTGAATTGCTACCTTATCATGGTGGAGGGGTTTGTGTGTCCCAGGGATCCCAGGGGCTATGTTGTCCGGGAGCTTTTTCCCCCTGGTAGGATCTCCAATGGCAAATTGGTCCTGGGTGAGGGACCAGACAAAGAGCGATTCAGAAGACCCTTATGAGGAAAACATCGAGGGAACAGTTTACCCTGCCCGGGATAGGGTTACCGGGGCCTCGCCCTGGAGCCAGGCCCGTGAAGGGTGCCCAAGGGCAAGCATCTGGTGGTCGGGCCTTAGTCCGTGGGGTCCGGCCGGGCACAGCCTGAAAAAGGGACATGGGCCCATCCTCCCGCAGGCCCACCACCTGCAGGAGGTGCCGTAGGGGTTGGGTGCATTCTGTGCCGGGTGGCAGCCAGGAGCAGAGGCCCTGGCGGACTGATCCCCGGCTACCAAGACAGGCAATTGGGACATGGAATGTCACCTCTCTCGTGGGGAAGGAGCCTGAGTTAGTGCATGAGGTTGAGAGGTACTGGCTAGATATAGTCGGGCTCACCTCTACGCATGGCTTGGGCTCTGGAACCAGTCTCCTGGAGAGGGGCTGAACTCTGTCTCAGTCTGGAGTTGTCCCTGGTGAAAGGCGACGGGCTGGGGTGGGTATTCTAATATCCCCTCGGCTTACTGCCTGTACGTTGGGGTTCTTCCTGGTGGATGAGAGGGTTTGTTCCCTGCGCCTTAGGGTCGGGGAACGGGTCCTGACTGTCATCTGCGCTTATACACCGAGTGGCAGTTCAGAGTACCCAGCCTTCTTAGAGTTCCTGGGTGGGGTGCTGGAGGGTGCTCCACCTGGAGACTCTGTTGTCCTACTGGGAGACTTCAATGCTCACATGGGTAACGACAGCGAGACCTGGAGGGGTGTGATTGGGAGGAACGACCTCCCTGATCTGAACCCAAGCGGTGTTTTTTTATTGGACTTCTGTGCAAATCACAGTTTGGCCATAACAAACACCTTGTTCAAACATAAGTGTCCATAAGTGCACATGGCACCAGGAAGCTCTAGGCCGCAGGTCGATGATCGATTTTGTAATCATATCACCAGACCTGTGACCATATGTTCTGGACACTCGGGTAAAAAGAGGGGCTGAGCTGTCAACTGATCACCACCTGGTGGTGAGTTGGATCAGGTGGCGGGGGAGGACGCTGGACAGACCCGGTGCACCTAAACGAGGGTGTGCTGGGAACGCCTAGCAGAGGCCCCCGTCCGTGAGATCTTCAACGCACACCTCCGGCAGAGCTTCAACAGCATTCCGAGGGAGACTGAAGATATTAAGTCTGAATGGACCATGTTCAGCATCTCCTGCTGCTGCATTAAGCTGCGGCCGTAAGGTGGTTGGTGCCTGTCGTGGTGGTAACCCCCAAACCAAATGGTGGACACCAGAGGTGAAGGGAGCCACCAAGCTGAAGAAGGAGTCCTATCGGGCTTGGTTAGCCTCTGGGACTTTGGCAGCTGACAGGTACCGACAGGCCAAGCGGAATGCGGGTCGGGCAGTGGCTGAAGCAAAAACTCGGGTGTGGGAGGAGTTCGGAGAGGCCATGGAAAAAGACTTTCGGACTGCCTCGAAGAGATTCTGACAAACCGTCAGGCATCTCAGGAGGGGAAACCGGTGCTCTACCTGCACTGTGTATAGTGCTGTTGGAGCGCTGCTGAATTTGACTGAGAAAATTGTCTGGCGGTGGAAGGAATACTTCAAGGACCTCCTTGATCCCACTGACATGTCTTCCGAGGAGGAAACAGAGTCTGGGGATGAGGGGGATGACCCGCCAATTTCTGGGGGGGAGGTCACTTAAACAACTCCTTGGTGGCAGAGCCACTGGTGTGGATGAGGTCCGCCTCGAGTTCCTGAAGGCTCTGGATGTTGTACGGCTGTCCTGGTTGAAAAACCTCTACAATGTTGCGTGGAGATCAGGGGCAGTACCCCTGGACTGGCAGACAAGACTGTCAGAAAAATGGGTGGTCCCCATTTTTAAGAAGTGGGACCGGAGGGTGTGTTACAACTACAGGGGGATCACACTCCTCAGCCTCCCTGGGAAAGTCTATGCCAGGGTGCTGGAAATGAGAGTTCATCCGCTAGTCGAACCTCAGATACAGGAGGAGCAATGCGGTTTTCGTCCTGGTCGCAGAACACTGGACCAGCTCTTTATCCTCTCAAGGATACTTGAGGGCGCATGGGAGTTTGCCCAAATAGTCTACCTGTGTTTTGTGGACTTAGAGAAGGCATTCGAACGTGTCCCTCGGGGTGTCCTGTGGGAGGTGCACGCAATAAGTCGGACTCGTTCCTGGTGGGTAATGGGCTCCGCCAGGGCTGCCCTTTGTCACCGATTCTGTTCATAATTTTTATGGACAGGATTTCTAGGCGCAGCCAAGTGGCGGTGGGCTTTCACTTAGGCGGCCTCGGAATCTCATCTCTGTTTTTTGCGGATGATGTGGTTCTGTTGGCTTCATGAATGTAGCCAACAGAACCACTGGAATGGTTCACAGCCGAGTGCGACGCAGCAGGAATGAGGATCAGCACCTCAGTTATGGGAGAAGGGAGCCGGAGATCGACAGACAGCTTGGTGTTGCGGCTGCAGTGATGCGCACCCTGCAACGGTCCGCCGTGGTGAAGAGAGAGCTGAGCGTAAAAGCGAAGCTCTCAATTTACCGGTCGATCTACGTCACTACCCTCACCTATGGCCACGAGCTGTGGGTAGTGACTGAAAGAACGAGATCGCGGATACAAGCAGCGGAAATGAGTTTCCTCCGACGGGTGGCTGGCCTCTACCTTAGAGATAGGGTGAGAAGTTCAGCCACCCAGGAGGGGCTCAGAGTAGAGCTGCTGCTCCTCCACATCAAAGGAGCCAGCTGAGGTGGTTCAGGCATCTGACAAGGATGCCTCCTGGGCGCCTCCTGGGTGAGGTTTTCCGGGCATGTCCCATCGGGAGGAGGCCCCGGGGCAGACCCAGGACACACTAGAGAGATTATATCTCTCGGCTGGCCTGGGAACGCCTTGGTGTTCCCCCGGATAAGCTAGAGGAGGTGGCTGGGGAGAGAAAGGTCTGGGCTTCTCTGCTTAGGCTGCTGCCCCCGCGACCTGGCCCCGGATAAAGCGGAAGAAGATGGATGGACTACTGATTTAAAGTCTTTAAGATGTGTTTTGACACCAAAGGATTTGATAAAAAAAAAAAAAGAATGCGGGTTTGAGGCACTTAAACTTTGGCTTCAGCTACTTTTATCTTTTACAGGGGGTGAAGCCAAGTAAACTAGCTGCCTAGTTAGCATGTGTCATATAGACTGGACTTATAAGCACTGGTATGATTAGTGGACAAAGAATAATTAGAAAATCATTTTTGTCCAAAGCTCTACATTTTCATCATAGGAGTTGCTTTTAGAGCCAACCTGGAGTGGCCAATCAAACAAGTACATATTTTGGGCATTTCAGGTTGGCTTATCATTTATTCTGAATAAGTTATGATGCATAATTTGTATGTTTCTGGGACAGTAAATGAAGTTAAAAGAGACCATTAGCATTTTAAGTGATGCTTGTTTGATATTCATACAGATTTTAACAACATTTGTTTCTGAAACAGCTTTGAGCAAGTTTGGAAATCATTTGTGACATTCAAACACTATGTGCTCTACAGTTTCAGAGGGGAAAATACAATCTCCCATCTCATGATGCCCTGGCACAGATTCTACCAGATAATCAGCTGCTTCGCAGCAGAGCAAAGACTGAGCTTCCAGGCACTGCCCAGCTAGACCAGAATACTAAAGCTGAGAGGGCAGACTCTACCGAGAACAAACCTAACATAAACAGCATGTATCAAGTTCCTCATCCACACATGCGGTACGGTGCAAAAATATATGAGAAACAGATTTATTTGATTTATTTCGAAAGTAAATGAAAGACTTAAATTTAGACTACAATTGTGTTCTCATGCTTTAGGCCCCCTCCGCATGACTTTGAGGATGATCCCCACGTAGCAGAGATCTCTGACCTCCAAACAAAGGTGAATAGGCATAACCAATATCTTAACTGTTCAATCAATCAGTGAGGCAATCCTATGTCATATTTAGTTAGCGAACAGTGACACAGAGAGGCCAGTGAAATGAGAAGATGATGAAGCAAACAGTCACAGTTTGGAGATAAAATGAATACATTAACATTTCTCCTTGACTGTAATTGCACTGAAGGAGGATTAAGCTGATGAGGCTTAAAGTGTTCCAATAACATTTTCTTTTCGAATATCTTGCCATTTTCTCCTGTTTTATTTACAGCCAGACTATTATGTCTGCACACTGCCTTAAATTGTCTGTGGGTGTAGATTTTATATGTGCTTAATTTATCAACAAGTATTTTTCAGTGCAAAAGTGCATATTTAAAGTTTAATAGACAATGATTATTAATACTTTACATGTAAAATAATGTGGTTAATAAAATGCAGCCAAATGTGAAATCCTCATGTTTCAGTCGAGCTGTCATACATCTGTCCTGACGTGACTTTATGCATGACATCAGACCTGTTTAATGGCTTTATATCATACAGAATAGAAGGGATCCAGCCAGAGACAGAGATTCCCTTTTATTTTCAACACATAAAAGGACTTTCCAGACTCATCACGGGGAGCTCTCATTCACACACTGCTTTGGGCCCCCAGCAGAGACGACATCTCATCTACAGTCATGATTGTCACCTCGTCCCTGCCCTTTCAATTAGATGCTCAATTTCACCCCTTGTGTCCCATGGGAGACACAACAACACCATCCAAGATTGGAATCCCCTAATCGTCACCCCCCTGCTCATACATACAGCTGGACCTGCCTCTTGTCTCCATTCAATTCTGGCTATTCAACTTGATAGAAGAGCATGTGACAGAACAATGGGTCCTGCACGCTGCTAGACAACATCCAGGGGCCTTGTACAAAGAAATGCTTTGATAAAAAAGCTCTCCTCCCAGACTCATTTTGTCAGCCTTTAAAGAAACAAATTTCTTTAAAGAATTTCCCAGAAATATATATTTTTTGCTCGCTTCTACAGAAATTCAGCTTTCAGAGAGGAACGTGTGTGCATGCATGAGTAAACGACTAAAATTTGTGCAAAATCCCCGGTTAAATTTCCCCTAACAAAACACCTTTACAGGATGGAGTGGTATGCCCTTATGAATTTGAGGAGCCAGAGTTATGAATACATTATACCAAACCTTAACCAATCAATTAGAGGAACATCCAAGTCAATGGATTACATTCATTTATGGCTTGCAGTAATACCCCGTGTCTCATGCTACATGCATATCTGAAAACCAGAAGTTACCAGTTATCCTATTTAAAACCAGTTCAAGCCTGTTCATCCCTTTTGCTGCTATAATTGTTTGTGTGTCTATGGTAATACATCCTGTATTACTCTCTTAAGACATGGGTTTGTGGAGACATCTAGTGGTGGCGCTCGCTCATAACCACTAATATCAAATTGTTTACAGGCCAGTGAATTTATTGTTGACACCAGTCAGTGCATGACAGTAAAATGCCACTATAAGCACTAAAAAGAATGGCATTTATTGATCTGACAGGCACTAATAAGGTTCAATGCAAGTAGTAGTAGACCAGTAGGACACAAACAGTGAAAGAGAATTTTTAAAAATATCTATTTTCTGTTACCTACATTGTAGAGGGTAACTTTGCCTCCACACCTAAACAGGAAAACGAGTAAGTCATTGGTTATAGTGGGACTCAACAGGTGGGGGGAATCCTAAGATCTCTGTAGTGGCTCAGTGGGAAAAAGAATTCCAACTCATAACAATTAATGTGAGCGTCAGTAGATTTTCTTAGTGTACACGCTGTGATCAGCTGACCTGCTGCTCTTTGTGGATTTACATAACTGAATTCAACAAGATGTCAGCATTTTCACAAGCTACCATGGGTGATGTCCATCCCCTGACACTATACTGTTTCTTTATACTAGACAGCATAAAGCTGGTATACAGTTAGGATTCAGTGAATTAATCTAAGCATCATCAGTTTAAATGCAAATTCATCTCTGATGCATTTGATGTAACCTTATTCTAACCATAAGAACCACAGCCACTTTGATACAGTCCAACAAGGTGCGTTAATGCAAGCTACCCTGTTTATCCTGGGCAAAATACCCCAAATATTCATGCAACATTTGAATGGCACAAAGTTAGTATAGCTTAGTTTGTTTCACAAAAATGAAAACACATAATCTATCAAAACAAGACATTGCATATAAGCTTTAAATTTGCAGTTCATCAGAGTCACTGAGCACTTCTTACCTTTAAATACAACCTCTCTTCTTCCTCTCACGTCCTGTCTGTCTTCCTCCATCTCTCATTGAATTTATCACGCACGCTTTTCTCTCCCTAGGAAATCCAGACCTTTAGCTAGCGACACACTGTGCGTCAAACTGCACACAAAAAGTTTGCGTGTTTTTGCTGATAGAAACGTTTAATTTGTACTTACCTGCCACTTAACAAAACGTTACTTCCGTTATGCTCGCTCCTCTTCTGTGGCGCTAGCTTGATTCTGAAGTACCGCGAACACAAATTGCGGACACCTGCACTCCTTCCGGCCCACCTATAAGCTATAAATGAACCTTTGAACCGAAAGTAACGAGACTGTTTTGCATATGTAAGGAGTAGAAAATACGCATATTTGTATAAAAATGTAGGTAGTAAAAGTAAAAAGTTGTCTGAAAAATAAATAATCAAATAAAGTACAGATACCTGACAATTCTACTATTTGTACTTGGTTACTTCTTAAGTACTCTACTTAAGTACAGTAACAAAGTATTTGTACTTCATTACTTCTCACCTCTGCTTTTAAGCCACTGAAAATGTTCTAATGTGAGGCACTCTTTCACCATCAGGAGATTGAAAACTATCGCTCAGCAATGTCTAGGATGGCAGAAGACATAATAACACTTAGGACACAGGTGCTGTCTTTGGAGGCAGAAAACAGTCAGCTCCGCAGTGATCTGTCTCTGCAGCAGGACCTTGGACGAGATCTTCTGGCCGACACTGACATTGATGTCATGACCAAGGCTGAAATTGCTGACCGAATAGGTACAAAAGTAATATATCACTCTAACTTCACTCTCTGGTAGCTTGTGGTTCACGGGGGCATTTAAAAGTAGAGTTTATGTTTTAAAAGTAAAATGGGAGCCAGAACCTTCAGCTTTCAGGCCCCTCTCCTGTGGAACCAGCTCCCAGTTTGAACTCAAGAGATATACACCCTCTCTAATTTTAAGATTAGATTTACAACTTTCCATTTCGCATATATAGCTTATAAGTCTATAGCTTATAGCTGGGGCTGGATCAGGTGACCCTGAACTCTCCCTTAGTTATGCTGCAATAGGCCTAGGCTGCTGGGGGCTTCCCGTGATGCCGTGAATGTTTCTTCTTCACTCACTGGGTGTTTATACATCACTCTGCATTTCATCATTAGTTATTTCCCCTGTCATCAATTTTCCTTCCCAGTGTTGCCCATTACTTCTTCATGGGGGGTTTGTCTGATTGTTGGGATTTTCTCTGCGTTATTGTAGGGTCTTCGCCTTACAATACAAAGTCCCTTGAGGATGTTGTTGTTGTGATTTGACACTTAAATAAATTTAACATTTAAGTTTTACTCAGCTTTATATTATCCACACACCATCATTTAGTCTCAGAGCAAAATTTTAAACTCCTAAGAAGTTAAGAGCAAATAAAGGACTAGGTGCTGATCCACTAAAGTCAGATAATTTACCACCCAGCTAGCTCTCTCTCAGTGCCGTAACAGACTTAAGGTCATTTCTTCGGCAGATGAAGTCATGACATCCAAGGCTGCTCAGCATGCGTTAATCCTTGTGAGTGTCCTTTCCCAGGCAGACTGTCATTTTGTGATAAGGAAGCTTATTCAGGCCATGGACCACGATAAGCTCCGTGTGTACTACAACCCTTATCTCCTGAAGGACAGTTTGTGGCCCTCGGGGAAAGGACGTTCCAGAAGGTCTCTTTGCTAACATCAAAAGCAAAAGGATAGGATTTAACTCCCATCCCTCCGAAAGATCCATTCAAATTCAAAAGTATATTGATGGATCTTTTGATTATTATTGGTCCAAAGCACATGGCATAAAACTGACATGTTATTGAAACTAGTGTGAAATTCGAACTCATTACTTAGATATGCTCAGCGATCGAGTTTTTAAGTGAATGTACAAAAAACACGTTCCCTGTAAGTAAGGGATGACAGACAGTTTCTGCAGTTCTGATGATTGTTCTGCTCTTTTTAAGCCACTCTAAAATTCAAGCTCGCCAGTGAGGTGAGCAAGGCCGCCACACAAAGGGACCGCATACAACATCTGCAGAATGAGCTCATCCGGGTTAGAAAACACACCACACACATTATGAATATTTTTAAAAACACGTCTCAGGAAAGTGTCTTTCCATTGATTATATAACTCGTATTGTTTTTTTGTGCAGAAAAATGATAGTGAGCAGGAGCTATTAAAGCTCTGCAGAGTCCTCCAGCAGGAGCAGAAGGATCTGCAGCATCACCAGAGTCACTTGGCAAAGATGGCAACTTTAGAGGCCACAGTGAAACAGCAGGAAGAGGTGAACAGTCTGTTACTAATCTAATTTCATGACAGTGAATATGCTTCTCATGTGACTAGCAGCTTATAATTCGCATGTGGGGATATTTATGTTTGTGCCATCCTTATTTTTAGGTCATAGAAAAAATGGAGAAAGCATTAGATGGAAAGCTCAGAGACAAGAATATTCATCGTGGTGACAAAAGGCTGATGCTAATGGAAAGAGGTAGGTGCACCCAGTGGGAACAATTATGATCACAAAAGCACTGACAATGACTGGAGTGTCTGATCTCCTTTCATGCTGAGAAGATGGCCTTAAAAAGAAGGAAATGAAATCAGCCTTAGCAGCAGAGAACGGCCGTCTCAGAAAAGAGCTGGAAAGGATTCACCAGCTGCCTGCACCACTCAAAACACAGCAGTCAGACCAGGTACTTCTTAAACTCCTTAAATATTGCAAATGACTATGATAGTATCCAAATTTTCCCTCGCAACTCCTAAAAGTGACATTTTTTTTTCTATTTTTACACTCAAGGAGGAATGGAGTTTACGACATAAATTGGAGAGGGCTGAAGCACGAATCCAAACACTGGAAGCTCAGGTTAAGAAAATATAAATAAGATATACTTGGTCTAATTATTTATTTCCTTATAAATATTTTTTTTTCTTCTTTTGCATCTTTAAAGCTGGAGGAGAACGCTAAAGTATGGGGGAGAGAGAAGCAAGAAATGCTGACCAAACTGAGCGAGCACAGGCACGGCTTCATCCGGACATCCACAGCAATCCTTCAAAATGTTCCTTCGGTCAGTCAGGCCTCACCCTTCTCCATATAATTATGGTATGAAGGGATTTAATATTCTCAAATACTGCATGTTACTTCCTACAGCTCCTTATACCAGCAAAGAGGACAGCAGAAGCAAAACCTGTAAAAAGACCTGCAAATGAATTGAACTGTTGATGGGACACAGAGTCTGTGATTTAAAATTTAGATCTAATTCAAATGTGATGATTTAATCTGAAAAAGTGTGTTTAAAATGTAAACCATAGACAATTACATATAAAAACAGATACTTTGTATCAGTTGTATTTTTTTATTCATCATTGGTACATAAATGAAAATTTTTGCCAAGTACAAGTGGAATAAATTTGCACAATGCATTCCTGATTTTTAGTATATTTCACACACATAGTACATGTCCCTTAGTAATCACATTTTTCACTAAGCAATCTACAATATGTATCATTACTTTGTTGTCTAGCTATAGAGATACTGAGGTAAAAACTGAGGTTTTTACCTCAGTATCTCTTTAACTTATTCCTTCCTTCCTGTGTTTTTCTTGCTCTCCCTACAACTCTAAGGTTGGAAGATTTTCATTTGTTGTTCATATTGTGGAGTTTTGTGAAGCCGTTTACAGTTAATTTCATCAAACGCGATGTTACTGACTTGCTTGTACAGGTTTCAGAGTCAATATTATGGGCTTGTCTGGCACGAGAATTAGCTCAAAGGTGCTCTTTACTTCCACATGTTGCTGTTTCTCCACTCTGAAGTTCTCGAGAATCTGCAAAGGTAGCACAGACAGTTTGTATGATGTCAGTGTGCCACATATATATGGAAATACTGCTGATTATTTTCTTTATATCTTACGTGGATAAGAAAGAGTTGCATCTCTGCTTCAGCTATTCTTCGTCCTAAACACTGACGGGGCCCAAAGCCGAAGCCCAGACTTCTGAAGTAGTGGGTCTCGGTCCTCAGCCAGCGAGAGGGCTTATACTGCTCCGGACGAAAAAACACCTTGGGGTGTCTTCCCATAGCATACAGCCCTAATTGGACCAGAGTCTGAATACACATACAGACATATACAGACACAACAACATGCATGACAGTTTGTATGAAAATGGTCAAATACTCAAATATAAATACATCATTTATATGTTTTTGTGCCTCCTACCCCAGCTGGGATGTGATAGTTTTGAATAATTATGTCTTCTGCTATGTATCTTTGCAAGTTCACTGCCACCGGATGCAACCTGAGACACAGAAAGAAAACCACTTTTATAAAAGAAACACAAACTAATGAACTAAGAGAATTGCAAAAGTTCATTCTGATAAAGTGTATCTTTTCTGGTCTTATCTTAAATGTCTTGAACATGTGTTTCAGTCACCTGAGTGTTTCCTTCAGAGCACCTTTGACCAAAGGGATCCGCTTCAGCATCTCCAGCAAGTCTCCCTGACTTTCGGCCCGAGCTGCAGCCACCTCTGCCCTGAGCTCCTCCTGGAGGTTGGGGTGCCTGGCTAATTCATACAACGTCCACAGAAGCGTTATAGAAGTCTGTAACACAACCAGAAGCAGCCTTAAAAATCTGGATAACAGTCACACAGTTCCTCATACTTAAATTTTTTTTTCTCCTTACTGTATCTACTCCACCCGCCATCAGTTCAGTGACACTGGCTTTGATGTCTTCAATGGACAGCTTGTCCAGCATGAGCAGGCTTGCCAGGACTCCTGGGTATTTCTTTGGAGTGCCTGCATCCTGATGTAGCTTCTTGTAGATGTTCTGGATACAGCGGTCCGCTGATGCAACGAAAGGACAGAAATGAAACAAGAAATTGCACCACAGTAAAAGCAAAAACTGTATTTTGAAATTTCAGAATTAAATTTTCAACCTATGTGTCCCACCGTGGTTGAATATGCCATCCCAGGCCTCCACGTGGTCGCGCCACACCTTTGATCCAGTCTGCTTCAAGAGAGCAGGAGGTATGTACAGCATGGGCGAGGTAGTCTTGAACATAAGGGTGATGCAGTCAATGAAATGCTGAGCTTCTGGGTCAATGTAGTCCAGCATCAAACCCAGACGCTCACCATACAGCACTGAGCTCACCGCTATATTGGACAAAACAAACATGAGATAGAAACAAGTGATGTGTGATTGAGTTTAAAAAAGGCAGGAATAATTAGAATTGAATATTTTAAATAAATGTTAGTCTTACATTCTAATGCATATTTAAAGAGTTCTTGAGAGAGGTCAGTGGTCCACTTGTTCTGGCCAGTTCGCTTGATCTTCTTGTGAACTCTGGCCACAAAATCCTGGCCCACTTCATCCAGCAAAGGCACAAAGTTTTCCAGCATCTTCAAGGAAATCACCTCCTTGTTGAGAATCACACGGTTTGATCTCCAGTCTTCTCCATTCCTGTGTGACAATCAGATTTGTAATTATTTTAAAGTATTTAGCTAACACTGGTAATGCTTACTGAAGAGACTGGTTTTGTCAAAGTGTCTGAATAGTGGAAGAGTTGGAAGAGGACAGTAACAGGACGTACTTAAGAAGAACTCCATATTTGCGATTTCTGTAATCTCTGTATGATGTCCATGGTTCAACCTTCAGCCTTTTAGGATAATGGCCCTCTGCTTTGAAGAGGATGGCAGCATCCTCGGGGTTGATGATATTTACACTTTCATAAGAACCTATTTTTTCTCTGCCATACAGAAAACAAGAAAAGAAATTGTGAGATGAACATTTGACCTTGGAAATTGTAGGTTACAGGTTTGTTTTTTTGTTTTCTTAAAACCCATCACGTTTTGGTCAGCCATGTGCAGTAATTTTTTCATTTTATGTAGAACGAATCAAACAGCCTGGACTCCTTTACCTGTAAATAGGTCCAAAAGTGTTGAAGTTCTGCAACGTGAGGCGGTGAAGATTTCTGAAGCCATCCAACTTCCAGAAATTGTACAAGTTAACCCAGCCATTCTTCCACAGTCCAGGAACTTCATTGAAAGGCCTGACGACGCTGCTGCTTTCCGAGCATGCCTGTCTGATCACCGGCATGCTGCTGCTGCAGCGCACACCTGTTGCTGTAAGCTCCTCTGCCCAGCACAGCGGCAGCGTCACAGGGCTACGCCAAACACTCCACTTGGCCATCTGAACAACAAAAAATGCTCACTCTGCTCCACCTTCAGCAACTACTCTGGCTCTGCCAAGGACACCTGGTGCAAAAAGGGAGGCGAGAGGCTGGTCTATAGAGTCGGCCCCCCTTTCTGCCCTGATCAAGGCTTTCTAGTTGAACCTCACAGAATAGACCAAAGAACTGATTATGACAGCTCTGCCGCATTACTGAAGCTTTTATCTAGTTTCACAGCTCTTTTTATAATCATGTTTCAAACAGTGTTGCATAAAATAACCTTCAGAAAGCACGTTATCTTTGTAAACAAGCATTTACTTGGAATTTGTGAGAAATTATAAGAATATTACAGAAATTCAGTCACAGCATACATGAAAAACACAGTTTATAGTTAAAATTAAAGATTTAATAAATTAATTAAAATGTACTATAGTTGATGTTTCTTAAGTAGCTTTATGAGTTCTTCCAGCTTCATGGCTGTTTTAATGTCTCCCTGGACTTTAAGTCTGCCACTTGTAAAAGCAGCTATTGGTCGCAGTTCACCCTGAAACATGTCCAGAAGGTCACAGTCACTCATATTCAGGGTTACATCTGGTTCTCGACACAAGGACCCTTCCCCAGCTGCACCGCTACCTAAAGTACAAAGAGAAATAGACAGATTTCATTTTTTTTATGTTTTCGTACACACATTTAGCGCCAAGTAAAAATTCCATAATCATGACATTTATCACCTTGGCTCAGATCCACATAGTAACGGCGCTGTTGTCCATCTCCTGAGCTGATGTCAAACTGATAACAGGCCCCAACCTGGCGGACCAAAGACTCAGAGAGGAGCAGCTTGACTTTGCTGAGCAGCTCTTCAACACAACCTGGTGTGGCAGTGACAGACTCGGCAGCACTGCTGAGCTCATCCGTAAATGCTATGCTGTCCTCTGAAGAAAGAGGTGAAGATTACAGCACTAATTATGGAAAAGATGCAAGAAGATTTTTTAAGTGTTCTGTCTTACCCTGCTGAGGCCGTGATGTGGCACCGTGGCTCAGAAAGTGCATGGCCAACTGCTGAATGGGGCCAGTGAGGCCTTCAAGTCCAGGTGCAGAGGGCATAATCAGGGGGGCAGAGGGGCTGTCCTCTGGGGCTTTCAGTAGAGAACCAAGGGTAAGCTCTACTCTATCCACCTCCAGCCCCCAAGGACGAGTCATCTCGTTTATGTCCATCTGTAAACATGAAGCATGAATGTAAACATGAACTGATACAGCAAAAGAAATCAGCACAGAGTAGCTAAAGCGTGTCCTCACCCCAAGATATTCCCCTAATTTCACTCTCTCAGTTTGAATCTCCCTGACGGTCTTCTTGGCCAGGCTGTGGGTCAAAGCCTTCTGTGCCGTCATTCTGGTGGAAGCATTGAGATCCTGGACTGACACCACTGACAAGACTGGGTTCCAGATCCTGAACTGGATGTCTGCTCCCACTGACAACACACCACCATCCCGAGTAGTCACCTATAACAGCACAGTGTACTGACAGCTGAACTTACATGAAGCCAAACTGGCAAACGAATTAGTACATAAGCATCTCCTCTTAAATAAATAACATTCACAGCTCCTAAGAGGAATGGCTTTGCAAAAATCTGAAGCTCAATTGAATATAAATTATGCCATCAACTTGAAGTTTGAATTGTTTTTGTCTTTTTTTTAAGTGTATTAAAGGTAAGAATGACAGGCTAAGCCATATGAGAAGGAAAAAATTATCTCCAGCACACACAAAATAAATTTCATGGAACTGAAGTTACTGCTTTTAAAACATTTTTAAATGGTAAATGATGCGTATAAGATGTGTTTTACCAGTATCAGAATTCAAAAGTGTTGTGTTACAGTGTGGCAAGAGCAGAAAAATCAGCTGATCTTATGCAATCAGAAACCAGGAAACAACGGCACACAGATCATGTATTTCATCCTATGCTAACCTCTCCTGTGGCTTAAGGATAAAAAGATATAATGTAACACTTCTTTAGCTATTAATTATCATGTACTGTACATGTATATGGGCAGAGTGGGTCTCATCCAAAAGACTATCAAAACCATGTTTAACAAACATGCTGAAACATCTTTTTATTTATCTTTTTAAATGCCACAGGCCAGCTATACCAATAATAGCATGTCTGGCAGTTTACCTGGCAAGGGGGGATGTTGAAAGCACGGGTGCGCAGATCTACTTTCTGCCACTGATCAATGAGAGGCAGCACAAGGACGATACCAGGGCCCTTTGGAGGACATATTCGACCGAGACGAAACACTACTATCCTCTGGTAGTTTGGCACAGTCTGAATTGGAAAAAAAAAAAACATTGTTTATTCTCAACAAGTGAGTGGAGATGCTATGGGTGCAATTTTAAGCCAAACTTACTTTCAGTACAAACCATCCCGTTATTGGAAAGGTTAAAAAGGTGCAGATGTAGACCAGGGAGATGACAACTAGGTTGCAGATCCACGACAACCATCCCTGGGAGGTGTCTAAAAGGGAAGAAACCCCAAGAAGGGGTTATTTTCATTACTGATGGTCAAGTTAAGTCACTCGCACCAGAGCTATGCAGTGTACAAAGTGTGCTAGTATGCTAAAGTATATGAAATATAGGAACAAATGACTAAAGTATTGTGATAATGTCATATCGTGGGCTGTCTGATGATTCCCACCTCTAATATATGAGACATTTCATTATATTCTTTGTGTATTTTGATATAACTTATGTTGACGAAAAAGAAGTTAAGTGTCTGTCTTACTTTCTCTTTGAAGTGAATAACAATCGTACCCTAAACCACAAATTATGTCCCCCTAAACCAGCTCGTGTTAACTAGTGTCCTACCTGTGAAGTCGTTTTCAGTAACATTGGGGATGTAGTCAAACGAAAGGCCTTTGTGGTAGTTGTTAGAGTCCACAAACAGACCAGGAGTCCTCGGAGTGCTGAAGTCCCTTTGAGGGAGCAGGCGATACGAGTTTTTAAACATTGGTAATTTGAAATAATTGCTATCGCCTAATTAATGCACCTTCATACTGTTTATCGGGCACCGTGCAAATGTCAGCGCGCCAAAAACTTTGTTTTCATACACTTTTACTTTAGCTCACTATCCTGATGCGCTTCCGTGTTTTTGTTTTGCTACGCCTCTGCTTCTTCCTCTTCTGCCACGGAGGCTGTCAAATAGCCTTTAGGCGCATTAGCGCCGTCCTCTGGATTGTGGGCGATAATCCCGATAAACCCACAAGTGAAAACATATATTCAATAAAAACATTATTAAATAATTAATTAAATAAATTCATTTTGCAATTTTGCAGGTCTTCTGCAATTTGGGTCCCTCACATTCTAAAGGTAGGTGAAGCCCCTCCTCTCATTAGGTTCAAGGTTGAAATGTAGCCTGACACGCTCCTCGACATGTGCAAAAATGGGGGTGGGGGGGTAGATGCATTACACTGCATGTTTATAATCCATCTGTTAAAGTAACATGGACATATTAAAAGTACTCCACTATATGTTCGAGTCACAGTTTTTTGTCTTGACCCCAAAGCCTATTTTTATGCACTATACATTTTCCTTATGAATTAAATGTTATCTCTTTTATTTTGAAGGTACTATGCACAATATTAACATAATGATAATAATAAGAAAAATGAACAAATATACTGCACTGCCTCACCCCTATATTACTCATTTGTACAAATCAACTTTTAAATTATGTATCTGAAGTAGTGTTCTAAACAAATGTATGATATGATATGCATACATATATATGATATGATATGTATGCATGAGAATGTGATGCTCTGTTTGCTCTCGTACAAAACGTGGCCTACCACAGAGCTGTTGCACCTGTGGATATAATTATCTTTTACCCAGTATAAATATGGTTTTCTCTTTCTGTGTCATACTTTTAATATTTTTCAGACCATCTAGAACAACCTGATACATTTAATACAATTCAACAAAGAAAATGATGGTCACAAAACAGTTGGAAGATAAACCTATCAGAGCTCTTTGGTTTCTGTTTCAAACATGTGTTATACATGTTCTTCTCAAAAGATGAATACTTTTTATGCTGAATTCTATATTTTATAGTGTTTATTGCATTATTTATTTACTCTATTTGAATCAAATAGAAAAAAAAAATCCCAGAAATCATTATACTTGACAATACAACTTCATATTTATAGACATTTAAAACATTTAAAAACATGTTTGCTGGCATGTACTGTTATTTCGCTTGTTACTCAGTACGCTGAATGATTAAGTCTAGCTGTAAGCTTCACAAGACGACTTTGTGGTTGTAACTTAACAGAAAAATGTGCTTTAATAGAATGCCATAACCAGAAGTTGCCTTTGTCTTGAGGAAAAAAAGCACAGTTTCACATAAATGTCTCTGATCCATTCATGACTGTGTTTTTCAAACAGTAATATGTCAAAATATCTTTTGTCATAAAGGCTTTTTTGCATTAAACATGAAAGAAGTCATCAGCAGAATGCATGAATTACACAGTCACACAGCTTGCAGGAAGTTTTCCTCCGTGTGCTTAGTTTTTGAACATGTCACACAGCAGCTTCTCCATGGGTGTGCTGCCAATGGTCCTCTGAAAGAACAGCTTAGCGATCTTCTCTGAATTCACAAAGCGGAGGGAAGGCAGCAGAAGAATTAATCTCCCAAACCTTGTTGGACAAAAACAAAAAGAGTGCGAGCTAAATGTTTCTGTGGGGGGGAGAGATTTGACATTCTCCAGCTGTTATTATGTTTGAAGATTTTGTGGTATTTTGTTAGAAAAGAAAGTGCAGTTACCTGGCACCCTGGTTGGGATACACTGAATGGATGTGCTGACCCAGCAGCACCTGTGACTGGGCCTGCAGATTCTCCACCTGTTCTGGATCTTTAAGGTTGCGTACCTCTGCGTGGGAGATTCAAACAGCAGACATCGGTTTGGTGATCCAGAAATCAGTGACTACCATCGCTGCATCAGTGATTCCTTACCTGGCTTAAACAGCACAATGGCCTTCAGACAGGCAAATTCTGTCGGGTCAACAGTCAGGGCTTTAAAGCGACTAAAGACTTCTTCTAAGATCTGCAGGTCAGCAGTAAGAAGGTTGATATTGGCTTGCTGTGGGGTAGAAAGGTCTGGCAGAGACAAAAGAGGACAGCTGTCCATGGGCAGAGACCACTGGATGGCACACAGGAGGAACATCTCACTCCAAGCTTCTTCAAGAAGAATCACCTGAGGATTTCACAGAAATGTTGAGCATCTCATTAGTCTCACACACTATCCATATATGTTAAAAAAAACATTTTAAGATGCAAATACACAAAGAAAAAATATCTGTCTACAGGCCTCACCTGGTCACGAAATGGCAAGTGAGCAAACACAGGCAGATTTTTTGCCCACTTGACTGACATGAAGAGGAGTCGTGCCGATGTCTCATACACATTCTCTGGACAGCTGGAGGTATAAGGGGACAAACGGCTGTCGAAGGGAGTGAGGTCCCTCTCTGAATTTGTTGTCACATCAATATTTTCCTCCACTGTGTAGCAGAAAAAGAGACATAGGCATTACAATCCAAATATCCCACACCGTAAAGTCAAATCAAAAAGTCTGTTTTCAAAATATTTTTACTCATTTCAAGACAAATAGGTTTACACCTCTTTCTTCCAAGTTATTTTACCTCTTTCATTTGATCTTACCGTCCTCTGGCTCCAGTTTTGCACAGGTCTCTGCAGTCAGCAGGCTGACCATAAAGCGGTGGTTGTTACTTATGTTGCTGCAAAGTTTTACTGTGGCAGAAATTGGAGCTGACGACGTGACCAAAGGCCTGGAGATGACTGCTGAGTAGGTGTCAGAGGGGCTGAGCGCTTGCGTGGTGACCAGGTGCTCCTTTTTGGTTTCGACATTTATAGAGTCCGGACTGACGTGAGCTGTGCTTCGAGGCTGTCGCTCATTCTGCACAGCTGCCACAACAAAGCACAGGAAAAGCTACACCATCTCACAGTGAGGCTTTAGGTATTTCATATCAATACGCACAGATAATATCTACAAGGTCTGCTTTTTCTGAGTTTCTCACCATCTTTGTTCATGCCAGCCTGGAGGCACTTCTTTAATCGACAAGCTTGGCACTGGTTTCGATGCGCTTTGTCAACAGGGCACCTGCCATTTCCAGCCTGACACCTATGAAATAAAGACACAGATGGAGTTCAAATGCACTTCCTTAATTGTCATATGATTGTTTTCCTGTTATGTACAGCTGCCTTTCACAGAGCCACTTGCCCACCTATAGACGAGTCTTCTCCTCACACTGCGCTTGAAGAAGCCGCTGCAGCCGTTACAGGCAAAGATGCCATAGTGTTTGCCACTGCTTGAGTCAGAGCAAACTTTACAAAGCAGGCCTTGGCCAAACGATTTACGCAGACCTTTTTCTGTAGAGAATAGATAGTAGAAATACTTAAAATAATTTCAGATTCTTTTGAGCACCAACGCTATTTTAACTACAGACTGATGTAAAATTAGCTCACTCTTTTACGCATTTTGAGCTTTGTGTCAGATTCTGTGTGTAAATCTATGTATTTAAAACTTTGTGAGCATTAATTATGAGTCTAGTCTGCTGTACTGAGAAGCCTTTAACAATCATCATCTAAGCTTTCTAAAATCTTGCACATTTGTAGTAATTTGTAAGTATTGGCTCACCTGATTGAGCTCCGTCTGTGCTCTGTTGCGTGAAGTCCTTCAAGGTGTCCGATGAAAACATGTTCATCTTTGAAATCTGCTCCTCCATCCTTACTGAAAGACATATAAACATAAGATGACTTCCTGTTTTGCATGAACTGTTTTCTGTGATAAAGTACTGGCCACAATTTTCCCAAAAACATGCTCATCAAAAGTTTTTTCTTTACACTACCTCACAGAAAGCTTCAGGGAAGCTCCTTAAAGAATAAGCCTTGTTGAGTGATCTGGATACAGTGCTGATGTTCTTGTACTGCTTAAATCTGATGAAGGTGGGGTCAAGGGAGATACAACTCGCCGTCTTCTTTCTTTCTCTCTCTCCAGAATGAGTGTGAGAGCTTGAGTCGTCTGGAGGAAAACAGGGAGATTAGCACTGGGCGCTGTGTAAGCAAATGCTGATTTGTCATCCTCTTAATCTTTACCGTCTATAAGGGTAAATCAATCAGTCACACCACTTACAGGCACTAAGTATATTCATTCCTCTTTCCTCTCTCGCTCCTTCTTTCTGTCTCTCTCTGGTTATTTTGTTAGTTGTGGTTCCTAGAATATTTAAAAGTAGGATGGGAGGCAGAGTCTTTAGCTTTCAGGTCCCTCTTCTATGGAACCAGCTCCCAGTTTGAATTTGGGAGACAGTCACCCAAGATTAGGCTTAAAACATTCCTTTTTGACAAAGCAGGGCTGGAACAGGTGATCCTGAATCCACTCTTAGTTATGCTGCAATAGGCCTAGGCTGCTGGGGGTGTCCCATGATGCACTGAGTGTTTCTACAGCACTCGACATCTAATCATTAGTTATTGTTTATTTCCAATTTAAAGTGCATTGAGGGGACTGCTCTTGTGATTTGGCACTATATAAAAAACAGAATTTTCTCTTAGATTGTTTTCTTCCCATCCTGTTTTGTTCTGTTCTGCTGTGAACGATGTTCCCACATTACTATAATTAGTCTGGCTGTATCGTGCCAAATGATATTACAAGACAGCAACTTTTTCTCCCTAAAAACATCAGTGTTGGTTTATTTGCTCATGTGTTCAGAGATGCAGTTTAGCCTTATGGCACTACAGTTCTGCGCTGCAAGGATTGTATGAATGTCACTGTAAGGATGATTTGCAGAAGAAATTTCGTGCTAGCAACAGCCAACAGGCAAACTATTATATTAGTGCTCATTAGCAGCAGACTGTCTTGTTTTGCTTTGTTTTATACCAGAATTAAGATGTTCCTTCTGTGCCATATTGGCTCTGTCAATGACATTACAACCTCAAGAGAAGATAGCCACCCCAAATTAGCAAAAGAGCTTAACCTTCAATGAAATGTGATCTCCTTCTGGGTGAGGGGTCACGAAAGAGCATAATGAGAAGAAAAAGAATTAGCACAAAGATTGAAAGAGCAGCAAAGGGTTGAACCTTAATTCCAATTTACTGCCATATGGTGGCTTTTCTCTGAAGCCCCCGTCTGCCTAATTGAGTGATGCAACTTATTTTTAAGAAAATTTGAACTAGATTAACTCAAATGAATCCTTTCTTGCCTTGAATGGCTTTATGGAAATTCTCATCTCTCAAAAATCTAAAGAAATCTGCACACTATTTTCTGTATTGAATATTGCATATAGCTGACCACATATAACACCATAACAAAGACACTAATACTAATGATTCCTACAGTCTCCATAGACTGAATTATATAATGTCAGTCACTCTTGAATTTAAGAGACCAACATAGCATTGAAAACAGAGCTCTTTTTGTTGCCCTAAACTGGTGTATAAATGGATTAAGCATGGGTCGTCTTCAAATTATGGTTGTGCACATGGGGCCACGTAAACCCAGAACCTATAACACTCACAGGTTGACACGCTGTGGTAGCTTGTGAAATTATATGAAAAGACTAAATGATAATTACAAAACCTTTTGTCAGTTATGTTACCATCAGCTTACGAGAGAATGAACAACTAAATAAACCTTTTTTCTACAAAAGGCAAAAAAAAAAATTCTTAAAAAATTTTTTCAAACTGATTCTAACCAGAATAAAATAAAATCAGGAGAAGAGCCCACGCTGCCCATCAGGGTTTGAAGGGAGGGAGACAGGACATTAGAAGGGAAAGACTGGTAAGGAAGTTGTACCGGCAAACAAAATTAAGTTGGAGGTGACTGCCTGGGTCAGAAAGAGCTGTCAGATGTCCTTGATGAAAAATGGCATCAAGCTCATATGATAGGAGGGGTGATTCGTTTGGATTCTTTGGTGGTGATGAAGTGGGAACTTTTTGAGTGTCAGTGACCTTCAACTCTGACTCTGTTTGGACAATGACTGAAAGACACAAGAAATATTTAGAAAGAGCTTAGTATAAGTGCATAAGTAAAATATATTTTAAAAATAGTTTTCATGACAAACCAGAGACTTCCTGAGTGGTATGTGAATCGCTTGTTTTATACTATATTGGTAGTTATATATCAGATGTTTTCCTACTACAGGCCTCATCCATACAAGTGGGGTTTTTTTTTATTACTTAAGCACTTTTAACCTGGCATTCACACACTCTGGTGGATGCATCAGGGAGACCGGATGGATGGCTGAATGGATATTTTTATTCATTTGTCATCACTATTACTCTCTTTGATATTTTTATTTTGTTCTCCTTTATTGCTGCTATTTTCTTTGTTTCCCACTTTTATTTAAATCCACCCAACTTTCTGTGCTGGTGAAGGCAAATGTAGCATTTGATGTAATAAATAAGGCTTTGAAAGTCCATACATTCTGGACACCTTAATTTAGCACATTAGCATTTACACTTCACACTTGGTGACAGTATAAAGTTACAGTGAAAACGACCTCTGAGGAGATTCATAAGTCAGAAATACATATTTAAGTATGGCAACCTGGACTCCCACATCAGATTTTGTAGCACGTGTGTTCCTCACATGTCAGGGTGAGATGATTATTTTGTTCTTAACACTAGGAACTACACATGTTAAGTCCTTTTTAGCTCAGTTTTTTGAGGGGTTGACTCTCTTCCGCACAGTTAAGATGCTGCAGCCATCAGCAAGCTCCTGCTTTGAGTCTTTTATCTGCCAGGAATAACTGTCACGTTTCTTCCCTGCCCAGCCCTGTGATTGTTGTGCAGACACGGCACAATCTTTAGCAGCATGCTGCCATGAGCTGTTTAGATGATTATGTATTTAGTGGAAACATTTATGAGGACAGCGCCGGTCATGTGATTGGACACGCGTCACCAGTAAAACCTTGGCTCTGTTGTTTGCAGATCAAACAGATCAGTTGCTCATTACTTTAACCCTCAAATGCATGGGTCATTTCAAATGCCTTGCATTCATTTAAGGGTCAGGAATGGCATTATCTTATATCGCATATCTACATTTTGTGCATATTAAAGACTTATTATTGTAGTGAGGTGCATTGCATAAAAACTATGTGCCCTGCAAAAAACAAGGAAGGCATAATTTTATTGTCCTTCGCAGGATGCCCTTGAATGCTAGTTCACAAGTCTTTGCATCAATCTAAGCAGCTTTTTGATATAATCTCCTTGAATGTCAGCAGTTGTCAAAGAGTGAGATTAACTTTTAAAGTTATAGTGGTTCTCTACAGGATCCTCAAATTTGCCAAATCATAAAATAAATGACCATTCTTTATTTGGATTAGGATTTTTATTCATTTAAACTTGAACTTTTTCGAGATTAAAGTAATTAAAGTTCAAAATAGTAATAAGTTACAGTTTTGTACCAGCTTATATCTAAACTTAACCACCTCAAATATATAGAAAATAAAGCACACTAACCCTAACCCTGACAGGCTAATGATATTGTTCCCCATATATTAACATATGCACAAGCTTTGATTACACAGAACTCAGCATGTCTGTGTGATTCTAAATGGCCCCAGTGATAGGTTAACCGAGCTTGCTTGCTTAAGCTTTGTTGTGTTTGGTTCAGCATTTCCTGGGGACCCCCCTCCCCCAACTCCACCCCAATCAGATGAATTACAAGGAGTGAGGTGTCAGCACTAAGGATAGGGATTGGCCCTCCTTGCCATCTGCTACCATTGCTTTAATCCACGCAATGACAAAATCAGCTATCTTGGCCCACATCAGAGTAAAGTCAACTCTATTCAACAGATGCTCGCTGACAGCTACTGTGAAATCTGTGTTTCTGCTGACAAATTAATCTTATTTGGTTGGATCAGTTGACTATTTCCCAGAAATGTCAAAATAAGCCAGGGATAAGTGATTTACTTAACAAAGCCCACAGTGCTCAAGTAAAAGTCCAGCACACAAAAATAATAGGTTAAACTGCAATGACAGTAAAGACTTATAAAAAGGAAGCAGCCGATAGAAGTCATGTATATACACTGACACTCACAACAGCATCCTAAAATGATTTAAAACAGGGCCATTCACATAGTTCAATGCCTTTATTTTATTTTTTAACATAGTCATTCCCTAGGTGGTCTGTAGAGGGAGACACACACCACTAGACTGTGTTACAAAAGTGAACCAACTAAGTAAGACCAAATGATGAATCAGAGTTGCTGTATGACCCACTGGAACATTTATGGGCTTACACATTACAGTTCACTTACAATAATAAGGGTCATGACCACTGTTACTTCAGAAGCAGTCTGGATTTCTGTGTAAAAACACAAACAGCCAGGGAGAATTGAAAGTGTCTCTTTGTGCAAGAGCAGTGCTGCACCAATGTTCTGAGCCTTATATAGACTCTCTTATGGCATCTTAGGGCATTGCAGCATTTTTGCACTGCTTTTGTAGCAACACAGTGGCACAGTTGTTAGGATTGTTGCTTCGCAGCAAGGTCCTGGGTTTAAATCTGACCAAAGCGTTTCTTTGTTGAGTTTGCATGGTCTCTCTATTTCTGGGTTCTTTCCAGCTACTCTGGCTTCCTCCCACAGTCCAAAAATGTAAAGTTAAGGTTAATTTGTGATTCTAAATTGCTCATAATAGTGTGAATTTGCGTGTGAAAGGCTGTCTGTCTGTCTCTGTTAGCTGTGCGACAGACTTGTGACCTGTCCAGGGTGTACTATCTCTTGCCCTGTGGTAGCCTGAATTGGAGAAGTGGAATGATGGGTAATTTTATTTTTTATATGGCATCAAAGTAAAGCTGAAAGTTGTAAACTGGTCTCAGGTGGACTGTTTTGCTCAGATTGGTCTGTTATATAGTGTTGGACTTGGGTAAGGGACAGCCTTTATGCTTTTGAAAGGATGCTTATCTGTTTTATAAGCTTTATAATTAGGCCAGACACAGTCATGTGTCTTTTGTCTAGTTATGCTGCTACAGGAACCTGTCTATGCATTTTACCACTGTGACACATTATTCCCTTTGTGTCTCCCACCTCTGTACCTTTGTGCTTACATATCTGTGGTTTCTGGCCCAACAGCCTCCCAAGTGTCTATTCATCACTGCACACTTCTTTTCACTCTGCTTTCTTCACTTCCAATCAACCTTTACAGACAGACGGCCACCCATCTGGATAAGACGTCCACCCATTTGGAATAAGCACTTAGTCACCGTTAGGTGGCTAAGTGTTTATTCCAGGATGGTTGGCAAACCTAGGAAAAGGGTTGCTGTTTTAATAATTCCTCCAAATAAACCCGAGATTATTTTCATTGGCTAGTAAACGGTGGCGGTTTTTCTGTTTATTTTTTAAATAAACAGTGATAGTATGTGCAGGGGTCTGTGTCCAATATCAGCAAGTTTTGGAGGAAACTCTTCCTTCCACAGAATTTTGTCTTCTTTTTTGGGTTGCTTCCTGAGGGTGGTGTGCAGTTAGTTTCATTTGTAACATTAATCTAGTTATAAAATAGGGTTCTAAGTTTAAATCAGTTGCCTAGGATGAGACGATCATGTGTTCTATACCTGAGACAAACTGTTGTCTCTGGTATTATTCTAATAATAATTAAAAAACCATCTTGATGCTCAATCATCCAGGTATAGAAATCCCACAAAGTTGATTCTGTTCACCTGGACGTAGCGTTTTTCAGACAAAACGTTTCTCCCACTAAAAATGCTACATCCAGATGGATTTTAATTTTGATAAAAGTCTACACAGCAATGTGACTTTATCATAATTGTATTACATTTGAATGGAAAAGAGAGCAAGCTACATCATACTGGCGTGTGCCTTTTAAACTCAAACACAACTGATTTGTATATTTTGTAATCATCTCATATAATGTAGGTAAACTTTCACATTTATTACATATGATCACTACATGATATAAATGTATCAAATCAAATGTAAAATTAAAAAACAGCAGTCGCAATACAAAGAGGAAAATCCCTGAGAAAGCACAAGTGTATATTGGACTTAAAAGCAGAGAAAATTTCATTCCATTTTTTTTTAAAATTACTTCCAGTTACACCTCAGAAGTTAATCGATTCAAATGCTCAAAAATGCCACACGGTCCATTATAATCAAACACCTTGGTACTCGTGTTTGCAGTGTCCAACAAAGAGAGGCTCTGCCTGGATACCCCGCCTGCAAATGAAGTGAAACAGAAGCATCGGTGTATATTAAGCAGACCTCATAAAAAAAAGAGTGCGGCGATGTGTTGAGGTATGCCATGTGCGTTATCAGAAAAGCTAAAGTACCTCAGGAGTTCGCAACGAAAGTCCTGCAATCGAGGAAACGCCTTGTCCACGTCAGAGGTCTGCTTCTCATCGCTCCACAGTCTCTCTGCGGCAGCACTTGCCCTTGGCCTGTGATTTTGGATTCATCCGGTCATTATTTTGATTAATCTCATGGGCTGCACATTCTACTTAGGTTCTCTAGTTTGATCATTTCAGGGATCTTTTCAATCTCTTACCAAAGACGTGGGGTCAGATTAGTGGCATCTACATATTCCCCCCACATGCAAACTTCACCCCCTATCACCAGCTTCTTCTGTTCCTCGGTACCTGTGAAAAAGATGTGGATTTTTTTTCTTGAATAACATGTTATACTTTAGAATTGGCTATTTACAGTTCAATGTTATCACACCACTTCAAGTCAAACTTGTCAAGTCAGAGTTTTAATGGGTCTTACTAATAAGAAATCTCTACTGATAGCTCCCACCACCAGAGAAGCACCATGGACAGCACATAAGTGAGCAAGGTTGTATTATTTTGTTATATTACTTGGCCAACACACACCAGAAAAGTTCAGAGGCTGCACGGTATAGTAGTTGCGCCAGTCCTGGCCATAGGAAATGTGGTTGATGTACCAAGGTGCAGCGAGCAGGACCCTGTAGCCAGCTTTGGTGATAGCGCTGAGTTCTGCCGCATAAGAAGCGGGGAGGCCCTTCCAGATGTGCAGCACTGTGTCCTTAGGAATCTGAGAAGGGTAACAACAACAACTGTCTTGCTCCTTGTGTGTTATATTGCCCAAGTTTTTTTTTGTATGTTGAATCCAGTTGATTAGTATGTTTGTATTAAATACTTTATCATTCAGAAAAGTCACATATTTAAAAAAAGCCACAGTTCAAAGAATTTCTAATCCTCAGAGCACAAGCCAGAGCACAAAGTTACTCATCTAGTGCACATTCATGTCTGGAAAAATGCCCAGTCTGGACAATCCCCATGTAGCCAACATTTGGCAACCAGGGTTGAACTTTCCTTGAGCCATTATTCCTAAGCATGTGCACAAGATGAAAGTGAAAGACGTTGGCAAGAATTTTCTTTTCTTTCTGGGAAAGCATCAAGCTCAACTTCTGCAGAATCCCAAAACTGCCTCTGATGACAAAGCATACAGTCTAGGCTGTTAAACGAATTATCTCACCAGCATATTATCCTCACATTACTACCAACAAACTGTGCTCAATACAGCCTCTGTCCACGGAGAATTGTTAAACTGAACTGCTGCATTTATTCTTTTTAACATGTTATCTCCCTTGACATTATTTGAAAAACCTCAACAACATCTGTATAATGTTTTTACAATTTCCCATCTTTCTCAGTACTTGCAAAGATACATTTATCTTTGCTTTTATAACCTAAAATTAAGACAAAGTCTGTTAACTTGCTCATTCTGTCCCTTAAAGAGTTTTTTCATATATTTATATAATGACAATAAAGAAAACTGTGCTGAATTGAGTGACCATTATGACCATGGCCCCTTAGAAAATTATAAAAAAAACGTTTGTGAGGAATTTAGGTGTGATTTTTTACAGTAATTTAACATTCGATAAACAGATAAATAATGTGATCAAGACCAGCTTCTTTCACCTCCGCTTACTTGCAAAGGTGAAGCCATTTCTCTGCTTCAGAGACTTTGAGTAAGCAACTTATTGGCCGACTACAGCTGGTTCAAAATGCCGCGGCAAGGCTACTGACTGGCAAGCAGAAGCGAGAGCACATATCCCCTATACTCACCTCGCTACACTGGATGCCAGTAAGTTTTCGAATTGATTTTAAGATCTTGACACTTGTTTTTAAAACATTGCACGAACTAGCTCCTATATATCTTTCTGATCTTTTAAATTGCTATACTCCAGTGAGATCTATGAGGTCTGCGGACCAAATGCTTCTAGTTGTTCCTAGGTCTAGATTAAAACACAGAGGAGATCGGGCTTTTTCTGTGACTGCTCCGAAACTGTGGAATAAACTGCCTTTACATATCAGGACCTCTCCAACACTGGATACTTTTAAAACTCATTTAAAGACCCATTTTTACTCTTTGGCTTTTAATTCTGTATGAGTCTGTCATTCTTTTATTCTTATTATTGTCTTATCTTTTATTTTACTTTCCTTTTAAATGTTATCTGATTATTTTATTGTACAATACTTTGGTCAACAGTTGTTGTTTTTAAAAGTGCTATATAAATAAAATTGATTTGATTTGAATTCGAATTTCCAGCAGTTTTGTGTATAAAAACAATGGTTTTTAAATGGCTTGGAGAACCAAACATGAACAGTATCTGTAACTTTCTTCTGCTAAGCTTGTCTGATGGAAGCAGCTGTGGAATCTCTAATGGGCTACCAGCAGATTAGGTCAGGAGCAAGCATGTGGTTATGCTTTCAAGACCTTTTTTTAAAAAATAAAAAAAAATCTGGAATATTTAGTAAGACACCATTATGCATATGCTTAACTCTTTGATTATCTCCCAGATAAACAAAGAGTCAATTGCTGGGTTTTTGCTTTGGCAAAGCAGCTGGCAGTAGCAGGACTTTTATATGTGTGTTCAGCAGTAAGCAGCATCACAACAATCACATCTCTCTGTAGCTGTGTCCAAGTTCTTTACACACCAAGTTATATTATTATTATTATTTGTTCATACCTGAAAAAAAAAAGATTTCAGGTACAGTCTTGGGACACAGAACAGCCTTAATAACACTGATGTATAAACTGGTATAAACACTTTGTACACCCTGTAAATAGTCCCCAAATTGTAGCTATCCATAGATATATATTTTACGTAAAACCATGTTTTATCTGTTGATTAATATCAGACAAACAAACACACGCACACACACACACACAGCAGCTTGAAAATCTTTAACTCTGCACAGCACACAGTTTTCATATTCTGACCCTTGAAGGCGAGGGGCCACACAGTGTAGTAGCGGGCCCAGTTGTGTGTAGGTCCGGGCTGGTCCAGATACCATGGAGAGGCTAGAATTACCCTGAGCCCTGCTTTAACCACCCTGCGTACTTCACACAGGTAACAGCCCTCTCTCCATACCTCCACCACTGATAGAGAAGTGTGCTGTAACACAAGGCTTTGGGCTCTCAGACAGATAAACAGAAAGCATGATATACATAGACTGTATATAAATAATGGACACAGCTAGGTGTCTTTACTGTTGCTCTCTTGCTGTTTTAACGAGTATCACGTTGGGCATCAGTAAGGCTTAAAACTGGCAACTGAAACTAAACACAAGCTTTCTTTTTGCACTCAAGTGACTCGCCCCCTTCAGGACACTAGAAAGAATGCCGATTTCAGGCACTGTGCATTGGCTGTGTTTTTTCAGACCTCTCACGTCCATTGTTTGCATACAGTCCATGGTGAAAGATCAGATCAGAACAGAACAGATGGATGTTGTCAACAAACTGTTTTAAACTGCTGGTTAGTTGGCTCAAACCACTAAACCTGCAGAGTGTAAAATTACATTTGTATCAAATGTACCTGAAGAACTTCTTAATAGAGGATTTTATTTTTTCCACAATTAGCCAGTTCTGTTTTAATGTGACAATTTCCATCCTGTACTCATCTGCAGAGCTAATAGCAACTGAGCCAACAGTGTCACAACAACTACAAAAATAACTGGTGCATTTTTATAGAATATGCATGGATCCTGTAGATACTTGAACACACTCTAAAATATCTATAATTAATAATCCAAGAACAAAACTGTAAAGACACAGGACTATGCAAAAATGTTGAGCCACTCCTCATTCCTTCATATTTTGCTTCCAAGGAGCAATACTTTGTTGTAATTTTTCAGGGGTTGTCTTGTACAATAGTTCTCCAGGCTGGTTTTTTTGGGCTTTGGCTGCTTTAGCACTCGATTTCAGTCCAATCCTTGTACCCAAGGATTTCTTTTAGGCCATTTAACACTTACCAATGAATTATTCATGCATAGAAACACACCCAAGGGATGAACCAGCAAAGAATTTTACATTGTATCTTTAGACACTTTGTCATTAGCAGCAAGATTAGCAAGAATTTTGATCCAGCATGCAATACCATCTGTAAAGCGTCTGATTGGCAACAGCTTCATTTTTTAGCTTGACAATGACCACAAACACTGCCAATGCGGGACAACAAAAATGAAGAGCTTTGAATGTCCTTCAAATCTGGAGAACTATTCCTGAAGACTACTTAAAGAAATTACCAGAAAGCTTGCCTAAGTGCAGGAACATATATATACAGAACTGCACTTATTTCTTATCTTCTTAGCAGAATATAAATAAATTATGGGTGGCTTTTGCATAGTACTGCCCTGGTAAAATATTATAAAATTCATTGAAATTCACTTTTTTTTTTAATTTCAAATTTGTACTTGTTAAATTTGTGTGAATGTGTGTGTGAATGGGTGAATGACTGAATGTAGTGTGAAGCACTTTGGGGTCCTTAGGGACTAGAAAAGCGCTATACAAATGCAGGCCGTTTACCGTTTACCGTTTAAAATCAACATCATGCACTTCCAACCACATCCTCTAAAAACCACAAACGCAGGAAATGTACATTTTTTATATCATGAAATATAAGTGTTTCGGTGGGGCGTACTTACTCGTTCATGATAGTCAAAAACATCCTGCCACACAATGGATGTTCTGTTGAGAGCTACAGTGATGTTCACAATGCTAAAAAAAGATAAGCACATGAATGCATCAGTTGGTGTATTTTGCAGAACCATCTACATTGTATTTTCCCTTTTACAACCTACTTCTCCATGTAGTAAGCTTCCAGTTTGGTGAAGTCTGCTCCAAATCCCATTTTCAGCATGAATGCTCGGACATCAGGGTTGGATTTCCTACAAAAAAAAATGTGTTCATTGTTTATGTAAAATTTTCATAAACTCTCTTTTATTTAATTATCAAAAATCAGAAAAACTTATTCGAAATTGTTAACAATCAGCCGACGTGTAAATGATAGTTACATTTTAACCTACCAGCAGGAAAAGTTAACCTCATCTCCTCCTAAGTGGATATAGGAATCAGGAAACACCGAAGACACTTCCTTAAATAGTGTTGCCATGAACTTGTACGTGGAGGGCAATATTGGATTAACAGGACCAAAAGTACCAGAAGGGCTGCTCCCACTGTAGCAGGGAGTCAACAGGTCAGACTGGCCTGAGAAATAATTGTAAATAATTAATTTGACTCAGTCATATCCTTCAAATACATTTTTTTGCATTTTCTATCGAGAGCAGACAATTTGTTCCACTGATGTAACCACATAAGCAGTAAGTCAGCCTTCACTACATATTATATTGCCATTTATAGTCTTGACTTGCAGATTTGGCAGAAATTATTCCTACTGAGCCTTAACTGGACATCATGCCAAGTACTTTTTCTTCTATAGATCAAAATGCTGAAATCATTTGGACTAAACTGTTTATTGTTAATGTCACTTACTGGATGTTGGGAGTTTAACTGAATTTTTACCTTTTCCCCAAGACTGAGTGTGGCCTGGTGAATCAAACTCAGGAAGGACTCTTATTCCCCGCATTCTGGCAAATGAGATCACCCTTCCTACATCTGACTGCGTGTAGATGTGAGTCATCGGATGGAAAGCCCCCTGAATAAGAGCCAGAAGTCGCTGTTCAGAGTGGATGCTATTTTTCAGCCATTTCCTATCTCATGAGTCTATATGCATTAAACTTACTTAGATTTCTGGGATAAAATAGCCAAGAACACCTTAGAAAATTAGGATATTTTTTGCAAGGCAAATTGTAATGAATGTGCATAGTTACAGTGAGGATCATATGATAGGACTTACGTAAGTGCCTCAAGGAAGAATATCAACAAACCTTAGCAGACAGGTCCGGAAAGGTGCGGCTCTGATAAGGGAAGGAGGGGTCATCGACAATGTGCCAATGAAACACATTGAACTTACTGAAGGCCATCGCATCCTAACAGAAAACATGTATGTCAATACAGCTTATAATAAATACAGTGACTCAAACAGAAGGCTGAAGTTTCGATTGTGTCATCTGATTATTACCAGGGTTTTTAAAATGGCCTGCACTGGTAAATAATGACGTGAAGTGTCCAATAAAATCCCTCTGAACTGAAAGCGGGGGAAGTCTTTAATCTCAGTCTTGTTCACATAATACTAAATTAAAAACAAACAGAAAAAAGGGAAAAATATTAATTATGCACATATTTGAAACGTGATTACTCCAGAGGCCTTGTTGTTAGTTTGTGCATTAGGAAAAACTGCAACTTACTGAGCCAAAATCCTCTTGATAAACCAACTGACTGAAGGTTTCCAGACCTGTGCTTAAACAGAGGGTGTACAGTACATAATCAGCAATTTGTTATACATGATAGATGAGGTTGACAAAATGTTGGAATTTCCCTACTTTATAATCCACATGCAGTAGGCCTACTTGAAATTCTACTGAGTAAAACTATAAAGAAGGTGTCTGTGTGTGCCACATGAAGTGTTGCATCAGTTGAGTCACATGAGTTAAACAAAACTGGAAATACATAGCACAACCTGACAGGCTACTTACTGAATATGTAGTAGAACAAGAAATCTGCTACAACTCATCAAGCTTTGACATACTTTGCCAGCTTAAGAATCAGAATCAGAATACTTTATTAATCCCGAAGGAAATTAGGGATGGTTAACATGTTTGTTTAATTACCAGTGCTCTTCAGATATATTTTACATATGCTATAATCACCTCTTAGAGCACCCCACACAGTTTCTGCCTTCAGAGATGCTTGTCCAGCAGAGACGCTCAGAGTGTCTGGAACACAAACAGGAGAAATTATGATATTTTGTCAATCTCTATATAGTATTATGGTGGTTAAATTCATTACAAAACAGTGTTACTTGCTCTAATCAATGGGCATCAGCGGGTTGTACTTACATTGCTCAGAAGAGTCTTCATCTGGGTAGCTGTCGCAATCATCGCGGCCGACACTTACTTGGACAGTAAATGGTTTATCCACACTGAATCGCAGAAAACCGTAACCTGGTGGTGATAAATATTAAACCATTACCACAGTATTTGCAGAAGTAAACTTGCACTTTAAGCACATTACACACTGATTTTTGTTCCCTAGGAGCTGTGGTTCTTGTGTTTGTTTCTGAAAAGACAAAAACGAAGCTGTGCTACTCTCGTCCATTGTTATTGTGAGGTTATTTTCAGTTGGTATGCCCGTGCTGGCTGACTGATGACCTGTTGTCTGTACAATGACCATTGATCTGTTTTAAAAGCCAGCATGACAAACAACATTGAAGCCACGTGAGCACTTTGCTCTGTTTATTGTGCGTTTACAATCATGTTTTAAACGTGTTATAATGCCAAACCATCTACTAATAGTGTCCAGATTAGACTTTCACAAAAAGTTAGTTTTTATAGGCTATTTCATATCCTTAATGTTTTTCGAATATCTAAACAGTCTGACTGAACAACTACAACGTTCAAGTTCAGCAAGACTTTAAATCTTACTTCGTTTTTGCATTTTAAGAATTTCACCTCACTATAAAACCTACCAGATGAGTAGTCTGGAAAAATAAGAGAAAAGTATCTCTTAAATGCTTCATCCAGAACAGAGCAGCCCTCCTGTGCAGCTGATTGACTTCCGTAAGTAAAGTAGAAAGCCTGGGGATTCAGAGGGTATCGCTCCGGTGAGGAGGTAATAGATTGCGGTAAAGGCCATACTCCCTCAACTGAGTGCAGCCCAAGCTGGAGGAAAATAAAAAACACCAAATTATAGCTGGGAAAAGTGTATCGTCCAGACGTTACTACAGACATGACTTCCCTCGCTCTTCACTAGCGCGAACTGCACCGTCAAAACGATACCTGTCATGTGCTTAGATGAATGCAATCACATGACTGCGGCAGCGAGTTAATAAGTCGAGTTCGTCTTCCGGAAAATATAAGTAAACATTATTTTTATTTAAACATTATTTCATTTGGTAAGACCTGGACCAAGGTCGCTGTAGTTTAAATAAATTGTAAATTTACAGGAAATGCTTTCAGTTTTAGTTGATATGTATATATATATATATAGTCTTTTATATATATATAAATATATCAAATCAAATCAAATCACTTTTTATTGTCACATCACATGTGCAGGCACACTGGCACAGCACATGCGAGTGAAATTCTTGTGTGCGAGCCCCACAAGCAACAGAGATGTGCAAACACAACAACACAAACGAGCAAAATACAAGAATGGCCAACCTGAAACTAATAAATATATGTACAATATATATGTATATGTATATATGTATACTAGATATTTTCCTACGTGTGTGTGTGTGTATAAAAGACTGGTTTAAGGCAGCATGTACAGTGGGACGTACTCACACAACTGACTTAACAAAGTGTTTGCAAATGTGTCATGCAATGTGCTGCCTGAACCGCAGAATCTGACCCGGATATATATAAGCATCCCTTTAAAATATAAGTAAACGTAAGTTATTTTAAGTCATTGTAAACTTTAATTAAGAAGTACTCTACTACTCGAATTAATTTTAGCGATCCATTTATTCAATTCAATTCAAGTTTATTTATATAGCCAAATCAATTTATTAAATGAAATGTATTAAATGAAAAGTAAAGGGAAATGACCGAACTCACTCACGAAACTCATTCAACAGGTAATTCAACAGAATGTTAAAAATGATGATAATTTAAAAAAAATACAGATTTTTTTTTTAAAGACCGAACTATTATAACTCTGTTTTGGTATATAAAACACACACAAACAGACACACACATGCAATCACTGCTTAAAATTATAAACAACTCACGTTATATCTTTTTTCTGTTACTAGCCTTCATTTATGAGAACGAAAGTATTTTCCGTTTGCATTTGATGTGACTCTTCAATTATAAATGAAAATTTTCCAAATTCGTACTTATTTGAATTAGTTGTTGTTGTTTTTTTTTATAAACATTTAGGTTAAAGCAAAAGTTTGTTATATTAAATGTTTTTACATCCGTTCTTGCCCTGCTTGTCTGACGTAAGGCAGTCGTCAGTTGGTGACGCTGTGTCTCTTTGTTGGCTTAGCAGCAGCGGCGACGTTTTGTTGTTATTTTCGCCGCAGCTGAAAAACGGGCTCGGATCAACGTTTCATACGCTATAGACCTTTAGGTGTGCTTGTCACTTGCTGATAACCGCGCTAGGAATGGACTCAGACGAGGGTTATAACTATGAATACGACGAAGACGAGGAGGAATGTAGCGAGGACAGCAATGAAGAGGAACCCGACGACGACACCCTGGAGCTCGGGGAGGTGGAGTTGGTCGATCCCGTGGTGGCCGGCGGGGAGCGAGATGAGTGCGGTGAGACTGGCGGAGGAGGCCACGGCCCGGGCGAGGAAGAGGAGGAAGACTACCGTTTCGAAGTTTTGACTGCCGAGCAGATCCTCCAGCATATGGTCGAGTGTATTAGGGAGGTCAACGAGGTCATCCAGGTAGGTATTTTGGTATGACAGCATCAGGAAAGATCGGGGTCCTAGCGTAAAAACAGGCCGTGGATATTAGCTAAACCATTAGCCTTCCAGTAGTATACTTGTTATAGTTGACAGTTTGAGAACAATGATGAGATTTATAGAAAACTAAACTTACATATATATAAGATAATTGCACTATGGAACTTGGTAGTTAAAATGAAGACATGAAAATTTTTCTTATATATGTGAAGGTAAAAATTTCCATTAGGACTTTTCATCCAGGAAGTAGTCCCATCCCTAAGTTGGCAGCAACGCTTGCTAAGCTAATGTTAGCTCGCTGGCTACATAGCATCTTACAGCAAAAGCTCTAGACCAGGATGGTGTTGAGTGCCAGCTCCTGCTAGACGACAGATAGTGTGCGTTGAGATGTTAACTGAAACTTGGGTTTTCAGAAATTTTGCATTTCTAAAGCTAAACCTTGCGTTTAGTGTTATTTTAACGTTGGACCCAAAGGCTTGGCCAGCGATAAGTTAGCAAGTGGGATGCTAGCTTAGTTACGCTTATGTAAAAGAACGGGTTATGATAATTTCATTTTTTACCAATAACATAAAAAGTTAAATTTTGCGATAGCTTTCAATGAAATTTATGAAGAAACGGGGGGAAGTTCTTCGCTTTAAGCTAGCGTTAACCTGGGCCTCCATTTCCTTTCACAGAGCTTCACTTGAGCTCAGAATAAAATGGAAAATGATCTTGATAACTCAGCATCCAGTTTGGTATCTGAGAAAATGCGTTGGAGTTTTATGTTGATTTCTATATAAACAAGCCTAAAAACTAAAATTGGCCAATAATGATACATATTATTTTTCTACCCTACGGCCGCATGGCAGTTTCTTTTCTACAGCAAAAACGAGTAACACGGTGATTTTTATCCCCGTTAAATATTGTTTATGTTTAATTATTAAATTTTCAGGGTTTTGCAGCACCAACAAATGCCTTTAAAGTTAATCCATACATAGATCTTCTGATATGACGTTTGTAGAATATGCTTCAAAAAGCCAGTACTTTATTAACATGCATTGGCTTCATAGTGGTCAAGTTTACATCAACTTTAGTCATCGGTACTGAGAAGTACTACTAATCTTTTGACCAACCCATTCATATCAACGTGGTTAGATAAATTAGAAGAACATTTTGCAGTGGAACCACAAAGAATAACAGCTAAAGGAAGTGTAAAATTGAATCAGTGCCCTTATAAACGATACCATCATCATTGTTGTATGTTTTGCATATCTGTTTTAGGGTGTGTTAGTGTTAGCTAGGTGTACATAATACAGTCAGAACATACTAAATATGTTGTCAGTCCTTTCCAATGTTATGATTTTTGTTATCTCAAGGTGTATCCTGACTTTATTATTCCGCCAAGGTGAGCACCAAAGTAGAGATATACAAGCAGGGCTGTTTTTCTGGGCCAATGAACAGTCCATTACAGGGTTAGGTGGGATTTGGTACAAACCTGGACCACTTTCTTTGAAATTGTAAAATGGGCATTGGGCTAGGGAGACAATACACTAATTTTTGTTCACTTCTTTATATTTGACAAGTGAGATGCCACATATGTGCAACATATACATGTGGTCTCCTAAATCTCACAGATATTTTCCAAACAACTAATTATTATGTGTTATATGGGTAGTTTGAGGGTATAGCTTTCCCCATTTTTAAAGAGCAGTTTGTAACTTGGGTTAAACACTAATTTAGTACCTTACAGTAATTTCACATTAGAATACAGAGTTATTCTAATCCCTGAACTATAGTAAATGGAGTATAATAAGAAATATTTGTATTAACAGGTACATGGAGAGAGGTTCCTCATCATCCCTAGTGCTTTCCCTAAACTGTACAGCCTTGGCACTGGACATAGTCCATTTTATGCTACTGTTACACCATCATCCACATTTTCAGATAGTTTGTGAGATACCTGTTACACATTTAGAATACAACAAACAAATTATGTGTATACTACCTGTTTCTGAACCTGACACGCTTTATAATTCCAAAGTATTTTCAGAATGATGGTGTAAGCCAGTGGTTTTCCTGGTTCTGAAAGGCCTTTGTGGGGAGTGACATGGCCAAAAGCATGACTGGTCCATTTACCGACAAGGGTGTGAGTTAGCATTACTTTATTTGGAAGAAATGTAAAGTGTTTCTGGACGGCTCCTAAAAATGATATAGTTCTTGGGTGGGTAAGAACACATTTAGCAACATAATTCCATCAGATATGGAGGTGATTTTGCAAGGATTCATCTGGTGGGTGAATCCTTGCATCCTTTCTTTACCCAACTTAAACCACTTTCCTATCAATGTGTAGGCTTCAGTAACCTAGAAATTGTATTTTTATTTTATTTCCCCCCAGGCAAAAGATCTACAAAAACAGTACTTTTATAGGTGTTTATACATCTATGGCTCTCTAACTGCAATTTGGACGGAAAGTCCTTATATTAAGCCACAAATGGGACTGGGTATATATGATCAAGCATGATGATTAAATCCATTTTGTAGGGTATTTATTAGTTTGAGTCATCAGAAATCACAATTGTCACATCAGTGGGACATAAGTGCCACATTTGGCTTCATCCAGTGTAATATGCATGCAGACTTCTAAAGACTAAAACTTTTTGTTTATTTAAAAAATAAAAACTGTCTCAGTTGTGTCATCTTTAACAGCTACTGTGGTTATAAGAAAGGAATACATGCCTGAGTGTGCTTCATTGAATAGCTGTAATGAATACAAACTTTTCTAAATATATTGTCTATTATTATGGCCTTAGATTGTGATGATTTAATTTTGTGATAACTTGTAAAGCTGTAGTTGCTTTGTGTTGTATTTAGTGTAATGGGCAGCTGTTTTTATGTCCATTCACTGATGTACATGGGTGAACAGCAAGATCAAATATGAGAACTTGCTTATGTTTTCTAACCCTATTTCTAATGTGCAAAATAGTTTAATGTCCTGCCATAGAATATATTACCTTTACCTTCCTAATTCAATATTTATCTTTAATCAGGCTTTAAAAGCTGAAAAGGCCTGAAAGCCCTTACAACCGTTGGACCCTCTAGCTCATTGAAACTACCGGTAGTAGAAGTTGCAAGTAAAAATCAAAAATGTTTCTCACAAACTATTTCTTGTTCCTTTAGAATCCTGCAACAATAACACGCATTCTTCTCAGTCACTTCAACTGGGATAAAGAAAAGCTCATGGAAAGGTAAGAAATTCTGAATTTCTTGGCCATTTTTAACTTCCTGACAAGTGTCAACCAAAAGGTTCATAGCAGAGCGTATCTAAAAGCTTATTTTATTTCAATCTATTCAGGTATTTTGATGGTAATCTGGACAAGCTTTTCTCTGAGTGTCATGTCATTAACCCGAGTAAGAAGCCCCGAATACGTCCTCCAATCAACACTAGATCATCGGCACAGGACATGCCATGTCAGATCTGCTATCTGAACTTCCCCAACTCTGTGAGTCACATAATGACACTAACATGGAGCTCCACTATCTTAATGTGTTGTCAGGCAATTTAATGCACACTTTAACTTTTGTAATGCAAGTGGAGAAACAACAGGAGAGCATCATCAGAGGCAGGGACATTGTAATCCTGTTTTGTTACAAATGGGGAAACCTGTTTTATTTTTTATATTTTAAAGACTAGTTAAAAGCTTTGCTAAAAGTCATTTAACATAACAAAAGGTGGTTACAACAGCTAAGAAAATAAATTGCTAGGATTTCTGTTTCTTATACATGTTATAAGATCTTTATAAACAGATACAAACTTATCCCCCCCCATATTTATTCAGTAATAGCTCCTCCCCATGAACAACCTTGGATTTGGTGACTCTGTCATCAGGCCAGAGTGACATTAAAAATACAAGGGGGGAAAAACAAATTACATTTTTACATCTCTCTGATCAAAGCTATACATAAGGACTCAGTAGCTGTTTTATAAAAACTGTCCTCCAATAACAATATTAATAAAAGAATTGTTCTTTGAATATAAAGCTGTTCAATAACATAAATGTCACTTGTCTATTACATTTCTTTTGTTGAATGGATTCTAAAAAATTCCCAACAACATATTGTATGCCAAATTTATTTTATACCAGTTATGCCAGGCACTGCTTTATTTAATGCAGTGCACATTGCAGTCTTCTCAAAACAGAGGTGCTTGGTGTTTTAAAAAATTGGTAAAGGAACCTACTGGGTGGAAAGGGTTTAATGTTAAGGTGAAAATGGATCCGTAAATAAAAGGCACACATCATCATGTTTAGTTCTTCAGTTAAGATGATGTGATGTCAGAACTATGGATTACCATAACTGTCTGAATTTAGAATATTATCATTTGGAGCACACATTTCAGTGTTATTTCAATCAGGTTGTTAAAACAGTGTAAAATCCAGGTGATGTTTTTCTTAGAATGGTTTTCACTGGCCTCTGAAGGCTTTTCCTACTTGGTTACTAATTTTTTCATACCTTGTGTGTTTCATTCCAAATTATAAACTATCTGCTTTTTGTTGATACTGTTTGTTTAACAGTATTTTACAGGCCTGGAGTGTGGACACAAGTTCTGCATGCAGTGTTGGGGAGATTATCTGACGACCAAAATAATTGAAGAAGGAATGGGACAGGTATCTACTTCAAAATTTTAAGATTTATTTAGAATAGAACTTGTGACTTTTCTGCAACAAGTGGCAATGTCCGTTTTCTCTTAATCAACAGTAAGAGGGCACCAAGAGTCCTCAGCAGTTCTCGTCTACCTTCTCGCTTACCAGCCTATGTGCAGATACAGATACTAGTAGCCACTATCCAACCAGTATAATTTACAGATCAACTCATTTGATATTAGGATTGGATATCAGTGTAATCCTAACTCAAAAAGCTGAACTGTGTATCCATGACAGTGGGATAGTGTGTTCAGTTCAACGCTGTTGTTCTTTGTTTGTTACACCATGCGTCAGCACCTCTGCTTGGAAGTATTTCATGTCTGCAACATCAACATTTCTTTCTTTGTATCTTTGCAATAATTTGAATTGTTCATGTTAGTTTAAGAATTTCAGACGCTCCCATGATGAGTCATTTGGTCTTCTTGCTCTTTTGCAATTTTACAGTACTTTGAAAAACTGTGACGAGTTCTACGTTAGCTATTCTATTCAGTCATTGACACGCATCCATACACTCCTTTTAATTTATACATTTAGCGCATTTAACTTGCAGATAGACCTTCAAAGAATGACACAGTGGCTGTAATTTTGGGGGTTTCATTGTCTTCACTTGACATTTAGACAGAGTTTGTGTTCTTGTAACTGTCACAGGGCAAGCCTAAAAAAGTTAAATCAGAAAGGGCAGCTGCTCTTCCTCTTCTTTACCACTGTGATCCAACAAAACAAATTGCAGAGGGTGCTATTTGATACCGCCTTTACTATTTCAAAAGGTGGTTCTCTAATTATCTACCTTCTGTGTTTCCTTTACAGACCATTTCTTGCCCTGCTCATAGCTGTGACATTTTGGTTGATGACAACACAGTCATGTGAGTATCTGTGCATATATTTTTTATGTTGTTACATATTGGGCATTGTTCAATGAATAGCATAAGAAGTAAAATATATGCCAGAAGAATTTAAAATAAATAAAAGATGAGAAACAACATTACTGGTCATAGACTGCATATACAGGTGAAACGTAATCGCCATAACATCATCGAAGTCCCATTGTGAAGCTGAGTGTATTCACCATCATTATCTTAGCTTTTTGAAACCAGATGTCACCAGGGTTGGTTAAGGGGCATTGTATGCTCATGCTGTAGCGGTTTGTTAGTCATATGGGAAAGCGTATCCGTCTTTGTTGCCCTTGTGGACACTAATTAAGACCATAATTAACAAAAAAATATATATATGTATGTGTATGTATGTGTGTGTGTGTATATATATATATATATATATATGTGTGTGTGTATATATGTATGTATATACATACATATATATATGTGTGTGTGTGTGTATATACCGTATTTCCCGGACTACAAAGCGCACCTAAATATTAGCCACACAAGCTAAAATCAGGGGAAAATCCTGTTTTGTACATACATTAGCCGCACCTGACCAAAAGCCGCAGGTGTTTCAATGTTGACTTATCATATGTAAGAGAATATGCACAAAGGGAATTGTCAGGAAAGAGATGGCTGTTTGGAGACATCACTTTTATTAAAATCTTGAAAAACAAGTTATGGGTACATATTTGCACATGTAGTACATAACAGTAGCCTACAGCACACCAGAAAAATAGATTCGGACTACCTTTTAGGCTCAGGTGCAGTGACACAGCTTTAACAAGAAGAAAAGTCAGTCATTCACCATCTTTCTCTTCTTCCTACGCACTAAAACCACCAAAGTCCTCTTCTCCAGTGTCGGATACAAACAGGCTCAGGATGGCTTCGTCATCCACTCTTCTTCTCTCCTTCGTTGTCACTTTCAAAACCAAAGAAATCCTCATTGTCAGTGTCAGAGTCGAACACCCTCAGAAGGGCCGTGGCGGTGTCCTCCTCTCCATCATGCAGCAGTCCAGCCCTTCAAAATCCGTTGGTGATCGTGGATGTTTTCACACTTTTCCACGCTGTCAGAATCCACTGGTGGAGTTGGGCATAACTTGCTTTTTGGGCATAACTTGCAAGTTTATCGCCGCTCATCATCCACGACTCCCGCTGAATGCGTACCGCTACTTTGAAGTTTGTTTTTCGCGCTACTTCGTACGGCACTACGTTGCCTGGCGGACGGACATGTGACTAACATACCACTCTTGAACCCCGATCCTTCCGCCAGGCAACGTAGTGCCGTACAACAGCGGAACACACAAAACAAATCGTCTTACGATATGACAAAAATCACGGACAATCCATAGAAAAGCCGCACCTGACTAAAAGCCGCAGGGTTCAAAGCTTGTGCAAAAAGTAGCGGCTTATAGCCCGACATTTACGGTATATATATGTGTGTGTGTGTGTGTGTGTATATGTGTGTATGTATATATATATATATATATATATATACACATACACAGAAGCTTGTAAAAATTATAAATACACACATTTCAGTCATATAGTTAAATCCATATAGACATCCTTTATTGATTCCTTTTTATTTTTAACATATTGGTATGAATAGAAACCATATGTTAAAAGGATTTCTTCCTTTTGTTTTGCCTTGTAAAAGAAACCCATCAGTACAAGGCTTTGAAGTTGACCCTTTTTGTGCTTTGTTCACGTTCAGTGTAAAGTCCAAAGAAATATACCTGAATAAGCACGGACGCTAATCTCTTGTACCAGCTCTTAAGCTGACAGTAATTGTCTTAACCTACATTCTGATATTACCAGCTACCAAGAGACCTTACTGTATTTTCAGTAATCAGTTTAGGCCATGCATTCAAATAGAGTTTGCATATGAACTTGTACTTTTCTATTTCGGAATGTTGCTTCATAATGAGATAATATTCACATGTCAGCTTACAGTAATACTTAGCATATTTTCTTGCGTAACGCTATCTTTTGATGATCTCACCCATGTTTTGTAATGATGGCTAATATATTATTTGACTGCTTCCACAGGCGCCTCATAACAGATTCAAAAGTGAAGTTGAAGTACCAGCATTTAATTACAAATAGTTTTGTAGAGGTAAGAGATCTTTTTTTCTTCTTCTTGACAGTATTTCGAGATTGAATATCAAACTTTGATCCGTAATGTGAGCTGCTGGGTTGTCTCTTAATTGCCCCTTGGGGATACATAAAGTCTTGTGAATCTGAATATGTGTACTACTTTGAAAAGCAAAAATCTTATTTCTGCCCTCTGAGTCTAATTTGTCTCATTACTCATTTTAGTGCAATCGACTGTTAAAGTGGTGCCCTGCACCAGACTGCCATCATGTTGTCAAAGTCCAGTACCCAGATGCCAAGCCAGTGAGGTGCAAGTGTGGACGCCAATTCTGGTAAGAGAGAATTTTTTATTATTTTAAAACCTTTCTTGTAAATTTATTTGCAGTTTTTGAATAATGTGTTTGATATTGCTCCCTTTGTTTCAGCTTCAACTGTGGAGAAAATTGGCATGATCCTGTGAAGTGTAAGGTGCGCGAAATGGAGATTATTTTCTTACCTTAGAGAAAAATTATGCTTTGGATTCAGCTTCTACTTAAGAAAAATATTAAGATTAGCATTCAATACATGAATCCATTTCCTTCTATTTTAACGTGTTTGCAGTGGCTGAGAAAATGGATTAAAAAATGTGATGATGACAGTGAAACTTCAAACTGGATTGCAGCAAATACCAAGGTGTGGATTCTGAGGGTTTTTTTTCTCTCATGTTATGTATTAAGTTTAAATAGGATTAAACAATGTTGAAGTCCCTATATTTTTGTCACATATTTGTGTGCTCATAACCTGTCATAAAGTGTGCACACCTTACAGACCTGACAGTTGTTGACAATTAATGTTTACAATCATCAGTGCATATCTATGAATTACAGTTTTACAGGGCCTTGCCCATTGTTGCTTCGTTTGTTTCTGCAGCCTTTTTCTCAGTCTATAGCATGAATCATTTCCTTGAATTACTGTTTTTAAATAAAATTAATGTAATTTCATTCACAGGAATGTCCAAAATGCCACGTGACCATTGAGAAAGATGGTGGCTGCAATCATATGGTTTGTCGAAACCAGAACTGCAAAGCTGAGTTCTGCTGGGTCTGTCTGGGTCCATGGGAACCACACGGCTCAGCCTGGTGAGAATCACTAGCTCACATGCTTGTTATGTGGAGTCTTTTGTTTTAGTGTCTGCTGGAAATGTCAGAACAGGGGATGACTTTTTCCACCTTTTTTTTGTTGTTGTTGTTGTTGTTGTTTTTCGCTACACTTAAATGACAGCTCAGGTTTCTTACTTCCTCCATCATCACTTGTTTGGGTTTTTTTTTTTAATGGCCCTAAAAGATGTAGAGATTAAAATTCCGATTTTCTGTGTTAGAGTGCCATATGAATGTGAATTTGACCACCTTAAACACACATAGTATAGCTTATCAGAGAGAAGAACATTACTCTTTTCATCTCAGTTATATATTTTTAATATTTCAGGTACAACTGCAATCGCTACAATGAAGATGATGCCAAGGCAGCCAGAGATGCTCAAGAGGTAATCAGTTATATTGAAGCTTCAAAATTTTTGTACGTTCTTCTATTTGCCAGATGTATAAAATCAAGTAGCCTCAACTGTTGTACCAAGCATGGTTTATGTTCCAGTTAACGCTTACATCTAAAAATGAATTACAGTTATTCTTGAAGGAGAAAAACCATGATTAAATAAATAACATGACATTTCTATAGTTTACAATAACTAAAATATATCTGTATATTGGATATCGTTTTATAAAGAATTGTACAGCAAGCTGATAATTACATGATGATTCAGACCTGACAAACAGTTGAGACATTTCAGTATGTCTCTGATATTCCAGTGCCCATCGAGAAAGTAGAGTGACAGTCTATTATAAGTAAAGATGAGCGTGCTCACAGTAAAGGAAGTCCATGCTGTGTGTGTATGTGTGTTTGCAGCGCTCCAGGGCAGCCTTGCAGCGGTACCTGTTCTACTGCAACCGCTACATGAACCACATGCAGAGTCTGCGCTTTGAGCACAAGCTCTATGCTCAGGTCAAGCAGAAGATGGAGGAAATGCAGCAGCACAACATGTCCTGGATTGAGGTGCAGTTTCTGAAGAAGGCTGTGGATGTGCTGTGCCAGTGCCGCTCCACACTCATGTTCACTTATGTCTTCGCCTTCTACCTCAAGAAGAACAACCAGTCCATTATTTTTGAGGTAGGGCAGTTTTTGGCTCAGATACACTAGTGTGATTGTACCTTTTTTATATGAGATATTTACTATCGTGCTGGAAAATTTTGGTAGCATTATTTGCAGCGGGCATGAATGAATCCAACATGGCATACGAACGAAACTGGACACCTCACCAACCCCAGATGTAACACCTTTTAGCTTTCGACTTTTGTGGAAGCTGTGTTCGTCTCTCCCCCTCTTTCATTCACACAGTTTTGATCTTCATGGATGAACTAAGTGCTGAAGAGCTGTTTTTTGTTTTTTTTTGTTTTTTAATTACTTTATTAGAAATTCTCATAGATTAGACATTTGTTCCTTTAGCTCTATTATATAGTGGGACGTTGCTTATCTGATTATAATGCAATTATCACTCATCAGAACAACCAGGCAGACCTGGAAAATGCCACCGAGGTGCTGTCAGGCTACCTAGAGAGGGACATCTCCCAGGATTCCTTGCAGGACATCAAGCAAAAAGTACAAGACAAGTACAGGTCAGTGAAGGAAGAACTGTACTGGTGCATGCCATGGCTGACTTTGTGTGTTTTGGAGCTTAAAATTTGTCCTGTGTCTGTAGATACTGTGAGAGCAGGCGAAGAGTGCTGCTACAGCACGTGCATGAAGGCTATGAGAAGGACCTGTGGGAGTACATTGAGGATTGAGAACACGTCCCAATGCAACGGACTCTTGAGTATCTTGACAAACTAGAGCGCTGATGCAATTTAACAGGGCAGCACAGGCCTTCTGCCGCCTCTCCTTTGGCAAACCAACCACTTTTGCATCATTTTTTTTTCTGGATTTGTTTAACAAAATCTTCAAAGTAAATTATATTTAAATAAAGGGTAGAGTAATAAAAAAATGTGTACTACAGTATTGTTAGCAACAGAGTGGAGGGTTGAACAAGCAGAAGATCCATATTAAACAAATACATCCTTTTGGCTTGTATTGTAATACCTCCCCTGAACTTGTTTTCCTCATGTTTTTTTTTTTTTGTTGTTTTTTTTTGCTTGTGAATCTTTTACTCTGTTTTGATTTTGACTTTTGTTTTCCCATCAGTGTGAAAATGTTTTCAACACAGCTTTAATTGTCCTGGCCATGTCTGCAATATGTGGTAAAGATCCTTGTCTGAGTGGCTGAATGTTGATAGGCTGATTGCAAAGGGGCAAAGACATTTCAGGGGGGGGGAAAAAAAGGAAGAAAAAAAAACATAAAAAGAACAAAATAGCGAGTCTGTATTTTTCAATTTGTAAATAGTCCATATGCATGGAAGTTCAAGAGCAGGAGTGGCACGTGTTTGCATAATTTTCAAATATTTATTCTTTACCGTGCTTTTGCCATGTAGGTTGAGTCTGTCTACTCTCCACAGACTGTTGATGTTTGGAGGTCTTTGGCAATAAGATATTCGTCCTGTCATCTGCAGTCCCTTCAGAGCAGTCATAAGTTATACCTAACCAGTAACTCAACATGGAGACTGACAGAATTGGCTTTAGTTTCCAGGTAATCACATAAAGGACTCAGTGAAAGTGCACAGAGGAGCAGGATAAAGTTTTACAGGTCAGAGGTGAGGTAGAACGCACCGGCCCAGTGTCTCTCTATGCTAACCTTTTGTTGTACCCCCCTAGTTGTTTTTGGAGGTGTTTAACATTTAAGAACATTACTAATTATTTGCAAGAGTCAAACTGAGTGACATTCACTCCTTTTTTTTTTCTTTTTTTTTTTCTCTTTTCTCTCCCCCTCTTTCCTGACGTGGCTTGAGGTAGCTCAGCTTGCACCTTGAGAATTGAAAGAGGGTAATGGAATGTACTGACAGCGCGGCGTTGCACTGCTGCTAATTGGGCTCGATCACTGTCAAACAGGGTCAGGCATCTGCATCACTCTTGCAGGGAATATTGGAATGGAGGTGGTAGTGGCATCATCTCCATTCAGGAGCTCTCTTGCCTTGCAGTGAGACTGAACATTGCTTTAATTGAGCTACACAGATGGACATGTGATCCTTAAGGAGCTGAGGGAGATGGGACAAACTTCTAAAGGTTGTAGGAGTGTTTTGTAAAGCTGTTATGCTTTTTCATTAAAGACTGCATTTTTTTTTTTTGTGTTTTTTTTTGTGTTTTTTTTCCCTCTCGCACGTGTGTTGAGGTTTTGGCATTGAAATGTCAGTTCCCCTCAAGATTTTGCATTGCTCTATGCGGTGGTTGCTCTGGTTGTCAAGCTCTCTGCTTGTAAATGCTTGTTCATCTGTTCTCTGAAATATGGCAGTCTTCAGAAAGACTGACTGGAGGGGACGCGATTATACAGGCAGTGATACGAGTCTGAAGATGACACCAAAGTGTCAGCCATCACTGAAACACATCCTTTGCCCCAGTTTCAGATCTTTGGGGAATTCTTTCCCAAATGCTTCTTATGTGTTCAAACGCATTATTTTATCCTAGCAAATTATAAACTGTATTGTTTATTTGAATAAATGTCATGACAAATCTAATTTTTTGGAGTACTGTGTGAGTCATTAGAGTAGGTTTTCTCTCATCTTAATTACCTTAACATCCATGAGTCACTAATTTCCCCCCCCCCCCCCCCCTTTTTTTTTTTTTTTTAAAGCAGTGTTGTGTTCTGCAGACCTTGCCAGAGTGTCTTCCAAAATGACATGGAATTAATTTGATAACTTTTAAATAATAATTTAAACTTTTTTTTAGTTTATTCAGAGTGTTATATAGCAATCAGGTGGTTTTGTTTTGTTCTTATGTCATTTTAATTCTCTCAAATCCCAAACTTATGATGACACAAGGTGAATGGATAAAAGATGGGCTGTTTTCTCCAAGCTGTCTTGCAGTAACACCAGCTGTAGCTTTGCTCATTAGGCTAATGTGCTCTCTAGGGTTTTCATTGTGTCTGCTAGTAGTTCATGAACATCTCAGCTTAACGGATGGAGTAACAGAAACAGCTACTCACATTAAATTGACATCCAAAAGACTTTTAATAGTTTTATAAATATCTTCAATTTGCACTATTAAAGATGTCTTGGTAGTGTAAAAAATGTTTGGGGGTGGAGTTAGTTGTTTTACATGAAAATATTAAAGTGCAAAATGTTAGAAACATTTTTTTGTTTTTTTTTTGGGGGGGGGGGGGCGATTTTATTTTTGCAGCACCACTCATTTAACTGTCTGAGGTGTTTTGAAAGTGTGTCATTATGAAGACTTCCACTGTTGTACTGTCACTGGTATAAACCAAGTCCATCCCTGGAATTGCATTTTTAAAATAAAGAGCATTTTTAACAGTATAGTGTGAATGTAAGAGTTACATTTTCAGCCACATGATGGGGACAAAGACACCAGTTCTGACAAACATGATTACTAATTGTGAGTTTCAACGTCAAATGCATGGTGTTAAAATGGAAGGTGTGACACAGAACGCATTATTTTTGACAGCTTATCCATAATTAGCACCAAACAATAACATTTGTCTCAAGGTACTTTGTACAAGTTAAAGATCCAACAGTAAGACATAGGAACCTTAACAATCAAACACCCCTTTTGAGCAAGCACTTGGAGATAGTGGGAAGGAAAAACTCCCTTTTAACAGGAATAAACTCTGGGCAAAATCAGGCTTGGGAAAAAGCAGTCATCTGACACAACTGGTTGGGGGTGAGGGGAGGAAGAGAGGACCCAAAATTCATAACTAGTGATTAAATGAAAATGGTGTATAAGGACAGAGTTAAGAAGAAATGCTCAGTGTGTCATGGGAAGCCCCCAGCAACTTTAAGCCTATTGCAAAGTAACTAAGCGTTGAAATTGTTTTTAGCAAAAAGGGAAGTTTTAAGCCTAATCATAAAAGCAGAGAGGGTGTCTGTCACCTGAATCTGAATTGGGAGCTGATTCGACAGAAGAGGAGTTTGAAAACTTAAGGCTCTGCCTCCCATTCTACTCTGGAATATTTTAGGAACCACAAGTAAACCAGCAGTCTGAGAGCAAAATGCTCTGTTGGCATGATATAGTACTATGAGTTCTTTAAGATAAGATGCTGCTTGACCTTGTATGTGAGGAGGATTTTAAATTCAATTCTGGATTTACCGGGCGAGCCAATGAAGAGAAGCCAATATGGCAGAAATATGCACGCTCTCACTGCAGCATTTTGGATGAACTGAAGGCTTTTCATTGAGTTTTTAGGAGAGCCTGATAATAATGAATTATAATAGTCCAGCCTAGAAGTAATAAATACACAAACTAGCTTTTCAGCATCACTCTGGGTGTATGGTTGATTAATAAGCTGATGTGGAAGATTGCTTCCGCTCGTTCTCCTTGGCCTGTTCTTTGAGGATTCTAACAGTATGATTCAAACTAACATAATCATCCTGCTTTAATCAGGTTTCAATTCATTCGTTTAGGAACACATTATAGCTTTACAAGAAGTCTTAACATTGTTTTTTTCCCCTTCTCTTGAATATTTAGAGTTGAGAAGTGACAAAACACGATGGTGAGACAAATGTTTTAATTCAGTCTGCAGAAGTAGGAAAATCATACAAAATGAAACCACGATTTGAGGTTCAGTCATAAGTTTCACACTGACTGTATACAGCACACTCGGCTTGTGTTTTTGAAACCTGAGCAGTTTCAACACAAAAACTACAAAGGGTTGAAAAATTAAAGGAGCTTCCTCTACTGAATGGACTGGACCAAGCTTCTCAAAGTTATTCAGTGTTTTGACTTTAGTGCTTTCACTCATTTTGTATTTTGCTGATGGTGGTTGAGGGAGCATCCAAGAGCGCATCCATAGGTGTCCAGCTGGTTACGTCAACCATAGTATATATTATTTACATCATTCTCATCAGCCACTCAGTGAAACCCTTGTTCCCTGTGTACAGGGGCACTGTCATCTTGAAAGAGACCATTTCCATCTGAACAGAAATGGGTAAAGGTGGCGGCTCAGAGCAACTTTGCATTGATTTGCAGTGTAAATTTGCGTCACTATAAGGGTCAAAGTTTTTCCATTTAATTCATCACCGGTCTTTACTTACAATAAGGCAACCACCATCATCAGGGTCAAGATTAGTTTTCTGCATTAATGCTATATGTGACTGGCACCGCATTACGGTACAGTAAGGTGCTTGAAAGTAATGCTCATTCAAACTACGCCAAGCCACTAATTTCCCTCTGCTGCACTGTTTCAAAAGAAAGGTCAGGATGACTTAAAAAAATACTCCACTGATGCTCGCAGTTTATAAAAGTAAAGGGGCACAGTGAGGCAGTGATTTCTTTCATGTCATCAAAATTTAATTTATTAAAATAAAGTTACCGCATAAATGATAAGAATGTAAAAAAAATAATAATAATAATGAGCTAAACACTGAACATAGCCCATCACTAAAGAAAGCACAACTTTGTGCTTACATAACAGGCAATTTTAGGTGACTTCATTATTTTATATAAAAGAAGAAGTAGAAAAAAAAAAGAATCCAGTTCACCTTCATTCTCGAGGAACCTTTCGTAAGTGAGTTAAGAAAAAAAAATGCTCAGCTGTCGTTGCGCTCACAGAGGTGTCATAGCATTGTGTGTACGTGCCTGGAAACTAGTCTTCAATTTTGAGCCAGCCTTTTTTATAGTCTATGAGAAGCTCGAGGTAGTACTTCCACTCTGGCTCGCTGTCATACCTGACCTCAAATATGGTCTTAAGGGGGTTGGGGTGAGCCTCGTGGATGCGCAGCACCTCCCCTCTGTACCACACCTCTGATTTGTCAACTTCCTCGTACAGGTGGCGGATCCTCTTTCCCACCAACTCGGGGTAGCAGAACCTCATGGCCCTCTGAGCCCTCTGCACAGCTGAACGCAGGACCCATCGCCTCCTGTGTTCGGCGCTGTGACAGGCAGACAAGTAGGGACAGTATTTGATCTTCAAAAGTGATCTATGTTTTCTTTTAGAAGAGCTGCCAAGGGGTCTTAAAGCATGAGAGAAGCTTCCTGTTCTCTCCCACCTGTGCTTTGTTTTGGGTGTCCTCCTGTGAACGTCAGCCTCACCGATCACACTCTCCCCGTCATCAGTCTGTGAGATGGAAGCATCAGCAGATGTCTCCGACTCTGACACTGCTTGGTATCGAGTTTTTTTTCTCTTTAGACCTTCACTAAGTATCTTCCTCAGTTTAACAATGACTCCTGAACAATTCTTAGAGTTTTCCTTAGATTTGACTGATGGTGAGGACTGACCAACGTGCCACCTGCTGGAAGATCCCTCAGTTTCTGCGTCACTCGGGAATGGGGATAGCTCGTCCAGTGTTAAAGGACACATCCATGAAATATATGGATTCTGCTCTGAAACCATATAATCAGTCCCTTTATTATCACTCTCCTGGGGCTCATGGGCACTGCAGTTTTTCTTTGCAGTTGTGTTGACAGTGCTTTCAGCTACAACCTTGTCCATATCCCCTCTCTCTTCCTCATCTGACAACCTGTTTTCTAGAAACGTACGCCTCGAACGGCTCTTTACTCTTCTTTTAGTTTTATTCCTGTTCAAATGCAATTGTGTTTCCTCATCCTCTGAACATCTCTGTGGTTGCAACTCTGAGTGCGAGGCTGCGGAGGCAGTGGTGTCAGAAAATACAGGAACCCTCCCGCTGTTAGACGCTTCAGAGCTTCCATCTTGTTCCCTGTGATCGGAGTCCATATCTAATCCTGCAACACAGGGAAAATGGCAAAAAGAGAGCTCAAAACAAATGCTGAAATATCGCAGATAAATATAGGATTCTGCTTCCTCACAAAGTGGGAAGATTAGAGGCAAAGGAATTTATGCAGTGATCAGGGAAACAGTTACAAGTGAGAAGCAAGTCAGAAACAGACTTTCAGGATTTCTGACAAGGAAATATAAAATACTTGGTTTCCTAAAGAGCTTATTTCACACCTAAACCTAAGGATTTCGGCTTTTGCACATCATGATCCTCCACCACGAAACACCCTTACAGCAAAGATGGCTATGAGAAGAGAAGGCTATGGGAATAAACACAAAGGCTGGGAAAAAGTCAGCTGCTGCGAGGGGTGCTATCAGTCACGGATAAAACAGCAGTGAGGCAAGAAGAGGGCAACAGAAATGTTCAGACACTAGAGTCAAGTGCTCCAAAACCATGTGAACCTATGTCAGCAGTGAACAGCAGTTCAATTAGGCCAAGTTCAGTAGGTTCAGGAAGCAAATACAATCGAAGCTGTTGACAGACAAAATAAAAGGCAACAATAATTTTTTTTTTTTAAAAAGGACGACTCTATTGATATGCTATAATCTTTGTATTTTTAACTAACTACATAAAAACTCAAAATATTTAATTCAAATAAAGTTGATTAACTTAGTTAATGTATGTAACATTTTTTTCCCACCTATAATGAGAGAGCACTGTTATTATTTAGTATGTGCAACATTTCATGAATACTTGAATGTGATGACGATGAAGTCTGAAAGTATACACTAATCAGCCACAGCATTAAAACGACTGGGAAAGGGATTTAAGTTTGTATTAGTATTTGGATTTTTTTTTAACCCAGATATGTTAACCCAGTCTCAACACCTACCCTGCAATCTAGATAACCCACGTCCTGGTCCCAGAAACTGTAAGACACCCGGAGATGGAATGGGTCAGAACTGTTCAGGGAGCACCTGTTCGATATTTGGAACTTGGTTTTAAGGGTGTGTCTGATCAGTTTATATTTGTGACAAGATTGAAGCATTCTTATCAGAAATGCAGAGGGTGGCGAACACAGCCAGGCAGGTGAGGAAGGAAGAAGTTGTTTTTTTTCATGAGATTTGACTGGTGTTATACTATTGTCCTGTTCTTTGGACATTACACACTCATATTCTCAGAAACTGCCTAATGCAACTTGTATGCAGTGTAGATGTGGGTTAGTTAGAGATGGTACAACAAAGGATGAAGTCACCATCTTCTGAAAAGATCTCTGACCTAAAAAAAAAAAAAAAAAAAGTGCCACACTTAATCCCTCTTGTGTGTAGCGGCCTCTCACTTCCTTCCCCTCATAATGTCATCCACCAGCCTGCCTTACGCCGTTTCAGCTACAGTGCTGTAAGTAGGCAACAAATTCATATGTCCCCAAGCAGCCCAGCTTAGCGCCTTTCCCCCTCAACCCACCCACAGTGTAATCATGCAGCTTCTTGTGATTTGTTACTGAAGGTTAGAAGAAAAAATTCCCGCTTTCTAAACCAGGAAAAAAGCAAAAGAGTAGTGAGATTGAGGGACAACAGGAAAAAAAATACCTGGACTCTCTTTTGGACGTCAGATGAGGTTGATTCTGTAAAAAATAAATGGATTTTATATTGAATAGTTCTTCTGTTTTGATTGGTTACTTACAAAAAGGGCCAATTAATGCAGAAAATATTCTTTGAAGGAAATATGATGCTTTATAATGATATCTAAAAGTTCAGTTCACATCGTGTACTGAAAGGGATCTCCTAGAATGCTATCAAAGTTATACTAAGGAAACAGGGATTTTCATAAAACCAAGCAAAATGAATCATCATAATTAATAATAAGAAATTACAAATCTTTTTACAAGTAGGAACATAGTTTGCGCTAATTACTGAGATGATATATTATATCTTATATGAATACTTTAGATTTTTTTGTTTCTTAGCTAATTCACATAAATAATAGCTTATATGTAGTATTAAATTACTTGTAAAATATTTTTAAAGCCATTGGCCTTATAGACATTTCTTCACACAGTTGTGTCCGGTGCTGCGGGGAAATTAGCACATGGAGGACTCACTGCAAAACCTGTGGGGGGGGGGAGGGGGGTGGGGTGTTAATGGTTTAAAGGGCTACAGTGTTGTAACTGTAGCAACCATGGTGGTTTGTCTCGGTATGTCTGTGTTGAATGTACACTCACCCAGCTGTTTGCAGACGCAGACATAATACAGAAGGTTGACCGCGTCGGCATAGACGTCGGGCAGGTGTTTGAGGGACATCAGTCTCCTGAGTCTGGAGGAGCAGGCTCGTTTATGAAGCTGGATGAGGATCTTCTCTTCAGAGAGCGTGGTGGGTCGCAGCTCGACTTTGTGCTCCTGCAGGACCTGGTCAATGAAGCTGCCGTGGACCATAGGAAACAGCTGCTCCTTGACCACCAGCATGGGGAGAAACACTGCTCCCGTCCGCATGACGTGCGGAAAAGGACAGCGTTCCTGGATCGAGTACTCTCTTAACCTGTCGAGGACCGTGTCAAGTGCCGATTTCATCTCCTCGTTGAGCCAAGCCTCTCTGGCTTTTACCCCCAGCAGGCAGGAAACTTTCTGGACTTTGGTCACGTGAGACACCGATTCGGTTATTTTCAGTTGGGACAACCACTTTTTAAGGTCCTGCTCTGAAGAAGTCGACACAGATTTGGACACAAGCTTACAGAATGACTGGTGCAGCTCAAGGAAATGCTTGCGGACGGGCGTTTGGATATCTTGGTTTGGTATGAACTCAGCTGCTGGCTGTGCAGTCGGCTTCTGTGGTGGTGGAACAGGGAAATAATTCTTGCCGTTAGGGATAATAATCTTATAGGTGGAAAGTTTAAGACACTGAGGGGGAATGTTTTTGAAATTTAGTTTGCTCCCAGGCAGTGGAGTCGTGGGTTTGGGGGGAAGGATGAGCTCCTCTTTGTGTTGTGTTGCTTTTGTGTCACCTTCAGAAGTCGTGTTTGTCTGTGCAGTCATCTCAGCAGGTTTGGACTCATCTGAAGTCTTATTTTCAGCTGCTCTAGATGGCTTAGTTTCATGTTCTTCAGGTTCAATTGTCTTTTTTAAGAAAATAGGTCCATCATCAGGTGAAGCAGTCTCTGTGGGCTCTTTTTTGACTTCCATTTTGCTGCTGTGGTTGGGACAAATGCTGTCATCTGTAGAGCTGCTGATATCTGATTTATCTAGGTTTTCTACTTTAATATTTTTGGGTTCAACAGCTTCTGCAGCACTTTTCTCTTTTGAAGTATTAGTGCGAGTTTCTTTAAAAACTAGACACACAACAGGCTCCTGTTTAGCTTGATCTTGTTTTTTTTCTTTGTCTGGCTTGGATTTAACTTCATGCTGCTCAGAGGACTGACAGGCTTTCCCTGATGCTCCAGCTCCAGAGATCCCTCCCGAGGTCTGCAGATATCCTTGGTAAGGTGCCAAACTGAAAACAGTGTCAATAACTGGCATAGGGGGAGAGTCATTCTTATTTCCTTCTCGGATAATCTCCGTTTTCAACTTTTGTCTCTTCCTGGTCCATTCCACTTCATATAAATCCTTATCCTCCTCTTTTATTTTGACAGGTGAAGATGAATGGGAAATGCTCCTCTTTAGACACTGTTTATTAACAGCGGTTTCTGGACTGGACACAGAGCTTTTATGTTTGCTTCTTGTTTCGACAGCAGGAGAATCGATACTTTTGTGGACATTTGCACTCTTAGGCACGTCTGTGTGGATCCGATTTGAACTCCGATTCGGTGACTGAGGTCGCCACACGGCTGGGGAAACTGGAACGTTTTTTGGCTGAGTCGGGCAAGGGACTTGAGATTCACAGGAGGAATAGTCCACTGCTCTGTCCACATTCAAGCCAAGTGGTGGAAGGATGGGTGAGTCCATATGCAGGCGGTTGAGAGGGGGGAAGAATCCTCTCATTTCTATAACTGATGGTGAGACACCTGGCTTGCTCACACGTCTGGCAGGGCTGGTTTGAGTCACAGGTAGGAACGGTGAGGAAATGGGTAGGTGGTCAACATGAAGGCCGGGGTGCTTGGGTTTGTCCTTTTGTAAACTGCTGGCGGACACCATGGGGTGATCCATATGTTGGCTGGATGGCGAAACATTTTTGTGGCTAGGATGAAAAGTAGGTGATGCATGTTGCCTTTTTAGGGGGGCTCTGATTTGGCTTGGATTTAAATGAAGTCTTGGAACAGCATAGCATGGATAGTTCAAACCCCGCATAAAAGAATGATTTGGCAACATTTCAGTGCTAGACAAAGGCAAAGGAATTTCAGCATGAAGCGACTGAGGCACTATGTAATGCTCCCGAGGGTTTGAGCTTGTGTGTTTATGAATAACAGCAACATCTTCTCTCTGCTTACTGCCACTATCTTTACACTGGGTTCTGTTTTCTACCTCCACATTTGCCTGGGGGTAGTAAAACACTTGGTGCTGCGCTAGTTGGCCATATTTGGACATGGGAGAACGTTCCTGATAAACCTCTGAGGTCATATGCTCATATGTAGGGTGGGAGGGGTAAAGGCTGGGGTAGCCTCTGGGGGAAGTCTGTAAAGGCTGGCTATGCTCACTTAAAGAACCAAACAGTGGACGAGTTGAGGTGCAGGGGTAACTGCTGTAGTGCGGTTCAATCACAGCAGGCAAAGTTCTTCCTCTAACAGGGCTGTATGAGTCCACAGTCAGCCTCTTCAGTGTATCTGTGCTGTGTTCAAACTGTAAGACTCTCTGTTGAAGCCCCATTTCTTGTCCTTTCCTTTCAACAGATGGTTTTTCAGCGTAGTGAGCATCAGTTTGCATCCAGTCACGCTCATATACAGTGTTTGGTATCCTTGGAGAGCTATGTTCCACACTGTAGCGTTGTCCTAACATGCAACCCAGTTCATTACAGCAGGGATTATGTCCGTAAACCGGCCTGGGAATCGCTAAGTAAACAGAGTTTTCAGATGGGGGTGATGAAGTCTCACCTCCAGTTTTTTGTTTTCTAATAGGCAACGACGCTGCAACTGTAGGACTGCTAATCTCAGGACTTTTCTTGTACCTCATAAAGCCCTGTTTTACCGGGGTGTGACGCGTAGCAGAAGACTGAGTTTCCTCTGAAGAATTGCTGTCGTGTCTGTAAATCAGATGGTTTCCGTCCATGCCAGAGAGGTGACTCATAGTACTCCGGTCGTTCAGCAGAGATGTCTTTGAGTTCCTCCAAGGAGAAGTGAATCCCGCTCCCTCTTTTCCTCTCGGGTCATAAGCAAAGAAGGCCCCATGGCACGGCAGCGCCTGCTTGCCCAGGAAACCAGACATATTTTGCGGTTTTGACAGTCCTGCAGATGCTATCGTCCGGTCAAATAATGGCATCTTGGCTCGTAACACTGCATCAGTGAGGGTTTGCATTGACTGGTTGCTCATCATGTAGTAGCCTTGTTATGATGATTCATCAATAATGCTCCGGACCTGCCAAAAAAACAAAAACAATTAGATTGTGGCATTTCTCACTGAAAAACTATCAAAAGTTTGTTTAACACTGGAATCAATCCGACTATGTTGACATCAGATATAGCAGTGAAGTGTGTTACGGAAAAATAAATGCTTAGTAGCAGAATCATGAGATAAGAACTGAAGTGACTTTAAAAAAAAAAATTTGAGGTTTATCTCACATATCACACTCACGCACATAAATGGTGGAATAAGAGTCCTGCATGTGAAAAATAAGTTACTATCTGAGGAATGTGTGGGGATCACGTGGAAGAGAAAATCCCCACCCAGGCCAGACGGCCTCAGACCATCACCACACAGGTCACTGGTGTAAATAAACACAAAGAGTCTTCAGGGTTTTTTGTAAAAAGGCTTCAGTAATTCATATGCGAGCACAACATGTAGATACTTAATAATCTTTGGTGTACATTCATCGCTATTTCATCACGTCTTCCTACTGCAGCCCTAAACATAGTTTCCATGCCACTCCTTCACATTACACATAATTGCATAACCACATAAAATCACAGTTTTAAGACAAATAATAACTGGACCAAATTATTTGTAAGTCATTCCTTTTGACCTTGTAAAGTAAAAAAAGCGCACACGGCTAATAAATGGTTCCTACAATGAGTTACAATTTAATTCTTGTACAAGGAGAAATCTCAGGTTTGAGAAAGGTTTTCCACAAACTGCCAAAGAGATAGTTGACACATGATGCGCCAAACCGACTGGCTCTCCCTGTACCACCTCCACTCCAACTGTTACTTGTGGTAACATAATATCCAGGTGTGACCGAGAGCAGTCTCAACTTCAAGGCCATCTGTAAAAATGAGAACTACACTGTAGCACAACTGTTGTCATTTCTGTGAGTCACATATAATGTGTTATGGTTTTACCATGGCTTACTTCAAATGTCAATGTGTCACTGTGATTGTATCAAAAAGGCTAGGCTCGCTTTTGTCGAAGTAGGACTTATCGCCTGATCTGGCATGCACTTCTCATCTCGTGTTTACATTCTCAGACAAAACAAGTGGAGTTGTTGCTGTTCTGCATTTTATTACCACAGCCCTCTGGTCATACCGTAGGTACTTCTTTGTTATACTTCTTCAGTGCTGTTTTGCATCTGACTCCCATTTATGGGAATTTGCTGATTAGCTTTTAATGACTAAAAACTCTTTTTGGTAACGCCTGACACTGAAACTAGTCAGCTAACAGTTCCTCCTATCAGCGTTTTTAAATGAAAGTTAAGAGTAACATCCAAACAAGACTTTGGGGCTCAGCAGGTAAATGAACAGTGAAAAATGATCTGCAAAGACAGATGTGTAATCCACAAAGTGATAAACACTAGCCACAGTGACCATAGTGCAGTATCAGAATCCCCCCCCCCACACACACACACACACATACCTTTTTTTTTCCTAAGAAAAAAGTATTTTTGCACATTCTTGATATTTTCACTTCACTCTCTTTTAGTAAGTGTAAAGCTGAGCGTAAGAAGTACAGCACATTTTCACCAAGGAAGGTTCTGCAAGTGTAAAAATTGGAAAGCAGAACAGAAAGCCCGCCTCCAGTTTGGAAGTAAATGATTGAGAGTTTGTTTTTTGTTTTGTTTCTTTGGGTGGGGGGGTTTGTTTAAATGTGGAATACAAAACCTTCACTTGAGTAAAATGCTAGATGCATCCCATCCCATTTTTAAGATACAGACATAACAGATAACAGATACATAGCAACGTGTGGATCGCAACGCAGTCTGGCTTCTTGGAGCAGATGAAAAGAAGATAACGTCGTCACGTGATCTGCCATGCAAGCATTTGCAGGCACCGATGAGGTCATAGAGGAGATAAATTATAAATTATACCAAGGTTTATTTGCACTCGCTTGCCGACTACGCGTGGAAATTTGGCTCAACAGTTAAAGTGTAGAGGTTTAGCAAATACAACATCTGCCAGCACAATCTGTAAATGCAAAAAAAATGATAAGACGTTCTGAGAATAACTGAAACTCTTGGTGAGGTTTAGAGAAGTAAACGACTTTTTTTTTTCTTTAATCCCACACAGTGACCCTCTCCAGTCTAATGACAGCACAGCACTGAGATCTTATCTTCTCATCCTGTTGACACCTTTCACACAAGTGGTGTGACGGCTTATCTGTATATGGCGAGGAGAAACGCGGTTTATGTGCATGGAGGAAACTGCGCAGAGCTGTTTTCAACGGACTAAAAACCGCACTCTAAAATTTGTGTCTGCCTGTGTGCATGCGCCTTTGTGTGTCCTCCCACTCCCATGATCTGTAGGGCAAGGGTGATGGAGAGCGTAACTTTCGAAAACAAAACGCCCGTGGCTTAAAACCACGCGAGAGAAGAGTGAAAAGGTAAAAGCTTACTTCAGTCCAGTCTAGCAATCATTAATCATTTATCTGATCACCAATTAGTCTCTCGGGTTAGGATATGTTGAAAGATCTCCGCAAGTTGGTGTGACATAAAAAAAAATCAATTTCCTCCAATATGTCTTAGACTTAACCAATGAAAGCGGCTCACGTCCAAACATTAAAAAACGGAACTTGAACGAGGAGAAAAAAAAAGTTTCTTCTCAGCTTCTCTTGACATCCTCGTGAGCTGTAGCTTACGATGCACATATATTTGCTTCTCAGCCAAAATGTGAAAGTACGAGACCTGCCGAGAAGAGCAGCCTGCCAAATTTAATAGGACGCAAATAATATGAAAATAAGACGGGCGTAAGAGCTTGACTTTCGCTCACAGAGCGAGTCATTTCCATACAGCCGCGAAAGCCTCGTAAACCACGGCAAAACTAAAACCAAACTAAGTTCCAAACACACACACACGCACGCACGCACGCACGCACACACACACAAAATCAGAGGATGCATAAATCGATCTCGACTGTATGAAATAGTTCCACCTTCTTTGACGCACTCTGACAGCTTTACTAAAAGGTTCACCGGTCCCGCTTTTCTGACTTTACGCACTTCTGCATCACAATCAGTCGTCAGTTACTTTAAACTGCGAACAACTCTCCTTACCTCACCCGTGTAATCAATGATTTCCACAAAGACTCCATGAAACTTCTAAGAAAAGAGTGGGCAAATCTCTCCGCCGCCCGTGGAGTGGATCAGTCCAGATGCGTCAATCCCACCAAATGAAGCGACAGCACAGCCTACTAAAAAAACTGCTGCGCTGCTGGCCCGAAGTCCACGAGGCTTTTAGAGAAGTTAACAAACTGAAGAAAAGACAAAAGGAAGGAGGATGGTCTTTGATCAATAGGCGGAGTCACACCCTCCCTCTATCCACGGCTTGTTTTCTTCACATGTCATGTTTTCTCGCTTTCAGTGACTTTTTGTCCGGCTGCCAACTGTCTGCTGCTACCGCCGAAATTAATTTAAGAGTCGGGGTTTTTTGCCCCTTTTCACTCCCTGTCAGATAACACACGTTTGTCAGGTTGACTCTTTCTCACCTTCGCGCCTTTGCCCGGTTCCCATGCCTGAGTGTCAGAATCGGACAAGCCAGTCTCGGAGCAATAAAGGAAATCACGTGTTTATAATTCCCCGTTCTTTATCTTTGTGTTGACTTGTATGCAAGTCATTATCCCACAGCACCTCTACGGTTACGTGAACTAGTCACTGCATACTCAACCGTGTAGTGGCACAGAAGACGCCTAAGGTTGGGAACATACACATTTAAATATATCTGCAACAATAAAACTGGTTTAAAGACATCCCACTGATGTCAAAATAAACTGTTCTCCGATTAGACTTATTATGGCAGGATGCATGTATTCTCAGAAATTAAAATAAATATATGACTTGACACAAAGAGAATCCAATATATGTAAATAGCTGCACCTAAAAGAAGCGTTTATGGCAGAGGATTGCATGTGTCGATCTCATCCTAATAAAGTTAATGGTTTACTATAATTGACCAAAGTTAAATTCAGGTCAGCCATTACCCCGGGCAGACTTTTTTTTTTAAATTTCTTGTCATTACTCATGACTGGCATTTCACCTTTCAATCTAATCAAATGTTTTATAATATAATAAATTTCTATTATATATTGCACACCTAAATTCTTACACTCTCCACTGACTTGACATCTGGATGAGTACATGTCTTGTTGCACTTGCATCATGTCCCCCCTCACCTGTGAGCCAAAGTCTAATTTATGTGTCCCATGGGGGTGCCACAGTTTAGTCTAGACAAGTTGGTTGCTTCCACAAGTCCAAGGGGGGTTTCACAGGTACAAAGATGCTCATCAAGGAGCATCTTTATACCTGATGTGAGGAATGATTCACCCCCATGGATAATTCCTCAGATCTTCCCATTTCCTGTTACTATGGCATTACAGCTCTGGGGTAACCAACACAAGCCATCAAGGTAACTCACACATCATCCAACATACAAGGCAACAAAAAAGGGAATATTAAACATATACAGTACATAGCTTTGAGACATGTGATAGACATGTAAAGCTAGACATGACAAGCATGTTTATAAGTAGGTCAGAAATAACTTAGACACTTTTAGAACAACTGCTGGGAGCCAAGTCTGTAAATGATTGCACAGGATGAAAAGATACTGATTGATTTGATCATGTTTTTATTTAAAGAGGCCCAAACGGCTGCCCCTTTATAACGGATAGCTCCGCACAAATTAACTCGCAATGGAATCTGCAGTTTTGCATTTGTAGTGGGCATTTCCCTGTGTGAGACCTCCCTGTTTTAAATATGCATACATATACAGATATGAATGTTTTAAGATAGAGAATTTCAGTGAAGGCTTTACCAACATGGGTCACATTTTCATTACAAAAGGGTTGTATCCCAGATGAAAGAAGGCATACAAAGAAAGCAATAAATGCACCAGCCGTGCGTGGTTGACTCAAATCCAGAAGCGTGTGGGAAATGCTGACTAATTCTTAACTAGTCCAAGTCAGATTATATACACAGATTACAGCCTTTCCAGGTTTGTGGTCTGTAAGAGAGCTTTTAGAGTAAATTCTAAAGCCACCACACACTGTGATTGACATAAGATGTACATCTATAAATTTATCTGTGTGTAAAGTGTAGGAAAGTGTGCATAAATAATACAAAATATTATTTATGCACATAAAACACACTCCTGAGTGAATGTGCATGGTGTTTACCACTTTTAAGCATCTCAGAGTGGGTAAAGCAAGCTGTGGTGACACAGGGAGCAGAGCAGGTGATCTCTCAGGATGCAGTTTCTGATGAAACATGCTTAAACATTCCCAGAGGTCACAAACACACACTGAGCCTAGAGACTGCTTGGGTTGCATCAGACACTCGTGTCAGATGTGTTAGTGAAAGTGCATACATATTGACACACAGCCTCACCCTATACTGTGTTGACAGGAAATTTGTTGCAGGAGTCATATGATGTTCAAATGATATTTTTTCTCCTAATGAGACAGTTAACCTGTATAATTCTGATACATCACAGCAAAGACAACACTCAGCTTTCAGTAGACAACTACAAAAATGAATCCACATTTTAATAGCTATAGTAACAGGATTAAAGTAACTGAAGTTATGATTGTGTCTACAGTTAATATAACTGTGGTAAAGTTAAATGTTTAAGGTTATGCTTAAACATGTCCCACATATACACTCCCAGCAAGAAATAAATATGGCTTAGGTACATTGGACCTTTTAAACTCAATGAACTGCAAATGTATTTTTACAGCCCCAGGACATTTTAAAATCTCACTATCTGATGTTTTGAAATCGCTCCCGTTTCTGATCCTTCTGGTTTTAAGATTTGCGGACTTGTTATTCTTGCATGCTAGTTTGTCTACTTTTGTCTCGTGTTTGTAGATGTCTATCTGAATAAATATGGCTGCTATTACTGATTCATTTTAAAAGGTTTGAGCTTGCTTTGAACTAAAATTGTACTAATACCAGTTAGTTGACTAATCTTTTAAGTAACTGATACAGCTAGGGTTTAACTGTTCATCACTGCTGAAATATGACAACACACTGTCATGTGATGAGCCGGTATGTTGCAGAGTCACTTTCTTGCTGACGGTATCGTGTGTACTTACAGAAACTCCTCGGTTTCAGACGGTGAATTCTTGCAAATAACACAATAGGTTCAATTGATTGTGATATTTGGGAGCTATCTTTAGTTAAGCATGTGTTAAACTGGCAGCTGGGAAAAAAATTGTTTTTGCAAGTGCAACTTTGGCCATTTCATATCACCTATCTGAAGTTTTCATGATATGCACCCAGTTCTTAGAACATACTGTTCATTCCCATTAAGCACACCTGCAAGCTGCATGCTCCCCCACAGTGATATCAAGGCCAGGATGACACTCCCCTTGTCAGAATGGCTGATGTAATATTTCTCTAGCCTCATTAACAGAATCAGCCAGCAGCCAATAGCAGCAGGACAGGTTATGGCTCAGGGAAGGATGCTTTTCATTTGGGGAGCCATTCACATCGCTCCATGTGCTGCAACCTCGACAGCTCAACAGTAACAATCCCCTCAGTTATTTGCAAGCCAAATTTCTCTCCAGTCCAACTGGATTTGGAGGAAGCAGGAAAAAAGTACGATAAAATATTACCCTCTACACAGCCTAGAAAAGTTAAAATAAACAGAACAAAAATGCACACACACAAAACATGCAGCATGCAGCTGCAAATTAGAAGAGAGGGTTTCTCTTCAGTAGAGACGGGAGGTATTAATGCTAAAGAGACAAGTTCAGTTTGATGACAAGGAAATAAAGAGACTTCCTAGTGCTGTGTGACCAGGAAAATTTGAGCAGTTCAAAATAACACCATAGATCCCTATCATAGGGGGGGGGGGGGGGGGGAAGAAAACATAAAATGATAAACATAATGTACAGCATGACGTGGCTGACTTAGATTGCAATACAAAGTATCCTGATCTCTTAAATGGGGGGTAGGCCTACTTGTCCCAACATAACACTACTCCAGACAACTGCCACCTGCCAGGTGCACTTTCAGTTTATTACAAGTAAGACAGTTGTGTACCGTCTGTTTTCTCTGGACACAATCCAGACCTGGATGTTTCACTTTGTTAGGAGATAGAGGGCTTTCACAAAGATAAACATGTCTTACACTAATGCGATCCATGGGTTTCGTCACTTTTGCCCTTTGGACATCTTGTAAAAGCATTTGGGGAAGTTGTTCTAAAAAGCTCAAACCATCTTAAAGCAAACATAAAGAAAATTTCCAAAAATGCACAAACAAAATGAGGATGTATCGTTGTTACCAAGTCAAGGATTTCCGTATCATGACAGTTTTATTTTATGTGGTTCTGCAGTAAAACCAGTCTGTCAAACTGCCTGGTGGGAAAAGAGTTTCTGTTGCCTTGTGTCAGATAATTAATCCCCAGAGGCACCAGGACAGCATCTATAGAATTAAATAAGAAGGATGTTGTTCACACTATAATGCATAGGTGTCAAACTCTGGCCCGCGGGCCAAATTTGGCCCGCAGCCTAATTACATTTGGCCCGCGAAGCCATACCAAATTACTATTAGAGCTGGCCTACTGGTATTATACAGCTAATATATATATTGTTTAGTATTAAGCTATGCTTGTTCCAAATTCAGTTTTTCAGCAAAACTTGTTTGAGTCCATAAGAAAAGATTCATTTTTATATCTGGAGGAAGATTTTTTTTTTAAAATAAATATTAATGTTAGCCCGTGACTTTGTTCCAGTTTTGAATTTTGGCCCACTGTGTATTTGAATTTGACACCCCTGCTATAATGTATGACATGGCCAGAACATGGATTTAATGACTTTTTGTTTCATGCAATGCTTTTATACTCATTTGCAATTCTATATTTTTCCTTTTGTCATGGTTCCCCATATGACCATCTAAAGGATCTCTCACTAATATCATACAGAGCCCAGAACAGAGAAGTGCAGTCTGAATCAGCATTATATTTTATCATTTATTTTATATACACACACATATGAACAACCAAGCTTACATATACACACCATGGGCATGAATGTCATGGTAATTTTGGGCTTTTTATTATTTTAAAAATTCCCAGAGTGGAATGATTGTTCACCATTCATCTTCAGTGACTTTAAAAAACAAAAAAACAAGAATTCATTTTGGATTTGACAGGGTCAAAATATAAATGCAGGCTCAAACATATACATGCACTTACTTACATTTTTTAATAATTGGTGCTGAAGGTTCTACAGTGTCTTAGGTCGACAAAGCCAAGGTCTAATAACTCGTCATTAGCGACTGATTACAACTTTTAGTGACTGAGAGGGTGCCAACCAAGAAAGACGCTCCTCCTCCAAAAGCAACACCTTTAAGCTCGACTGATATTTGCAGCTGTCCACATGTGAACAAGCCTTCTGGAAAAAAGTTTTATGGTCAAAGATGTGACAAAGATTGAGACAATAAAGAGGTATGTTTGGAGGAGCACAGGTGTGGCTTTCAAATGGACAAACACTGTAGCAACTGTCAAGCATGGTGGTGGTAGCAGCATGCTCTGGGGCTGTTTTGCTTCCAGCAATACTGGCAGAATATTAAAGGAGGAGGACTACCTCCAAATTCACCAACTTTTTCTCAAATCAAGAGCTGGACAGGACAACAATCCAAAAACTAAACCTGGTTTTGGAATAGATAAAGCAAGCTTCAGGAATCACCTTCCCCGACCCTAATGAAAATGTGTGGACTATGCTTAAAAGGAAAACAACCAGAGTTAGAAATGATCATGCACCCAATTCTTGTTTTGTTTTTTTTTAAGTCATTAAAGGCACATCCTGTATGTCTGATATGATTGATTATGCTCAATAATCGATCCTGGAAAAAGGACACTTCAAAGAACTAATTAAAACCCATAGAAAACCCCAAATTACAACGGCTTTCATGAATCTGATGGGAATACATGACTGAAATTTTAACTTGTTGCACTTTTGTCTCTTTACCTTTGATAATGACAACAATTTCAGTTCCTTTAGCAAATAAACAAAATGTATAATCACACATTTTACAGCTTGGAGTATAAATATCGCCTTTTTAACAGGTATATTATTAGATGTTCATTTAGAGAGGTACTTAGCAAACAGTAATGTGGCATGTTGCAGTTTTCATTATCCTTATATCTATATGTGAATACGTCAGCTAACATTAAACAAAAAGAATAAACAAAGGTAAATTCAGAGGAAAGCCTTTCCAGGAAAAACAAGTCGAGCACATCGTAAACAGGCTCAAACTGTCTGTTCAAGTCAGGAAAAAATGCATAATACAAAACGCACTTTCATGTCATCTCTGAGAGATGCAGCTGTTGCTACCTTATCTTTTATGTTACTTGGGATACCAAATAATGTGTTACTATCTAAACAAAATAAATATACAAAAAAACAACACAAAACTGTTTAAAATGTACCTCAAAAAACTGATGGTGACAGCTAAAAATTAACGTCTCACACTACCAACTTTTTTGTTTTTAACCTCTGGGATGATCAGGCTCCAGAGGTGATATGATGGGAATTAATGTTGAAAAAGTCAATGCACGTCTTTGAAATGTAAAGCTGCTGTGCCCCAACAGGTTTAACAATACCAAAAGAGGATTTAGAGAGATGCCAGTCATGATGTTCTGGAGACACCCACACATTCTAAGAAGTGAATTTATGAAGTAAAACAGGTGAAAGCAAGTAAATGAGTTTACCATGGGTGTGTTGGACCGTGGCAGTTTGACAAATCCAACAACAAGGCATAGTGTTTGTTTTTCTTTGGCCTTTTGTGTTTGCTTGGATGTACAATATGACGTTCATGCTTCCAAAGATGACTCATCTGGTTTCTGAAGATACTCTTTGACAAGACTGACAATTGTCGATACTTCTGCCATGGCACCTTTACCTATGGAAAAACAAAGAATTATGAGCTATACAAATGTCTTCTGCAGAAAACTATAAATCAGTCAGTGCCTGAAGGAAAATACAAAGAAGACATGTACACGATTGCAATGCAAATGCTCATGCACATTCTTCACATTCATAAATACACTACACTACACTCAAGCTGTTTGCATATAAATCTGAGCCAAACCCCACCGATGAATCAAAAAGACAGCACTATTAGCAACAAAACTCATAGGCACAGCTCCACCATTTTATTTATTCTTTTATAACACTTTATGCAGTACATCTCCAAAATAGATGAATTGATTAGAATTTTGAAGCTTTAACTGTATCCATGTGTACATCTGCACATGTTTGTGCTTCACTGGGTAAATGGGTTAAATGCAGAGGAACTATCTCCCTATGGGGACTAACACGCACACTTTAGTCATTAGATTAATGTACCAAGGTCAACTGTATGAATTGACATAGTATCAATCAATGTCTTAAACTGAGTTATACAATCTAGGTGACACTTCATTACTTTTCCACTACACAGAAAGTGGTTTACAAAGCCAAGACGTAAACATGACATTAAAAAGTCCAGTGTTAGATATCCTTGAAAAACATTGTGAAGGGAAGTTGTTCCCACTGAATCTATTTCTAGCCTTTTGTCTTCTGTCCAACTTTCTTTGCACTTGCTATAAGACTAAGTCATTAAAATTAGTACTTTCAGTTCCTTATATTAGCACTTTCTATGCTTATTTATACTTTCCTGTACTCTTAGTGGATGTTAATAGGAAACTTCTTTTGACTTAGCTGAAAACACAGCTTAATAAACAGCAGCCTAGGGTAACTAGAAGCAGGATAATCAATACTTACCATGGACTATAGTTATTTATACTAGGTTATATTAAAGGTGGACACTGCAGCTGTGGACAGTGTTTTTTCCAGAAATAATTTCTCAGAATAAAGTAGTCGACACACCTGCTACAGATATAGATTTAGCAGATGCAGCAGCCTCACACAGCATGTTAAATATGAACGCTAAGTATCAGCAGTGCTGTCAGCATTGGTATCTAGCCATCCAAGCATTTTAGGAGATAAGCTCCAGTTAGCAAAAAACAACAAATTGTATTAACGGGGAAGAAAAATGAAATGAACGGAAGTTGTGAAGAGTTAAGTAGATAAAATGGTAGCACCTTATACAAAAATAGACCATGCAACACAAGTTTTTGCATTTACAAATCGCACCATAAGTTTTAAAGCACATGAACTACAAGTATGTGATGCCAACTTTAGAACTTGTACGATCTATACATTTCACTTGGTTGCTATTTATGCTATAACAGTGCTATAAAAGCTACTGCTTTAGAGTGCATGGTTGATCACAACAACACACGCAACACAAAAAGTAGCTTCTACCAGAGCCACAGAAAATGGTGTCAAATACGTGTAGCATTTTCCATCAAGGCCTATTCATTTATATCTTGTGGTGAGTTTGAGTGCTGGGTTATTCTTGAAACTACCTGCATTGTAAGACATGCCATGTCATCCTAGTAAATCTAAACACTGGTAAGATGTTCACATAGTTTGTCCAAGTCTCTTAATACTTTGCTTAGCCACATGACAGAATGAAAAACAAGTCCTTGATACAAAAAAGGGAAGGAGGCAGTTTTAGATGTTCTTGGATAATCCCTTTGTACCACAGTTATCTCTTAAGTACAGTGTCTTTGGAAAGGAACTAAAATATGCCTCTCGTAGGTAACTTACTATGTCAAGTTATGTGACACAGTTTAACAGTGAGCACTGAGCAGGTTGATATGACCTCACACACAGCTGGCTACTGTGCCTGGTAATTAAGAGCAATTCACGAGCCACTTTAATCTAAAATCATCCTTGGGATAAGTCACCTTATCAGAAAAAAAGGAAGCATGTGGCATGTGATTTGGAATAAGGTCTGTTTACCTATAGCAGCTAATAGTCACAGTGTGCTGGTACATAGTGTACTTTTTACAGCCACAGGACACTGAAATCAACACAACTGGTGAAGGAGAATTTGTGTTAAGGAAGAAGGTAGAAAAACTAGCCTTTGAAACTATTTTTTTAAAGGTGAGATTTGACCTCTTGTTTTATCTGCCTGTGATGCTGTGTGTCACCTGGTCTAATCACTGTTACATGCCACTCTCCTTATTCACCTTTGGACCCCTGATGTCATATGATTTACTCACTACTGTCACGTTTCTTGCCTGCGCAGTTCAAGTAGTGTTTGCTCCTGCTATATACTATATATAAAAGGAGGACGTAACCCACATTCATCCTTAAAGAGGCATTTTTTTTTTTAAACTGCCATCAGGGGGGAATTTCCCCTGACTGCAAAAAGTAGTCCAATCATATAGACGTGCATGAGTTTTTATACTCCAGGTGAAGACACCTGGAGTATAAAAAATATATAATGGCAAATATATGAGCTACAGATACAGTTACGGGTTTACAGTAATAATAATAATTAATAAATAAATAAATAAATAAATAAATAAATAAAGACAAAGTCCAAGATGGGTGTAGTAAAATAAGTCACTGGCTCCATGGCATGTGTGAATATTAATCTCCAGCTATTTTAAAGCCATAATAATCATGTCAGTCTTTTTTTAAGGAAATTGTAAGATACTCACTTGAGTAAGGCTCACAAATGTGAGAATATGATGTCTGCTGTTGCATAATTCTAAGTTCTAAGTAAAATATGTAAATTTCAACCCTTTTTCAATTTCCAACGATCTGAGAGTCTGAGTAAATATTAGCAAAGGTTAAATATATTTAGTTCCTCCTCATATTAAAACTCACCTTCATCTCCACACACTAGCTTTTTGGCAACGCAGGGGATTTCCACATATCCAAACTCTTTCAGTCTGGATACCTGCTGGGCTGTAATAGGATGCAGCCACATAGCTGTGTTCATTGCAGGGCAGAAGAGAAGAGGACGACTGGTATCCCAGGCTCTTACCACACACGTCTGAAATGACAAATACACATAAACCTGGAAATCATTTCACAGAAATTCTGCAATAAATGATTATTTGCAAAATCTTTAGTGGTTCATCTTCTTACCAGCAGATTATCACAAATACCACTAGCAATCTTTCCAAGACTGTTGGCATCAAGAGGGGCAATGACAAGTAGATCTGCCCAACGCCTTAGCTCAATGTGTAGCACAGGATCAGATCTCTGTTTCCACAGCTAAATGAGAGACATGCTGTTTGAAATGCATCCAGTTACACAGTCACATCTTCACTTCTGTCTGGAATGCACAAGTTAAACCAGTGTTTTTATGTCTCAGAATTCTCACAAGTAACTCCAGTGTTTTCAAGTTAATAATAGGCAACTCATACCACATTTCATTTTGCTCAGTATGGCACTGTACAGTATTCCTTCACCTATTTTATTTGAAGAGCCCAAGCTGACCTTCATATTGATTATATATGTCATGTTAATTTGTCTTATATATATATATATATATATATATATATATGTTTTCAGTGTAATAATGGCTACATTAGAATATCATACTCGAGTTAGTTATTACCTCCCATTCATCCTCGTCACTGTAGATTTTGACTGACACCTCAGCAGAATTATAGAAGTGCTTGGCATGCTCTGTAGTGACTACACGTACATCCACCTACAGCATGACAACATAAATGACATAAATGACAGTGACTGCAGAAGAGAGAGAGATAGATAGATAGATAGATAGATAGATAGAGTGCAACAATACACAAAATTCATGGTTCGGTTCGATACTTTGGTGTCACGGTTCGATATTTTTTCGATACAAAAAAATGTTCATGCCTTTTTAATTTGTCATTTATTAAATTTTCACGGCACATTCCGCACCACATCTCTGTGCGTTCATCATTTGTTTGAAGCCAGCTCACCTCCTGCAACTACTTTTCCGAGAATACGCGCTTCTTTTGTGGTTCGGACTCCTTCTGACATTTCTTTGGAGGTGGAGGAACATTACAGTAATTGCTTAAAGGAGCTTGCTTCTTCGACATCTTTAAGAGTTCTAAACAAATGTCTGTCCTCCTCCTTAAAATCTTATGTATGCAAACACGCGTTGCAACTTCTTATCTTGTGCCCATTTTTTATTTTGACAGCGAATGCGCACCTGCGGACCACTTATGTGCAGCCCTGGTTATTTCGCTTGTCATATTGCAGCCACAGAAATTCTTTTGTCCATGAAACCATAAAGCTGCACTTTCTTTTTGCCTTATAGTCTGATTTGTCATAACTTCTCCGTTTTGTGGTAAGCTTTTTTTTGGCTGTCACTTCTTCACCCTGACCTGTCTTATTTGGCTCAGCAGAACTAAAATATTGTGGCGAGCTCAGACAAGAAGGAGACGGAGGTATCGTTTGGTCTTGCTTCCCGTGAGCTAGCCAGGGAGCACAGCCGTTTATTGACATCTGCAGAAGAACACTGCCGCTAGCTAACTGCTCAGCGCGGCAACAGCACAGCAACAACAACAACACCACCACACAGGGCGCCCTCTGACCCCGGAAGGACACACCGTCGCAGCGAGAGGGCGTCACCCGTCACTATGGCAACATAAACAAAACATAACTGTACAAACAGAACCCCGAACAGCCCTGACCCGCTACATAGCCCCCACCTAAGGGGTCAGTCGTCCCCGACGACCCCATTACCCCACACAAAGTCCTGCAAATGTCCAGGTGCCTTCTTTTGGCGCACCGGCCGGTCACGACCGGCGGGGTAAAAGTCACTCGGGTCAGAACATGGGGTGCCACCATCATCCCGCTTCTGACACCAATGTGGCGAGCTCAGACAAGGAGGAGACGGAGGTATCGTTTGGTCTTGCTTCCCGTGAGCTAGCCAGGGAGCACAGCCGTTTATTGACATCTGCAGAAGAACACTGCCGCTAGCTAACTGCTCAGCCCGGCAACAGCACAGCAACAACAACAACAACACCACACAGGGCGCCCTCTGACCCCGGAAAGACACACCGTCGCAGCGAGAGGGCGTCACCCGTCACTATGGCAACATGAACAAAACATAACTGTACAAACAGAACCCCGAACAGCCCTGACCCGCTACATAGCCCCCACCTAAGGGGTCAGTCGTCCCCGACGACCCCATTACCCCACACAAAGTCATGCAAATGTCCAGGTGCCTTCTTTTGGCGCACCGGCCGGTCACGGTCACTCGGGTCAGAACATGGGGTGCCACCATCATCCCACTTCTGACACCAATGTGGCGAGCTCAGACAAGGAGGAGACGGAGATATCGTTTGGTCTTGCTTCCCGTGAGCTAGCCAGGGAGCACAGCCGTTTATTGACATCTGCAGAAGAACACTGCCGCTAGCTAACTGCTCAGCGCGGCAACACCACAGCAACAACAACAACACCACACAGGGCGCCCTCTGACCCCGGAAGGACACACCGTCGCAGCGAGAGGGCGTCACCCGTCACTATGGCAACATAAACAAAACATAACTGTACAAACAGAACCCCGAACAGCCCTGATCCGCTACAATATATATCCTGCTGCTTTTACACACGCACTCACATAATGCTCAGCGATTCTCTGCACGATCAACCTCTCACATGTTTAAGCTTGCTGCGGGAGATTTCACTTGTCATGTTTGCATAGTAAGCTAACGATTGATAAGACAATGTCAGAGGAATTGGTGCGCAAATTATCATCACTCACCAATCAGTGCTGTCACTCTCTATACACAGTTCGTGCGATTGCAAAGTGAAAGCAAAAAAACAAGCGCAAATTCAAACGCGACTTCAATATGTCACATATTGGCAGTGGCTCACCGATGCCAATGACATAATTACCCGGCTACATTTCCGAAAGAATGCAAAAGCATTGACATAGATTTTTCCTTCCTACAATAGCCCGACGGGCAGGGTAGCCCGTCTGAAAAAAATCGCTAGCCCCAGGACGTCAGGCTAGCGATTTTGCGAGCCCTGTATCTGATTGAGGAATCACTCATCTTTGGAAAAGAGAGTTTATTACAGAGAAATGGCTCTTTCCAAAATAAAAGCTATACTATCCGCTTCTTCTGGGCTATATTCTCAGCAGCATAAGGAGAATCATGTGCTAACAGCTGTCTAAATGACTCGGCTAAAGTTAGTAGCATGCTTGTTGTTTTTGTCTTTGCACTAGGATGATGTAAATGTGCAGTCATATTCGTTGTGTTCCCACTAGTGCTTTCAGGTTAATCTCGTTGAAATGACCTTAACGCTACAACACGGCAAATCTCCGTTAACGAGCTACCGCCGATCGCCCTGTGCATGGGGCTAGACGGCCAACACGTTAACAAGCTAACTGCGCTAACACACTAGTTCCCACCTATGTAATTGAGCATTGCATGGCACATCCAACATACTGTTTTACTTTAGTCCATGACTCGCTTACCTTCAGGGTCATATGTCACATGAAAACCAAAATAATTCCAAACGCCAGATCTGAATGAGAGTGGGGGAGGTCCATGTTGCAAGGAGAGCTTAACTTCTGTCTCGCTAGCTTGCCCTGCGCTCTTCCTTCTGACTATGCTGTCTGTGTTGAGCGCTCAGTGGATCTGCGCTCGACAGTGCAGCCTAGGCGGAGTAGTCGAACGCAGATTCACTGAGCGCTCAACACAGACAGCATCGTCAGAAGGAAAGTTGATAAAATAAATTACAAATGTTGTATTGTTCGATACATATGCGTACCGAACCGAAAGCACTGTATCGAACGGTTCAATATCGATACGAATATCGTTGCACCCCAGATAGATAGATAGATAGATAGATAGATAGATAGATAGATAGATAGATAGATAGATAGATAGATAGATAGATAGATAGATAGATAGATAGATAGATAGATAGATAGATAGATAGATAGATAGATAGATAGATAGATAGATAGATAGATAGATAGGGGGAAAAGGGAGGGAGACACACATCAGTAGTATGAATTTCCTTTTCCACCACATCCCATTTAAAATTGAGATCTGATGACTGTGGATGCCTGAAAGCCACTTGTGTACAATGGATTCACTGTCATGTTCACAAACCAGTTTAACATGATTTGAGCTTTATGGCATGTTATCCTGCAGGAAGCAGCCATCAGAAGATGAGTACTCTGTGGTCATAAATGATAGACATATTTAAATGATGACTTAAATGTACTAAGAGGCCTGGAGTGTGCCAAGACAATATCCCCCACAACATAACACCACCTTCAGCCTGAACAATTGAGACATGGCGGGATGGATCCATGTTTTATGATCTTTATACCAATTTCCCACCCTACCATTTGAACATTTTTCCAAACTTCTTCTGTCCAATTTTGGTGAGTCTGTATGAACTGTATCCTCATTTTTCAATGTCTAGCTGACAGGCATGGCACAGGGTGGGGTTTTGGCTAAGGTTCGATGAGTTGTGCATTGAGAGATACTCTTCTAGTACCATGGTTGTAACATGAGGATTTTGAATTACTCTCCTCTAACCCTGGACGTCACAAAGGCATTTTCACCCAGAAAGCTACATTTTCTCTTTTTTGGGCTATTCTCTGTAAACCCTAGAGATGATTGAGTGGGAAAATACCAGTAGATCAGCAGTTCCTGAAATACTCAGAACAACCTGTTTGCGGCCCACAAACATGCTACGTTCAAAGTCACTTAAATCACCTTTCATTGCCATTCGGATGTTCAGATGAAGTTAAGCAGGTAATCTTGACCATGTCTACATGCCTAAATGCTTGAGTTGCTGCCATGGGATTGGCTAAATAGATATTTGCATTAAAAAGCAGCTTAATTGGTGTACCTAACCAAGTAGCAAGTGAGTGCAGATAGAGTCTACATAGGTATGAATTTCTGTTTACTCTAAGTTTTTACATTATTATAGAGTATTTTTTTAAACAACTACCACTACCACTAGTATGCTTGAATTAATTCATCAATTGTTTTATAATTAGCAGGGCTTGAGCAGGTGAAGTGTTCATTCTTTCTCAAGTAAATAAATACGTCATACTAGTTGTTACAGAGAAGATTTTCCTACAACTGACTGTTTAATTAAAAAAAGAATGATGTTTACAAGACATTACTGCTTCCAGTGACATCCGTGATCCCACATCATTTTGTTGGAAATTAAATTGACTGATTGGGGCATTATGTCTCTCTGCTCCATGGGATGTGCATCCATGCATATTCTCGCATGTTAAACTCAAATGAAGCAATTATTCTTAGTTTGACAGGCCAAATATTTCTCTCTACAGGTATTAGCTATTACACATACAATTTAAAACTATTTGCATTGCTATGCAAACGCATAGCTTCATCACCCTGTTTACTACAAAAGTCCTAACACACTTTATTTAGTATATTGCAAAACCTTTCCTACACTAATACCAACACTGTCATATATTATCCCCGTTTAACATTTACGTCTTCAAATGTCGTTTTCTCTATTTTCATGGACGACCGTTGTGGTTTTTAATTAACAGGCAGATATTGCTGGCTCAGATTTGCTCTGTTTATTTAATAACTAGAATATACTGCGTTTGTAGCGATGCTGCCTAACATCCCCATCTTGCGGTAAAGGTGAGCTTATGCGTATTATGCCACTTAGATAAACAATAAATGTATATAGATGCTTGTGCTATTATTTGCTAACTATGTACGGGGAAAATAGAAACATTCATGATATGCAAACATTAACTAATATGAAGCAACTCACCCCGGAGAGTTCAAGAAGCTGGGAGACCAAAAGAGGCAGTTTCAAGGCTGCGACGCTTCCTGTCACTCCAACAAGGACATTAAATGTCCCGGAAGTTTTCAACAAATCAGTTTTTAAACTTGACATATGGTCGTCTTGCTGCCTGTTAGCATACTGCCAAAAGAAAAATTAGACAACCTGTCGCGTTCCTGTGACACTTCCGTAAATATTCACTTAGCCAATCAGGGAAGAGCACGTCTAACGTTTGTGCCTCCTGCACGAGCGCGTCTCAGCACTGATCAGTGGAGAGCGCGCACGTTCGAAGAATATTCTGGGTAATTGCTAAAGTCCTTCCAGGGCAGCTAGCATGAAGCGTGGAGCGTTCATTCATTGTTTGCCCGATTAAAAAAAACTGATCAAAAACGCAATAATGGCACTCACACCTCTTGTTTATTGGGCTCAACGCCATGAAGACATTTACCTGCGAGTTGAGCTGACAGATGTTCAGGTGAGAGTACCTCCTGCAGTTGCTTGTCACGGGCAAAACGCTTTAGCATGGTTCTGACTTTTTTTTTTCTTTTTTTTTTAAGCCTTGTGTTTGGGCCTCTGATGGTAAATGGGAAGCAATGCAAATACAGACGAAAGGTTCCTGTAAACGTTATCCTGCTGGATAGCTGTACTATTTGCATACTGTATGAGAACTGAGATCTCTTATCTGATAACTGATCCATACAAAGCTCTCTGTTGAGGTCCTTCGTTCATTATGTAGTACGTCTAAAGCCACACAACCTGTTCGAACCTGTTTTTAAAACCTGTTGATTTTAAGAATATTCGTGTTAACAGTTAATCACATGGGTGAAAAGTCCTAAAAATACCCGTTGGAACTACTCGGAAGGCGGGGTGGGTGGGGGTGGTAGCATTGTTCACGCGGCGCTCGTGGGGTTATGTGTGAGGGACAGGTGTTGTTACACCTGTAGATATCACATCATCCCATACTACATGCTACAGGAGGGCTTCTCAGCACTCGTTTTCTTCTTCTTTTTATAGCACTTAACTCTATTTCTGATCATGTAACAGAAGATTCAGGTTAGAGACTTTTTAACCACTTATTTTACCTGGTAATTAAATATCCTATGTGTTTTGCAATATAGTTTGTCACGGTAATATGTAACATAAGATTAATATCTTTGTTTCGGGTTTCTGTTAACAGGAAGTAAAAAAATTCTTGATCTAGCGAGGAAGTATGCTTATCCTTTGCCTGTGTTTTTGCAGAATATTGACGTCCACGTGGATGAAAATGTCCTTCACTTTTCAGGTGACATGGATTCACGGATTTCATTTGCATTTGGTGATTAAAGACATATTTTTAAAAATATTTTTGTGGCATTTCATTTGTGATATCCTGTTTGTAGCCCAGGGGCATGGTGCAAAAGGACAAAATGAGTACAAGTTCAGCTTGGACTTCCTCTTACCAGTAAAGCCACAGGTATGCTGAGTAATTCTATAATTTATCTTGTGGGATCAGAAATATATCTATAGACAGAATAACTTTAAGATTGCTCTTAAATCTTTTCCTTTCCTTTCTTTGGTTTTCCTGTTTGTGCTCATTGCGTGAACCTGTAGGTCAGCTACAAGTCCACACAGCGGCAGGTGAACATTACAGTGCACAAAATACAGCGAGGTTGGTGGGAAAGGCTGACTCTCCGGGAGCGTAAACCTGTCTTCCTGGCACCGGACTTTGATCGCTGGCTGGACGAGTCAGACGCTGAGATGGAAATCAGAGAAAAGGTAAGAGTACAACTTGGCATTTGACAATTGTTACTAGATGACACTCGCAGATAAAGATTAAAAAATGTCAGTATGACTAAAATAATTGATTAAAGACTGTACTATTTTCATTTTTTAAATACTTTTAAAAGGAGGAGAAAAAGAACAGGCTGAAGGCTTCAAGACAAAAAGAAGAAGGTGGGTGCAGATAATATATTGCACTTGAACATTCTGTTTTATCAGATGGCTTTGAAGGGAAAACTGCTGATACAATTTTCCAATTTCTTTGAAATATTTCAGGGTTCGTCAGCCTGAAAACTGTGTTCTTGATTGTGTACAACCTGGTCCAGTTTCTTGGTTTTTCATGGATCTTTATCAACATGACAGTGCGCCTGTTTATCATTGGCATAGGTGTGAAAATATATTACACAGGAGAAGCTGAAAGTGTCACTTACTTCACAGAAAACTGGTTAAAACATGTCCGTTCAAAACTCTTTTCAGATTCCCTCTATGACACATTTCACACAATTTCGGATGTGATGTTCTTCTGCCAGATCCTGGCATTAGTAGAGGTCCTGAATGCTGCTTTTGGTGTAGTCAAGACAGGTGTTATACCAACTCTTATACAGGTATGGGATGGGTTTTTTTTTGTTTTTTTTTTTGCCTGAGTTCAAGTTTCCTAAAGTTACAGATTGAGCACCAATACACATCTTTTGTTTGTGCACTAGGTGGTCGGAAGGAATTTTATCCTCTTCATCATTTTTGGTAGTCTGGAGGAAATGCACCACAAGCCAGTTGTGTTCTTTGTTTTCTATCTGTGGAGTGCTATTGAGATTTTTAGGCAAGTATGCATTTTCCTACTGTCTACAGTAAACAGTCATCTAGTGATATATAGTACAGCTTTAGCCAGTTGTATTTAAATAAAACTAAAATTGGATAAGATTTAGAGCTTTGCAAATGTTTGGAACAGTTACAGTTTTTTGTTAGATTTTATTCACATTTCAGCCTTGAAACAGGCAAGTAGCAGTTGCATCTGAGCTATAATTTTATAAGAATGTGTAACTGTGGATGCAACTTTGTGTAATTTTATTTGGAGCATGACTTTTTTTTTTTCCTTAACCAACATGCTCATCCTTTTTCAGGTATCCCTTTTACATGCTGGGCTGTTTCAATACAGAGTGGAAAACCCTCACTTGGCTGCGGTATACTGTCTGGATGCCACTGTATCCACTAGGTGTTTTAGCTGAAGGTAGGCTTTTTTTTTTTTTAAACAAAATTTGATATAAAAAACATGCAAACATGTTTATAGACTCTATTATATATACTCTTATCTCTCAATCCCACGTAGCTCTTGCAGTGATCCAGTCCATCCCCATCTTTGATGAATCTAAACTCTTCAGCATTCCTCTGACTAAAGTGATTGGCACCTCTGTCAGCTTCTCTTACTTCCTGTACATTTATCTTGTTCTTATGTTTTTGGGTAAGTCCCCACATGAACTGTCTCTCACATGACACATATATTCTAACTTAACCACTGCTGCTCTGATATTAATCTTGGTTCCCCCTCCCCCCCCACAAAAGGACTTTTTATCAACTTTAGCCACCTTTACAAGCAGAGGAAGAGGCGCTTCCGGACCAAAAAGAGGAAAGCAAATTGAGACTCAACACCAACAGCATTCCTTGAACACCTTTGCTGCCTGCTTATTCCTCGACCTTTGTTTTTAATAATCATCATCCTTATGTCAAATTTATTATCAACTCAATTTTTGACAGCCTGTCCATATAAAAACTAAAATGACTTCCTTTATGGCTATTATTAACACAATAGATGTGCAATGAGTACAGAAATACTGCATCGAGCAAACTTATTGGTGACCAAGTTTGCACACACATACCGGTACATTTCCATAGCACCTGTGTGATAGTGCGCCCCCCCCCCCCCCCCCCCCGCTCTTAGTCTTGTTTTTCTCCCACGCAGCACTATTTTGAGAAGCACTGATAAGAAAACCCTGTTATCATTTCATATTCAGTCACTGCCATATGTATAAAGAAAACAAGTCATCATTCCACATGATAAGCTCTTGGTTATAATTTCACAATTCCAAGCCATTCCACAAAGCTCAGGGACAAATAACCAGACTGCTTAAAAAAAAAAGTGTCCATTGTGCTCAACAACAACCTTCAAGGAGCAATGTTAAATTGTAACAGGTTTTTTCTGGCTGATTTTTTATTATTTGCACTTGAATTACGAATGCCAACATTAATAGCTGTTTACTCTGTTCTGTAAATGTGGCAGTTATTTGACAATGAATAAAAACCTAATTTTAATGTGGTTATTGTGTCAAAAGATTCCTACAAAGGAACATTTATAAAAACAAAACAACACTGAATCCCAAAGATGACTTCGTAAAATAATCCCGTGAACGTCTTTACAGGGTGTATGCAACACTGCAGCACATTGGTCCACGCAGGCGGAGCCTATGATATTTTGAGTTCATTCATACAAATTCGGATGCGGCTCAACTTGAGAAATCCGTGTGCATGGGAACAATGTTGTGATCAAAAGCAGCATACTGGGAGTCACCAGTGCTGGCCAATTTAAGCTGCTGTGCAGCGTGGGAGAGCTGGAAAGCAGCATCAGGATGTGCCGAGTCTGGCAGCATGGTGCACTCTCTCTCCAGCAGATCGGCAACTCCCTTCAGGAGCTCCCAGAAACCAAAAGCCAAAGCAGCCTTACGTAGACGGTTCAGCTCCTGTCAGAATCAAAATGAAAATATAACATTTCATTTTTGGGAAAAAACAAACATAGCTTTAAAAATTATAGTTTAGAGCCACTCCAGCTAATCTTACCTTATAGAAGGTCTGAGTTTTATCTGGCAGTTTCCTGGCATTCCTCAGGATCTTCTGGACATCAGTCTGTACAATGACAGCATAAAAAACGAGTCAATGAATCAAAAGGCCCCTTAAATGTTTTGACCAATGAAATGTTTTTATATTAGTTTTAGTGATTACGGCTTGAAAACCTGAAATCCAGTATCTCAATTAGTAGAATATTTATTAGTTGATCTGTATTGGAAATTGTTGGTTCACTGTTTTGTTAAGTACAGAGTTAACAGCCATCTACAAGATGATTTTAGAGTACTCTATGCGCAGATCTTCTGATAAGCTTCAGTGAGATGCAGATTTCCCTTTTTCAGCAGGAGTAAGCACACATTGCTAAATCTATGAGCAAATGGTTTGCTGACAATGTTATTACTGTGCATGACTATAGCCAACTAATCTGATCTAAATGCCAAAGAGAATCTGTGAGATAATGTCAGGAAGATGAGAAACACAGACAAGCTGCACTATCGGCCATCTATCTATCAAAGCAACCTGGGCTTCAGTGCAGATCATCTCCATGCCACGCCGCCTTGATAAATAATAAAAGCACTCAAACTAAGTGCTGAGTGTTTACATGAACTTTACAGTAGGTGGACATTTCTTTATTGTCAATCTTTTTTTGATTAAACTTAGGAAGCATTTTAATAATCTGAGACACTGGATTTCCGTTTTTAAATGAGCTATAAACCACAAGCCTCAAGATTTATATCAAATAGTAAATATTTCGTCATATTTTTAGGAAATATTTCACTTCGTGTGTAATGATTATTGAATAAACTACAAAAACGAAAAACCTTTTGATGACATTTTCCTTTGTTTTTTTAAGATTCACTAATATAAGATTACATAGTTGGTCATGTAAAGATTACTCTGAATGACAGACTTGGACTGACCTGAAGAATCAATATTTGTTTGATGGCGACAATATTGACAAAATCAAATACCAGAAATTCCTGGAGTAATTATTAATCACAGGAACAAGAATTTCAATAAATATTAACCAAGCTCTGCTGAAGAGAGTTCAAACAAAGTAGAGACTTGCTGAGCCCACTGTAGAGGCAGTGAACAGAGCAGCCTCTGAGAAGCCAAGTAACTCATTAGTCAATTGCAAGAAATTAATCTGAAGCTATTTTGACAATTTCGCAAATAAGCCTTTTTTTCTTCTTCTTACACAGAAATGTCAGAAATTAATCGCTTTCTGGGTTTTTTTAAAAACAGAAAGCAGTTCATTAAAAGAATATAATTAGATAAATTTATCACTGACAGAAATGTATGAAATGTTTGTCTTTTCTCCAAACTTTCAAGAGAAAAATACTCTCACGCAGTAATTTTACTTCACCTGTAGTCCACTGGCCTTAATCCACACGGTCACATTCTGGGCATAGCTACGTTTCACCTGTGGTTGTACAGGAAATGGACTTTTACTGTCATCCTCTCCGTAGGGATTATCAGCCGCTTCTGTGACATGAGAAAGGTCACGGGACAACATAGTGAGGTCAGTCAATACACTGCATCATGAGACACGTGAGAAACCCAGGTGAAGTATTAACTACTTGATCGTGTCCACAGTCTGTTGTTCTTTAGGAATACTTGTGCATGGGTCATTGTGTCACATGTTAAATAAAACACAGAGTTTCAGAATATCCCTAAAATGGTTTCCGGATTAATTTAAGCCACTGGGGGAAAAAAGAAAAATTTTTTTAAAGACAGTGCACTTAGAAACCCCATATAATCTTTTGTAAACACAGAACTCTTCATATTTGCTCATTTGACCCTCATCTGCAATGAAACTTGGCATGGTGGAGAGATTAAAAAAACAAAAAGTCACCTGAGATTGGTCCCAAATGTGATATCTTGCCCAGCCAGGGCAGAGGCTCCGGACCGGGATCAAAAAGAGACATCATCAAGTTTGATTTCTTCTTGCTGTCTGCCTGGGAGTACAACATGCCGTACCACTCCGGCCTGAGGGGCAAAAAAGCAAACTACATATACAATTTGTTTGCATAATATAGCAGTCTTTATGGTGCAGGTTAATATAAAAGAGTTTATATAACAGCTCTGCTGCATCTCACCCCAGCTGGACCAGCGCCACCATGCCTTCAACCTTCAGACTTCCATGTAAAAGTACACAAAAATTGGGACTTTTGCCTGCCATCTGACTGGCAGAAGGTTCCTCCTCAAGCTCATCTGTGGTTCCTGTACCAACTTCATCCACATCTAAAACCAAGTACACATAATAAACTAAATCATAAATATTTGCTATTCTTTATTAATCAGAAAAAAATACTTGTTTTCATTTCTGCTGTTAGACTGTGTTAGACAATTTTACTTACGTTTTTCTCATCTCTTCTATTAATGTTAGTTTTAATCTTTTACATTACAGAATGAGAGCAATTTTTTAAAGAAATACTGAAATAAATTAGTGTGCATGACAAATAAAGGAAGCTCGAACCTCAAGGGATTTCCCAGCAGCTTTGCTCTTCCTTCCTATTTTGTTGGTTTCTTATAGTCTGAGGCATTTCCTGATTCGTTCGTTATCAACCTTATTTACTAAAATTGATTTGTTCTGCAACAGCAAACTCTAAAGTTCTTTTTTCTTTCTTTCTTAAGTGAGTTAACATAAAGCTGCTTGAACATTTGGGTGTTTACATCTAAATACGAGGAGATGTGCACAAGCTGCAAAGCTAATATGTCACCAATCCGCATTTCTCTATAACTGGAACATAGCAAAAGTATTAAAACCAACCTTTGTTTACAGCAATAGGTAATACCAAGTGTCTGGATATGACAGGAGGACTTGCAATGTCAGCAATTTCAATGAAACCCACAATCTCCAAATCTGAAAGGCATACAAGAGAAAGATTTGTTTAAAAAAAAATGAAGAATTTAAAGAGGATACGAAACACTAAACATATAAAGGCCAGTTTACATCGTGGAGGTCTGCTCTCAAAAACTGACATAGATGTAACACTGTCTGTGAAAGAAGTGCTTAAAGTTTACTTAAATAAGAACAGTGTAGAGGACAGACTGTTTGAATCACCAGACCGACAGAATGAAGTCAGAAACTGATTTTTCCTCCTCTAACCAGCTGTACTGTGCGGCACAATCAGCTCATGCAATCAGCTAAGTTTCTTAGCCCAGCACAAAAATGATCCCCTTAAACGGATTTTCAGTTTTAGTGTCTTTATTTTCCTTAGAGTTATTGATTCTCTCACTAGTTAGCTAACGTAAAATAATGTAAGTCTACTAGCTGCCACCAGCCAACCACATGTTGTCATGGTCCGTACTGACAGACTAAAACTTCAGCACTTATTTCTTAAATCCTGCTTCACAGTTACATCTATGTCAGTTTTTTAAAGTAGGGTTCCATGATGTAAATTAGCTTTTATGCATGTAATGTTTCATGACCTCCTTAAATTAAACTAATCATAAAATCTGAAGCCAGTACCTGTACTAACAGTCCGGGGCATAGGCTCCACCTCTTCATCCATCACGACAGGCTCAGGTCGAGGGAAGACCTGAACATCTGAGGATAGATTCCCACAGTGCAAAACCGCGTGGAAGGGAGAGTATACAAGATCGATCAGCTTCCTGGGGACATGCAGATATAGAATATGACCAAAGATGCCCTTACTAAACATATGAAAGAGGTTAAAATGTTTTTTGTGAATAATCTAAACAGTTACAGTAGTACCCAAACATGGTCTGTACACTCTTCATGCAAAGCGGTCCCTCCATAGTAAAGATTTGCCCATCCCCTCCACTAAGGCAAAGTAATTCCTCCAGGTTGTCCATGGCATCAGTCATCTGTAACTGAAATTACACAAGACAGTGGGTCTAATTTTTCAAAGCTGGGCTATTTAGCTAGATTAAGTTAAACTTTTACATATTTGCAATTTAATGGCAATTTCCACATTCTCAATTAGACTGATCATGCTTCCTGAAAGGTACTGACAGATGGAATAAATATAGATCTAGGGCTGAGACTGTGGTATGGGGAAGACTGGTGGTTGCTCCTGGGCCTCGCAGATTCCCATGTATGAAAATGAGAACTAAGAACCTGAGTGAAGGAAGTAGCCATACAATAGTCATATGACAGGGAGTGAATGAGGTGTGGTCCCCCTCCTAAAAAAATCTCCATGAGAAACTTCCCGGGCACTTGGGATACAATAGCACAAAAACTTTAACTGATAAGTGCTGTGAGGTTATCTATAGCAAATTTTTGTCTGTCGATTCTGAAATGCTGACAGAGAAATCATCTTAAACCTTTAATCAAAGGTCACCTCATCTACAAATTTCATGACGATAAACATTTCACTCAGTGTACCTGCACATGTGATGTGACAATAAAAGTGATTTGATGAATACCTGATATTTAATAACATGCAGGGTTTTCCCCGACTCAAAGTTGGTAACTATTTATAACCATGATTAGTGTGCATATAGTCAACACAAAAAGACTGTGCTATTTCACTTATACTTATAAGTTTATACATTTTATGTTATTTTTTTGCTATTTGAAAAATAAAATGTATTCAAATTTATTTTTTAAATAACAGCTTTGTGAAGTGACAGCCTCTTTGTTGGAAGCCAAAATGTTTTATGTGCTGGAAAACTATAGTTTGAGTCTGTGAAGGTAGAAAGCAACTGTCATACTGCTGTCATCCTAAAATGTTCACAGAAATGTGTGATTTACAGGTGTCTAACACAGGCAATATGACCCTGAATTGTGTTTTTGATAGCTGCTTCTGGTATCATGTGACTGTAAGGATGGCTCAATACCTCCTCTGCATTGGCAATACACATGATGAACAGTTTGGTAGGAAAAGGGAAAGGAAGAGGAAATTTCTTGTCATCCCCACGTTGTTTCAGTGTTTGGAGGGAGTGGCGTAAAGACCCCTTCCCAATACCAAGGGATCCATCAGTAACCAGCACCACCTACAGGACATATGGAAGAAGTACATAAACATAACTCAGTATATGAACATATGGTTCAGATCACTGCAGGAAAGCTATTCGACCAATAATAAGCAATAAATAAATCCAATAAATACAGAGGTGTGGCGATACTGAATAAAGTGTTAGCCAAATACCTGACAGGGGCAGGCACTACCCCACTCCTGCTGTACTACATTACTAACTCCATTTAGAGCTGCTTCAACACAGGTTTTGTCATAGTCTTCCAGGTTGCTCAGAGCCTCCTGTGCAGGAAAAAAAACATACGGTAATCCCAAAATCAGACCGCTTTTCAAGGAAACAAAATATACTTTGACTTTTCAGACAGATATGTCACATGAGCACACTTTACCTGCAATGCATTGTAGTCTCTGGTGAAAGGTACCAGGAGTTCCCACAGGGAAGAAAAGGCCATCAGCGACGTGAACTCCAAGCGGTAGTTTGAGGCCATGTGTTCAAACAACATATTGAGTCCGTGGACAGCCAGGTTCTTCCTCTGAAACTCTTCGATGCCATCCAATGACACTGGTCGTGTCATGGACAGAGACACGTCCATTAACACCACAGTAGGCATGCTCACCGCTTACAGATCCCAAATATGAAAACAGAAGTCCGCTGCAATGCTCCCACTGACGGTTTCCACTGTGTTGTCGTCGCTGAGGCGTATTTAGCTAGAACAACCAAATACACAGGCGCCGTCAGTAAAGATAAAGAAGAAGGGACATATGGTAACATCCGAACTGTTAGCTAATGTTGGCTAGTTTTTCGGCTAATTTACATTAGCATTATGTAACGCTACGGCAAACGAATGAAATGTTCCAGCTGCCATTTAACCAAAATTACATTATAACTATCCAAAACCTAAGATACAAAGTAAAGAAGCGGTATCAGGAAAAAAATTACTAAAACCTACGCGCCTTTCAGTTTTTACGCTAACTAAACAATGGTTATGGTGTACTGTGCACCAGCACTTCCGTCCGGGCTGACATTAGTGTACACATCAGCGGATAGTTCCCGGGAGATAAAAAAACAAAACAAAACCCATAACAACAACAACAATAATAGTAATAATAATGATAATGATGATAATAATAATGATCTGGCTGCAGACATAACTTTTTATCATCTAGAGATGATAAAAAGTCTTTGTGCAAAACAAGTCTTTTGGCGACTTGTTTTGCACAAAAGACGGGCCGATAAGCAACGCCCACTTTAAAGCCCTGACCAATAAAGATTTGGTGGACGCGTTTCAAGGTATCTACCCACATTTTCAAAATACATTTTCACAGTTTAAATATTTTTAAATGTATTTTAGGCTTTCTGGAATCTGCTTTGATGATTAGTTTAAGATGAGACGCTACACATAATCCTATTAGTCGGACCTAAAGTAGGTTATAATGTTTACGGTGAAGACTTTTCCAGCGTCATATCCTATAACTTGAACATTCCTTAGATGTCTGCCACTATGATTAAAAATTATAATATTTGTTTTGATTATCTGAATAGAACAGAACCTCTGAAAATATCCTTATCTGGTGCTGTATTTGAGTTGTAATTGCAAAACAGTTCCTAAACTTTTTGAAGAACCTTTTTTTTAGGTTTTGAAGTGGAAGTGGGAAGTTGGGACTTTTTTTGATTGATTTTTCAAAAATGAATTGTACAAGAGGAAAACGACTGCGGCTGAAAAAGCTTCTTTTTTTTCCTCTTTGGGACTCTCCTCTGTTCCCTCTGTCAGCTGACTGTCAGTGCCAGACCAGGTTTGCCTCAGAACGGAGAGGATTTCAGGGGGAAATTAACAAAGATACTTGAGGTGGAATCTCTCACTGCAAAGCATGATTATGATCCCCAAGATCAGACGCATGTGGTAGATGATGTGGAAACAACCTCAGATTCCAACATACCCACCACTACTGAGTCTCTATTACTGCAAGTCACAAAAGGGTTTATCTCTGCAGCCTCTAAGCTTCCAAAAGAAATATCTACAGCAGCTCCAGCTCCTCCTGCACCGACCATCCTTCATGCTCATTATCCTCTAGATATCTTTTGGCTGGGTGATCCTTCACCTCATTGGGATCATTTACATGTTTGTGCTGCTGGCGATCTTGTGTGATAAATTCTTTGTTCCTGCTCTCAGGGTAATCAGGGACAAGTTAGCCATCTCCTATGATGTGGTAGGAGCCACCTTCATGGCTGCTGGAATATCCACCCCAAAGCTTTTGGGTTTCTTAATAGGAGTCTTCATCACCCATGACAACTTTTGGCACAGTTGCGGGCTCAGCAGTTTTCAGTGTTTCTTTTGTGAATGGATTGTGTGCTTTGTTTTCTCAGCAAGTTCTCCACCTGTCCTGGTGGCCTCTATTAAGAAATATGTCATTCTACATATTTGACCTCATCGTACTGATCATCTTCTTCCTGGACAATGTCATAATGTGGTGGGAGAGCATGATGCTGGTGGCTTGTTAAACTCTCTATGTCATTTTCATGAAGTTTAACGTGCATATAGAGCACAAAGTCAAGACCAAACTCCACAAACACAAGAGCATTTTTAAAGCTATTGCTGCAGAGGAACCTGACAAGGTAAGCTCTCCTTTTCAGAGGTCTTATGTTGAATCAGACAAGAATTGAATCTACTGTTTGGTATTTATGTAATTTTCAAGAGCCTAAAATCTGTATTATCTTGTTTAAAACCCATTGATTTAATGATTTCAACCGTGCCCACAACAATCCTTAACTGACAATATCATCATAAATGTAGTTTCACACATAAACCTCATTTATTGGTCACTGTTAACTGGTTTGTAATGACTGCTTTGATTTAAAAAACCATTTAACCCCAGATGGTATCTACACCAGTGATGTGTTACAATTTTAGTGTATGATTGGGAACAAAACTACAGAGTGTAGTTCATTCAGATGTGTCTGTAAGTATGTTTTGCATCTATTTAAAGAATTAAAAGAATTAACACAAGGATAACATGAATGCCAGGCGTTCACAGAAACATATTAAAAAGTTACCAGTTAGACAAATACAGTGGGGCAAAAAAGTATTTAGTCAGCCACCGATTGTGCAAGTTCCCCCACCTAAAATGATGACAGAGGTCAGTAATTTGCACCAGAGGTACATTTCAACTGTGAGAGACAGAATGTGAAAAAAAAAATCCATGAATCCACATGGTAGGATTTGTAAAGAATTTATTCGTAAATCAGGGTGGAAAATAAGTATTTGGTCAATAACAAAAATACAACTCAATACTTTGTAACATAACCTTTGTTGGCAATAACAGAGGTCAAACGTTTACTATAGGTCTTTACCAGGTTTGCACACACAGTAGCTGGTATTTTGGCCCATTCCTCCATGCAGATCTTCTCGAGAGCAGTGATGTTTTGGGGCTGTCGCCGAGCAACACGGACTTTCAACTCCCGCCACAGATTTTCTATGGGGTTGAGGTCTGGAGACTGGCTAGGCCACTCCAGGACTTTCAAATGCTTCTTACGGAGCCACTCCTTTGTTGCCCGGGCGGTGTGTTTTGGATCATTGTCATGTTGGAAGACCCAGCCTCGTTTCATCTTCAAAGTTCTCACTGATGGAAGGAGGTTTTGGCTCAAAATCTCACGATACATGGCCCCATTCATTCTGTCCATAACACGGATCAGTCGTCCTGTCCCCTTGGCAGAAAAACAGCCCCATAGCATGATGTTTCCACCCCCATGCTTCACAGTAGGTATGGTGTTCTTGGGATGCAACTCAGTATTCGTCTTCCTCCAAACACGACGAGTTGAGTTTATACCAAAAAGTTCTACTTTGGTTTCATCTGACCACATGACATTCTCCCAATCCTCTGCTGTATCATCCATGTGCTCTCTGGCAAACTTCAGACGGGCCTGGACATGCACTGGCTTCAGCAGCGGAACACGTCTGGCACTGCGGGATTTGATTCCCTGCCGTTGTAGTGTGTTACTGATGGTGACCTTTGTTACTTTGGTCCCAGCTCTCTGCAGGTCATTCACCAGGTCCCCCCGTGTGGTTCTGGGATCTTTGCTCACCGTTCTCATGATCATTTTGACCCCACGGGATGAGATCTTGCGTGGAGCCCCAGATCGAGGGAGATTATCAGTGGTCTTGTATGTCTTCCATTTTCTGATGATTGCTCCCACAGTTGATTTTTTCACACCAAGCTGCTTGCCTATTGTAGATTCACTCTTCCCAGTCTGGTGCAGGTCTACAATACTTTTCCTGGTGTCCTTCGAAAGCTCTTTGGTCTTGGCCATGGCGGAGTTTGGAGTCTGACTGTTTGAGGCTGTGGACAGGTGTCTTTTATACAGATGATGAGTTCAAACAGGTGCCATTCATACAGGTAACGCGTGGGGGACAGAAAAGCTTCTTACAGAAGACGTTACAGGTCTGTGAGAGCCAGAGATTTTCCTTGTTTGAGGTGACCAAATACTTATTTTCCACCCTAATTTACGAATAAATTCTTTACAAATCCTACCATGTGGATTCATGGATTATTTTTTTTTTCACATTCTGTCTCTCACAGTTGAAGTGTACCTCTGGTGCAAATTACTGACCTCTGTCATCATTTTAAGTGGGGGAACTTGCACAATCGGTGGCTGACTAAATACTTTTTTGCCCCACTGTATGTAGTTGCAACTATGTCAAAAATTGAAATGATACTGTCTGTAAAGTTGCAGCATTGTATAGTCTGTAGCATAAGATGATTAAAAACACGAGGAGAAGGATCAGTCAGTTGTTAAGAAGATTGTCTCAAACAGTGGTCTAGTTGTTATTTAAAAAGACAGAAATCATGGTACATATTAGGTACTGTTGCCAGTCATGATTAATGAACTGCTTCCTAGGAGAATCTACCTGAAGGAAATGATGACAACAAAGCCAGAGCTGATGAAAACAGAGTGGAGGAGGATCAAGATGAAAAAACAGAGGAGCCATTGTCTTTACAGTGGCCTGACTCAGGGTGGGAGCAAGCCATCTACCTGCTTAGGCTGCCCGATGTTCGCAAAAAGGTGATAATCAGATTCTTCTTTTTGATTTATTGTTATTTTTATTATTCTTACAGATACTGTAAGTAATCTAGGTGTTTTCCTGGATAGTTCATTTAAGCTGGATAAACAGGTTTCCTCTGTGGTTAAATCTGGCTTTTGTGCCAATTGTGCCAAATTTCCAAGGTCAAACATTTAATACCGTACAAAGATCTTGAAAAACGTATACATGCCTTTGCGACCTCCAGATTAGATTAATATAACTCTCTCTACTCTGGACTCCAACTCGCTCACCTCCAACGATTAGAGCTTGTTCAGAATGCTGCGGCTCGTCTCCTAACCGGAACTAGAAAGTTTGCCTCCATTACTCCAGTGCTCTCTGATTTACATTGGCTGCCTATTAAATTGTGTATTGATTTTAAAGTTCTGCTGCTTACTTTTAAATGCCTAAACAACCTTTCACCTGACTATCTCACCGACCTCCTCAGTCTCTATACTCCCAGCCGTTCTTTTTGATCATCTGGTCAGTTACTTCTGGCCCAGCCTAGGCACCGTTTGAAGACTAGGGATGATCGTGCCTTTGCCTCTGTAGCACCAAACATCTGGAATAGTCTTCCTGCTACCGTTCGTGCCTCTGACTCCATTCAATCCTTTAAAGCATGCTTGAAAACTTACCAATTCAACCTGGCTTTTCCGACTCTCACCGCTCATTAATTGCTGTATCGTTACTCATTTCTTTGGATTATCCTGAATTCTCCCTATCTCTACTTACTAATGAGTTACAGTGTGTGACCATAGAAATGTTTTATTCATTGGACAAAACTATGTAGTTATCAAGCATATAGACAGCCGTGTAAATAAAAAAAACTAAATAATCAGACATCCGCTCGGAAAATGTATAAATAGTCTTTTCTGAAAAAAAACCCCCAGTGATGGTGTGACTGTGACGTCAGGGGCCCTATATTACGCCCAACAAAATACAAAGGCCTTCTATCCTGCGCACTGACATCCTGTTTGTAAGCCCAAGTAGGCTTGTTGAAAGGGTTCATATACATTTCATAAAGTCAGTGACTTTAAAGAAACTAGAGAACAAAGGCTTGATGCATTAAAGATGATTTCCTGAGAAAAATAACCACAAACCTGAAATTTCAAAAAAAGAACATTGAAAGCCAATGCAGTGTCCCCCTGACACTAATTAAAATTGTGAGGGTGTTATAAAAAAAGATCTTGATCTGTTTATTATTTACAATTTACACAAGTTGGGTTACGATAGTTGAGTCTATTTTAAAGGAGCAACAGAATAGCTGTTTTGGTCAGTGTAACTATTGTTTATGTGTATTATTGTGTATGTTTCACATAGATTCATATAGAGTATATAGATTGTGCCCACTTGTCTGTACTGAATATTGTTATGTGATGTGTATGTTGTAACCTCTGCTGGTGTCTAGGCCATGTCTCTCTTGGAAAAGAGATTAAAATCTCAATTAGCATTTTACCCGGGTAAATAAAAGACTAAGACACAAATCATATAAATCACAGGAACACATGGGACTACACAGTTATTCTGAAAAAGGGTTTCTTTTAAATCCTTAGTGTTTAGGCATAAGCAATAGCTTCACATTGTTAGTTACAGAAACACAGATAATAAATAGTTTAAGAAAACTAAAAAACAGAAGCAAATAATCACAAAAACTGATCAGTACATAAGAAGCTTTTCACCTATGATGTTGATTTTACACCCATTAGTATGTTTTCCAGTTAGTTTAAATTTTGTGATGCATCTCTAACAGTATGTAAAATATTTATGGTTTTATGTTCTAATTAACCTTGTTGTGCATCAGGGGTAGGCAACTCCTGGCCTCGAGTGCTGGAGTCCTGCAGGTTTTAGATATCACCCTTGGTCAACACACCTGAATCAAATGATTAGTTCATTACCAGGCCTCTGGAGAACGTCAAGACATGTTGAGGAGGTAATTTAACAATTTGAATTAGCTGTGTTGGATCAAGGACACATCTAAAACCTGCAGGACACCGGCCCTCGAGGCCTGGAGTTGCCTACCCCTGTTGGCAGGTACACAATCATACACCCCACAATAAACTATTTACCAAATTTCAGCACACATTTTAAAATTAAACCAAAAACCAAAGTTTACTTTTACAAGAACATCTTTCCAAATACATATTTATTTGATCCAAGTGATACCTCCTCTTTTGCTGCAAGATAGATAGGAAGCATATAGTGCATATATGGTTAGAGTGGGACGTAAACAAAGGCTTCAGGTGCATTATATTATCAACCCACGATTAGGAAGCAGGTATGGGAGGAGTCAGTGCTAAAGCTGCGTTCACTCATGGAAATGCATTCACCTACACTAGGGGAGCATTAATCACACATACACGTGACATCACTGATCAAGTCACCACTGAAAGCTGCAAACAGTCTGAGTCTAATGGTTGGCTAGTTTTCAGAATATGGCATTCGCCCTTGCAACAGTGTTTTAAGATGCACTACTATTTCATATTCCTATGCTGGAAACACCGGAACAGCAATCCATCAAGGAACGCGTCACTTTATCAGTTATGCACATTGATATGGTACTTATATGTTTTAATATGAAGTTTAAAGGTAGACATACCAGTATAATACGTTTCACTATGTCATCAAAGTTTTTTTCTCTAAACACTGTGGTGTCAAAATACCATTAGACAAAACAAACACTTATTTTGCATTAAACTGAATATTACTAAGGTATACTCACAAGTGAGAGTGCGGTAACGCACATAATCCTCTTAGAAGACTTCAGGTATTAGGTATTATGCTGATCCATTGTGAAGAGTTGTTCTGTGTCCTACATACATAACACTGGCCACTGCAACAGTTTGTTTGTGCCACAATAGCTGACAGTGGAAACCTGTGTTTGGATATGCTTGCACTTATGATTTTGCAAGATGTTATTCTCTGGTAAGTCTGAACCTTTTTGTTCTCTTTGGATAAAGCAATTAGATTGGCTCCTTGCTTTAAATTTTGCATCACAACTCTAGTCTTTCATGTTGTGCAGAAACCAGCATTATGCAAAGAAAGTAACTGTAACACTTTATAAATGGATCTATGAATACAGTGGGGAAAATAATAATTTGATGATCTGCTGAATTTGTTTGTTTTCTCGTTTTCAAAGAAATAAACAGTCTCTGATATTTATGGTTGTTTTTTTTTTCAATGGAGAGACACACAATATCAACAAAAACTCCAGAAAAAAATGACATAGAACAAATTAGCCACTCTTTAGTTGCCTTGTATGTTTTGGATCATTGTCATGCTGGAAGACCCATCCACAACCTCTCTTCAGTGCTCTAGCTGAGGCAAGGACATTCTTGTCCAAGATTTTGTGGTACGCAGCCCCGTCCTTTTGTCCCTCAATGAGAGGATCTCTCCTGTACCCAAAACATAATGTTTCCACCACCGTGTTTCCACCAAGGTGAGTCGAGTTGAGGCCAAAGAGCTTGATGTTTATTTCATCTGACCACAGCAATTTATCCCAAGCCTTCTTTAAATTGTTTAGATCTTTACTGGCAAACTTCACATGAGCCTATACATGTGGCTTCCTTATTAGAGTTACTTTGAAGCTCCTCACAGAGGGTGATTGAGGGTCATTTTCTGTGTCTTACATTTCCTAATAGTCACATCAAGTGTTGTCACCTTCCCACCAAGCTTTTTGCTGATGGTCTTGTAGCCCGTCCCTGCCTTGTGCAGGTCTGTAATCTTGCTCCTGACATTCTTTGACAGCACTTTACTCTTTAGCCTGTGGGAATGCAGAGGTTGGAATGGAAGAAACTGATTATGTGGACGATTGTGCTTCATGCACATAACTATTTAAGAACAGAAGTATCAAATCTTTATTTCGCTCAGTGACATGCAAATGACTTTATAACCTTTATATAATGTGTTTTGTTTGATATTCTGTCTCTCTTTGTTAAACTAAAACTACCATAAAAAAACAGATTTAATTTTGTTGTAAGTGAGCAAACAAATAATTGTTTTCCCCATGATAATACTGTGACACATAATAATGGATACATTTTAGTTATGAATAGTCCAAATGCCTTGAAATACATGTATACTATTAATATCTTTTCCAAATGCAATTTTATCCCTGTTTTTCCTTTACTGTACTATAGACTGGGTATTCCATGGATTTGAAGATGTGAAATGAGTCACATCACTGGAGTTTTGAATTCTGCCACCCCATGGTCTTCTGGGGAGAGAACTGGACTCCACCAAATTTTATTTATGCACCTTATTTCAACCTAGCCAAAAGCAACACCTGCTGCTGGAGAAAAATGTATTGTACCAGAAGGAAGCGACTGCAGCTGAGCCGAGTTCTTTTTCTCCTCTCTGGGGTTTTCCTCTGTACCCTCTACCAGCTGACCATCAGCACTAGACTGTACGAGCCTTTGGCAATGCCTCAAATTGCACAGGATAGTGGGGAAGGTTCAGCAGAGGGGGTTGAGGAGATTGCAGATCTGGGAAAGGCTCTAACTACAGCATATGATTTAGAGCAAACTGAGCAAAGAAACACAACGTATGATGTCCATAATGCAACTACAACTTCAGTATCCACAACATCTACCACTACTGAATCGCCATTATTGCCAACAACAAATCGGACTCTTGTGCATTGCATCTATGTGGCACCTGAACTTCCGGAAACACCCACGCCAGCTCCTCCTACAACTACCGTCCCACCAGCCTTTCCGGGTGAAGCGCCACATATGAAGGGTGATTACCCAGAGGACATTTTTTCAATCGAAGATCGCAGACGTGGCTGGGTGACCCTTCACATTATTGGGATGATGTACATGTTTGTGTCACTTGCAATTGTGTGTGATGAGTTTTTTGTTCCTGCTCTCGGGGTAATCACAAACAAGTTGGCAATCTCTGATGATGTGGCTGGAGCCACCTTCATGGCCGCCGGAGGTTCTGCCCCTGAGCTTTTTACCTCTTTGATAGGAGTCTTCATTGCCCACAGCAACGTGGGTATTGGCACAATTGTGGGCTCAGCAGTTTTCAATATTTTGTTTGTGATTGGAATGTGTGCTTTGTTTTCTCGGGAGATTCTCCATCTGACCTGGTGGCCTCTATTCAGAGATGTGTCATTCTACATACTTGGCCTCATCTTTCTAATTATCTTCTTCCTGGATAATGTCATAATGTGGTGGGAGAGCATGATGCTGGTGGCTTGTTACACTGTCTATGTCATTTTCATGAAGTTTAATGTGCAAATAGAGCGTGCATTCAAGACCCAACTCCACAAACACAAGAGCATTGTCAAAGTTATTGCTGTAGAGGAACCTGACAAGGTAAGATCTCCTATTAAAGAATTCATCAAAGCTCTTATCCTCAGTCAGACAACTAATAAGTCTGTTGTCTGATATCTATATTGAAAAGTTTTCTCCATTTTCACCCAAACCCATAAACTACTGGTAACAGAAAACAACCTAATGAAACTTTTGAAGAGCTAGGCATACTAGCTAGGTATTAATGCATTCCTGCTGGAGAGACATAAATCAGCAGATTTTAAGATATTTAACTAGTAGAGGTTTTTGTAGGGATTATTATTAGCAACTAGAAAGCAGTTTCGTCACATGATATATACGTAGCTTTTTATAAAAACAAAAACACCCCAAAGCTAATCAGCTGCAGCAAATGAATGCTTTCCAGAGTTCTAGCTCCTTTAGCATCCATGTATAGCGTGTCCAAACCTAAACAGTGTGACTGAGGCTTAACTTACACCAAGTAAAGGGTTTAAGGGTTTGTTCATACTCAGGGTTTTTGAGGGTGGGACTCCCAAAAAGAGAACATTTTATTCCTTGTTGAAAATGCTATTTCATATCATTTAGAATCATTAATAATTATTTTATGGGGATAATGGATACAATAAAAATACTGTCATCCTCTGCATTTAAAAAAAAAAAAATCTGACATCATCAAGTCAGGCAGCGTGTGCAATGAGTGAACTAGTAATGCATTAAATTATAGCACTAATATAAAATCTACCAGAATGAACTTTGTTTTATCTCTGCCGCTGAATGATCATCACTGAACAAAACATTGTTGCACACAGACTAATGGAAACGGTGAGGATAATGCCCCTCCTGCTCCAGAGGACAAGAATCGTTTAAAGGTAAAAATCAATTCACCAACCAATAAACTGCAAGAAGAAAGTCACAAAAAAATTCTTTATACCCTTCAGACTCACAGTCTTATTTTGTAAATAATTAAGACAAGTGCTAGCTCCCTGCACTAGTTAAGAAGCCACTATATCCACTATTGCATGTTTAACAGTGATGGGCTATTATCTGTACAGTGACTAGTTATCATGACCTCAGCCGTCTCTTTCCCCAGTTGAAGCCATCCCTTCAGCGAGGGGGGAGTTCTGCTTCTTTACACAACAGCACAATGAGAAACACCATCTTCCAACTCATGATTCATACATTAGACCCTATAGGTAATGGTGAGTACTATTTGATAGTTGTGAATACTGTTTGATGACTGATAACTGTGTACCAAGTGCTTTTATAATAGCTGTCTGAGTACTATGTCCTTCTCATTCTAAAATGGATTAGCAAAGTGTCCCACATGAAGGCAGCACTAAGTCCAGATTGATACTAAGCAGATAAATACCTACCTCAGTCTGTAGAGGGATCCATTTAGAGGCCTGTAGGAGAACAGGAAGAATATCACCAGGGTATAGCTGCAATACACTCTAGAAAAAGTCAGTTAGTGCATGATGACCAGTGTTGGGTAAGTCACTTTAAATTAGTAACTTAGTTACATTACTAGTTACTTCTATCAAAAGTAACTCAGTTACTTCAAGTTAATCGTTACTTTCAAAGTAACTAGTTACTAGGGAAAGTAACTTTGGTTTTACTCAGAATTCTCTTGTTAATGTGTTGCTTCCATAACTGGATACCCAGCAAGATTGCCAGTCTTCTAGCTTGCTTACTTGCCACAAGTGCACTGTGCCACCTACCAATAGAAAGGAAAAAATGATGTGCATATTTCCACGAGAGAAATCCCACACCTGGAGAAATCCCACACCGTTGACCGCCGCCACGATTCTAGCCTACGTCACAGCGTCATGTGCGCTTTTTACATCCAACACAAAAACTGCAGTCGTGGTGCTTTCGATTGTACGCAGAACTCAGAAATTCGGCCTTCCGAATAGGAAGATGTAGGTAACACCAGACTGCAGATGAGCTGCATACAGGGCTGGACTGGTTCATCAAGAGTTGGGAGTTCGCCTTGTAATCGGAAGGTTGCCGGTTCGAGCCCCAGCTTGGTCAGTCTCGGTCGTTGTGTCCTTGGGCAAGACACTTCACCCGTTGCCTACTGGTGGTGGTCAGAGGGCCCGGTGGCGCCAGTGTCCGGCAGCCTCACCTCTGTCAGTGCGCCCCAGGGTGGCTGTGGCTACAACGTAGCTTGACATCACCAGTGTGTGAATGTGTGTGTGAATGGGTGGATGAATGGGTGGATGACTGGTTGTGTAAAGCGCTTTGGGATCCTTAGGGACTAGTAAAGCGCTATACAAATACAGGCCATTTACCATTTAAACTCCATCTAAACTTGGTTTATTTCTGACCCAGATGGACTGCAGGTTATAACTTCTTACCTGAAGTTCAGTTCACCTGACACTCGGACCGGCGGCCGCCTCGGTTCTCTGCTCCTCCTTTCCCTCATCCACCTGCTGGCTTCCACCACTTGCTAATGTTACTGAATCTGTGGAAGCTGCGATAGCCACCACACGAAGTAACGAATAACGACCCTATCTAAATCCCAGTAACGATTAATGCGTTCCTGATTTTGGCATAATAACTAGTTACCGTGCTCGTTACCACAATAATACCGTAGTTACTGTAACGTGTTACTTAATAACGTTAGTCCCTACACTGATGATGACGGGGTTTTCTTTCCCTTAAATTAGTTAAAATGCAATGATTTAGAAGATGTAAGCTGGGTTGACAGTGTGATGATGGGCTGACCTATCCAGATTTGACATTTGAGAAAATGGTTACAAAGATTATCTATGTTATACGTTTGAGCTGAAAATTCCCTTTAGCCATGAATGCTTTGTAATCTGAAAGCGGAAAGGTACTATAGATGTGCAAGGGTCTGTACGAGCTAGCAACTAGCTATGAAATGAAGATATATTTAGAATAAAAATAGTCCAGAACACAACACCTTCTTCCTGTTTTTACTGTTGTTATTCCCACCCCAGACACATCTGGCCAATAAGCAGGCTGAATATTCTCACGCTCGATCTGATATTGCTTAGTGGTCTTCAACTAGGAGTCTTCAACTCCTAGTGTGAATGTGATCCGACAGTGATTCAAGCCATGGCTTGAATCACTGTCGGATCACATTCACACTATAAACAAACTTCAAGGAGTTCATTTGCACCAAGACCATCTCCTCTAAAGGCTCTTGGTGTGGTTACTGTGTTCACATCTGCACAAACATACTGCATGAAGGGGGGAAATGAACCAGAGTTTGATTTAAATGGGCTAAACACAGCAGGCATGAAAACACCCTGAGATCCATCCAAGAAACATCAGTGACAGAAGTAATTCTGTCAAGCAATAATTTTTAGTCAATCAAACCTTTTCTCATGTCTGGGGAGCACTATCAATAGAAATACTCTACTCTGTTATTATGTACCTTGGGATGAGTGTATTTAGTCCAAAATATGAGAAGTTGAAAAACTGACTGCTGACGCTGTCTTTCTGTGGTTTTTGCTGTACTACTGGTAATATTAATAATTATTTTAGCCTCATTGTGAGGAATGGCTGTGTGGTGGACGCAGATGAACAGTCCAGTCTTTGTTTATCCCCCCTTTTCATCATAGCAATTTATTAGTGTGCCGTATTTGCAATCAAACTAAGGCAAGAAGTTTAGTATAAAACAAAAGAAAAACAAGTAACCCCAACTTAAACACTGATTATCCAAAAAGTAAAATAAACTATTAAGATAGCAATTCTGTAGTACATCCATTGTGGCCTACTCACCATTATGACCTAACATGCAATGCTTCTGGAAAGTAGCTGACCATATAGTCAGTAGCTCCTCCCACTCCAGGAAATGACAATTAAATATCAGTTAAATACTAAATTAACTTATAGTAGTTCTCAATCTAAAGTGCAGTCTGATGAAAAGATGAGCAATAAGTTAATCAAATACAAATCTTAACCACCAACATTTTCAATCAGGCTCTCTTTAGGGTTTCATGACTACCGTAATATAGCAGCAATATACACATAATGAATCTAAATTAAAAGCACTTTGTACTGTGTTTAGGGCCCTCCGTGTGACATCTGTGATTCTAATTTTATTTTGCCACTTTGTGTGTTTGTAGGGAAATTTAAGGAGAAAGCTGAAACTCTGAACAGCGTGGCAAGAAAGAAATCAGACGCCAAAGACAAAAGTGAAGGTAACATTGAAGGATGTGAGCGTCATTCACTGACTAGAGACTGACACCTGCTTAGTATCATTATCAATAGCTGGTCTGCAAAGCATTAAAATGACATGCGCAAAATGACTTAAAAAAAAAAAAATAGGTTTTTTGTTCAACATCAGTAGATGTCGCTATATGCCAACTATCATAATAAAACAACTGTTTCCCCATTGTAGTAATATTTTAGCTTATACCTTGGAAACAGTTAGTACACACTAGTTAAAAAAAAAAATATATATATATACTGTATGACGGTGGCGTGACTTTTACACAAAGGCAAGCAGAGATTCCCCAGCCTCCAGAATACACAAACAAACATATTATTCCACTTTTTAACAGTTTAACTAGTTAAACTGGAACAGATTAAAACATACCATTTTTGCTGTCTGTCTGCACTTTACATGGATGTCTTCAGCTTTTGGCACTCTTTCCTGACTGAAGAATTTTAAAATATTATTACTTTTATAACTGAATATCTACTATATTACCAAATATTACTTGCTAACAAACTGAGAATGACAGGAGGTGGAGGAATTTGCCAAATAACTTTTTAGCAAAAAAGTAATAAAACAACATGGTCAGAGCAGCCCTCTCCACCGTCATCACAGCTTTCCTTGTGAATGTAAGGAAGTATTAACAATGTTTTTAACATTTCTCTGCATCACACGTTGGCCAAGGTGGTTAGCAAGACGAAACTCATCTGTTAGGATGCTAAATCACTGAAGCTTGTTTACTTGTTAATGCTAGCTTTATGTTTTTTTTTTTATTTGACATATTTGACATGTCAAATTGCATGTACAAACCAAGTGCATATAACTATGCCGAGAACTCAAGGAATGTATAGGTATATAGCTAAGAAGACAGTGAGTGAATTCAGCTAATGCATTGACTGCAGTTCTTCCTGTAATCAGTCCTGAAGTCTTAAATGAAATTAAAATCTTCCAGATAACTGCATAAGGGCCCGCAGTTATTAAGCAAACTCTTTGGGATTCCTTTCACAGATGGTGGGGAAAAAACTGAGCAGAGCAAAGAGTCAGAACCAACCCCAGCTGCAGAAGAAGAAAAGAAGGAGCAGCCAGAGGACAAGAAGGTACTCTCCAACCATGTCCTGGTGGCTTTCAAAAAGCCCAGAAGTCAGTCTTTGATTCCTGTCTATGTAAGAGTCAATGCACAGATCAATGATACAACTTGTGGGCACCTGCTTCCTTAGGATGGTTTGACTTTTGTTTCTTTTTATCATATGTTTTAATTGCGGTATCTTTCCTACTTCAGGAAGATGTACCAGCAAAAGATGATGGGTCAGGAGAGTCAGACGACTCTGAGAGCGACGAAGAGGACAGCGATGATGAAAGTGACGAGTCCAGTGAAGATGAGGATGATGATGAGGATAAAGACGAAGAAGAAGATGAAAAAGACGATGAACCTCTGTCTTTAGAATGGCCCGATACACGTCGAAAGCAAGCAACCTACCTCTTCCTGTTGCCCATAGTTTTCCCTCTGTGGCTTACCGTCCCAGATGTTCGCAACCCGGTGAGAGATACCATAATATTTCTGATATCAGCTGTGGTAATTTAAATCATGCTGCATTTTGCTTTTCCATAACTCACTTTGTCCTATAGAAATCCAGAAAATTCTTTGTTGTCACCTTCCTGGGCTCTATTCTATGGATTGCTATCTTCTCGTACCTCATGGTGTGGTGGGCCCATCAGGTCAGTTACTTTAGATACAAATACTCTGCTTTGTTTCCTGTTGATGTGCATTGACACACAGTATCACTTAACTCATTCACTGCCAGCCATTTTCAAATCAGGTAACTCCCCACTGCCAGGGTTTTTGAGCATTTTTACTCATTTTTGAAGAGCCACAGAAAACTGTGTGTTATGATCATATAAACGCTGAACCTACCAAAATGAAGAACAGACTCTCTTCTTTCATCCAAAAAATAAAGCTTGTTTCTACCATTTTCCATTCTTTAGTAATCAGCTGTAGAAGAGAGGTGGGTTCCACCAAAAATGCCTGTTTTGACCAAAAAAAGGGAGAAAACGAGCTTTTTGTGAAAAATACATTTCAAGCAGAACAATAATATTTCTTGCTTTGTGACACCTCTAACATATAAAATAGTTTTTCACTTCTATAAAACAGAAATAACACTGAGAAAGGTTATGTTTTATCAAAACAATTTATTTACAAATATATGAAAAAATAAAATTCACTGACAAGCTGCCCGAGGTTGTATTCTAGCCCCTCCCATTGAAAAACGTAATTGACGTCTATAGACGTCAATGGCAGTGAATGAGTTAAAAGATCTGTGTAAACTAAAAGCTGAGCACCTAAAAATCTTGTTCATCTTCCTAGGTGGGTGAGACTATTGGCATCTCAGAGGAAATTATGGGCCTGACTATGCTGGCTGCGGGGACCTCCATCCCTGACCTCATTACCAGTGTGATTGTGGCTCGTAAAGGCCTGGGAGACATGGCTGTGTCTAGCTCTGTGGGCAGTAACATCTTTGACATCACTGTGGGGTGAGCCTCTATAGCTGGATCGTCATCAATTTCGTTTTTAAAGCTGCTTAACACAAACTTTAATAATTCCTTTCTCTCCCTTTTCTTTATGTTTTTTCACTATCATTTTATTTAAAAGTCTCCCAGTCCCTTGGCTCCTGTACTCAGCCATCCATAGTTTTGGTCCAGTGGCTGTCAGCAGCAATGGGCTCTTTTGTGCCATTGTGCTGCTCTTCCTCATGCTCCTCTTTGTCATCATCTCCATTGCTTCCTGTAACTGGAAGATGAATAAGGTGCTGGGTTTCACCATGTTCCTCCTCTACTTTATCTTCTTGGTGCTCAGTGTTATGTTGGAAGATCGTATCATCATCTGCCCAGTTTCCATCTAATTCTTTCTGCTGAACTGTTAACCTTTTTGGGAAAGGATCTCACGAGCATAGACCTGGATATCTATAGGAAACATTCAGAAAGCTACGTGCTCTGCATTGTTACCAGTGAAGTGTCTGGTATGTCAGCAGCAATAAAGCGTTTTCTAGAACCCGATACTCACTTATAGAAATGATGGCAGCTTTTAAATTGATTTTCATAGTACACGGGGAGATGCATGACTACTGTCTAATACAGTGTAGATTTTGCGGTGTAAGACCTAACAGAGATGTTAATGGGTTTTTTATGCACTGTCTATGAAATGCAAGTAAAAGTGTTAGTTTGTGGACACATTTTGAAAAATGTAGGCTACTAAATGTGTATTTTGTATCATCGTAAGTAAATGATTTTGTAAGAATCATGATAGGGACCCTGAGCTTGCTTGAACTTTTTTTTCAAAAATCATGAAAAATCATTGAAAAAATAAAAAATAAATCAAACACAACATCCATAGAATAAATGTCTTTATTCATAAATGAAGTCAAACTATACATCCACCTAAGGAAGAAATTTCATTTCTTTTCTTTTTTTTATGTAAAAATCATACAAATCAGTATCTGTGTTACAAATGATAAATAATACATTGAAAACATTGTTAAAATTGACACAGTGTAAACAACACATAGACATAAAATTATGTTTTGGTCATTCACTGTTTTGTTTTTTACCCAGACTTTTTTTTTTTTTACAAGTTGGCTAAAATACTGGTCTACATGCTGTGAGATTGGTGTTTTATTTCAAGCACACAGACTTATATAATCCAGCATTGTATCATCAGTTACTGCAAAGTCCAGCAATGAGCTGTGGAGCTGCATCACTCCAGGTTTTTTGTCAGTTGATCGTGAAAGAGTGAACTGTCACACTTGTGTTTTAAAGTGATTTCTGAATGAGGGCAGGTCGGAGCTGTTTTTCATGTCAAAGAAATGCCTTTGACATCTTTATATCTTTAAATATTCTCAGTGCAAATAAGCCTGCACTACCGTCTGTTCCAAGACCGGTTAGTATAAGTGTGTAAAACATCCATCAATACTCTGTATGTCACACTAAACAGTGCACTGTTGTCCAAATATCTAAAACATCGACACCATACATTGAAGACAAAAAGAAAATATACAAAATTCTAGAGTCAAATGCTCTGTACATTATTATGAACCCATTAGTGTGACTCAAAGTCTTTATAAAAGAAAATGTTGACAGAAAACATTTATCTCCTTTTGATTGATTGTACTGTTTTTAAGGAAATCCATCCTTGCAAAATCACATTTAACACAAAATTTTAATCATTACTTTAAAAAAAGATATTGCCTAAAAAAACCCCAAACTGTAAATTAATGAATTATATAATATTCCCTTTTGGGATCTTTTGGTACATTGTACAAAAACAAATAAACATTGTGCATATAAATTAACTGGCTCCATTCTTGAATCAGAAACAATTTTGTGGTTTATAATTTTATGAGGTTACAACCTAGTTTAGTGTATTTCAGTATATGAGTTTAACCTGTCTGCTTTATGAGGTGTACATGAAGAGGAAGTGATTTGCCTTTACAAACTTGAACCTGTGGAAATTTCAGACAGAACCATGACTAAGGTGTGCGTGGCAGAGACACAGCCCCATGTAAATGAGAACAAATAGCAAGTGCTCATCTTATCAAAGTGCTTTGTAAAAACATGAACGTCTAAAAGTACACACAGTCAACAACAGTCTTAACAAGGTCACCAGGACCACTGAGGAATTTCGACGAGGTGAACTTACACTTAGTTGTACCTACTTATTCACAGCTTCAACAGTAACAGAGGCATAAAGTAGACCGTGTAATAACTGTGCAAACATTTATACAGAAAATATCTTCAAAGTATTTACAAATACAAGGCCTGTCACTTCATGCCTCTCAGCTCTGACAGTTTTCAAGAAACTCATGGCAGTTGCATTATGTTCAGTCCCATTGTGCTTACAAGAGCTTAATGCTTCAGTCAGATGAGCTGGTCCTGAGTCTGAAGAGCAGTTTGACAAACAAAGAAACAAACAAAACAACAACAACAGCAGCAGTGACTGTTGGAGGGAGGAAAAAAAGCTACAGAAGGGGGACAAAATGTTCACAAACCAGGCTCTCCAAATGTCCTTCTACACTCCATGACCCCTGCTCCAGGGGGCCGGTCACAGTTGTGTGTCAGTTTAACCAGGTTGGGGGTGAGGCGATCGTATGCCAGCTTGTACTCGCGATCGAAAGCACCTGCAGGCGAGATAATGGTAAGTTAAGAATCTGTCAGCACGCTTTCTTTATATAAAATCTTTTATATCCATTAACTACAAACAGCAGGCATTTGAGAATATCGGCAGAAGAATCTACAGTCTTCTAGCTAGCTGTTCTATTGTAGATGGTCAGAGAAATACTTTGGGTTATGTAAGGTGGTACTAAAACTGTGTTATGTGGATATATTCAAATACTTTAATCTTATACTTTGTACAGAGTACAAATGAGGCTAGTGTATTGCATCCAAGATGGCTGTTTACACAAAACTTTGTACAGGATATGTGAAAAAAAGAAGAAAAAAACCCGCCTGATGGAGTTACACAAAATGTCAGGGCATCATTAAAGCCATCAAGAGTCATTATTACATATTTGGGCAAAAGCAGTGGACTGACATTTCCAGTCCTGCTAAAATAACTAAAAACTAAAATATCCATGCTCTGAACTTACTGATATTAATGTTGTTCTTCCTCAAAGCCACCAGAGCAAGGAACAATAACTCTCTGTAGAGACTCCTTTTTTGGGAGAGAAAAGAAAAGAAAAGCAATGAGATTTTCCATTCATATGATTTTGCCGGTGTAATTTTACTCATCACACACCTCTTTATTTACTTACCTCTGTCTTTTAAAACCTAACTCAGGCCCCAACAGCTGAATGATCTGGCTCATGGGCTGATGCACATCACTCTTCTTAATGCTCCTCACGAAACCCTGCAGGAGCTCCACAGTGAAGAATTGGCCTTCTTCACATAACCCGGAGCGAACCAGCGAGTTGGCACCTGCGAAGAGGGAGAGATTAAAATCACTGCGATCAAAGGTTCATTCATCTCATTTCTCTCATTAACAGATGAGAGAAATGAAGAAACGAAGTCTGAAGGTGTGGCTCACTGATAAGATGACTTGATTAATAGGTTTCCTGAGCTGAATTATGCATGATCTACTAGTTAATATGCATTGTTTCATTTGCATGTAAATATCTGACCTTACCGGGAAAATAATTTTCTGAAGGTAGCCTGATATCACCTTTTCTAATTTATTGCACTATAGTCTGTGAAAGTAAACATTGTATTAACTTACAGTGGGTGTTCCACAGGACGTAGCAGGGTTGAACTTTGTCTTGGTGCAACTTCAAATTGTCCCACATAATCCTCACGAGAACCTGCTTGCTGTCCTCCGATGACAGCATCTGAGGAGTCTGAAGGGGACAAAATACATAAAAAAGATGAATTCATTATTGCATTGTCCTCTGTAGGCACAAGTCGTGTTATGGTTTCATGCATTATATTTTGTTAGTTTTGATTTTTAATAACAACACTAGGAGTCACCAAAGTCCCAAATAATTTTCTGAGCTTTAGAAGTGCCAGTTGGTACAAACTGTTTCTGCTTGCCTTAGCGCTTGGCTAAGCTAATGAGCTACAATATTCACTTTTCTAGTTGCTGATGGCACACGGGATGACATCATTAAAGTATTCTGCGTGGGTGACAGGCTGTCATATTTACCTGGTCTTCGTGGCTACAGTGTTGGGAGCCCAGGATAAGAGCTGGCAGGTTACTCGGCAGGTCGAGCCTTCTGAAGTACCAAACAAGGTTCCAGAAGACAATGGGATGTTGGTCAACAACGCTTGGGGAGGAGATTGCCTGGTCGCCCTCATTCACTAACAGGCTCTCCAGCTCCTTCCACAGAACCAGAGGGCTCAAGTAGGGCACTGTTACAGGAGCAGAAGCAGAGGAGCAGGAGGAGGAGGAGGATGATGAGGCTGGGGCTTGGCCAGCACCCCCACTGCTCTCCCGCTTCTGTGCAGGAGCTGCAGACGCCTCAGCTGCACCGTCTGTTGTGGAGATTTTTTCCTCGGGATTGGGTGGCAGGGATGTATCCTCCTCTTTAACCGGATTGCTTTTCTTAGACGACCTGATGAGAGACAGAGAGTGGATCTGTTTAAATGGGCCACGGGGATAAAAGATGTTTTGTCTGTGTCTGTGTGCCTTAGTGCTCTTTTGTAAAAAGAAAAAAAAAATGTTCCAGACAATTAGCAAGATACTATAGAAAAGACAATCTAGCACAATGTTGTAACTGAAAATAGCCCAAATTGATGGCTTTAACTATTCAAAGTGTTTGAGCTCTCTTTGTAAGCATAGTGTGCTGTGTAAATTTTACCTGCTGTGCGGTCTCAGATCTTTGATTTCCACATTGAGAAAAGGCAAGAAGGCTGTGCCGCAGAAAGGACAAGTGCTGTTGAGGTTTGAGTCATTTGCCGTCCATCCTGCCATTATCTCCTCATCATACACCAGACAGTCACATGTCTTACAAAGTGAACAGCTAGACATCAACACCTATAAAAGAAAGCGTCAGGTTCAGAAAGAAACCATCACACTGCCTGAGCGAGCCTACAGACAAGAGTTGGACTGGGATTGTTATGTGCTGGTGCCTTACCTCTACGGTGTAATTGGGAGTGGGTTGGAAGCGGCCGGTGTCGGGGGAGGAATCTGGAGTGTGAGGAGTTTTGGAGGGAAGTGCCAAACCACCTGGATACAGTGAAGGATTATACAATCAGACACAGAACGCAAAGCCAAGACTGAACACAGCTGTCAAAGCTTGAAATATCTGGATGAAACTAAGAAAAAGTGTCCAGCTGAAACAAAGCAGCAATTACTTTATTAAAATCTGCAATGAGTGTTTGTATTTGTGCCGCAGGTTTAGTGAGTCTGTGTCTCTGCTTGTGTGCACGTGATTGTGCATGCACGTGTACATGTTGAAGTGTGTTTAGCATAGGGCCTGTGGCTGGGTGCAGAAAAACCTACACACTGCATCATCCCTCACGCCTGCTGGCCTACTTTCCAATAGAACAACACCCAACTCTTTCCATCACTGAGGCCTACTCTTACTCTAAATTTAGACTGCCAAGAAGTGTTTTCATGCAAACCTGCACAATGCTGCAGTTATAATGAGCTTGTAACAACAAAGCTTTAAGCCATGAGTTTTTTAGATTAGAGCTGCTTCTAGCAGGAAAGGGACCTGATTTAATTGACTTTGTTGATCATCCAGTGTAAGTATCAGTAACGTTGTAAAATAACAATGTAACACACGAAAATAAAAGCTTCACTACAACAATATTTATTAAAAGATGTGGAACGAACCAGAAAAGGAGTTGTGTCTGAACACTCTGTTTGGGGTGCCAGGGCTGCCCAGGTTAGTATGATGATGCCCAACGGGGCTTCTCCTGACTCGGGACACGCTACCATGCTGTGGGGATGTAAATCCATCTGGATCTAGACAGGAGTCATTATCAAGCAGCGAGAAGCAATCGGCCTCTCCTGAGGTCAGTGAGGACACACTCATGCGGTCACAGTTTGCGTCCTGCAGGGGGCAAAAAAGAACTGTAACTAGATTTCATCCTAGAGCCAGTAATCCCAAATATGCATGAATTATTTATATGTTAAAAAAATTCTAACCTGTGTTAGTGAAGTTTGAGAGGACAAACGAGAGTAGAGACGACTAGCTTTCTCAGCCACACCCTTTCCTGCTGATATAACGCTGCTCTTGAAGATGTCGAGAGTTGGGGTGAACAGTGTTTCCATGGAGAACGATGAAGTGGAAGGAGTGGGTGATGACGGTGAAACCAAAGAGGGAGGCCTCTCTCTGTCTTTGTTACAAATACCAAGAGGAAGAGATGGAGACTGCCTCAGCCTCTCCTTTGTTTTGGCAGGCAGTGGGAGGTGTGTAGTGGATTGAACTAGGGTTGAGGATTGCGGGGAGGAGTGGGGAGAAGAGGCTGAGCGGAACAAAGGGCTTGAGGGGTTCTGCAGGTCCATACTGGGCGTGCGGCTGCTCAAGGGGCTGTTGCCATTATTCATGTACGTTTCAATCTCCTCGGCCAGGTTGCGCCTAGAGTTGGATGCACTGCTGTTGTCATGGTCACATTCCTGTACGGTCGCTGTTGCCATCAGCGACAGGGGATCAAATCCCATCTCAATACCTGTCCTCCTCACTGTCCCGGCATTGCAGATAACGCCGGCCCTCTCCACTGGGTGTTTCTGTTTATCAGTCTCTGTGACCTCTTCCTCTACTTCATGCAGTCTGTCAGAAGCAAGGTGAAGCTGCTTTGATGTACTTAGAATGGGGACACTGAGCCTCAGAGTTCCCTGTCCACCAGACAAGTCCAGAGAATTTGGCCTCTCTGCCTTTGGCAAAGCTCCACTCAGAAGAGTGTCACTAGATGGACTGGAAGCCAGCCTAAGGCCACTGCCTGTGACAAAAACACATTTGAAAGCATTCAGCTGAACGGTACATAGTGGTTATACGCAGTAATAAAACGACTTCTTGAGAGTCTGCTTTATAAATAAAACATTGCTGTGTTAGCATCTTTTGATTTGGAGGCGCTGGGAGAAAGAATGGAACCTCCACATCAAACGCTGCAGTTTTGAACAACATTTAGATTGAGAATGAACACTAAAAGGCATTTTTGTGCGTTTTTGGCTAGTCCACTGAAATCTGTGGCATTATTGTGCTCTTGCATTATTCTAAAAAATCCTGTTAGATTTGAATGAATTGTTGCTGGTGTTCTACTGTTCACGCCAACATGAAGCTGCTGCAGGGACGAGGAGGAAGGGAAACTGGCAGCTCTGCGGTTCCTTAAGGGATATGTGTTTATCTTACAATACAGCTGTATTGCATTTTAAGCCAAAAGTAATAAGTTATTAAGGCTCTGATAAAATGCCACACCAATTACAGAGGACTACTGATTATGAAGACTGAAAAATTAGAAAAACAACACAAAGTCAGACACCGCATGTCATGATTTGCAACAAAATTCAAGGCAAAAGTCATCTGCTTACATAACACGTTTATCCATCAGCAGATTGTATTTTTTTTTAATGAGAAACACCTAAATTTAACAGCAAATGGACAAGAAAAAAAACCACTTTACACCCACAGCCAGATGTGATACCACCAGCTTTTAAAGGCAAAGCATCCATTTTGCAGTGAGCTGTGAGTCACTTTTTGCAGAAATAATCCCCCAGTGTCAAAGATACGACATAAAAGCAATCCATAACTCACTTGACTTGACTCCTTTGTCTTCCACCAGGGCTGTGCCATCACTCTCTCTGCTGCACAATCTCTCTTCCTCCTTAGACAAGGAATCATAGCCTTGGTCTGACTGTTCACCTGAAAAAGATAAGGAGAAATCACTCCGCTGACGCTTACTTTTTAAATGTCCTCTCACTGGTGTTTTGTTTCTTCCTCGAGTGAATTAGAATTTGTTCCTATTAGTCTCCATGGAAGCTTTATATGAGACAACTGATCAGAGAGTTTTTGCTTACAAGCGCTTTGTGACATTCCCTTCAGCATGAAGCACACAAAACACCCAGAATAGAAAAGCAGGGGCACCAGAAAAGGAACAGAATATTTTTATAAAAACTTCATTAAATTCACAAGGTCAAATAGCAGGAGACAGTACAAACCTTCTCCACTGTGCTTGGAGTATTTTCAAAGAATTTGTTCACTTTCAGTAGTTTGATGAGACAAGTTGTGCCAGATGATATTGTTAGCGCAAAAGCTTTGGTCTTTTCAGCTTTGGTACTTGTCTTAGCTGCGAAGATGTGAGCTTACAAAAGAAACATGCCTACCTAACGCTATCCAACATAATACAATTTTCCCCAACCCCACCCATACCTCCACCACCACATATTACAGAGCAGACTTTATGTAAGTGCTTGTTTCTTGGCTTTTACATTTGCATTTTCCCCAATCACTTAAAATGTAATTTGAATGCAATTTGCCTTTAATGCATAATTCAAAGATTTATTATATGTATTTATTTATGCTTTTGACTGGGCTGGTTTAAAAGCAGCAGAAAGTTTTAAAAGTTATATTTAAAAGCAAGAGTAAGAAAGCAGCTACACAACAAACTGCCACCACATCTCCATCTACGTTACGCCTTCTTTCTCTTATCCATGCCTGAATGGACCCTACCACCAGCCGAGGGCGGGCAAGCCGAACAAAAAGGATATAAAATGTAAATAAATAACAAAAGGTATCACCTGTTATTTGCTTACATGCTGAAAGGTACCTATAATACGGCACATGCAGCACACATATTGTATATCTATGTATTTAGCAGAGTGCCTTTGACTACACATCCCCTTTATTCCCTATTGCTTTCACACCATTAAGTAAATAATCAGGGATCAAACTATCCTTGATCCTTGCACCTCACCATCCATAGCATCTAACCACAGAGGAAAAAACAAGACACGACACAACCACTAAAGAGATTTTCGCTCTGATTACCTGGCATAATTCCATAATATCAAAATAAACAACAAAAACGTCTCTCTGATATAAATCAAGTACATCAGGTATGGGAAAAACCAACAGTGAAAACGGTGAACCTTTCATCACACCTTAATACTGGAGTCTTTCATATATTAGTTTGTGTAAAATGACTGAGAGAAAGTCAGTGCAGATGAATAATTAAGGTTTGAGATTCATGATGTTCTGCCACTTTTAAGGCAGTTAATTCAATCACATCCCATAAATCAGAGAGATATGAGGGAAAGTAAAAGGCTGCACGTAAAATAGATGGAATGAGAACGACATAGGGCAGTAGCTCTCTACCTGTACTAAATCCATCATCGCTGGAGTCCATTTTAGTGAAGTCGGTGTCGATGGAGGTGCGCTCAGCAGAGTCATTAGCGCTGTCCAAACTGCCATGGCTGACTGTGTCTAGATCGCTGCCGTCTAAAGGGAGATAAGAGCAGAGAGAAAGGGGATGAGAGAGGCTTCACAAAAGACAGACTACCAACAGGATTATGAAACCAGAGCTGCACTCACACTATATATGAGCGATGTATAAACCCTCACTGAACTGTGTTGCAATCATTATCATCTGCAGCAAACGCAGGAATGTTCTGAGTGCCACAGCATCAACCAGCGCTATAAGATTTATCTATTTTACCTCAAAGTGAAGAAAAGTGAACGAATCTTGCTTAAGACCGAAGATGCACTTACTATGATCGTGTTTTTATTTTGGGAATTTAAACGTTTAAAAACGTTAAGTTAAAATATGTGCAGCTGGGAAAAATGTCGTATCAAATGGTGTAAAGCATTACTTTTTCATTAAAGCCTATCACTCAATATGTCATTATGGTAATGAGGGTCTCTGCGGGTTGTTGTGGGAATTTGAGACTGAGATCAAAAGGAATCTGTATACTTTGACTGCCAGGGAGGAAAACCTCTTCACTTTGTGTAAAAGGTTTCAAAAAAAGCAAGGTAGGGAACCAGGATCAGACTATGTCGCATGAATTCATAAAGCAATTACAGTAACTAAGAAGAAAATACACCATTGATGAAGTCAGGAGTAATTTTCTGTAAATTTGATGCAGTCCAAAACATCTTAAAGCCTCACTGGGATCGAGTGTAAAGCAGTCACTACTAGTTTTACTTTTGACTACAGAACTGCCTTAATCGGAGTTCTAAGGAAACATTTTTCAGAGATGTTATTTGAGATGATAGTATCACACAGTTTCTGCAGATTTGTTGGCTACACATCCATGATAAGAATCTCCCATTCCACTAGATCCCAACAGTGCTCTGTTGGATGGAGATCTGGTGACTGTGGCTGCCATTTGAATACAGTGAACTCACTGTCATGTTCAAGAAAGCAATTTGAGATGATTTGTGACACAGCGTGTTATCCTGCTGGAAGCATCCATCACAAAATTGTTACACTGTGATCATAAAAGGATGAAGATGGTCAGCACCAATACTCAGGTGAGCTGTGGTGTTTAGATAACATTTAGATGTTACTAATGGGCTCAGTTTGCCAACATACCCTCCAGCCTGAACCGCTAATACAAGACAAGATTGATCCATGCTTTTTATTTACAAGAGGAAAAAGTAGTTTTCACTAGAGGCAAAAATATGATGTGTGTGATCTATGTAACCGCCCAGGAAAGCATTCACAGAGAATTACTGCTCTATACAAAATGTTTGGCCAGATGTTTGTGGAAGTGCTGTAGTTGAATGAAAAAAATATCTGTATGTTTTGTTTTGTTTTTTCACCAAAATATATGTAATTGGGTTGTTACAGACAGTCACATAATCAGGAATTTAATTTTTCCTTACCTGAAAGATGAGGATCTCTTTGGGAGTTCCGTTGTTTCCTTCCTGCTTGCTTGAACTGGAGCACACCGAGGAGCACGTTCCTCAGCTTTCCCCATAGAAAGTAACCTCCCCTGGTGGTCGATGGCCAGGTGCTCTCTAATACCGCCTGGAGAAGAAATACAACATATTTTAAGATTTAAGCTCCCATCTCAATCCAATATGCAAATTGCTTGCATTTTCTTAGTTGTATTGTTAACGACCGATAGCACGCACCTTGTTATAGTACCCATATGTGATAGCATTGGGTTGAACTCCAGCTTTCTTCATCTCAAACAGCACCCTCACAGCCAGGACTGGCTGGCTGTACTGTCCACACAGCTGCAGCAGCACACGGTAACAAACCTTGGAGAAAAAAACACGTTAACACTGAAAATGTGCAGCGTCGTCTTTTCTGAATCATATCGGCAGATCTGTATTGTTTTCTTATCCAGAGCAGTTTCCTACCTCATCTGGAGCCTGCAGCTTTTTGTCCTGCATTTTCCTCAGCACATCATAAGCCGTACGCAGCGCTCGCACCTTGGAGTGGCAGTTGCCAACAAATCCTGGCAAGCAGATAAACCACAGGCCGTAGCAGTGGCGAAGCAGACACTTGGACCACATCTGAGGCATAGATGAATATGTTTTGGCCATCCTTTGAGCTGATTTGATCTCCTAAGATGAAAAAGATCAGATGTAAATGTGATTCATTGTCTATTAACAACCAGATTTGCATTTTGGATTCACATTCATATCCTTACACATGATTATGGAGAATAGGCACAGGAGTAAATGTGACATTAATTTGAACATATTTAGGTTTATCTTTGTTCATGAAAGAAACCAAATTGACATGAAGATTCTTAAGGACCTGTTTAGAGCGTCTAAAGATGGCTGTGGGGCTGGCTGGACTGCTGTGGCGTGAGGCTATGCCTGCCGATGAAGGACTTGCTCCCTCCAAAGGCTCCAGAAGCTCAGCATTTAGCACAGGAAATGCAGAGTAGCTGCAGAAAGAAATGTATACTCCCTTATATACAGTTACATAAGCTAAAAATAGACATGGATTGCTCATAAATGCTAGCAAGCTGAGTTATTCCTACAACAGTTTGGTTCTTCCCTGAGGCACCAACATAAGAATCCAAAAGTAATGTGTTACAGCTCAAAATAACCACACAGCCCTGTGGCAGTGACAAAGTCTAACAACGGAAGCAGTTTATGAGTCTGTCCTTTGGGAGCAGCACCCAGTGTGCTGCTCAAGCATACAGGACAGAGTTTTAAAAAAAGAAACCCCCTGTCTTGCCTCTCTCATTTAGAGATTCATCTGCAGTGTGGTACCTATAGCACAGAGGATGCTCCTCTCCCTGCGATGGCGGAGGCAGCTCTGGAGGGTTGATGTAGACTGTGTGCTCGCTGCGGTGCGATTCATCCAGTTCGATCAGTCTGGCATCCTCTGGTCGCTCACTGTCCATCTGGTTTGCAAGAGAAACACAAATTCAGCAGCTGTCTTCATCTTTCCTTTTAGCTGTTCTCTAAACACAAATCTACAAGTGCTAAAGCTTTCTGGAAGCATTCAGATCCGACCAGATATCAGGGTCAGTGAGGACACAAAGATGTCAGTAATGAACCGGCCTGCATCAGAAATATGGCTTTTGCTCCAATTCCAGTTAACTACAGGGCACTACCGAATGCTTGATCCCGTGAATTCTCCAAGACCGAATTAATCTAGGCTGCAGTGACCTGGACAAAATTGATGCCATGTTACTCTAGGGACATGAAACCATTTAACTGTACAGCTTTGGCAGCACTACTTGATACTTAACTGCCACATTTGCTTCAGCTCCAAATGGACTTATCTGCTGTCTGGAGAGAAGCTTTCAAAGCCTGCCTGCATGCCTGCATGCCTTTCTGAGAACAACAGCAGGAACAAAGAGAAGCCGAGCAAAAGCATACATGCTCCTTTTTTAAAGAAAATCAGCTCTGAATAGTTTCCTGGGACATTATAAAAAGCCTACTGAGCTGATGTGCACTCACTTGGCTTGTCTGAATCGATTACCAGCTTATCTCGGGCATGAGTTTCACAAAAACGTTAATATTATGGCAGCGGCTGAATAGTTCCCCGGTGTACTGGATTACAGGGTTTGTTCCACTCAGTTGAGTGGATGATTCAGTCACCGGACCCTCACTGACCTGTTTGCCCTCACTTCAATTCTGCTCTGTGTTTCTCTGTTTGTTGCCCTTCCTCTTACACCCGAGAGCTCTTTCTCAATCACGCATTTGTTGTCAACCTCAGCAGCAATGACGCTGTATGAATCAAGGCTTCCACTTCTCAATAATAACCACAATGACCATTAATACAGTTCAAACTCTTCAAGCAGGATGTAAATGTGACTTCCTGATTGCACAAGTGTACTAGCACACACACACACGTACACACACGAACAGAGGAGGCGGATGTTTTAGTGTTTTTGTGCGAGGGTGTGACAAAACAAGTTGTCAGTTTGTGTTCATAAAATCTGTCAAGTCTACGAAGAATTAGCACAAACTAATAATCAGCACATCCCACGGGATTTCAACAACAACAACAACAACAACAAAAAGGATAACGCAGATTTCTGACATCTAATGCATGTCATCACATTAAAGACATTTTCTTTCTAGCCCTCTGTTACACCACCTTGATTTATTCAAAATAAGTGCACATAAATATAATGTACATTATTAAATCCTTTGATTGGGATCAATGTGGGAAAATGTTAAAAATATTTTATTTAAACAGCAGCATAGGATTGAGTAACTTACCTTTCCTCCACTGGAAAATAACTGATAGGCAGGGACCGTAACGACAAGCAAAGGAGAAGAAAGAAATGACAAGAAGGCAGATAATCAGAACAGCAGAAGAAGCAAAAAGAAGACAGAAAACATCTTTAAAAAGAAGCAGACAATAAAGTTGATGGAAAAGCTTAGAGCTGATCTTACAAAGAGGCCCAAGAGATGTGCTGAAGTGTTAATTACTTTTTGTTTATTGCCTTTACTTCCTGTTAATTGCTTTTTCATTCTTTTTGAAAATTAAATAAAGTCCAAAAAAGGTCTTAATTTAGAGGACAGTGCGTGATTAATTGTTCCTCTAAATGTTTCTGCTTCTTTTTTAGAGAATTTCTGCCAGCAGTCAGAGGCCAGACTAAATATCGCTCAAAGAGCGTTTGTTCCTACGCAGCAGAATGATTTTGATGAATCATCTCTGACACTGAAAATCCATAATAAAGATTAGCTGTAAACCTCACCTTATCAACACACTCATCAAAGAAAGCCAGGCTGGCATCTTTATCACTGACAAAGGAGCACTCTTCTATGAAACGACTGAACATTTGAGTCTTGGTCATGAGGGAGTAAAACCTCTGATGGGAGCGGTCTCTGCTCTTCAAGAAGCCTGTAAAAAAGAAAACGAAATTATTTATTGAAAATCTTAAAAAGTGGGGAATTCATATCCGTCTCATGATTCTAAATCATTGCATTTACTTGTCAAGCCCTTGCAAAATATTTATGGGGTAAAGATGCAGCCGTAACCAACATTTCCGCAAAATAAATGCTGTGTTATGAAACAATTTGTTCTCCACTGCTCCTCTTACATAATAGCACACAGATGTGCAGGGACATTGTGCTATTAATCGCAGTGGCCTCTCTGACTTGTCATCCAACCCTAATTTCCACCGAGGCTTAACATAAATCACAACAGTCATTACAGCTCTGATTTGAGGCCAGCTTAGCAGCATTCAGACCTTAACCCCGCGACTTACTACAGCACTGAATCACAGAGGGAGGGGAGCCATGACCTGTCAGCATGGTTTGCCGTGACTTAGTATGGTGAATATTACTGGCTGAGAGTGACACATACCTTGGATGTCAAAGAGGGAGCTGGCATCAGTGGTTTTCTCGGACGGGGCTTGGGTGATGGGCAACAGATAGGAACGGTAGCCTCGCAGGATGGCAGCCATGAAGCGCAGGAAGGCCTCCTGGATCTCGAGCTCTAGTGTGTGCAGGCTTTTTCCACTTTCAAGCTCACAGTCGGTCACTGTGTGATCCATCTGCACATCTTCATGGTTTAAATGACCACCTGAGGGCACACAACAGCTGATGTGTTAACAATCCATACGCGCGTAAACCACCTGATAGCAAATAACCGGTTATTTAACCAGACACCAGTATTATTATTACCACAGACCACACACTTTTTCCACAAGGAAAGAAGTATTAAGTACAGCACTCAAGACTGGAGTAAAAGTGAGACTGTCAAAGTCAAATTATGTATAATACTCTGATTTTCACAGCAGACCTAGTTAAAAGAAATGCAGAGACCAACTTGCCAACAGGTATAAAGCTAGCAAAAACAGACCACTTGGCATGATGTCGCAAGCAAATTGTTCCTGTCTAGACCAGTATTCATGATGTCATGTTGTTCAAACACCACAGCGAAGATCTAGATTTTATAAGAGGCAGGACATAACAGTTCATTTTTGCATAATTTAAAAGATTTTTAAATTAAATAGAAATAGAATAATAAAAACAATAATCTGAATAAATCACTAATGAAAGAATACCATATATGGAATAAGAGGAAGGGTGAGGATCAGTTAAAAAACCATAAATGGCGAATGATACATGGTCAACATGCTCTTCTATAAAAGAACTAATCATTGCACTATTTTATTAACGGAACAGTGAGTGCATCCTGTCAGTTTTCCTGTAAAGCTGCCCATAGAGGCTGACTCAACAGACTCATGTAGCCTAAGCAACCAAAATTATTCATGAAACCACTTAGAGGATGACACAGCATCAGACTGGACTCACCCTCAATGAGCTGCTGATAGAGCTTATTCAGACTATTGAGAAGATGCTTGCAGGCTCTCCTGGGCAAGATTTTCCACGTAAGAGCCTTCTTGTCATCTTTTCTGAAAGCACAACAGATGGTTGTTGTTACACGGGAGGACAGTTAGGAAACAAAAAAGATATGAGGGAGGGAGGATTCACTGATATCCTCACAGAATACCTTTTGAATTGATGTGGGAGACCAGTGGGATCCAAACATGTTTTTTTTCTGTACAGTAAAAATACTTCACATTCCACCTCTTATCATTACATAAGAGTTGATTTGAAGGTGGCCATCTAGTAGCACAGACTGGCTGCAGTAAGAGGTCACTTACTGGGAGATGGTGTTGGTGTCCAGATCCACACAAGTGATGTCAGCCGGGGGGACGTAAAGATCAAAGTACCGGGAGTCCATGCCCACAATGAAAGGGCATGGTGCACTAAGAACATCTGCCAGAGCCAGCGGGCACAGAGGGATGTATGGACATGGCCAGTGGAAGGGAAAAATCATCTGAAAAGGATCATAAGTAAAATTACTATAAACAATATATACAAAAGATTTTTATGGTCCCATGACAGACCTTTGTTTTACTGTCAGGAAAAAAAGAGGATTAAAAAAGACAATACTTACAGACACAAGGGCCTCGGTTACACTGGTGAGTACAGCGGGGCGCAGGGAATGAACCAGGATCTTGTGCTCTGTGACAGCCAACACGAGCAGAGTGGCAGCATTTTTGGGGCCCAGATTCAGGAGCAACGTGGAGAGGCTTCCCCCACTACCACACAAAAACACACGGCAATTTAAAAAACAACAACAACAACACAAGTTTTCAGATTAGGATTGCAAAAAATGCAAGATGTTGTAATTCTGAAATTTATTGTTATCTTTACCTGAGTGGGAGCGGAGAGGACACAGGTTGGCTCAGCATCAGGCTGTCATGTGGAGACAGCTGTGGAAGACACAAGCAAAATTTAGTGAGTTAGAGCAAATTTAACAAAGAACCCACCCGTACAAAGTTGAAGTGATTTCTCATAAACTCACCTGGACTAGGATGCGCGGTCTCTGAGTGGAGGGAAACGGCACATTTTGCATGAAGTGAGAGATGTGCCTGTGAGTAAAAAATCAATTCAGTTAGTAAAGTTGTAACACTTCTTACTTTTGTATGATTTATCAGGCTGTGAGCTAAAGTGTCTGATTTGAAAGGGATAAAATCTGTAAAAGTTGCTAACTTTTCAATAGGCAGGGAATGTGGCCCAGAGATGGAGTATCGGTAGAGGAAGGTGAGAAAGCTCCTGAAGGACTGGAAGAAGGGCCAGTGGGAGAGTAAGCAGATGCTCTTGTTGCTGTAAACATTTCTGGTCTCGTCAGGTCTGAGATCAGAGCTTGGCAGGCCGAGCTGTGAGCGCTGACGCTCAGACAGGTTCTCCTCTGGGTAAGGCTCATAGAACTGGATAGCTGCTCCGTACACCTGCACACAAAGGGCCCCCAAGATAATTGCGTGAAGAATGCACAATGCATCTAAAGGATGCGCACGCTTGTTATCCTAATGCAAACCCAACAGTAGCCACAAGTCCCTTGAGAAACACATTCATTGAGCATGTAGTGGCGGCTTCACAAGAGAATTTTCAACATAATAAATCCGCCCTTTGAAGTTCCTTCTCCCAAATAAATACACAAGTCATTCCTAGCCTAAAGTGCCATGAGACTAGCCTGCAGACTAGAGGTTGCAGGCAAGAAGCAGTAAACACTGAAGCATCCAGCATTTAAAACTTGCACATCAGCCCAAGTGGTGCATGAGCCATCCATTATTCAAAAGATGAGCTACACTCAGCCGCACAATACAAAAAAAATCTTTTATGCTGCAGTGCTTTCAGAGGCTAACAGGCTTTTGGTATTCCAAACACAGCCTTTAGACCACTTTTGATTCCAGTCAGAGTTCAGAAGTTGATTAAGATTGTCTGGTATTCTTAGAAATACAGCTGCACTTCATAAACAGTCTAATCCATAAGGGATCCTAATTCTCAGTGAGAGACAGAGGTGGAGCTAAAGATAGAGATGCTAGCTGAAATGAAGCAATTAAGGGAGATATTTTGTATGTGTGGTATTGTAGGGGAATCATTAATTGGTGATGATCTCACCGAAATGGCCGTAAGCTGAATGGAGAAGTGTTTTTTTGGCCACTTCAGTAGGTGAGTACACAAAATAACAAGTAAAAGAAAAGAATACAAAAAAGCAACTACGTACAAAGGTGATTTTACCTTTTCTCCAGAGGCTCCCGTTAGTACAAATGTGGAAAAAACAGGCAGGGAGTGTTTGGTGTGTGCAGGCCAGCACTCGATCATTGCCCCCATGGGCAGGCAGAACATAGGCACTGACTCTGGCAGTGGAAAGGACTCATAGTCCTCTTCGGGGTACCTACACAAAAGACCTGGACACAAACACATGCAAGAAATGTTAAACATATTCTTTATATGAATACTGATAATGACTGACACAAATCCATGACTAAACTTCCTTTTTCTTTTCACTGCTACAAACTCTGCACAGTTTACCTGCTTTGTATGCGATTGTGTTTGCTTTAGCCAGAGACTTCTTGTAACAAAGGTAGACCGAGGATCCCCACTGAAATACGGAGAAAGATAAAGTTCATCACATAGCAGCAACAATCTGGGCTGTGTGGGCAGACAAACTAGGTTTAAGTGATTATTTTTCAGAGCTCTATCCCACCATGCTGCTGTTGAGGTTCTTGTCCACCTTGCAGAAGGTGTGAGGGGGCGTTTCCCCTTTGCCGGGGATGATAACGCAGACATCGGTGACAGCCAATGAGGTGTGTGGCTGGCTCTTTGGTGCACGGCGGTAGGTGATGTAGATGCGTTGGGAGGACGAGCTGCTGATGTTTGCAGGGCGGCCTGAGGGTGTGGTCTGAACGATGTGACATCCGGGTTTGAGTTTCTCTTTCCACTCATACAGAACCCTGAAATATCAGACGGTGTTGGTGACTTTTTATATTTTTGAAAACTGATCAAGACTTCAGACTGGAGCATGTGCATTAAAGCAGATTACAGTGACCCTAAGCGGAGGAGTTATTAGTGCTGCTGGGTGAGTAAAAGGTCAGTAAGTGAGGATTACTTCTTACCCGAGATCTGTCAGTGGAGGCTTATCTCTGCCTCGCTTAAAGCACAAGAATATCTGTGGGCCCCTTAGACTGGCTCCATTGAGCTCTGCAGAAAGGCCTGAGGGGGTAGTTTCAACACAGGTGAAGCCTGGGGGTACCTCTTCTCCCAGAGAGCGTATCACGACAGCGACATCCGTGATAGGGGCTTTGGGTTTCACAGATTTGGGACCAGCATCATCAAAGTGTAGATCCTCCTCTAGAGGCTTGGATGAGTCGGTGAGGCCAGCAACCACAAAGTAGTCTGCTACACGAGGCCCTTTATCCTCCATCATTTCCCATTCCCACACTGTTGGCTGCAAAATAAAAAAGTGGAAGTTGCATGGGGGGGTCAACAAAGTGCACTCTATACACTGGATAACCCTTAAATGTCCTTACTCTGTATTAGCTGTTGTACTAGATTTGAAAAAAGAGGCAAAATGCAGCATGTAAAATGTACACTTCTCCTGCAGTGCATTAAATTGCATATCATACCAAAGAAATAGCACATAATGAGAGCACATGGAAGCACTTAAAATACATTCCTTGCTGCAAAAACATCATATTTCACCGAGAAATATGGGAGGGCTTGCAACCAGTGACCTTGCTATATGCCATGGCTGGTTATGTAAAACAGAACACATGCCTCTGTAGAGAAAAAAGAAAAAAGGCGCATATGGAAACTAGAATTGAACTGTAACTGAGCACTCAGAAGTGAAGAGAGGATACGTTGTTGCTCGGCAAGCAGTTTTTTCTGGGCTTTTACAGCTGTAATATTCAGACAGCATTTATTTTGGGCTCAAAAACATCATGAAAATGAAAGGAATAGAGGGCGCGCCAGTGAATTAGCTTGTTATGGCTTTATCACAAAGCATGGAACCCTGGAAGCCCTCTAAGTGCTGGGCCAGCTTATTGTGGTTCAGTTGAAGAGCCTGGTTTATCTCTCTCAGCAGTTCGTCCACACACACTAGCAAACTGATAAACAGCTGCCTATTATTGTCCCCACTGGCGTATGTGGGAGGTAGAATAGTTGTCTCACTCCTTTGTGATGGATGTGTCACTGTTAGGAACCTTGGCACACAAGGAGCTATGGCCATATCTCATCTACTGAGGACTTTGGCTTCTACTGGCTTTAAATCTAATAGTCCCGTGTGTTGTTCCTCCCTGTGGCTGCGTGATGGTACAGACAGCTAAGCACTGCTTACAGGCTCAGAGTGCAAAACTAACTCCTAACACAAGAGCATGGAAAAAAGATAATTTGTAGAAGCAAGATACTGCAGCATGTTGAGTGATGACAGAGATTCAGTTGTTTACTGAACAAGATTTAGAATTTGGTATCTGACTGGCTTTCACTTTCAATCACAAGACCTTTTAAAATAATTTATCAGCAAAGATCAGTCCACTGTTTCATAAGCTTGTTTTTGAAATGATGACTCATCACCACCAGGTTCCTCCATCCTGACAGTCTTCCAGTCGACATTGTTTTTCCATCAGTAGTTGATGTTTTTTCGCAGTTATTTGTGCTGAGCCCTATGGTTACGCGTGATGACTCGGCGTGTAAAGAGCAAAAAGGTTTCTTGTTTTTTCAGATCTCCTTCAATACTCAATTTTATTTTATTGAAAAATATGTATGCATTCATTACACTGCCACTTATGCATTTTACAACGTAGCATTTGTTCCTCTACGGTTTACTCAGGTTCTCAAAAAAGTTTTTTATTCTGAAAAACACTGATGTATATTTATTTTATTGCTTAGCTGGTCTTGTTTTTATGTTGCTTCTGCGGTTCTACTTTTCAATGAACTATTCACATTATCTAACGGCTTTTAGAAACTTAAACTAGTGGACATTATTGTTGTGTTTTAATATTTGTAATTTTATTGTAGTTGTGAACCACTTTGTGGTCCTTAAAGGAGGTGTTATATGAATTAAAGGTTCCATATAAGTAAGTAAATCTTACTTACTTATCTGGCAGAATGTGATGGCTTCTTTTCTTATGTTAGATAATTTACATTGTTAAACATCTATATGATAGTTAATTTTGGTCTTATTTTCTAAATAGGTTCTAACTATTTTAGAAAATAAGTCCTTCCCCATTAACCAAATGAACAATCAAAGTCATGAAATATAATTACAGGTGAAATCTGTTTAAAACCAGGTGAAATGTTTGCAGACTTTGACCCAAAATAATGCTGCTGGAAAAGCTAGAAGCGATTCTTTTACCACTTTCTTTCCTGCCCCAGAATTTCTAAGCAGAAATTTGTGTGTCACATCTTTTATCATATCGCCAGCTGTTCATGTGGCACAAAATCCTTTGTAATCCAGTGCCGAATCCATTTTACCTAATGACCTAACAAGCCGAAGGCCACAATAATTCTGTTCAGCTGATTCACCTGTTCTTTGATCGCGCACAACACTTACACAACATACCTGCTGCCAGTAGGTATTACACAAATGCTGACAGCTAAAAGCTAGACAGATGTGTCATATAATACTCAAAAGGTTCTGGATTAAATATAGATGTAATCTCCTGCTCCAACCACCACGACATTACTGCGTCTATTCCTCCCCCTCGACAGGAAGTAGAGGCCTAAAATTATATCTAATCCTCTCCATAGCAACAACATTAAAACTGAGCAGAGAACAGAAGGTTGAACATTTCTGACTCCTGTGATGATACACAGTCTTTGGTTTCCTTTAATCAGAATGCTGTAGATTATTTGTCTTTGCCTGGACCGATGTGTCTGAGAAACATGTTTTACCAGATGGAGAATCGGCCGCAATAATATCTTTTATCTGTTTATGTGAATTGATTTTTTTTTTCCATGTGATTGTGGACGAGGAAACAAACACTCTTAGTAAACATGACTGCCCACAGTGTTTCCCTTTTATCTGGAAATGCTTTCTATTTTTTATCAGTGTGATATCATATTTAATACCACAGAGATGACTATGGTAAAACAGATTGGTTACTGGCCTGTATCATCCACTTTCATGTATGTGATTGTTCATCCCATCAATCACTAAGTGCATGTTCTAGTGACAACCCCCCCCCCCCAACACAGAAATCAAACTGACTCCATCACAAATATTTTGACTGAAATTTAATTTTGAAATGTTCTCGTATTATCTCACTTATTCTAGGCAGTCTCGAGTTTACTAAACACTGGAAGTGAGCAAGTCACAGTCGCCACAGAAACTGCAACCGCTTCATTCACTGCATTTCTTAATAACAGGACAAATAAGGACACGGCGGATTTCCTCTTACTGCAAGCAAACCAACTTCCCTATTCGCATCCACTATTATTTGCGTGAGTCTCCGTCAACCGTCCGTTTTGCAGTAATTTGTTAACCACTTGTGCCATAATGTTCCTGACATTTCCCTCTTAAGCATCCTCAAACCTAATATTTTCTTTTCATGGTATCTGAGAGCATCACACCTTCTGTGTATCTTCTTATGTTCTAAAACATGTTCTAAGATGAGTTTTTTAAACTTGCATCAGTCCTATAAAATTGTTGCATCATTTTAAACATTCCTTTTACATTTGTAGCATTTGTATGCAGCACACTCTGATTATAGCTCTCAACTAAAATGCACTGCCTCACATTTTAGAAGTCCCAACTGCCAAAGCTCTGCAGATGACAAAACCCCTAAATATCAAACATGATTTTGTTTGCACCAAAATATATTTTTAAGTGCTGGATAGGCATTAAAGCCAATTTCGGAAATTAGAATGAACTTATATTTCATCAGAAGCAACATGACCGATTATTTATCCCCAGTCTCTTTTGATATTTCTTGCCAATAACATGTTTTTTTTCTGTTTTGTTTTGTTTTTTGTTGTTGTTTTTTCAGAAGGCAGACATTAAACTTTGAAAAATCAATCCTCCCTCTTTCTGACTTCTGCTTGTGTGTTGTTGTAATTATGGCCCAAAAGACAGAGGCAGTGGCTGCTGGACAGTCCGAGTAGGGCTGTGGAGGGATTAGAGGGCTGTGTTAACAGCAGGGGGGCAGGGAGGATGGGCAGTGTGAACAGGGAGGGAACCACCACAACATTTCACTAAGCATCTGTTCCCCATGAAGCCATGAAGACAACCCTCACCCTCATCAGCCATTTGCACTCCTTATGCTGGACAGGGGGGAGCCCTGGCCGCTTGATGAGGAAACCACACACGCCCAAGATAAACAGAGCAGAAAGATGAAGGAGATAAGGTGGTGCTGAAAATAGGAGAACGCTGAAGGGCTTTGTACGTTAAGCTTGAACCGCACGTGCAAAAGGACTACTGGGTTAACCATAAAGTAAATGGTTAAAATTAAATAAATAGATTTTTTTAAAAAAACAACTGGCTACAGCGACCATAAAAATAAAGGGGGTTTCTCATATGCCCACATCTAAAGAGGCCATCTTATGGAGCACCGACACGGGAGGCAATGGAATAAGCCTCCATATGACTTCATTGTAACCAATGGGCGCAGTGTATACACAGAAAATCTCACACAGAAACCGATGCTCACCGCAAAGAATTAATCTGAGCTTGCATTGCATGAAGCTCTTGGACAGTGATATGACATGTTTGCCGTTAATTGTTCCAAGCAGCAATCCAACATTAAAATTAGCCTTCAGTGTATAACACACACAAACATAAAGCTACAAAAATGGGATCTCAGACATATAATATAAAAAAAATAATAATAACACAAAAATTACTATAAGCACAGAAACTACGTGTGCGAGCGTCGCTTGTATTTTTTTTTTTAAAAGATATTGGACAAAAGAAGAATCTACTCACATCACGACGAATGAAAGATGATCAGTCGAATATGAGTACACGCTGAAAATAAAACCCAGGTCCCCGTTGATGATAAATGTTTATTTCTTACAGTTCAGATTTAAATAAATTACCTACACATATATTATGTATAAAATAATAAAAAATCATTCAAAGAGGGTTGGACCGACCAGAATAAATGGTGTATTCCCGAGCAGCGCTTTATCCAGACCTGCGCTGTTCACGTGACCGATTACAACCCTGACTGACGTCACTGATGACAGTGCTGTGACAGAGAAAAACGTCTGTGGTTCTGAACAAACAGGTTTATACGGAACTGCACAACTTCCGAAAGCGCTACCACACCAAAAGAGTATTATTATTGCCATAAGCTGTACTAGTCGCATTTTGTCGCGAATGATTTTGTTATATTTATCTCGAAAGGAGCTATATAAATAAAAACGTATTTTACTTTCTTATTATTATTATTTTTGTTATTGAGCTAACATAAAAAACGTCTCTGATAGAAATATTACAGTATAACTTTACTTTTACAACTTATTTATATCACCGCAATAAGCTTAAAACTGTTTTTCTTTTCATTTGATAGCTCTGTGAAACTTCTTGCATACGAACAGGAATAATAAATTCTGATGAGCTACACCTAGTTTTATTTAAATCTACTGAGTGACACAGTATTCCAGGATTTAACTGTAGTCATCCACACCGCTCAGGCCCACAACCCCCCACCCACCCATCGCCAAAGACAGACAAGACTCTTTTGATTTAATAAGCAAAGTACATTATTTTATTCTTAAAGGGAAAAGGGGCATAGAAACACTTATTCATTTTGGTAGTGCATTCAGTATAATCTGAGAATATTACATATATTAGGCTAATTATATTAATATAATTTTTGCAATAAATATAGGAATTATGATGATGGTGGTGATGATGATACTTTATTGCCAGACAACTCTGAACTTCACCACATTATCATTATTATTATTATACAATTTTATATATCACATGAACTCATCTATGACATGATAATCAAAAGGTTGTTGTTGTTTTTTTCCTCACTCAGCTGTTTAATGTTCAGTTATACCCAATGAAAGTGGCATAAACCCTGGCAGTCCTGCCCTCTGCTGCCCTTGTGTGGCGATTACTAAGACACACAGTTTGGTGGAAATTCACAAATGACCACATATTAATACTGGGAAACCCCATATAGCTCCAGTGGTGAGCAATACATGCACCAGTAGTTTTAAAAAGTTGCAGCTTCTCATGGAGCCCCTTGGGAAAATTAATAGTTAATTAATTAATTAATAGAACGCATAGTTCTGATTTACTCCAGTTTCAGATATGGTATTGTCTCTTTAATGCTTTTTAATGCTTATTATATCTCCAAGATAAGGATGGCAACACTGCAGTTTTATTGTTAAAAGAAAAACAGTTATAGGCTGAAGACAGCTACTACATCAAAAATGTTCAACATGGTATTGCTGAGATGTGCAGACTAGATGAAAAACATGATATAAGATTTGTGGCGTGAATGTGTTTGACAAGCTGCATGCTCACATTGGATAATGTATTCATTAGCAACAGACAGTAGGTGGCTTTTCATTTGTTTCTGTGAGATTGCAGGCACACACCCTGACTGCACCCTTGAAGAAACATAAAAACAACAAGATATCTGATATATTCTTAGGCAGTTAGCAGATATGCTGTTGTTGGTATTTCAAAGGTACTGTACAGGTGTTAAAAGTGACCAGGTTTTCTATGTAAAGGCCTAGTTATTGATGTTAAGTCATTAAACTCAACAAATCAAAATGCTCTTCAGAGCTAAATGATCATCATCACACTTTGGTTTAGCATGAAAATATATATATATATCACAAAGGTCCAAAGGGTCCAAACGGATATTTAAGTCGAACTGCCTGAGAATATTACATACCATTTTTCTGTCAGCTTGCACTAAATTCTCTGCTCTGTGCTCTTAACTTCATGGTTATGCTACAGTGTTAACTAAAAACTTACAAAAACAACTGTGGGCCTTGACTAGGCATTTATTTGTATTTTTAGCAGATGGTGCTTCCCACCCACAAACACCTGGAGCTGCCAAAGAGCTATGTAGTATTTATTACTGCACTGGTTACCAGCAGCGCCGTCACTTTAGAGAAGACTAAATAATTATTTTGTGACTTCACATAAATTGCTTGCAATCCAAGATCAGATGTGTTGTTACAAACACAGTTAAGTTCAAGTAAGATGAAGTGAGGTTCTTCCTGTCAAAGCACAACACAGCTGTCATACTGGGCTTTTTGCAGAAGCGTGAATGTGGAGTACTGACATTACCTGACATTTCTTGATCTCAGCAAATAGCTCAGTATGAGTTGAAGGGCTAAAGCAGAAAAACAGAACATTAAGTATCTGTATGTGTTACCCACAATGAAATAACAAGCAAGCTCCAAAGCTGACAATCACTGAGATCGCTGCTGCTGTCAAACAAGAAAACATTGCATCCATGGCAACAGCTGATGAGTTATTACAAAAACCAAAACCCAAAACAACAACATCAAAAAAAAAAAAAAAAAAAAATGAGGGAAGAAATTAAAACAACTCTTTTAAAAAACGTGTTATTGCAATATCTACACACTGGAAGGAAGGAAGGAAGGAAGGAAGGAAGGAAGGGTGATTTATCCAACCTAATGTATGAGCCTACCTTGCAAACGACTAACAGACTGAGCAACAAATACATTTCAAAGGATTATCATTTTCTGATTTGATTCAGGATAACAGCGTGTGTGTGTGTGGGGGGGGGGGGGGGGGGACCAGCTGTGTTGGGGTTATTGTTGAGCTTTGAAATCAGCCATTAGTGTGAATTGGTCTGCCTTGTTAGCCTTGCATTAAAGGCAATAGACAGAGTTTTATTTAATATCAGATCAGAAAAATCCAGGTGAAATTACCATATAATGATGTCTGGTCTTTGATCGCATGAGACTATTGTTGATGACATCCTCCAGAGGATTAAAAATTGTTTCGAAAATGAACATCATTACAAGGAGGACATTAGACAAGAAAGTGTTATTGAAAAATTCTACGTTACACCTCAAGCTTGGAAAGGGGTCATCATCAAAAAAAAGAAGAAGTCATCCTTAGATAGTTAGATAGTTTTTTGTTAAGTTATGTTATAATTTATGTTAGGTCAGTCTGTCTTGTCTCTGCTAGCCAGCTAACTAGGCCTCTTAGTTAGCTAGTTTAGAGTTTTTCTGTTAAATTATGTTGTAAATTTATGTTGCATGTAGCACCTTGGTTCCTGGAGGAACGTTGTTTCGCCTCACTGTGTACTGTTAAACTGTATATGGTGGAAGTGACAATAAAGCCAACTTGACTTGATCATCAGCTGGTCATGCCAGCAGCAGCAGTCTAATCAGCTCCTTGACTCACTCACACTTTTTCAGAAGTATACAGTTTTTCAGACCATCAGGGAAAAAGTTTGTGTTCTTTAGTTGAAAAATCCCTTGACAAAATTGGGAAGTGAGTCAGTGATTTGACTTAGACTTTCAAAAACTGTGTTTTTTTAAATGATTTATGTTTTTCTACAAATATATGCACGTCAGACTCTTAAGAAAACTTGCAACGTGTGAGTGCATGTAAATAGTGAACGAGTCAAAATATTGCATACCTTCTGCAACTGAAATATAAACGGAGGAGAAAGGATTTATTTCGTACTGTGGAGATTGTTTGTAATTTCCCATTAGTAAGCTGAAACGATAGATATTAGATATATTATAATCTATTTTATAAGTATTGATAGACCTAAAAAGAATCCTGTGTGTTAAACTATAGACATTTTACAATAAAAACGAGAATTAAAGAAAAATAACTTTTCAGGTCCCACCGAGATTTGAACTCGGATCGCTGGATTCAGAGTCCAGAGTGCTAACCATTACACCATGGAACCACGTGTCAGCGACCTACTAAAATCATAGAGTGAATCGTGACACATCTTGTTTCTGCAAGGTGTATATTTATTGCGGATGTATTGTTTCCCTTGTAGACCGGAATAAAAAGACAAAACTTGGGCACTTACTTGTGACTGGCAGAATTACTTCAATGCCGCTCTCACCAGCACTCGGCTGCCTCCTGGTGGTCAACATGTGTAATTGCAAGAACCGCAGGTATTGTTCCCTTTCAGTCGATTCACTCGGTACAACACATAAGTATGGGATATCACGCCCTCGCGTGTCCTGGCTGAAGAAACCTTTATTCACGCCTTTACGGCAGATGACGTGTGATGACACGCGCAAGGCCCCGCCCGCACATATAGCCGCTGCCATCACCGTCATCCCTCAGTTCTTACGCTCTTCACCTCGCTGAGAACACCTCTGCTGAGTTGGGCTAGCTAGCTACTGCTAGTTAGCTCCGTTGTCTGCCAACTTGAACCTAGCTTAACTGCCCCTGTTGGTGTTAGCCTCCACCGCCCAGCTGGTGCGTAGGCTGCCCGCGGAGCGCTATTTTCAAGTTTTTCTTGTGCAGCGTTTCGCTTTGCGTTTTGGGAATGGACTCCAAACCGAAGCGAGCAAAGCAGAAATCTTCTGTTCGCCCCTGTCCTCAGGGATGTGGTTTCTCTTTGCACGACAGCGACCAGCACGATGCCTGCCCTGTCTGCCTGGGGATCGTCCACGCTAGGAGAGCGTTGACGGAGCCCGAAGCTTGTGCGTTTTGTCGCCAGCTCCGACGCTCGACCCTGGAAAGACGGGTGACGTTTGTGGAAAGAGTGCTGGGACGCTCGGCTGTCGCACGGCATGACCCTCTTCTTTCCGAGTCTGGAGCCCCGGCTTCGTCCGAGTCCGAAGACGAAAATTTTCAGGTCGATGTCCCCGCGATTAGCTGGGCTGACCACATGGAATACGTTGACGGGTTAGCCGATGACGGACCGGAACCATGCAGGAGCGCTGACGGGCTTCAGCCTGGGTTGAAGCCCGCCAGCGCTCCCCAGGAAGACGATGACGTGCTGGACATCGGCCTGGACATCCATGGTTTGTCGGAGGATGAGCAGGAGAGCTCATTGTCGACCCAATATGCCGCCGCTGCTGCGCCGGTCGGCCACGATGACACCTCTCTTTTCTCCCTGTTTCGCCGTGCCGCTGAGAAGCTGCAGGTGGACTGGCCCTCTCCTCCACCAGCTCGGAAGCCGTCGCGGTTTGCGGGTTTTTTCCTTCCACCGGAGCCCGCAACGGCCAAAAACTGCCTCCCCATGTTCCCAGACTTTCTCTGCGAGCTAACAGCGTCATGGGACAAACCTCTGTCTACCCGCGTCACTGTGCCCGGCTATGGACAGTACATGGAATTGGACGGCGCCGAGGGAGCTGGTTTAGCTAACCCACCCCCTATGGAGCCGTCTCTGGCTGCTTATCTGGCCCCGTCCCATAACCATGGTGTCGGTGGCCCCGCAACTCTGCCGTCCAAGCACTGCAGATTCTCGGCCTCGCAGCTGGAGAAGATTTATCGGGCTCAGGCCGGCACCGCTCGAGCCATGAGCTCCGTCACCATGCTCCAGACGTACCAAGCAATGTGCCTGGCGGAGCTTGGATCGCTGGTTCCGGAGGACAGCCCGCTGTCACCTCTTCTTAACGAGGTTAGAGTCACCACGGATTACATCCTCCGTGCGTCTCGCTGTGCAGCGCTCTCCCTGGGCAGAGGGATGGCTTCGACAGTGGTGGCGCAGAGGCACCTGTGGCTGACCCTCTCCGACGTCCCTGATAGAGACAGAGCTGTGTATCTGGACGCACCAGCGTCTGCGGCTGGGTTATTCGGACATTCACTTGAAGCCATTCAGGCTAGATTCGATCTGAGGAAGAAGCAGACGGAAGCTCTGCGCGACATCATCCCCAGACGCCAGCCCAAGCCCACTGCTAGCTCTCACAGGCCCGCCGCTCCTCTGACAGCTGGCAAGAGACCGGCGCCCACTGCTGGAGTGGGAGGGCCGCCGGCGAGAGCACGTACTCCGGCCCGAGCTCCACGCCAGTCGGCCTGGGGCAAAGGCCGGGAGACGCAGGGAGACGCTGCTCTTACCCCTCTGTTGCCGCACAAGAGGTGCCGCTTCAGTTCTGTTCAGGTTGTCAGCCCCAGAAGGCGCTGCACTTCCCTATCGCGGTCTCCCAAGCACATAACCCCTGCACACGGTTCAGATGTGTTGAATGTTCAAGCGACCACATCGAGTGTTCCCGCTGTTTTTCATTGTTATGCCCCGGAAAAGGTGCACCCAACAAAATGTATAAATGTACATGTTCCCATGTTGCAATCAATAAAGAGTGTTGTTTACTCTCAAACAATCTCAAATGCTCAACCTGCAGGCGAAATGAGCCAGGTCAGGCAGGGGATGCAGTCCCCTGCAGACACACTGGGGGGCGACGGCGCCCCGCCGTCAGTGCTGCAGGCCAGCCGGCTGGCTGCTCACTTCCCTCAGTGGCGCGCTTGCGCCCCCTCTCCGTGGGTGCTGCAAACCGTTGCCATGGGTTACCGGTTGCAGTTCCGGGTCAAGCCGCCTCGTTTCCAAAGAGTCGTGAACACGATTGTCAACCCCGAGGCAGCCTTGGTACTCAGAGAGGAAATACAGGCGCTATTACAGAAGAGAGCAATACGGGTGGTCCCCGCTTCGGAGACGGACAAAGGTTGGTACAGCCGTTATTTTGTCATTCCGAAGAAAGGGGGAGGGCTTCGTCCCATCCTCGACCTGCGAGTCTTGAACACGTACCTGCGAACGTACAGGTTCAGGATGCTAACACTCAGACAGCTCCTGAGTGCAGTCGGCCCGGGAGATTGGTTTGCGACAATCGATCTAACAGATGCTTATTTTCATGTCGCTATACACCCGAAACACAGGCAGTTTCTGAGGTTTGCGTTCGAGGGCGTAGCCTACGAATACCTAGTGCTGCCGTTCGGGCTGTCGCTCGCTCCCCGCACCTTTACGAAATGTGCCGAGGCAGCGCTAGCGCCCCTCAGGAAGAGGGGCATCCGCATCTTGGCCTACCTGGACGACTGGGCTCTCGTGGCTTGCTCCAGAGAACAGGCGGAGACGCAGCTGTCGCGGGTTCTGTCACACATTCAGACACTGGGGTTCTCTGTGAACTTTCAGAAGAGCTCGCTAATCCCAGGTCAACAGATCGCTTTTCTCGGTCTGGAAATATGCTCTCTTTCCAGCCGCGCACGGTTGTCAGAGCACAGAGTGGCCGCGTTTCATCGCTGCCTCGCTCAATTTCAGCTGGGACGCAGACTGCGTTTCCAGACGATATTGCGCTTGTTGGGCATGATGGCATCTATGATCGCCGTAGTGCCGCTTGGGCTGTTGAAAATGAGAGCGTTTCAACGCTGGACTCTCTCTCACCGTTTGTGTGCTTCGCGTCACCTCCGGAGGAGGCTGCCGGTAACTGCGTCTTGCATGCTAGCTCTCCGTCCTTGGAGGGAGCCCGGGCTACTGCACCAGGGCTCTCGGATTGGGAGGGTGTTGTTTCGCAAGGTGGTGTCCACAGATGCTTCCCTAAGTGGGTGGGGAGCGCTGTGCGAGGGTGCGTCAGTGAGAGGGATCTGGTCCGCGGCTCAGCGCCAGCTGCACATCAACCACTTAGAGCTGTTGGCAGTGTTCTTAGCTCTAAAGCGTTTCCGTCCAGTCCTGCAGGGCCAGCATGTCTTAGTCAGGACGGACAATTCAACAGTGGTGTCTTATATAAACAGGCAGGGAGGAACACGCTCTCTTCCCCTGTTGCAGCTGTCTCGCTCTCTGCTGTTATGGTGCAGTGTTCATTTTCTGACTCTAAGAGCCACCCATGTCCCGGGCCACCTGAACCTGGGGCCGGACCTTCTCTCCAGGGGGGGTCCTCTGGTGAGAGAATGGAGGTTACACCCTTCAATAGTGGCTCAGATTTGGGATCTATTTGGCGAGGCGCAAATAGATCTTTTTGCTTCCAGGGTGAATGCTCACTGCCCCCTGTACTTCTCCATAATCGACCACGATGCACCCTTGGGCTTGGACGCGCTAGCGCACCAATGGCCAGACGTGCTCCTGTATGCATTTCCCCCAGTGGAAATGATATCTCCAATTCTGGAGAGGGTGCGTCGGCATTCCCTCTCTCTGATCCTGGTGGCCCCTTGGTGGCCCGCGAAGTCGTGGTATGCAGAAATAATCAGCCTGCTTGCAGCAAGTCCTTGGCAGCTTCCTCTCCGCAGGGATCTCCTCTCTCAGGCGGGGGGGGAAGTGTTTCATCCGCGCCCGGATCTGTGGCACCTTCATGCTTACCTGCTGAGAGGTTAAACTTGGTTGCTAAGGGTCTGCCACCTAGTGTGGTAGCGACGATTCAGAGCGCCAGGGCCTCGTCTACTAGAGGCTTGTACGCTTACAAATGGCGAGCCTTCGAGCGATGGTGCCAGGACCGCCACACTCTCCCATTTCAGTGCTCTATTGTGGATGTTTTGACATTCCTGCAGGAGCTGTTGGATAAAGGCCTTTCGTTTTCAACGATCAAGGTTTATTTAGCGGCTATATCTGCTTGTCATATCGGTTTTGACGGGGTGACACCAGGTGCGCATCCCCTCGCCGTGCGTTTTCTGAAAGGGGTTCGCCGGCTGAGGCCCGTGCTTAAGTCCAGTGTCCCGGCTTGGGACTTGTCTTTGGTGCTGGAGGCCCTTTGTGGCCCTCCGTTTGAACCCGTTGAGTCGGTAGATATGAAACTTCTTTCGTATAAGACCGCATTACTTCTCGCTTTGGCCTCGGCGAAGCGAGTGGGGGACCTTCATGCGCTGTCTGTGCATCCTGCCTGCACACAGTTTTCTCCTGATGGCCGCAAGGTCGTATTGCGTCCGAATGCCGCCTATCTTCCCAAGGTCATGCCTGCATCTTATAGTTCAATGGAGTTTGAGTTGCTGAGCTTTTGCTCCCCTCCTTTTGAATCTGAGGAGCAGAGGAGGGTGCATTCTCTTTGTCCGGTGCGTGCGCTACGCACCTACATTGAGCGCACTCGGGATGTGCATTTGTGTGACCAGTTGTTTGTCTGCTTCGCTAATCCGAATAGAGGTAGAGCTCTGTCCAGACAGAGGCTGTCCCACTGGATTGTGGAAGCTATCTCGCTGGCATACAGCACCGGAGGTTTTGCGTTGCCCCACGGGGTGGGAGCTCATTCCACCAGGGGGATGGCGACCTCATGGGCTCTTTTTAGAGGGGTGCCTGTGGCTGATATTTGTGCAGCGGCTAATTGGGCGTCGCCGCACACTTTTGTGCGGTTTTATCGGTTGGACGTTACAGCCCCTTCGGTGGCTCATGCTGTCCTTTCTGCTGGGTCTACCACTCACTAAGGATGTGGTGGTCCCGTTCCGGTTCGGTGGCTGCTCTGCGGGGCGTGTATATAGGTCCCATACTTATGTGTTGTACCGAGTGAATCGACTGAAAGGGAACGATTAGTTATGTCTATAACTTCTGTTCCCTGAAGGAGAGGAACGAGGTACAACACAGGGTGGCCCCACTGAGCAGTTGGCTCGGTGAAGAGCGGCTATCGAACTGAGGGATGACGGTGATGGCAGCGGCTATATGTGCGGGCGGGGCCTTGCGCGTGTCATCACACGTCATCTGCCGTAAAGGCGTGAATAAAGGTTTCTTCAGCCAGGACACGCGAGGGCGTGATATCCCATACTTATGTGTTGTACCTCGTTCCTCTCCTTCAGGGAACAGAAGTTATAGACATAACTAATCGATTTTCATTCCGTTTTCTGCTCGTCTTTGAGGCACATGTGAGTATGTAAACCTCAGGGCGATTCCAATGTCTCCAGTCCACACTAGTAATAATGACCTAACCATGTCTAAATTAAGTCTACAGCCACAATTTAGTGATCTTTCATTCCAAATCCTTTCCAGGAGGTGCACTTATGTAATTGTAATACTATGTTAAACTGCTGCTGATGAAACATCTTGCATGAGATCTTTTTGAAATACAATTAATTTAGATCTGAATATACAAATTTAACGATGATCTTTCTGCAAAGAGTACCTAATAACACTTAAATTAAAAAGTGCAACTGCACATCCTTGAGTTCACCACAGTTAGCAGGCCTAGCACAAAATCAGTTTATGACTGAGATTGTTCAACTCTAGGGTAAATCTCCTTAGTTCAACCAATACCTGTGAAAAAAAAGCATTATAGACCGAGGTGCAACATTACATAGCAGGACTCACTAGCCTTGAGCACTCGCAGGGTTGTAGTAATGTGGTTGCTCTGTCTCCATAAAAATAGTAATTTCTTTAAACCTTGAGCTTTGAACTCATATGGAAACATCTGTTCTCATAGAATTCTCCATTAACAGGTCTCACCAGTTGATTTAGACAAATCTTATGTCATTTCCTTTCCCACCTTTACTTTGTTAACAGGCTTATTTAGTTATTGAGCAGTGTTAGAAGTGTCAAGGTTGGTTTTCATCTGAATTATATACAGACACAGAGGGAGTGAAAATGATCAACCTCACTGGGATGAATAGTGATTGTGCATTAAGTAAAGATCCAGCTCTGGTCTGATGGATAATCACAGTTCCTGTAGCAGGACGTGACCACAATAAAGATCGGCAGCTGAGCTCTGCTATGGATTTAGCCACAGCAGAGTGCAGTCAAATGGTGCATACTTAAATGAGAGCGCTATCACACCACAATTGATCCTGCTATCAGAAGTTCACCAGGAAAAATAGAAACTTTATCAGAAGTTGTTGTGTGTCGCTCTTTTCAAATGCTTCATGCAGACATAAATCTATTCCCTGGCTCTCAACAGCTGATGTCAGACTCAAGTGAAAGTGACAGGTTATTCTGCAGCAGCGTGGTCAGCATCCAGGTGCAGCTTTTCAGAACATGTAGATGTTTTCTTCCCTCCCCACTCTATGACAGCTTCTGTGAAAAACAGCTTTTGCGAGAGATAGAGCTGACAGGCAACTGCACCAGAAAGGTGTACGCCTTAGGACTGCATTAGAAAGTGAAAAAAGCCCTGAAGTTCTTCAGCTCAAGATTTATCAACGTTGTAAGATGCAGACCAAAGATATGCACACATATGAATCAAACCAATGACACCGCTCACATTTAACCAGTTGCAACGAGTTTGTGTCGTGTGTAGTTTTTGGTAGCATTTGCATGTCATCTTGTCAGCTTTGCATGAATTTTGATAAAACGTGGTAGGGTTGTAGAGTGGGGTCATGTTAACAATCCATTAAAATTTGGCTTACATCCACCAAGGTCTTCAAGGTCGAATGAATGATTTATCAGTCGGAAAATGATAAAAAAAAAAAAGCTTTAGAACGTAGAAAAAAAATTATCCTTATAAGTGAGATGTGTCAACATATAGAAACTACTGTAAAAATATTTTAATATGTCATATATGACCTCTGACCTCACAGTTGTTAGATTAAACTGCAGGTCAAAGTGATAATAATTCTATACAGTGTTATTTAAACCCATGCTTCGTACTGCTTTTGCTTGCATTGACAACATGGAATTACATATGGGGATATACAAATATCTCGTTACTCTAGTCAAATAACCTCAAAGTTTCATCAAATACCTCATCATTAAATCTGTACTGCCTTTGTTTATACTGGTAACATTTAGGAAATGATTCTGGTATACGTGGATTTTAAATATGGCATTACAGTTTGCATCCAAATATCATGTCACATTTGACCTCTGACCTCACTTTCACATTTCACATCTGCCTTTCTTACATCTTAAAAGAAAGTATTATCAAGAAAAAGAACGAGCTGGTTATTCCTAAATCAATACCTTGTTTGATTTATTGATCATTACCTACGCCTACATTATCTGTCTAGCTGCCCTTCTCTGAATTTTACTGCACAACAAATTTCTTAAAGTAGTTTGAAAAGAACAAAGAAAAGAAAAATGAATATATACAGAATTCAACACTATTCCCCTAAAAGTAAATACTACCCAGAGAATGAGCTGCCATGCCAGAGGTTTGTGCTCTTGGAGTGCTTCTTGTTAACAAAGTGAAAATGTCCAAAAAGTTCTCTGCAAGTTTTAACTGCCCACTGAAAGACTAGCAGTAATAAAGGAGAAGAAATATGTTCAACTGTGAAGATTATTTCAATACTTTGTATAAAATGTAGTTTAAAGGGAAACAAATGACTTCCCGTGAGACAGCTGACACTGTTAAATTAGGATTAATGGAGAACAGATGTGGACAGAAGCGAATGTGCCACTAATATAGTTGCATATTTGATGGCACGCTTTACACTGAGATGTAATATTCATATAGGTGGCAGAACAAGACTCTGGAAATTAGAAACATTTTCTTTTTGTCTGTCACAGTGACTCAGCTGAAAGAGAGCACACGCTCCCCAGCAGCAATAATGATACCTGCATCTGAACGCACAGAACTTTTAAGCATTCAGTATCTGTCCAGCTTTTAGTCAAATGAAGGTTTGTTGCCGTCTGTAACTCTCTACATGGTCTGACCTCTGAGAAATCACATAAAGTATTTCAGTTCGGAAAGGCTATTCAGCAAGCCAAAAAGAAGAAGAAAAAAAATCGACATCTCTCAAGTGCTTACCGTGCTACCGTGTGACCTCTTCCTTTTATGCTTCTTTTCTTCCACTCTAGCTCTCTTTAAAGTCCCCGGCTGTATTTGGTCCATTAGTTCCTTGACTTAGTGACTGCATTTCCTTTCCGTGGGGCATCACTCAGGGTTTGTCGGCTGTCAATTGAGTGGAGCTCAAAAAACCCGCTCCTTAATTCTTTGTAATAGTGACCCGACACCCTGCAATTTCTCCACGTTCCGGTAATTATGACAGTTATGACTCTTTTTTTTTTAGTAAAGCAAGCACTATGGCCTTTTACACTTGAGAGACACAGAGTTATTTCTATAACTTCATATAGACAGATACGGTTAGTAATATTAAATGTATTTGGTGATCCAACAGCGTAAATTATTTAAAAACCCCGTGCACTGAGACAAACTTAACAGCTCCAAAAATGTGTATCTTTACTTAACTCCAACAGGTCATCATCTCAGCCTATCGTGTTCATGAAGTAGACTTCTGAGCATCAATTACAACCATCAGCGATCCTGGGCGCAGTCAGAGATGAAAAACAGGCTCCACACTTGTGATTTCATTTATATAGCTGTCAAGTAACTCTAATGAAAGTACAATAAATGCGGTAGAATAAAGGATAAAACATTTTCCTCTGTGGTGTAGCGGATAAATTTACATGCTGTGCAGAGCTGAAGTGTACGTATGGTGTAAATCAGCTTGCTTTGCCTGGAGGTCGCTCCTTTAGAATGACAGGAGGCCAGGGGCCAGTTTAAATGATAAAAAAGTAGAATTTATGAGATTAAATGAATAAAACTGACAAGCTGATAGCGCAATCAGTAGGGGCATCTGAAGTTTTGTTAAGTTTAAAAGCCTTCATGCAACACCCCGCAACGGTGGAGACCACTCAATCAATTTTATACAGTGAATTTTAAAATAGTCGACGGGTCAGCCGGCGCCCTGCGGTGGCGAGTAAGCCTATCGCTGGTCTAAATCATGTAGTTGTCCCCTTTCTGCTTCAGTCTGCGCACAGCATATAACATCGGAGGATTTAACAGAGTTTCTATTCATGAATTTCACCCAAAGACTCATCATTAAGCCACCTGATAAGATTTGTTGTTCACCAGACCAGAACCCTTCATTAAGGGTATTAACCTGACTGAAACGGGTTTCTGATGGCAGAATAGGCATTTAATTTGAAACTTGTACCAAAACAACAACCTGCTTTGATATGACAGCAGCTAGAAAAACCTTCCTCGGAGGTCAAATAGTCACATGGTTTATGATCCACTGGTCACCACACTGGTCAAAGATGGGATAATGTTCAGCACTAGTGAAACGCTGTCTGTGCATCGATTGTCAACATGTTATTGCTTCTACATAGGGTGAAATGGAATTCACATAGTGAATGAGCAAATTCATCTCGATAAATAAATAAATAAATAAATAAATAAATAAATATGCTCTTTTAGCCTGATACAAACATAAATTTTAGATTTAGAAATGGATTTGTTTCCCTTTCTTTTTTCTTTTTTCTTTTTTTAAACATATAATTCCCTTTTGTAAATACTGCACAGGATATTTGTGGGTCTTAAACTGCTCATGTGAAAGCCTTTTTTTTCTCCCTTTTTTCAATTTACAATTTGACAGAGAGAGTGAGAACATTTTAAGTGACTTCAAAAACAGTTCACAAAATGACACCGATAATTTCACAAGAAGATAAATTGTGTTATCTACATCAGCGGGTATCCATGCTCATTTTTTTTCTTATGCTAGAATAACACAGACTTTTTTTTTTTTTTAAAAAGGAACACCATCACTAATATAAAACAATCCAAAAAAACCCAATTAGATTTATAAATACAAAAAAAGTCTAAGCAAACTCTTCTTATGACCCACTATTTTTAAAAAAAGATGTAAACCAAAACATTTGCAAGAAAAAAAAAAGAAGAAGAAGCTTTCACGTACAAAACAACACAAGATCAGATCACTTCATTAGTGTGGGGAGAAAAATCCAAACTTTAGACTTACTGTTACTTTCAGCAATGCAATAAATGCATGAACACTGATGACCTGAATACATTTCAAGATACACTGGGCCTCATTAACACTAAAACTAAGAGAAGCTCTTTAGTAAGACACAGAGATCACATGAGTATTAACTGTGATTGTTACTGGATAACAGTGAATAAAAAAACCCCAAATACAATATTTTACTATTTATCCATGCTTCCTCAGACTTGGCTCACTCACAGCAAAGTTTCCTTAAATTAACATTTAGTGGAGGTTTCGCTACCTTTGCCCGCGCTTTTCTTCACTTCGGAGTAGATGATCGTAAGCACTTTGTGGCAGCTGTGCTGTGATATGCAGCTGCTTCACAGAGAAAATTCATAAACACTATACATAGCAGATCTTTGCCTGCTTAGATATGGTGAAGGCTGTTAAACCTTCCTTTCTGTGGAGAAAATCACTTGTGTTTTGCGGGGACTTTATAAACGCTTGGCTGTCCTTGAATGTAAACTTATATGATGGGTTAAAAATCAGAGTGAAGAGAGCTCTCTCCAGGTAAATAAACTGTCCACCCACTCCATGTATACTGTCTTACAGGGTGCTTGGAAAGATATTGTTCCACTTCAGCAGGTCCATAAAGAGGCCAGCCAGCAGTTTGTGTGATCAATTATATAAGAAAATACAATGAGTGAATGATCGCTGGTGTGTGGGACACTCTATCTCCCCCCTTTCCTCTCTCTGGGCAATAGAATGGGCACCAGTGAGGGAGCTAAAGAGAGCAGGGTCCAGAAGAGCTGTGGCTGTCCTTCCATCTCAGCATGTCAGTATCTAATCGAACACACACAGAGACAAAGGGAGGGCTGTTGGTTGAAAGGTGGCTGGATGTTTCCCAGATGCCGGCACGCAGTCAGAGGCCCGGAGGACAGCGTGCCTTCTAGAGCAGAGAGCTGGGGCTTTCTGGAGGCGGTGGGGGTGTGTGCGTGGGGCTGTGACGCATGGGTAGTATGTCATAGTGGCTGGGGATGTGGCTGCTGCGGGGAAGGTCGTAGGGGCTCTGGGAGAATCCGGTGGCCATTCCATTGGGCCCCTGCAGGACGCTCACTGTCGGCTCTGTCACAGTTTGGGGAAGGAGGAAGGGAAAAAAAGTGGGAGAGATACATAAGAAGGTAAAGTGTCAGGCACAGGCTGAGGGAAAAAAAGAGACCAGAGAGGTACATGCAACAGAGACCACATATATTTTCTTTTATCAAGGCGTACAAATTCTGTACAGGATCACAGTATGGGACATGACCAGAGAGGCCATAAGCTGCAGGACCCTGCTGAGCTCCACACACAACACTCCAACAACGCACTCACCAACATCATAGACATTCCTGCTTGCACTGCCCAGGAGGGTGGCAGTGCCTCCAAAGGGCACTTCACGGTGGGAGGGGGATTTCATCTCCACATAGCTGCTCTCTGTGTGCTTGCAAGCCAGCCCTGGTGGGTCTCTAATGGTAGCATAAGGATTCTCACTATTGAGGGAGCAGGAGCTGTTGCTGCACATGGAGCTCTTGATGTAATCTGCAGCTGCCGCAAGACAAGGACATATTTAGTATCAACAGAGATGAAGTGCCTGCCACTGACTTTTAACAATGGCGTACATACTGAACTCTGATATTAAAGGACTAAAATTTAAGCTGGTATCAGAGCGTGACCAGAAGAATGGAAGCGAAACTCGTTGCCATTCTCAAGAAGCTGAACTTCTTTTGTCTCGGACAGGTGACTAATGGTGGTACGTAGTAATCAGAGTACAAAGGGGAGAGAGTGGAGGACTCGTCTCATCCATAACAGTCTCATCATACTGATAAGAGGGCTCATTAGAGACCGCAGCAAAGCTGCTTCAGACCACTCTCCACACCCTTGGGTTTCTCACATTCACCACCGATTGAACAGTGTGGAAGACAAAATGACGTATCAGGCACGGAGCCATAGAGAGCAATTACTGTTGGAATAAAACCTCAGCCCACCATGATCTTGTCCAAAGTGCAGTGAGTTTTCACATAAATTACAGAGACTATATGGATGTGGGATTTTGGGTCAGAGAAATAGCTGTCTCAGAGGGGAACACGACCCAAATGGGAAAATGGATATATGGGCTGTTAAGCATAAAAGGATTTTGTAATTTAGCTGCTAGTGAAGCTGAACAGGATTCCATATGCAGAATAGGTCTTCACAGACACGCATGCAGCACACAGCAAACTGTCCCTGCTATTCATTTCTTACCTTTCCTGGAGCCTCTTTGTGTCTGTGCCTCACCCTGTTGAACATCTGTAAACATGTCAAAACAACAAAGTCAGACATCACATTAAATTCCCAGAACGTGTGAAGGTTGACAGGCGACGTCTCATTATAGTGAAATATTATTATTTTTTTATTTTTTGAAAGGATAGGAAGAAAATGATGGTGATAAGTTACTGCCAACAACAAAATACCACAAAAAAGAAAAAGCCAAGTACTGTGACTACAACAGTTCATAGCTCAGTAAATAAAAACCACTTTTTGACTTCCCAATATAATTGATGTGCTTTGTACGTATAAACTAAATGGGGGCTCCGACTTTTAAAGTCAAGCATGACAAAGAATTAATTATAGATATTAGGTTTTTGAATGGACATCCAGCCTATTGTGATTCCCCGAGCGCTGAACACTGTCCTTTTTGTCAAAGCTGCTGGCATCTCACAGATATGCACAAGGTGTCCTCTGGTGTCTGTGCATGACCCACTTGGTTATAACGAGACTAAGACTGCTTTCTCGCTCCAAACTTGTCACATACAGTATTGAATCTAGTAAAGGACTGTGCACACTTTTCTAAAGTTAAGCAAGCCTAAGCCTAACCAGGGAGTGGATGCAAAATTGAATTCAGTGATAGAAAATAAAGCAAAACAAAGTCCAAAAGACAAACGCTCCCAAAGGGGACATGGACTGCAATCACTTCCTACTGAGGATTTTATCAGTCTTTAAAAAGGGGCCCAGTTATCTCTTGGCATCTTATATTGCAGCACTTCACGGCAACAAAGCAAAAAGGACACCTTGTGCGTATCTCTAGGACACCAGTGGCATCTGACAGAACAGCAGCAGTTGACGCCTCAGGGTCAGAATGCATTGCAACAGTGTTCAGCGCGCCTAAAGTAGGACATAAGCAGTAAAGAAAATAATAATATTAATAATACAGTATTTTTACAACAGCTCACACTGTCATTCATTATCTGTGCACCACACCTTATTCTCCACTTACAAATGGTTACCTGACAATTACCATTAAAGAAAATGACTTTGATGTGCTTACATCAAACTACCCTTTAGTTTGTTATAAACCATTTATGAAATGCTAATATGCTCCTTTTAAATGCCACACTTAATTTTCTATCGTTCACAGCCTATGTGAGTGTAGTGTTTGACCCAATGTAAGCCTTCATAGAAAAATGTGCCACCAGGGGAAGTGAAAGAGGACTAATGAGCTCATAGTGACCCCTATTCATCTTCGCACCACTGCTTTCGCTGCATATCTTATCAAAATCAGAGCAAAGGTTATGTCTAACAAGAGACCCCTGGTTCATCTTCATTCACAGCAGGTTAGCGCCAATAAAGGGTGTGTGAGAACGACACGTGTGTCTTTTGCCCTTGAATCGCTGGCTCTGTAAAGTCCAAATTCCAGATCTACGAACTGCGATGTAATAAGGGAGAGAAGAAAACTGACCCAGGTCATTGAGGTTGCAGTAGGCCCTCCATTCAGACCCATTTCTGCTCTTCAGCGTGTTTGACTGTGAAAAGAAAAAGACAATGTAGTGTTGATTTTGTACTGCAGCATGTAATTTAGAAATTTTGTGTGAAGACATGGAGGGAGTTCATACTTTGAGGGTTAGAGTGCCGTCCAAGTTGCTGGAAATGGTTGAGACCACATTACACTGAGCCACGGTGTGGTAGCTAGGGTTGGAGAAGCACTGGCCACTGCTACTGCTGCTGTTCTGGCTCTGACTGATCTCAGGAGCACTGGTTCTCATCGCGACAGTACTGCCACACTCTGAGGATTTACACACAGAAAGGTTCAAAAGCAAAATGATACCTTTTTACATTTTTTCCCATTTTAGTGATATTGCATGGGGTGTAATATCCCATCACTTACATATATTGTAAGTGATGGAAAAATGCACATGCAAGACTCTTACCAGACAGAGAGTAGTCAGTGTTGGTAATGTGCATGGCCTGTGAGTACGATACACTTGGCTGGATCTCATGGCCCTTGTCCCTCTGCCTCTGTCTGTACCACACAAACAGACTAAGCATGGCCATGATGATGAGGAGGAGAAAGATGATGCCCATGACAGCCCCTGCCGACTGGCGTTCGGAGCCTCGTGCTGGACTGATCTTTGTGTATGGGTTCAGCTCTTCCATCATCAGAGCTGCTACAGAGAAAGCAGAAAAAGTGGGTCGTTTAAACAATGCGTACACATCTGTGTTTGAGCGATAATACCCCGTAAAGCCTCGGCCATCTCAATCACCTCTCACCTTGATCGCAGCGGATGCCTTTATAGCCAGGGCTACAGTAGCATGTTCCAGTCACATAGTCACAGGTAGCATTGTTCAGGCACTCGCATAGCTGCTGGCAACCATATCCAAATGTACCAGCGGGACACTCTGCATGACAGAGAGGCACATTATTACACCCATCAAAATTAAAGCACTTACAGAGTGGGAGCCAAACTGTTTATAGAACACACACTCATCTACTGGGTAATTTTGCTCAGAGCTAAAATGTGTTGTGCCTACTCAACTCTGCTCACAGCTCGTCCCAATGAAGCCGGTTCGGCAAGCACACTGGCCAGATATGTGGTCGCAGTCTGCACCGTTTTGGCAGCGGCAGACTTCGGAGCAGTCCCTGCCGTAGAACCCTGAAGGACAGCCTGGGACAGAGATGTATAAAATGTTGGGGTGGGAGGAGTGGTGAAAACAAAGAGAAGGGAAGACAACATAGAGAGTCAAGGTCAAATCGCAAAGGAACGAGGAAATCAATATCACTCAATGTCTCTGCTGCATACTCAATAAGAGACAATGTGAATGAATTGAAATGAAACATTTCCTGCTTCTGCAGAAAATGCTGTTATGCTGTCAACATAACCTAGAGGTGGAAATAAAGAAGAAGACAACTGCAAATAGTAAGAATCTATATGAGAGAAGAGAGGGGAAAACAAATGTAATTTTCATGCACAATAGCAGGAGCTCCACACTGCAAACAATACTGAATAAACCCCTCGAGGTGATGGATAATGGAAATTCAAATTAGTGGACTGATATTGATGATCTGCTCTATCCCTGGGTAAATGACTGGGATGTATTACAACCATTAATGAAATGACCATTAGTTCTGTTCTGCTATTGCTCTCTCTCGCTTTAAAAAAATAAAAATAAAAAAATAGATAAAAACATCCAGTTTCCTTGTAATCAGAAAAAAAGCATTGTTTCTCACTTGTCATCTGCTGCAGTTCTATTAGACTGCCAGTAGATGACACTGTGTGTCTACTAACTGGATGGGAGAAACTCACGCTGTGTGCAGTAGAGACCGGTCCAGCCGGGGCTGCACCTGCACTCTCCATCATAGGCACTGCACTGGGCTCCATTGTGACAGTTACACGAGTTGAGACAATCAGGGCCCCAGTGCCCAGAGGGACAGGCTGCAGACGCCAGAGACACAGTCAAACTCATGGTCACGCACTCTCCCTTACATACACTACGTCCTAGACATGCATACATGAATCACATAACACATATGTTTGAGGAAAAGTCCAGACATTCTCCACGCTTTCATACAATATGTTAAAATGATACATTTGGAAGAAAATCCAGTTTTGTCATTACCCTCCACAAGCCCACAAGTTGTAGTGTTGGAAATTGCTGTCAGGTGAATATGTATGGATTATCACCCGTGTGATCGTTAGTTGTTGTTTTTTTTTAGTTTAATAGTTAATGCAATTAAAAAAAAAACACACACACATCAATTTCTCATGCCATGGCAGCTCAAAGTTCTGCTAATGATCTTTGGCCTACAGTTCTGTAAATCAAAGAGCATAATGTATTACAACAATCATTTAAGCAAGCTGTGTGTTTTACATCAGCTGGTGCTGAGGTTAGTTCTCTCTGTGCGCCGGGTCATGAAGATGATTAATGTGTATGAAGGTAAGGGTGAGAGAGAAATTAGGAGTGGAGACAGACAATGAGAGTGGGAAAAGTGGACAAATGAGCAAATTACAGAGTGGATGAAGGAAGGAAGGAAGCCATACCCTGAGAGCAGTCCTCTCCTATCCAGCCAGGAAAACACTGGCAGGAGCCATCAATGGGGTTGCAGGTGCCGTTGTTGGTGCAGAGGCAGATCTCGGCACAAGCTCTCCCGTACCTGCCACTTGGACAGACTGCAGAACAGAAAGAAACAACACACCACTTTACGAATAAACAAAAAAACTGCTCTGCCTCTTTTAAGATTAGAAAAACCCATTAACATTATGACACTAAACTTAGGCACATTACTGTGAACACATTTATGAAAACACACTGATTTTTTGAAAAGGTTGTGTAAACATGTTCCTCTAATGGATGATATCCTTTTATTTGAGTGGACACGAAATGATCTGCTTAAACAAAAGGAGGAGTCAGTCACTGCCTCCTGTGGCACAACTGCCCCATTTCCACTGCTTAGAGTGGAATGAGTGATGTGCCAAAGAATTAAAATAGACCATGTACACAGACCACTGTATACATTTTTAATGAAATTAATATTTCAATGCATCCAGGCACTCTTCAATAAGAAATATTATTTCCAGTGAAACCTCGTTTGTGTTTCCTTGTTGGACCATGGGACAAATTAAACCAAGGTGTATCTCAGTATCAGGATCAGGGAGCTGCAGTGCCAGCAGATGCAATAAACGTCTCACATAAAAGAATAGCCACCGTTAGGAATATCTGATAAGGTGGCAGGCTGTGAAAGAGATGGGTCTGACTCATTATCATGGGGGGTGATTTTAATGATTATATTTCAACTGGTTTTTCCCTCTTCTTGAGAGCTCTTTCAACCTCTTTCAAGCAGGTTGTCATTAAGCCATGAGGTTGGCTCCCCCATACTGTTGCTTCTGGGGATTCAAGCCTCAGCTCACTGGGAGAGCTTCATTAGGCTGGGACTTTGTGTGCTGGACAGAGGACAAGTGAGGACACAATGGGGCTCAACAAGAGGATAATGTGCATGATGATGGCCACCTCTGTCCCTCGTCGCCTAACGCCCGCTCACCAGTAATTATGGTTCAGACAAATTAGGACTCGTTCTCGCTTTTACTTTTCCCTCTTCCTTCAGCTAAGCTATTAAACTTTTATTTGTAAGACATTGCTTAAAGCCATGAAAGAGAATTCAAAAATTCCTCATCGCCTATCTGTAATTTATTAAAAAAAAGAGGTAAATTATTAGAGGAAAAAAATCTACAGCGCATTTGTGTGAAGGTATCTCTTCTCAGAACGGCGGAGAACATTTTTAATGTGGAACCACTGACACGACAAATACAATACCTTGTCACACAAATGAACTGAAATCAGCACGCTGTTCAATGGATGGACAGTGTGGAGACAAAAACTACTGTGACACACACATAGTATACATTCATTCTCTTTCTCAGTTTCCTACTAAATGTTCTCTTTGACCAGACATATAGCTAAACGTCTTGCAAAAAACAAAACCCTCTTTGTAAAACATTTATCAAGATGTCATGACGCTACAAGAAGTAGTTGCTGAGAAATGTCGCTTATAAGGAATAAAAAGTGCCAAACCAAGTTGTTTTCATATAACATCCTCAGTAACGCCACAAAAGAAAAGTTGCCTTGAAAACAAGTTTAACAATAGAAACAGGTGTGTTTGTGCATTTCTTTGTCTGTATATTAATGAAAGCAATTTACATACAGCTCCTTTTGCAGAATTAGGCAAGGGGACAGCAAAATTTACTTAAAATATTCTTTGTCTAAAAATGTGGCTCTTAGCAATTTTCCATCCTCTGTTGAAGGTTGTTTTTTTTGTTTACTTTTGTTTTTAGCTTAGGTTGCATCGATAATAGTCATATTTTAAAGTTTCAAGGCTAAGATGCTAGTGCGAGAGGCAGCAGGTCATCTTATTAGGACCAGTGTGCAAAGAGAGGACTTAAACAAAATGTACAGGAACAACATGATCAGTATTATTCCCTTACAGATTTCTGTATTTTATACAAAGGCATTTTCAAAAATAACCAACAAAAAAAGAAAAAAAAAACACTCAAACTTCACAGTGAATGAATTTCACTGTACGTGAAAGAGCAGGATAAAGGTCAAAAGGACATAGAAGACTACTTGCCTTGGTTGCACAGCGAGCCGGTAAAGCCAGACAGGCACTCACAGTGGCCCGTGACATGATGGCATGGCCCGGTGCTGTGCACACACTGTGGACACGACTGGCTGCAGCGGTGCCCGTAGAACCCCGGAGAGCAGACTGGAGGCAGCAGAGTGTGGCAAGAGACGACAGAGAATCAGTCACCAGCGTTGGATGAAACAAGAGGTATATAGTAATGAAACAAAGCATGACAAGAGTGATCAAGGGAGTGCAGAAAAATCAAGGCTGCAAGAAGTAAAGCAGAAAAGACAAGGAGCGACAGCAAAGACAGGGGAAAAGTATAAAAGTCAGTCTCCATTGTAATCACTGCCATTTTATCTGCAGCCAGAGACAGAATAGTAAACGAGTTAAGAGCATAGTGAGTCTGTTTTACGTCAAGTCATGAGAGCAGCCTGATGATCTATATATGTGAGGAGACACACAGCTGTGTTAATAATGCAAATTTCATTGAAAGAATGTGAACTGAGAGATATATAAACGGTGGTGCAGAAGTTATTATATAACACTTTATGCAAAGATTGTGCAACCATTATAAAAAGCTGCAATTTATATTAAAAACATATTTTCATTCCAGCGCTACACATTCTAAGAGCGCCTTAGGAATACTTACACTATTTTCACAGCCAGTGATTCGGAGAAAACTGTCAGGGGACAGCTGGGTATTTCTAAAATAGAAACCTTTTAGAAACTGACAAAACAACCTCAGTTGTAGCTTGACAAACTTGCAATGTTAAGTTTACCCAGTGGATTTTATTTTAAGCACCAGGTGTGGTGCATTTTTATCATCCTCTGGAGAAGCATGCAATTAGTTAACAATATTTCAGTAAGGGAAAAAGTGCAAAACTGCAGTTACGAGGTTTCTAGCTGACGAGAAAATTATCTGTGTAAATATTGAGTTTGGAGGAGTAACCATTTCCCCTCTCTGTCTCTCACACACACGGCGTGTTTAAGTCTCTCCACTCAAATTGATGTTTACAGGTTTGAGACAGTGAATTCACTCCCAATCAGTGAGTTCATCACTTGAGAGCACCTTCAGACAGACCCCATTCGGAAACCAGCGCTGGCACTCCCAGTGAGCATACCCTCTGATGAGCCTCAGGCGAGGACTGTGAGTCTCCCACTGTGAGGTGGTTGTTGAGGACTGTGCCAGAAGGGGGTGAGAAGTGTGTCAGTGTGTGTGTATGTTTATGTGTCTGGGGGAATGCCATTGGGGCAAAGACACTGTGATTACATGATAGCTGTGATGAAGGGTTTACACTCAAGCAGTTATGTCCAACAACAATTCTTCAAAGATCAAACAAGGTCAGTGCTGTGATGGAGTTTGCAAGTATGATGGTCTCAGTGAAACAGATTTATTTCCTAAGGGTTTAGATAAAAAGAAGTTGCTTCGAGAAAGAGGCTCACTTCTTTTGCAGGACGTCCCTCTGTATCCAGGTGCACACACACATGTGCCGTCCTCGGGAGAGCACGATCCTCCGTTCTGACAGGAGCAGCTGACTGAACAGTTGGGTCCCCAGAAGCCTTGTGGGCACACATTATCACAGTGGATTCCTGCAGGCATGTTACCAAATCTTCAGTGAATGCATATTAAGAAGGCAAAAGACTGGTAAGCTGATAAATTCTAAACAGAGTGCCATCTGTAAAAACACATCATTAAGGGGCAGCATTCACAATGCTTGATCATTGCACATCTTTTCAGGGTTATTAAACTAACATGAATCATTGACTTATTTTAGTTTTGAATAAAGAAGCTGCAGTTTGGAGGGTGTTTTTTTTCAGCCCATCTTTCACACTCTGCTTCTCCTCTCCAAATGTATTTTATTTTTGATCTGACTGGAGCTCCTTGCCAGTGCACTGTGTTGATTAACAGGGTTGGGTCTCAAGAGAGGCCAAGCTTGTCTCCCATTCTCTTTCAGCAGAGCAAGGGTAGTGCATGGAGCTGAAGGGAAGTACTCAGACCACAGTCTGCAAGTGTCACAGTGTCTTTTTTTTTCTGTGGCTTCAACCAAATGCAAAACACTGCATCCATACAGGGCTCTCACTGTGAATGCATTAGCATGCCCATCAGAGCGCCATGTTTTCCTTCAGAAAAAAAAATTCACGCGTGCCGTTCTACATGTATACAGCCGGGTATAGAAAGTGTGGCATAGCCCTGCAATTGCACATGCACACGGTCGGTGTCACACAGTCGCACAAATGCATGCAAACTCTGCAACCTTTCAAGCTTCAGCCCTCAGTTCGAAGCCTCATTTGAAATTTCCTTTGAGCAAGAATATCTGAGAATGGTGTGGCAATTAAAGCTGCATTAGTGCAGTACCTTTGAATTAAACCTGGACTAAACTCTGGGGACTAATGTTATACGGTAACCATGGCACCTTAAGGCTATATAGGATAGGAAATGTTAAGTCTGATGAGTGGGGGGCTAGATGGGTGTGGGGGGTACAGTCGCAGTGATTAAGTCAGAAGCTGTGCCATGGACATCAAAAGGAGGGCAAGGCTTGTGCAAGTGTGTTTGAGGTTCTGCTAGGGCAGGCAGGAAAAAAAAAGAAAAACAGTGGCTGGCTTTACTGTCAGAAAATGAATGCGGACAGAGCATCACATTTTTCAGTCTAATGGTGACAAACAGAGGGGCTTTGGGTGCCTAGTGAGGGAGAAGAAGAAAGAGTGAAAGAAGCCAGAACTGAAGTCTCTTCAAAGGAGGCTTTTCGCTGAGAAGTGCCAGAGGTCCTACTATCCAATTTGTACAGTGAGCACAGCGAAGCAAACCTCTCTCTCCCTTTTTAACTCTCTCTCTCCTAGTGCATGTAAACACACATCACATTACCTGCTTCGTGTCATGGACCAGAATCTCTACAGAAATAAAAGGCAAAGGTCTATTTAACATGGTCTAGCACGATGCCCTCTGCATCAAGTGTCTAGTCAGAGAACTTTTTTAAATCTTTGTTGGCTGATGTCAGGCTCACGACAGTTCAGTAACAATTCTGTGGGTCATAGTCGGCCTAGCCACTTAAGCGCGCACACTCCTAAAGTCAAGCTTCTTGACAATTTAGGCAAGCCTCACAATAGAGCCAACACCAAGTTGACAGCAAAGTAGAATGCAATACCAACCCTGGCACACTCAGTGATATGACAGTGTTTACAAAAATAGCTGTAAACAGACATTTCACTCCATCCCTGACTCAGTCCTGTGACGAATCCCACATAGCCCTCTCTCTAGGTGCTCCTTCCTTCAGAGAGACCGCTGTCAAGCCGCTGCAATTTAAGTATGTATGTGTGTGTTTGTCCGACCCACTGGGCTGCACGCTGCCCCCAGCTCTGCACCCTGGTGACTCAATTAAGGCTGACAGATGGTCCCGACCTGTGCGGGATTCAGAGCATGAGAGGCCCGTTTTGCCGGCTCCATTCTTGCAGATAATAAAACCCACATTGTTTCCCAGAATAAATGCCCGAAGCTCGGGAGGCTGAATGGAGTGGGATGCTGAGAGCTCACAGGCTTGACCTTTCCTGCTGAATCTTTTTCCCTCTCCGACTGCACCTCTCTGCCCAAGCTCAGAGACCAGGTCCTTTGCTAGCCCCCTGTATTTGACATTCAGATGCGACGCTTCATTTTTGAGCATAATGACTCTCACCCTTGCTGTGACATTCATACTTTCCAACCTCCAAGCTTTTTCCCTGTAAGCAAATGGTTTAAATGACAAGAAACAGAGAGCGAACATATGGACGTGCAAACCCCCCAAAAAACGAAAAACTATTGCATCTAGAGGGGATCAGATTCCAGTGGAGAGCTTGTGATAGCAAAGAACGATTGATACTCTGGTGAATAAACGCGGCAGCTGGTTTAATCAAATTTCCCAATAAAATGCAAACTCTAATAAACAGAACCAAAAATAACAATATCACAAGACATATCTAAAAATCTTGAGAGCAATGTGGGCCAATTATTTGATTCAGTTTGCAAATATTTAGCTGATGATTCAGTTCAGTCCTTGTGTGTAGCCGGCATCATATAATATAAGCATGATTGCATAGCAGCTTCCAGCGTGCCAGCCAAGAGAATTAATTTAGAGCTCAATTCTCAACATCTCTCATTCGGCTATGCCACCGGCGCAGTGGCAAAACAAATTGAACATTTAATTAACAAAACACTGTGTAGACATTCTGTAAACATACTGTACTGCACAAGCCATGAATGCTGCAGCATATTTTCCTGTTATGGTAAATCAGTGTGTCTGACTGGCATCTAATGTCTTTGATTTTCAGCTAATGAAGATAACTACTAAAGACGGGCCGCTTCTGCTCCTAAAGACAGACTACTGTGATTTTGTTGTGAAAAAAGGAGTACAAACCTGTCCAGCCAGGGTAGCAGCGACAATAACCGCTCACTGGGTCACAGCCATCGGCGTGGCTGCAGTCGCAGCGCTCACGGCACTCCAACCCATACGTACCCTCCTGACAACGACGATAATAATAAGAAAACTTGATCTAACTCTTCTAAAATACAGCACAATGATGCAAAAGATTTAGCTGGGTCTTCACATCAATCTCTCAGTTAAAAAGAAAGAAAGACAGACTTACAGGGCAGGGCTCGTCACAGTGCTCTCCTCTCCAACCAGGAGAACATGTGCAAGTGCCATCTATAGGATCGCATGCAGCTCTGTTGCTACATAAGCATGTCTGATTACAGCCCAGACCCCAGGCACCACTGGAACAGAGGATGGAGCAGTCCACACCCTGCCAACCTCGAGTAACAGAGAGAGAAAAATCAAACTATAAACATTTATACAAGAAAAGCGACATGAAGGCTTTATATTAAAATTACCAGACAACTGAACAGTCTAAATCAGGGATGTCAGCTCATTTTATATCATTGGCCTCATACAGTCCACTTTGATCTTGAGTGGGCTGGACGAGTGAAACACTCCTTTCTATGAGTGCAAAGAAGTTTAACTACCCACTTGATCCATGAGATATCTTAATAATAGAAAAAGAAGTGCAATGTCAACTGTGCATCTCAGTTTTTCTGCACACCAAAGGAATTCTGCTCTGTCATCACGACTCTTTCAGCATAAATTGCAAGAAATGTGTAAAACTTCAGAAAAAGTTCTGCAAGGTCATTCACAGAAAATGTTGTATTTTATAATTACTGTGGACCCATTGTAATAAACTGTCATTTTTATAATAAATAAATGGTAAATGGCCTGTATTTATATAGCGCTTTACTAGTCCCTAAGGACCCCAAAGCGCTTTACATATCCAGTCATCCACCCATTCACACACACATTCGCACACTGGTGGTGGCAAGCTACATTGTAACCACAGCCACCCTGGGGCGCACTGACAGAGGCGAGGCTGCCGGACACTGGCGCCACCGGGCCCTCTGACCACCACCAGTAGGCAACAGGTGAAGTGTCTTGCCCAAGGACACAACGACCGAGACTGTCGGAGCCGGGGCTCGAACCGGCAACCTTCCGATTACAAGGCGAACTCCTAACTCTTGAGCCACGATCGCCCCATAATAGTGAAAGGAACAAAAAAACTGGAAGCTTACTCAAAATTAATTGTTTATCTATAACTTTGTTGTAACATCAGTGATCATGAGGAAGGTCTTCATCTGAAGAAAAGATGGAAAACTTAAGAAACAGCTGTTTAAATCCTGAAAATTAGGTCCTCCATCACATTTTTAAAATCATTCCAGTAGGCTGGGCCGATTTTTGCCCTCAGGCCTTATGTTTGACACCTTTGGTGTAAATAATGGTGAGCTACAATGGTTTTTGCCCTTGTGCTTGAACCCTAAAGATTAATTTAAATAAATGTGATATGATTCAGCTGCAAAGAGAAAACACACCTCTAAGAATGGCAATGTATGAATGAGCACAATAACTATGGATGGACTTGTATAAATTTATTCAGTCCTACTGACTTTGGAGAGTTCTTAAGTTTCTCTTCAGTGCGTCCAGTACAATGGGTAAAAGATTTTTTAAAAAAAGTGGTATATTGATAGCATCTGGACTTTGGTAACCTCTTCAGTTGTTTTATTGTGTTCAAATATAATAAAGTTTTTACTTCCAGAGAAATATATCTATATGTCCTGGATATATTGCCCCCAAAACATTGAATAGACTCAACTGTTGGCAGTCAAAATTTACGATTCCTCTATTAACCCACGAGTTAACATCTGTGTGCATGAGTGAAATCTCTCAGGAATAATTGATCTGGGTGGTACTATTGACTGTGTATACTGTATATTTGGTGCACACTTATTATTTTTATCTTTTATCTGGTGGAAAACAATACAATCTGAGAAAGGAAAATGTTTTTATAGGCAATGAGAGGTTAGAAGGTAAGAAGGATTTGATATCAGTGAGACATTTATGCAGTGCTGTGTAAAAAATCTTGAGCCACCCCTCATTTCTTTATAGTTTGCTTCCAAGGAGCCAGACTTTCTTGTAATTTTTAAAGTGGCCTGCAGCAATAGTTCTCCAGGCTTTCTGAAGGTCCTTGAAAGTTCTTCTTTTAACTTTGGCTACTTTTTCAGTCATTTTTCAGTGTAGTCTTTGCTGTCTTTCACAGAAATATATCGCTTGGCACCTTGTTATTAGCAGTCTGTCACAAAACCAATAATTTGTGCCTATTTCTTTAGTTGAATCAATGAAAAATGCCAAAGATAACACCGTTTGATGGCCATAACATAATATTTTTGCACCAGCAAGGTGATTCCCAAAGTGCTATTGGCCAAAAACGTGGCATATCTTGGCATTGTGTGCAGTGTGTCCTTAAACACTCTGAGGAAACTGGACAAGTGGAGGACAAAAGAAAAAGTGGCAGATCTGAGTTTAAAAAAGAAAAAGTTGGACTTAAAATCAGTTGCAACAGCTTTTTATTAAGGAATGAATCCAGATTTGAAGGTTTTAGTTTAGATTGTTGAGGAGGAGTTTAGGACAGAGGTACGATAGTGACCATCTACAGCCACGTGTAAAGCATAGTGGAGGCTCCGCCATGATTTGGAGTTTGAGGTCAGTGGTATTGTGACTCTTGTCAAAATGTATCGCATTGTCAACAGAAAATAGCGTCATACATTGATCCATCATGTAAAACCATCTGGAAATTGTCTGATTGACAGTGGCTTCATTTAACAGCATGACAATGATTCTACACACACAATTGCATACTATCAGTCATAGATTGGCCTCCCCACACCATGCTCGTTATTATTAAGTGCTCTTCAAGAAGCCTGGAGAACTATTCCTGAAACCTACATGAAGAAATGACAAAAAAAGCTTGCCTAAGAGAGTTCATGCTCTGCTGAAGAATAAAGGCGGTCATACCAAATTTCATTAGAATTGTACGAACAGTTTTTACCTTGCATGTTGCATTCTCATTCATGTTTGCACATTTCAATGAATCAATGCACCTATTTCACATTTTCCTTGAGAAACACATGGAAATGAGGGGTGGGTCAATGAGGGGTGCATTGTACCATAAAATTTTGTCTTAAGAAATTAAGAATAGCTTATGACATGTATTATTCATTAGACTGGAAAATTGAACAGATTAAAGTTTGTACAGGAAAACAACCCAATGCACAGAATGCAACTGAATTTAGTCCATAAGAATTTATGTGTACAAATGTTCATCCATCTGTTCATCTGCACAGCCAGTACACCTTATCTCATGATATAGAAGACTTGTGCTCAGCCTCATGATTCTTTACCTTCCTTGCAGAAGCAGGAGCCATCAACAGGAGAGCAGGATGCATGATTATGGCAAGAGCAGGTGGACAGGCAACTACGTCCAAACAGACCAGGTGGACACACTGTAGAGCAGTCCTCACTCTGTGGGAGAAATAACGCAAAGTTATGCAGCACACAGCCAACATAGCAATAAATGCTGACACTGGCAGACTGAAAAAGGAATAAAATAGTCTGAAAGGATGTGGACTAAAACACTGGGAAGGTTGACTCTATTTCTCTGTATAGCTTACTAAGCTGTTTACTTAAACAAGTCACATTGTGTCTGTATGGAGACTGAAATTGAATGGATTTAAGAAAGTAACTGAAGTTCAAAGGAAGGACCACACTTGATCAGCTCAAGCTATCTCTTCTTAACTTCCAATTATGCACTCTATATATTCTGACAGCACCTGTTCTGAGCCATGGTTTGCAACCCCATTTCACCCCATCTCTCAACTTCTCTCTTCATCTCCATCTCCCGTTAGATTTCCTTTTCAGCTGAGACGCAGGCAGGACTCCAAAGTTGGAGAATCCAGACTTTTCACCGCTTTCTCCAATCAAGCAATGACTAACTTTGCACTCTTATCTAATCATCTTCACTCTATTAATGCAATATTTTGAGTTCTTAATAAACTAAAGTCACATTAAGTTACTGCCCTTGCCTTGTGAAATGACTTGCGGAAGATGTATTTTGCAAGCCTTACTCTATAAGGGTGTTCAAAATCTGACACTGTGGAGCCCACTCAAGCAGTCAAGACAATGTTGGCATGCAAATGGAACTGGCACACTGAAATGAAATAAAAATATGGCTCATAAGCATAACAAGTTGCTGTTTGCAAGCTTCCCATGGACTGGATTACACTACACTGCATTACATTACATTGAAAGGTAAAGAAGAACATCCTGGAGTTTGTCTGAGATCTGATTTATGGATGCTTATTGCGATGGACATTGGAGATGATGAAACCATCATGAATTGTGAGCCAAACTAAATCACAAAAATATGTAAAACATCTGTGTGTTCAAACAGACAAAGAAACTGGATTTTTGAGTTCGAACCACTTCTGTGGCTTCAACTTTACCGGTTTGCTGAGTGAGCCAACTTAGCATCCCAAACGGAATCAACAAAAAATGGCAACTTTTAAGATACTCATAATGTGTCCTTTGGCACCGGTGTCCTTGACACACTGTCAGCAGCAGTCTTGGACACAGAGAGATAATGGTCCTCTTTTAATGAGCAAATAAGTCAGCATCAGGAGATTGAGGCTTGGGTTAAAACATGCACCTTCCCCACATTAACCCTGCCCATAAATGTGATGCCAAGGGGTCCTTTACAAGTTTGCCTGTGATCATTTGGGAGCAAAACCCATCTCATTGTTGCCATTACCCTGTGCGTCACAGCACTGATGGCAAAAAACACATTGTGCTCGTCTGTGAGACATTAGCAGCTTTCCATGGATTTGACAGCATGGGAATGCAATAGGGCTGAATCTTGTGGTGAGCACATTGTATCTACATTTTAGCACGTGGGCCCTCATCAGACTAGATATTCAGCCAAAGCCACACTAGGCAAAAACAGCGATAAAATCCAAGTAAATGAGTTCCACAGTGAAATGGATGGACAGGATCCCACAGGTATCACTTATAGACCAACTCTCTAACCTCTCACTCTAATATACCATAGAAAAGATTGGCAGCCACATTGGCACAGCCTTTTAGTGTTGTTGCATTAAAATTAAGTATCTGGTAAAGGACATGAAGTACTCCGTCTCTGTCCTCTGCATCCTGCTGTCATTAGAATTTCTCTGCTTTAAAGGCTGAGCACAACCCACCTCCACCGCTCTTGTCCCTCCCTCAGCTAGAGATCACAGCCAGTCTATGGATGCCCACACCCTTTGTTTCAAACCCTGACTTGAGTGACAGGTGACACAATGATTTAGAGTTCCAATTAGAGGCCCAGAGGAGTCCTGAGTGGCTCTTGCTTCGCTCACCAGAGATCTGGGGGACTGCTGGCTGCTCACTGCTCTCATTATCATTTTGAACTCAGTTTAAACATGAGGCAGGAGGAGATGTGCCAGTGGACGCCAGGGGCAGAACACACATCTTAAAACATCTCTCCTCCCCGTACACCACATAAAAGCGCCTGTCTGCGAATGAAATTTTTATCAATCGGTTGCAATAACCTTTGTTCTGCCGCAAACGACAGCTTCAAGACTGCTAACAATAGCAGTTCAGTTACAGTTGTTAAGTGCGGCAAGAAGTTCGACCGGCTGGGGGGTGGGGGAGGGCTGGACAGAGGGGGACTGGCAGGGAGGTGCAGTCTTTCTTCAGAGCTCAGGCAATTTACTGGTGACTGGACTCATGGATAAAACGTCATACAGCCACAAATGACCATGGATTTTGCTGCCTCCATGACTGCGTCGAATTCCACTTGGTTTCCCCCCTCACAGTGCGGACTCCAGTGGTTGGTCTGTTCTCAAGTGGGGAAAGGCAGCTCTCTCATTAGTCGACTGATTCATATTCCTTCTGAGCTGGGAAGGATAGAAGTCTGGATGTGGAGAATCATTATTAATACACGGGCTGTCAGTCCATTGCATAGGAGCAGCAGGACCTTACATAACTACACAGCCGATAGAAGTAGTAACCAGACCAGACCAGGTCGTCCTTGGCCAAAGCACTAAATTCATACCTATTAGTATCTTAATGTAATTGGAGTGCATTTTTTCCAGAAAGCCACTAGCTGACACAACATTGATCAGGCTGGTACCCTTCGAGACTAGATGCAAATGGCACCACTAATTACCAATCATTCTCACTCCTTAACAGTTCATCTAACTGCTGGGTGAGTGAGTGCAGTTTAAAATTCATGCAGCATGGTTGAAAATGAACCTCTGAACCTTCTGATGAGGAGAGAAATCCCTGAGAGATAGGAAAATTGTTTTCACCACCTACAAAGGCAGACTGGAATCCATTCCTAATGCATTCATATTTCACATAAAGCGGTACCAACAGAATCTGTAGAAAAAAAGAAAAAAAAAGAAAGACACCTTACAGAGTCCACATGCTGCAGATTGCAAGGGACAATGCCTGAATAGGTAACATGTAATCACTTTGTCCCAGTCAAAAAGAGCATGTCCAATTACTAGAGCTAAATCAAGCGTGGAGGTGCTCAGTCTGCTCAGACACTTTGCTTGGTTTGCCCCCCGATGGGACTCCAGAACAAAGATGCAGTGGGGAGGCTTAGTCTTATCAGCTGTCCCCCGGGGAAGTGACTTCGCTTGCAATCATAGCCGCAACACCATCATCAACCACATTTTAAAAACTCCATGTGATAATAACAATGTATGATGCATGTCACACAATTACAGGTAGCAGCTACACAGCTCTACCTCTGTAACAAAGTGTTTGCACAGCAGCAGCTTTGTTCAGAGTACAAAAAAAAAAAAAAAAACTCTCCACACACACTCAAACACACCAATCCTCCATATGAGGTGTGTCTGGTCCCATCTGACTGCCTTCTTTTCTTTCCAGCTCCTGCCCTCTAGGTCTATTTAATGGATCTGGCAGTCCTTCCCAGCAGCCGCCAAAGAGAACAGGTGGAGCAAATTAAGACACAGTCTGCGGCCCTGCTCGGTAGCTCAATTCACCACAGTGGCCTGGTGTAAGACACAGGCAATTTCCACCGAAATGTAATGTTGGCAGGAATGTACCCTTGCAGTCGCTGTTGCTCTCTAACTTCAGATTGCAAGACAAGAAATACAATAGGGAAACTGATTGAAGTTACCCAACTAATTTGACAGTTGTAAGAGGGAACAATGTGGCTGCAACAAAAACCGACTAAAACGAAAACATATATAGGTCAAGGATTCAATTTTCTCCCAATTGGTCCAGGAGTACAGATCACTGATGCTACAAGTCAAGACATATCGACTGTATTTGTAAAATACACACGACCCATTATTAATGTCTGCACTGGGAGGTACCAGAGGATTTATTGTGATGCGGTAGAGCACATTTATAATAAGGCGATAATAAAATGTCTCCCCTTGCTCTTGACTGTCTGTGTACAAAAAGCTTCTAAAGTGAAACTGGGACAACTTCCAAAAAAATTATGACCACACTGACACAAACCTTTTACAACAACAGCCACAAAAAAACATGAAACATAAGTCAAAGCTGCAACCTTCACAACTTAGGCTCATGGCGGAGAGTTTCGCAGCATATGGTATGAGACATGCGAGTACAATTATTGGTTAGTGGAGATAGAGATATTCTTCAGTATATTAAAGATCACGAGGAGCGAGGTTACAAATACAATTAACCCTTGAGCATTTCATGAGAAATTAATGTAACCAATAGCATAATTACAAGTTGACATGGTAATTATAGCTGCGAATAAATTAAAATGGACATGCGAGTGTCAACGTGGTTTAGAACACAAAGTCATGGATGTTCAAGGACTGCTCTTTCTAAGTGTTTTAAATGCCGTTTAAGCTTATGCTTGTTTTTAATGCATTTTGAGTGCTCTTTTCTTTGTTTTTCCACCAACTTCTTTTTTCCTCCTTTTCCTTGAGTACACATTGGCTGTGTTTCGGTTTGCATAGCGTAACTGTGGCCCCACCTTGGCATTTTGGCTCTGGGAAAAGAGATCTAGATCTCATGAGATCAGGTAAAGGTCAAATTTGAAAGAAAATCTTTAATAAAACATTATCCTGAAAGTGGCCACAGATATGAGTACAATAAAATAGCAGTGAATGTACATGATACTCACCATGAACCCAGGGGCACATGTACAGGTACCCGTGACAGGATGACAGTCAGCTCCGTTGGCACAGCTACAAGTCAGCATGCAACCCTCTCCATAGAATCCAGGCGGACAGGACTCATTACAGTAAAGCCCTGTCCATCCCGCAGAGCAGGTGCATTCACCAGAAAGCGGGTGGCAGCTACAATATAATGAGAAAGAAATATGGGACAATGACAGGAAGAAAAAGGGTGAGGTGAAGTTTGAGCTCTAAAAGTATCAACACTTCATTCTTGAGCAGGATCAAAGTGTGAAGTCCGCGCCAAAAGCCATTCATCCATCTACGCGTCTACGTGCTCGTTTCTGATAGATGAGGTGTCCCTTTTCTCCTTCGTTCTGTAATGACTTCTATGGCCGATGCCCAACTCTTGCCGGAATCAGAGCATTAACATTGCATTAACTATGAATGCTGCTGAGAAATTATGAATGAAGCAAAGGTCGCGATTAAAAGCTAACTGGATGACATGGCTAAGAGGTGTCCAGACTTCAGAATGAGTGCTGGCATAGAGCTAAGATGAGACAAAATTGAGTTGCAGAAATCTTTATTCATATGGAGAGTCTTTGCTTCAGGGCTTGGTCAGAGCAAAGCTGTGTGTGGCCTTGCACTGATGTCTCACTTACCTGACGGTGTTGGTGGTGTTACAGGGGCAGTACTTGTCACAAATGAGGCCGTATAGACCTGGGGGACAGAATCTCTCCTGGCAATTAGGCCCTTTAAACCCTGTTTCACATAGACAGGCTCCGTTTATATGGTGACACTTGGCTCCATTCTGACACTCGCACTTCTGGTTACATTGCGGTCCATAGGTGCCCACAGGGCAGTCATCCTGACATCTGGAGGAAAATTACAGAGCAATGACGGAGTCTTTTAAATTGCTGCTCTAAAAAATGTCAGGTACATGGGGGAAAAAATGAGTCAAGACTTGTAACATGAAAATCTGATGTTGGAAATGTTAAAGATTCTTTTTGTGCATGTATGATATATATATACAGATATATACAATGTTAATTTCAACAATTGAATAAAATGAATTGAATAAAGAATAATCTGCAAAATCTCAAACTCTGCTTGGTTCCATCTTTTAAAATGTGCTCATTTTTCTGTCCTTTCTCTAGTTCATGTTTTAGGGTTTCAAACACAGACAAATCCCACCTTTCAGCTCTGTGAGTGCAGTTCAGTTAATAAATGATGGTATTTTTCAACAATGTCAATGCTTAATCACTACAGCATTAAAAAGCCTTTACAAATTGCACATGGTCACAAGTACATGAAGGAAATTGAGTCAATTTTATATTTATTATGAGCCATTTTAGTAAAACTGAAACATTTCATTTTGGATACATATTTCATAGACCCTGAACCTTCTAAACTCAAAGGAAAATAAATGCGGGCAAATATTTTACTCTAACCACTCTGTTCACATTTTAAAAGCATAAGATAAATATATAATAGGTTGCTTGTAAAGTTTTATTTGTATTATTATTTTATTGTTTTACGTTGGTACCAGTCACCATCTGATTTTATAGCAGACTACATTTTTGTGTGTCTTCAGAAGGTTAGCTGTTAAATAACCCCCACTCACATCTTGCATCAGGCATTCTTAATAGTTCACATGACAGTGTGAGGCAAGGTCTCACGATGGTTTCACCTGAAACCTCTGCTGATAATGACACTCACCTTTTTCACGCCTTGGCTCGTGTGATGAGGCACATGATCAAGAGCGGGTCAACGACCCTCTTAAGGGAGAACTCCCACTAGGGTTTAAATACCTGGTACTGACCTGGTTGTGTAATGGTGTGGGGGATATTTTCTTGGCACACTTTGGACCGATTAGTACCAACTGAGCATTGTTTAAACAGCCTACCTGAGTTTTGTTGCTGACCATGTCCGTACCTTTATTACAGCAGTCTACCCATCATCTAATGACTGTTTCCAGCAAGACAGCACGCAATGTCACAAAGCTCAAATCATCTCAAACTGGTTTGAAGATGACAGTGAGCTCACTGTACTCCAACGGCCTCAACAGTCACACGTTCTCAATCCACAACAGAGTACCCCTGGGATGCGGTGGAACGGGAGATTCACATCAATACACGCAGCTGAAAAATCTGCAGCAACTGTGTGATGCTATCATGTCAATATGAACCAAAATCTCAGAGGAATGTTTCCAGCACCTTGTTGAATCTCTGCCACGAGGAAATGCGGCAGATCTGAATGCAACAGGGTGTTTTTGGAAAGTGCATGTAAATATAATACTAAAAAACAATAATGCTTTATCATATTTTACGCAATGCAAAGATTGTTTAAGAATTGGAACATGAAATAAAACTCCAGCCCCAGCTTCAATACATTAAATAATATGGATATATTATTAACAGTGTTGCCACAGTTACTTTGAAAAAGTAATATATTACGGACTACTGATTACTCCTTCCAAAAGTAATTTAGTTACTTTACTTTAGAGCAGGGCGATATGGCCAAAAATATTTATCACGATATATATTTGAAAATTTGCGATAACGATATAACTGACGATATAATTGATGCGAGACAAAATACAACTCCACAACATTACTAGTGCAAAAAGACAACCTTCCATTTATTTTCACTTAAACAAGAAGCTGGTTTTTATGTACATTAAAGCTTTATAAAAATGTAACAGTGCAAATGCAAATTCCTTGCTTAAAGTTTAACCAAAAGGCATTTCCAGTAGAAATGGGCTGACATATCCTGAGCATAACCAAGTATAATATCCACTGAAGTTAAAAAGAGGTGCTTTGCAACATGAAACTGCAGTGTGCAGTACGTATTTTTCAGACCATAAGGTGCACGGGATTATAAGGCACATTAAGCGAAACAAAGAAGTCAGATAAATCAAACTTTATTAAACTCATTCTTCTTGCTTCCTCCACTTCTGTACCATTGAGTCATTAATGTTGAATTCTCCGGCAGATACTCTATTCCCATGTTGTTGCAGTATATTAATGACTAACCTTGTATTGTGGATGGATCATCTCAGTTGTTCTCCTGACTGAAGTTTGGTCCGTTTACAGCATCCTGCCATGCGATTGCATTTGTCTCTAACTATCAGGAACCTTAATGTTAACTTTTATAAGTGGAAAAGTGTTAGTGTTCGTCCTCCAGCTTCACTGTTTATGTTATGCTAGCATAGCTGTGTCACTAGCGATCAGGTAGCACATCATTATATACCAGCTAGCCCAACTTCAGTAACCCTACAAACGTCACTGCTGTTTAGTTTCCTGTCTTCATTTATGTTGGACATGATAGCAGAGCTGTACATTTGAATTTTTTCAGAAATCTCAGCGGTAACTAGCGAGCTAACTTCCGCTAGCGTCCTGCTAACTTCTAACTCCGTTAAATGTAATACATTTTGTTTTCATGGATGCCTGGAAGTTAAACTTCATAGTTACACCTGGTAAAGCAGCAATGCTGATCGTTTTATTAAAGATGAAAGAATTGAGACAGTTTTTAACTCTCAGTGATGCTGCAGTGTTCGTTTGACCTAGGGTTGCCAACCGTCCCTTAAAAAACGGAATCGTCCCGTATTTAGAAACAAAAGTACACGTCCCGTATTGAGCTAATAAGGGACGCACTTTGTCCCGTAATACAGTGAGAATCAAAAGTAGTCTATAAATGTTTATGGAATTAACACTTTGTTTGAAAGCATAATTCCCAGCCCCTCTCCTGCTTTGTGACCAATGAGCTGACAGCACACTTATGACAATTCGAGTATGACAATTCAGATTACCGTTCATCTCATTGGTCGAGGAAAGGTTGCTTACGGAGAAAATACCGTAAGACAACAGATGACCACAACAAGAAGCATGGCCAACAGGGAAACAAACGCCGACACTGCGGTGCAATTCTCGGACGACAGTACACCTAAAGCTGGACATACACTGTGCGATTTTCAAACTGCACGATTGACTCACAGGGGTTATAAGTTTATAGGTCACGAGGCAGGGTCTCACACTATACCGCCCGATGCTCTGATGCGACCTGAGTGCTCACACTGTGACTCCATAAAATGAAGGTTATAATAGAAAATCTGTCGCTCGCTCTCCCTCTCTGTCTTTCACTCAGACAGATACGCACGCCACCACCATCAACTTTGCTAAATTGCTAATGAAAAACATTGATCAGGCAGCTGTGATTGAGCAGCAATGTAAATCCAACTATTTTCACGGTTGTTGTGGTCGTGATAATTTTGTGATGCCACATCGAAAAGGCTCGGATGAGCTTTCCAAAGTTCTACAAGTTGTGCCTCCATCGCTTGTGTCCAGATCACACGCCGTGCTGCAACGTCTTTTTCACCGACGTTTACGTGTGAGCAGCTGCGGTGACACCCTCACTTTTTCCATAGGCATGCTTCTAATGGTGGGCGCATGAAGAACATGAGGGGCGTGAAAGCTCGGGGAACCCTTAACCAATTTCTTGTCCACCAGGCCACGGCAGAAGCAGATATGGTATGTAAACATTGGTTTGTTTTTTTTAAACCCTCTGGTTAAGGTTAATATGGGCATGTGCAGTGAATATCAGCGCTATGTGGCCAGAAGTGTGATAATAAAATTTATTTTGTGTAATAAACAACTGCAAGGATAGATGATTACAACAAATAGATGACTAATACATAAAAGTAATACATAGATTAATAATGATGATGAGTTATGATGTGTAATCATGGGAACAAGCGGGTTTACAAACAGGAGCAGCTGATTAGCATTAGAAAAGCTGAAATAATACCTCAACTGAAGCCAATTGTACTAAATGCACTATATGTGCACTGTTACAAGAATATTTTTGTTCTATTGCTTTCTATTAATTTATATAATTTTAAGTTAAGCAGGACAGAGTTCTTTTAAAGAAAGATTTACTTATATTCTCAAAAGTTAAGCATGACAGGCTTCTGTTTAAAAAAGAGACCTGTTTTACTGTGTTAATGTTGTCATTTTGAGCTAAAAATAAATGGCTAAATGATCATTTGTTTCCCATATGGTCATATCACAAAGAATATGCATCTGCTTAAATCAAATTCAAGTCAAATGGTTAAAAAATAATTTCACACACAAAAAAACAAAGGCACTGCGCACGCGCGTTTTACTCATATTCTATCGCAATATTTCATTTTCCTATCGTTGCCTAACATTATACCGGTATTACCGTGAACGGTATAATATGGCCCAGCCCTACTTTACTTTATTTTTAAAGTAACTAAGTTAGATTACTAGTTACTTTATTAGTTACTTTCAGAAGCTGCCAATAACACTCCCCACTGCCTCAACATAAAAACATCAACCGGTTTTGCCAATACTCACTTTATTGGAAGTGTATTTTAACAGTAATGTCAACAATATATCTCCTGACATTTGAAGCTGAACTTTTTCCTGACAGAAATACTTGTTTGTATGAAAATAAAGAAAGTCTTGTTACTTCACTTAACATAAATACTTTTTATAAAAAAAAAACAAAGAAAGTTTTTGACTTTAACAAAAACTTTATAAAAAACAATAAGTCGACTTCATTTAACAAATACTTTTTTATAAAAAACAAACAAACAAACAAACAAACAAAGAGTCTTTCTTGACTTCCCTTAAGATACTTTTTTTTTATCATCCACATGTAAGCACTATTGTCCGCTTTTGTAACTTTGGACTAATCTTATGAAAAAAAAGAGACTGCAGGTCCAACTTAAATTGCCTTACTTTCTTGCAAGTAATTGATTTAAGTTAATCAACTTGAAAACTTTAATAAGTTTATTAAGTGACTTTGATAAACTTAATTCAGTTACTTGTAAATAGTTATTTAAATTGGATTCCCCATTCTCTTTTTTTCAGTATATGTTGTCATTGCATGTTATGGGAGAAACAGTAGACTGGAGCGAGTAAACCAGTGGTTGTACCTCATTAACAGAAGCTTCTCAAACCCTTTGTCAGAAAGTCGATTTCTTTTAGGCGTGAGCACCAAACCTCCCAGACTAAAAAGTCGCTCCACAGGAGTACTTGATGGGGTTGGAGTGTTATACTTTTAAAAAAAATGTCTTTATGCTTGAAAACGTATGCAGAATCTGAAGGTCGTAGCCTGACATCAGGTAGTCCATGACTTCTTTTTCTGCAGAATAGGTCTCCTCCTCTGGCTCTGCCATCTCACCTTGGCTGCTAGATGTAGTAGCACTGGGCACACTGGCAGGTTTTTTTGCCAGAGGAGCAGTGGTGCAACACTCTGCTGTCAGAAGTTGTTGTACTCGCTCCCTCCTTCCTGTATCTCTCAGCCAACTGGCAGCTGCGAGAAGGGCATCTTTGTCGTCTAGCACACCGGTGAAACAAGTCTGAATAGCCTAAAAAACATAATCGATATTTTTATGCCTACAATTTAATATGTTATTGAATTATTTGCAAACCATGCCTAATATGAGATCAGTATTATGGATTTATTTTGTTTTAGGTTACTTGTAAACATTTTAATTGTTGTTATCTTATTTTTCAATGATAATTAATATTCTGTTCCATGTTTGTGAATTGTATGAAGCAAAAAATTTGACAAATTTAAAGACAGAGCGTACCTGTACAATGGCATCTGGAAGGCCTGCAGTCATCCTGGAGAGGTCATCTTTCACAGCCTGGGTCTTCTGCATCAGAACTTCAAGTGTTAGTAGTAAAGTTCCATATGGACAGTCGCCTTGTAAAATGTCCAGTGCTGCAGTCAGAGGTTTCATGGCCATGCAGTACTCATGCAGGACCTGGTATTCTTGATCTTTGAAGCACTTCAGTCCTAGCTTTGTGCACAGAGTATTCAGCTCACCCATGGGGATGTCTGCAATTCTCTTTACAGCATCAAAAAAGGAATTCTACCTTGTGGGTGTTGGTATTAGGAGCTTTCTTTTACTGATTTCTTCCACTGTTTCTGATGCAAGTGTAGATCTACTCAATTTGGTCCGAAGAGCTGTGCATTTTGCTGTGCTGCTCCTATACACAGCCCTGCTCTCTGTGTGCAAATTATGTTGATGGTGTGCAAAGCACACCTGCGGTGCGGGGGAAGAGACAGCTGACCATCACTTTCATTCTGACAGATCAGAAAAAGTGACATCATCGTCTTTGGGGGTGGACTCTTCCTTCTCCGTCTCATCATCGGACTCCGTGACAGGATGATAAATTTGAAACGCCTTAACAAAGTTGGATCCATTGTCAGTAACTGTTGCAACTACTTTGTTGAGTAATCGTTTTCGATTTCTGTACCAATGACATCATACGTGTCTACCACGAATCCGCCTGCATGCTAATGCAACCTTGTAGCGCTCTAATGTGGTTCTACTGATCCAGTGGAGCGTTACTCCCATATAGCCTCTGTTGTTAGCAGTCCAAATATCCGCGGTAGTTGAAACAAAGTCAATTTCATTCAGTGCGGCCTTCAAACTCTCCAAGTAAGAAGTAAAAGTCGTTCGGTGAGGCAGCTCGGCATTAGAAGTAGGGATCTTTTTTATTATGGCACGAAACGAGGGCGAGTCAACAGTGTTTATAGTTAGCATTTCTTCTACAATATACTGCGCGACCAACTTCTTCAATTCTTCATCACTTACTGGTTTTGCACCAAAGTCCAACTTTTGTTGTTTGAGGGTGTAGGACCTCCTGCGGAAGTCACGGCTCTCTGCTTCGGACCACTTGGTGGGACTCTCTCTGTGAGTTTGACTGTGCCGTGCTGCGACTCCAAATGTTTCCTTAAGTTTGACGTAGTGTTTTTGAAGGTAGATAACACTTTTACGCCGACACAGAGTGTACAACGAACCTTAATATTGAAATCTTTAGTTGACAGAAACTCAAAATAGTGACCATATTTCCAGCTAAAGAACGAACATCTCTCTCCCTCCATTGTTGTTTACACTTTTTTTTACGTCGCTGGCTGCTTGTGAGCGGGAAACGTGAGCTGTTGCTTATGTGACGTTTTACGACACGTATGCGTTTGTCATCCGCTGAGACGAAAAGAAGAAACCAAATCTTTTTGCTTTAAAAATAGTAACGCACAGTGGTTTGGACAAGTAACTTTAATCTGACTACTGTTATGGAAATAGTAACGCGTTAGATTATTTGTTAATGAAAAAGTGGTCATATTCAGAGTCACTGATTATTAACACTCTTCTTACATTTCAAAGTTTTAATAATGAATGTTTACTTTAAAAATACTTTCATAAATCCATGGTCAAATTTTAACAAGGACAGCGGGCCTCTGCTGTCAGTACTTCAGCGTCTCTGCAGGGGTTGGACAAGACTCAGTAATCGTCATCAGCTAAACAGAAACTGCTTCAGTTTTCTGCACATAAACTAGTGTAGATCCAAAAATGTATTTCTTCATTCACTTCAATATACTGACTTAAGTATACAGTCCTGGTGGAGTTTCAGTCTCAAGAGTGTAACAAAGCTTTTACAAATAGCTCAATTACAACATAAAATGGCCAAGTTATGTTTCATGTTTAAATTACCCTAGCTTTAGTTTTATCAGAGGACAATGGTATTATTATACTAGACACACGTGGGTGGGGGGTAACACAATCTTAGATTATTCCTGGCAGTTTAATTCACCTGCCACTGACAAAATGAATGAGGGCAATTTTGCAAAATAATAAAGTAAAGGAAAAGGTCTTGTAAAGGAAGTGTTTCCATCCAAGAGACAATTGCTTTAGCTGAACTAATAAACCCAGGCTGCTCTGGGCTGCTCTGGCAGGCACGAGGAACTAAAAAGATCTGTGGATTTCAATGAGACCTTAATATAAGCCCATTACTTATAATTAATGAGCAGACTCCAAACAGCATGTAGCTCATGGTGAGATCAATGGATAGGCTGGGAGTGGATGAGGATGAAGGCTGAAGACATGAAACCTTGCTGGCCAGCATGAAGTACAAGATTAATTAAACATACAACGCCCCTATTAAAAGCTTCCAATCTACCTTCAAATGGACTAATGGGCATTTATAAATGCTTATTTCTCTCGAGTATAAGAATATGCTAGGATTTCCTTTATCTTTTTAAAGAACAGCCAGGTTTGTGCCTCATTTAGAAGTCAACAAAGAGAATGGGTCAATGAGTGACTGTTAAATGCGGAACTGCATGAAACCATTCTTTTGCATTAAATACTAATATCAATAAATCATGCCTTTGTATGACCTATTTTAAGTAGGAGCACAAAAGTTTGCTGATAGAACTTCAGAAAAAGCCGTTTTGAATAATAACTGAGCGGTCTGTTTGTCAGCCGGACGTGTCACCTGCATACCTGCGTCCACTGAAGCCGGCTGCACATTGGCACTGCCCCGTGATGTGGTCGCACATTCCACCGTTACGACAGGAACAGTCTTTGCTGCAGTTGATGCCGTACTTGCCAAGAGGGCAGGGCTGGGCACACACTGAACCCTGTGAAAACAAGCCAACAGACTTGATTGAAGTTTGGACAGTTCAGACCTATCGTTAATGTCCTTCTATGTGTCTGCAGATGTGTTTACTTTTTCTTCTTTCTTTTTTTTTAGAAGGCAACTGAAAGCATTACATTCAAGAAGTAAGTTCAAAACTGTACACTTTACTGTGGAAGATATTTTCACATATTATCTTCAGAAAGGTCAATGCAGAGTTAATTTTCACATGGAAAGTTCACAGTAGTCAGACTCCACACTACAAATTCTATTTTTTTTTCTCCTTCCAGGGAGCAGAGACACAGCATTCTCATTTATTGTACTTTTTCCCCCCTAAACTTACAACAGCGTTCAAGTATTTTCTCCCCTCGGGCCTTTGCTTTTGCTTTTGTGACCTACCGTCCACCCAGCAGGGCAGGAACAATCTCCTGTGATGTGGTGGCACGTTCCTCCGTTCTGACAGGGGCAGCGCTGTTCACACTGAGGCCCATGACTACCGGAGGGGCAGCGCTCCCCACAGCTGTCAGCACACAAGTCAAAAGTATCAGATAAGTAACCTGTCTTTGCCTGCAGTTCTTTGCATCAGCAAGAAATTGGATATACACACTCACATTGCTACATAAAATGTGCCAAAAGAGTAAATATGATAGTGGTACTCACAAAGCCCCTGTGTAGCCTGGTGCACAGATGCACTCTCCTGTCTCGTGGTTGCAGGTGGCACCATTGAGACATTGGCATGGTAACTGGCACGCCTTGCCGTAATAACCATGCTCACAGGGCTCCTCACAACGCCATCCCTGGTACCCATCAGTGCAGACACAGGCACCTGTGATGGGGTTACACTTAGCCCCATTTTGGCACTGGCACCGATTGCTGCAGTGAGGTCCCCAGAAGTCACTCTCGCAGCCTGCAGGCACAGAGACAAGTGGCATCAAGCACACCAGAAAAAAAGAGGAGACTATGCATCAGAATACACTCGCGAACACTGAAAATCATAACGGTCACATAAAAACACAATAAATAATAAAGTGACTCATTAATGATTGTTTGGAATAACCATAAAAGTTCATCATTAATAATAAATGATCAGGGGAAATCTTCCTCCCAATGAATTACTCTTTATTATAATGGTATGATTTGGAAGCGCTGTCTCAGACTGCTTGCAAATCTATCTCTATGCCTCCAATATTAATTTTCATCAGTTCAACAAATTCAAAATCTAAAGCTTTAATCTGTGTATTTTTTTTATCTTTTGAACATGTAACAGCAAACAAATTGCTGGATGTAATCTATTCACTCAATTAATTGAACATATTATTAAAATACTATCTGTGTACCAAAAGGCTGATATTCTTCCTGTGGGCCACAGACCTCGATTAAAAACACATCAATAAAGCACACTGGTACCCGTGGTCAATGTTCCCTCTAATTTTTCATGTGTCTGAGCGAACACACAAACTCCCTGAGCGGTCCCTTCGACCACTGTGAGCAACAGCAGACGTGTGCACTGTGGTCACGGCAGCATCGAATCCATCCAAGTTACACGGTTTATTAAAATAATCAAATTACAGCATTTATGTTAGACTACTTTTAATTAACTGCTTTAGCCCACTTACAATGAAAATTTAAAAAAAAATCTTGTTCATGACCTGTGCAGTACGTTAACACTATTGGAAGTAAAAATAACTTGAACTCCAATTTTGAAAACACAACTTTCTTTTTTTAATTTTTTTTTTTTTTAAATAAAGCTCTGACTTGTATTATAAGTATGAGTCTGTGGTCTGGGAGAGAGTCCTGTCTGCAAAATACAGCATATAATGACCAATGTTGGGCAATTAATTATATAGTTACTTCTTCAAAAAAGTAACCGAGTTTTGCAAACAACAAAGTTTCTTGCAGCTGTTTACCTAAAAATGCAGCCAGGGTGGTTTTTTAAATAAACATTTCAAACTATTTACAGAACAATCAGCTGTTCTGCATCAAATCTGATGCCACACAAATTATTTGTGCCGCTCCAACAAATCATTTCTGTCCACTATGAGATAAAGGAGAACAACAGCCTGATACCTGCAGGCCTGACAACAGGAGATGTATCACTGCCGTAACACCTGTAACATTCAGTTGTCGCCTCATTGTTCTGACACACACACAACAACACTATTGACTACACTACACACTAACTACACAAGATTTGCGCTAAACAACGCAAATCTCTCACGTCTCAAAACACCGCCATCACTCCTAAAACTCCCCCCTTCCCAAACAACTAAATGCCATGTTGCCATATCATTTTTTGATTGGTCGACATGGTACATTTTTCCACCAATAGGAAAGGCGGCGGGGGTCGGGAGGGGGGCTGTTTTTGCTCACAGGCAGAGAGCGCTTTCGAGCGTTTCCGCAGTAAATATAAACAACAATAGGAAAAAAAACAAACCTTGCACATATATATATATATATATATATATATATATATATATATATATATATTTTTTTTTTTAATCATAACACTGGTTTTACGTGGCCTATCAACACAATTTAAAAACTGGTATAAAGTCCACACTTTTTCCGTCAATTGTTCCGTCTGTCCTGCTCACATCTCCAATGGTTCTACACGTTGTCATTAACGTGACTTCACTCCACATCAGCCATGCCGCTTTGCTAGCTAAAACACCGGTGTCGGCGCATAAGGATGCTGTCATAGCCTGTGGACGACGTTGATTAGCTGCGTATATATACGAATGTGAATCTCATCATTGGCTGGACTATGGGATAAGGTGACATCGTTCTAATCCCATACTGGAGCAGCCAGTCACTTACTGACTAACACTGCAAAACAGAATTGTTAACGTATTTATTTTAATTTCAATTCAGGTTAGATTTTCTTTTTTTTTTTGTGCACAACACAGATTTTCTGTGCGCAGAGAGCGTGCAGCAGTGCGCAATTGCGCACACGCGCAGCTTAGAGGGAACATTGCCCGTGGTGTTCCTTCGTTACCAAAACCAGTACACTGGCACTGCGGTTTATGGACTGATCCAATATGTTTACCATCTTCCTGTTGTAGCCAGCAACAACAACATAGAATTTTCCTGCTTGGTAAGATGTTTGCTTTAAAAAAAAACCCTAAATTATAAAATCACGGTGTGGCGGACCACCAGGTGGCTCCACTCACACACAAGTTGAAAGGAAGTGTGGGGGTGGAGATTTTGGCACTGACTATATGTGAAGTTCTGTCAGTTAATAAAGTTGTTGGAGTGAGACACTGAGACCTCTCCTGTCGTTGTTAATTACCTCCACATTGGTGACCCCTGTAGTGAACATGCTAAGGCTCGACGACGAAGCCAGCTCTGGCCTGGAAGCATCGGCGGCCGCCGGACCTTCACCTCCGCCGATGGCTGCGTTTGCTGTGGCGCTTAAATTGCCGGATTTTTGGCTTCACGATCCTCCTTCATGGTTCATGCACGTAGAAGCTCAGTTTGCTCTTCGTGGAGTTTCAGCCGACGACACCAAATACCACCATGTGGTGGCCTCACTTGACCCGCTGTCAACCCGCCGTGTGATGACTCTCCTCCGGGATCCCCCAGCCCAGGGCAAGTACGCCGCCCTCAAGGGGCTGCTGCTGCGGCGTTACTCCCTCTCTGATGCTGAGCGGGCCGAGAAACTCCTTTCCATCGCGGGCCTGGGCGACGGCACCGCCCTCGAGCTCATGGAGAGCATGCTGTCCTTGCTGGGCGCGGAGGACGGAGGATTTCTCTTCACCCACCTCTTTCTTCGACAGCTGCCGGCTCCAGTGCGCGCTGGCCTTGCCAACTCCCCGCTATTGGCCACGAAGGATTACCGCTCCCTTGCGGAAGAGGCGGATCGCATCCTCCTGGCTACCAGGACTTTCGGCGTCCAGACGGTTATTCAGGACCCACCAGCGTTTTCCCCCTCCCCCTCACCGATGCTCCACGGGCCCTCCGACTCGTCCACTGTGGCCGGAATCGCTGCACGGCGGCACCGCGGAAAGGGGCTTTGTTTTTATCACCAGCGTTTTGGAGCGAAGGCACGGCGCTGCCTCCCGCCTTGCAGTTTCCAGACCCAGGGAAACGGGCATGTCAGCGCTCTGTAGCAGCCGCGACCGCTGGCAACAAGGAAAGGCTGCTTTTCTTAGAGGACTCGCGCTCGGGGAGGCGTTTCCTGGTGGACTCCGGCTCACAGAAGAGCCTTCTTCCCCCGGCTGGCTCGGACAGGCTAGCTGAGGGTTGCGGGCCATTGCTAACAGCGGCTAATGGCTCTCCCATCAAAACCTTCGGTGAAAGGTTGGTGACTGTTTGCTTTCACGACCGTGACTTTCAGTGGAACTTTGTTGTTGCTGCTAGCTCTGTGCCTATAATAGGCGCTGATTTTCTTTGTGCTCACGGACTACTGGTTGATGTGGCTAACAGACGTTTAATTGATGCTGTGTCCTTTTCCTCATTACCCTGTTTGACTCGGGGTGCTCAGCCCGTGGTGCATGCTAACTCAGTAGATTCGGGTGACGTTTTTCAGTGTTTGCTTTCTGAGTTTCCCTCACTCACTGTCCCCACTTTCTCGAGCACGGTGACGAAGCATGGGGTAGAGCATTACATAACTACAGTAGGGCCCCCGGTGTTCGCGCGCGCGCGCCGCCTCGACCCCGCCAAACTGGCTGTCGCTAGGGAAGAATTTGCCACCATGGAGCGTCTGGGCATCGTGCAGCGTTCGAACAGTGCCTGGGCTTCTCCGTTACACATGGTGCCTAAATCTGATGGTCGGTGGCGACCTTGTGGGGATTTCCGCCGTCTTAATAATGTCACGGAGAACGATCGTTATCCCATTCCCCACATCCAAGATTTTTCCGCCCATCTTGCGGGGACCTCGGTTTTTTCTAAGATCGATTTGGTACGGGGATATCACCAGGTTCCCGTGCGCGCGGAGGATGTCCCCAAAACCGCCGTAATTACACCTTTCGGCCTTTTCGAGTTTCTGCGCATGCCGTTTGGCCTGAAAGGTGCCGCCCAAACCTTCCAGCGGTTGATGGACTCGGTCTTGCGCGGGCTGCCCTTTGTTTTTGTATATCTTGATGATATACTGGTGGCCAGCAGCTCGAAGGAGCAGCACATGTTCCATCTGCGTCAGGTTTTTCAGCGTTTGGCGGAGCATGGACTGATTATTAATCCGTCTAAATGCCAGTTTGGGTTGCCCGTTCTCGATTTCCTTGGGCACCGTGTTTCCGCCGAGGGCGCGGTTCCGTTGCCTGACAAAGTCCGAGCTGTTTCGGAATTTCCGCGTCCCACGACTGTTAAGGCACTGCAGGAATTTTTGGGGATGGTGAATTTTTACAACCGTTTTCTCCCCAGAGCGGCACATCTGCTGAAGCCCCTTTATGGGGCGTTAAAGGGTAAAAAAGCTAATGACCCCGTTGACTGGTTTCCGGACAGCATCCAAGCGTTTTCTGATGCTAAGTCAGCGTTAGCTAATGCTGCCCTTCTGGCCCACCCATCCCCCTCAGCGCCGATTGCGTTGACCACTGATGCGTCGGACATAGCGGTGGGTGCGGTGCTGGAACAGCGAATCTCGGGTGTCTGGCAACCGCTCGCCTTTTTCAGCCGTACGCTACGTGACAGCGAACGCAATTACAGCGTTTTTGACAGGGAGCTACTGGCGCTCCACCTGGCATCTCGTCATTTCCGGTTTTTTCTCGAGGGTCGTCACTTTACCGCATACGTGGACCACAAACCCTTGACGTTTGCCATGTCCAAGGTTTCTGATCCATGGAGTGCACGCCAGCAGCGCCAGTTGGCAGCCATTTCTGAGTTTACCACGGACATTCGGCACGTGGCTGGTAAATCCAATCATGTGGCTGACTGTTTGTCCCGTGCGCTGGTTTCTCCCGTCTTTCTCGGCATAGACTACTCCGCCATGGCTGCCGATCAGAGCGGTGACCCTGACATCCTCGCGCTTAAATCCACCCAGACGGGCCTCATACTGGAGGACAGACCCGTGCAGGACGGTGGTCCCCTCCTCGTCTGTGACGTTTCCACCGGCCGCCCTCGCCCTGTGGTTCCCGCTTCCTGGCGTCGTCAAGTTTTTGACTCGGTACATGCTCTCTCTCATCCAGGGGTCCGGGCCTCTGTTAAACTGGTCAGCTCTAAATTTGTTTGGCCAGGCCTTCGCAAATCTGTTAAGGAATGGGCGTCGGCGTGCATTCCCTGCCAGCGCGCGAAGGTTCATAAACACACCAAGGCGCCCCTGGAGCCGTTCTTTATACCCGGCAAACGTTTCGATCATGTGCATGTCGATCTGGTGGGTCCCTTGCCGCAGTCACAAGGTTTTACGCACCTTTTGACTGTTGTTGACCGGACCACCAGGTGGCCGGAGGCGGTCCCCCTGGCGTCCACTACCGCAGCAGTGGTGGCCAAGGCGTTTTTGTCGACCTGGGTCTCGCGTTTCGGCCCACCCGCGGACATTACGTCAGACAGAGGCCCCCAGTTCATTTCCGAGCTTTGGTCGGCCATGGCTGATGGACTGGGGGCTAAAGTCCACCGCACAACCGCATACAACCCGCAGGCTAATGGGATGTGTGAACGGTTCCACCGGTCACTGAAGGCTGCCTTTCGCGCCTCCTTAAAGGATGGCAATTGGGTTGACCGCCTCCCGTGGGTTTTGCTTGGGCTGCGCTCTGCGGTTAAGGAGGATCTCGGCGCTTCCCCAGCTGAGCTAGTGTTTGGTCAGCCCCTCCGCGTGCCTGGAGAATTCTTGCCTGAAAATCCTCCTCCCTGCTTCGATCCATCGGTGCTCTCTCTCACCCCGCTTTTGCACTCGCTTCGGGTTCCTGGTCCGGTGCACCATTGCGTGCCTGACACCTTTGTTCCAAAGACTTTAGAGACTGCTAAGTTTGTTTTTGTCAGGCACGATGCCCACAGGACACCGCTGCGGCCGCTGTATGACGGCCCGTTCAGGGTTATTGAACCGGGCCAGAAACATTTTGTTTTGGATTTTGGGGGTCGAAGGGAGACTGTGTGTGTTGACAGACTTAAACCAGCACATGTTCTTCCGGACAGTGATGTAGTGCCGGCCCAGGCCCCTCGCCGTGGCCGACCTCCTGCGCTGGGGTTGACAGTCTCTGGTTTTCCCCCCAGGACTACCCCCGGACCACCAACGTTTGAGCCTCCTCCTGCCTTTCCTGCTCGCCTTCACCAGCCTCGTTCACAGGATGGACCTTCCTCTGCCTGTTCTCTCCCTCCCAGGTTCAGTCGTGCGGGTCGTTTGCTTAGACCCAGGGTCCTGGACTGAATGGAGACCTGACTGTGTGTTCAAGGGGGGGTATGTGTGGCGGACCACCAGGTGGCTCCACTCACACACAAGTTGAAAGGAAGTGTGGGGGTGGAGATTTTGGCACTGACTATATGTGAAGTTCTGTCAGTTAATAAAGTTGTTGGAGTGAGACACTGAGACCTCTCCTGTCGTTGTTAATTACCTCCACAACGGCACAGTTTAGATCTTCAGTGGGAATAAATTACCTTGTGGCTCAATACCACAGAGTTGAGAGGTATAACAAGAAATTGCTGGTTTTGGTCTTTCCAATGATTTTTTTTTTTTTCACTCTTGCTCAGGATTATATGAGAGCAGGTACTTTTATGAGGATGCCTTGAGCAAAAAACAGACAAAAGGCCCTCCACAGAGCTAACGCTGTCAAGCAATTGCTAAGAAAAACGGACACAGAGAGACAGGAAGAACGTGTGGACTCCCCAATGAAAAGATCTGATTAGAAATCAAAATGAGACAGTTCACTTATCTCCTGTTTCATACTCTCAAAAACGACCCATATATGCTTGTGCTTGTCCTATTATAAGGTAGCAACAATGTACAACAACATTTATATCTCGTGTCTGTATGAGTCAATACAAAAGAAAACAAGTGAAAGAAAGCTTCATTATTGTTAATTACTTCCCCAAAAGACATCCTGACCAACCATCTCTCTAAAAGTAAGTAAGTATATTAAGGTCTTTACCCAGGATACCTCACATTTTAATATGATTTTTTTCTATTTGATATTTCCTATGTTGCTACACTAGCATTCAGAAAACCTTTCAACCTTTATCAATTGTGAACATTTCATAACTTTATGTTTAATACTGAACACGGCTGAAACTATAGCTTTTTAACATTTTCTATCATTCTAGAAAATACCAAAATCCAACTTTACAGCTCTGCGGATGAAAATTTTAAATGTTTTCTAACATCATCTTCATCTTACAGTAATGGTGCCAAGGATGTGGGCATAATTTATATGTTGCAGTTGCTACTTTTAAAGCTGCATGCAAGGGGAAGAGCGACATCATAAAACAAACAGTCACCACAATATCTTCTTCTTTGTGTGTGTCAGGGCACCTTAACCTACCGGTTCGAAAAACGGACCCTTCACACAAGTGCATTAAACCTGTATTCTTTAAAATGGCCAGCAGGGGGTGATCCCGGTGGTTGAGAAAATTGCCTATGACCTCACTACTGGCTCCACTTATTATCCCTCAAAGCATTTTCAGAGGTGGTTAGCAGTGTTGCCTCACAACAAGGAGGTCCTGGGTTTGAATCCAACAAATGTAGCTGGGGCCTTTGAGTGGGTTCTCTCTGATTACTCTGGTTTTCTCCCACAGTCTGAAAGCATGCATGTCAGTTTAATTGGTAGGTGTGAGTATGAATGTGTGAATGTGTTAGCCCTGCAAGGGACTGATGAACTGTGCAAGGTGTATCCTGCATCTCCCGCTATAACAGCTGGGACCGGCTTCACCAACATTTTCCTATTGAGTTTATGGTCTCAGCAGTTTAATCTGTCCTGTAATACAATACTTAAGATCTCGTTTAGCATGGGAACCTGGCAACCTCATGTAGTCAGGACCTGTCTCATCTGATCTCATGACAACCTGTGACTGAAGATGAAGTTGCTGCAAATTTCTGCATGCAGCTACAAAGGCATGAATTTGGTGGTGCTGATCCTTCCAGCAACACCACATGTAAAAGCAGATCATTTCACCACATCTAAAAGCAGTCATTAGACTCAGTGTTGATATAAAAATGTAAATTTGCAGGTTTTAAATGTTTTGGTTCAAATTCCTTGTAGTGGACAGATGACAGCTCTGCGTTACCAACAAGCAAATAAAACGATTAAAAAGGTGCGAATACAGTTCTGTTACGATGAAATGGCGGTAAAATGTATAGCGTGAGACTGAATATATGTGATGTTGACATATCACAACCATCACAGAGAAAAATCTTAATAACACCCTGAAATTAATCTGCAAAAAAAAAGAAAAAAAAAAGAGAAGCACGTGTGCAAGCTGTTCACACCTTTCAGTGACTATACGAACGAGCGAAGGAGGACTCAGAGACTAACACGAGGAACAAATCGTTTTTCATATATAACAGTTTGATACTTTAATGGTTTTAACGCCTCTTTTCAGGTGGAACTTCAGCAGCCAGCTGTCAGAATGAAAAAAAAAATAAAGTACTTGAGACAGTCGAATTATCAAACTGTTGTAAACGTTTGCGAGCACTCATTTTTCACATTTTGCTAAATGCACAAGCTGACTAATTGTGCTGAACTTGGAGTAATATAACAGAAAAGTTTAATTTGGATCCACACCTGTATGAGACAATGGCGGCTCAGTGTTAAATTCAGTGGCATTACTAAGAAGTACCTGAGGGTATGATGTAAAACAAGTAATTCACACATTCCTGGGAATTGTTCTGTTTAAAAAAAAACCCCACAAAACTCAATTGGACCTGCAATCAAGGAAACAACTAGTGATCAACAATCACAATGTGAATGAAGAACGATCAGCACTGAGGTGGGATAGTAAGCTGCCTTCAGTCCCAGCCAGGTAATTGTTCATTTGAGGTCCTAGTAATGATTTAAGTGACTGATATGGCACTATATCTCTCCATCAGCAGCTGTATTGCCTCACAGAAAAGCCCAGCTTGAGATCCAGGACAGCACAGCAGCCAGGATGGTGAATATTCCCCTATTGATTCGCACACCAACACAGCCTGAGCTGAAAATGTAAAGATGCCGAGCCCCCCCCCTTCTATGCTCACTTTGCCAGAGCTGTGATCAACCGAAATTGGAGCTTAATGAACTCTGTTTCATGGTCGGCACTGAAGCCTGCTTTTCCAGGTACACAGCAGGAAGATGATCAGCCCTTCACTGATACGGACAGGTCTGCCCTGAAGGGGGTCCCGAAACACTGGGCTAGTGCAGTATTGCTTTTGCGTTTGGACAGACTAGAGACTACATTACAGGGCTCTCACTGATTTGATCTAATCTGCTCCTGGCCTCCAGTCTGCCATGAATGAGCTCCCTGAAGGTTGAGCTGCTGCCACGCAAACGACCCTGGCACATTAAACTTGAGGGGTGTGCGGGCGGTGGTGGTAATGGATGAGCAGTTTAACTGCAACTTGGTTTAGCAGTCTATAAGCACTCATCAGAGCTTCCTCTGCTCAACAGTGCTCCCTCGACACAGCAGAAAAATGGGCAGTGTCTCTACAACTTAGAGGCATCATAACCTCTGGTTTCAGTTCAAACCTTGGCCACATTAGTAGAGATGGCATTTTACATTCTTACATGCACAACTAAAAATATAATATCAATTTAAAAAAAAAAAATTAATGCATAAATACCAGAGAGGCAGAGAGAAACAGAATAAACCAAAATCTATCCCGTGCTTAATTTGCAGACTTTTCTGGTGCTTAGGAGCTCAACAAATGTTACTATTTGAAGTTTTAAACCTCCTTTAGCTTCCAGTTAGAGGCACATTGAGAGCAAAGCCCATTATCTTGCTGTCTCTCTCCTACATGGAGGTTCGGAAACTTTACCCAGTAGTCTTTCACTCCCCAGCTCTGCCAGCATTTAACTGTGATTAAGGAGTCAGAGTTCATGATGAGCTGCGGGCAAAAACAGAGAGAAATAGCAGAAGAAAGTAGCATGTAGCATGAAGGCTTCAGCTTCCAGAGAGAACAGCTAAATTGTGTGTGGTGGTGAGGACTCCTGTGGGTTTTGGTCTGTAGGCAACAAATCCCACAGACTGAAACCAGAGAAGATGCAGTCCAAACCATTAGCTGGTCTGGCCTGGGTCACTGTGTCTAACCAGAGGACACATACACCATCCAGCCTGAGCTCTCAGAGCTCATAATGTATAACAGTTAGAATGTGGATAACCTCACACACAGGGAAAGGTCCAATCCCAGGATGCTGAGTAAAATCCCCTCTGCTGGAACAAAACAGATCATGAAGGGCTACCAGCAGGTAGTAAACTTCTGAAGGTGATGTCCAAAGAATAGGCTGAGAGAGCCATCATGGTGGTGCTGAGCTTTGAAGTATGCTCAAGAGCCTGCATAATCAGAGGCTGGCTGAAACAGGATTAAAACCAAACAGCTTTCAGCAGCCGACTTCATTCAGGAGCTCTCCTGAACTTGGCAACTTACAGCAAAATGTTTGTCACTGTTCTCGACGAGGAGAAGTCTGCGCCGCTGAAAGCTGCCATAAGCTTCTCCAAGCTAAATTCGAAATGAAGGCCTCAGTCAAACTCTTTAAACACAGAATATCTTTCACCATTCAAATGGCGCCCAAGTTTTAGACATCATTTATTCAGCTCGACGGAGGGGAAAAGCAAACTTCAATTACAATTATAGTATAAATGCTGGCTAGTGGTGGTGGATGGTGCAGACGGTTGCTTTCTCCTTTGCCCACTCAAACTGTAAAAGCCACATTATTGCTACTGGAATATTTGGCAGGCAGCCTGACTTCACTCCCCACTGCCTGAGTCACTCACTGTCACATAACTATTATTAACACACACTGTTGACACTTGAGGAATAACTTAACTAAAGACATTAGAAGGGAAAACGCTCTGGCGCCTGAGAGCCTTTTACTCCACGCTTACTTTTGAGCAGAGCTTGTAGCAAAGCAAAGCAGTGTGACTCATTGTCTTGATGAGTCGCCTGCATTGCCTCATGAGCAGAATGCACCTCTGAGTTTCATATTGTCTGGATCGCACTTTGTTCCACTAGCTTTGTTCTTTTTTTCCCCTTCTTTCCTTGACAGATCTGAATTTTCAAATTATACTCATGGTCAGAATTAATGCAGACAAGCCACCACTTACAAATGGCATAAAGAGACAGACTTTCTTTAGACATTTTAAATGTTAAAATTATATATTTAAAAAAAAAAAAAGAACAATGAAACAATTGTTCCTACAATTTAGCTGACACGAGAATATGTAATACTCTGCTCTTCAATCAATATGAGCTATTTGCAAAATGAGTTATTAAAAAAAAAAAGCCACGCTCAACTATTCATCACAGCTCCCTGACTCATTGATGCAGACTAACTGAGTGAGAAGCAGACAGGGCTGGGACAGGGTCTACAGGGAAAGTGATGATTGTTGTGTAAAGTGGTAAATTTGCACTGAGTGATAAATGTCTCTGAGCTTTGTTAAACCTGAGGCTGTAAAAACAGCCAATACGCTACAAGACAGGTCCTACTGGCACCTCCGTGCTCTGCTGACACCCATTATGCTGTTATTTATTAGTCCCCAGAAAACCCAGGCACGACAAGTAAAAAGTTTAGATACATCCATGAGAGCTTGACAAATGAACTTCTAAATATACAGAGGGAACTGCCAATAGTTATGGGCGCCGTTTTGCTGAACTGGAATAACAGCATGCTGCGGCTTCTGCTGTTGGGCGTGTCTTTTGTCCTACCCTAATTCATCTTAGCTGAGACCCTGTGTGCTCGCATCTCCCTTGGGGGAAAAGCAGCACACAATCAAGCTAACAACACAAGGTCTATGAGCAGAGTTTGCTGCTCAAACATTTCACTATAATGCACCATACACTTCCTCCTGATACCACCTTGCAGCTGGAGAAGAACTAACAAGACCTGACTGTTGCCTACTTGGAGCCACAAAACTAATGAGTGAATAGCTTAATTCTTTTAGGACTATGCATTACTGATTAAAAAGTCTGGCCTTGTTCTTTATCTTGAGGAGGATCTGATCATTTGTCTGAGTTCTACTCTATAGGATGCTAACATGGATCAATAGAAGTACTGCAGCCAGCTCCTCTGCAGCACAGCTGTAACTAGGTTAACAGGGCCAGTGGCTGACTGAAACCGACAAGGCCAGGTCATCTCACGTGTTATTCCAAACGAGCACTTAAAAGTAACGTTACTAAAAAGAGTGCCCCTCAGTTTCTAATAAAGCTGCCCATGTTGAGCAGTAATGCAAGCGCCCTGTGAGAGATGCTCTGCCTCATTGCAGTAAACCAGTCACTTGTTCAACACAACCTGACATGGCTCATGAAAGCCTCTGGATCAGCAAATTGTTACACAGCCCACTGCTCCTTCCAATTAATAATTTACCCTTCACCCTGTCCTGCAGAAAACAAACCCTTTGCTCTCTTGCCACAGGACAACAACAAAAAAAAAAAGCAATCAGAGCAAAGGCGGGCATTTATCTACAGTGCACAACAATACACAGTGACCCGGGTATAAATAAAGCCACGACTGTAGCACTTCAAAGACATAACACACAGCAGTAAATCAGTCACCTGGAATGGCATGGTCCCTCCAAAAAACAATGTCAACCTGACAATACCAACTGTTACCAGACTTAATTTGCACATATTGATTTCCTATTTTCAATTATTAATTCTAATTAGGATGAAGTAGAATCTGCCATAGGGCAACGGCAGTCGATGTGAAGGGGTGCGCAATCAAGAGAGTGGAGACTGATGTATATTCATATAATGCCAATACAGCCACCCCTACCATTGTACCTATATATTTCCCACGTGAAGTTACTACTTTCTAAACCAGATTTACAGTTATTTTCCAGATTAAGCCTGTACACATAAAACTACAGGAAGATGAAAGCATTTACTTAATGCGCCTATAATTAGGATCCAGTAGTTTCATACAGTGGCAGGATTCTGCATTTACCCTAAAATTTGTGTAATTTAAGTTCAATAAAAATATAGCTCAGTCTTTGCTTGTAATAGAATATCGGAGTTACTAACTCACCCCCACTGCAAATTGGTAACTTTGTTTGCACAAAAGAAACATTAGTAATCCACTAAAGAGAACACCTTAAAAGGATCTTCCAAACCGCTAACCTTCAAAAGTCAAAAAACCTGCTTGGTGGAAAAACTTGGTTTACCACGTTGTTGCTGTGTGGCTCTGTCAACCAGTCATGCTGCAGTTTACATCCACGTCTGTCGAGACTCATGTGTAGAGGAGACCTTGAAGACATTTAACACGTGGGCACCAAATAGTAGTGTTAACAATTCAATATCTGACCAAATGTGAAATATCACAACCTTCCATTCAGTTCTCTGCTATAGCAGGCTCAAGCAACAAAACATATTACCTCCGGCTACTTCAGCAGTCAGCATGAAATCATTTTAAAGAAAAAATCTCAAGATAAGACAACGTTTGACTACATGGCACTCCTTCTTGTTGTTGCCTCTGGTGTAATTGGCTATATTGGTAAAATCATATTATGTTTTGTTATCTTTTCAACCATATGGTGCACTTTCACTGCAGCTCTGCACTCATTTTAAAACACATGGCTTCAGTGTAAGGGGTTGTTGTGTGCCTGGTATCACAATTAGAGATTTGTGACTGGCTTTATTTGCATAAGTAGTCTTAATAAATTGAGTCCTAAAGAGGAAAAGCTGCAGCTGTTGAATTTATGTGCATGGCACTAATTAGTTGAAGTCCTGTGTTTACGGTATGAGTTCTGTGGGTTTTATGTGGATTAACAGATTATCACCTTCTGTAGATATCAGTGTATAGAGTCTGCTTTGTTATTACTGTGCATATAGAAGCTCAGAGGAGGCACGGCCAATCACAGGTGGATTTAGCAATCGGAGGTGCACGCTTGAAAGAGATTCTTTTTTTTTTTTGCAAGGTTGTTTTAAAATCTACATGACATGAATTATCTATGTCTACACCAGACTGCTCTACTGAAAATAGCAGGTTATAAAAGCAGGTTCTGTTTTTTGCATTGTCAAACAAAAAATTAGCACAAGCACAGCATATCATAATATATAAACAACACAGCATCCTGCAGGCTGCTGCTCTAATGGCAATCCCCTTGGAGCCCCACTACACTGTATATTCAATATCACACACCAGAAAAGCTTTAATTGCACAGTGTATCTGCATTTTTATGTATCATTATATGCCAGTGGGACTGGTATATAACAATATTTTTTAAGTAAATACGTACTTTTATTTCATTATCATTTTAGATTTTAAAGATTTTCTTTAAAGTTACCCTTAAGTAGATACAATGAAATTGCCGGTATTACTTTTGTAAACTAGCACACAGACATTAACAAAAAAAGCAATTTAAGAAAAAATAAAGCTTAAGAAAAAAAACACATTTTGGTTTTACCTTTCAAGGTTATAATAATGATTGTTTTAATTATTGATTAATCTGCTCATTTCTCTGCATTACTAATCTGCCACTGCTCAGGCCAGAAAAAACATGAACCACACATATCCATCACAGCTTCTCAAGAACGTAACCATCAAACTGCTTGTTTTGCATGACCTCTTCCTTATAACTCACTACAATCATGACAGGGTTACTTTAGGCAACAATTATGTAGTTATTCTAATATCAAGATTGTTGACAGTTATTTATCAGCAGCAATCAATGACTATGTCCAGTATCAATCTGAGATGGTATCAAGTGGTTCATTCATAAACTAATGTACTACTTAAGCATACTTGGTGGATAAAAAATACATAAAAGATGAAAGAAAAAATATCTTACTTTTGCTATTTTTTGAAAAATGACAGCAGCAGTTGTGTTTTTATCTCTTAAAAACACCAAAGAATAAGAGAGTAACATTAGTAACATTGGTTACTTAAAGCCACTGAAAAATTCGCTTTAAGACTTAACAAAACCTGCAATCTTAAACATAAATAACCAAAAACTGCAATAGAAATTGAGTTTAATCTTCCTCATCTGGACAGTGAGCACAACTTTAGATCTGATTTGATTGACGGCAAGTTGACAGCATAAGGGAAACCTCAGACTTCCGTCTCACTACACACGGGTTAAAAAATGCTCAGTAGATCCCGACTCATAGAGGGTGCTTACAGGATAGACCTTATGGAGCTGAATCTCCTAATACTGGGTATTTAGTTCATCTTGCATGTTTTTAATAAAAGGTGTTAAGATAATATTTATGGGTAATATGAGTCACTTTTTATAGATCAACTGAGCTGCAGCTGAGCGTTTCCTAGCAGCAGACACCTCAGGGCAACCAATAATAAAGCACCTGCAGATGGCATAGGCAGCTTTTAATATGCACATTTAAGTTTGCTTTTTTTAAAGCGAATACACAGGAGCGTACTTGATTTGCTGAAGTGTTTTGAAAACAGGTCTCATTATTGGAGAGTATCCTGACAAAGTGATTGGGGAAATCTCAGCTGACCAATCAGCACTAGCAGAATATTATATTCCGTGTATGCAAAATAAAAAATATTAGTAAGGTTTAATTTAAATCCTGATATAAAATTAAAACTACATTAGTAAAAGCGGAAATCAAAATGTAACAGTTTGGTCTAGACATGGGAGTATATTTATTTTATAGTCCAGCCCCATTCATTCATATTCATTACGGACCGTCTTAAGAGTGCCCTCTAGCCAAATAGTATCCGGTGTCACTTAAGTAAAGAAAGGAACAGACTCTGTTTTTTTCAACTAACTCCACTGAACCTTAAATTAAAATGTAGAGGGGGGAAAAAGCATTGTGTTAAATTGGAAAGATTTGAAGACAGCCAGCCTACTGACAAAATAATTTTTCTGCAGTTTTATTGTCTCGTTCACATTGTTGTGAAGTAAAAACAAGAAACATTAAATACTTGGAAGTCCTGCTAATACTTTTTATTTAGACACGTATATGACTTTGTGGTGCTGTGTGGAAAGGAACCCAGAAATGAATATTGTGCAGAAAACTTGAGAAACTGGAACCATGCAGTTTGAGCAGATTAAAGCTAAACTGGAAATAAAATAAAAATGCAACGAGTTTCATCCTGAGCTGAGAAAACAGGTGTTAAGCCTTGACAGCATTAGCATCTAGGTTTACATGTATCCAAGCTAATACTGTCAAGAAAACACCAGGCATAAAAAATGTTTAAAAAAAAAAGTCAAAGTGTGAATGTCCATCTGTCAATCTGATTATTGAATTCCCTAAAGCTTGAGACACGCGGCAATAACAGCACCGGAACTCATCGACTAACACAGAGAGGTGCGTAAATGCAAATTTTCTGTTGTCTCTGCATTTTTAACCACTCCTCGCCACACAGTGTGAGCAAACAAAACTTGCTAGTTGTTCTCTCAAAGCCGTGATTTTATGTGTCTCGGGTGTCACGGCATATGAATATCCCCCCACCGCCCCACTCCACTGTAAACACTTAATATGATTCATCTTAAAGGCGGTCAATCAGTGCGCCTATCCACCTACCAAATGAATCCCAACAATACAGAAACACGTTCGCACATTGAAACACAAGGATAATTGCTTTTTAATGATCTCACATTATGCAAATACTCATCATGTAGCCATCAATCTTGGAGGGAGTTTCTACCTGCCTGACCACCAGTTAATCCGACACACTGATGTATATTATATGAGGAAAGTTATGAGGCAAAGACTTTTATGTACAACTTTGTCAATTTTTTTTAATTGAATGAAATAAATAGCCAAGAGAGAAACCCAGAAAAGTGTTTGTTTTTTTTTCATTGCTATTCATCTAAAATGGGCAAAATGTGGCACAGTCATGCATTTAAAACTATATTAGCACTGCATCTTGGGAAATATTTGAATATGCGGAAAACAGGAGGTTGAAAAACCAGAGCAGTGCATTATGCTCAATGAGGTAAAAAGAGTAGCGGCACAGGGTAGATGGATACCTGAAATATGAAAGGACAGAAACAGGAAAACATCTTGAGCCTTTGATTAACACAGAAAAACTGTAGATTAAGAGTTTTTCCTTTCTATTTCCCTCCCCTATTTCTCTCCAGGATAATATGGGCCCTTTGGAGATTTGTCAGGGAAAAAAAAGGAAAATCCAGAATTTCAACTCAAATGAACTGCTGGCTCTGAAAGCAGCGTTGTTATCCCAGTCTCTGAAACTTGCTGGCCCATGAATTATTCTCCCCGATTCTCAAAGTCAAAGTGAAGAGAAAAGTATACAACAGCAACTTAGGGAGTACTGTGTGCGAGTGGCAGAGAGAGAGAGCAGGAGAGAAATACTGTAGTACATTAAAGAAGCAGCAAAGAAATGAATTAAGCCATCTGGGAAGAGCAGGGTCAGCATGGGGCATAAAACCACCCGCATGACATTTATTATAAGAGAAGAAACATAGTTTAAAAATATCTAAAACTAGACAGATTTGCTCATCGGTCAGGTTTTGATTAAAAGTTTTAAGGAATAAACAAATGACACAAGAGAAGGGAAAAAATCTGCCCAAAAGCTTTAAGAGTCAGCAGAAGGAACAGTGATATTGATCCATGGACCTTAACCCTCTTTTTGTTCTGTGGCAGAGGGCGAATTTGTCATTCATACTACAGTATGCCTGTGCCTGAAATGGAAGTGAGTCCCAGAATTATAATACAAGGGAATGTTTAAAGTGTGAAATCACATGGTGTCAAGTTTCTTTGCTAATCTAATTTCTCAGGAGGGACTCATCACTTTGAGGATGCGGGTGCCTGAACCAGTAAGTCAGCATTTTCTGTCTTTTATCCATCTAAACTCAATTGAAAGGTCTTAATGAAGTGCGCAGTACAGGACATGATGGACTCCTATAGGTAGGTGTGCTTTTTTTTTCTAAACATTGTACTGGTTGGTGATGTGTGCTCACCCAATCAGGGCAAAAAGACAATTTTAGTGGCACTGACGACTAATTTTAGATGAGCGTCTGCAGAACACAGATTGGATCATCATGAATACATCCTTGTGTGGGGTAACGATTACATTTCCTCTAAAATTTCCTTTGATCCTTATCATCCAGATGCCCTTTTGTCAGTGGTTAAATCCCAAGCTACATCTCTTTGTTCCAGTTAGTATGCCCTAGCTATGTGATAGCATATCTTTGCGTTTTGTCTGTTTCCTTTTTTCTTTGTGGCAACAGCCATCAATTTAATTGAATTTCTTGGCTTTTAATGTCTGCATTACTCTAATCAGAGAAGAGTAGAGTTGTTTATCTCGACCTTGGTAGAATTAGCAGAGGGTATTTGTGGAGATGTAGAATTAGCAGAGGGTATTTGTGGAGATGTAGAATTAGCAGAGGGTATTTGTGGAGATGTTAATGCACAAACAATTCTGCAAGATCGTAACCTCAGCTTTTATTGATCAACTAGTCCAAGGTGCTTATAGACTTTCCTGACACTGCCATGCACTCAGGAACTGTCTCACACACACACACGCACAAAAAAAAAAATTCTTGCGACAAGCTGCAGTAAACTCACACCAAATATAAACAATAGTTTTATTCTTTTGTCAGCCTTGTTTGCGGGTGGATAATTTTAAGATGCTACCACTGGCTAATTCATCAATCACAGACAGTAGAAAGATAGGGCTTGTACCAAAGTAGGGTCCAGGGAAATTTGCTATCTCACACAAACAACATGCAATATAACCTTCTGAGAGGGTAGCACGGCTGCAGGCGAGGCAGAACACAGCGGAATGCAAAATACAACCCCAAATACCCTAGGGCCCGGAGGCAAATTTGATTAAAAGTTTGTTTTTCTTCACTCTCAACAAACGGAGGAGCTCGTCGATGCGGCACTGACAGTTAATTGGACTTGGCAGGGCCACGAGTTCATTCGTCAGCATTGTGTGGGGCTGGCCTAGGAGGAGCAGGACAATCGATGTCCCTCAGGACGGCCTGTAATCACTGCAACACTCCAATGAAGTCCAGGGTTAAACATCAGGAGATTGCAGGTGCACCAAAGCATCTGAGAAAGACTACTAATATGTTCCCTCTCCCAAAGCAAGGCAAGGACACAGCAACGCAGCACCCAAAGGACTGTGGCGATCCTCAAGCTATTATTCTTATCATAATGATCATGAGTCCAAGGTCCTGAGAGGTGATTGGGGCATCTATTACTAATACTTTGCTAATAAAATGTGATATCTGTATATGCGGTACAAGGCAGAAGATATATGTGAATGTGTGTGGATATGATAATTTACCCTTTATTTGTGCTTTCAACTTAATAACACTGAAGTATATATGTTTATAAACCCCATTAAATCTTGTGAAATTTAGCATATGTACTAAGAATAACTATCTGGGTACTGGGACTGACACAAGAGCTCAGTCTGAGGCGTCACAAAATGAAGCATGGGATATTAAAGCAGAAAGCACATTTCTACTACACAGATGGGAAAGATGAACACAAATAAATCATGGCAAAAAAAAAAAAATTCATTCCATGATTCTAGCTGCTTTATTGGGTAAATACGGAGAATTCTCAGCTTACTAACACAAAAACATAAGCAATCATACTAACAATAATCATACTTGAGCTACATTCACAACAGCTGACAGGCATATTCAAACAATAACACGACATCATGACTTTTAGAAGTCAAATCATCATGGCTGATGATACTACTACATACTTACTGGGGGGCAAATGACTACAAACATTTTTTTAAGACCATGAGGAGTCTGGCCTTCTCAGGTTTTTGAAGCCACTGGTCAGAATAGAAAAATAATGACACCGAAGGATGGGAGGAGTTTTGTCAATTCTGTAGAGACCTAACAACACAGATCCACAGTGCATTTTGACACCATGTGCAACTGTATCCAATACTCAAATGACTGAAACAAACAACGCATTAGGCCAGAAAAATAAGGGTGACTTATAGGCTGTAACATGATCCTAAAGCTGCTTTGTTCTGCATTAGTATTCAGGAGATATCTTATCTCTCTAAACTGTTATCATAGCATTTCAGCTATTTTAGACACACTGACCTTCTCTTAAGGACAGGAGATAAGGCTTTTTAATGTCCTTATTAAATCAAGCCATCTATACAGGCTCTCAGAGCTGGGTGGTGTGTTCCAGGAGTCCTTAACTCTCTCTCTCTCTTTCTCTCTTACTGACTAATGACAAGCATGAGGGTGATAATGACCCTCGGAACTTCATGTTATACCATCCTAACCATCACCATGCACCATGAGTATGACATCCACCTGCTTTTTATATGTGAAATACTAAGAATTCATACATGCATCTCTCTCTCTCCTCTCATATATATATATATATATATATATATATATATATATATATATATATATATATATATATATATATATAAAATCACAGTATGCAGCAGACATATGGATGTACATCACATCAAACCTTGAAGCAGATGGGTTACAGCAACTGGGTGCCACTCCTGTCAGCTAGAAAAAAACAATTAAGTTGCCTAATCTGGTAAATGTCCTTTATCAATGTCTCATTCAGATGTTAGGGAGAGAATTTGGTGTAAACAACATGACATTATGGATCCATCCTGCCTTGTTTTAAAACTTCAGGCTGGTTATAATGGTGTGGGGAATATGTTCCTGGCACGCTTTGGGTCTCTTAGTACCAACTGAGTATTATTTAAACATCACAGCCAGCCTGAGTATTGTTGCTGTATTTTTTCCGACCATATCCATTCCGTTATGACCACAGTGTACCCATCTTTAGATGGCTGCTTCCAGCCTGCTGATGCGCAATGTCACAAATTTCAGATTATCTGAACAATGTTGAGTTCACTGTTCTCAATTGGCCTCCACACTCATCAGATCTAGACAGATAAGATAAATAGATTCTATCTATCACACGCATACATACAAAGATACATACCTAACCCCCACCACACACACACACACACACCTACACACACACATACACACACACGTCAGGCATTCTCCCAAAAGTAATGGAGCAGTGAGCTCTTGGGGAATAATAAATCCTGCTTAATGGGATGGTACAAAAAAATCTTCAGAGGCTGGCAAAGTCAATCTGCATGCTTGGCCAATGAGGCTTGTATGTACAGAAAGTATAAGAGACATGTAAGTGTGTGTGTGTGTGTGTGTGTGTGTGTGTGTGTGTGTGTGTGTGTGTGTGTGTGTGTGTGTGTGTGTGTGTGTGTGTGTGTGTGTGTGTGTGTAAAAGATTATGATTATTGTACTCAGTGAGAACATTTTTCAGTAATGAATATTTAATTCATTTTGGATGTGTGCACGTGTGTGTGTGTGTGTGTGTGCTTGTCAGGTTGTAGCCAAGAATGCTGTCAGCTGTGGTGTGTGCGCCACATTTCATTTGATGGACTCAATATCAGTCAGTTGAAGTCTCTGCACAGTGATTTACACTACACATAAGTCACACGAGTCAGTGTGAGGCATGCAGGGAAAGATCTGAGAGGCGTGCTGTCTGAAGCACGTCCTGAAACATCTCTTTCAGAGCCCGAGCAGCGGCATCCACATGGTTTAATCTTTTCTGTTTAACAGTCACCACTGGGTTTTAAAATTGCACACAACCAACTCGAATTACTAAAGTTAGCATGCAAAGTCCTTCTTAAGTTCTAAATAGCAAGTAATGGACTATTAGTGAAATAAAAAGTTTAACAATTTGTGCTCACTATTTCAACTGTCCAAGACTATAGTTATATATTAAGTTGTTAGAGTTTTGCTTTTGAATGCAAGGCACTACAAATTTTTCCTAACTGCACCCAAATAGTAAACAGAATGACAAGATATATATATCAAAGTTAAGATCATGTGGACCTTTATTGTTAACTGCACAAATTAAATAGGAAGTCGCCCACATTACCTGTTCCACAAAAAATTTCACAATGCCCCCAAGTGGCAGTGTGAAGCTACAACATGTATATGCAGGCCTACAAAGCTGTGTGTGGAACATATATACATAGAGACTACCAGCACGCTACCATGTCGGGACCTTAAGCACAGCTTTTGCATACTTGGCAGTACACAAAATGGCTCCACCATCCACAGGGAACCCAGTCATTCACAAAAACAAACCTCTGCGAGCACAGTAGGCCTCAACTGCACTGATGCAAGCACACACTTGCACAGCGGCACGAGGCTCTATAGATCGGTCCGTCTTCTGTCCCCTTGAGAAAAACTGTTGCCTGGGCGCTTTGATCTATCAAAATGAATGAGGCAGTTGGCATCGACTGAAATAAGCAGCAAGGAACCCACTTCAGAATGATAGAGTTAGAATATTTATAGTTCTCCAAAAATGCCTCTTTACATGCTTGTATAATGAGGAATTCAATCGATGTGGACGTCTTTTTAAAAACACGATTCACTTTTTTTGCTTGCTGTTGTTGACGTGCAGCCGTCATCTCAAAGAAAAGTGACTTGTTGAAACACACATGCTCACAAACAAACGTTCAACACTCTGTCTCTAAGATTAATGAAGGGAGAAGTTTCGGGAGCAAAGTAAGGTGACATTTGGAGTGATGTGTCAAGTGAGAGTGAATCTCTGTGTGCTATGCCGATGTTCAATGTAATTCAGTCCCTTGGTCTTTGACAGCAATGCATATCAATGTCCTGCTGCTGTGGGATTGGAGAGAAACCATCTGGCTTAGATGCTCTTCTGAGAATAATGTGTAAATACTGTCGACGTGTGCCAGAGGGAGTCCTCGTGAGAGTGTTTTTCAAGTCAAAATGAAGTTTAACAGCTTCTGGTCTGTTGGTCTTGGTCGGGCTACTCTTTCATTTTACATCTACAGTTGTTGGGGCAAAACAAGCTAACAAAGCTAAAAGCACAAATCATTTAATTCTGTTTGAGCCACATTACTGTGATTGCAATCCCAAATTCCTAAATCCAATAAAAACAAATCATTGATTTAAATCCATAAAAATGGACAGTTTTAGTGGTCAATTAGCATTTGTAACATCTGATCTGGTGCAGCATAGCATAAAAAAGCCATTCATCAGCCACATTTATCAATTAACCATGTGTATAGCACACACAGCAATAGCTGCTTTGCCATCTGAATACATGAGGGAGGAATATGTTACCTCATGGGCCACGGCTGACCAAACACATTAGATTTGGCTGTTAAGTGTGATAGATTTCTTTTTAGAATGCAAGGGAAGCTTTGCGGTTAACAAACCTGAACTACTTCTTGGACTTTCCAGATACTTATATCGGTGGCATTGATTCTTAGAAGCTCTGCACAAGTGGGTGTACATTTTCCACCACGATAGGGGAAAGAAATCTCCAAGAAGGCTGAGGAAAGAAACATTAAAAGCTTCATATGCACATTTCTTCTCCCCGAGCACCAGGAACATATCATTATCTGACTGAATCACATGAAATCAATGATAGTGCTTCATTGCACCTAATATTTTACAAGCGATGGCAGTCACGGGTAAATATACCTTACGACATCTATCTTGATCATTCTTTTTATTTGAAAGCTGTTATTACTGTAGCAAACAGTGACCCGGTGTGACAGACTCATCAAGAGGGATTAAATCACAAGAGCTGAAAAATACACGGAAATAAAGGAGGGGAGAAAAAAAAAGGACCAGGTCATTTCTCTGCAACTTCACGAAGAGTCTACTGCTAAACCCAAGAAACTCATAAGAGTCTCTAAAAAACTTTATATAGATTTTATTCAATAAACTGATAATACTCTACAAAGATTTGATTTCCCGTTTTATCTCATACTGTGTGCTTCTTTTTTTACGCTAACATCTAGTATATTTGCTGCAAACTACAACCAATAACAGCAGTAGCATACATCAGAAATCTAAAATGACTAAAGACATACTGTTCGGTCCCATGAGCAGAGCTCCATCTATCTGAATTGCCATTGCAAAAATAAATAAATAAATAAATCTGCCGCTGTCCCTGCTTTATTGAACCTAATATTTTTTGTCCATTTTTTTTATTTACATGGTGGAATTCCTATTGTGAACATTGTTATTTCTCCAAGACAAACCCTACTGACAAAACAAAGTATACACAGTGGTACAGAGAGGACAAATAGATGCATTTCAATATGAAAAGAAGAGAAAGCAAAAGAACAGACAAAACAAGCACAACATTGGGGGGAAAAACAGACAAAAGCAAACATTAACAGGTACAGGGCACTCTTTCAATGCCCTAAACTGTTAAATTAAAAAATAAACAACTGACTCATGACAAGTGATTAGGAGAACATTTTCAAGACCACGTTCCACAAACACAATGTGCAGGCATTAGAGCAATCACACTAACCAACAGCGGCAATTAATCATTCATCACTCTGGGAAAACAAAGCCTCCCCTCAAAATACTCAAAATCCACACATGACAGAAAGCAAGCATCACTCATTTGCTTTTTCTGTTTTATGTGTGGTCCACATCTACCAGTGTGTCCTTGAGATGAGTCTGAGACACCCCGGGACTCGAGGCAGGTCACAGGGCAGGTCTGGTCTCAGTGGGAATATAGCTTCAGGCCGAGAAAAAGGATGAAATGTTTTCTGGCTACAGCAGGTGGACAACAGCAGGCGAAAACAAAAAAACAAACCAAAAAAACCCAAAAGAAACCAGGCTAGATCTCTCTTCAGCCTTCACCACCACTCCCAGCACAATTTACTGACTTTCTCCCACCTTATCGCCTTCCCTTTTCTGGCAACAAACAGTGCAACTCTTTATTTCCACCACCTGACCCATATACAAAACTGTTTCCTGGTGGGTGCTGCTCCAGAAACAAAGTCCAAGCCTTTGATCCAGCTCCAGATCATTGGCTGAAAGGCTGTCACTTCAGCTTTAGACCGCACAGCATCCCACGGCAGCTCTTCATCTCCAAGCCTGGACGGCACACTTTTTCTTTTTTTTATTTTAATCACATTCACAAATCCTTTGTCATATGATGAGCTCATTTTGCCTTCTCACCAGCTATGGAATTGGCTTTTATGTGAACACAAACACCTCAAGTCAAACATAATAGTGGTAAAATAAACAGCAAATAAAGCATGACATTGATTGTGTTGGAGCTGATTTGGTGTTAATGTGTGTATTTCAGCCCACTTGTGCCATAATATGAAGCCTGCATCCATTTGCATAAAGACTTTTACCTAACCGCCTCATCTGTCTGTGCTGAGCGAATGCAGAATTTACAGTGAAAGACAAAAAAAAAACCATGCTGCACCATTTACACGAAGGAAAAAGAGGGCAGATTTAATTTAAAAATTGGCACACATTCCTTATTTCGACAGATGAAAGCTCGTAAATGAAAAAACCTGGAATCATGCCTGGTATGGAAATCTAAAGTTATGAATAATGCCTCTGTCTCAATCATCAAGTCTGTTTTAACAAGGTGGATTAGCCAAGCGCCTGCAGGCTCAAACGCACACACGGCTGCACTCCTAACCAACTAAGAGTGGGACAAGAGTCCCCGAGGGCCCTGAACCTCACACATCCTCCCTGTTGGACCCTCACCAGTCTGTAGGAGTGAGCAGCAGCAGCAGCAAACAGCTCAGGCTTGTCATTTATGCCCATGAATCCACCTCCGATAGGCCACTGCTGCTGCGCAGGCAGCTGATTTACACACAGTTGCTAATCAGCGAATGGCTCTCCTGCTAATGAAAACTCATAGATCTATACAATAGCACTACTGATTTGATTTTATCTGCCATAACTCATTCCTAAATATGCAACGGTTAAATGCAACTGGGAGTGGAGAGTTGAAGTTAAGAATTAGAGGTCAGAAATGTTGATGCAGGAAATGGTGATATGTTGCCATGGCTATTGCTATATTTGCCCTAAGTATAAAAGGCCTTCTGTATCTACATTTCTCTGCCGGCATACGTTTCACAAAGGAGAAAATAGACTCTTCCCTCCTGCCTGGCCTCAGTGACACTCCAGCATTTAGTTGATTGCAGGATGAATATGTCTAACTCCACCCTCCCATCCAGCTCTGGGTGCTGAGGAAACCCCAGTAAATAGAAGACCAATACAATGGCTTGTTTCAGCTTGGCACTGATTCATCATCGCACTGAACAAGCCACGGGCATCAGTCTAATCATGATTAAGACCATAACAGAGAGTTTGGTAGACACGGGGGGAGGGGGGGGGGGGAATGCAACCATCCATCCATCCGCTATATTCATCAGGCAAATCACTTCCACTTCCAGCAAATGAAAATGAATTCATTGTAACTTACCTGTTCCATTGGCTGTGCTTGCTAAGAAGAGAGGATACAAAGCTGAGCAGCTTTGAGGTAGATGGGCATTGTGGCAAAACACACTGAGAGCAAAGTCTTATGGACTAACTGGCTGTGAAGCCATTTAGAAATAAATGGGTCTAAATGGTTAACTGGAAAATTAAAAGAAAAGTGCCCTCACCACTGGAGCAGTCCAGTCCTCCCCATCCGGGCTCGCACTGGCATGTATCGGGAGACACGCAGCGACCGTGGACACACTCCTCTGTGCACAGAGCTAAAATAGACAAAGACATTTCCTCATCAGCACAGTTTATAATTGCATTGGAACACACACACACACACACACACACACACACACACACACACACACACACACACACACACACACACACACACACACACAGAGTGTAAACCGTCATTAAAGCACTAATAAACAGCATAATGAAAAGCACCAAGATAACAGCTGAAAGAAAATGGCCCATAAAACTGAACACTCAATATCTCCTGAATACCATCAAAGGACTGAATCTTAGCTCTGGCGCTCATATTTAACATCCATCTCAGCTACTTGACAACAGGCTAAACAATTCGTTAGCAGCCAAAGTCCTTGGTCAACACTCGGTTTATCATGTAGCTTTACTTTCCACAATGACTCGCTATCGGCAGGTCGAGGCATGACGGAACAAGCTGTAAATCCTCCCTAATTTGATCAGCCAGTGCTTTGTCATATAGTGATGCTTTAATGTAGCAGGTCCAGGCACTGCAGTGTTTACTAAGTATGCAGTTTTCTTGATCATTCATATTGAACAACACAGCGCCCAATTGATTGGGCTGGCATTAGTATTCTTGCAAGTGTGTTCACAAGAGTTGGATTTTTTTTTTCTTTGAGCTGGAAAATAAAGTGACCCATGTGGATTTATTTTTTCCACAGTGTTTCAAAGTAAGAAGGAAAAGGATGACAAAAATAGGTACTTAGCATTAATAACTATATGGCAGCCAAGGTCATCTGGCCAACAGGGTTAAGACAGACAGGCTCTTATCTGAGGAAGGAAACACGACGAGAGAGAAACTCCGCCTGATGGGAATCAGCAGTCCTCTAACATGGCCTGTGGAGGGATAATACGCAATCCAAGGGCGGCAGAGCAGACAGTCCATGCCCTTAACTGATCAGAGCTCATCCAACACTCCAAGTTCTGCTTCCTTTGTTCCTTATTTTTTTGTGATGTGGTCAAAAGTGAAAAAGGGACAGGGGATAGCATCTAGCAGTTTTTTTTCTTAACAATATAAGTCCTGTGTTCAACACTATGGCACCCATGCTGCAGGCACAGAGGTCAGGAGGAGCTGGCTGCAGGCCTGAACAGTGCCGCTATAGATTATCACTCAGTCAGGCTTCGATTAAGCTCCACCACCAACTCAAAAGATGCAGCAGGAAAGGAGAAATAGGAGTGAACGCCAGACAGCAACAAGCTGGCGCTAATCGCAGAAATGCTCCCACGGCAAAAATGGTAAACCAGAGATTGAAAGATAATTCAGGGCAGATTTTCTGAACATCACTCTGGCAGAGAACTGTCTAATTACAGTAAGCCAGCAAAAAGAAAAGGGGGAAGAGCTTCAACATTTGTGCTGACGAAGGTAGTGAGATCGACTACCTGTAATCAATGGGCCCACAGTATGCAGAGTATTCAAAGAGAAGAGGAGACGAATTCAATGTCACCACGATGAGTTGATTTCGTTTAGTTTCAATCAGCAAATTCTGATCAGCGAGAACAGGGAAATGCAAATGTGTCACATCCTTTAGAAAAAAAAAGAAATATGGAAATGAAGTTTTGAATATGGGAGAAAGGATAAAGCGCACCCTTCTCCTGAGATCTGAACCGGTGTACTGAAGGGATGGCATAATAAAGTAGGAGGTAGGTCTTTCATTTTAATTGAAATTCATGAATCACTCTGCCTAACTCATGTCTAAGGAATCTGTTGGAAAATTGAGTCTTTCATCTAGATAAAAGGCTAATCTAACTCATTATGCAGAGGTGTTATCAGGACGGGGAACAATGGAGCTAATTGGTGATTGTCATGCAGTGTTAATAAATTTAATATTTTTACCCAGGAAAACCGCAATCTTTTAAAATGTTGGATATTATAAATCTTTACTGTCCCTTCCTGTTGTGGAAAGCTTTCCTGCAGTAACCAAAAGGAAAAAAAGGGTCTACCAGTGCCATTTTTTTGCCAGTGTTTATGATTCTTGTAGTCGTAGTGCTTTGTAGTGGAAAACGCTTGAAACGAGGTGATGCAGCTGATGGTTGAATCATTCTAAGACAGATGCCAGCAGAACCTATCAAACAACTTCCTGCATAACTTCTTTTCCGGGCCTCTGTCTAGCACAGAGACGATTTATTTTAAAACTGTCTTTGAAACATTAAAAAAATGCAACAAAGCCAAAAATGAAAAAGAAATCACAGGCACACGATCCCTTTCTGGAGCCAAATCTCATCATCTTACTGATGGTGAAAGCTCAAATGTGAAACTTATCAAAACCCGACTAATTCTGCAGCGAAGGTCTTTTTTAAAATGGACAGGCAAGAGTCACGCAGGAGTCATCTGGCCTAAATGTTTTGCGAAAAGAGAGACTCAGAGCCCCGCAGAGCCTGTCAGCCTCAGAAGATATTACGAGCTGTTGTCATTAGTGAGCTCATCTTGCTTCCTTTGCACAACTGTAATAATCATGCTTATTAGGTGGGAAATGAGTTCCTCACATCCTCTACATAGACTAGTTACATATTAAGCTAATGACTTACGACAGATCAAAGGTCACAGAAATAATAAACACCTCTCATTGGAAACTTCAAGCACTAATTAGAAAAAAGCAGATCAAAGTTCAGCGTATCACAGAGCGCCTTGACAAAATGTTAAAAAAATAAAAATCACTTCTTACAGACAAAACGAAACACAACAACAAACAAAGAAAAGGCATCTTTCAAGAGTGTCGGAAGCATTAGCATTTTGTGTGTTTCTGTAATGCTTGCTCCACATCCCCAAATTCATTAACTGCCTCTCACTGGAGCTAATGTGAGTGCTGATGTGGTGCCATATGACAAAAAAAAAGAAAGGAGGCAGGATTAAAAGGCAAACCCTCTTGAAGCTTTTCTGACTCTTAATGAAACAGACTTCATGGGGAAAAGCTACACTAAACTAACAATACACAAGGGAGGGATATTTTACATTCAGTAAACAATAAAATGTCTCGAAATAGATGACTTGAGTTAATTTTGGTTCGATTTCCTCTATAATGCTCCCTTTTGTCACTGCATGCAAAACAGCTTGGGGAGTACAAATCTCTTAATCCTAGTAGTGAGAGTGCTAGGATTAAAAGAGAGCAGTCTGCAAAGCCAGCAAAAAGCAAAAACTGCCCTCTTGGCCCCTATCAACTCAATCTCCTCTATTCACCTGACACAGGCCGCAATGGCCTGATACTGTATTATACAAAAAAATAAAGCACGCTTATTGATAAAGACGAGCCAAATTCAAGAGGCGGCATCGCAGTTAGCAGATTCACCTTGTTAACACCCTGAAAAGACTATTAATGAACAAATGTCTCTGTTGTCAGTTAAATGGTTAATGAATACATTATTGATCAGTCTGCTCCTCACTTCTCCAGACTCCCATATAATCACACGGGGTCTCACTCTTTGTTGGCTGACTTCCTGGGGAGCTGTTACCCCGAGGCTAGGAAAGCTTAGACAAGGACAAGCTCAGCTGTGGTCAAAGAGCACACGGTGGGGTTACTATATCAGAAGCTAGCTTATGTTGCAAAAGATGATGAAAACTATTATTGAAGACCAATTTTAATTAAATTCTTTTTTAAGGCAAATGAAATATTCAGTGAGGTCAGCGTAACAAATACTGTGAACAGCTTGCAAAAGTGTTCAGTTGAATGCGTGCGAGTGAAATTATACATTGAAGCTATTGAATTGACAGTGAATGACTGTTTTAAGCGCACTGTTACAACCTAATTTTCAAGGCCCTTGCTCTTTTAAGTTATTGAAGTCTGTTGTGGTTTTATGGTGGGTGCTATACATCCTTGGTCTGTAACCAGTATGCTCTCGGCTCGTTAATTTTTCTCATTGTTATACAACTTCAATTAAGCTACTCTAACAGAAAGAGCAAAGCAGGGAGCAGACCATGTTGTAAAACAGTGAGTGACCTTATTAAATCATGCTCAGTCATTTTAAATTGACTTAATCCGCATATTATACATGGTGGCACGCTAGCAAAGAAGGCAAGAGTGGACTGCTATTGAGGGATCAGACAGGAGACTTGGGCAGCAGCGGCCTGTATGGAAGTTGCGTCTTTACTTGCAAGCCACTCAGACTAAAAATCAATCCTAATATTTTATTTTCTTAAAATCTCCTGCAGATACAACCTGAAATGTCGTGAGCAAAGACTTAGGAATTAAAAAAAGGTGCACTCACGAACACACAAGTCTCCGCTTTCAAAGTAACCAGGGCAACACTGCGAGCGGCGCCTATACATGGTCCTCACTCCCCGCCGGTAAGCTGTCTTATAGCTGATCCTGAAAAAGCAGACACACAGGGACAGCTACGTGAGGTAAAGAGTGATCCTTTCTGAAGGACAGGAAACAAACAAACTCGAAACAGTAACTTAATGTTTTGTTGTTATTTGTCATTTTATCAAAGTACGCACAGAAAAATCATTCTTAAGTGGAATTTTACCCCCAAATAAAAATCCGCTTGTAGGAGGTCTCTGTTTACTCATTTAGTTGATGGAGCTATCAACCTTGATGAAGCAATTAAAACATAACGTCTTCAAAACAACACAATTACAGTCACTGGCATCCTCTGGGGGTACAGTAAAGGTCGTGCTACTTATAACAAAAACAAAAAAACAAGTAAAATATAATAAGGAAACAAATTCTGAGACCTACAAACTCACCTGTGCTTTGTGCATTTAAACCAGTTGAGGATGTCTGTGCATCTAGTGTAATAGATCTGGTCGAATGGGTGAGCATAGGATTCCTGGACAGTCACCGCATAGCTGAAAGACAAATGTTTAAGGACACCAGTTGCAGAAAAAAGGACTGTACCATACTTTCTTGTACTCTGGCTTATTATTTCTACCCCTTTAAATTGTGGTAGAGATTTAAAATGTATTCTCCTCTAAATTTTAGATTCGGATGCTGTGCTCTTTACTTTTTACATTTATTTGACTCCTAGAATTTTCAGCATGGTTTCTGTTTAAGATCTTAAATGTAAACAAGCGCCTGTTAAAATCTTGAAATGCCGGTCCTATAGTCTCCAATAATTTTGGCTTTCAGTCCCTGCCACAGGCACAAAGAAAAGCAGCCATTAGTCTCGGCTTCTTGTCATCTATTAAATGTCTGAGTGTTGTAATAAGCTCTACCTAGGAGAAATTTACCCTTTGAATTTTTTACATGGTTTGACTTAAATAACAATTTTAGAAAAAAATGATGAAAGGTGGCATTATTTAAAAAATATTAGAGGGAAGTCAAACATTTTAAATATTTGAGCAGCCAAACTTTGTTTATTTTTCTTTTTTGTGAATCATCACAAAAAAATCATTTTTTAAATCACTTAGACCTAACCCTACCCTAACCCTATTAAACTGGGTCAGGTTTTACCAGCTATAGCAATAAAATGCTAGTTATTAAGAATCAGAAAGTCACTGATCCCATTTTCAACACAGTGTCGTTTTCCTGCATAGTGAAGCTTTGACTTTAAAATAAAGGGTATGAAAACGCTAAAAAATAGTTGATATTTATGATATATGGTCTGCGGATATTGGAGGACCTAAAAGCCATAACCATACTGCCCACTTAGGGAATCCATTTCGATGCCAACAAGGTGGAACCACAAAGTACCCTCACCTTGGTCAGGCAATAATCCAGATAATATATCTTCACAGCTTTCTTTCCTCCCCTTTGCGCCACAGACAGAAATTATTCCTGCTTATTTCTCATAAGTGACACTGCCCAGCAAAGCTAATAATTATTCAGGCTCTGTGGCATTCGCGATTGATTGGGATGAGAGTACACTGATCAATCTGCCTGTGTATTTCATTTGAAGCAGCAGCACCTCCCATCTCTCCGAGCTTGGCAACTTGAGCCGCTGTGAGATCAATACTGCTGTATGGACTTTGACAATAGATCAGAACTTTGGTTAAGAGAAGATATACTGAAAAAGTTTCAGAAGTGACAACGTCACTCATACGAATCAGCGTTTTCAGACGATTAAATACAAGGGAATGTGCTTACCTCTCCCAGTGGCTGCAGACATTGGGGTCATCTGGGTTGAGACTCAACGCACTGGTGGTGAGCGCAAGGAGCGAGGCCAGCAGAGGAACTGATGACCCCATCCTTCACTCTAAGAAGGAAACAGGGAGGAAATGTAGACAGTTGGGTGGTAGATGATAATTTCATTACATTTAAAGGAATAGTTTGACCTTTTAAAAACTGGCTTATTTTATTCCTGAGAGGTTTATCACATTAAGCTTCATTTGCTTGTTTGTATGTTAATGTGTTTTGTGTATAACAAGCTGCTTGAAGCTAATTGCCCCTAGTGGGATTAATAAACTTGTTTGTATTATATTGTGCCAGTTTGTTCGGTAAGGCTGATGTAATTGCAATTTCCAGGTTCAAATGCTTTTGATGACAAACACAAGCGTAAACTCTCCAATTGATTCATCAATACTCTGAATACTCCAGTATTGTGATTGTCTAGCAGTTATCTCAGGTGGAATAATCAAGGGTACAATATAAGCATCAAAAAATAACAGTATTTAGAGGTTGGGAATCAAAAGGTTAGCAATAGGCTGTGCAGTTGGTCTGTAGGTTTTTGGACAATGACACCAGGTTTAATGTTGAGCTCGATCACAGCTGTTCAGACCTTTCTATTTGTAAGTGTCCTCACTTTTTGGGACTCTTGTTTTATAATGGTAGACATTAGAGATGCATGAGTGGCGACACAAAGTTCCCCAAAGTAAACCATGGGGGATAACTGTGAAAAAGTTTTTATATCAAACAACCTAATCAGACACTTAAATCACCCTCACCCAGATTAACATGGACATAGCTAACAAAGGGAAAGAGCACCGAGGCAGCTGCAAGTCAGCAGCCTCGGTATTAGCAAAATGATCAAAGAAGTTATGAGGAAAATGATGGATGAAAAAAAAGAAAAAAGGGTTGGTGTCTGGTGAATTTAAACAAATTGGAAAAATATGTAAGTGCAATTTGTTTTGTTATACAAACTTGTTGCACCTGCTTTTGTTTGAGGTAAAAATATATCAGGTGAATATTCGTGTACAACAACTCACGTTGACTTAATTATTTATACCTTTTTTCAGTAGCAGAGAATTGTTTTGGAAATTGTTTAAAGGAGAGAAGATTCTGTTTCTTTCTGTAGTTTTGGGGGAAATGTAAAGTTTAATAATTTATTTTATTATGTGAATAATATTTTACACTGAAGAAAAGTCGTTTTTTTTTTTGTTTGTATATGCTCTCATTTGTCATTCTTAGAAAAAAAATTGCAATTGGCAAAAAGTCAGTGTAAGCATGTAAAAAAATAAATAAATCAGAAATTTCAATCAAAAACGTACAACTGGTGAATCTCTACTGCATATGGATGGTTACCATGGATATGGCTATTGACTAAATATACAATATATCTGGGATACTATTGTTTTGTGGGACTTGAAGTTTGACTTAACTGGACTATTTAACTCTCAAATACACCATAGCACTTTGTCCTCTGAGGTACTTAAAAGGACACGAAACCTAAATTTTTAAATATCATTATTTTTTCAAACCCTTTAGTGGTAACTCTGCCATAGAGTAAGACTCAACTGTGCTAAGCTAAGCTGACCAGCCGTTAGCTATAGTCCCCATATAGTGGTGCATTTTCTTAGTTTATTTCCCATAAAAAACACACCAAACTATTTTATTTAAGTAGTTTTCACCTTGAAAACACTGTGTGTTCAATGGACACCTACTGTAGCAGCAACCTTTGGACCTTCTGTATAGACGTAAAGTGTCTCACTTGTGTTTTCTAGGAGGCAGCTTGCATGCCATTCAGAAACAAAAACAGAAAAAAAAACTTTTTATTCCACACATAAGAAAATGGAATTCTGGTTATATATATTTTTTATTTATTTATTTTTTAGAAAGAGGGGCAATACATATTAATGAACATTTTAACAAATGTAAATATGCCAGATTATAGCCTTGGGCTAATTTCCATGTGCAGACCCTCTGCTTTGCATAGCTTTGTTGGTAAACTGTGACAGTCAGAAAACTATTGCTCCATGTCCTTGATGACCTTCTAAGATGCATGTGCTGGCCCACCAATCTACTACATCTGCCTAAACAGAACAGATTCACAACAGCCAGACGAATTAATGGAGTATAATATCCTAAATCACAAAATAAATTTACATAATCAAGATCAACCATTACAATTGGTGCAAATAGAATATCATAATAAAATATTTAAATGTGGCTCAAGCAGAATATTGGGCTAAGTTATCTATGGCTCTAATATCTACAGAAATGAAACCACCCAGTGACAGAGACAGACAGGCTGTTTACCCAATCAGGATTTTTCATTAGGCAGAAGAAGAGCACATATCATCAACAAAAGTGACAATGACAGATTAGGTATAGAAGTCCAGGTATAACACGTGCATGACTAACACAGCAAATTTCAGTTTTGCACAGTAGTAATAAAATACACAAGTACGAAGTACACGGAAAATGTTACAGCGTGGCATTTTGAGCAAAAATAATGAATTGTAATAAATTCAACATGATGCGTCTTTGTACAACTCAACATGTAGTAATACATCCATGTGTGGGCTGCGTGTGCTCTGCATGTGGTTTGCCGTGTTATGGGGATGTGTTCAATACTTCAGAGTGACTGTATCCAATAACGCACAAATTCACATGTTCAGCTAATCTTCTGCATTGATAGATGCATGTAGTTCACTCACATGTGAAAGAAAATCAATCAGAGCTCCACTTCCTCTGAGCAGCAGTTCATCTGAACAGGCAGAGGTTAAAGCCATGTTCATTTCCTTAACAGGATGATTAATCAAGATACACATGTGTTATGGGCTACAGCTGCTCTCATATTCAAGCGCTGCTCTGAAACAGTCGGGTTATACGCTACTACAGGGACACTGCTTGATGAACCAGAAAGCTTTTACTGTTTCTTTGATTAGACCATCTTCCTCTGCCATTTAATCTGAATGACTGTGGACAAGCTCAATATTTTTTTTATTTATTTTTTATTGTTCTCAATCACTAGTCTGAAAGGGGGTTAAGAGGTAATAAAATTGGGATTATCCTAAATATGTGGCAAGATTAAACAAATCAATGACTATTAGTAAGCTTTAGAGTGTGGTCTGCAAGCAAATTAAGTGCCACAGTGCCCTCAAATGAGGAGACAGTGACAGATCTAATAGCCAGAGGCGTGTGGCCTAAAGCTCACCTAATCTTGCAGCCTGTGGTCTCTGGGTGTTTTCGGTGGCTGCTGAGGGGGCTCTGGAAGCAGAAAAAACACAGAAGTGCCAGTGCGCACACATACACTTGCTGGGTGAGGTGATGACAGGTCGCAGATCTGTGGGAGAGAAGAAAAATAATGAGCTTATGATGACACACAGAAGACACATGCTTCCTTGCTCGCTCTCACATGGACGCACGCACACAAACTCATAAATTTCTTATGGGATCAAGAGTCTCAACAGGCATATAGTTCAACAAAAGCTGCTCTTGAAAGGCCAGTTTACGCTGCGCAGCCTCCACATTCGAGCACACGGTTCTCATTTCCACCTACCTGGTATCCACATCCACACTAACTTACCCACAGGAATAAAAGCCTGCATTAACTCAAGAGGGGCTAATACAATGAACTCTCTTCACGTTTCAAACTCTGTGAGTGGTTTGTCCACAATGTGACAAGATCACATTAACTGTGATCATTAACAAAGCCTACACAAGGTTTATTGCAATAATTTGGAGAACATTCATGTGTTTATCATTTTTCTCATTACATGGCTTTCGCTGGGAGGTCAGAGTGTAGGTTTGAGATTTTTTCGTCCTTCATTTGCTATGAATTCTAAATTAAGATGCAAACACAGCCACAACAAAATAAAGGCTTAATAAATACTTTAACATCATTTCTTATTCATGTAAATAGTTTCCAAGGCCCGGCGATGAGAGGGAAGACTAAAGAATTACTGTAGGTCCCCTTATTACGTCTGCTGAACATTAAGTCAGACTATGCTAGTCTGAAGCAATTTTAAATCTGCAGCACAATTATACAGCCGGTCAACAAATACAAAACAATGCACTCCCACTGTTATTACAACAAGCATCAAGAGAATGCTTGATTTGATTGGGTTAAAATTATCACCGTAATTATTAGGTTTGTGGGGAAAAATAATCAATACAGCATAGTATTGCAATATTTTGTCTATGGATATTATGTTGACACAGAGACACCAAATATTGATATTTTATTAAATAAATTAAAATACTGTGGGAATGTTAAGAACAAGCCGGCTTGAGTAAGCTTTCATTAAATTAGCTGGGTGCACTTAGCTTGACAAAGCTATGTCTATATTCAGAGCAAGCTAATGGGTCAGTCTCACAAGTAAAAAATAGGATGGAAATCTTGCATCTACAATAAAAGGAACAAAAAAGAAAACCCCGTGGCTACTTTGTGATTGTTTTGAATTTTTTCACCAAACTGTTGATGGTGTTGCACACTATTGATCACAAGGTCGGCTAAGAGGAGGCAAACTTTCTCCAAACAGTCACAGTCTCACTTGGGATGACTGCAGTCACACTCAGAGACGTTGTTGAAGGTTTGCAAATAATCACTAATCTCTAATTTAAAAAAGGTGACAGATAGCCAACATGTTGCCATCAGTTTGAATGAGTCTTTGTCAATGAGCCAACTTGAGGGGACTCGGCTGTAGGGACTGGTTGTAGTCCGGTTATATTTCTATAGGACAGGAAGGCTGCTGTGCACAAATGTAACAGTTAAATGTACATTTCTGTTATTTGTGAGTTTCCATCTATGTAAACAACAGATGTGTGATTTTCGATGATTTATCACAATTACAAGCTGTATTATCAAAAACAGATTGGATGTAATAGCCAACTTGATCCCATTTGGTTGCTGTCAGACTGATATCAGGCTGACTGTCTCTTATGGCAACATTTAAAATAACAGTCTCATTTTGCAGCAAAAAAAAAAAAAATGACTGAAGTGAGATCGTTTTTTTTTTTTTTTTAAACCATCAAAGGCAGAACAAAATGCAGTGGCCAATTTTGATTGGAAATCAAACCCTACGTGGAGATTTAATTCCAAATCCTAGCAAATCCTGTTAGATTTGGACAAAATCTACCTCCAGTGAGATATATGTGTGCAGCGCAGCATGCGTCAGGAACAGCTTAGTGACATTAAAAATGTGAATGTCAAGGACAAAGACCTAGTTAACATTTTGCAATGCCTAATCACATGTTTGCTATTTCCCTTAACATGGATTTTAACATTAGAATGCATTGTTGGGGGCAAGCAACACGCCCTTTAATTAATGTTGAATAACTTCTCTTCATTGCTGATTCTCCGTACAGAGAGCACTGAATAAAAGACAAGCTGGATGAATATGACGGTTATCACTCGGGGCTCTCCTGTATGACTTCGCACTGTATCTGCTCAAATCCCTGAAAATAGATTCCCTCTTTTTTGACGAGAAAAGTGTTTACACCAACAAAATGCTCTCCAGAGACCTCACTCAACCTAAATGTATTTCACTTCTGCTCGTCACCACTTTGATTACTGTGACAATGAAACCTTCCCACCGCTGTGCTGCTCCCAGTGAAAAAACAGCTGAAATAGCAACATCATTTAGGTACCGAGGTTAGACGAGTGCAAAGAACAAGCGGCAGAGTATAGTGAAGGTGTGTGTACGTGATTATATGAACTTCTGAATCTTGACAGGAACACCCGCAGTTTACATCGGACACCTGCCTGCAGAAACATTAAGTCCGATGAGACGGAGCCACCTTTGTCCCTTGCACTGCCTATCAGCGGGGACGTCTGCGTGATTAAAGCCATGTGTCTTCAGTGTGTGACTTATTAAAGTGCAGTGCAATTAACCACCCTGTCCCCTGGCTGACCAACTCCTGCACTCTTCCATGAATGATGCTCAGCAGGCATGACTGACTAGCACAAGTTAGCTCACCTCCACTCTGTGGACCCCCTGCCGCTTTCAGGACCTTCTTAGTGCTAAATTTATCACAATGCTCTGTTTCCGCTAGCTTGTGTGAATTTACATAATCAAAAGCAGTCAACAAAAACAATGGCATCGCAGCCTTATCTGAGGCAGCGTTAGAGAACGCCGATCAGTCACGAGCTTCAGCCTGTAACATGTCTTTGCACAATCAGCCTATTATCACAACTTCAAGCGGAGGGCTCGTATACAACTTTTATGAGAATTCTTCCAGCCGCTCAATCTGTTTTGTAATAACTACTGAAGGATTCCCGCAGCAGCCTAATCTGAAGTGATCTAAAGGTTACAGCAGTAACCACGCAGCACAGAGTGCCAATGAGATAAGCCCCACTGCTGGCCACCTCTATCTCTTGCTGGGGGCTGTGAGTCATTAGGAGTCAGGCCTCATTACAGAGGCCACAGTGTGGCACACTGTACGCTCTGGTTCCCCTGGTTTCAGCCAAATACCTGAGTGTTAAGAGGCCAGAAAGAGATGGTTTCTCTGCAGGTACAACAAAACTACAAAAACTAGGTTCTAAAATCTGCTTATGAGTTGTATATTTGTATGTATATTTCAAAGCTTTATGAGTGTTCTAATGAGAACCAATAGTAACTATAATCTGAGGGTACTGGTGCTTTATTTTTGAGCATTTGCTACTTTATAATCAATTATATTCAAAGTTAAATTATTATAAATACTTTTGGTAGCACGTTATAATAATGTCACACTATTAAGCATTATTAAGGTATTAGTAAGTGCTTAATTCATCATTTATATAGCATTACTCCTCCTTAGTGTGCTATTTATAAATACAGATATATTATTAAGACTATGATTGGCATCAGAGTGTGACATTATTAATATATAAAGTGCTACAGGTAGTAGTTACTTTGCTGACTAAATTTGTGACATCTTTATGTTTTCTACATATTTTTTGTCTGTGACCTAAATTGCTATAGATTTAACAGTTTTTTATTTCAAACTTGCCTCCGCCTCAAATCATGAGACTAAAATACTGTTTCCCGTATCATATACCTATTAATAATATCAAATAATATTAGTATAATAACAGTTTGCTTCCAACAGGACCAACATAATGAGTGCTTATGTTTAAGAATAGTTTCCTAATAACAGGAGTGACTTGATTGCACGTTTGAATGCTGGTGATTTTTACATTTTTGTATTTTTACTTACGTATTTTTTTTTGTTTTTTGTTTTTTTTGTTGCTTCACATTACTTGTTCTGTTCCTCTCTATACACAAATCACTTTAAAGAGACTAAGTGCATGCACTAGCATGGCAAGAGTACTGAAGTCATAAAGCCCGAGAGAGTGTTTGTCGCTGCATTTATGGGAATCTCAGTAATGCTGACAGGATGAAGTGGAGCCAAGGCAGCAATGCCTTATACCTGATCTCTCTCTCTAGGGTACTTCTCTATTTATTACACTTCAGTGATTAGGAATGCCAGCTTGACATGATCCAGCCAAGGATTAATTTCACAATCTCTCAATCTCAGGCTGGATACTCGCCATAATACTGCTTAGTTATGGTTATGGACATTAGCAGTTCAACTCATTTCTGAGGACAGAGGGCATACTGTGTTCAGATTATTTTATACAGGCCAGAAAAGAATAGTTCCCCCTGCTTTAGCTATAGGCATTTGAATAAGATTTTTCAATCAGTGAGTGAAGATGGACAGGAAGACAGACGCGCAATATTCCTATTATTAATATGCATTAATATGTATGTAGTTTCCCACGAAAAACTGCTGCTTCTTGCTGCCGCAGCACCTCACTGTACATTGTGCCTCTGGCGAAGTAGTGTATTTAAAAAACAAAAGATAGACAAAAGCAGCCATTTTATTTTCAGCGGACTTTATCTTAAAAATTGGCACAATCAGTCTTATTGAGATTAGCCTGATTCGCATCCTCAAATGAGTTTTTTGTTTCTCACTTTATTTCAGACTTTTTTTATTATTTCAAATCCACACGTAGATAAGGAAAATAACAAATTATCTGTCCAAACATTATTTCAGCCTAAGTTTAAAGAGGTACTGTAGTATATTTGTGCTTCCACAAAGCACAACAGGTTGGGAGAAAGAGCCATAAGTGAGGATAACTATACATATACTCCTTAGTATGGATCAAAAGCCCTTCCCTTTACTGCTGGCATTTACTACTACCCCTCCCACATCTTGCAGACTTGACATCCTGGGTTTGCAGTGCAGTTCTTCTCTTAAATATGTGACTTTCAACCCCAACGTGATGTTGCTTGTGTTATTGTTTTAGTTTAAAAAAAATGATTAAAAATTGTTATGTGCAAAGTAGCTTCTCCAGTTTAACGATTTTCAGTAATTACATTAATTGCTATTAATTATTTAATTGGACTGTTAAACTTTCATTTTCAACTTGTTAGTGTTTGTTATGGTTGAAACTTGTTTTTGTTCCAGATTTTTGATCAGAAAAGTCCAATCAAGTGATTTGAATTCCGAATTTTAATGCAGTTATTCAAGCTGAGAAATTCAATTGTATGGCAGCAAATATTTTAGCCTATAGAAAACACACAATCTGAAGAGCTCATCTTGGGGTAAGTATCTGACACGCTAAATGACTGTAATGAAAGAACCATTAGCCGCAGGAGGACAGTTTAAATATATCAATATATGCATTTATTCTGGTATTGAATAGATAATGAGAGCTTAGTTACGTTGCCTTACGTCAAGCCTTCGTGCCAAGGGGCTCTACAAACTATTAATAAGCTCAAAACAATTACCTGGAAGTGTTGCCGAAGCCATGGGAATTACTGGGAAAGAGAGAGGAAAAATTAAAACATCCTCTGCTTTTAAAGTCTCATGTAGCAACAACAACATCCACGAATGTGATTTCACTTTGGCTGGTGAAGCACCTGGGAAAATGCTGTGCGTCGTTTAACAGAAGCTTAATTCTGCCCACATGGTTTATTCATGTGGCGACTGCTGATATCATGGTTCTCATAAATCACGCAGTGCGGAATGCTGGACGTCCATGCGCTCAGGCAGGGCTCACTAATCTCAACACCATCTTTCATCTGAATAACCTTGCCTTACCGCAGGGCATGCCAACACCAGACTCAGCCCGTTGGAGGGAGCCTGTCCTCATACTTTTATTTCTTTCACTCTGGGCACAAAGATTTTTCGCAGCCTGTCGGAGCAGACAAACACTGCCCTGTGTACTCCCATCCCACTTTCAACCACGGGCAATAATGAGAAATTGCTTTATAGACATCAGAGAAACTAATCTAGTCTAACGTTGGCTTTATGAATCTAAAATCAGACTCACAAGGGAGGAGAGCAGCACAGTCACTCCAGCCATCTGTTCAGAAGTGGTTCAAAGAAAGAGCAGAAAATGTGAAACTAATGTGAGTAAACATAATCATCACATCTCACTAATAAATCAAGAAACCCCTGTCTGTCTGTCCTTCACATATTTCACCAAATGATCTACATCATATTTAGCGGGTGTACTGCTGGGAGCAGGAGTAGGAGCACTGCAAGAGCTTGAGGTCATGTAGATGAGCTGTGGTCTGACCTTAGGGTTTAGCCACCTCTGACCTGACGCATGATGTCACAGGTGACACAAGTTTAAACCATTCACAAACATGCTCCTGAAAGTGGACCCCACTTCCATAGAGGATGAATGCAGGAAGGGTCTCGCTGGCTCCAGCAGGTTTAAATTTGCCCATAATTTTATGTGACAAATGATGCGTTCAGTGGGAATAGGCCATTATGGTTGATATGTGACCGCACAGATTATGCCACACTCCTCTGTGGCCTCATAACAATGTCACAGTTCAGATAACATGGTTAGTTGGAATAAACTTCCAATGAGTGTGATATCTAACTTTGCTGATGCAAAGATACCTGAAGGCTGTAGAAGGCTGACACTGCACAACCCAGTGCGCAGGTTTTTGCCCAAAACCTTCTTAGCTATGAGACAGTGCTAACCACTGCACCACTGAGCAAAGCACTGGTGACTATCAGATCGAGGACTCTCTATTCATCGATTTGCTGGCTGTATTGCTAGAAACCAAAGCAAGTACATTGCTGAGTTTAGGGACCGTTTTTTGATAAGTGCTTTGATTTTGGCTATGTGCTCCTGTTCTCCGGATTTTTAGGCAGACGTAGCACTTAAAGGCCCGTGAATAAGAAATCTATGGGAGACAGCAGCTTTCCACTGCTCCCTACAAAGAGCCAATCACCTGCTTTATAATGAAAACACACACAGATGAGGTTGAGGATCGTTTTAGCTGTGTGGTGGCAGGTGTGTCTATTTATTATAGTAAAGATATGGGTAAATGAACTATTTTTTTATTGGCTTAATGCTTTGCTCTGCTTGGATGATCATGTTGGCACTCTATGTTGGGCTGTAAATGAGGCAGTAATGCCGTGAAACTCTGCATGCATAGTAATAATAGAACCTGCTGAAAAAAATTTGACTGGTGATTGTATATGAGGTTTTTTTTATATCTCATCGACCCATCTATTGCAGTTATGGCTCTAGCCTCACTAAATTGGGAGACTTGGGTGGCTTAGTCTTGTAAAAGATTGCTTGAAGGCATTACAGGGATAGCTGCTGAGTGGCAGGGACAGCTTCTAGAAGGTTAGAGTCATCACGTCGCCTCTGATACTAAGCATAATTGTCACATGCAAATGTATGGCATGATGCGACAATGTGATTGCATCGTAGGGTCTTTTGCTTGATTTGTGACCGCACAGATGATGTGACATTCTTCATAATGATGTCCTCAATTCGGATAACACAGTTTCTAAATAAATCTCCACTGATTATGACATCTGCCTCTGCTGACGCTAAAATGTCTCTGACAGCAGGCACTGCACTAATATAGATAATGGAGTACAGCGTATAGCAATTACAACGTCGTTTTTCTTGTGCTTATTCTAATGTCAAACTTTTTTTTTTTTTGGTAATTAATCATGTTTGGGTTCCTCACATAACAGGCATGGCACATACAGTCATAAACATGTCACCAATTACAAGCTTTAGGCAAGAAAACTAATTAGTGAAACAACATCACTTAATGAAGCAAAATAACAATGTGCCTGATGTCACATAGCTTTGCCTGCTGCTCAGAATAGTTTCTGTGTTTCGCCCTATGCTTTTAATAACAAACCCTAGGCATCATACTGACAGCCAAATGTTTTGCAGTGCCCTCTGCACCACGTCTGTTCTCTCTTCACAGCCTGGGCATGGCCTCCTGCCGCCACCAGGAGGAAGCACCAGTCATTCCTATATGCACCAGTAAAGCTTTCCTACACCACACAGACAATTAGCCAGCCTGTGACTGATTGCACGTAATGAGATCTATTGGAGAACAGTTGGACATCTTTGGGCAAATTAATGTGTGAATATTAGCCTGTTGAACCGTCTGCTCTCTCACCAGGATCATTCTCCAGTGGAGAACAAAACTGAACCACTGTAATATTCAGCTGCTCTCTGCCTGGCGGCCCAGCCAAGCCATGTGTTCATTTCTGTATTTTAGTTGTACAGCTACAGTGCTGTGGACAAATTAAGCAAAGGTATAGTGTGGACAGAAACACAAATAAAAGGAGGTGGATCGAAGGAGGCAGAAAAGTCAAGTAAAGTCTAGCTGAGCAGCTCACCATGAAATGCTGAAACAACAGTGCGGCTGCCAGGGCAATTTTACACCCCAATAGTTTCACACCTCAGCCACCAACCCCTTCCAACTCTGAACCTTGTGTCTTCTTTGTGTCTTCATTTATTTTGTGTCAGTGTCCAAGATGTGAGAAGCCAAGCAGTGAGAAACTCGTCCCAAATGTCGCAGGGTAAGTGGTGTGTGAAGCAGACGCGGGGAGCAAGGAAGAGAAAAGCCACTGCGCGTGGATGCACTTTGCTTTCTGTGCAGACAATCCTCTGAGATATCAGAGGACTTTACATTACACTTGGGAAAACATATCATTTTATACTGATGCATGCAATGCAGTAGAGAGACTACTCAAACCCTTTACTTACAAGCAAGCAAAAGTTCAGAATACAAATGGCTACTTCAATGAAGTAATGTACTGTCAAACAATTGACTCAGAGTTCAAGTGAATTAAAAAGAAGCAGCTCTGAAGTGACTTTATCTTATGGTACGAACAAATTATTAATGCTGAATTATCAAACATCACTTTACCACTGTAACACCTCATAGTCCAGGTAATTACTTCTCAACTTAGTGGCTGTAACAGCTACAAAGGATAAAAAAAAAACTGAGATGAGTGGCAGGATATGTTCAAAATTGTTATCGAACAATCATTCATCAAAGCACTCTTGATGACTTTAGAAGGATGGCATTTGGACAAAAATGACCTTCCTCTTTTTTGCAACAATATTTTTTTTAAAAATTGTGTAGTTGTGCTCTTTTCTCTGTACGTTTTATTGGACTATTTTTTGTTTGAGTGGGTAAATCGGTTGCTTTTTTCTGTTTTGTAACTGAAATAATCCTGTAATTTACTTACGCTTTACCAATACCTGACATTTTGAGTAAAAGCATCTTAAAAAATAAGTAATAATGCATAAATGTGTTTTATTTCTTTTTTTGCAATTCTATTATCTTTGATTTGCTGTGAAATGACAAACAGCTATGAACAGCCACTGAAATGAAGTGATGAATTTCAAGGGGGAATCTCCCCTAAGTGGATGTGCTAATAATTTAGGTATTTGAAATTTTGATAATCGAGCACTAGTTTCTAAATGGTAGCTCATCAAAAAAAATGGCAGAATTATTAAAGTTGCTGTCAGAATAATGTACCTGAAAACTGACTTACATGTGTGTACTTGAGTGACTTGAGTGAATCACCAGCTTACTTAGAAGCATTAGTTAGCCTACTCTAACTAATGCTTCTTTTCCAAAAAATAAAAAATCAGAATAAAACATCAACTCTTTCTGTTAAAAGCTACACCTCCTACTTCCCTCTCAGTGGTGTGCTCTCTCCGATAGTGCAGCACGTTGACCTTCTGGATCACTAGTCAATGACTGAATGAAGAATGACTTACCATCATGATTATTAAATCTGAAAATGCGCTACCGGTGCACAAAGGATCCAAACCAGGTGATCTCCATTTGGTGAAATGAGAGCTCCATCAACTCGATTTGCACGATGTACGCCCAATTTTTGCCGTCATGACCTTTTAAATGTCCTTGAAACCACTTGAGCAAAATGTGCCTACTTAGACTGAATACATTTAAAAAAATGAACAAAAGAGAGGCGTTTGTGTGGCTGTGTTCAGCCTGCATAATGAACACATGAGGACGCCTGTTTTAATCATATGTTAAATAAAGCCAAAATGCAACAAATCCATAAAATCCAATGCATACACAAAGCCAATGAAAGTCATTAGAAATTTGTTTGAATAATAACTGGGAAACAGAATATAACCACTAGGCTGAGAAAACAATGCACTAAAATGTATTCAGTATAAATCATCTGATTCATGAGATGCTCGCACTGTTAAAGCTCATCCTGCGGTGTAGAACTCGACAATATAATTGTGTCGTATATTACAGCTGTGGTCAACCAACATGAGCTTTTCTGCCTGCAATGCAGATGTGTCCGCATTCATAGGCCAACCAATTAATCGGTCTGTCACTAAAGTCTGTAAATATCATAGTGCAGTGAAATGTAGAAATAGTGCACAGGTTGCAAAACAATATAGCAACATATACTTACTGTTTTATGAACTGCAAACCTGTTCATTTTTAATTTATGACATCTGTCAAGGAAAATAGCATGTCTCCATGACCTGAGTGAAATAAAAACAACATAAGGTTGTTAAATTGCAGTTTTCCGTGCCATCTCAACCCAGACCGCTTTGTGTTGTATATAAAAATGCTCCTAAAATCTATAAAAACCTAATAAAAAATGATCATTGTTGTAAATGGAAGCTACATCTCCCTTACGTGCTTCTTTCAGCCTCTATTCCATTATGCTTTCCATTATAACATGGTTGCGGTGGGCAGGGATGCCTGATGCTGGTGCTAGGGGTGCCAAGTGTTTGTGCACTGACCTTCTGCTCCCTGGACAGGTCTGAGTGCAAAAGCATCACCAGTAAGGGGCCAAAGGAGATGGGACACTCAGCTGGCTGGTGCATTATTCATGAGTCACCCCTGTTGAGTGGGCTGTTATTCAGCATCCAAATCCCAGATGTGGTTCAATCTGTGCTCCATTCAGTGTCCTGACTGCTGGCCATTGATCACAGGCAAGGTACGCGGTGCTGAATAAGCGCTGGGGCTTTATGTTACAGGGCTCAAAGCGTCTCACTGATAACACAAAGATCCATCACTAGACATTGGAAAGGCTCCAAAGTATTCTCACTGGAACTGATCAGACAAGCCGAGAGGAGATGCAGCTAAAACATTTGCTACGACGGTGCACAGCATGTGACAGTGATGTGACAGCAATATGTTGTATGTCAGGTGTCATACATTTACATATTTTTTGGTTTTTAAATAAAAAAATAAGCTTATATTTACTTATTCAGAAACATACACTCTGACGCACATCCCTGTCAACAGACAGAGAAAAAAAAATAGTGTGACGAGGTCCCTGTGTGAAAGGTGCCAGAGGCAAAATATCACCCTCTAATAGGCATCATACTACTAATGGACAGTTGAGCACAGTGAATCATTTGTCTGCTTTAATCATCAATCACATAAGGGCAGCTAAATGTGGCATGACCACAACTCTGTCTGCATTTGTCAGGATGATGATCATAAGCCATTGATCATGTTGCTGAATTACTGCACAATATAAAACGTGAATAATAATTTCCATTTCACTTTGCCTACTGAGACACAACACTACAATTCTTTGATGTGAGTGATAAATTGTGGTTGTTTGTCAAATTTGTGACTCAGACCCGATTTGTTTGGTTGAGGAAACAATGCAAAAATAACAACATTAAATATGCTGGGGAACATTTAAGTTTTTAAAGCCCTTTTTAAGATGAATGGCTGTTGTTAGGATTTTCTGTTTAGCAGGCGCTACAAACTGCCTTAGTCTTTGACCACAGTTATGAATCATCTTCTCCTTAAGATTTCTGGGGACTTCTGTGAAATCTATCACATCTATTCTAACTCATTTTAAAACATTCTTAGTGCCTATCGGTACCTTTTTGATGCTGTCAAATTAAATATTAAATTTCATCATGTTTCTGACAAGCCAATAATTCACTTTTCTACTTCTGCTCAACAGCCTGAGCTCTCAAAAGGAAAGATTAGCTTAGTGAATATCTGTGGCTTCTTTACAGTCCACATAAGCGATTAAATCATTTTTAACTCCAAAGTAATTAGTAAGCAGTAAGTAAACTATGTGTGAAAAGCATATGCCTGAGATGGAGAGTGGATTTCTGCTGTCTAAGGCATAATAATGAATAATAGCCTTATCAGCAAAGCACAACACATCCCAACATGCTGAGATATTATCACTGTTCATTTCCTCAGCTCATGTATCCTGTATCTCTTGGTAGAAAATATGTCATGTGGTCTCTTGCACTGTAACTGACAGCCTAGTCATGTCAAAAAACTTGGGCGTTCTACCAGGGCTCTCTACACAATACGGGGAAGGGAAAAGCGGCAGATCCAAGCAGATGCATCAGCAGTATTTGTAAAAAGTCACCAAATTCCCGCAAGGGACATACTTGTCATTAAAACCAACAAGAAAAGAACTGATGAGTGCATTAATCAGAGCTTGGCCAACTATCTGTGGTGAGCTGTAGTCCACGGCGTTCCTCCCCAAGACTGCACCTGAGGGAGGGAGGATTAACGCAGCTCCGCACGAGCTCGTGTATCTGAAATCTGCCTGAGCTCATCGTTTCCTTGTTCCTCGCTAAGAGGCTGTGGCTGGATATCAAGCAGAGCCAATCTATTCCCCTGCAGAATGCTGGCTGACCGGCATCAATGCCATGCATTGTCGAATTATTAATTAAATGTATGCAAGGATAATCAGATGCAGACATGACCAGACCCTTGGGAAACCTAATGTGGAATTGTAGCTCAATCTAAATTGCAGATGTCTTTTTGTTTTTTAATGCCAGCTAGCGACGACGTTTTATTGGCCTTTAAAATTTTGCATCACTTTGCACTTATGTAACTTTTTTGTGATGCACAACATGCACAACTGTGACTTTTCCTTATAATCCCCACTTACAAGAAAAGCCAAATGCTCTTGAACAAAAAATAAATAAATAAATAAAATCACCTGTAACAAACGTGTCTATTTTTACTGGTAACGCTACAATATTGGCTACTGCAAATTTATGTCTACAGACGAGGTAGGTTGTGGGTGTACGCTGAGGGATAAACCGTTTTCACTCCCTCTACTCAGCGCAAAATGTAAATGCCACAGCTTTCAAAAGTAAAGCAAAGTCTAGGTCCTGCCTCCATATATTTCATTAACTTTTGTTAATGCAGTTGCTATGGCTCCAGGGTATTTGCTCAATGCTCAATGCACTTTTGCTGAAATAATAAGATCTATCAGTCATTGCAAAGCAAAAACGGCTTAATTTGCAGAATAAAGGTCATACTAGCTGTTACTTCTGAGGGACTGACAGAAAACAGTGTTCATTACAGCAAATTCGAAAAGAAACTAAGCCCTGAAACACAGCACTATGCTGAGGTGTCCACATGCAGTTTTCAAAATCAGTGTCAGATTTATAAGACTGAGACGACTTTTTAGGATTTGCCCTTTTGAACCAGACCCAACCCCCAAACAGTACACAGCAGTTGTAGTTCTGCAAATCCCAATACACTAATGGAGAGATTTCACACTGCCAACAGTCTATGTCTACGCCTGCGGGGAAAACTATTTCTAAACATATGCACGAAGCAGTGTTTTCAAATCCCTTAATTCACATGTGTTTAAGAGATTATATTGAGCCTGTGTGAGTTTCAACCCCCAGCTGGTCAAATCTTAAATGTAGTTACTGAAAAAGATTGTTAGGTCATCTATAGAAACGGAAATGTAAACTATACATGTATACTTAATCCCTACAATTTCGGTTTAATGAATACTGTGAGTTGCTACATAAAAATCACATTACCACCATGGAATGAATTTTTTCTTTTTTCTTGAGATGAGAGAAATTGGTCAGCCTTCCACAGCTATCTGCTTCCATTAATCAGCCCTAATTAAACATATTGATTGAGCCAAACATCGGGATTTCCAGTTGAAAGGGTTTACTAGACTGTAAAATGCCTGCAAAAAAATGACCTCCACTGAATGCACGAGGCACTTAGGTGCCCCGGACACAGTGATCCTTTAAGTGAGCCCCCAAAATAAGACAAATATGCATCTGTTCAGTAAACAACATCAGAATTTACGGTGTCTGAGCGGCAAATGTCGTCCTTGGCTCCACTGAGAGCTGAAACCACTGAAGCTGAACAGAGTATTACTTTGGTTTCTGGCTCCATGACCCCTCATTAGAGGAAAGTGTTGCTTAAAATCACAGCTTTAACCAGCCCTAACTCTGGATATCAATGTTTTAATATATATATATATATATATATATATATTTTTTTTTTTTTTTTGTTGTTTTTTTTGTTTTTTTTTGTTTTTTTTTGTTTTTATATATATATTTTCTCCCATTTTCCAAGCACTTGCTATGCCCTGACAGATTGAGTGAACTACTAAAAGACGATGACTGTTTTTCTTTTACTAATTATCTACAAAAGACTAAAAAAATATATTACAGTTAGGTATTGTTATTCACAGTAATATTAGCAAGAAAAATGTAAATGTGATTGTTAGATGAAATGATTCCCTAACCTGTCAGACAAAGTGAAGGATTCTTTAACTAAATAAACACTTAAAAAGCTATTATCCATTCAGTGTTTACATGATTTATTGACACAAAGCCGAACACAAGGTCATTTTTTATATTTGTGAAAGGCCTGACATTTGAAGATACTCCATTTTCACGGGACAATAGGCAGGTATGAAAAAGGAATATGGTGATTTTGTCAACTTGTTTGACAGCCTAAAGCTGAACTGTGGGCATAAAGAAAGGAAAATGGGAGCAATATTTGCCCACGCTTTCTAATATTTTGACAGGTCATGGTGGTCCAGAATAACAGCTGATTTGACAAAGGAACAGATGATCTAAATATAAAGGCAGTATTTGTTAAACATGAGTTAGGACACTGTGAATTATTGATGTGCTCCAGTTAACTGGAGAACAAAAAAACTAAATGAACACAGAACATTAAAATTGCGGTGTGATTTAACTAATTGTGTAGCCTTGAATATTCAGAAATGAAGCTGTGAATATCAAGTGGAGTCTTGAAAGGGGTTACAATGAACAAGCCAGAGTTTCTGGAAACACAACAGCACACACCAAGTGTCCAAGTCTCACTCAAAAACTAAACCTTCACTGCTGTAGTGTCACGGTGCATCCCTGATAAATGACTTTATGACAAATTGCTATAATGCAGAGAACCCATGCTGAGTATGTGGAACAATGTATGCAGCGCCAGCAGGGCAAAGCAACAGTAGCTACAGTGTGCGTATTTCTCTGTGTGTGTCTGTGCGTTGTGTAACTGATAGTGATATCATCAAAACTGTATGTTTTAGAGACGGGTTTCTTGGTTTTGTTTATTCTCCCACAAAGGAAATCAGCAGCAGTAATGATTTCATGATTAAACCATGGTGCAGATCTGCTCATTGACTAACAGGCTAATGCAAGTTTAATCAGATGCTTTACGTTGCACTTTGTTGTCATCTAGTGGTTAAAAAATGACATAACATGCCGCATGTCATTTCTATTCTGTGCATCCAAAATGTTCATCAGTCTTAATCCTTGAGTTTGAAGGACAGACCATTATCTCAAATCCTGGTTCTATGAATGTCTCTTAAGCTTAAAAAACGACGTCGTGACATCGCAGTTACACAGGGGCCACTTACACTAGTGTTCATATCAAATGTGTAACATTTAAAAGGAACCAGGGAATGAACGATCACATTCAGCACACAACCAACCAAACTAACTCCAGGCAAGGCAAAAAAGCATCACAACAATGCATAAACTGCAGCAGTTCAAATAAAAGGAAAGAAAATCTAAATCATTAGTATTCAAAGCTTTACAGCTTTAAAAAATGACAATCTTCAAAAGTAATAGACTAGTTTGAAAAGGCAGAGCACATTGGCATACAAAAATATATATGGGATAAAAGAAAAACACTCGGCTTCGCGACTGCAGCAGATTAGAAAACTCTCCGGGATGATACAGCCCTTTTCTTTGGCACAGCGCGCACATTTCCGTGGGATATACTCGCCAATAGCCTAATTAAATGGAAAGCACAATTTGTCACAGCAACCAACAGCAGCGCGCTCAGACTGCAAGTTACTGCGGAGCCACTCCAGCAGTTAAAACAAAAATACACAATAATGTATTTTTCTCTCTCTCTCTCTCTCTCTTAAAAAAAAATCTGCTTTAACAAACATCTGGAAACATATTTATCGCCACACATGCTGCGCGTGCCGATGACACGGCTGCTGCAGCATCATTTACAAATCGAGCCCGATTTGTCGGGGGGAGGAAGCATTTGACTCACCGTTCGCGGAAAGCTGAATTGGAAAGTTATCGACCTCAAGGCGAAAGAATTGACAGGGTCCACCGTGCAACGAGCTCTTCCATATTTAGTTAAAGCAGAAAGTGAACATTCGGGCAGGATCGGTGAGAGCAGGTACTTTGTGGAGTTGTGTCAGCGCAGGGCTTTTTCACACTCGGCGACGCGCACGAGACAGGTGCAAGGAACCGCCGCCGCTTCCTCCCTCTCCTCTCTCCCCTCCACGGGGTGAAGCGCGGCCCACTTTAAACTCTGGTGACGTCATGGGCGCTGATGCTGATGCTGCCCTCCTCCCTACCCACCTAGTCCCCATCCCCCTGCCGTACACCTCTCCGCACATAAACACACACTTGCTTGTTCTTACAGAGAGGATGATTCCACAATATTATTAGAGCAACCTGGGAAACATCTCCCCTCTAACCTCAGCAGTTACAGCCTACAACCTGTAGGATCTCTTTCAGATTTCTTAAAAGTCTTTTTTTCTCATTCTGCAAAGCATCTTTCATCTAAGCTACTTCTATACATGGATGCAACATTTAAAATTGTATGTGGTGAAAGAAGCAAATTGCCTGGAACAGCATAATTATAATAATTAGATCCTATTTCTGAAAGGATGCACACTTTAGTTCTCCTGTGAACCAGAGAGGGAAAAAAGAGGGGGGAAAAAACAAGTTACTTAAGACTGAATTTTTTTCCCCTTCTCTTTAAATATTCAAATGATTGTTCATAATCCACCTTTACTAACAAATCCTCATCTGTGTGTGACAGATTTAAGGAATATTGCTAAGTTTTTACAGCGACTTCTCGCTTTGCAGTCCTGATGTTTCCAAGGATTTTTTTCACATGGAAGATTTGCAAACCAAACCCTGGATCTGGTTCTTAGTTTGATGTTTAAAGAGATGTGCCGCTTAGTGGGAAATTAGAAGGTGTTAAGAGGAGGGAGACTGTTTAAAGAAGCTGTGCATTTTTTTAAACTGAAAAATAATGGCTGTCATTTTAAATATGAGTCTCTTGATACTTTTATTAGCAACAAAGTTTAAAAAAGACTTCTAAAAACACATAAATGTGCCAAAGTTTGTCATAATGTGACTTATAGCACTTTATTGAGTCCATCTAACTTAAACACTCACATGCCTGACATGAATACTCATGAGATGAACAAATGTACATTAGTCACAGTGCAATCATTGTGTTGTTTTTGTTGGTTTTCTTAAAGAAAAATGCTCAAATATATTTTTTCAGCAGGAACAAGTGGGTTGGCAGAGACATTACATTGTGAGGATGTGGGAAAGAATTGATAGATGAAGAAACATTTTGTCAGTTTTGGTCTTTTCTTGGGACTTATTGATGAAAAATGTATGACAGACATATTGTGGAGCAACAGCTTTATCCTTCAGGTGAAACTCAATGCAGAATGTGTTGAAGAAATGTGACAAGACTGAAAAGCAAAACATGACATGTCCTGTCACTCACTTTTGTTGCCGATTCTTGTTTTGTTTCCATTGCCTAGCACACGTGTGTTTGCCTGCATGCCAACCAGCCAGTAAGAGTACACTCTGGATTGTAAGATAGAACGTTGGAGGCGTTTTTTACCTTGGCTTTGTCTGTCCATCAGAGCCCTACTGCATGCTCCCCAGCACAACTGCAACAGATGTGTAAAAAAAAGTGTCCAAATGTACCAATGCCACAGCATAAATTACTTTAAGTATGCATTATGCAGCTGTTGTATAATCTGATTTCTTTTTTGTAATGCATTCATGAGAAAACATCATCATCTCACTGTCCTATTTAATTGAGGCAAGGCTAACTGCTGCTGTTGTCTTAACTGCTGATTATATGAATGTGATTATTTTCAAATTGCTCAAAATTAAAGTTGAAATAACTGCTGTTGCCAAGTAGAGGTACAACCTCACAAATCCTTATACTTTTTATTATATTATAGTTATAATTTAGGACAGAAAATCCACAAATTATCACATTTGAGAAGCTGTGTAAATAATGAACTCTACAACTTGTCTGTACTTCTATGGTTTCTTATTGTTTTTAGCAATATTGGTATTTTAAATCTTTTTCTGGTTTTGGTTGTTAGTTGATACAAAAAGATTTCTTTTGTGTCTTCATATTTGTAGTGAAGTAGAAATGGTGCATATAGCCCAGCATGTATTCCATGCAGCTGCACTAAACTCAAGCCCCAGCAGAGCACCGTGTGGTCTGTGTGTGTGTGTGTGTGTGTGTGTGTGTGTGTGTGTGTGTGTGTGTGTGTGTGTGTGTGTGTGTGTGTGTGTGTGTGTGTAGCCTTTTACTTATTCTTGCTGAGTTAAGCTGAGTGCTGGACTTTTGTTTTCATATTTTTATGTTCTCGGTCACATATGCAGTCCTCTGTGTTTTGCTGTTGGCTTTGCTCCAGATGAACCACATCTGCCCAATGTTAGAACTGCTTTTGCCTCTGTATTATTGCTTGCTGACTTATCATAATCAAACAGAAGGGCACTGCTCCACCTTCCCACTGCCACTGGCTAAGGGGTAAAACTTTCTTTATATAACATGATAATCTATCACTCTACTTAAGGCTCTTAAAGTTAATTATTCTTTGGAAGAAGTTGATCGTGAATTGAATCGCTTTATTCTTCTTTTATTTCTTGTTTGCTTCTTCTTGCCACATTCATAGAAAACTTCTTATAAAACATTTTGAGATTAAGAAAATTGGCCTCCTCGCATTGATACTCGAGTCAAGAAATCATACACTACGTTTATAAAATTTAAATTAAGGAACACTGCTTCCTGTCCAGAGGGAGACACTCAAGGTGAAGGAAACAAAGAAAAAAGACAAAAAACTAGAAGGCTCGGCACTTGAAAGTCTGTGCAATGTAGGCAATTACATTAAGTGTACTGAAGTGGGAATTTCAAACCTTTTGCATGCAATTCAACCATCAAATAAATTATCCTTATTTATGTTAATCCAGAAATAGAAAACAGTGCATGAGTACCCACTTGTCCTGCCACAGCTGTCCCATCCTGTCATTGTTTTTCTGTATTAGTCATTGGACAGATTTGCATGTTTGGGACTCAAACTTTTGGCCTTTTTTCTCAGCAGGAGCAACTGGCGGCTGTTATCGGCTGCTTCAGAAGCTGCCTTTGTGGCCTGCTGCAATCCCAGACCACAAATCCCCAACTCCCTGACCAAAGTAGTGGTGGATGAGGCAACAAATCCACAGCATCAAACAAGACATAGTGTATTCTGGTTTTCCAACACTACTGCTCATCCTCAATCAGCCCATCTGAGCTTGTTTCTTTTATGTCTCATCTGTTGTCTCCTGATGGCACAGCAGTGTCTGGAAAGTGGAGAAAAGAGCGGACTTGTTTTGGACCATATCAGGGCGGTAGGCCGGCTTTGTGATAGACTATATATACAGATCCATCTATCTATCTATTTTCTTAACTGCTTATCCAATTCAGGGTCGCGGGGGGCTGGAGCCAGTCCCAGCTGTCATAGTGGCTAGAAGACTGTATATATATCTTTTTATCTTTTTTTTATTACCCACACTGTTTGCTCAGAAGTGATTCCTGACTTCCTTTAGGTACAACATGCCCAATGACATTTTTTGTTTTTCAGCCTCTCAGTAAAACAAACCTGCTCATTAAAAATACTAAAACTAACAACAACAGACGAATAAATTTCAGGTAAATTTGACCACCATCTTTCTTGTTTCATGGTGTTTCTCAATGTATCAAGCAACACAGTTCATTTAATATTTACGAGGTTGGATAACCCCCCAGTTCCTCCAGAATTAACGTCCCCGTTATTCAGGATTATCCACAGATCACATTTTCAACACTTTTCATTTTAAGTACTTCCTGCCCTCTGGACATTTGAAGATATATATACATATTCTCTGCTTTGAATGATAATTTGTCTCCTATGTGTTTTTTGACAAAAAGTTCAATTATTTAGTTGATTTTCTCTATCTTCAGTACGTGTCTTTGAAAATATAGAATCTATGAATATTCAGATGTTCAAATTCTGCTTTTCCTGTCACACATAAGATGCGTCCCGCCTTAGAAAATCCTATTTTAATGCAGGTGCACTGGAGATTTCATGTTTGCACATCACACGTACATGTCTTAACCTGTGAATGGAGGTGAGAAACTTTCCTCTTTCAGTAGATGAAGATGAAAAGAACTTCTGTGTCAAACTGCACACATACTCCATTCAGAACAGTGAAAGTCAAACATCCATGACATGTAAAAAAAAAGAACAAAACCAAAAAACAGGTGAAACGACTTTTTGAGAGGAGGCGTTAAATGCAATCAAAGACAAATAAAAAAATAAGTTACCAGCACTGCAAAAGATTGGAGTGTTAGATAACTCGGCACCTACTACAGTCATGTATTCGAATGTCTTTGGGCACCTGCAGATAAAGGTAATACAGACAAACAAAAAACACTTTCAAATGAAAAAGAAAAGACAAGAAAAACAAAAAATTGAAATGTTATCTTTTGGGATTGCTTGATGTTTGCTATCTTGAGTCAGAAGTGGACCTTTCAATTGATTATTGATTCGGAGCACATTCGAAATTCCACGAAGGAATGCCTTATAAACAAATAAAGAGCGAGTTATTGAATGGTCTTGTCAAAGCTCACATTTGAATCCTATTGAAATGTTGTGGGGAACATTTGAAACAGTCCATACAAGCAAGAAAACACTCACCCTGGCATCTGAAGGATTTTTACATGGAGAATAGTCAAAAACCTTGGCAGCCCAATATCTGAGACTTTGGAGAAATTATGCAAAGTGCCCACAAGAAATTAAATATACGAAAAGTGTTTGATGCAAGTCTACTTACTTTTTCCATTACATGTACTGATATTTTTATTGAATAGCAATGTTTCACTTTAAGTGTTCTTCCATCTTTATTTGTAAGCAGCGTATTGAAGAAGCTTGGGGTTAGTGTCTCCTTTCAAAGAGAGGCAACAATTTAGTAGTGATGTAGTTACTTTTTCCACATGATTTTATGTACGATTAGTATTAGAAATAATTATATTTTTTTCTTTCATTTTATGAAATATGATCCCCTTCAATCTCACTGGCACAGTGTGCAAAAACAACGGTCGTTCTTTAGATCGGAGGTTCCCCAAACAGCCCCAAAATAAGCATAATGTTGTTCTTGTCATCCTAATTATGGTTCTGTGACTATATGTGAGGCGTTCCAACCCCTCAGAATGGAAAAACACTGCTGTAGATGTTTTATGGTCCACATTAGATACCAACACTCTAGAAAGGTCTGTTATGCTCAAGTGCCCACAGCGCAGTTTGTCAAATGAAACTTACAATTCTCAGATTTCCTGTCTATGGGCCAATCTTTCCTCTCTGTCAGTCCTGGTTTATGAAGAAAAAGCTGATTATGGCAGCAAGATGCTTTTGGTAAAACAGGCACGGCTCACTGGCCTTGTGTCCGTCAGGACGATGTGTAGAGACTTCAGGGTAAATTGTAAAAATGGGAGTCGATTTAAAGTTCTGCTTGATGTCTAATCTACACGCTACATTTAGGCTGACAGCTAATACATCATTAGGGTAGAGAATGTCAGGTGAATCTACTCTTTGGTAGACCTAGTATATTTTTTTACACAGAGATCAAACAGTTTGAGCTGAGCAGTTTTCCCCAACAAAACAAAAAAATTTAGTTGAATGACTCCTTTTTAGGGATGAAAATTATTCAAAGCGTCCCATCTCCAGCTGGGAAGAGTAGTTTAGTCAGCGATTTTAATTCAGGAAGCAAGCCTTTTTTGACTTAATGGCGGTCATCATTGTCTTCTCCATCCTCCTCCTTCCATCGCTGCTGTGGACTCTCTGGTGGTTAGGAGCACTACCCTCAAAGTATTTAAGAAAGAATTTTAAATATGTAATGGGTGTATGTTTCATGTCCTTCTCAACAACTTTTGTGATGATGTTTTTCCCCTTTTTCTTACTGTTTCTATCTCCATTGCTTTATGTTAAAAAAAAAAAAAAAAGTGAACAAAACTTGGGAGTGCGTAAAAAGTAGACAGAGGATTAAATCTCTGCTTTTTTATAGTCTGCTCTTGTTTAACAGTTGTTTGACAAAATGCTTGTAGGCTACTGGGTCCTTTACTAGAGGACACAGTTTGCTGCAAATATGATAACAAAAAAAAAAACATCCCACACATACACACACACAAAACCCCATCATTAATGCAACATGAGTCTGTCCTCTGAAATGTTAATGTGTTTATACAATCATTGTGAAGATCAGCCTTCTTTATGACGAGAAAATGCAAATGCCATTTTTTGCAGCTTATATCACTTTAAGGTAAATACTTAAAGGATAGAGGGAGGTAAGTACAGATTACATTTTGGGAAAGAGCAGTTCTCTGCCCTGCAGAGGGGGAGAGAGGAGAAAGCGGCGCAGAAAGAATAACCAAAACTGGGTGTTCAGTACTGTTATTAGTCAGAAGCATGCTCCAAATGAGTTTAACGTTATAACCGTCTCCACAACCCTCAGGCCCCCTTCCAGGTTAAAAACCACATTTATACAAATAGACTAAATTTCAAAATGTTGATAATTGATGAATAAATAAGTATGTTTTTTGAAATTATAATTTTACCATTCTTTTATCCCCTCTCAAATACTACAACATGTTATGGTTAATAAATGAGCTTCGTCTTATTTAAAATCCACCGGACACAGATTTATTTTACAACATAGGGGCAAAAGAACATTCAGATGGTGGCAGCGTTAGTGGAGAAAGAAAAGACATAAGTCTGAGCCTCTGTAAAAATCCACCCTCTTGTACAGTATGAAAAGAATCAGCAGCTTCTAAACAGCCACAGCGGGTGTCAACAATAATAAAAGATAGCAAATGTACAAAGGGAAGTATTAAAGAGGGGAGGGTATTGCTGTGGATGAAATCAGAAACAGAATCCTTGGCGATTTTGGTCTGAAATAAATAAAACAGGAGCAGAGCACGAACAGAAAATTTCACTGCCTTTCTGAGAGGCTATGACCTAAAATAGTAAAATGATTTTAAAACACCATCTTCAAATGAGATGACTGGGTTATTTACAAGTCAACTCATCTGAAGATGTCGCAGTTTTAAAGTAATGTGGGAGGAAGAGAAAAAAGAGGAAAAACACTATAAATAAGCCTTGTCATTGCTTTGTTTGCCAGGTTTAACTTAACTGGTATATGTTTAATTACCACTGTAATACTACATTATATCAAAACTATAGTTTGACAGCGAATTAATCACAAATGGCTTTTGAGATTGTTCCTATGAGTTTCCTATATTAAAATATTAATAACAAGCAACTGCCAGAATGGTAATTTTATCAGATTCTCTTGCTTTATTCTTCAGGTTTTATATATATATATATATATATATATATATATATATATATATATATATATATATATATATATATATATATATATATATATATATATATATATATATATATATATATATATATATATATATATATATATATATATATACATACATACATATATATACATACACATATATATACATATATACATATATACTGAGCTGGCATTTAATGTAAATACCTAACACCTATAGAATAAAAGAATAGAAACCATTTAAGCATGATGAAGGTCATGTGTATCATTGGTATTTTGAAATATTTTTAAATTAATAGTATTTTAAAATAACTCAAAATAATGATAACAACATAAGGGATAAAATATCTTGAAGTAAAGAGGGCTGGGTACTTTTCATTTCTTTTGCACCGCTTTATTTCGTCGTTTGCACTACAACATGCAGTTTCTGGCTTTTTCCTTATTGATCCTAAAAAAAATCCTTTGCTATTATTTTATAATGAGGAAACGTATTTAACACAACTTTTTGTAGATCAATCACGATTCATGTTAATTAGATATAGACTTGGTGGCGACTGTTTCTTTCATCACTGACTCTGTGACAGAGATGTTAATTGCATCGAATGATTTCGAGTTATGGCGCCGTTAAAATGGGCTGCATTATACTCAGAGGAGCTTCTAATATACACTGTTCAAAAAAATTAAGGGAACTGCTGGAGGTCATTTTGTAGGGGTCTGATCGTGATCCTTCAGTTTCTCCTTGCACAAAGGAGTGGATACTTGCCCTGCTATTGGCCGTGTTCGATGGCCGTGTCCAGCTGGCCTTGCCTTTCCTCCACATTCTTCAAACTGTAAAAGTGAAACTTCATAACTGGACAGACTGATGTCTGTTAACCAACTTTGCCTTATACTGATGATTGAGTGTCATTATTGTTGGTATTATTTTTAGTAGTGTCTATATTAATGCCTACATTTCTGTTTAAATAAAAAATATCTCTTTATAAATATGTTAATGGCACAAATGATATCTTGCAAAGTAAGATCACAGCAATGTATTTATCACAGAAATTTCTGATGATGCCATCAAAACCTGTAAGCAGAGCTGCTGTGTTATATTGTAATAGATGTACCTGTCATTAAATCCAGGTGCACCCAGCTGAGTGCAAATTAAATACGTCTTCCCTAATTATATTGTCTGTTAAAAATGCAAACTCTGAACAAATAAGTCACCATGTTATTAGATTTCCCCATTAAATGGAAACTCGCTATTACTTAGAAAAGCAACTGCTTGCTCTAACACAATTCATGAGGTGTCCCTTACACATGGGCCCACAAAATTCTGACAAACATCAAGTCTCCTCAAACAATTATACAAGATGTTTCAAAGATGTCCTTGAATTGCCGGAATAACCTTGTGGTGGAAAATTACTGAATCCTTTTATTTTCTTATAGCTACTTTTGTGGCCTCAACCTAATCCTGTTTGAGTTTAAAAAACAGCTGATATAAAACCTGTAATTTGCAGTGGTAGAAAGTGGCTACATACATTTATCCACTTGAGTCTTTCCAATTTCAGATGATCCTTTTAACTCATCTATGTTTATTTAACAACATACTTTTTACTTATAATAATAATAAACCAGTTTGTTTGTTTGTTTTTTACCATTTTTGCTTGGGATCTATGTTGGGGCAATTACTTCCTGATTTCACATGTCAGATTTTTCTCGGTTAACCTCTCAAATGATTAGTTCAAGAATGTTAGACTCACTGATATTTAATATGAAAATTAAAAACTGGTCAAGCAGCGAAATGAAAAACACACATTTGTCTGGCAGAACTTTATTTTTTCCAAATTCCTGCTCATTCATTCAGTTTGTGACTTCTTTACCTTATGAACTTGCCTGCGATCAAGGACTAAACTGCATAAAGTAACATATACTTTTCCACCCAAAATGGAGTAAGGTCCTAACTCAGTTAGAGCCTCACTTGTTTCACATTTTGTCATGTCATCACTTGATTAATTCATTTTTCACTCAAAATAGCCTTTTCTCAGTATTTTCTTGAATTGTCTTCGGCAGCAATTAGAGCCTCGAGTATTTTTGTGTAGGATGCTACAAGCTTGGCACACCTATATTTGGGTGGTTTCTCTCAATCTTCTTTGCAAAGCTTCACAAGCTGCAGCAGGTTGGATGGGGAGCAATGGTGCACTGCCATTTTCAGATCTCTCCAGAGATTATCATTCTTAAAGTCCTGCTCTGTTCACGCATGAGGCCAAGCTTATTCCTTGAACCGAACTACCAATGCCATCTTAATGGATAAAGTCCTCATTATGTGAGCACTGCCTAGGGGCCAACCTCCAATAGAACCAGTCTCAGGGTGGGGCAGTTATCTGTTGTGAGGGGAGGATGATGAGGAGACAACTAACTAACTAATTTACTAAGTCATGTTGGTCTTGATTTGTTTATCAGGTTTTTTGACAGATCTAAGATAGAAAGATATAAAAGTCTATTTATTCTGTTTGAGTTCATTCAGAGCAGCCAGACACTAGATGTTCTGTTGTCTCTTCTTATTGGCCACATATTTAGTGTTTGTTAATTTCCACTTTTTAAAAGTTGTCACATTTGTCAAGGCCATTGAATTGATGTCATGTTTCAAGAGCTTGTTTCAGTTTAATTCAGCTCAGCCTCATCTTTTCAGTAGCAGTTGGTCTTAGTGCATCGATCTTGAGCAGCAATAATGAGCCCTTCAGTTTCTGACTGTAGGCCTGCTGTTTTAAGCCAGCAGCTTGTTTGGTCCACATCTCTGCCATTTATTCATTTCAAATACTGTCCGGAGCATTTTCTTCCCATTTTCTCTTTCATTGTTATAGGGTTTGATGTTTGCCTGCCATTTCCGCTTAGCTGGTGGTTGGCTCATTTTCCATTAGCTGTATCTTTGGCATATTGAGCTCTCTTTTGAATATAACGGCTTCATTAGTGCAGTGAGAATGATTTTTCTTGGGGTTTTTTTTAGTTCTTTCACTATCTTTAGCTTTGGTAAGGAGATTGTCTTCTTTATGTTTGAGGTATGTGTCCAATGTTCTTGTTTTGTTATTTTGTATGTGCTCACAATCTGAGTAAGGCCTCTTCCATCTAATGTCTTTCGAGAGTACAGAACATCTTTTCTATCCTTCGATCCATCTCATCATATTCAGGGTCACAGGGAGACTGGAGCCGAATACAGCTGTCAGTGGGAGTAAGTTGTGGTACACCCTAAACAGGTTGCCAGTCTATTGCAATGGTAACACATAGACACAGATTCACTGTGACTCGAACAGCCAATTAAGGAAGAATCACCAACTAAACTTCCCATTGTATTTTATTTTTCCCTGAAATGTTCTTTTTTTTTAACAGAGTTGAATACTTCCTTTTGGTCAACCAAAAGGAGTAAGATTATTTCTTTTCCCAGTCTTAATCGCCTTCATTATGGCTTTATTCATAAGTAGTTGATCTACATAACTCCTACATAACTACAGTATTTTTGTTTTAGTGCTAGCAAGTTGTTGTCCACCAGATTCTTGTAGGATCTGGCTATTGGTATTAAATTTAAAGTCTTACACAGTGTAGGATTAAGTAGTACCACTTGTTAGTCGACTGCATTAGTTGGGCACTAACAATAAGGAGGCCATTCTTCATGGTTTTCTATGATCGTGTCAGGTTTTCATGTAGTGCTGTTGTATTAGCCAGAAGCTTGTTACGCCATCATTCCCCAGGGTCTCCCAGTTTCTGGATTTTTTGGATAGTTGTTGTTGTTGCCTAAGATGTCACTGACTGCAGAGGCAGTGGCATAAAATAATTTGTTCACTTCAGCAAGGGATAGCTTATCATTAAGCCTATTCTTAATAGCCATGATTGCTCTATTAGTTATTTTTAACCCTCTCAAGCAGGCATTGCAGATTTGCAACAGTTAAAAACTAACAACCTGATTACCCCACATACATATTTTATGAGTTTTTTTTACTCAGAAGTACCACTGCAGGTATTCTTTTGTGCATTAGCAACAAAAACTGAATTTGAGCCTGAGAGGGTTAATGCTGATTTTACATGCTTGTCACATTTAATTTTTAGCATTAGTGGTCTTTCATCAATGTTTCTTTTACAGCCTTCCATTTTCTCAGGATGTTGTTTACCATTTCCTCTACTTTTTCATCAGCACTGTGTTGCATTTGGGTGGTCTGATTCATTTGGTTGGTTTACTTCATCGCTGTGCTCATTTTCCTCAGCACTTAATGCTGCAACATTGTTTTCGTGGTGATTCACATCTCTTCCCCGCTCTTGAGATGTTTTTATCTTTTATCCTTTGAATTTCAGTCTCTGTCAGCCTCGTTTTTAATAACGTCCCTTCTGTTGTTCGCAAGGTCATTAGTGGTCATATGAGGTCTTGAAATACACTTCAATCACATATTTTTACTTTTTCTGTCACCATTCTAGTTCTAGCTGGTTTTCGATGGTTTTCAGAGAGTCCATTTTATGGGCCCTCATAAGCATCATACTTATTGCTTCGTGGGGTGATTGTCATTTGCTTGCTTGTTAGAGTTTGTTCTAGTAGCAGACTGTGTGGTTCCCTGTGGAGGAAAGCAGTCCTTGTTTATGTTATGGTAATCTATTAGGTTTTTATGCCATTTTGGACAATGATAGTCAGAGCCTCTGTATCCAGAGGCTACATTTCCCAGTAAAAATCACTGGGTATTACCATTATTATTATTATTATTATTATTATTATTATTATTAAAAGGATGTGAGCTAATGGTCCTAAAAGTGGACCTATTATCTTTTTACTTATTTTCTTTCATTATTATGTCATATTTTTCCATATTTAACATTGGCCATGTTAAATGTGGTTGAAGTTTCGAATAAAGAGGTCAGTTTCTGTATGAGTAATCCCTGTGAGCCAAAAGCTCAGATTTCAGACTTCTTTAAGTGCTCAGTTTCAGATAATTTATGTCAGTGAGAGTGGAAAGCCCTTAAAGCACTCAGCTCTGGGCCCACCCAATTGTTGTTCAAACTTTCAGTTTAGGAGGGGCAGCCAATCCGAAGAAAGAGGCTAAAGTGATTTGTTTTAGGATGAAGTCAGTGACGGCATTTCTTATAAATGAAGATCTTTTTTTTTTTTTTTAATGCAAAGCTACTCTAGTTTTGGCTAATAGGCTTCTTTTAGTGACCGCCTTCCCGTTCGTTTAAAGTTTAAACGAAACTTTAGGTAACAGCATGGTAATACCGCCGATCACCAGCAGAGGGAGAGCTGCAACAAGCCCAGCCGCGCTTTCCGGAAGACCAATGAAAATATTTTGTGACGTTTCATTCACCTCCACCCATTAAGAAGAAATCAGCTGCTCAGCCTTGCAGTGCATTACAACCCTTGCCTAATTCCCTGTCAGTCAGTGCCGATAAACAGTGTCTTCTTAATATCAGATACCCCTTCTGTATCGGGCTTCCGTCTACACTGCTGCAGCTCGTGTGTTGATTTGTTGTTGTTGTTATTTTTTTTTGTACACCAGCTTGTTTCTTGCACGTAACATGCAGAAGAGAAGGAAACCTGAGCCGATCCAACTCAACCCCATCCCTGATGGAAACACTATCAACGGCAGCGGAGCCACAGAGTGAGTGTCAATATTAATCTGCTTCTAATATTCTGATAGGGGAATGTAGTACACAGATACCTGCTTTCTGATATATAACCTAATATATGTTGGATTCAGTATGACAGCAGCCAATACCGTGTGTGTGCTCGAGTACTCTGCACCAAGTATTTGTGTGGGTTCCTGAAACCTTGTCCTCTACTGCAACCATTGATCATTTGCATTGTTATGAGTTGCTGTACTGAGAAAATGAAATTTTTTTTTTAAATCTGAAAAGTTACTGACACGTTAACCATTGACCATTCCTCAAAATAGCTTATGTGGTTTGGGTTGCATGTAGCATTTTTATAGGCTACAGCATTGATTGAATAATTCTTTAGATTTACTCTTGAGCACAATCCAAGACAGAGATACTCCGTTCACACTGAAATAAAACAGGGAATAAACAGAGGTTGCTCACATTGATAATGTTTGGCTCTAAAAAAAAATGCTTGAACAGTTATTAAAACAGCCACTAAATCATAATTCAGTAGACTACATGATAACTGGACTATTTGTTGCACACTAATCAGCTATCAAACAGTTAAAGAAGTTTAATTTTTAATGATGTAAATGGAAAAAACTGGAAACTCATTTCACTTTATCATTTCAAGCGCTAAATAGCTGTCAAAGTCCTCGTGATTTCATTCATTTTCCCGTTTTACGCATGCCACAGGTCATTTTCACAAATTATCATTGTTACCGTGTTTCTCATTATAATATTTATGTAACTTTTGGCTGTCAAGTCCTCTTTGTGGTGTCATAGATGGACAGGTCTCAGTGTTACTCTCACAGCCCACTTGGTGTGATTAGTCAGAGATAGAGCTTTCCAGTGAGGCAGCACACAGAATTATATTTCTGTCTGCTGAAGGAGTTCTGCAAAGGCCTGCTCCCACCACTGTTTGACAAAACACAGTAATGGAGACATAAAATTGTTTTGACATCCTCCTCTAGCCCTCAGTTTGCAGAGAAAAGCCCAGTGAGTCCTGCAACAAGCTGGATCGGTTGAGATGAGAATTACGTAACGTGTCATCAGTTATGATGGCTGCTTTTCTGATGCGTTGTAGAGTCCGAATATATTATTGTTTCGTTGTTAGAGCGCCCATCTGAAGGCCATCTGTGTCTTTGGCAATGAATTAAAGACAAAAAAAATGACACTGAGTCATATTTGAATAAAATTTTGCGTTAAGTAATGGTAATTTTAAAGAAACAAGAAAGATTTTTTTTTATGTGTCCACTAGTACCAAAAATTAAAAACAAAAACAGGAAGAAATATACTTTAGGAAGCTTTTAGTAAGATACAAATTAGAGTAGTAGAAATGTAAAAGTGAGGCCAAAAGTCAATGACATGATATTTGGATACAAACTGTAATGTGGTATTTAAGATCCCCATAAACCAGTATCATTTCTTAACTGTTCCCACTACAAATGAATTTGTAGCATAGCTTGAAAGGTGAAATATATTTTATAAAAGTTTGACCAGTAAGAAACATAGTTTTAAAAATAGCTCTACAGATCACTAGTATCACTTTGACCTTCGGATTAATCTATTGACCTTGGAGAGGTCAAAGGTTATACCGGTAAGTGACCTATTCAAAATCTTTACACAGTATATACAATACACTCTATATGTTGACAATACGTGTCACACATGCCACAAGTGTAAAACTTGTAAGACTTTTTGTCAGTTTTTGCCCAACAAATGATTTGGTCAACCTTGAAGACCTTGGTGGATGTAAGCCAAACTTGAATGGATTGTTAACATGACGCCATTCTACACCCCTACAAAGTTTGATCACAATTCATTCAAAACCTTTTGAGTTCTCGTGTTTATTGATACAAGAAATGATACATGTAAATGCTACCAAAAATAGAACCGCCTCTTCAGTTTAGCTTTAGCCAAGGGCAGATGTTTGACTTTAGCTTGCATTAGATGGAAAGTCTACTTCTCAGCTTCTCACCATTAAAATATATATCAGCTGATAATCATGTACATGTAATTCCTGTGAACCTAAAGCTAAGGCTGCTGCAGACATTTGTTTTACATTCCTTTTGCCTGGTTGATGTCAGTAAGGCAGGAATGTCCTTATATGGGCACAGAAAGGGTCCAAGAATCATCAGATTCTGAACCATTGGACTTGGAAATTTTTCTTCAGTGCTCTACTTAAGAGTTATCTGCAAGTTCTAGAGCTTGATCAAATACTTTCTCAGTTGCGAAGGAGTGCTAAAAGAGAAAGAAAGAAGGAAAACTGTTTATTCATTTATACTCTCTTGTGACATCAAAATGAGCCCTATGCTTATTGAGTAACTCTGTTGAAATCTGTTTTGCTGTGGATGTTGTCGCTGTCTGCTCTGTTCTGGATCAGATTTTGAGCTCCAACGTGTATGCAAGAATGTGAAAAGTGGACATTTTGTAGGTTTTGAATGTTGGTTTCAGAATCTCTACATGACTGATCAAGCAGGAGAAGAACAGCCAATCAAAACAAAGTGGGCTTTTAGAAAGAGGGGCTTTAAAGGGACCGGAGCTAAAATGGCTTTTTCTAGACTGTGAATGAAGTGAGGAGATGCATGAAGGGCTGGTATATGATGAAAGGGGATTATATTGAATAGTGAATTGTGCAAAGCTGTAGTAGAGTTAAAGTATGACGTTGGGTACAGGGGTTAGCACTGTAGCCTCGCAGCACATGAATCTTGCAATTGGCTTGCGCCTTCCTTTTTAGAGTTTGAATGTTTTCCCTGTGCTTGCTTTGATTTCTTTTGGGTCCTCTTCCCAAAGATCAATTGGTGATTCTAAACTGGCCATGGATGTGCATGAAGTGCTGTATGAATATGTGGCTAATGTGTGACTTGGATGGTCTGTAAGACAGGAAAAGCACAAAAAATACTGAATGCATAAAAACATGGAGCTTGAAGTGAGCACAACAGATCAACTTTCAGAACTTAAAGTAATCCGTGTTGGATTGGGCTGCTGACAATGTTAAACAGATGAGCTGTGCCTCTACTTTGTTCATTAGGAGCTATTGATGATGACATAATGTTTGGCGAGAGCCGAGCACATTCCTGCTGCTGCTGGCCAGGATCTAATGGACTAAAGAGCAACATGTTGGGATGAGGCAACAATCAGGAATTCTGAATCACTGTGGTTTTTTTGTTTGTTTGTTTTTGAATGAGGGTTTCTGTGTCCTCTGTCACGTAAGAAGGTGTTATACTGTGGCACTGCTGACATATAGTGACTGCTGTTACTCAAGTCCTCTTTTCCATAAAAACATAGTTCTGTTTGAGTTCAGCTGGCTGAGGGTTTAAGGAAAAGCTAAACCAGTTTCAATCCAGTGATGGTAGATGGTGGGTTTGTGGTAACAAATGTTGTTCATGTTACCGATATCACAAGTTTGTCACACTTAAATGTTTCAGATCATCAAATAAATATAAATACTAGACAAATGTAACACAAGTAAAGTTTCTAAAACGAGGGTGTTTATCTATTCAGATATGCTAGGAAATAATTGCAGTGTGCATTAGATACACCATTTCAGCTGCTTGTTAACACAAACATCTAATAAGCCAATCCTCATTGCATTTAGGCATGCAGACATGAGCAAGAGTACAAGCTGAAGTTCAAACTGAGCATCAGAAAGTGGACAGTGATTTAAGTGACTTTGAACGTTGCATGGTTGTTGATGCCAGATGGGTTGGCAACAACCATATCCATAGAGTTTACAGAGAATGGTTTTGAAAAGAGAAAAATATTCAGTGAGCAGCAGTTATCTACACTCCCTTGTTAATATTAGATATCATAAGAAAATAACTCAACCAGTCTTTACAACCCAGGTATGCAGAAGAGCATCTCTGAGCACACAACACATCAAACCCTGCGACAGCAGAAGCCCACACTGGGTGGTAACACCTCTCAGCTAAGAACAGGAAATTAAAGCTACACTCGGCATGGACAAAAGAAGATTGGAGAAATGTTTCCTGATCCTGATGAGTCACGATTTGTGCTGCAACATTCGGATGGCAGAATTTTGTGTAAACAACATGAAAGGATGGATCCGCTCTGCGTTGTAGCAACAGTTCAGACTTCTGTTGCTATAATGTTGTGAGAGATATTTGCTTGGCACACCTTTGGCCGCTCTGTACCAAAATGAGCATAACAATATCATGGCCCTGAAATCAAACAGCCAAATGAATTTCAACCGTCATTGATTTCAATATTTACATTTATGATTTAGTTACTGTGTATCATGTGGTCTAAAAATGTCAGAAAGAGACATTTCCAGAAATCTATTCTCGTAATGTATCAGCGTTATAGCCGTAAGTAAGAAAACCCACCAGCTGTTTTGAACAGAAGGGGAAGAAAAGGCTCATGTTTCAAAGCGCTCATTTAAATTAGCACATTATTCTGGGTAATTTGCAACACGACACAAGATGATTGGATGCTGACACTGGAGAGCAAATATGTTGCATAATGGTTGTGGATGAGCTTAATCCAATCGATGAGCCTCTTACTGAAAACAGACCGTTGCACTCTTGTGAAAAAGGACAGCCATTCCAGCACGCCAAATGCTTTTTCAGCATGAAATGGCTGCAAGCCATTGGAGAACTGCAATCAGTGGCCCATAAGGATGGAATATTATCAGGGGAGAGCTGAGAACAAATACAAACAGCTTGTTTTGGATAGACCCTTATACTTCATCTTGGATAAGCTACTGCCATCACATAGGTGAAAACCTCTCTAAGGTTCTGGGAAACTAAATTATTGATAAATATTGACAGCAGCCATAGTTTGTGGCTCTTTTTTATTATTTATTTATTTAACATATTGCTTACTATATGCTTTTTATTAGAGAGCAACAGGTACTCAGTTTTTAATTACAGTAAAAAAAAAAAAAGGTTTTCTGAGGAACTCATCCTGGTTTTAATTCCTCCAACAGTAAGTGATTGACACTCACTAAAAATACTGTAATTCTCCCATTTGTTACATTTAATGCGCACCAGGTTCAGCTATCCGTGCTACAGGTTTCTTGAATTGTAATCTTTACAGGGCACCTATGTTTACACATCCGGTAATTTTGCAGTCTCTTAACGTACCTGCACACGATGCAATGCTTAGAAAAGAGAAACACTCAGGGGAGATACAGAATGGAAACAGCTGTAGCTTCAACAGCAACCATTTTTCAAATAATAGTTTAAAAGAGACTGTTCAATCGCATATCAATTTTTAATAAAATTTTGGTTCTCCAGAGCTGTGTTGAACTATTCTTTGGAAAAAAAAAAAAAAATCTAAGCAACACATGTTGAAATAATAAGTAGCTGAATACCTCTTTGGCTGAAGCCATGAACCAAAACCTGATAGATAAATGTGTGTCTCAGACTCTCATTTATTAAAAATGCATTTTCTTTAACTTGCTTGATGTCAAGGTGTAGAGTTATTGTGCTTCTCACATTCGAGTTCTGCTGGATGTCCTTGTTCTTTAGTGCGGATGGAGCTCAAAAGCCCAGCGTCGTGCTCACTTCTTCCTGCACCTGGAAGGGAGGGGGCCTGCAGTGTGGCGCTACTGTAGTCCCTCCCTCGTACATTGTGTAGAGTGTTTCAGGCTTCTCCTCCTCTCATCCTCCTCCACCTCCAGCTCTTGTCGACAAAACGCCCACGCCACCCACAGCCAGCTCAAACTCGGCACCTCGTCTCCATGGATATGCAGGCCTACTGTCAAAAATAAAACCACTTAACCCTCTCTTTGCTGTGCGGAGCTGTACAGGGAGAAGAGCTGCTCTCCAGTGAGTCGTTATTTAGTTTAAAAAAAAGATGAGGAATAAAAAGCGTAATTACCACTAAGACTGATGAAGATCTTCTCATCACCACATAGTTGTATTGTCACGAAAAATCTGGTAGGCTGGCAATTAAATAATTCATTTAAATGATTTTCTCTTAGCTGAATGAAGACAGCAGCACATATGAATCATACATGCTTTTGTTTGATACTTTAATCATTTACAGCGTAAACAATTAAATTGCAAATTTTTAACATTCACAGGCCAAATGTTTGACACTAATAACAGGACATCTCTGTGGTCTTCACAGCAGCTTCCAGCTAATACTTTTTAAAGTCTTAGACTGGCTGTGCGTGGCGGTGTGGACAGTGTTTTGAGGCAGTTGAGTGGGAGGTCAAAGGGCAGCAGAGTTCACTAGACAATTAGTTTCTCAAGGAAAGCTTTCTCACACTGGGATCTGAAAAGGGATAATAAAACACAACCAGCTCTCTCTGCTGGCTCCCTCTTTGTTTAACATTATTCCTGAGGAATGTGCAGGAGTACTACACATAGCTCAGTCTTATCTCGGAGGATGACATAATAGATGCAGTAGGTCTGGATGTGGAGTATGTGGATTATCTGTGGTGAGCAGATCCCAGCAAGCTGAATGTGGGGGAGTGAGTGTGACAAGGAGAAAAACCTTACTAATCTTGAACGGTAGTTTGAAATCTAGATATATCTAACTTGAAGAAACACAATCTGTTGCACTAACTATTAAAAGTTTGGACTGGTAATCAAATTTGACTTGCCATAAGTCGTTATCCATGGATCGGAAACACCTTTTTTAGTCACACATTTCTTGGGAGACTCACAAATTCAGACTTTTGGAACTCAAACCAATCATGTGAGATGAAAGCATGAGGAATGAAAATAGTGGGACCACCGGGTCATTGATATCTAATGAGAGGAGATCTGACAGTTTAGTCTCTGAACTGAATACAATAATAATTCACGTTTCTCATCGTCTTCTGTCTTTCTTTACTCTTAACAAGAACAAACTTGGAGGCACTGCAGAAAAAACTAGAGGAGCTCGAGTTGGATGAGCAGCAGCGGAAACGCTTGGAGGCCTTTCTGACACAGAAGCAGAAAGTGGGAGAGCTGAAGGACGATGACTTTGAGAAGATCTGCGAGCTCGGTGCCGGCAACGGAGGAGTTGTCTTTAAGGTTTCCCACCGACCCTCGGGTCTGATTATGGCAAGGAAGGTAAGCTGCAGCACAGCTGTCTGAAAGCTATTTTTTTTACTCCAGTATGTCCAAGAGGCATCATTACTCCAGTGTTTGTGCACAGCCTTAAATGTGGGTTAATGGGACAGCAGACCGTCCGAAAACCCAAGTGCTGCTGTTAAAAATCGCCCCAGCTGAAACAAGATGTGCTTCAATATTAAATCTTTTTCCTTAATGATCATTTTTGGTCATAAAGCATGTTCTTGTCTGTGCTTGTATTGTCTAGCATTTGTCTTCTCTGTGTTACGGAAGCATAATTAAAAACATGAGCCCTGCTGTGTTCCAGCTGATCCACCTTGAGATTAAACCAGCCATCAGGAACCAGATCATTAGGGAGCTGCAGGTGCTACATGAGTGCAACTCCCCATATATTGTGGGCTTCTACGGGGCTTTCTACAGCGATGGGGAAATCAGCATCTGCATGGAGCATATGGTATAGTTTATTAATGTTATGCTTGCCAGTGTTTTCCCAGTAGTGTTTTTGCTTTCTTTTACAGACTATACTGAAAGTTGTTAGGTATTTCTTGCCCTCCATTTACAGCCTGGTCGGCATGGGAACAAGCTATTTTTGATGAAATGTGTTGTTTTTCACAAATTTTTTATTTTGAATCCTCTCCATTTGTCCCCGTCTGTTGTTCATAGGATGGTGGCTCCCTGGACCAATCACTGAAGAAAGCAGGCAAGATCCCAGAGCAGATCCTTGGCAAAGTCAGCATTGCTGTGGGTAGCTTTAACACCTCTCCCACTTATTTCATGCTCTGGCCGTCACACTAGAGCTAAGTTTCTTATACTTCTTTGGCAGTACCAAATTATCTGTGCCTTTGCTGTGCTGTTATGCAATGTTTGTCTTTGCAGGTAATTAAAGGTCTTTCCTACCTGAGGGAGAAGCACAAGATCATGCACAGAGGTCGCTATTTCAATTAAATATAATTTAATTTTCTTGACCTGGCCTTTAAACGCATAAATACCTTTCCTTAGTTTTGCTATACATAAAGCCTAGATCAAATCATTTGTCTGGCACTAGCAGAGAGGTGAAGATATGATTACATGGAAGTCTGATTTGGTTTTTGTTATGTCTGAGGGGGAAGTTTAAAGCTCTTGTTTTTTCTGATAGTTACATTTGAACAGATTTTTTTTTTCACTTTAACATTTCTTTCTGCCATATTGTGGTCATACTGGGTGTAAAAAGCTTGTTTTCTAACATAGAAGTGGAGGCATGACCTGACAGCAACACAGTGATCACCTACCTCTTGTTTTAATACAAACTTAGAATACAGTCAATCCCAATTTAAAGACTCAGTTAAATCTTTGTTGTAGGGATGAAACTGTAAAACGAGTCAGCACAAGCAGCACAAAATGCCTGCAGCAGTTTGTTCTGTGATGATGCTGCCTGTTGAAACACTTGCCCACTGTGTTCTCCTAAACACTGCGTGTCCCTCTTTCAGATGTCAAGCCTTCTAACATCCTAGTGAATTCCCGTGGTGAGATCAAGCTGTGTGACTTTGGAGTGAGCGGACAGCTTATAGACTCCATGGCCAACTCCTTTGTGGGCACTCGGTCGTACATGTCGGTCAGTTAAATTGGAAAAACTCGTCAGTAATCTGGCTGCAAGTTTACGTGTGCCACTTAACATAGCTGTCATTTACCTGCCGGTTTATTATTGTAATAAAATAAGTAAAAGCTATACTACTGATAACTGATACTACCTCTGTTATGTGTTGTTTAGCCCGAGCGCTTACAAGGCACCCACTATTCTGTTCAGTCGGACATCTGGAGCATGGGTCTGTCACTGGTTGAAATGGCCATTGGACGCTTTCCTATTCCACCACCTGATGCTAAGGAGCTCGAACAGATTTTCGGCTTCCCAGTGGAAGGGGAGGCAGCCTCCAGTGATTCCTCCCCAAAGCCGCAGCCCCCTGGGCGACCCGGCAGCTGTAAGTCTGAGAAGGCTCTGGTTCTTGCTGTAACTCTGAAGTGTAGCTTCTGAAGTTACAGCAGCTTTATATCATTTCGAAAAGCTCTGATGAAACAGCTTAAATAAGTTACAGCATAGTCATTGAAGTAATTACACAATGTCTAACCTACAAGGGGCTGATTATTTTGGTTGCACCCCCTTAACAGCATACGGCCCAGACAGCAGACCTCCGATGGCCATTTTTGAGCTTCTTGATTACATCGTTAACGAGGTGAGTTTACTGGATTTATCTACACATGCTGGTATGATGCAGATAGATGCTAGGCTACAGTGTATTAATGCCTTTAGGAGCAATTTAACGCAATATTTGACTTACAAAAACCTCTAAATTTCAGCCTCCACCAAAACTGCCTGCTGTATTTAGTTCTGAATTCCAGGACTTTGTTAATAAATGGTAGGTAAAGACAGTTTTCTCTCACCTACACTGCACATAATCTTCTGCCACCTAGTGGTGTTTCACGGAACTACACTAAGATGTTGTTTCCACTCCAGCTTGATTAAAAACCCAGCAGAGAGAGCAGACTTGAAACAGTTGATGGTAAGATTTGCACTCTTAATATTCACTTATTACACTCCCTATCTCTATGCATCTAAAAGCTCTCCTTTTCTTCAGGTGCATCCTTTCATTAAAACCTCCGAAGCAGAGGAAGTTGACTTTGCTGGCTGGCTGTGCACCACCATTGGACTCAGTCAGCCTTTGACACCAACACATGGTACCATAATGTGAGGCCTGTTCTGCCTACAACACCCACATCAAAGTCTTCTAATGACTAATTTCTGTTATTGGTATATAAAACTGTTTATACTGATCAAAGTGTACAAACCTAAATGCCAAGTGGAACTATGTATTGAACAAGTCTTTGGGCTACCTTGCAGGCCTTCCTGAAAAGCCATCTTTTTTTCTAAAAATTTAATTTAATCTTGACAAATGCTGCTCTACCTGTGCTTGATATTCCTTTGTAACCCCAAGTCTTCACAGTGCAAAACCTTTGCTAGCTTATGTGGAATAAATAAGTCCTGTGAATAAAAAGTTTGAATGACAGGTCTGACTCGTGCATTTGAAACAACTGATTTATTCATCACTGAACTCCAGTCTGTATGTATTGGTTTATGCCTTGGGCTTGGCAGGTGCACCCTTCTTTCCAGGCCTCTTCTTGGGTTTCAGCATCTTGGCCTTGATCTATGGTGAAAACAAAGAGGGGCTCTAAGTTATCAACAAATAGACATACAGTTTTTACTTCCATCTTTAACTGATCAGGCTCTTACCGCAGGGTCATGCTTGAGGATGGCATGACGTCTTGCTGTCTTGGCGTAAGGATTCAGTTTGAGCATTATGTTCAAATTCTTCAGAGGATTCTTCTTCAGAATTCTGCGGTTGAGCTTCTTGCTGTAATGACAATACAATCCACCCTTGAATATGTGAGCTTCTGCTTAACTACAACTTCAGTGAAACTTTCTGCATCACTCAGGACTTCCATATAATCAGGGTTCAGAAACACGGACCTGAAGTGGAAAATCATCATAGCTGGCAAATAAGACCTCGGGGAAAAACTACACTGAAAAATGCTTACTTGGGTGCACGAAGTGCTTTCTGGATCTCCTCACTCTTCAGAATCCTGGTCAGATCTGTATTGGTCATCTTGTGCATTGGCAGGCTGAAGGAAGAAGAGTCAAGAATTAAAGTCCCTCGTACATGAAGGCAAAAAAGCCGTATGATAAGTTTTGTTGCTATAACTCAGAACTTCGTTAAATATCACATAGTTCAAAAACACGGACCATGAAGTGGAAGCTCATCACTGTTGTACACCAGCATGATACACTGCACTTGTACTTTTAGAGTGCATGCTCTCAAAATACTCAAATACTCACTTGTAGTCAACCTTCAGGGAGGCAGCCTTGCGCCATGTGCCGTACAGGTCATCCAGCTTGCGGAAAGCACTCTCGGTCCAGATGCAGAACCGTCCAACGTGACCACCGGGAGCGAGCCTCAAAAGGTTCAGTTTGTTCACGTTCAGCAGAGTGATGCCTGCAAAATGCAGCACAATAATCAAACATCTGCATGTTGATGAACCAATTATCTTGAAGCTATAGTGAGTTTTTAAAGGGCAAATGACTTATTTAAGACTCAACTATACTATAAACACTACAATTACAACTCATCAGTATTCAGTCAAACTTGAAGTTACGCATGCATAAATGAAGAAAACAATTAGAGTTTAATTGAAAGCAAAGTAAGCTAGTTTTAGTATCTTGATCATTTATTCCATTTCATCCAACAGAAACATCCATTTTAACTATACCATAATTAAATGTAAGAATCATAATATCCATTTTCTAACACCGTAATAAATTCTAAATTTTAACCGGGACATTTACCGGGGATATTTCTGAAGGCTTTGGTTAAGCCAGCATCTTGGTTGTAGATAATGCACGGCCCTCTGCGCTGGATACGTCTGCGATTCCTCATCTTACCCTTACCGGCACGCATACGCTGAGAGGCATAGACCTGAGAAGAGCAAATAAAACTCCATTATTAATAATTAAATGCTCCCAGTGCCAACTCAAGAAAAAGAAGAATGATTTGACTTCGGGAAAACTACAGATGAAACTCAGTGTTCCTCAGTGTTTTGAGGTTACTGTACCTTCTTAATGTCATTCCAGGCTTTGAGCTTCTTCAGCAGAAGCACTGCCTCCTTGGTCTTCTTGTAGCCCTCAACTTTGTCTTCAACCACCAGTGGGACTTCAGGGATTTCCTCTATGCGGTGTCCTAAAAGGAAAGATTGTTAAGAATCAGTTAAAGACAATGACAGAGAAAACTGCTAGGACTATCAAAGTTACAGCATTAACTACACTTGCTCAGATTTAAAGGACATCAATACTCTGTGACAGCTTAGAGACGGCAGGCAACCGTCACTGTTCACAAACTCAGACGCAAATTACACCATCACAGCAAGTCAAATGTTAGGCTGAATCAAAAAGGGTTCATTTTTGGTCAAAATATATTTCCATGCTGGTTTCTACCAATTCATGTCCCATTCGAACATCTTTTGACTCTTACCTTTGGACATCACAAGTGCAGGAATGGCAGAGGCGGCCAGGGCAGAGCAGATAGCATAGCGCTTCTGGGGTATGTTGATCCTGCGGTGCCAGCGGCGCCAGGTTTTAGTGGGGGCAAACATACGACCACCACGACACATCTAGACCAAAGTCAAGGACCACTGACTTAAAAAACTTAAGTAAATAACTATTTTATACCTGCTCAGACTCAATGTTCATCAGCCATCTGTGCCAGCATATGACAGCAGGCATTCTGTCACTGGTCACAGAGTCAGACGCAAATTACACCATCACAGCAAGCCCACAGAATTAAGTTTGCCTCAGTATACATATTACAAAGTGGGAAAAACTCTTGTAATCATCAAGAGGATACGTTTCCAAAAGCACCCTGGCCAGAACGGTGAGTACCACCACCTCTCACACGAGGGATACGGGCCACAGCTCTTCCTGTACCCCAGGACTCAGCACTGGTCTGGTGGCCTAAAACACACATAACACATAATCTATATTGTGTACATAACACCTTAATAAAACGTTTACTATGTGCCAAGTACATTTATGCACTCACCTGCCAGTTCACTGACTGCATAAGGCTGGCGGTTGTTCTTGCGCATGTTGGTGTGCACAAAATTCACCACATCAGGGCGAATAGGGGCCTTGAACACTGCAGGCATGACAACATTTTTGCCTGAGGATTCTCCTTTCTCGGAATACACCGAGATGAGGGGTCGGGCACAAGCCTGAGAAAGAAATAAACAATCGTCAGATGTATTCTGTAAGAGAAAGTTATGTAGGCAATTCAAGAGTCTAAACCTGTGTAGTATGTGTCTTTAAGACATCCAGGCACGTGACAGGAGAAAAACTACTAACTTATAATTCAGATTTAAAAGGCAGATTAATCTTGACGTAATTGCAGTTTCAATAAAATATCCCTGCTTTAACCGACACAATCAAAGTAAGGTTTCATTTAGCCAACATGAAATCTGCCTCGGTTAGCCTCAGTTTAGCTCGTTTCTGCTAAGACGACTTGGCCAGGTTGTTCAAACGTAACATTAATTGTAAATGATAACGGCCGAATATAGCGCATAGATAAATTCAATTGGCAGAAACAACCATCTAACTTTAGATGCCATCAAAATACACAAGATCAGCCTTCAGTGATCTACCCCTGAAAGGAAAGCCACACGTGTAACTTGTAGCCGCTCACTCAAAATGGCTCCTCGTGTTAGCTTTGCTAGCTGGGAGCGTTTCAATATGCTGCTATATTACATCGGAACCTATGATTTCCAAATTCACAAAACACACGCTTGCTTGTTCAACACGAACCACAATATGAAGACTCGTGTATTATATCACGTTAGCCTTGAAAAACATGGAAATTCTCACCATATTCGGTAGTTATTTTCGGCTCGCCGGGAACCACGCTCCTCACGGTATGGCGGCCACAGTAAAAAAGGAAGTTGACGATTCACCCTACATGGTTTATGCCTCCGCTTTAAATCACCACTTCCGGTATTAACATAATCGTGACAAGTCCTTTGTATAACTTCATAAAACGAGCACAGGAAAATGAAAAAGAATACACAGCATAAATTATATAGCATGTTTAATTTGTCAGTGCTTAGCATGTTTAGCCAAGCAATTTTAAAACCGTTCTTAAACATGGGACTATTTCTTTACTCCATGTTGGCGCAGGAAAGATTGAACCATTTCTTTCCTCGTTATTTTTAATCAAATATTTTTTTTTTTTATTAAAAAATTTCTTGTATATTCGTATTTCTGATACATTTTCAATCTATTTTATATCTCATTATTTTATTTATTTTATGAGGGAAGTGTGTGTTCACCTATGACCCCATGTCGTCACCCTCTGCTTTTCGAGCGCGCGACTGTCAAAATATCAACAACGGATTTGTTCATTTTAAACTCGTTTAGCCACTTTCGTATGTTTTATGTACATCCTTCCTTCTGTAACAGGATACACAGACCATAATTTGGCGATGTGCTCGAAGATTATATCTAGGGCTAAAGAGTTTTTCACGATTCTTCGGTGAGTTTTGGATGCATAGCGATTCTAACAAAAAGTTAACCCTCAGAATGATAGGTGAAACAAAGTTCATTTCTGTCGTGTTGATTGCAGCTCTCTTCAGGATGCGGAAAGCAGTGATACGTATATATATGAGGTAAATTCGTGCATTCTTAAGTAAGCTGTCGTGAGTCAATGCATCCGTCGCTGTTACAGTAATGTTGATATCTTTTGGGCTTCAGGAGGAGGTCCAAATAGTGAAGATGAACGGAGACGGAATCCCTGCGGTGAATATGTATTGTGGGAACCAGACCGTCTTCGTCTGTGAAAAAGCTGTGAGTAATGTCAGTCCTTGGACTCATTTACCATATCGTAAATATGTAGACCCAATAATAAAATTTTACTTTGTAAGATTCTACTTTTTTACTTTACTCTTTTAGGAATATTTTTACCTAGTTGTGTTTATAGCGACACAACATACAGGAATAACTGTTGACTGGCTCTGACTTTTGTTGTAAAACATTTTACTTTGTTTATCTCTAGCATCCAAACTACTAATACATCTCAAGGCCTTTTAGGCCTTTTGTAAAAGCTGTGGACCTGCTTTTAATTTGAAATCTCCAAAGGCCTGTACTGCAAAGAATGATTTGTGCTTATTCATTTAACTTCAGGGCATGAGAAAGATGGTTCACGTCTTTACAAGGTGCATTACCATGGCAACTTATTCTGCAGACCTCATGGTGATTTCTATCAGAAAACAAGCATGAGACTAATTGGACTCTTTTATAGGAATTTCTTTATTACTCTCCAGGGGAAACGTAAGCACCCCACACCTTCACCTCACATATCTCAAGATGCCCCTCGCTCCACACCTTGCCGCCTGTTGAACAATACTGTCTTCACTTGCAGTCTAAACTTATTACTTTCCATTTTCTTACATTAACCCATTTCTCTCCTTTCTAAAGAACAAAGCGTAGACTGGTTTTGTCTCGCCAGACTTTACAGGATTGTTCTGCCAAAACATCTATCTACATCCTGTAACTTTCCCTGGAGCAGATTATGTTTGAGATTAAAGATCACCACATAGTGACCAGTGGTAAATGGACCGATCCTTATATCCACTTTTCTGCTCTAACTGAGTGTTCATCGCACTTTGTACTACAAGTTTCATTCACCCAATCACGCACACATTCATAAAAGTGCCTTGACTAACATTCTTAGATTAGATTAGATTTGATTAGATGAAACTTTATTAATCCCTCATGTGGGTTCTTTCAGGAAATTCAGTTTCCAGTAGTACAGCACCAACAGAAGTTACATGTTACAGAGTTACAGAGATGAATGGGGCAGCTCGAGGTTCAATAGTTGGAGAAACCGGGAACTACCGACCTTCTAAATAGTTGACAACCTTTTGTACCTCCTGAGCCACAGCTGCCCCGTCCTAATCAGTTCTCTGGGAAAAGGTGTCAGGATTCCTGCAAGTTCCCTTGGACCTTTGTGTGTGGATAGTAGAAGTTATTTACATTTTTTTAATAGTGTCTAAAGTATTTGTCTTTTCCTGATGAGCATCAGACAGAAATATGTATTCATAGGTAAAACCATACTTCTTGATTTTATTTATTTTGTTCCCTTGTTTGCTGCAACCAGTTTAAAAAGAAAATTATTGTTCAGTAAGGATTAATATACAATTCCAAAACTGGCCACCTCTTTGTATTTGTTACATTTGAATTCTATTTTTTATGTATACCTACTCTCAGACTGTTAAACACCACATGGGCTGCAGCTAAAAATTCATTTCATGAAATAACATTTGCAATCCACCACATTTAGAGAACAAAAGAATGAGGTTTCTTATACAAATGGCAGAAATGAATTTCCTTTGAAGGGTGGCTGGCCTCTTCCTTAAAAATGGAGTGAAGAGCTCAGTCAATTGAGAGGGGCTCAAAGTAGAGCGGCTGTTCCTCCATATCGAAATGAGCCAGTTGAGGTGGTTCAGGCATCTGACTACGATACCTTCTCGATGGCTCCTAGCTGAAGTATTTTAGGCATTCACACCTCCTCTATTCACCCTGCTCACTCCCCCCCACCCCCAACAACAGCATCCAATACACACTCAACACAAGGCTCCAGCCTGTCTCTCTCAACCACCCAGGTTAGGAGGGAACTGAGGAGGATTAATGGCAAGAAGGCAGCGGGTCCAGATGGCATCAGCTCGAGGGTCGTCAGGTCCTGCGCGGACCAACTGTGTGGGGTGATGGAGCACCTCTTCAACCTGAGCCTGAGGTTGGGAAGAGTCCCACAGCTCTGGAAAACCTCCTGTGTTGTACCAGTGCCAAAGACTTCAAGCCCCAAGGACCTCAACAGCTACAGGCCGGTGGCTCTGACATCCCACCTGATGAAGACCCTGGAGCGGTTGGTCCTGGCTCAGCTTCGGCGCCTAATAAGCTCATCACTGGACCCACTTCAGTTTGCCTACCAGCCTGGCATTGGAGCGGATGATGCCGTCATTCACCTCCTACATCGTTCCCTCGCTCACCTGGAGACCGCTGGAAGCACTGTGAGAATCATGTTCTTTGATTTCTCCAGTGCCTTCAACACGATTCTTCCCTCGGTTCTAAAGGACAAGCTGGTGAACTCTGGAGTGGACCATCACCTCACTACCTGGATCCTGGACTACCTCACCGACCGACCACAGTATGTGAGGACTCAGGGCTGTGTGTCGGACAGGGTCGTCTGCAGTACGGGGGCCCCACAGGGAACGGTTCTGGCTCCGTTCCTCTTCACCATCTACACTGCAGACTTCTCCCACAATTCCACCCAGTGCTTCCTGCAGAAGTTCTCTGATGACTCTGCAATAGTCGGCCTCATCACTGATGGGGACGACAAGGAGTACAGAGGTCTGACCCAAGACTTTGTGGACTGGTGCCAGCTGAACTACCTCCAGATCAACGCCAGTAAAACCAAGGAACTGGTGGTAGACTTCCGCAGGCACAAGCATTCTCCACTGCAACCACTGAACATCCAAGGTATGGACATTGAGGCTGTGGACAGCTACAGGTACCTTGGTGTTCATCTGAACAATAGACTGGACTGGACTCATAACTCAGACGCCCTCTACAGGAAAGGGCAGAGCAGGCTGTACCTGCTGCGGAGACTCAGGTCGTTTGGAGTGGAGGGCCCACTCCTGAAGAAATTCTATGACTCTGTTGTGGCTTCTGCTATCTTTTATGGCGTGGTCTGCTGGGGCGGCAGCATCTCTGCTGGGGACAGGAAGAGACTGAACAGGGTGATCCGAAGGGCCAGCTCTGTTCTAGGATGCCCTCTGGACCCAGTGGAGGTGGTGAGTGACAGGAGAACGGCGGCTAAGCTGTCATCCCTGATGGACAACATCTCCCACCCCATGCAGCAGACTGTGACAGCACTGAGCAGCTCCTTCAGTGGGAGACTGCGGCACCCACGGTGTGGGACGGAGAGATTTCGCAGGTCTTTCCTCCCCACTGCTGTCAGACTCCATAATAAAGACTTTAACTGATCAAGCACACACATCCATACATATGCAATAATACTAAGTGCAATAATCCTTTCTGTCATCGTTGTATTTTTACTCAGTTGTATATAGTATTTGTATTTGTATTCTATTTTTATCTTATTGTATATTTATTTTATTTTATTCTACTGTATATAGTATTTTATTTTATTCTATTCTGTACAGTTGTGTACTGTATTTATTCTTATTGTATTCTAATTTTTGCCTCATAACTCTTGCACTGTCCACTTCCTGCTGTGACAAAACAAATTTCCCACGTGTGGGACTAATAAAGGTTATCTTATCTTATGTCCTATTGAGAAGATCCCCCAGGACAGACCTAGAGATTATATCTCTCAGATGGCTTGGGAACAACTCGGTGTCACCCCTGGATGACTTGGAAGAGGTGGCCAGTGTAAGGGAACTCTTGGCTTCCCTGGTGAGACTTCTGCCCCGGTGACCAAATCCCGGATAAGCAGTAGAAAATGAATGGATGTGTCCACCAGATTCTCCCTTGTCTTAATGATAGAGCACTGATACTGAGAAGTCTCTTAACGTACATAGTTCCTTTCTTCTTCTTTTTTACCGGCTTTCCTGGTTTTGTTTTCCTTTGTAAAATTTACTCACTCCGTTGACAGTAGACTTATCAATGTTTCTAATTGGTCAGATGCTGTCAATGCTGCCCTTAGATAATGGAAAGATAACTGGGCATGTAGAGCTTCACTGTTACAGGGTTCAGGACTGCGTTTTAGTCTAGATGGGCAGAGACTTTTGGAAAAAAGGATGCAGACACACATTCACTCCATGATCTCAAAAAGTCTTCCCGTCCAGAATAAAACCCGAGTTCCAGAGTTTTCAAGCTGAAACTGGGCCAGTAGTGTTTCCAAAATTCCCAATTGTAGGAATATTAAAACACTGAATGTATGCTTAGATGACTAACCAGTCTCCTCCTCGTCGCTCACCATTGAATTGTGCTCTGATTTCACTAAGGTTTCAAAAATAAGCGATCCAGGTGACGAACAAATGACCGAGGCTTCAAACCTTTCTGACGGCGATGCTGATGATGCTAACGACAGTGCCCACGTACTTCAAACTGAAATGGGACCGCAGCCACTTTCAGTCATGAAAGCAAGGTGATTAGTGCTAAGACGTTTAAAATTTAATTGCAAAAGAAATACGCGCTGGTAAGATGTGCATATTTAATCCACCACATCTGACAAAGTTTTTTTCTTCTTCTTTGTACAGACAGTTTCTCTCTTGGTATACATTATCTCAAAATGCCAGCATGTCAGCTGAGGACACGAACCTTCCTTTATACCCTCTGTGGGTGCGATGCGACATGTCTGATCCTGCTGGAACGACCTGGTTTGGGGCTGAAACAGTCTGTGTGGGCACTAAAGTTACTGGTGTCAAACTGTATTCCATCACCTCCAAAGGTATTGCTTAGAAACATCACTCCTCTTTGAATAACCCATTTTTAAACATTATCAGTGCATTTACTGATGATTTGTATGTATTTGTGTCACTTGTTTTTATTTTCCTGATGTTAATGTTTTTAGGTTCAACTGCAGACAAACAATCCCTCACAACCTTAGAAGAACTGAAGCAAGAGCATAAGAAACGGCATCATCCATCCTCGGTATTTCAGTTTTCATCCTCTTTTGCAAGTCTGTCTGTGTGAACGAATGCCCGTGTTCTTACACTGATAAATACTTCTAGGTGGGGATTAAAGGCAGTGCCAGGTTCAGCCTGTTTGGTTCCACTGTTGTTGAAAACACCACCATTGAGTCTCAGAGCAGCGTGACTGTGGATTTCAAATGGAGCCATGTGGAGAGTATTCTTGAGACCCCACCCCTGTCCTCTACAGCAACATTAGTGAGCAGCAATAATGACCTCTTATAATAATCCCTTCTTTCCCTTAAAAAGCTTACTTTTTATATTTCTATTTAATTAATATGCTATTATGAATAGAAAAGGGAAACATGTATCTGGAAGTAGTACCAGCAGATGAAGCTGAACAGACACAGACTGATTTTTTAATGTGTTTATCTTTTTTTATGCAGAATATCAAAATTGCCAGTGGAGACATGAGAAGTCCCATGTTTGAGATGTATAGGGAGCTGGAGTTTCTACTGGTTTGTCTTCCACTGTAATCTAAAATGACAGCAACTACCAGCATCCACATAAATAACTAAATATATCTGAATCCTGTTATTTCAGACTCTCGCTGATGGTTTGAGAACTGGTGAGACTGAATGGATGGAACCGCTGGAAAGCACATCGCCTGTAAATCTGACCAAGGCTTACCTAGAAGGCACGAAGCACTGCTGAATCAATACATTGTAAATCTGATGTAATGCTACCTGGTACTTATGATTATTTTTTCATTTTTAATTCTTCTTTCAGAGCTACAGAACACTGCAAAAACACTGCAGGATCAGGCTGCAAGAACGCCCGAGGTAGGATGGAGCCATTATCACTAAAACATTAATTTTACAATATATCTGCTAGAGTCTTGGGTTTTTTTCCTTTCCATCTTTTTCAGAAGACCTCGAAGCTGAAGTCTGAGACAGAAACTCCCATTTTCAACTCGTTCCTGGAAAGAGGAGATTTGGATTTTGTGGAGCAGCTTTGGGTTCGGATGAGAAAAAGTGAGTTAGGCCTTCCATTCAGGAAACTGGGATGGATTTTAGCATTTTACAAACAGACAGAAAAAAACTTTGTATTGCAGGTGTGACTTCATATCAGGACATTGGAGACTGCCTGAAGTTGGTCATTGACGCTCTAAGATATGGTGACATCAAACCCTGGGTAACAACATAAAACATTTCCGCTTTTGAAAACTTGGAGTTAGATGAGTTTGGATGTTGCAGTTGTTATTTTATTAATTCATTGATTAATTTTGTTTTTTGTTTTTTGTTTCACATCATCCAGATTCACAGAGACAGCAGCAGTTCCCTCAGCAAGCTCATTCTGCAGTCGTACCACCAGCAGATCGAACATGTGTCTCTTACAGGCTTCACGCCTGTCAACATGCTGCTGGAGATGGGTCTGGATAAGATGAGAAAAGACTATATTAACTACCTGATTGGTAACCTTTAATTATTCATTTGGAGCTCTTTCTTTGACTCTGTGTTTGTGTTATGCTCTCTGGATGATAGGCCATTTGCAATTTGTGTTTGTTTCTTAGGTGAAGAACTGACGACTTTAAACCACTTGGTAAGCTTTACACTGTTTCTCAGTTCTTTTCAAGTGTCTGTCAGCATAGTACTGACTCTGAGTAATTTCCTCCACAGTGTTTTTACCTCAGCACGGAGGTTGATCTGCAGGAACAAGTGATCCGACTCAGGAAACTGCACCATCTGCTGGAAATAATTGTGACCTGCAGCACATTCCTTGGTTTGCCCTACGATCGTCTCTTTCTTCTCACGCAGTAAATCTTTTGACTTTTTTTCTGCCCCAGTGATATGTGACTGTGCAGAAGTATTTCTTCTTTTAAACTGGTATTTAAATAAACAATTCCCTCTCCTGTTTCCCCCCTTTCCTGTCACATAGATTGTGTTTGCAGCACTACAGAACGTCACCTTATGATGAAGAGCACGAGTTCAAACTCCAAATCAAACCTGCCCTGATCAGTCATTTCTACCAAAAGTAAGGAATGCAAGCCTTTTTTACTGCCTGCTTTATTGTGAAACTGGGATATTTGACCTTATTGTTTGTGAATATGACATTTTTATAGTGGACATAATCATATTGATAATGAAAATATGCAACAATTATTTATTGTAGATTTCAGTTCTTTAATCCGTCTTTGTTGTTGGGGTTTTTAATCATCTAATAGTATATAATGCTAGCAGACTGCAAAGTGCAATCAATCTTTTGGCAACTCAGTGATGACACTAAACATGCTTCGGTTATATTATCGATCTAAATCTCTCACCTCAAGCTGAGGTGCAAACATGACAGATTTAAAGGAGCTGTCACAAATGCCAAGAGAGCCAATTATTCCTTTGTGCCAAAAGACAACGGTTCAACTGAAGATTTCCAAGACACTTCAAATTGAACGAGACACTGTTGGGATGTTAGTTCAAAAGTCAATGTATTATTGCAAACCTTTACATGCAGGAAGGACCTGACGAAGGCGGGGGAAAAACACTTAACAAGCAAAAATGTCAGGCCTGTAAACCTCACCACAGTCCAATCTCGACTGAACGGCACATAAAAGTCGACCTGAATGTGACGCCCGCAGAATTCTGGCAGTCTATTATGTGGAGTGTTGAAAACAGAGATCTCAACGGCTTGCGAGAAACCACATAAAACATTTATTGAAAGTCAAAGGATATATTGGTGGATGTTAGGCTTTTTTTCTTTCTTTTTTTTTTACACAGAATTTAGTTTTTCTGTGTTCATCTTTGTGCTCTACAGGGAGCACCCAATACTGTGGGGGGTTGAGGTGTCCAGTGGTCATGGTCCTCGTGAGGTCAGGACCTCCTTACATCTTAGTGACAGACCACTGGTTGATCATGTCATCTTTGAAACAGGTGATTTTTATTTACTGAATATATAAGTGACTACCCCAGTAAAGTATCGATAACAATATTCTTCTTTAACTATTCTTTTGTTTTTAGACTATCCAAATGAAACCGTGAATGGGGACAGTGAGGATCCTGCTTTCTTCTCCACTATGGCGTACTGCAGCCTTGTCAACTTTGCATGAATTTATAAAACATGCTACTAACCCCTCAACAGCAAATTTCAGTCCTGTGTGTGTGTGTGTGTGTGTGTGTGTGTGTGTGTATATGTTTTTTCCAGTCACATCTTTATTTTCACATTTTGCTGCTCAAGGAAAGACAGGAAATATTCTGCCAAACAACTTAGCTGTATCCAAATGAAAGTAGATCAGTAGATCACCTGGCGTCTTTGCAATACCAGTATCCTATAGTAGCAGTTTAATTAGAAACTCTGACTCCTTTTTCCTTCTACGCAAAACCAGTCATTTTAGAGCAAAACGCTTTACACACATCAAATCGATAAAAATCACCAGTTCTTTCAGTTCAGCTCAAATGATGTATTTATATTCACACGTTATCCAATAAAGAAGTGATGCACTTACATTTTAAATGTGTGCATATGTGTGTGTGCCGATGCTTGTGATGTATAAACACGAAAGCCTTCCTAGTTACGCCTCCGCAGCAGGAACATGAGGAAGATGGCACTGAGCAAAATGGAGAGTGTGCACACAGTGGGAACAACGATCTCGGTCACCATCTCCATGTGGCTGGTCAAAGGGTCTGCAAAGCACATACACACACACACACACACTCATTAAAAACTTATGGGCATCGTTATATCGTCCAAACACTGCCAGTGAAGCGAAAGCTCAAGCACAGCACTCAAAGGGTTAATACTTGTCCCGGAATCACAATTTTGGTCTAATTCATAGAGAGCATAGGGATTCCTTACCATGTATAAGTCTTAGAATATTGGCAGCAGTACTCCGCTGTTCCTCTAATAAAAGAAGAGAAAGTACTCAGAGTTGATTAATGGCACTTTAACCCTTTGAGAACTGCATGCAGCTACAGGGGAATATTTCAGAAAGCAGTGTTTTTACCAGATGACTATTAAAAGCAGTATTCTGAAAATGACTTAATATTACAAGCCATCAGCAAGCAGGTGAGGCTTATGTTTGAAATTTTGATTTCAGCTCAGATATATCACTGACTTTATTGGTGCTATTACATTACCCAGTTACATTTTTAATCTCTGCTTTGTGGGCTGAAGTGCACCGCTTTGCTTTATGCCTGTTTGCGAGTTTTTGTTAAAAAAGCTCTTTTAAAAGGAGCAAAAGCTTGTGTTTAATTGCAGGTGTTAAACGCAGGAGCTTGTTAGTCAGAATTGTAAACACACAATTGCAAAGCGACAAAAGAGAAAAAAAGAAATCAGATTGTTAGAAATAGGAAGCATGTACCCTCAAGTTCTAAACTTCATCATGCACAGGCCAAACCTTTGGCATTTCTGCATGTTCCTGGGATTTTCTTCTAGCTGGAGGGGCAAACAAAGAAGATATCTCAGATCGCCTGTAACAGATTCTACTAATCAATTTTTAAATTTCAACTATTCTTCTTAACACTATTTGTCCGTGCATGTTCTGAGATGGCTGAAGAAAAGAAACAGATTTATTATTTTCATTGTTATAGTGTTCAAAATTTTAGGACATTTTTTTGTTTGTTTGTTTGCTGTTTTTTCCATATTTTGGCAAGAATCTTTATTTGTTTACCCCTGCTAGTTGTTCAACCCTATATAGTGAGGAACATGGTCAATGATGTTACAGACGAACTGACCTGCAGCTAGAAGCTGATTGCTGGAAGAGCACGTCTCAACTGCCTTTCGCCTCCAGTTTTCAACCTGTGGAGGTTCACAAGACAGTCAAATATAATCAGAATAAACCATGTAATGAAAAACCCCTCAGACTGGCAGGGCTTTGTAGTCCTTTCTGCTCACCTCTCTTTGATTGGGAAATCCATTGAAGCTGATAATGCGTTTGTAAAACTGAACAGAAGCTTTGGGATAGCGAGGCTTGTTTTTGTTCCTGAAGTCCACATAGTACAAGCCAAATCTCTCAGAGAAACCTTCATCCCACTCAAATTTGTCCAGCAGCGACCATGCAGTGTAGCCCTTCACATTGACTCCGTCTTTGATAGCTGGGTGACAAAGAGATCAAAGAGCTTGATAACTACAAAAAAGTAATTTCAATTTAAGACAGTGGGCACATTTTTGCATTTTTTGTTCAATACATGTGAGCTCATTCACCTTTAAGCATCTCATTGATGTAGTCTTTGTAGTACACTATCCTCCATTCATCACAAAGCTCTGTGCATAACATCTTCTCAGAGACTCCATTTGCAGTCACATAAATCATTGGGTTCCCATACTGAGTCTAGATGAGGATGAAATCAATATGAGTTTGTTTTTTTTAAGTAAAGAGTATGTAGCACAAATATCAATGAGTAACCTTGACAAAATTGAGCAGACGCCTAAAACCCCAGGGCACGGCATAGAGCCACTCTGAACCAGGGTCAGGCCATCTTGGGTCAACCAGCTCAGCCAGGTCACGGTCACTAAAGTAGTTGCTGCTGCTACGGCCCGATGGGTTGTTTTTTTGGGTGATGTAGCGGGTGGTGAAATGACCAATGCCAAGGAAGTCACAGGTCCCCTTTATGTAGCTCTTCTCTTGAGGGGAAAATGTGGGCAGTCGAGACGTCCCGAGGCCCTGCTGGACACTCTTTCTCCCTGCACATTGCCACAAATAGCAATTATTTAATTCCTGTTATATAAATAACACTAATTTAGGAGCATTTACAGTTTAACATACCTATGAAGTCTTTCATCACTTGAGGGTAGTCGCCATGAAAGATCGGTGTGGCAAACCATCCCAGGTGGAACTGGACATATCTCTCAGCTGCTTCAATGTCTTTCTGGTTGCTGATATCCACCGGTTCTCCCCATTCCCCCGACAGAGAGATGCCAACCAGACCTACGGATTTAAACAGGAGCTCTCAGCAATTAGAAAATGTAATCTTTTTAGTGGTAAACGCTGACTTTCATTTTCTTTACCTTTTTGCTTCCCCCTCCACTGTGTGTCATACGTGTGCCAAACTTTAGCATGTGCCTATGAAAAAAGTATTTTTTCACATTTCACTTTAAAGTCTTTATTAATTACTGTGTAGTTTTTATACTGTAATTGAATAAAAGTGACGTCTTATACCTTAATGATATGATGTGCAGCTCTGTATGCTCCCGTTCCCCTCAGCCTCAGTCCAGGAGCGTGTTCCCCCGTCTCATAACCTTCAACAGCTACAGACTGGTACATGTGCATAAATGTGCATAAATACAATACTTTTAATGCTGACGGGAGTTAAACTTGTGCATGTATTTGTTGTATAAATATTTCTTGTAAATGTACCCATGGATTGTTGAAAGTGATCCAGTACTTGACTCGGTCGCCAAATCTCTCAAAGCACAGGTTAGCAAATTCATTGAAATAATTGACCATGCTTATATTTTGCCATCCACCATATTTCTCTTGCAAGACCTATAAAAACAAACAAAAAAAAGAAACATAGTGTTTAAAAAGTTATTAAGAACAAAGTTGAGGGTTCTCTGTATTTTGCTTACAAACCTGTGGAAGATCCCAGTGATACAAAGTAACAATCGGAGTGATTTTGTTCTCCAGTAGGTGGTTGATCAGGTGATCGTAGTACTGTATTCCCTTTTCATTTACATGGTCAGCTGGAAAGAGTGTTTTAGCATGGATTACTTTTAAATAAAACCACATTCTGCCAGTTTATTTCATCAAAAGGCTTAACATCAGTTACCCACATTTTATGCCAGTGGGAAGGAGTCGAGGCCATGAGATAGAGAAACGATAGTGGTTAAGCCTCAGCTCCTTCATCAGAGAAATATCATCCTGCACAAAAGGCATACACTGGATTACTTGGTGTCCTAACTACAAACCTTCCTCTCCTTACACCTCAGACACACCACACCTGATTGCCCTACCTTGACTTTGTAGTAGCCCTCACAGGAGAAATCCCCAGTGTCATTTTGTTGGATCTTGCCTTTCTTATGACTGAACACGTCCCAGATGCTCAGTCCTTTTCCATCTTTGTCCCAGGCTCCTTCTGTTTGATAGGCTGAACCTCCGGCACCCCACGAAAATCCTGAAAAACAAAACGTTAGCAGATCTGGGTTACACGATCACAGTTTAGGAGGACTAATGGCACTAAATACAAAAAGAATAAAATGTAACCCCACTGAACAAAACGAACTGTGTGTACCAGCTGGAAAAGTGCCATAATAGAAGGAGCCGTGGTGGTTCTTTGTCCAGTCGAAGTCCTCAGCCGCAGACACACACAGCACCAACATAAGCACATGGCACACACCGACTGCACAGCGGGGCAGCATGGTACTTTTGAGCCTGCAGCACAGTTCGTGTCTCACTCTGCTTCAGTCGCTCACTACCACCTAAATACAGATGAGAAGCATTCAGCACCAACGCTTAATGACAAAAAGAAGCGTGGTCTGGAGTAAACATGTCATATTCAAGCCAAAATGCACACATGCTTGCAAACCTTTCAAATAAAACCTGTGTAAAATTGGTATAATAACAATAAACTATCACCAAGTCGTCTGGAAGCATCCAATGTGCTGGACTGTGGGGGGTCCCACGTCCATAATGCAAAGCCAAATGGAGCTTTTCAGACTCAATGGTCTGTGAGCTCATCTTGCTGAGGCAGACAGATCCCATTCAAACTACGGTTTCACCTCTGTAAGCAAAGCTAATGTTGGAGAGGTTGATATATTTACAGTGCGCAATCACACAACAATGGATGAACTTTTCCTCACAAACAGGCAAATGTAAGAGGACCTTACAATTGCTGCTATTTCTTTTGTTTGCAAATTTAACTTAAAAGTAAACCCAGTTATCTTTGCAAATAATTTCCAGGTGTTCAGGAGCATCATTGCAAAACAGAAGATACTGCACTGTAAGCATGAAAAATTGAAAACAGAAATATGGCAAAGCATAAATACAGCCTGAAAATGTAATGTGCCTGCATACTAATTCTACACACTTCTGCCTATGTTCACATCTCTGCTGCCCCCCCCCCCCCACTTTTGTTTAAAAAAATATTATCCTTGCAGTATTTTTCCCCATTTGTTACCTGTTAACCTTACGAACAAGGCATTTGCAGGTCTGCGCAGTGACTTTGGGGTGAATGGCAGCTCTCTCCTGGACTAGCAGACCCTGTAGACAGCTGTTATTTGTGCAATCTCTATTATACATTCCCTGTTGTAGCACCACCCTTCTCCAGAGCTGTCCCTGCTTTCAGGATGAAAGCTGGCCTTATTGTGAGGCTCGCTGTATTGTTTTAACTGTTTAGAAAATGCTGAATGGTTTTCTCGTGGAAAGTGTTTGCACTGCACTACCCATTTGCCCGGGTCAGGTTAGGACACGAAGTGAACACAGATATTATCTTGAAGTGTACACTGTAAAAAAACAGGCTGGTGAAAATGTATGCAAAACATTTATTTTGTGCTTACATAATACAGACATACTATCTCCTTATATGGCCCAGCCATACATTTTCATCAACAGACACATCTCAACATCAGACCTTCTAATTCTCAAAGTGGGTTGATGCGTTCATTCTCCGAAAATACACAATATGTTTAGAAAGCCATGAGTTTCTCATAACACTGCCTCAAAGCATTTCAGCAGCAGATTTCCCACAAAGTTTGACATATGACTAACATGGTGTGAAATCCTGGTGACGTGCCTTAAATCCAGCAAAGGAGGAAATATTGCTAGCACCGGACATTGTTACACTGCTACTTACTCCACCCAAATAAATAAAACGTCTTCAGTGATAATACAAAACAGGTGAACAAATAACAGGCATCTGTTCATGTTCTTCTTCAGTGGTGTAAATACTAACACTGATGGATCTCAGTAATCTTCTTCCTCCTCATCCTCTTCAGGCAAAAATCCGAGTTCGTTGTCATCCTCATCCCCCTCCTCATCTTCCTCCTCATCCTCCTCCTCCTCTTCTTCTTCTTCCATATCATAATCTGCCGCAGCATTCAAGAGGAGTTTGGTTCGATTAATCTCACTTTCATCATCCAGATTAACCTCAACCTGAAACATTCAACAACAAAAAAGAAAAGAATTGATGTTGAAAGGTGAAAACTTTACAACCAGTTGTCATAACCAGACACAGACATCATACAACACTTTTGTGCAAAAGTGTGGGGGTGGGGGAAAAATAAGCAAAGAAGAGATTGGGTCAGTGTGAGTCTGTCTGGCTGATGGTGCAATCTCTTGAGACAATATCATCAATTGCTCACTTTAACCATGAAATCAATCATAATCACGTGCAGAAGCAACAAGTTTATGTTTCAGGGAATCCCACTCTGCAGCCTCTGAATTACTGAATTAAAACAAAAAGGACAAATTTCCCAAGACACATATAGTACCTCTCTAAATATAAACTACTGATAAAAAAGTTAGATGCACTCTGACTAAATGACTGTGCTCCCCTTAAGCAAATTACTGCTAGAGAAACACAGTTATTTGGTCTTGTATATGAATGCAAATGACCGATTGTAATAGTCTCCAGTGTTGTGTCCTTTCCTGGTGCAGAGATCTACCTCAGGTTCGGGCGATAAGCGTTGAGAGGTTCCTTCTTCTGTTTGAGCATTAATAATAGACTTCAGGGCCCCCTCTTCAAACTGAAATGCAGAAGAAGCACACAGGACATAAACTACAGGTATGTACACAAATTCCAGCATGCTTGTATTTTGCAGCTTGCACTGACCTTTAACCTGTTCAGTTGGTCCTGTAGCATGACTTTGATTTTTAGAAGAGTCTCCTCTTCCTTCTTTAACTCCTGCAGACGGCTAAGCATATTTGCTGCTGCAGTCAGACCATTCCTCAATACTGAGAGAGAAACCAGACAGCACAAGGATGCTTTACAAAGCTTTTTTTATTTGATTATTCGCTCTCCGGTACCTTGAGTTTACTGTACTAATTCTATTGCCAACACGTTTGGCCTTTTCTGTCTCATCTTTTAACATTTAATACCACTATATTCAATACACTTAACAACTCAGCAGGTAGTATTAGCTGGTCAAAATATCAATTTTATAGTAGACTACAACAATGCATTAATCGCAGCCAGTTATTAACAGATCGGTATTTAATGTCCGCAACAACACACTGTTTCTGGAAATTTTGTAACATGATTTTGTTATTCCTAGCTAGCCGCTACAAAGAGCACTTTGGAGGCAAAGCGTGTATCCCACATAATAAACAGTTTATGTCCCCAGGTGAGTAACAAAAACAATTTTAAGACAATTACCTCCGTTTATAAATTCAGCCTACAACTCCATACCAACGCCAAAATTGTTGAAACACAGGATAAAGTGCCTCCTGAAGCTTCTTATTTAGGATAGGAAAAGCAGCAGAGATGTTGTGCTACAGCTACGGCTACCGCTACTAGCCAAACTTTGGTTCCTGTGCTGTCATGTCCGGGTTTAATGTGCCTTCACGTCCTGTCGGACAAAACAGTTGTTAAATAAGACTGTCACGGCTTTACTAGATGCAGCAATACCCATCTGTAATTTCACGCTTTTCTTGTTTTTGCTAATTAACTAGATTCAGTTTGATGTTGTTATTTTTGATACTCTATTTGTATTTCTTCCTCTTAAAAGCCAGTAATACAATTTCACATAGGCATTGAAAGGCAGCATTAGCGAAGTGTTGCACATGGTGACATCTTGCGGTAAAGTGGCAGCAACTGCAGCCTTGTCCTTTTTGCTTCCAGAAACCCCAGTGACCAATCTGCTTAGAAGCAAATGAAGGTTTAAGACGGTAAGAAAACCTAGCTGTTTTTGTAACAGCGACTGTATAAACTCCTGTTAACAAACCGCAGCAGTGGTTACAGCACCTGGTTATCAGCTGACTTAGTTAATTAAACAGTATCAATGAAATTCTTTGGTACACCAGTTGAAGTGGTCGGTGTCAACTTTACAGCGCCAGGAAGCCTAATATGTAACAAATGTAGCCCACGGTGTTAGTTCCCCTTATAAAACACAAAGGTCATGCTAGTGGGAGACAAACAAGCCTTTAACGGGACGAAGTGAGGCCTATTGCTGCTTGCTGTAAATTTGTCTGTAATGTCACCTTAAGTAAGGTGAGTGACGTTTTAATAACAAAGAGTTTGCTAACATGCTGTAAGAAATTTTGCATGAAGCCAGAAGCTGGGCACTTAAAATCTCTGCTATGCCACAGAGTACATAGGATCACCATGTATGCTGAGGTTGACAGAGACGGAGCACTGCCACAAAGAAAATATTCAGCGATGCAGTACATTATCTGCAAACAAACAAACAAACAAAACAAACTCCAGTACACTGAAAGGGAACAAGAAAAGTAGATGACGAATTCAGTGAAAACACAATAAATTGCAGATGGAGCTCACTGATGTGAACAAGATCTGAAACGGCTCTTAATCAGTCTTCAGAAATGTTTGAAGAGCCCATTAGGGTCTTTATAGGATTTCTTTCTAAGTCCATCCAGATGTGTGTGTTGATAATCACAGCACAGGCACCAATATGGAGCTCAGCCAAAAGCAGAAGACATACAGTACCTCTCTGTTCACACACGTCAAAACAGGAAAATTAAGAATTTCCTAATTATCCTTCATATATTAAAACTTGGCTAGTTTTTGCCATTAGTTCAACAGTTTTTTCTTCTTAGCAACATAGAGATCAGGAATCAGGGTTATAGCTGGATAACATCACCATGGTAAGAAAGGATGGGTGAACTCACTGTGTAGTCACACACAATATATATAATATACACAGAGTGACACATTAAAGGAAAAACCTGAACCATCGACTCCTACGGTGAGAGGGTCATTTGGCTCTGGAAGCTTCTCTCTAGCAATATATACCCAATTGCCACTTTATTAGGTACACCTTGCAAGTACCAGAATGGACTTCCTTTTGCCTGAAGAACCAGCTTAAATCTTTGTGGCTTAGATATAACAAGGTGCTGGAAACATTTCAGTACATTGTTACACCTTGTTGTTTTCATGTTAATATGCACCAAAATGCTGCAGCGTTATCGTATGCACATCCATGATGTGCTCTATTGGACTGAGATAGTGAGTTTGGAGACCATTTGAATACAGTGAACTTCCTGTGATGTTGGTCATAAAGCGATAGATGTAGTCAGCAACAACAAATAATCCCCACACTTGCTTGCCACACGTGCTTTTATGTTCTTTGCGTCAAATTGTGATTATGGTTCAACATGTTCATATGGAGATGCTCTTTTCCATAACTTAGATGAGTTAGTCTTGCCTTCCTATTAGCTACAAGCAGTCTTCCCCATTCTGATGCTTGATTTGTAGTTAAGCAGGTTGTTTTGACCATGTCTACAAGCCTAAAGTTGCAGCCATTGGCTGAATAGATATTTATATTAACAAGCAGTTGAACAGGTGTGTCTAACAAAGTGACTGACGAGTACAGATCTGTACTGTGCTTTTCTAAAAACATAAACAAGATCTGTGGAATTATTTTACCATTGCAACTAAAATGCAATGATTGCATCCTGCAGCTTCATTGCATTCAAAATTTCCAAAAGTAAAATAAAACACACTAATATCTCATCTCTTTTTCTTTTTTTCTTTTTTTTTAAAGAAATGGATGAAAAACACTATATAACCAGAATCTTCAAAGACATGAAAGCTCTCAGGTCTTTGCACTGAAATAAGTTAAAAGGTTCTGTTTCATTAATCTTGTGTTGGCCAGCTAACGGATTAATTGACAGTACTGTACATGTGCTGTGTTTGTATGAGGCCATGTACAAGAACATTATTGTTTTATGAGCCAAGCACATGGGAAGCTTTGGGAGGCAGAAATTGGAGCTCCATGTCAGCACAGTTGTGACCTTGGGGATTTGGGGGTCATATGAATAGGTGCTCTGAGGTGTGTGCCCCAATATTGCAGCTGCCAGCCTCCCAGCACACGCACAAGACGCCTGCTGTGGCATGAGAATTTTACTTGGAGCAGGTTTCATCAACTCTGAGGTGGCTAATGCTGGACAGTTATCACTCTGCTCCTTGTGAGAGACAGTTGTTTTCTCCTTGTCATCACACAGACCGTATTGCAGCTACATTGCAATTTCTCCCCAGTCAAAGCTCTTCTTGGCAGGGCTTGGGTCCTAGTGCTGAGGCGTTGGTGGCAGCTGAGGCTGGGGCTCAGACTCCATGCATGCTGCTGCCAGTGGTGGTCTGCTATGCCTATGCAGCATTTGAAGGTGCTCCCACTGTCTGTGGAATGCAGCGCTGGGCATTTTGGAAGAGGGGCCCTCGAAAAGGGAGAGGAGGAAAAGGGGCGGGAAACTTAGAAAGAAAGACGAGGGGAGGTGACCTTTGAACAGTGCCACCAGGAAATTATGACTCAATTTTCAACTGGGGGAGTGAAATAGAGAAGGTATATGCCAGTTCCCTGAAATGAGCACTTCTTACTGGTCCTCTATCATGTGGGCCATTTCAGGGTTTTGTTTTTTGCAATCAGGAGTGAAGATCAAGAAATGTTGAGCTGGGAGATCAAGGTTTATAAGGCTTTTAGCTTTTAGCAAGCAGGGACACTCCATTATTTGAAATCTGTTGGTGGTTCTTTTTCTTCTTTTATTGTCAGATTCAAGGCCTTATTAATAGTCTGGGAAACAGTGCGGATTGATTAATCTGGGCTGGGAATGAATAGAACTTGATGTAGTTAGTTCAAAAAACACCACCCTTTTCTCAGGTTTTTAATGGCAGAAGCTAACATGCAATGCAGGAACAGATCTGGTGGTGGTGGTGGTGGTGTGTGTGTGTGTGTGTGTGTGTGTGGGGGGGGGGGGGGGGGGGTCTTACTTACTTATTTACTGATTGTAAGAGAGCAGGTATGGGTATGGGAAGCTGATGGGGTTGGTGAGTCACTGTAGAATCACAGCTAAGCAGCACCAGCCCCACGTTCCAAATCATAAAATTTTATTTTTTACTTTTTATCTGCACCTCCTCTCACAATATATGCACTGCTGTGCTACTTTGTCTAAACATTGTGCCATGGTGTTTTTGACCTAATATGTATTGGGACACATTTTTCTTGCATACTAGCATGGCAGTGTGAATACACCCAAGAGTGTGGATTGCATTGTCTGTCATTTGGTACTGGTCCAGGAACAAGTCTACCAAAGCTTTACTCTTAATTGCTTTTATGTAATAAAGTTGCTTGACTGTAATGCATTGCAGGTCGGGCCATCTATAGAAGATGGAGGGAAAGGTGGGGGTTGTAGCTCTGAGACGTTTCCTCTTCAGCCCAACGGCGACGCAGACATGAGCCCAGCGTGCCTATAAAAAGAAAGGGCTTGCGTATCTGCTGGAGCCTTTGTTTCCAAGGAACTAGCTAAACCTTAACATTTCCTGTTCTGAACTCCCACACACATATTCATGCAAAGTGGCATGCACAAACAGTGGGACAAATCTATTAAAGTGCTTTCGCTGTAATCTGCACAATCTTGTGCACATAAGCAGAGTCTGAAAGACATGGATGCATGCTTTGATGGTGAATAACTGTACTGATAGAGATCCATGTTTCACAAATACACATTACTAAGCTTGAAAAAACAAAACAAAATGCCTACAGAGGTGTAGTCTGCGCATTCAGAAGAAAATATTTTTTCATATTTTATGTAATATCATCACTGTAATAAGCAGCAGCATGTTAGTGAGCGTGTAGAATAAAATGGAGATTTGCCTAAGTTCTTTATGAAACCTTTCAGACTGTGTCAACCACCTCCCAGTGGGCATGCCTGTCACTGAATCAGAGAGAATGATTGATAATACTGTTAATCTCTAGATTAACCGCAACAGTGCGGTATGAGCCACTGTGTGTTTTTTGTCTATCAACACTCGCATGTGTACGTGTAAGTGTATATTTGGGTGCCCTCTGCAGCTTTAATGCTGTCTCCATTTGTCATGCAAGTGTAGTAAAGGCCAAGCTCTATTCCCTTGTCCTGCTGGGAAACTTGATCGTTGTTGCAGTCAGCGTTTTATTATCCGAAGCACTGAAGTTCCAGGAGATAGTCAGTCCTCTATTCTCGACAGTCTTTCTACTCTTGACAGAAAGCATATTTGCTCCATAATCAGGATTGATGTCAGCCCGATTGTGAGGTGTTTGTTGTGCTTTTATGGTTAATCTCATCTTTCCAGAAAAGTGGAACGGCAGCCAATCAAATTGGAAAAGATGTGCAACACACTGTGACACCAGGGAAGTGAAAAAGCAGTTCTGGAGGTCTGGTTCTCAGAGTTTTGCTGGACGTGTGGAACTGAAAAGAGGTTGAAAGTGCTGCCAGATCCTGGACATAAGGCAGTCCAAAATAACCACAGTAAAAGGCTGTTGATTTAGGTTGGGACTAAATGGATTGCGCCTCTTTATGCTGCAGCCCAGGGAATTCCTCAGATCAGGACATGAGGTTTAGGCCCTGATGATGTGGTTTTGTTCGGGGATGGTGGGAGGGAGCTTGGGACCAGGGCTTAGGAGAATGCTTCTGTCACAGCTGAAAATTTTAAACTAATTGACCACCCGTACACAGCATTCCTGTTCCACTAGCCTTTCTCTTGAGACCGACAAAAAACCCCAGAACTCAAGAACACCTCCACCAGACCCACAGACTGTAGTATGATTAATTACATTTTCCCTTCCCAGCCCACCCCTTTCTTTCTTGCTCACTCTCTTGTCTCCTGAGCTTTGTGTATTGGTCTGAGTAGTTAACCTCCCTTGATACTTTAAGTTAAACATCCTTGTAATGTCAGACCAGCCAGAAGGAAATCCATTGTGTTTCTTTTTTCTTTTCTGCTGTCGCTTTTTCTTTTTGTAGTGATTCATTATTTGTAAGTCTAAAGGCTCATTTTTCTCTTTTTGGTGAGCCTTTTCAATCTAAAATATCTCATTGCCTGGCTACAGATGTGGTGAATGATGTTTTGGAGTAGGGTAAAAATAAACAAATCCTTTTGACCTCACTTGCCACAAACCCGGAGAGAAAAATGAAAAGCTTATAAAATAAGACTTACTACTGCACTGGGCAATGGGATGGCTGACACGCTGACGCCAAGGACAAAGGTCAAATGACAACACAAGTTTAGATTACTGCCCTAAGACTGACTGTGCAATCATTACATAGCACCCGCTAGGTAACAGTTTAATAATATTTGCTTGTGTTGGGCTTGTGTCATATTCAAGTTAAATGTTTGGCTGGTTTCTTTTGGGGTCAGAGTGTGTTCCCCAGGGTTCATTCTTTTTGTACTAATGAGAAACCAAGCTGTTTTTATCATTGCATATAAAGCAAATATTAACTAGAGGTTTAGGCATTCTTCACATTCTTCATGGAAATATCACGTGACAGGTAAAAGACTTCTGATTTCTGGAATCCTGATTTCCTCCTCACGCTCTACACCTTAGTCTTGTTTTACTAGATTTTTTAGGCATCACTCTGGGTCTACACACCTGAATCAAATGATTAGGTCATTACCAGGCCTCTGGAGAACTTCAAGACACATAGAGGAGGTCATTTAGCCATTTAAATCAGCTGTGTTGGATCAAGGACACGTCTAAAACCTGCAGGACACCGACCCTTGAGGCCTGGAGTTCCCCCACCTCTGGTCTAAAGACTTGTGATTGATAAGCCATTAGCCAATGGGCATGTAGGCTTATACTCAGACCCTCCCCTTTTCATCAAAAGCAAGCGTGAAAAAAATGGCACTTCATCAATGAGTGGGTGATGTCATCTTTTACACCATCTATTTTTAAAATGCCTAACTTTATAACCTGGTTAAAAAAAATTGGATAATTTCCTCGTTCATAACACCTGTACAGGGGTAAAATTGTTTATTCCCTTGTAACTTTTGTATAACTTTTCTATATTTCTATATTCTAAATACTGCAATTAGGAACATGGCTACATTAGATTGACAGGTGTCTCAAAACAGGCAGCTGTAGCCGATCAGTCTTCCAGGCCTAACCTCTTCTAATTGGAGTCACTGAACTGGAGCTCTCAACTGTGTTTGTACAGTTGGTGCCTTTTGGAGCTTTTTAATAAACCCAAAAGACACTGAGTGGGTGAAACTGGTGAGTGAAATTGCTACACCACTTATCAGGTGTCAGTGAGTAACCCATACAGTTCAATGCATTTTACTAACCAAGATTTCAAGTGCTCATTAATTACTTAGCGCTGCGATGTCTCATCTGCATATGGTCACATCTGGCTTTCAAAAACTAAAATGGGGCGGCAGCCAAAATGCTAATGTTGAGGCCTCAAAATAGGTGACCTCATGGTGGCTGTCTTTTACTAAGTATATGGTAAATCCCCGTACACTTCCATGTTAAAATGATGAACGTTTCTACAGAAATATACTGAAAAAACCCTGATTTAGTCATAATTTTTCATTTTGTGTGCCAAGTCCAAAAAAGGCAATAATGAAAAGCTGCCTGTAACCCAACACCCAAAACAAACTCAGATCCAATCACTGGGAGTAATTACTCTGGGGGAGAGAGGAGAGCGGGGTAAGTCCAGGTAAGTCCTTTAACAAAGATTCCAAAAAGACGCTCCCAAGTTTTCTTGATAATGCAGATGAGATTGCTTACTTGTTGACACCGCAGTGAATACCCTGAAAGGGACAACTGGTTTGTTCTGAAGAAGAAGCTGAGATCATAGGCAGGTGGGCAGGCAGGTGAGGCGAGTCCAACAATAAATTTAAGAAGCCTGTGTTCCCTGCTAATCTGGCATGTGACTATATCCCTCCTTTATATACAGTCTATGACCTGGCATGAAGAACAGGTGCATGGCTAGTGCACCACCTGTACAAAAGCTGAATGATAATGATCTTCATCTTGACCTATATCTCGTCTAATATACGCTTATAGATAAGCAAATATCTATAAGTGTCTGTGAATGTCAACCAATAATAAATAACAAGAAATTTAAGTACAAAAGTTTAAAAGACAGAACTTGAGTCCCTTTCCATAACACCTAAATGATGGTTGGCGAGTATGCTTTAATTTCCTTCTGTGAAGTCTCAGTGCTTCTAATCAGCAGACAAGCCAAAGGCAAGCAACCCATACAAATGGAGGTATAAGGCTGAGCAGGCCCAACACTTACAGGAATGTGTGAATAGTGACAAAACCATGTATTTGCAGGTACTTCCACAAAGAGGTCTAGCACCCTCAGCCCAAGAGCAACCCCAAGAAGGCCACAGCTGTATGTGAACGTTGTGGGGACAGCTCCGTTCACTTTGATCGTTCGACATTTGAGCGTCCCTGATCTCCACAAGCACTGCACGTGTTGTTTGATATTTTGAGTGCACAAACTGAGACATTCCAGACATGTGAACTGCCCATGACAAATGATCACCCTTTGGGTTTTTCAGCTTTCGCATGCTGCGGGTTTTTTGGCATGGTAAAGTTCACCTTGGCCTGAGAGTTTTCCCTTTTCTCCGGCTTCAATGACTGGAGCAGCACCCCATAATGTGGGTAAGTATTGGTGTGGATTGTTATTTTAGAGAAGATATAATTTTATATTAACTTTTTTTTACACCGGACAGCCTGCATTTAGAACATTGACAGGTCTGTGTGTCATTTAGTGGGCTGTTGACTGGATTAAATCAGCTTCAATAACACAGATCCTATGCACAGCACAAAAAACCTTGGAAGTTGGTTTCATTTTAGTTTGAAGCCATAACCCTCTGAGAAGCGAGAAGTGAAAATAACATTTATTACTGCCAGATTAGTCACTGCATATTAGGGGGTGATGTTAGTTTTGATTGGCTTCCAACTCTGCTCCAGTTTCTTCAGTGGTTGCATGAAATATGTCCCGTTTTTCAGTTCACAACTGGAGCCTCGAGGTGTGCTACATCTTTTAAAAGGCGTTATAGAAGCCCATTGATTTCTCCATTTCATTAAACAGGCCTTGCACTGTGCCACAGCTGATGTCATTCTAGTGTTTCCTGTCATTTTCCAAGCAGGCGGTGTTTCACATGCCCTTCTCCAAAGTCTGTCCAGTCAAATCCTCACATGATTGATTCTTATACGCTTCATTTATAGCATTCATCAAATTTCCATTGAATCATGAAACTTTGCCTGACTACTGTCCAAAGTATTCTAGCCGCAGAGAGAGAAATGTTAGGTTCTCTTGGGGCATATTGTAGGTCCCCCATAAACTGATGGCAGTTTGCAAAAGAAAGAGAACAAAAATGTTGGACTAAAGAACGTTTTCCCCCACCAAATGAAAAATTTGTAAATCTTTACATTCTAACGACTTTAACATTCAAATGACTCTTAGGGTGAAGATTGTCTGTTTGCAGAGGGTGGATTTTTGTTATTCCTGCATTTGTCTCTCCAGTCTTGGGTAAGGCTGTTGGATTGTAATGTTTGCATAAAGTTTACTGCCCCCCCTTTACTCCTACTTTGGCTACGCTCTTTTGCAAATGAATATTACTGCCAGAAAACATGGCAGCAGCAGCGCAAGAATGCTTCCCAGATCTGTGTGGAGGTTTGCATATGTTAATGGCTACATTTGTGTGCTTGTGTGAGTCAAGTATTGTTAGGACAAAGATTGTAATTGCAAATATCCTGTATAACCATGTCTGACTGAAACTCAGAAACATACAGTACTATGGAAAAGTCTTGAGCTACCCCTCATTTCTTTATACTTTGCTTCCAAGGAGTCAAACTTTCTTGCAGTGTTTTAAAGTGGTCTTGAGCAATAGTTCTCTAATCTTCATGAAGATCTTTCAGTTTTTTTCCTTTATTGGCTGCTTTTTCACTTCTAAGAGCTTAACTCAAAAAAATTAACCCACTGTTATGCCTAGAAACAGGCAAATGAGCAAAGAACCAGTGCTAATTTGTGTTCTTAGTTACTTTGTTACTCGTAGTCTTTTGCAAAAACATGTGTTGCCATTTCTTTACCCGAATCTATGAAGAATTCTAAGGATAACACAGTTTTACAGGCAGAAACACTATTTTTTTAAACCCAAAAATTGATTCCCAAAGAAATATCTTCCCAAAACTTGGTATATCTCAGCAGGGTGTGCAGTGCATCCTCTAAGAAAATTGAGGAAACTAGGACAGGTGCAGGACAGAAGAAGAAGTGGCAGGCCTAAAAAAATATATCTACAGCAGATGAACAGTATCTGAAAGTTTTGTTTTTATGAAACAGGAAAAAATCCAGAAAAGACCTGACAAAGTACCTGAGAGAGTCATCCTGCCCTTCAGCTGATCCCTCTACTGTCCACTCCAGAAATGCTATCAGCTGAAGGGTGGCTGTCAATGAGCCATTCTTCAGGAAGGAACAGGGAGAAAAGGCTGAGTTATGCCAAATTACATAAGAGCTGGACTGAAAATCAGTGGCCATGGGTCTTATCCAAATCCAAATCACATTTTATTTTTTTGTCCAATCATCATCTATCACCATTTGTAAAACACAGTGGAGGGGCCAGTGGTGTTGGGGATCTTATCTAAATTAGTGGAATTATGAACTCAGAAAAGTACCATCACAATTTGATCCAAAATGCCCTGGAAAAGTGTCAGACTGGCAATGGCTTTATTTTGACAATGACAACCTAACACACTGTCAATGCCGTAAAAGTATACCTGGATTGAAAAACACACAATGGAATACTGTTAGTCATCAACTGGGCTCCTCAGGTCCCAGACAGACAGATCATGTTGACAGACAGAGCTTTGAATGTCCTTCAAGAATCCTCGAGAACGATTCCTGAAGACTAAAAGAAATGACGAGAAAGCTGCCTAAGAGAATTCAGACTGTGTTGAAAAATAAAGCTGGTCATACGTAATGACTTTCAAGCTCTTTAGAATTGTACAAACTCCAATTTTTGCCATCTATACTATATTTCACACATATGTGTGTAAGTGGAGTACCTTTGTGTGAAAGAAACTCTAAATTTGTTATTACAAATTCAAAGTTTTTTGCACTGCATCAACTATTGTAATAAGGGCAATAATAGTTCAAAATACATACAATGTGATAAACAGCACAGTTTTTGTGAGGCAGTGAGAGACCAGAATTCTTTCACAGCTTATATAGTCTAGCGCTGACACAGTACCATTGGACATGAGTTGTTGCTGCAGGAAAAGACAATTTACTGTAATGGCGAATTCATCTTTTCTATAGCTGGACAGTGAGGAAGTAGTTCTCCGCCACTGCGGGTTACACTGTGGGGCCAGGGAGGTGTTGTGGAGGGGCTGTGACGGTGTTGCTAAGCAACGAGCAGGGCAACTTGGCGTAATGAGCGTGGGGCTCAGGAGCTGTCTGCTCAGTGTTCCAGGTCCTGACAAGAACAGACAGGCTGGCCTGGGACGGCCTGCATGGAGCTGCCACCATGGCCACCTGCTCACAGCAATCATCACCAGCGATTCAGCCAGCCACCGATACAGCATACAGACCCAATTAAGAGCTCTGCATGTCCCCCTCCAGCCAGCCATCACTAACACTCCTGCAAGTCTGACAAGGCTGCCTTTTTTTCCCCTTAGCAAATCTCTAATTAACAACATTGGCAGTGTTGAGACCGGGCACTACAGAACTGCTGAAAGGGGCTGGGACTCTGCTCGGGTAATCAGCTTAAATACAGGTTTATTTCCTGCCCCCTGTGCCTTGCTACATCCAGCAGAGATTGCATTCTTTTATCTGTTTATCTCCAATTTCCTCTGACTTGTAACGTGTCTCTCAGACACACTGTCACCTCCACTTAAGGCCAGACTTGGTGCTCCTGCAATCAGATGGTTTCAAAGCTGTGATCAGAGTTAGTTTTGGCAGGGCATAGTTCTTCGAAAAATCTCTGTCTGTTAGATTGCTTGCCACCTCCTTTCTTAGCACTCCCACTTCAAGAGTAGTGAACAAGGATCAAAGAGTCCTAACTAAAAAAAAACAACCCAAAACAACCTCTTTCTTCAATCAGTCAAACATAACTATTTACCTTATTCTTTTGTAAAGACAGATAGAGATCAATATTTTTTGTTATTCCTGTAGCAAAGCAATGCCAAATTTGAAAGTGGAAAATGAAGAGATAATATTGTGAAATGACCTCATTATCAAAGTGGGATTAAGAGAGCTGTGTGTTCAGCCGAGAAGAGAGGAGGCAGAGGAATTTCCTTTCAGTGTGGACATGTTATTGTTTGTGGCCTGTGCACAGCAGATAGATGAAATATCCTCCACTGTTTAAAGTTAACTCTTAATATAGGACGGTCACTTTTGAGCTCAGGCAATCATTTGTCTTTAGCAAAGTGATACAGATACATTTATATGTAGCATAGCGTAGAGATCGTCTGTTCTTTCACTGAATTTACTTGCCATTGAAGATTATTTTTCTACTGCGAGGAGACAAAAAAGAGGCTGTCATAAAGCTCTCCAGTGGTTAGTTTTCCACTCTCTCTTTGGCTGGACTTGGACGCCGATGATTAATGAGAAATGAA